>NW_028233170.1:46951045-48218214 GCF_057557595.1 Rhyacophila brunnea | reverse complement strand
CACCGGTGTCGCACTCGATATACTATAGGAGGCCTTTGTATTATAAATTAGAACCTAAAACCGGCTGCAGTAATAAAAACAAGTATATCGGCGGCTTGAGAATGTAGCGGCCGACGGAAAATTGTACCAGACACGAGTTGACTCATTAGCTCTGGGGTATTTATAAACATAATACAAAGGCCCCTTTATCGAATACAAATGCCTTCTTATTATATACGGGCATGACACCGGTGTCCCGTCTGAAACGGGCCTGAGATGTATGATAATTGCGTAGTCAATATGTAAATTGATGTTCTTTTAAATCTCTCGGGAATTTCGCATCTACTGTGATAAATCTAGAGTTACTTTTATTATAATGAGTGTTTTTTGAAGCCTTCAGAACATTATAAAAATAGCACAAAAAACTAACTTTAAATCTTTTTTTATTCGAAAGGAATTTCATTAATAATATTGGCTTTAAGCGTCAGTTGTTGCTGGTTTATCACTATAAACCTGTGACTTTATAATTATCCAGAGGTGTCAAATCGTAATTTCGAAATAAACTTATCGCCAAATTTTGATTTCAATAAGTCGATGGTTGCAGTCGTAATATAAGTTCGTAGCGCCATCTTGTTGAAACCACATCTCATCTAAATTAATTTCATTCACTTTTTTAAATAAATGATTATGGGCCAGTACCGATCTCCATTAACCAGAATGCAAGCTTCAGCCTCATTTTTGAAAAAATAAAGTCAGATGATGCCACCAGCGTGTAAACCGCACCAAGAAGTACATTTTTGTGGATGTAAAGTAGTCTGTAGGGACTCTTCTGGATTGATCTTACTCCATATGCGGCAAATTTGTTTATTAACAAACCAGTTAAGCTAAAATTAAGCCTCATCTCTGAACGAAATTTTGCGGTAAAACAACGTATTTCGACGTACTTAAGTACTCATTTCAGTTTTTTCCACGTATTTTTTGTTCCATTTTCATATTATGTTTAGGCTCAAGACGAAGGTTCTTTTCAATGTATTTTTTATTTAAAATAATTAACAAAAAATATTATATTACGCCGTTGGGAAGGAAAGAGTGTTCAGTACTGTATTTCCTCAAACCTTATCGTCGCGAAAATCAAAACGGGCCTCCTACACGATGCGTTCCAGACCGCCGAGGAATGTCTTATAACTTCTGAGTGTATTGTGTTTGGCGTATTATTGTATTGTGTGCAATGTTTTGTTCTGTCCTCGTCTGCCCACGCGGCCCTGTCCAAGAAAAGCGTCATTCTGCATGTCTGTCTGTCTGCCCGATTGTCCTCCTTCGCGAATCTCACCTCGTCATCGCGCCGAAGCGGACATGGCTTTGATTTTGGGACTTTTTATTAAACTCGCATCCGCCAATATGTAACAATTTTCATTCATGATTCTGCTTTATGAGGTCGATAAATTGTATTGTTATATTGGAACGGCGATCCCTTCGACTACGTTAATTCTTAAATTATATCACATCAGGAACATCAGTAAATTGTCCTAAGCCGTTCTTATAAGGGGAGTAGTTGTTATTTGTTTAGTCAACTACCCCTGTTATTATTTTATTACAACGTTTTTATTAGATAGTATTCTTATTTGTCCGGTGGTTGTTTATCCAGTACAAATCTTGCAATCGATTGTTAACTAACTTTCCGACTAGCTAGACATTTTAAACTTTTAGAATATATCAGAGCACGATGCCAATGCATTTTTTGAATACTGAAAAGTTATTTCGGAAGAAATTCGTAATCCAATCCACTATTATTGGTGTCCTATCTGGGGTCCTAGCAACTAAATTATTAATATATATGTGCGTTACTATGGAAATCAATATGAAATGTCAAAATGACATTTCAGTATTATTTCTATCAAGTACAAATTTTTTTGATCGTTTAAGCTGGTCAAATCAAGTTTATATAATTCAACAGAAAATTTACAAACGTTGTAAGTATAAAAAAGTATCTTGTAATATTTTTTTTATATTCGAACGATTGCTTTTGTATGTGACATGTGATGCTGTATGGGCAGTGTTGAAAGAAAACACGCGTTGGTATTTTATATAGTATATATGGCACAAATACGTTTGCATGAAGTTATATTAAAGTATGTTTTTGAGTGTAATGGTTTATCCTGATTCTTTTAACTTGACGGTTTGGAAAAGGGCTGAGTGCCCTTGTAACCTGTACATATATTGAAGGTCTTTAGACAACTGTCATTTCCGACTCTCTATTGTCTATGCTCTAAACATGAGCATAGACAATAATGTGTCAGTTTGAGAGTTGGGTTGGACATTCTAAAGTATATAACTATCCTGGCATTAAAAGACGATAGCTATAGATTCCAAAAAGTTGATTCTGATAACATAGAATACATTACTAAAAAATAAATTTAAGAAATATCCATATTCAAATGAATCTTTAACAAACTTTACTGTCCCGACGAGTGTTCTTATCCTTGAGCTATCAATCTGCCTGTGGTACATATTATATTTTCATCATAATAAGAATGCTATCGAATGTGTTTAAAACTTTGCCAAAAAAACCCAACTAGCTTTATGATTAATTGTTTGTTTAATTAAATAAAACACAATTTTATAGAACTTATTCCACTTTATTAATTAAATTTGGTGTCCTCTTCCCTTTGAAGAGGACGAAACTGGTACCAAAATTAATTAATGAAGTGGAATAAGTACTATAAAATGGTGTTTTATTTAATTAAACAAATAATTAATCAAATAATACAATGCAGTTCCACCATGAATTGACAATCAATAATATAAAAGACTTTATGATTAAGTTAAAGTAATAATATTACTAATTTAACTAGATTTTGTGGTTGACGTTTCAGATGTCGCGCGCGTCATTGTCGCATAGCGGCTATGTGCGCGGGAGAGAGTTGCAACATTGCTAAAAAATATATGGCCATACCGTAGACGAGATCATTTTGTATGTTGTGAGTGGCCATGGGTAGCAGACTTTGCATACATATGCCATCAATGAGTATATATACATAGTGCTTGAAGATGCCAAAAGGCCAAACTCGTGTCGTTGGTTCATATGGTAATTTCTATTATCGGTAATTACCAGTCTTTTTAATGTAAGTATGTGTTAGATAATGGTTGTGGTATAATGTATACCTTATGCCAAGTCACGTGGCCAGCGAGTAACCCTGTGAGTCCCGGCTCCGCGGCTATCACGCGCCAGCAGCGGCGTCCCAGCATAGCCGCCGCGGCGAACATATGACGAAGTTTTGAACAAAGTTAAAATCGCGATATTGCGCCGCGATACATGTATATTTAGGTATAAGGGGGCAACTTCATCCGGCAGCGGCGGGCGGGGCGGGCTCTGGAGACGGTAGATAGCTCCGGTTTATTGCCTCAACTTCTTGCCGTATTCTTGGAACATCAGGTTCCTCCTCGGAAGCATGGTCCATCCCAGTATTCCTCAACCAATGTAGGTTTGATTATTTTGAGATAATAAACAATAGTATTAGAATATGAATAGGTTTTTATGATAATATGACACATATGTTTCGTTTTACTAATGATAGTATTTTGTACAAAAAATAATTACAAGATAAAAAGAACTTTTTATATACTTACCTACAACGTTTCTAAATTTTCTGTTGAATCATATAAACTTGACTTGACTAGCTTAAACGATCAAAAAAATGTATATGATTTGATTGAAATGTCATTTTGACATTCATATTGATTTCCATAGTAACGCACGTATATATTAATAATTTAGTTGCTAGGATTCCAGACCCCTTAGCAACGAATAATAGTGGATTGGATTACGGATTTCTTCCGAAATAACTTTTCATACAAAACAGAATTAACTGAAAATGAATTCAATTCTACTTAAAGATGGCTAAAAGTATTTAAAAAATGCATTGGCATCGTGTTCTGATATATTTTAAAAGTTTCAAATGTCTAGCTAGTCGGGAAGTTAGTTAAAAATCGATTTCAAGATTTGTACCGGATAAACAACCACTGGACAAATAAGAATACGACATAATATAAACGTTGTAAAATAGCCATTCCAAATCACAAACGTAATAATGTGTCCGTTAAAAAGAGTGCCTGTCGGAGGGGAGAATTAAAAAAAATGCTCATTTGAAAAGTCATACATTCTAAAAATTCTAATAAATATTATTAAGTAACCAATTAGATTCCTACGAGTAGGTACATGCCTTTTTAAGATATCAAATTTCCATTAAATAATGTAGTATTTTTTATTTACTAGTAATTATTATATGAATGGGAAAGAACTAAGGAGTTATTCGTAGTATTAAAACGAGAAAACTACAGTACCTCGGCCACGTTATGAGAGGACAAAAGTTCCTTCCCAAATTGTCATCCACGGAAAGATCAACGGGAAGCATAGTAGAGGATGATGCCGCATTTCGTGGTTTAAGAACCTCCATGATTTTATGGGTAGCAGATGATGAAGCAAAAATTGTCCTGATGTTGGCCTACCTCCGATAAGGGATGGCACGATAAGAAAAATATTTTATTCAACGGTCAAGAGTCAAACCAAACGTTTATAGCAGAAGTTTATAGCAGACCGTCATCAGTAAATTTCCATACAAATCACAATATCACAAACATACAGTGTATTTTTTCTAGATTTTAGTATTTTTATATCGAATATATATCGAATCATAACAGCTTACCTCCACTCCTCGTCATAGTAATATCAATTTATGATTTTGATCGCAAATCAATGACAGCCTGTATATTAAATATATGTCCATAAGTAATTATTCTGCATATGATGAAAAATGATTAATATCTTGAATGATGTTACAATTTAATTGTCAGTTGATAATTTACGCGCAAGTGGAAATATTTCTGAGCGTTATTAAATAATTTAAACCAAGTACCATATTATTATACTAAATGTTGTTAACATAATAATTAATATAATGTATTAATAAACCGCTTCTTTTATTCAACGAATAATTCACAAGATTTTGAGAAAGAACCTCTATAACCACTGGTATCGCGCCAACCGTGCATTAACCAATTATGCCACGAGCCTCCTATATAATTGCAGTAATTTCAACTAGGAGTTTATACATGAAATGCTTATCAAATTGCGTTATTATTAACTATCAGTTTTTGTGTATTAAATCAAGGAATATTAATTACCTTAATTACTAACCCACGCCCGGTTCTCGCCAAATATTTTGGTTAATGCACATTTGGCGCGATACCAGTGGTTATACAGGCTCAAATCCCGTCGAGCATTGTATTTTTTTCAAATATGATATTTTTCTAGTAGATATATTATAATATGTGGGATGTTTTCAAATTATGTGTGTTTAATATGTGTATTATTTTTATATACGATTTAAGTTTAAAGGATGTAAGTATAATGATTTATGTTTTGAGAATAGCTGTAGTGTTGGGCGGAAGATTTCCCTGTGCGGGCCACTTCGCTTTGCCGATCAGCACCGATTTTGCATATTTCCGATACCGGCTACTTTATGACGAAGAAACAAAAGACACTTTGGGAAACTTTATTAGATCAAACTTTAAAGTTTTCACAGAATAATTTACGTATCGCCGCACTGATGGAAAAATATTATTAACGCAGTTTTAAACTTCAACATCTGAACATTCCGTGCTAAGAACACGCCTGGCGTGTTGCCATTAGATACATATACTTTCACTGCTGACCAGTTAATTACCACATTTAATTATCATGCTAATTGGTACACGCCAGGCGTGTTTTTAGCACCGACCGAGTTGTGGTAATTAACTGGTCAGGTCAGCTTAGACGTCGGCAAATGTAACTTGTTAACCATTAACATCTACATTTTGCCAAATATGTTTTCCTACTTATACACGGCAACCTGGGTAGTATTGACCTGTGTGTATCTAATAACAGTGATAACTGTCTTAGAAATCGGGAGAATTAGTTATTAGAATAACTAACCTGCCATTGATAATCTCAAATTGGGAGAGCAATATCTGTGTTAAATCAAATCGCTTCGGATATTGATATATTCCACTTGCATGAGAATGAGTTCGGGTGGAAGTTGTTTTATATATATATTTTTTTTTAATAGAGACTGATTAGCTCATTCGTTATAGGTTCTTTATAATGTATAAATTTATTCTTTTAATTATTTTGTTTTTTTCTATAAATATTGTTAGTACTTCTAAGTAAGTAGATATTTCTGTATTTTTCCTCATGTCCTGTCCCATTATATTTCAAAATAAATTTCTCTCGAATATACATAATTTGAAAACACGTACTAGAATTTTTTTTTTTTGAAAAAAATACCACGCCCAACGGGACATGAAACTGTAACCGTCATATTCCCGCCAATGTGCATTAACCAATTAAGCTACAGGCATCCTACCTTATTACGAGGAATTTAACTAGTACCTAGTTCTTATGTGAATTGCGTTAATTTTGACTATCGGTTTTTGTGTTTTAAATCGTCCGGATCACATAAAAATTTTAGTTATAACGTACTTGCAGTTGTTAAGCCGACACTTCAATGAAACGGCAAATAATATTCAACTATAGGCGCGACGAAATTTTGGATTCGCTGGCAGTCTGAGAGCGAACGTCGAGGTGTCAATACGTAATTTTGTATCGTGATGGCGACGGGGGTATTAATTATTATATCGTGTAAAGATGACTAAAAACGTTACCCATTTACTTGAAAAAGAAAACATGTCAATGAATATATTATTATTGTTACTGATAGAATAATAAACGGAACATTAAATGGATGCATGTTGGATTTATATGACAAATTATATTTCGGTCGGCATGCGTCATTTGCACCCGCGACCTGCAATGCGCGCATCGCCTAGCCACGATATTTTTAGACCACGCCTCAACTGAAGTATAGCCTTAATAATATAATATAACATTTCTTATAAGGATCATTAAGAGTGAAAATAAAGGCCTTCATTCAGCAGTGGATTATCCTCAGCTAATGATGATAATATAATTTAAATATTCATGCAATTCTCCGTTTAATTAATGTACCCAAATTGTTACATCGAACAACATATTATATTTTTAGAAGTATATATTAAAATAGTATTAAACACGTCATATATAGGTACGCTAATCTCGCTTGATTTTCCACTCTGAGAGCGAGGAGATATGGCGCGACCGCCCGAGAGTTCCATCGTTCATATCGTACGCGAGATAAGGCTTCTCTCCCTTGGATCCGCACCTCTTATCTGGCCGACTTAAAACTTGAATAACATGTGCTTTGTATGGACTTGCCCTTTTTTCCATGCGGACTTTCCGATTACGATTAAACCACCACGCAGATTATTGTACAGCGAAATATAAATACAACTACTGTTAAAATATGTATATAATTAAATCTGTACCCGAGAACTACTGTATCTAAAATTAAAAAAAAGAACAGTTAGGTACAGGAAAATGTAATTTAAGACTTTTCAGACATTTCGGCGACGTACGACTTTTTCATTTTAGATATTTGTTTTCAAGTTTCTGTTATGCTGAATAAGCATACTTAAAAAAAGGGTAAATTGGCTTTGAAAAATATGATATTGGTAATATTTCAGGACATGCATGGGCACTTTGGATTTCTTTCGTTTAATGGCGGCCCACATGACTCTGCTTTAGATTCCCGGTGAGCTTACAATATATGAATGTAGTTTCCTGAAAGCTTGATTGATTATGTGATCGATTCGTTACTACTACTGTACTTCTCTACTGTAATTAGACCTCATGGCCTGCTATAGTGTGAAAAATAATGTATTACACAACAATAAAATAAGTCAAACACCGAAACTGCCTTAAATATCGTGGGAATTTTGAATCTTTTTGGAATTCCATCTTATTAATCTTTTATTTACTACTGACCCAACATTCTCGCCCATACAGGAGGACTGGCTCCAGAAATGTTTTGATATATGTACCGATCTTGAGTTTTATTTATTTAAAAAAATACACATTGAACGCATAACAAATTATTAAATTAAGACGTTCACAACATTGCATTGAAGATAAAACGTATAGGTAAATCAACTTAGTAGAGAACAAAAAACAAAGCAAAAAAAAAACAACAATAATTCAAAAAAAATACAAATTAAACAATAAAATAGTATTTTAAAAACAAAATACATAATGAATCGCTAAAAATGTCTACATATACTTACAGGGAGTGCATTGACCAGCCGCAGAGCCTTCGCTAATGGTGCCTGGTGAGCCTGACATGATGAAACAGCTTTCATCCAAAATAGGTCATGGCTGCGACCACGCATTGTTTAGCAATTGAGTCTATAAATATTTATTATTTCCAAAGTAACACTTGTCGGTTTTTAACTTCTGTTTCTATGTCATCGATAGCGCATCGCGATGGAGCCCAGATATTATATAAAATTATGTATATTTATAATTTATTCATTTCACTCAATGTCAATATTTTAGATGTGGGTAACACGCATAGATAATATTATATTTTCTTTTATATAAGAGTAAGCCTTTGATTAACATACCGAATTTAGATATCCATATTTGCCATAGTATGTTCTACGAGCATTCACGTATCCGGAAATTTTTACGTAAACAGTTCATCGCAGGACACTAATTATTCGTGCGACGCAGTACGTGAAGCATGAGATGAGTTCGTGTAACATTAAATCAAATGACGAGTTCTTCGTTGAATATTTCACCGTGGAGTATATTTGTACGTATGCTACAACATGTGGCGAATTTTATGAGATGTCTTTACTAGGTTAGGTTAGGTTTAGGTTAGGGTTAATCTAATTGGAACAGTACTATTTGCAAACTATCGCCGCATTTTGTAAGATACGTACAAATGTATTCTACGGTGAAATGTTCAACGAAGAACTCGTCATTTGATAAAATGTTATACGAACTCATGTTTCACGTACTGCGGCGCACGAATAAGTGTCCCACGATGAACTGCATACGTACAACTTACATGTAACTGAGTATTCACCCTTAAATGGAACATTATGTGGTACATAATTGATTCGTTCTAACGTTACAAGCTAAGCGACAAATCATTATTACTTTGGTAATATATCACTATTGAAATTTATACAAAACACTTTAAAGCGATTGCCCCATTAAATAATTGCAGTTTTGCTTCCACTTATCGGCGGAGCTCGATCAAAATGCGTTATTGATTCATATAGCGGGGTATGGTTGCAGAATAGAACAGTGTTATACTTGAACAGAGTGGCATAACGATGTTTTAAGGTCTTTTGTGGATTAAATATAATTTTCTTCACCGTCGCAATAATCATAAACACGATATTGTAACCGATGTACTATAGTTTTCTAATAACCCAATTCTAAGGCGTAAAACCCACTTAACGCAGCGAGTGGGGCACTCGCGCAAAATTTCACAAGTGGCGCGTAAATCATCGAAAATACAACGTAATCAAATACGCCAGCGCACACTGGATTTGACGACGCATTGTGCCCGCGCGGCCTATGATTCACCGTTGGTTGGCTTCTCAGCATGACGAATTAACGAAAATACAACGTAGTCCATTCATTGAACACGGCAAGCAAAATCACGCTTCTGGAAGCGTCGTCGATAGACGGGCGAGAAGGCATTATTTAATAACAGTGAACTCATTGTTTAGTTATTGCGTGTCCGATATTTCGCTGGTAGAATGATGTCAGCGTGAATATTAATTACAAGCCCCGAGAAATTTAATAATATTTTTATTGCTTTGTTATGAGAGACGCTGATAATAATAATTATTTTGTGCTTCTTGTGCCCCTTATCACATAGGTGAAGGGTAATGCGCGGGTGGGAAGGGGCCTACTTCGTAGAGAGCGCACCGAGCGCCGCTTTGGTGGGCTTTATGCCTAAGAGGGAACAATCCTTGGGAAAATCTATTCATTGAGTGATACCCAAGATGTAGTAACCATTCATAAGTTAGGTGTAGGCAATGATATTATTAATGGACAACGCACTCAGTACAGTAGCTAGCAAGTAAATTCGCGCAAAGCGACATTCGCACATGTGTAGGTAGACGTCAAGTGACAAAATTCGGGAATTTATAGCAATAATATCACCTTTATTTTAATGGCGTTAGAACAGTGTTTCTAGTGTCAATGTTCATTTGACCGAACGATATTGATATTAAAATGTGAATTATGCCATTCGGCAGACCCGACAAAAAGCATCGGGAATTTATAGCAATATCACCTTTATTGTAATGATGTATTGATATTAAAATATGAATTATGCCATTCGGCAGACCCGACAAAAATGAGTGTCATTTTTTTTCCAGATGCTTCGTCCATATTAATGTCATTGGGTGTAAGTATATAATATGTCGCTGAATTGGCGTTATTATTATTTAAGTAGATATTGGATACCTTGCAGCACGATATTTATATTTGGCTACGAATTTATACGTGGTGAAAATGAGAATTCTGCCATTATTGGTAGTATTTGCGTGTGTCGCTGATAGCTAACTTCAAAATTGGGAGCATCAGTTGTTTATTCTCCCAAGGTGCAGAATTAACTTCCTATTTGTAATGTCAATAACTTTGTTCAACCAAATCACTTATTGACAGATTCCACATGCGTGAGGATGAGTATTAGGTGGGTGTTGTTTTATGAGTTCTTAAAATAGGGTCTGCTTAGTTATTTACACTTTTCTACTGTTTAATAACATAATACTAGTATACATATTTTTTTATATTATAATAGTGTTGTAATAATATTCCGTTGTTTCTAAATGTCATATTGTGAACGTCTTAAATTAATAATTTGTAATGATTTTTTATTTGTAAAATTGAATTGAAAAAATGTGTGATCGTAGAAAACCTGCTTTATAACAAAATGCCATGAAAATCTTATTGTTGGTCAAAAGTGCAGTTAGCTGGTTTGCAGATTATGCAGTCAATAGGTTGATGTTTTGTTTAAATTATTTAAGTACCAACCGATAAAAGGCAGTAATAAATAAAAATATCACTAAGTATCTCTAAAAAAATACCTTCAAATAGTATTCTATTTCCTCCAGTTTAATTTTAGAAATATCTGAGAAAACTTTTCATTATTCCTAAATACGGTCCTGTCTCCGTGCTTTATGACTACGCCATATTGCATTCGAATGCAGTTCACAATCAGAAATGGCATCGGTTGTATGCAATTCATTACCTTCACGTGATATTACTTGCTATATCAATTAAGATCGAATCTTTAAGCAGCTGCGGAATACACAAGAAACATCACTAAATCTCCTCTTATCAAGTGGGACGGCTACCGAATATGGTTTAATGATATTGGTATGCTGTATCTATGTATTTTTTACGGTATATATTATAGTATCAGTAAATGATGCAAGAAATAACTACATGTCTAAATATTATATATAGAAAAATAATTGCGGCTTATGGCTTTTCATTCTTCTGTCTTATTTGTTTTTTTTCTAATTGTTTTAAGTGGGGCAGAACTGTTGAATTGTTGTATGTAGTATTGATTCAACTAATGTCTTTAGTTGATTGTTATTAGCTGAAGAAGGATCATAATGTGTATTATTTATCGTTCGATACATATATCGGGAGATAATTTTCAAAAGTTGTCAACTCCAATTATGCTTACTGTCGAGAACACTTGATATTGTGTGATTTTCAGAAGCCTACTAAATATAGGACTAATTTTTAAGTCAGTGGACAAATTTAAGCAGGTTTATTTTCAAACGGATTGAAATCCATTTCAACCAATCACACCTGTGCAATGATAGACGCTATTTTTCTGGATGCCATAATCCCTGTCTACGTTCGTGTATTTTTTCGTTCGCTAGATGAACGCAATGCAGTGCGTGTGCATTCTGCGCATTGCCTGCTTCAAACTGGTTTCATAATGGCCGTTTATCGCCATGAAAGTGCTAGCGAATGTAGCTTCATCACCGGTGGGGATTTTTTCAACATCATGTAAGTGTTTCCAACCAAATCATTTCACGAAAAATGTATAGGTAGTGGTATAATACACTATAATCTTACGCCTAATAAGCCAAAAATACCACAGTTCTGAAGGATTCTAAACGAGAAATGTTGTGTATTTTTAAAAATACTATAATTTTTACATGTTTGTGTGACATTATTTCCCTTAAAACTACTTGATGTAGGTACAAGTAGTGTAGTAGACAGTTGTCGCAGTGTGTAACATTTTTTCAACTTACTTACTTACTTCACCATGTTCGATCCTGAAAGGATCATAATGGCAGGGCGTCCATAGAGAGAAGGTTTTCAGATTTTCATTTTACGAGAAATGGATGCTAGCAACTTGCTCAACCTATTCGGTCCATACTCTGACTTCAAACACAAATTGAAAAAATGTGTATATGCCAGACTCAGAATAATTTGAACATGGGACCCACGACATTATAAGCCGACGCTTAAACCGCTCCACCTAAAGCATACGCAAAAATAATAATTGGTACTAAAATCAAAATTTAAAAGTTGAAGTGAAGTGGAAGATGAAGTGATCAAATCAAAAAATGAAATGTAGACATATTTATACACATAGAACAAATTAATAAACATAATTCCTATAGGCTATATACCAATACAGTAAATTTTGACGCAGGGTTTTGAATGTGTGAGTGTCCTATGAAAATGACGTGCAATACTGTGTGTGTGTAATACACCAATATTAAATGAGCGTCAATTCATAAACCGAGAGCAGTTGTCAGTATTCGACGTATGACGTATTCTTGACACGTGTTTAAATTTATCCCGTATTCTTCCTTACTCGAGATCGGTCACCTGCTTCTCCTTACCCGTTAGGTATTTCAGTTCCCATTATTTCTCCCTTTCTACATTATTAACGTAATCAGAGAGACGACGTATTTGTTTTGTTGCTACAAACTTAAAGAAAAAAGGAGGAATAAAAATATCGCATTTTTTTCACTTTTTTTGGTAAAAAATGTATTTGATTTAATTTGAAAACTAACTTCTTCGTATACGGATCGATCAATCAATATTATTATGTAATTATTTATACAAGAATTCACATAATATGTTTCACAATATAAACAATAACATACAATCATAGAAAAGAAAGATTTTTTAAAAATATATTTACTCGTTGGTAATAAAACTTGCACAATATGTAGTAATATTTTCAGCAAAAATTTTATCGTAATAAATACACAATACGCCACAGCATCGTTTGTGTTTACCTAAATAATAATAATTGTCCGATACAAAATAAAATAAATACAATGCTATGGCGCGAGGCTTTTCGCATTTATCAGACTGGGCAGATCTCCAAACGAATTGTGTTTTTCGAAAGAAAAAAAAAACGAAGAAAAAACATGGTGTATTAGTGTATTATATCGTAGATACTATGTGGGTGTGAGTGTCGATGAGATAGTGTGTGGTTGATACGAAGCTTATGTAACTGTAAATCAAACAATATTATTTTATAGAATATCGGCTGTACTCAGAGTTTAATTGTGTACTGTGTTGTTTCTATAGCTACGGATAGTACCTATCTATAATATTATTTTCTTTGAAGAATGCGCTTAACGTTTTCTATCATTGTGTTCATCTACATCTGTGGGTCTATTCTATACTTATCGAACGCTAAAGTGATAAATAGTATCAAACTTAGGGTAGGTTTGTATCAAAATATTAGCACTTATTGTAACAATTACACGAAGTTGGTTTTTATTGTTGCAATAAGTGCTTTATTTTAACAGCAGTAAGATAGGTGCTGTTAAAATATAGCACTTATTGCAACAATAAAATCCAACTTCGTGTAATTGTTACAATAAGTGCTAATATTTTGATACAAACCTACCCTAAGTTTTATAATATTTATCACTTTATCACTTCAGCGGTCGATCGGTATAGAATAGACCCACTGATTCCTAAATACTAGGTTAGTTTCAATTGTTTTCCATACGTCTAGTCATATTAATTAGGTCAAAACAACTGCTTACCTGGAAATAATTTTCCTAAAGCTTCTCAATTTGCATAATATGTATAATACCCCGTTTACACGTGCATGGATTTACTGCAGTACGTATTATCGCGGCCATAACAAGAGATGCACACGTCTGAATCTGTCAAATAGCACCATACAACGACAACATTACGTCTCGCTTACGCTTGAAAATGTTATTATCGCGATAGTTTTAAATACACACCGTTGGTGCAAGTCAAGCCATGCACGAGTACATGCGCTATAATGCTATTGGCCAGTTATAACATGTAATACCTATACGCCATCTTGGAATATAACAGGCGATTTTTAGTTTTTACTTTAGCTCGATTACAAGAGAAAAAAGAAAATTAAAAAATACATATTTTAAATAATAGTATTTTTTACCGTTGCTATTGAATTGTTGAATTTACCAAAAATCTTCCATTTTAATTTTATATTGATATAACATACGTACCTATATTTATCTAAATCGTAGATTACATAGATAATAGAATTAATATATAGAATAACAAAATAACAGTGAGTAATAATAGTGATGAAATTAATATAAGTCTATATAGCTCATACCAAAATTATTCAATAACCTACATTAATTTATTAATATCGGGTTTTAATAAATTATATTGTTATTGCATAAGTAAACACAAGTTAGAATACTTAAATATTAAGTACGTATACCAAAAGGGACAAACTCACAACTATCGCAAATAATCTAGGTTTTAAAAAATAATGCTAAATTCTTTAATATCGTTATTCATTGAATAAAAAAAGATGAATTAAAAATATATTTCATTGGCTTAGACTATAATTACTAATGCATTACTAATTCGATTCGTATTATGTTCCTCTTCGAATAATAAATAAGTCGTAGCTTCGTTGACTCGAATCAGTGATGGTTCGCCTGAGTGTGCTTCGGTTTTCAAATTGTTTTTCGCGTTGCGCGGGAATCTCAGAACACCTGTAGCTCGACGTCGCGACGTCTGTGTGCGATTAAGCGACGCTCCAACGTTCCCCTGGCAGGGTAGGAGAAACTTTTGAAAATTTTCGTAAACGCAAGGGGTGGTAATAGGCTATATCAGTGTATTTAATGTTTTTTATATTTAATTTAACCCTAACGTGGTGGTGTTTTTCATATAACATTCAATCTTCTTTGTAAATGTTCGTCATCACTTTGAGGGTTGGGATTATTCTCGAATAAGTAAGTACTGTGGAATTTAGCTGTATGAATCTTTACATATTTTAAATAGGCCATGTCATTGATGGCAATAGATTTTCTAGTGAATTACATTCCATGAAAAATAATTATCCTTTCAAGGATGTCTCGGCCGCAGCCAAAAGTTAATTTAGTAGATTATATAATTAAACGTTTTATATATAATATATACACATATTTATGTTTTTTTTTGTTTTGTTCTCTTTTTAACTCTACAACAGGCTACAATTCCCAATGACAGTATGAAAGTAGTAGTGAAACAACCACAGAACATTTAAGCTTTGTAAAAATAATATAAATGTATTATGACCTCGTATGAAATGTATTTTGATGAGAAGCCAGTGTCATAGAAAAACGAGGCCCGCTGGACAATTCATAGTATTGAGATCAACAACAAAAATATTTGTATGTAAATCAATATATTAAGAACCTAACCAAAAAATAACTATAACAATATAATAATAACAAGTAGGTCAAAATGGAAATTATATGCTATTTTCAAAGCATGATCCTGGACATTCCTTAAACGTTGTAGATAATCTATTTATATAATTTTGAAGCCTCATTATCTTTTATATTTATTTTAAACATTTGATGACTTCATAAAGTATTTTTATTACATAAAATAGTATTCTTTTAAACCTCTCGATTTAATGTTTTAGAATATAGTCATATTACAGTTCATCCATGCGCAGTGGTGTTAAGATTTTTTATATTTATTAATTTTTAAAAGTATTTATAAAACCATCAGTAAAATTTATGTCGACATTATTATAGTGAAATATTTACGATAAAAAAGTATATTGATTTTCTCTGTGATCCCAAATTTTACGGCCCCCCTTAAATCATTGTCTAAAAATACTACTCACTAATGATTTATTCATTGACACGGTATCGAAATTTAAAATGAATATGATTATTTAAAATTGCATCGTTTATTTGTAATCTATACGTAGTAGTTCGCAAGATTAACAATGTAGATTAGTATTGAGCTTATTTTACCGGGCGAATCACCCGGCAGTTAACTATCTCTATCCCAACACGACCCGCCGCGTTAGGGGATGATCACCTTCGATACAAACGTGTGGGGGCGGCCAACAGTGGCTAACGGCGCTAACGCCGGTCGTAACGGCCTCTAACGGCGCCGTTATCGCCCGATTACGGCGCGTTAACGGAACTCGGCGGTCAGGCTGACTGAGCTTCCGAGATTTGCTTACGGGACGGGTGGCTTTTGTGGCAAAGATGCTACGTTCGGCGAAATTACGCTTCTAACGGCCGCAGATGCACTCCGATCGCGCGTTACGCCCTTTGTAGCGGACGCGTTACATGCGCCGTTAGTGCACCTTTAGAGGAAATGTCATACAAGGCGTTATGATGCCAATATTGCACATGTACACCTGAAAATATACTTAACTTGTAGGTAATATCTATCTAAATCGCTTTAATACATTTGTTTGGCAATAACCGATATTCAACCGAACGGAATAGGTATTCTCATGTGTAAAGTATTATGTTACTATTTACTAAGTTTTGAGGTATAATTGCATTTTACAAATAATAGTGTCAGTGGTAAATAATATAGAAAGTAATATTCGTTATGGATAACTTGAATTTTTTTAATTGTCAATACAATAATATTATTTTGTTGTTGTTATGAATCTGGATCAAAAACACATATGTAGGTACATGAGATAGTAACATGTCTTGTTTAGAAACCTCTTTAGGAGGCAGTTAAAATTCACACTAGAATATAGATCTAATTTTAAATAAACAAGTTCTTACCTATTAGAAATTAATTCTACATATTATTATTATTATTAGATTTTTTAGTCGAAAGTTTTTTCAGTTCTCATACAACATTATATTATCAATATTAGGTTTGGCATGATTTGTTTTATAAAAAAGTTTATGTTACTTTATACACTAATTTATATGATACACACTAGATATTTTTGATAGTAAACAGATTATTTATGGCATGGGTGTCCAATCTTTCGGCTTTACCGATCCACATTGTGTGAAGAGACAATGTTCAGATTCGTATAGAAAAAATCGAAAGATTTTTTATTTCTCTTGCTGCTATATTTTTCCGTCCACTTCGTAGAGCTATATAAAATATACATAACTAGGTATATAGAGTAATTGGTACATAGAAAGTACATGTTTAAGCAATAGTAGAATTCAAAATATATAAATAACTACAAAATAACCCAATTTAAAACATTATATCTGTCCTTAAATGGGTTTGCATGACGACAACAGAGGTACAAGCTACATTGGCCAGAACTTAATAGTTGAAATATACTGCTAAAGAAGGATTATAAATAAATCCATGAAGAATACCCAATAATTATCATTCTTTCTTTTTGATATATGTACGATCCTCAGTTGGACCATATGGATATCACGTGGCGCCTCGAAGAATCCCTGTCGATCACCAGACTTCTTCAGTTTTTCCAGATCATGCCAGCATCTTACAGCCTCACCGTATACACCATGTTGCTGGTTTTTGATCTTGGTTTGAACAATGGTTTGAAAAATAGGCAAGCAAGATTGAAGTTGAAATTCTTTTGAGGCATCCGTAGTATGTGACCTATCCAGGTCCAATGACGCATCTTCGCTATCAATGCTATGAAGCTGCATAGTCCACTCTCTTTCCTCCTTACTAATTAACCATCCAGTCATTACAGGCTTATGGAGTTTTAACTAAAAATAATAAATACCTAAATAATAGAATACATTATGAAGATCGAAATATTATAATAATTAAACACAAGAATACAAAATCAACGTTATATGGTATTACGATATTGTCTCGAATAAAGATGTAGTACAATGAGCTTATTCATTGTAAGCATGCATTAATCTTGTTTATAGTATAGTGATCGGCTTAAAAAAGCTCCAGTCGAGTCAATCGGTATGCCTCGTTATCTGAAAGGCAGACCATCGCCAGGCCAGGACTAAAAGCTTTTAATATCTCATTTATCTAATTCTAAATACAGACTGTGCGTACTGAGATATGAGTTCGCTAACAATTCGAACAATATCCTGCCATTATTTATTTATTCTTAAATCACCGCAACAATGTTAGACCCTCTTTCTCCTGAGTTATGTACTAGAACATGTTAATAGTCAAATTCAGAATGCAACTTTAAAATTGTAGTATCTTTATCGTACTAGACTTGTTTGCAATCGTAGATTGTACGTAAATAAAAAGTATAGTCCCATCAGTATAGTACACCCGTAATCTAATGCATAAGACACTGGGTTTTCATGTTTGGATCCAGGGGGTATAATATTCTATACACAATACGGCTTCGACGGTAGTTTATCATATTTATAGGTATATTGAAGTATTATAAGTAATACAAGAAGTAAAGTTAATCGTATAAACTGTCAAAACTCTATATCTCGCTCTAAAAGTTAACACAGCCAAAAGACGGGATGTTAAAACATAGCACTGTTTGACAGTTTAGACGGTTAACTTATTGTAACAATTAACCGCCTCCATACCTACATATGATATAGTACCGTCGATAGCCGCCTTGTGCACAGAAAAGCTTTGCAGGTTCGATTCCTGATGTCGTCACTATATATTTATATTATTTGATTTTCTCTAAACTTGGGTGGTTGATTGACACTACTGTCATTGGGCTTCATGGTGTATATAGTGTTAAGCAGAATATATATAAAGCTAAGATTTAAGGCCATTTGTCCACGATCCATCGATCGATCGATGAGATGACGCTTTGATGTAGCAGTCTTCACATTCATATCCACATAACGTCCATCATCTGAGAAGAAAGTACGTCTCGATGACCCGGCCTATATATCGTTGTGTACCAATTTATAATATTGTACGCATTTATCCCATTTAACTGTTCAAGTATTTAAAGAATCAAACTAGTTTACTTAAGCCAGGTAGAGATTAATACCTACACCTTAACTCGGCTTCGTTAATTAGCTTAACATTATTATTATATATAGCCAATGTGTTATATTATCTACCATAAACAATGTTTTATCTTCAAAAAGTGATAAATAATGACAGAAGAAATAGTTAAATGTAGTGTTGATAATTAATAGTAGGTAGGTACTATAACGATGTAATTTTTCTCTGCATAGTGAAAAGATAATATTGTCGCTAATGCGAGAAATTATTACTTTTCAATATAAAAAGATGATTTGCAATTGACTGTTCAGATAAATAAAAACAATTAAACAAATAATTCGTCATCAAAGGTTATAAAATCGGATCTCTTGGATTCTAGCATGTCGTAAGGTTAGTATATGCTTCTCTACAGCAAAGCAAGCTTTGTTCCGGTGACGAACTGCCTCACAACAACTTGTAATAATTGTCCGCATCCTGAGATCTCTTACGGCGCGGTCGGCTGTTAAGATTTCGATAGAGCTTTTATCGGGACGCCTGGCGAGGGGGCGCCGAGACTTGTACAGCGGACCCGACAATTCGTTCGCGCCGTTATCGTCCGGTTAAATTATAAGTTTATTCCCTTATCTGCCAAAGCCATGAATGCTTAGAAGATTTTCAGGGATGTAGTGTGATCTTCGGAGGGGCGATAAAAGATGTACTCTATTTTCTAATGAAATGGTTATTTAGTGGTCCCACCCTATAGTAATCTTGAGCAGGCGCGTACACATAAAAATAATATGGGGGGGTTAATATACTCTATATTGATATACCATTGATTTATGGGTACTTTCACCATACCCAGACATTCAACACTCTGAGTTTAGTGATAAAAAGCTGACTGTATCTATAACTATGGAAGCTCACCAACGAGTAATATGACTAGCTACGACTTTGCGTTATTTTATTTTATATTAATACACATTGAACTAAATTGCGACGCATCGGTATTTCAGGTACCTATAATTATAATTTTATGGGGAAAGCGAATGAATACGGCTCTCGCTAAATTGCGAGAGGAAATAATATATTGATATTTGATTCTATTTTTCTTTTCTTTCGACCATGTCCGATCCTAATAGTATCTATGGGCCTCCGCAGAGTGGATATTTGTATTGACAGATTTCATTTTTACGATAAATGGATGTCAGCCACTTGCTCAACCTATTAGGTTCATACTCTGACTCATAAACAAATTGAAAAACAATATATGACTGTACTTATCAGACCCAGGATTCGAACCTGAGACCCACGACGCAATAGGTTGATTCTATTGGCCTTGGTTAAAGGACAGTTCAAAAATGTTTAGGGATGTAAACAGACTTATTAATAGCGAGGGCTGTGCGACTTGTCAATGCCTAGAGATGTAGACATTTTAGTGATGCAATAGGTACCTATCTATTTTGTTTTTAAAACTCTATTTTATTGTTTAATTTGTACTTTTTTTTTAATTATTCTTAAGAATTTTTATTTTATTTTTTTTGCTAAAAAAATAAATTTTGGTTTGTTTTTTCTCTACTAATTTAATTTACCTGTACTTTTTATTATAAATGTCATGTTGTGAACGTCTTGAATTAATAATGTGTTATGTGCTCGATGTGTCTTTTTTAAATAAATAAATTATAATATATGCTTCTTTACACGAACGTTTTGCCGGTCGTGAGAGGAGCGGTCGGGACGCCTCAAGAGCTAACAGCAAAACGGTTGTCCTCTGTACCGGTTGTGTCATGCGTGATCAGTCACAGTGTTTTGATGATCATGTATAGTTTGTAAAAAATTAGAGACGGTTGGTAGCCGTAATGGCATACAAAACTCCTATTCCTCATCAAAATTCAATTTCCGTTAAGTATGTAATCTTAGTGAACACAGTATTAATTTTCTAAATAATTGAATAAGTACTATGAACGTCGTTATTTTCATACACAATTCCAGACTCAATGAACTCCCGACTCGCTATAAGTGCCTGCCGGGTTGAAAATGAGATACTGTTATCTATCGAAAATAAAATTCTTCACTAATAAGTGGATCCACATGCAAGAGCGAGTTGTTTTCCGACCGAGATAAGCGCCTCGATGGAGATATTATTAGTCATTAACCAATATTATTATGAAGATCTGGTTTACCCGAAATAGCAAACGAATTACTCGGCAAGCATTAATTTTCTTATCTGCATGATTTACAAAGCGTCTTCATTATTCTTCAAATCTTAAAAATTAAAATAAATACATTACGTCATTGATGTATGTAGACTGCGTCAAGTTTAACGTGAAGCGTGGCCGTTTCGAGAACTACAATTATTAATACTGACAATTCTTTCATAATATATCGCAGCGCCACGACGGCGGCCATGACACTTCAACTTATAATTTTCGCACTTTAAGATAATTTATAATGTTTTGTGCAAAACTTCAATAACATGTCCGGCATATTGCCTTTTTATGGAATGGGAAGAATGAACGATGAAACAACTGGGGCCCTATGTTAGAACTTGCGAGTGCAAGCTTCCCGGTCGACATGACGTCATATGACATCATTGTGACGTACTACCGGAGTGATAATAGCACTCGAGAAAATCACGCTACTCAGACAGCGGTGCTATTCATTGTCACCATACACATATAGGTGTTTCATCGTAATAATTATCTACGGTGAGCACTGCGCGCGGGCGGCATGCCTTGAGCGTGTATTGGCTGACGTCAGAATTACGTCATGTTGTCTGGTGCCACACCAGTCGATAGTTAGGAAATCGGGGCCCTGGACGACTGACACATGGGTGTAACTCGGGACATTGAAGGCACTCGCAAAATCATGTCATTGTGACGTATGCGCAATACACGTATAGACGCGAGGCACCCAATGCGCATGCCCACCATAGATATTATTATGCCCACACACTTATTTGTATATGGGGATATTAATTGTTAACGATGCTATCTGAGTAGCGTAAATTTCTCGAAGAGTATATGACTCACTCCAGTAGGGTCGACAAATGCGTCACAATGATGTCATATGACGTGATTTTTCGAGTGACTTCAATGTCCCGAGTTACAACATAGCGCTCCACAATTTTCTGAAGATATTTACATAGTCATGAATTTGTATGTGTATTTTATAAAAATAAGTGTCTTAGATTTTCTATCACATTGCCTATCTGGCTCAGACGCTCAAAATAATTTTTCCACGAGACGGAGCGATAATTTTACCAATTTCACGAACTGGAACGGCGATCAGATGCACTCATGTCCATTTCAAGCCCTGGTGCCGCTACAGACGATTGAAATGCGTGAAGAAATTCACGTGGCTACATTACAACTTGAATCAGCAAGCATCTATCTATAATGAAACGGAGTTTATGTTTATTGCAAAGACCTGTGTCGATGGTGTGCTTTTACATTTTTATAGGAGAAAAATGAGATAAACTCAAACCTGACGTGTTAAAGAATACGTTATTCTCAATTGTTACATCTGTATCATAATATAGGTAAATTAAAGTTAGCCACATAGTCAAAACGTGAATTCAATATTGCTATGACACTCGCTCTATTTGTTTCTTGAGATTTATGATCTGAGTAATAAACCGATCTAAGCTTCAAAATTTAGGTCCATGGCGACTGACTATTAAATTTGTATCTAATTAATCTGTTCCGTGTGTGAGATAACTAAAACCATGTTATTTGAGTACAAGCGTGGTCGCAGTCATGGCTTCTGGATTAGGACAAAGGTTTAGATAAAGATACGAGACTAATCAATGCATTTTCCAGAGATATAGACATTTTGATGTACTGTATATATATATATATATCTTTTAAAATTTGATTATTTTCTCTTCTCTCTTCTGAGAGTTAATACTTTTATTATGTATTTTTAATAAACTCGTTTGATTACTTTTGCTATTTAAATCTCATGTTGTGATCGTCCTGAATTCTGCTTTGTTATATTTATAATGGTTTGTTGTTTTAAATAAATAAATGCATACATAAATGAGTATTCATCTGGCGCTAAGTATTTCGACTAAGTAGTTGTAGATATCACAAAATCTGATTCTTTTATATCATCGTATATTTTCGTTTACGGCCAGAGAATCATAATGGAAATCAAAACTTAAATAGCAATAATGTCGATATCAAATTTGAACATCGTTCGTATACATTATACGGAAAGTTAACACAAAAGGTAAACACTTAGCCGTATCGGACATGTCGAATCGTCCTTCGATTACCTTCGAAGCTTTTTATCGCTTGTAAATTGAAAGTAATTTTCCCTGGCGGCCTTTGCGGGTCAACTCAGCTCTTGTCAACAAGTGGATTAGGGTCTAACGACCACTGTTGTATGTACAGACGAGCCTCTTTTGGGAGGCCGTTGAATATTTGATATAGCCTTATTTTGGTAGCCTTAAGTGTATGTTGATTCAGAAATGTGCAGGGGTTAATTGTAGACACACCGCACACTTGTGCAATTTTATGTTGTGATTCGGAGTATCGGGGGCTACGCAAATGTAATAGATTTTTCTGGCACATATTAAGACAAAGTTCTTGTAGATGTAGTAGGTAATTAAAATAAAACACAATATGAATATATAATATATATTTCATATAATTAAAACAACCTTCTCAACTGAATGTTGAGATATTATGTTTTACTTTAATTAATAATTTATCGGTTTTATTCATAAAATTTTAAATTAAAATGGTAAAACACTCTAATTTACACATTAATTTTATTTTGTCCTTATCCCATATTTAATTATTAATTACAAAAATGACTAGTTTCATCATAACGGACATCATCGATTAGGAAAAAAAATAATTCTTGGGAATTTTGAAGTAAGTAGTTGATTTTATGATGGCAAGATAAAAAGAACTTTTTATATATAACGTTTTTAAATTTTCTGTTGAATTATTATGCTCAATATGCTCAAACTTGTACTTGATATGAAGGAAATAAAAAACAAACAAATATAGTACACTGAAATGTCATTTTGACATTTCATTTTGATTTTCATAGTAACGCACGTATATATTAATAATTTAGTTGCTAGGACCACCCACTTAGCAACCAATACTAGTCTTTTACTTTTTTCGGATTTTTCTGAAATAACTTTCCATACAAAACAGAATTAACTGAAAATGAATTCTGCTTAAAGAAGGCTAAAAGTATTAAAAGAATGCATTGGCATCGTGTTCTGATATATTCTAAAAGTTTCAAATGTTTAGCTAGTCGGGAAGTTAGTTAAAAATCGATTGCAAGATTTGTACTGGACAAACAACCATACGAGCTAATAAAAACATTGCAAAAAATGTAAAAAAATATCAAATTCTAATCACACTCAGTGTATACGTACAATTAGCTCAGTAGTTTTCTGATTTTTGTTCGTAATTTGAATTTTTGAGAACTGATTTACTACCTAGTGGTAAATATGACTGTCACGATGTATTGTAGGTGTTTATAAAATTTATGTGAATGCTGTATTTTACTATCTTACAATTAAAATGATCACATAATAATATATTTTTATTATATCTCGGAATAAAATAAGTAAATTATGATCATCATCTTCTTCTTCTTACGGTGCCGTTTTCTATTGAAGGTTGTCGACTGAACTGCAGTAAACCTCCTAATCATGGGTCAGTCGTATCGGTAATAGGTACTAACGACTGCGGATGCCAATTTGGATGGAATTTAAACTTAAATATTATTAATTGATAAAGGTCTCACACTATTCCTTAAAAATCATTTTTAGTAACCTAGATTTCAGCTTTCAGCATCTTCAGACTCGTATGTATGATAAATATCTATGACGGTCGGACTTATAAGTATAACGTCATTTTCGGTCATTTTACGATAAGTACGAATAAATATTCCAAATATAAGAACGCATCATTGGCATCGACAGTTTAAGTCGCAGGTAGTCTACAAAAATAAAAAATAATTTATGTGTAAGTATACTGCCGTACTAAGCACAAAGGTCGTAACTGACGTATTTAGGTATTTTCATGTTTTTAGATATTTAGATTCTGCAGAGTTTTTGTATAAGATCGGTAAATAAATCCAAGCCGTAACTGCCATAGTTACGGAGAAATCAAGGGTTTTAATAGCCGTATCTAGGGAGTTTGAGAAAAAAAACTCTATAAATACTAAACGATTCAGTTGTAACTATCATTTACTAAATGATATTAGCCTTATCCGACATAGATACGGCTAATATACGAAGGTGGGTCAATAAGTCCTTAGAAAAGCCGACAGGTGGCGCGACTAGTACTGTAAGCGGTTTGTTTTCATGCAGCGGCACTACCGATTCAGTATGCTGCGAAGTTTCAATCAGATTGGTCGGGTTGTTGTGTGTTTCTCGTACATTTCAAAAAAAATTTGCTTGTGGAAAATGGAAAAATGGAAAATGGAGAAAATTGAGTTTAGAGCTGTTATTAAACATTTTAATATAAAAGGGTTAACAGCAAAGGAAATAAAAAATGAGTTGGATTTAGTTCACGGCACATCTGCTCCTTCACTTGCAACTATTTATAACTGGTTAAATGAATTTAAACGTGGTCGTACATCAACAAAGGATGAACCACGCTCAGGACATCCTGTAGAGGTGACTACACCAGAAATGATCAATAAAATCCACGATATGGTGTTAAGTGACCGAAGATTAAAGTTGAGTGAGATAATTGAGGTTACAGGGATCTCAAAAGGTAGCGTCATTTCTATTTTACATGACAAATTGGGCATGAAAAAAATTTCTGCAAGATGGGTGCCGCGTTTGCTCACAGTCGACAATAAACGCAATAGGGTGGTGGCCTCTAAAGCCCTGTTGTCGCTCATGCAACGCAATCCGGATGAATTTTTTCGTCGCTTTGTGACTGTAGATGAAACATGGATACACCACTATACTCCCGAGACGAAAGAACAGTCAAAGCAGTGGATTGCGAAAGGCGAACCATGTCCAAAGAAGGCGAAAACCGTAAAATCAGCTGATAAGGTTATGGCTACTGTATTTTGGGATGCACGTGGAATTATTTTCGTTGACTATTTGGAAAAAGGAAAAACAATAACAGGGAATTATTATGCATCTTTATTGGACCAGCTAAAAAACAAAATTGAAGAAAAACGGCCTCATTTAAACAGGAAAAAAATCCTCTTTCATCAGGATAATGCCCGTGTTCACACATGTTTACGATCAATGGCTAAAATTGAAGAATTGAAGTTCGAATTGGTCGACCACCCACCGTATTCGCCAGATTTAGCCCCCAGTGACTTTTTTCTTTTCCCAAACTTAAAAAAATGGCTAAGTGGACAACGTTTTTTTTCAAATGAAGAAGTCATCGATCGGACAAATGCTTATTTTGAGGACCTTCCGAAAACTTATTTTTCTGATGGTTTAAAAAAAATTGAGAAACGTCTAACCAAGTGTATTGAGCTCCAAGGAAATTATGTTGAGAAATAAAAAAAAATACAAAAATAAAAACTGTTTTAATGCTTTTTTCTAAGCAATTATTGACCCACCCTCGTACCTTAGTTTTTCGGACTTTCGTCCGAACTGGCCTAGTATCGCAGTAGTTACGGCCATAATGCTTTAGTAATAATAATGTGTGTTAATACTGTTGATCGTTATTCCGTGACTAGTTTATAAGTGTAAACTTATACTCTTAAACCACAACAAAATATAATAATTTGCATCAACCCAATCGGTTTTTATCAGTAGATAAAACTTGTACTAATCTTCTGGAGAATATAAGCTTTATTGATATACAAATGACTACAGAAATTAACTTTGTACCTACCTAACTTTATTTTTTCTCTCCTAAAAAATCATCTTTTTGGACTTATACCTACTCATAAGTCCGCTTACCATAGATATTATACAACTGACAACAATAAGGTTTGTAAAGTTTGTTATGTTTATAAGTCTCAAATATTGGGAATATTTGAAAATTAGTTAGTAATGAGCACCTAAGTAATAATAATTACCTACTGTAGATTTTTATTTCATTGAATATCCAAATCCACTATAATATCACACCTTCCTCACAATCATTCTGGAATTTGCACCTCCAAATACTTCCAAACGCCTTAAAATCCATCCAATCGCTCCACACCTTCGAGAACGGACGATCAAACACATCGCAGCACTCAATCATGCCGGCCGTCCTTATCACCGCGGCTAATGCAGGTCTCCGATTCCGAGGAGTGTGAGGCTCTTATCGGTCGGTCCAGTCGCGGGAAGGGGTCCCAGACCCCAGTCGGGGGCGAGTGGGCCCTTATCAGAGCCCTGGCGCCTACCCAGCTTTGTCGATTGTCGATCGAAGTGATTTCTTTTATTTTCACGCAGTTAAAAATGTGTATGTTTTTCTTTTTATATTGTAATCGGGCTGGAATGTGCGTTGGTCTCGTCTTTGCTTATCGGTGAATAATTTAGATACTCGTAGTTATGGTTGAATTTTCTTCTTGGTTATATCGTAGTTAGGTCTTGCCTAGCTAGCAAGAGATTATTATGTCAACATTGTATGTTAAAATTTGTCCACCAGGCAACACACAAGTGGCCATATTACAATAGTCGCGAAATAATTGCAATCGAATTCCTTCGCGACAACTAAATTGACTCCTGTCAAATGGACGATACCTATAATATGATTTATTCAATCATAATTTTTGTTTTAATATATCTTAAGCCGGGTTTCGGTGGAGGGCGCTTAACTTCACCATCGATTTTTTTTTCATTATTTTCCTACTGGAGTATACAAATATTCAGTGGAATACTTTTTTTGAATGCCCACATAGACTCTTCAGTTACGTTTTTTTTTAAATTATATTATTAGAATTGCAATTAAACACGTGACAAATTCAAATCTAACGGAGCTGAAAATCCACGTCTGATGCCTACGCCTATCACAGTCGGAAACAATGTTGCCAAGTCAAAATTTTTAATTTCAGTAGAATGTGTAAAAAAATTCAGTAGATTCGACAAAATATCAGTAGATTTCTGTTTTAGGAAAAATATTTCGCCGAGGGCCGCAGGTTACCAGATTTTCATAGTCAGCTTTTTTTTTAGGAGAAATATTTCGCCACGGGCCGCAGGTTCCCAGATTTTCATAGTCGGCTTGTTTTTTTTAGGAAAAATATTTCGCCGCGGGCCGCAGGTTCCCTATTTTTCATGGTCGGCTCGTTTTTTTAGGAGAAAAAATTTCGCCGCGGGCCGCAGATTCCCAAGTTTTCAAAAATGGCTAGTTTTTTTCCCGGCTCTTGGGAATTTTGTGAAATGAAGAAATATCAGTAGATTCAGTATATTGCCAAAAATATCAGTAGATCTACTGAAATTTCAGTAGACATGGCAACGCTGGTCGGAAAGGCTAAAAATGTGGGGGGCTTCCGAGATTCTATACCCAATTAAAAATAGTCCCAAAATAATACAATGATAACATTGATGTATTATCAATATAATTCCGAAGTGAATAAAAAAATGAAATAGCTAAATGAATAGTTAAATACGAGTACTACATAGATTATAGTAGGTATTAAAAACTAGACTTTTTTTTCTTTTTTATTCGATATTTCGACACAAATGTTTGGTATTTTGTTTTCAATGGGTTATGATATAACCTCTGAAAATTGCATTAAAATATTATATAAGTAAATACATAAGTATCTATTTTTCGAAAAAATCTAATTTTGTAAGCTTCATAAGCTATTTGTTATGAAAATAATTGTCTCGAAATATTACAGTTTTTTGTGTTTGGCTTATGTATCCTCTAATTCTAAGTTATTTTTTTTATAAAATTTAATAAGCATTTCTAAATGTAAAAACTACTAGCTAATTTCTTCGTAATTAGTTAAGACGCCCTTGGCTTAACTGAGAAAGTACATCGGCAAAAATTTCTAAGGTTTTTCCAAATTATGTAAATTACCTATATGTTTGAATCAATGTAATTACTATATATATGGTAATGTAAAAACTGTTTTTCCATTTATGTATACTTACGTCAATTCTTTAATACTCAATATAGCTATTAATGAATATTTTATAAATCAATTAATAAACGTGTTTTATAGTTTTTTTTTGTTAATTAAGCTATTACAATTAGAAATATGACGTTAAAATCAATTATTTAATTACTTTTATATTTTTTCTTATAAAAAAACACACAGTATATTATATAGTGTTAATGTAGTACCTGCAGATAACACGTCGCGTGATTTTTAATGAATAATTACGAGCTTATCATTTTGAGGACACTTTTCATAATTTAATCAGTTTAATTGATAACTCTAGTACTAACTTTTTAGACTCCGAAAACTTACCGTGAACACTACGTGCCACATGCACGCACATATTCCCTAAAACGTAGATAAATTCTCTAAAGATGACCGGAGAACCGTTATCAATTAATTATTGTTTTAAATAATACATAAAATCAATCAAAGAGGCTAGTATATAATGCTTGATCATAATCAATTCGACTCTAATTTCGGTATAGTAACAATATTGCAGCTCGATCTGTCTTTTTTTCATATATATAAAACTATAAATTAATTAAAAATGTTTACTACGCATTAGATAAAACGTAATAAACTAAATTTTAATAATAAACATGACAATAAAATAATATGTAATAATAAGATGGGACCAAGGCATGAACAAAAACGAACCATAAGTGCGAGTGTACTGAGAAGCAACACGATAATATAAAGTTTCATAGTTAAGTTGATAATAATAAAATCGAGGTTCTATTATGCGTTATACGCAAGAAACGCGGCTTCATTTTGCCGAACAATGTGCGTTCTCTATATGTCATTACTCTGAGGATGGGATCCTTTAACGAATTCATCTTTGACTTTAGAGATACCTACGTATTTATTATTTAGAAACATTTTACAATATATTTATATAAAATGTCTCACATTGCAAGCTATTCATATTCCGCTAGATGCCTCTGGTAGGTGGAATATTCAAGTCAAGAGCATACATATAAGTGAAACGGCAAATAATTTTCAACAATAGGTGGGACAAAATTTCGCATTCGTCGCCAATCGCCGAGCGGCTTTCAAGGTGGGAGCACGTCATTTTTTTTTGTGATGGCGTCGTAAGAATATATTTTTATATCGTGTAAAGATGACTAAAAAAAGTTATGCATGTAATCGAAAAAGAAAACATGTCAATGAATATATTATTATTATTATTACTAATATAACAATAAACATAACACTAAATGGACGCATGTTAAATTTTTATGACAAATTATGTTCCGCTCGGCACGCGTCATTAGCACAATTCGCTCGTCGCATAGTTACGAACTTTTTAGACCATGCCTCAGCTGAGGTATAGCCTTAATATTGTGTGAACCTTGCATCGCGTATATCGATATTGTCGCATCGATGCAAGAGGGTTAGGTACTTTTACACAATCAAAAGTTGTGGGCTATCGCTCGGCTAGTTATAGATATAAAAACATTATATGTAAATTTATACAATTTTATGAAGTCTTTTTTTCAACATTTTTCAGAAAATTCTCGACGCTCTTCCGTCGATTTTCCTTTGTCCGCCGCGCCATTTTACACCCTTAATGACAACAACATGAGACATAATTAATACGCTCTTCCATTAAAATTCCCGCGATAATACCGCCATGGAGATCGAGATAGTGGGAAACCGCACGGCGCGGTGCTCTGCCCAAAATGACCCCCACCAACCCACACCACTCGCCCACTCCAAACAAAATCATTTGTCATCTTTCTGTCACGTGGCGTCACGCGGACTTTTCCTCGAGTATAAAATTATTATTAACCCTTTGATAATGATTTAATAATTAACCGATATATACAATAAATCTTATCATTATTTTTAGTAAGAGAGTCAATTTAAGTTCTGAATGTAACGATACTTAATATTGACAGACTTACGAAACATGGAATTTGACTTTAAATTGTGTTTATTTAATCAATAGGCAAAAAATATATGTACATTTATTTAAATTAAACTACAAGTAGATACATTCATTTGACTTGTACCAGAACCAAATCATTTATGTACTAATACAAAATGCAGCCATAACTCATTGTAAAGTACATAAACAACGACATAATATACTGAACCATCATTATTTACTATTTAAAATATTTAGATAAATAATTGGAAAACATGATGTTATTTATAACCACACCCTTTCTTCTTACATAATCTGTTTTTTTTGTAGCTAGGTACTAATTTTACTATTGAATAATTGCCATTAAATATTATAATATAATATTACATGGTTACGTTAGGTACTTATGACAAATCCGTGTCAGCATATTGATCGGCGATATTAAATATCCATTTCCCGTAGTGTCCAATTATGGCAAACTCATTAAATAGCTGACTACCATGATAATTCCCACGATATCCATTTTTGCACATAGTCAGCTATATCCGACGACGCAAACTCTTTATAGTAGCTGACTCAATTATAATAATTATCCAAAATATTCTTTTCAAGATATTATTTTGATTGTGAGTAGTTACGTTAAATAGCGGATCATAATTCATTGGACATGTCACTCGAATATAAGTTCCCGATCTGTTAGTATCTCAGTCTATTTATCGCTCCGCACAACATCTCATTCTACCGAGATTCGGACCTCGGAACATTATCATAAGTATTGTAACATACTCTTCTACCGACTGTTTACGTTGCAAATAAAACTCGCTCCTTCATCTATCGGAGCAACCACCAAATCTCGACCTCTTCATCCATCACACCATGACTCCCACATATTAATTATGTGTTGTTATTCATACTGCGAATATATAGATACTACATAGAACTTACAGAATTTTCATTCACTTAAGAGCACACATAAGTGAAACGGCAAATAATTTTCAACAATAGGTGGGACGAAATTTCGCACTCGTCGCCAATCGGAGAGCGGCAGTCGAGATGTGAGCACGTCAATTTGTTTTGTAATGGCGTCGGAGGAATATATTATTATATCGCGTAAAGATGACTAAAAAACGTTACTCATGTACCTACCCGAAAAAGAAAACATGTCAATGAATATACTATTATTATAATTACTAATATAACAATAAACATAACATTAAATAAACGCTGGGAAGGATGGGAAAGGATTATTCGACTAATTTTCCATTGCGATACCGTATTTCATATCGCCAATCAATCTGCTGATCCAGCTAGACAGTAAACTTGTTTACCGTTATATGAGTCGCTGAGAAATTATTGTTGCGGTCGAATAATTTGATACATTAAAAAATAGATATTTGATCACTAATATACTGACAGCTACACCTTAATTGATGCGTGAACCCAATGTTGGTCTAATCTAACGAATATGTCAAAAACTACTCAAAAAGTATCACCTGAATCGATTGATTCTATTATTTTTCTACGCCTGATAAGAATGATAAGATGCTATCAAAAGGTCCTCCGGTAGTGAAAAAAATGTAATCCACATCGAAACGGTTAACGTCTGACATAACAAAGTGTACATCATTCCGCTCCCCTTTTGGCCGACAAAAAAAGTGGCGGTAAAAAGATCTGTTATCAGAATGTCGCAGCCCCACCCTCGAAATATTAAATGGCGGGAAAATATCAGGGCTGCCAATAATTAGACAAGTTTTACTTAGCGTATTTGTCTGTTTGTTAACAATAATTAAGCATGACTGACATAGTTTAGTGTGCACTATTTATGTCGAATCTCTACAGCCTACATCCACTATTCGCCAATAATATAAGTATAGTAAAATTGCCAAAAACTCATAATACTTTGATTTATTAAGCAAAGCAAATAAACACTACTCATCTATGACGACGGATTTATCAATACGTCACACATAAACTATATTCTATGTTTTATTTAAATTACCTATCCAGAGTACATAATCGCATCTGAATGAGCAGATTTTCAGCTTAGAGATTTTTCTTAGAACATAATATAACATGTGAACATTCCAAATTATTGATTTAAGACGTTCACAACATGATCTTTAGAAACAAAGAAATATTATTAAAATATAAAAGTTATTAAACAGTAGAAAAGTGTAAATACAAAAAAAATATATAAATTAGATACAAGTTAGTACCTACACCGAATTAGCTAAGCAGACCCTATTATAAGAATTTATGAAACAATATTCACCTATATTTATCCACACACAGATGGCATTGAATTAATCAATTAGTATATACTTTCTGTATGTATATAACCGATGTAGCCATATATACCTAATCCAATAAATCAGTAACAATAGCTTAACAATCGGAAGACATAGGTAATTCTAAATTATATTTCATAATATACTTTTTACAAGTTTGCTTTTTTTCAGGGTGTCGCTAGTCAACGTATTTGTGGCAACCCTAAAAATGTGTTACGGAATGATAGCGCCCGTCGGCCGGCACCCACTTCCCTTATCGCCCCGCCGGGACTAGAACCTTTACTCTCAGACTAATTACTGCGCCGCGGACCTCAGCTGGCGGTACGCGGGACACACACCGTGCGAAAGAATTCGGCCCGATTTTTTAAATTGTACATTATCGGTTATTATTTCACTATTTTTCACACTTTCCTATAGACTGATTCAACACGATATAATCACAAATTGCCGCATATTTTATCGCATATTGGAGCATTACTGGACAACCGTTTGGTTCATCTATTTATTTCCTGGCTGTCTTTTTTATGTAATATTATGTTTGAAGTTAAATAATAATATGTACTATGATTTATTAAAAGATGTCTTTATTTTCGATTAAATGACTTTCTTTCCAAGACGAATAATAAAAAAATATACATAATCGATTTTACACATCTTTGGTCCATCTTTCTATTACCTGACGGTCTATCTTTGTTTCTTATATATGCCACAAACATGGCTCGAAATGAACGGAGCGCATCGGAGCGCCGTTCCGGTTCATAAAATCCTCAAGATTATCGCCTTGTCTCGTGAACATATTAATTTTACCGTCTGAGCTATATATGCCATATAATAAAAATCGAACGCACTTATTTTTATAAAATAACACTTACAATTGGATAACTATGTTATTATTTTCGTAAAATTATCGAGCGCTTCGGTTCGTGAAATTTTCCAATTCGAGCGCTGTCACAAATTATTAAAATACGTTAGCTTATGCTTACACTATTAATGATCTTCAAAGAATCACATGATTATGATGGAAGACCATGAAGAATGGCAAATAATATAAATTATGTAGATTTCTTATAGTACGTAACTTAAAGAAGTCTGAAATAATATTATTATTAATTTAAAAACCTACGGTATCCGAATTTCTGTAAAATTTTCTTTTCATCGAGGTTTGATACAATGATGGACATATTTTTACTTTGCACGACTGTCTTGGATAGGGTTTGCGATGAACAGTTGTACGTCTTGTTCAACTAGTAATTTTTCATTCAAATAATTATTATACTATTATAATTTTTTTACTACTATACTAATTGTTCCTTCAATTCTTACCAGAAGATATAATTAATTTAGATTTATAATAAATATTCTAAATGTAGGTGCTAAAACTATCAATAATAAATAGTGATATTTCTAAAGTAGTCGTATACTATATTATATTCTTGTATTCCATCGATAAGATAAAAGACTACTCAAGTTTGATCAGAATATGCGAGTGGCCAATGTCTGAGGTATAAAGCTAAAATTTGGCCTTCAACCTCCATATTGACCAAAAAACATCCCCTACGATCTGGTAGTACGGGGTCTTTTATGAAACGATATATTTCATTATTTCGACGTTTCAAAAGAACCATGTGGATTGGCTTGTAATTATCATAGGCTTACAATTCACATATCAAATTAAAGGATATAAAGAATTTATAAAACGTAAGTATTATAAATAAGAGTTAATTAATTAATAAGCGACCTATTTTACATCTTATTTTTGACCCATCCCTAATCAGAGGTCTACCAAAAATAGTGAACCCAGGAATTATGTATCTGGATTGGAGACAATTACTGAGGTTTCTTAACCCACGAAATGTTTAGTCCTCTTTTGCTACGTATAAAGTTGATATATTATATTGGTTGCTTAGCTAGGAAAATTTGTACTGTTTTCCTTGCATAATATGGAAGACGTACTGTAGTTTTCTAGTGTAGATACTACGCAGAGTTTCTCAATCATTTCACATTTGTTTGAAGACGTCAGCATTTATTAATTGTCACCTTGTCGGTCCAAGAAATTTTGAGAATACGTTTGTAAAGCCATATTATTCTGATATAATTTTTTATTAAAGTGTTTTCATATCTATAAAAAAATATTGGCAAAACTTCATTTGTTTAAATTTAAGTTAAATTAACCACTTCAATAATTGACACTCTGATATTACGAAGAACTTATTTTGTTTACTATTAATAATGTCCACGAAAACTAAACCAGTGGCGTCCTGTCATAAAGCAAACTATAGGGTGAGCTCTCCCCCTCCTCTCACTTCCCACGCGACCCCACCCATTACATTACGGTATAATTTTATCGCGCAACACACGGACACTTACTAATGACGGGCATTACTCCTCTCTCGCCGCGAGCGGTCGCTAAGCTCGATGATTTAGTTTTTTGTGACACCGTTATTGCGAAAAGCGACCCCCACCCCTGCTCTACGCCCCTGATTCTCCTCTCTTGTTAGATATTGGTCCTCCTTTGTTATTATCATGAGTGGGTAATTTTTTGCCCATTTTTGTGTGCTTCCTTGTCCGTTTATTTAGAAATTTGTCATTTATCTCACGATAACTTTGACAATTTTTTTGAAAATGTTATTCTTTTATTTTATTTACAATCGGTGCACAATGTAATTATAACTTGCCCTTTATCCCTGAAACGATTTTTTTTGATTAGTTTCATTCTAATTAATACTTATCCAGGTTATTATTGAATTCAATTTACCTCATCCTGCTACATTGCGACGTCGGAGTACATATTATATTAAAAGCACACGTTCACTCCATTCCCTCCACCCAGCGATAAATTAAATTAGCTGCAAGTACTTTTTATAATTATATAATTTATAACAAATTTAACACTGTTATCGCCCGCATCTGTCAAAAATTGAAAACATTTCTATACTGCCTTGGTAGTCCGTTAATTCTAACAACGTTGATATCCGCATTTGCCTCGATATATAAAAGCTTTATAAGTATATTATTCTCTGAAAATACATTGTTTCCCAATCAAAAAATGTGAAATTAATTAGAGAAAAGAATCTCTTTTATTCCGAAACATGACTTTATAATAACAGATGTTTTTCATCGGCGTTCTGTCTTCAATTTGATATTTTAAGACACTTAAAATTAGGTTCGTTCCATTATTAAGCCAAAGTTTATACTTAATATAAATGTATAGTTTAATTTTAATATATGTATTTTTTTCAATATGAAAGAATGGACCTTCACATTATAATACATAAAACTGTCATAAAATGTCAATATTATATTATTAAGGGAAATATGAAACGCAAAATGTTGCCATTTCTCCAAAAATATGAGTAATAATTATTTACCAAAATATATTTGACTATAATACCTATTTTAAATTTTATGAAAAATAAAAACATAATGCGACGTTGACAAAATAATAATTTTAAAAAGTGCCATAACCACTGACAGTGAATCTACCAAATAATGACTTTATTCTCAATATTAACACGATATTCTTATTAGGTATAACAATACTCTTATGGTATTAATATATTTTATACGGTCATTAAATATTCGTTTCTAAGATGAGAAAAACGAGGTATCATAATGACATGCCCCAAATTCTTAATTTTCGACTTTCACACAGTACTCCTACTCCTAATTATCATGCATTCCATGTAAGTGCATAATAATGGTATAAAATATTTTAATATTGAACCAAAATTACTCAAAAATATTTTTTGTACATCTTATAACATTTATTGTGTTATAATTGAACCATTTTGCCTAAATATATCGATATTTTATTTAATTCCCAAGATAAACCGTTTGAATTTTAATTCATTGAAAGTGGATGATACCTACTGTATAAAAATACTCCATACATTAATAGTTTTGAATATGAAACATGTTCGTCTTGTACAAGAAGCAGATGTTTCATATTATTTATAATACAAAAAATATGAAACTATAACTGCATAGCGAAATTGACAGAAACATTCAAATTAAGAATGTTTAGTGGTGTAATCACAAAAAAACGTGGGAAATAACGAAACGTCAAAACGAACATCAAAATATGGCGGTTATAGAAAAGGGTATATAGATGGCCACCACCTTTCAATATGCAGTATATTATTATTTATATGACTATCAATTCAACAGCATTAGAAACTTTAAGGAATCGCAATCAAATTAACACGCGAACATTGTATAAAAACTGTTTAAGTACATATTAAAAGATGTTCTGATACAAAATATATCCATATTTGTTTGTATTTCACCGCGTATGAAAGATATTGTTCACATACAAAACGTCAATGGATCAGATAAGACAATAGTAGTAAAAAGTTCAAATAATACAAAACAAAAATTAGTAACATAATCTGCATGTGTATCCTGGACGTAGATGTTGAAGACGAAATAGGATTATGTTAATAATGAATGAATTAATCAACATATTATTATTAAATATTCTATTTATTTTTTATGCAATTTGCTTTACCTACAAATGTACCTGAAATATATTTTTTACATTACCATCTTCATTTTTCCACATAATGGCCATTTAAAAAAAACGTTTTTAAAATAATAACATCGTTAAGGTAATGAGATCGTTTTACTTCACTAAAAAAATTTAGTGCCATTTTTTTTTTGTTTGTAATTAGCAATATTTTCACCGACTTCCGTGTAAAATTTTCTTTTCTTGCTTTAATTTAAAATTTAATTTTTGAATGCTGTGGGTTTTTTGCGTTTGAATTTAATAATTTTTCGTTTATTGATTGCATATTTTTTTACATGGCAAACATTATTTTCTAATTATTATTCATTTGAAAGAATTACTGTTTTTGTAACATAATTTCACACAGTGCTTAAAGTAAACAAAAATATCATTTTAAGAGGTTTACATATAAGTACGTAATTTTCTTACAATTATTAAAGTAAGGTAAGATTACAGGTGGCAAAAAATTACGCAAATAGAATCGTACAGAACTTATAGAACCTGTACAAGCACCATTAGTGTGTATTTTAAACTATCGCCACAATAACTGTTTACACGTAAAAGTTTTAATTGTCTGTCCAATCTCAGTCTTTAAGCGCAAGCGAGACGCGATGTTGTCATTGTATTATGGTATTTTAAAGGTTTAGACAGGTTCGTAGATGATCGGTAAAGGTCAAAATATTCTGCGCGGTACAAATCGTATTTCGTCCGGCAGTTTTGCTACTATCGTTATACTGCACATGCGTATACGCCATGCAAGTACCAATTATTGTGTGAAAATTCAGAAGCTTCTGAACTTTTTTTGATCCATGCATGCAAGCTTGCTACTTGCATGATAATGCCTGTATAAATCCATGAAATTTAATGATGAAAAAGTATCCTTGGTTGATTGTATCAATTGTCTATACATTTTTTTAAATTTACAACATATTACTTCAATAATTATTACAATATGGTCAATTTAATTATAACGCAAAATATTTATTCCAATGTTTTCTTTCTTTTTCAGGTAAGTTATCAACGCTCAATTGCTGAGCGAGGTATTGCATACATATTCATTCTTCGAGCTTTATAAGGCACTGAGCAGGCGATATGATTTATCTGACATCATTTCGATATGGTAACTATAGCGATAAATTAACACACATAAACTATCTAATATAGAAAAATTGTTTGTCTACGTAACCCGTACTCCCGTGATACTCTCGATTAAGACCGAGGGTGGTACGGGGCGGGTTTGGTGGAGGGACTTTAACTTCAATGTCTACGTAATTAATACCAATTAGTTATTTAATATCAGGATTCTGAATGTTTCCTCACGTTTGTATATGCTTCAATAATTAAATTACTCTCAAATGGTCTCATCCTCGTGGTGGAATAGTGGAAAGATATCTGTATAATGTATATAAAGGTATTTGTTTGTTAATTGTCGAACATTTGATTCAGATCAAGGACTCTCTGAGTTTATTGATATAACCTATGTTGAGACCTATATGCGACAATCATTTAAATATAAATAATATACACGTATTTAGATATAAACAGAAAAACAATCGATAAATTTTATTTGTTAACTTCATCTCATAAGTTTAAGGAGGTAGATATAAAAATAGAATTTTCTATCACGTTAAACACAGTGTTTCAAACTTTAACTATTTGATAGACTAACTTTTTAACCTTAAATAAACATTTTATTAGCAGTATGAGGAAAATGAAATATGAATATTAAAAAAGTGATGACACTTGAAGGCATCCTTTATTTGACTATCTGCATATTTTGTTATTTTGATTATACACCCATAGAGTTATATTTTATTATAAAAATAGTAGAAAACATTACGTAAAGATGTCATAATTTATAACGCATCTATGTAAATGTATGTAAGAGATCACTAATAAGAACGTATCTTTTAAATGCTCCGTTATGTCGTTCTTTCTACTTGTGTGTAAAACGTATGTAATATTAAAATTATTTTTCCATTAGGCTGACATAAAATTTATGATAAGTGTTATACGGAAGGCTAACAAAAGAGCTTTTCGCGAGCTTCCTCTTCGGTTTGGTTCGGCCTCGCTCGATCAGGCTCGGTTTGCACTACCAAGTGAGCTTTTTCCGTTTCTTATCTCGGTAACGATTCGTTTGGCAGCCATTTTTTAACGGCCACCACAATCGTTAATCGTTATGTCGATCGTTATGTATGGTTCGTGGACAGGGCCGAAATGCAATTTATTTACATTATTTATATTATTTTTTAAATCATTTCAACGACTCAATAAAATAATAGTTCTAACTCTATTCTTAGTGAGGAAACATTATAATAATTAAAATACAATGCAATATAATATTATAATACACACATAATCCATATAATTTAATAATCATCAAGACTAGCCTCATTTGTTCAGATGGATATTGCTAACAGATATTTTTAAAAATCTCAGCTATTTTTTATTCGCACAAAAAAAATACTTAATTAAGTAAAAAATTAACCATTAAATAAACCATAGAATTTTTAAGATAAGCTTCCAAAAGAATTCTTACGCAATGCATTAATATAAATGGGTGTATCCTTAATTTTGTAATAATTTTAAATTTGTGCATGTAAAATTAGCCACACTTTTATAAGAAAATCATATCGTTATTAGTCATTTGTTATAAATGTATAATGTTGTAAGTAAAACAATAGTGCATAACATGCAATTGATTGAAATTATTTAGTGATTTAAATAGACTAACCCGTTTTACGTTCGTGTTAAAAATAATATTTCTAGAATGTAGCCTGTAACTACATACTCCACATATTTCGAAGTATTTGATTAAATTTAATAAAATTATCGATATAAACCAATTTATATATTATAAATAGTTTATTTGTACTATGCAAAATTCTATTGTGAATTTATAATAGGTGTATTGTTTTTCACGAGAATTTGATTTTTTAATATCTTAGTTATATTATCAAAAATGTCATATAAACTATAAATATTAAAAAGTCGATTTTATTATGTCATGAAGTAAAGTGCGCAGATACTATTTCTTCGCGTACGCAAGAATTAGACGAGGTTGATTTATACAGTACTTATAGTATAATGATATGATATCCCATCACTGACATTGTTTCCATTACTCTAGTTGTATCGGGACCCCCTCTCATTTTTTTATTATCCTTATTACACACATTTAAATCTAATTTTTCATTTTTACGAAAATTTGCGCCCGCCCGTTTTCATCGCCCCGTTCGGCTTGAGCAATAACTCAATCGGAGTCCGGCCCACCGTTTTCACCGGCGAAAACGTGGGCTTTCTAATTTATGTGAAGGGGGCTGGCGGGGGCGAGAGCAGGCGAGAAGTTCGGGTGGGCGGCCGGCGCTAAATGTATTTTTAAATATCGCCAAATGCAACTCGACTGTGCGAGTGTGTTTATACATTGCGCTAAATAGCGTCCGCCCAAACCGCCCCATCACCCCCCGCCCTCTCTGATAACTCCTGAGAGGCCATGCCTGACTCTGAAAGACAAACAATTTAGCTCCAGACATAATATGTTTGTATTAAGAATACATAACTTCAAACCCAGAATACACAGTATAAAACACATATTAGAAAAAAAGTTTTTTTAACCTATTGGGATTAGAACACTCGTCCCACAAACAGCTTGCCTTTTTCTCTGGATTTTTTCCTTAAATAGGTATAATTAATTATATTAGTATGATAGAACGCTTTTCCAAGTTGTATTTATCCAATTAAATTGCTATTTCTTATATTTTGTGTTTAATACTTTGGACGCGGAAGACGCACACGGTGCGTAATGACCTGGCGGCCGATCGATGTAATTAACGTGCATTTTAAAGGGGGCAATTAAAATCTCATTATCTATTCAGCAGCGAAAGCGTTAATGTACACGACATTACAGTATTTATTTTAATTTTATTACTATCGAGGTTTCTTTAAGGCTATACTTCAGTTGAGGCATCGTCTAAAAAGATCGTGGCTAGGCGATGCGCGTATTGTGCAAATGACGCGTGCCAAACGAAATATAATTTGTCATAAAAATCCAACATGTGTCCATTTAATGTTATGTTTATTGTTATATTACTAATTTTAATAGTATATTCATTGCAATGTTTTCTTTTTTAAGTACATACGTAAAGTTTTTTAGTCATCTTTACACGATTTAAGAATATTTTCATCCGACGCCATGACAAAACAAATCAACGTGCAGACACCTCGACTTTCCGTCTCCGATTGGCGACTAGTGAGAAATTTCGTCACAGCTACTGTTGAAAATTATTTGCCGTTTCACTGAATGACGCTCTTAGGACTTTGCCACGCAAACTACTCTACTTGATGCTAGTCAAATGAAAATTGTGCCGGCTGAGAAATATGCCTTAATGAAAACTATTCTTCTACCCGCATTGGGTATTGCTAATTTGAATTCAGCCAGGGCCTATGAAACCGCCTTGCAAAAATCCTGGAAAATTCTTTGTAGCGCAAGGCGATGGTGATTCTGATGAATATTTTGTCGCATTCATTGGGAACTGAGAATTGCGATTTATAGCCGAGATTTTCCCGTGGTAAAAGAAATGTCGCATAGGACTGATATTCTGAGCATATACGAATTATCCTATCTTATATGACTACAATCACTGGATCTGAAAGGCATGAATCATCATTACATGTCACCATTTATTATTTTTATTATTTTATTACATCAATACAGAAATTAAAAAGTGCATCTCTTCCGGCCTCGTTTGCCATGGTCCTCGGAAGGTCTCGAATATCTGCATCTGCCATCTGTAATAAATAGCTCAGGTTGTGCCGCTCCTTGCTAAAAATTATACTACAGTATTAAAACCTTCAACGTTTTTCTATTACATTAAATTTTCATCTAGTTTCTGTATACCCAGAAACCTTAAAATTAGTTCACATGTGCTAATGCAGTAACAATGTTATATTGTATTAAAATTTTAGAGCGATCTGACGAACATGAGTATTCTCGTAATTTAGTCAGCTTGTTCAGTCTGTGTATGCAGTCGGTGACAATTTTCAATTCTTAAATCTAATCAAATGCGTAACATACAGAAGTATATTAAAAATAAAACTTAATAATTGTACACAAAATTGAAGCAAACTCCTAGTTATGAGACTGTCAGAAGCCGGTTCCCGTTTAACCCCCGAAGGGAAGACTATTTACTGAGTGTTACTATCGAAAATTAACAAATTTAAAAGTTTTTATTCAGTGTGTAAAATAAAATGTATTTTTTCTGTCCGATGACGAATCGTCTGGAAGGTAGACATTCTGTAAGGGTGTCCCCCTAATTCCGGTGCAAAGATTTACGTCCTGCTTCTATGAATGTATTACCTGGTGTAGTTTTAATTCTTAACTTGTGTGGCAAGTCGCTCTTGTATGGGACGATATTGGGGGATTAAGGTAACATTAAGTGAAGTATCTTTCCAATGTATTGAATAACTTAACGTCTTTATCGATAATAGGTACTGTAAGAAACCCATTGACAATATTAGTACTTAAAGTTACTTGTAATGTATATTGAATAGTAATACAATACTATTGTTTGTTAAATAAAAATCCCTGAAAACAGAATTTATCGTAATATAAATTAATTATCTTACATTAAGTATATTGTGAAATAAAGTAGCTATTAATTAGCAATATTATTCTTTTTTACCGTATTCCTAATTATTGTTTGTGGTACGATTTAATTGGTTGGATTTATCGAGAGCTTTATAACGTTCTTTGTATAATCGTAACGTTGAATAGTGGAGCTCTATTTTGCATACTACCTACTTACTGTTATATTGAAAAAAATTAATAATCGCCATAACATTGCAAAACAATAATATTGTATAAGTACTATTATTTTACTATATTTCAGGGCACGTAATGGTTCATAATATTAAATATTGCAGTGTTTCCTTTACAATTTTGAATACTTACACATGAGATGAGAAATGAGATATATTAGAAGAATAACGTAATAAATGATTAATACTTACATTAATTATAATAAAAACCCTGGAATCAAAATAATGTACCATCTGCGGTAAATTTTCTCTATGTTCTAAGATTTCGCAGAAATTAACTTATTAAAAATTAAATACACACTGAGTATAATACAGACTTCCAGAGAGTGGAGGTTATATTAACAGACTTGTTCTGTAGAGTTAAATACAAAATGCACCTTTTAGCATATTTTTGCAAGATGGTGGACAAAATATTTGAAATCTAGCTTGCAGCTATGTTTATATTGATGAGAATTTATTTAGCAACAATTATATTGTTATTTAATACCTATACAAATGAATGAAGTTAAACAACTAAGATTTTTATTCCACGATATTAACGACTTATCGTGCCATTCCTTAAAGGCCGGTTCGGATTAGTCGAGTAGGTAATGATTTAGTTACCACTAAATAAAAAAGTGTCCAAATACAGTACATTAGTGAGTGACGTATCAAAATGAATAAATCACTGTTCAGACATGTCTCGTGGCTTCTTTGGTATTTAGTGAGAGGTGGTGGGGTTGCTACTCGACCAAAAAAATAGAATATAGATTTACTCGACTAAATTTGTCTGTTAATACATGTATAGTTACTAAACTACTCACCATTCGACTAAATTACTCGACTAATCCGAACCAGCCTTAACAGAGGTAGGCTAACACCAGGGTAATCTTTGCTCTATTATTTGATACTCGGTACATTTTGGTGAAGCTGTACTCGTACCAATGATGTAGGTTCTTAAGTCATTAAATGCGGCGTTGTTCTCTGCTACGTTTTCCGTTGATTTTCCATTGATAACGAGTTGGAGAATGGTATATACTTGTCATCTTATTATGTGGCCAAGGTAGGTACTGTAGTTCTGTGGTTTTCATACTACACCCGTTTGTTTGATGGTGTCAATTTTAACACTCTGTCAGTTTAAAGATTTTTATGATGTGGATGACGCATGCTCATCATAGATTGGATTAGTATATTTGTGTAAACGTTAATCTTTAAATTTCCCACAATCAATTCCCATACAATTCAAATAGAATATGTTACAACATACACTTATTTCAAAATCAATATTCCATCTTGAAAATCTATTCAAAGATCTGGAATAAATTTCCATTGTCTATTCACGCGACTGCAGTTATTTTTTGCTGCTACAAATTGCATACAAACGTTCGGCGCTGCACACGAGGCAGATTGCATCGAGTCCTGTTCGCATATTAGCGTTCATCCTTAACACGGCTTCAGATCTTGCGCCGTCGCACCATTATCCTGACATGACAATAGCCCCAGCCCGGCCAGCCGACGCGGTCAGGTGCATTGGATGCGTAAGAGTGCACCTCGAGAATATTGTCCACGAGCAGTTAGTTATCCGCGTCGAGCTATTAATTCAGTATTGACGCTATCCTAATTACCTGAGGCTTCAAAGAGCACGCCGTGGAGACGTGAGGCTTGGAATCAGCGGCAAATCTTTTGAAAAAATTGGTTCGGTTAAGTTTCACGAAAAATATCAACACACTCTGATGAAATCAATTAGAATAATTTAAGCATAGGTATACATCAGGTTACACACTGTCGTCATTAAATGAATAGTTTTAATTATTCATACATTTATAAACGCGACGAATTGTGAGGTTGTAATTTTCAATATAAAGATACTAATTCAAGTATCTGTAAATTCTTGGTAAATTGTATTATATAAATTAAAATAAAACAATTTAATATTATACCAATTACTCATTCTACATTATTCAATATCAGCGCATCTACTCTATACACAAAACTACTTTCGGCCGCTACGGCAGCTATCTAGAGTAGGTTTGTTTCGAAGTATTAGCACAATAAGTTAGCAGTCTAAACAGTCAAAACTGTCTATCTCGCTCTAAAATTTACTACAGCCAAAAGAGGTGCTGTTAAAACATAGCTCTTATTGTAACAATTACAACTAACTTATTGTAATTTTTACAATGAGTCCTAACACTTCGATACAAATCTACCCTAGATAGCTGCCGTAGCGGCTGAAAGCAGTCTTGTGTATATAATAAATGCGCAGGATGAATTTCGTTCACTTGGCACGATTATTCTCAATTGACTATTGAATGCATAAAAACTAAATAAATACAATATTCGCTTCTTGTCTATTGTAGTGGAAGCGGCAAACAAATTTGAAAATAGCCGATATACTGGATCATTTGTTAGGTTAGGTTATCATTCTTGATTTCATGAATTTTGCCGTATCGGCCATGAAAATAAGATGCCGGACAACGTGTATCCAATTGAGCCACCTGCGTCCTACCTAATTACTTATTAATAAAAATGATTCCGATATACTATATTTTGACGCAGCGTTTTGAATGTGTGAGTGTCCTACGAAAATCAACCACACATTATAGACGTATAATAGTGTGTGTTATACACCAATATTGAATGAGTGTCGGTGCATAAAACGAGTGCAGTTGTCGGAACGAACGCGAACGCGTATTCTTGACACATGTTTAAGTTTATCTCATATTCTTCCACACTCGAGATCCATTATATTACAATTCACATTATTTCTGAGTTCCCTAATACATCTGAAGCGCGTAAATTTTGGCAATCAGCTTTAAGCTGTTTGAATCAAGGCACAAGTAGTAGGCACGTAGGTAGTTTGTTTAATTACTAGCCGACGTCAGGATCAAATTTAAATTTTAACGTACTGTCGTTAAATTTGTAAATATTTTAGTAAAATATACTTTTTTAATTCAACGAATATGTAATAATATATCTTGTGAATTACCTATTCGTTGAATAAAAAACATCGTTTGTTACATACAGATTATATTATCATATATACCTAATATTAAGCATGGAAATGATATATGATCAAGTAACAATATAAAATACGGCATAATGATTCTGCAATATATTTAAAGAAGTAAAAAATTCACCCATTATTTGCGTAAGATATCTTTTTAAACGCATTAGACCGTACTACTTTTTTTTATCAATAATGCCGATAAATCATTTAAGCACACGGTGTTTATTTGAGATCAAAAGCTCCTTTATACGGTATTTGCTAATGTTCTCTCCCCTACCCAAAACGTGAACTTGTATAGATGTGTTGTGTGTACAGTCTGACATACTTATAAAGCTAGGGGTAATAAATCGCAACAGGTCGGCGTGTGTCACCGCTTAGGCCTCGCCTGTGAACTTTCGAAGCTCGCCTAACAAATGGATGGCGGCCTTTATGTAGAGCTTTTCGGCGACGCTTTTTTTTCCTGGGAGCTTCCGCGCTTGTATTTATAAATTTTACTTTATTAGTTAATAATAACGCGTGCATTATATTATCACAATTTTCAATTCTAATTAATTAAACTGCTGCACTCTGCCGCGACATTTTGACAGTTAAAACTTTAGCTGTCCTGTTATTTTAACTGTTGATTATTTGTTTATAATTATTTCGAAGATTCATTTTAGTTCGAAATAGCGCTCAACCCTATCATCAACCGATAATCGATCCACTGCTGCATGAATACCTCCCCTAGCGTCTTCTCTTCTCAATCTTATCGGTACCTAATTCTTTGATGCAACGGACATCCGCTGAACTTAATATGGACATGTGGACATCCTTGTGGTTATTTAGTGCCCCTTGGATACCAGTCGCTGTATGACTGCATTTTCCCAGTGACTATCCAGTCACCGAGCGATATTTCCGGCTCATTGCTAGGTCATGAACTTGGATACTTATATTGCATCTATATAAATATTGGTTCATTTTTTGCTTTATCCTCGTTATCGTTACCTTGTTATGCACATTTTCATGACATTTTACGATGCTCGTCGTTGTTTGATGTATCATTGCAATGCAAGAGCACTAGTAGCATCCCAATAAAAATATGAAATTAACAAAAAATGTCTCAAATCCAATTTAATGGAATTCTACAGTTGAAATAATTCTATATTTGTATGTACATAAGTATATATATTGAAAAAACAATATGTGAGTTTGCCAGATTCGGAATTCGAACTCGGGATCCACGACACTATATGCCGACGCGGTAACCGTTAGGCTATTGTGGGCGTCAAATCCTTCTCTACTCCAAATCTTTGTATATTATCATAATCAGGAATACAAAAACCCTTATAAATTTTAGTCTTCCTCTAATAACTTTGTCCACAATATATTCATACCCCAGTGACTGCCCTCTACTAATATTATTTTATTAATTAACCCAAAACGTATTTAAAAAATATAAATATCTATTATGGAAAATAGCACCGCAGGCAACTTTTTTACTATTATAGCAAACTTGTGATTTGCATTTATCTCACTTCTAGTAGACTTGAGCCTAGAGCCCTGTCAGCCCTTGGGGGCTATGGTCGATAGTATCAATAATTAATTATCTTTGGCATTACGTCTAACGTACGAGTATCATAAGCATTAATTACCTGGAAGCATGAACGCGAACTAAAACTTACAAAGTATTTTATAATATAAAAATAATAATAAATACGTTAAACTATAGTTCCGTTATATAAGTTATATTAACTAGGCCAAGAGAATGCACTTTTACAGTGTACAGAGCGCAATTCAAAATAATTTATATGCAAAAACGGCTAATGCATAATCATATAAGAATAAAAACTTCCAGAGAATAACACTATGCCACACAGTAGTTAAAACTAGAAGTGTACCTAATGTTTCCCATGTCGAGGTCTGCAATAACCACTCCTAACGCATTGAACGAAATGTATGTATTTTGCATTGTTTTAATACAATTAATAACGCAAATTACTTCACCGCACCTTTATCTTGATGGATAATAAGTGCTAAATTGCTGTACCTATACTTTGGAAATACGTAATTATCGATACTCAGTTATTATTGCGAAGAAATTTAAAACACGCACTTCAAATCGGTGAATAAAATTAAAAAAATAAATACATGACTGTCGATATTTTAAATGCACTAAAAAATAGAATATGTAAAAGTAGTTGATCTTAGAATATATGCTTTATGTCGTGATTTGATATGTGCTATATTCCTTTGAAGAGAAAATACAATTAAGTCGTTTCAATGTACCGTTAATAATGTTAGTTTTATCTTAACATTGCATCAAGATAGTATTAAAATATTTGCATGCGAAAGTTCATATCTTTGCATATGAATTACATTTTTCTGATGTGTGGGTGGATAACATTTAATACATGTACATATTATTTTATTTTTTTGATCTTGTGTTAATAATATAACGACGCACATCACGATATTTATAAGAATCATAAGACAAGGCTTAGTTTTAATCTGTATTTAAATTAATCATTATATGTTATGAAGATTGTTTAGATACCTACGAAAGAAACATGTGGCGTAAGCAATAAACATTATTTTTTCTATACAAAAATACATAAATTACACAAATAGATGCAAGTATCTTACCAAACACAAATGAGTCGCCTTTTTTTCCGTCATTTTTGAGTTAAATATACCAAGTGATTCTAAAGGCATTCATCTATATGTTGAGTATCAAATTTTACTTTAAACCAGGTGAAAATAGTTGATAAAGTTGACTGTTGGTGTCAAAACTCATATTTTTCAATGAATAATGTTTCTGTCACCAAAGTCTTTCTAACCAATCAAGGAGCTCTATTTCTCATAGTGTGCTGTGTGTCTGCAGCCTTATGAGTATTATATAATATATATTTTCTAAATAATGTAAATCGACTCACTCATTTATATTCAAGGGAGTTCAATACTTGTCTTCTAATTATAAAAAACAGTGTTCTGGTAGTTTTTTTGCGATAATTTCAAAACTCGATTTTTGTAATATGCGATTTATGACTCCAGGCAACTCATTCATGAACAATCGTTAAACATTAATGCACGTTCACCCCTAAAAACTTTGGTATCAAATTAAATGCAGTTTTGACAGTCTACATTGTATAAATTTACGCTCTTTAATCAAAACAGCATTCTACGAGACCATGCGTTGCTACTTCCGATGAAACATTGCAATTTCTGATTTAATTTTCGAACATACTGCATGCAGTTGAAAAATGAATCCTACCAACATTGAAATAAATTCATGTTAGTCGGCTCGCACATCGGAACTCGTCTCGCCTAAAAACGTGTCGAATACGTCGATGTGACGTCATCGTTATTTAACGAAACAACATAACACGTGTTGCCAAATGGAGCTTCGCAGATCGACCGAATGCAACTGTTTCGTCCGAAAAAAACATCTGGCTGTTGCATTCGACATGTTGCATCCTTCTCGGGCTCCGAGTCGGAGGGTCGAAGTCACAAAGAAACACATACGAATTGGTCATTCCTATACCGGCTCGCCGATCGCCGCATTGAAATAATATCAATACGTTTCGAAGGCTACGCGCGACTGTCGCTAGATAGATGTGCGAGGTTGTGTCATGCAACACTGGCCGCCTGTTCTCGGAAAATTTGATTTATGGCGGTAAGGCACACGAGGCGAGTTGTGATGTGCGAGCCGGCTTAATTTCAGACCCAACATGTTCTCCAAATTTGCAAGACAGTGGCGAAAAGTAGAGGTAGGCTGCTAAGATCCGACTTAAATTAATAGTGCACACTAAACTTTGTCAGTCATACTTATTTGTTTTCATTGAACTAAAACTACAATGTGGAGATAGTGTTGGTTAGTTTTTTTTTAATTACGCGTAAATCAAACCAAAATAAATAATAGTCAAAAAATATTCGTTTATCTATAAATTATCTGAAATAATGCCATTAAATCATATATAATTCTAGATATATTATAGATAGAAGAATATTTAATTTGGCTTACTGAATTTTAAAAAACTAACCAACACCATCTGTAATAAGTCGCTATTCTTAATTAAATGAAAACAAATATGTACCTATGACTGAAAAAATGTGCAATATTTTGTCGGATCGGATGGCATATCAAAACTATTATGATTTGGTTGAGGCAGGGCAAAAATAACCAGTATTATCTGAATTGTGTATTCTTAATTCAATGAAAACAAATATGTATGCCTGACTAAGTTTAGTGTGCACTATTTATGTCAGATCTTAACAGCCTACATCCACCCCTCTCCACTGTCGTATGATGACCATGAGCAAAAATACAGGCGCATGAAAAAAATAAATGAATATAAATATATTATATAAGTAGGTAAGCCAAATATATTTAAGATAATCATCGTGTTTAGGGTACATTTTTTCCATACACAAGTGGCACTTACGTCAAACTAAAATTGACTTGAGTCATTGACAGAATGGTCCATCTGGAAATAGATTCTACATCTTTGATTACATATTTTAACTGAAAATGTAACAGGTTTCAGTAAACGTAATATATTATTATTGTATATAACAAATTTGAAAAGTACCGTATTGTTAGAAATATTCAAGCATTCTCATGGAAATTATTAGGTAAGTACTGTCAATACAATAGATGCATCTTCGAACTAACAGCGTGGAAATTTTCAATCTGACATTCCTTGCCATTTATTTCTTCAACAATTTTATTTATAGTTGAAGATTGATTGACAGACGCAAGACATTCCTGCGACACGCACTGTGACGCTTCATTCTCGTGGCTCTCAAACTGTCATTTTAATGAATTAAAATGGTAACCTGACAAAACAGAACGTGACAAAACAGAACAGTGACAAAACAGATTCATTCAGATAAATAGATTACACAAAAATGATTTTTTCCCCCTGGCTGTTCTGTTTTGTTACTGTTCTGTTTTGTGATGTTCTATTTTATCACCGTTCTATTTTGTCATGTTCTGTTTTGTCATGGAACCAATTAAAACAAATCATTTTATATTTATTATACTAACAGACAGTTTTTTAGTCGTTAGCCTTTCGTCCAACACATTAATACCTTAAGCTTGATCACATTGAAAAATAATAAATATTTTTTTTACCAAGACGCGGGATCAAACCCGCATCTCATGGCCCCACAGACGGCTCTTATATTATGTTGGTTACCATCGCCACTAATAATGGAGTATGTAGTACCACTTCAAAAAGGCTTCCATCGGCAATATTGTCGTGAAAATCTGCGAATATATTTCTGATATCATAGATAACTAAAGTAATATATTATATTGATTGATAATAAACTATATATTTTTCTAGAGCACCTTACCGGCAAGCGATAGGTGTGAGTTAAAATCGTATTTGGTCGGGAGTTTTCTTACGTTTAGTTTGTTTATGAGATTTTTCCAAACTATGTAATGTTTAAAGAAAATCTGGCCTCCTGGCCATCTACGGGTAAATAGATACATATAATGAGAGGCTTTTTGATATCGTCATCAACCTGAGTCTATTCACTATTGGATAAAGAAAAGGTAATTTCAACTCCTTTCAGTCCTATCTATTGCATTACCACGTATGTCCTCTCTTGTATACCATTGGATGACTAGATTTGTCCAGCGATTGTTTTTTCTTCGACCAGTGAATTGCAAAGTAAAGCCCATTACAACTACCTACTTCACCTTATCACACTTACGCATTTTCCCCTTGTCCGATCACCACAACGAACGCTTTTGAGCATATCATCACCGCTGCGCGTAGATCGGTCTTATAGCGTCAAAATGATGGAATCTGGAAAATAAAGAATACGAGTTTATTTAATACTGTAAGTGCTATCTGTAAAAAACGCGTTTGCGTGTGTTTAATGTGTATATGTATAATGTTTAGATATTTTACAACTCACTTAACCCTTCCTAACTTGACCTACGCATGCGCCGGTTTTACTATGCATCAAGTACCTATTTCAATTCGGTTTATTTTCACATTTTTCTGTGAGTATGAAATTAAGGGCGGGACACGGTATAAAATGTTAAGCACATCGAACAACTAAAGCCCTTTTTTTTTTGATTGCATCATTATTCAAGTAGCATCATTATTGATTTACATATAACACGTTCTAGGTATAGTGGTGGAGGGTGGAGTTAGGCTGTTAAGATCCACCATAAATAGTGCACACTAAACTTTGTCAGTCTATTTATTTTTATTAAAATACGACTACAATAATTCACAGATTATGTTGGTTAGTTTTTTAAATTCAATTAAACCCTGCGAAAACCAAGCCATAATAGATAATAATCAAAAAATGCTCGTCGATCTATAAAATATCTAAAATGATGTAATTAAACCATATATAATTTTGAATATTTTATAGATAGAATAATTGGTTTGATTTAAGTAAGGCTTAATGAATTAAAAAAAATAAACCAACAATATGTGTAATATGTATTCTTAATCCAGCGAAAACAAATAAGTATGAATGAAAAAGTGTGCACAATTTTGTCGTATCGCCCAAAGTATACCAAAACTATTATGGTTTGGTTAGACAGGGCTTAATTGATTTTTAAAAACTAGCCAACACCATCTATAAATTATTGTAGTCTTAGTTCAATAAAATCAAATACGTATGACTAACAAAGTTTAATGTGCACTATTTATGGCGGGTCTTAACAGCCTACTTCCACCCTTCGCTACTGACTAAACTTACATAATACTATTTTAAATTCGCCAGTCAAATTCAATACAAATTCAGAACTTCTGCAATATATACGTATGTATCTCATCTGTTTCCTGCCATAAAAGGTTGTTTCTATTGAAATTTATCCTCGCTCCATGCAATAAGCTTCCAACAAGTTTACTAGGTAGGTAGTTGGGTACCAGTTCTGCTGCAGTAGACCCTAAGGCGCGTCCACCGGACACTGTTGCGGTCAGGCTCTTTGCATACAATGCCGTTTAAATGTTGAGACGTCCATATATCGTTATTGAAACGTCCATCGAGCTGGCCTCTAAAGTATTTATAACGAGGAAAGGATGATGGCTGGTGAGACTGCACGAAAAGACGTCATGAATCAAGTGTAATGGTAGGATGAAGGATTTCATTGCCATATTATTTTGGTAAGATTACATATGAAAATCGTGACCTGTGATTAGATTAAAATTAAGGCGTCTAAAATCAAAAACCGATAAGTCACACGTATGGTCAAAATTGTACATTAAATACATAGGCACATAGTCTATGAGAAATTTAACACTATAATGATATTTTATAAACGCGCCAACATTATACAGAGAGCTTAAAAACGTAATGATTTAAAGAAGCCGAGTATTTAAATTAAAGTGATGTAAATAATAGTGATATGTCTAATTTTATTTTTCATATTACGTGTCGCATGGGGTTTATCAGCAAATTCATAAATTAAATATGACAATAAAAAACGTTAAAACTAACTAGTTATGCCTGAAGCACAAAAACGTAATTTATTACAAATATTGAATTGTCAAATTATTAGTTTTTATAACTGATAAAATAACCTCAAATAACCATATATTGATTTTTTATTCGACATACATATTTAGATCAACATGACGTAAATGGTTGGACGAATTGCTAGTAACTATTCATCGTAAAAATTATTCTATTTTATATACCTACCTACTATAAAAGTGTATTTCAAACTTTGAGCCCTTCTAATGCGCTAGCATATATACATACCTAACATAAAATCTGTTATAAACCCATACCAATGAAATAATATTAAAACTAAATATCATTAAAATCACTTTCTTCATTATTGTAATATTTATTTATCTGCTTATTTGTTATCCTACCTATATTTTTTTATATGTTAACCATTTACCTTTTGAGTGAAAGTTTAAAAATGAATAGTTTAATAAATATAGTCAGCACCTGAGATCAACTGAAGTTTTTTTCATAACTTAATTGAAATGAATCAATGAATCAATACATCAACACACGATGGAAGCGCGGTTTAAGCGTCGGCCTATAGCGTCGTGGGTCCCAGGTTATCCTGGGTCTGGCAAGTATTTATTACTATTTATATTTCTATTTTTATATAAGTACATATTGTTTTTCAATTTGCGTATGAGTCAGAGTATGGCCCTAATAGGTTGACATCCATTTCTCGTAAAAAATAAAATCTGTTAATACAAACCTCTACTTACTCTGTGGAGGCCAATATGATCTTATTGGGATCAGACATGGTCGAAAAAAAAATGTGTGGTGAAATAAATGCTTGAGTCTTGCTTGTGTGAATCGCACTTTGTTTATATGGAACGGCATGTCTAATAATTTACTATTAGTAAGTCGGTACGTCGATGATTTTTTGGTTATTCGTTTTGCAAAGTTTGTCAGAGGGTCAAGTGTCCAACTTTAGTCAAATAAGTAAATATAATTATACTGCTTAAATTGAATCGACCAACAGCGTAACCTCATTACGCAAAGCCCCCCGATTTACGAGTCGCCTATTCATTCGCCGAACATCTGCGACATAAACAATCTCGCCTATACCATAACTCCCCGCTCAACTTCTCCGTATCTTGGCGTTCCATCTCCATCTCCAAGTCCCGGAGCTGGCACAGCAATAGGCCTGCGCGAAGAAGTGCCGCACGTCAGCTTATTTGCTCCTGCCACTGCTCCTTTGACAGTGTTTCTGGTGCCGCCAAGGAATATTTACAACTCGACTTTGTTTATTGGTTGTATATTGAGACTTCAGCGTAAATCACTGCATAGTATAGGTAATATACAATATATATACAATATACTTTCTGAGACGTTTTTAGATTAAAAACTTAACTTTCTTTATATGTCTATCTTTTCTCGTCTAATTTTTTGAATATACAATGTATGTATCAAATTTAAATCTATAATTTTGTTATCAATTAAATATTTTATTTTTAATTACTTAACTATTTTTTTATTCAACGAATAATTCACAAGGTTTAAGAATGTAACATTCTAAAAATTGAACATAGATAATTTTGAAAAAATATATTATAACCAATAGAAAGAATCGAACCTGAAAAATACATTTTTGGAAAGCGCTTCAGAGAGTATTAAGAGCCATTAGTTTAAATTTGTCGCAATTAAGTGTGGCGCCGTTAGCATAGTGGTATATGTGCATAGGCGCGAAACCTGAAAGATGCAGGTTCGATTCCTGTCTTACTTTTTTCAAAAAGATTTTTTCTATTGGTTATAATATATTTTCTCAGAAGTGTTTTCAAAATTATGTACCTATGTTAAATATTGTATACTTAAAATACCCATACATAATCATTATTCAGCATTTACTTACCCACATTTATTCCCTATGTATTCACCATATAAGAAAATAATTATGACACAAATATTATGTAGTGAATGTCAAGAGTGATATAGTAATATCGTTTTAAAATATACAATATTTTCTTTTATGCATTGTGATATGGTAAAATAAACAGTAGTTAGTAACTACCACTCTTCAGAAAAAACTACATACCTAATTAAAATTTCTATAGAAAATGTTTATTTAAATAATAGAAGTATATACTATGTATCATATTATTACACAACACCATGTATGTATTACAATCAATTATAAAATTCATTGAAAAGGTGTTCAGAGAAAAGACTTCGACTAGTGTTAGTTTAAATGCTTTTATAATGCCTGAAATAATATGAAAAATATTAGTTGAATCTATGGCCCTGCCGAGTATCCAATTGTTATATCTCCTTTGCGTAATATATTTTGCCGCATTAGATCGCATACTTACGCATAGTCTTACTTGTCCCGTCATCTAATTTTTTGTGTTGTGCGTTGATCACGTTATCATTTCTATTGTGTTTCAGTACTTTTTTATTATGTGTCCATATTTTCCAATAGTGTTTTAATTTTTAATCACTCTGCTTGGATGCAATAAAGTGGTGTTAATTAAAATTGAAATTAAATTTAATGCATTGTTTATTATCACAATACATTGCAGGGTAAATCTACCTATTTATCTCATAAATATTACATTTCTCCATAAAATACCGTCTAGCTAAATCTAACTTAACTCTATTAGAGTAATAGGCAATCGTGACTCCCTTTTTCAACACTTACCTCGGCTATTAAACAACTATCCGGAGGCGTCATAATATTATACTCCCGCTTGGAACAAAGCTTAATATATCAATGCTCACGAAGAGCGAACAATCAGTGCTTTAAGCTCGTTGCTTCGGAGCTTTCTCATTGCGAATTATCATTAAAGTCACCGCCCATCTATGTGAGTTAAGCTTGCATTTACATGGACTCGGAAGGGAGGGCGGAATCCGTTGATTCTTGGGCGGAATTGGTTAGTACGTTAATGTCAGCGGGTTACCAGCTGCAGTACCGCCTATCATTGTAAGTATTTATGATCATTATTTTTAATTACCGTTTAATATTTTATTGAAGTCATCAACTTGCTATTATAGTAGATATTTAATAATACGATTGATCAGCTTAATAATGACTTTAATCAATTTACATGTAAGAAGTCTTTTCTTTCTCTCGGCCATGTCCGATCCTAATAGGATCATAAGGGCCTCCACAGAGAGGTGGTTTGTATTAACAGATTTTTTTTTTACGAGAAATGGATGTCAGCCACTTGCTCAACCTATTAGGTCCATACTCTGACTCATACACAAATTGAAAAACAATATGTGTACTTTGCCAGACCCAAGATTCGAACCCGGGACTCTCGACACTATAGACCGGCGCTTAAGCCACGCGGCCATCGTAAGAAGTACCTAAACATATTCATTCTAAATTTTAACGTTTTGGTTAAAATATATTATGAATTTACAAACATACCTTAACCAATAATAAAAACTTAGTAGGTAGGTATGGTAAAGGTTTTTATTTGTTTGTCAATATATATCGACCATATCTGATCCTGATACGATCATATGGGCCTTCACAGAGCGGATGTTTTTGTATTAACCAGATTTTTGTTTTTACGAGAAATTGATGTTAGCCACTTGCTCAACCTATTAGGTCCAAACTATGACTACACAAATTGAAAAACAATTCACAAATTGAAAAACCCACGAAGTTGTAGACCGACGTTTAAGCCGCGTGGCCATCGTAGGCGTCTGCAGAAAAATATGTTTAATATTAATTGTAAGTTTTTTTTTCGAATTTCTATCTATATGTGCCATCCTACTTAGAAAAAATCGTGACAGTACGCACGATATCAACGATACATTTATAACCTATACGTTTTTATCATCTAGCTAGGCTTTCACTAAGATCTTTAAAGTTTATTTTTATATGATCGATATACGAGTACATTTATCTTATTATAATATCAATTCTGTATCTAGGTATACCTACCTAAAACATGTTAAAATGAAAATAATTCTGACAGCTAAGTCAAACAAAAGAACATAAATAAAAATCGAATCCAAAATATTATGAAAAATTTTAATTGGCAAGAACGGTAATTTGTATAAACAAACTTTGTATTTTTCATACAGACATACAAACTTATCTGAAGAATGGAATGGGAGAGCCACTATCGAAAACTACCTAATCAAGACTCGGTAACTGGACAAAATCTGACATTTGAATAAAATTTTCAAAATGGCGTCGTGTGGTAGTTCGTAGTTCCATTTTTAGCCATTCTACCGATAAGTTTGTAGGTCTGTACATAGATGTTAGTTATTGCCAAGTAGGGAAAAAAATTCAAACAAACATATTTTTACTTTTATATAAAATATAGATTAATATATTAACCTATTCTACGTGCATACATACATATTATTCTCGTTTTTGTTTTTGTAAATCTTTCGCTTTAAATTAGCTGAAAAGGAAAAAAAACTCCCTTTTCGGCACTGCGCAAAGCAATCCATTTATATATCGCCCAATTCACCACGATTTAAAACGCTTTAAAAAAATGCCGACCATCCGTTATGGTGGTGTTTTAACTCATTCATTGTAGATGTTTAAATCCCGCGAGAGGCGTATAAAAACGTCATGTCGCTACATGGATTCCCACGTACGGACGGTTAAACACCAATTATTTCCATGGATGGTCAGGCTTTGCACTAGCCTTATGGTACCCTATACTCGTACAATATAATATGAATTACTGGCCAATAGCATAATGAACATATATTTTTTTTCGAAATGGCAACATAAAATAATATTATATCGGCTGACAAAAAATGCAAAAGAAGGATGTTCACCCTCAACCACTGTCCACGTCTTCGCGTCCTTGTGTATACTGTGGCTTAACGAACAAGATTTTCTAAGTACAATTTAAACTTAATTGAATTAATGTTAGAATCTAAAATAAATAAAGAACACAAAGTACTGTGTGATCATTAAATAATATTATGTTGTATTGCAGGCAAGTCCAACTTCAAGTAGGCTGTGATCTACCTATACAGTATAAAAACTGGCAGTGATCTACCATACTCTTCCATTTTAATTCTTAAATAAACTTATTTAATCGAGGACCAACATTTGTCATTCACCATTACAAATAAATACTTAGTTTCCCATCCGTCGTGTAAATTATAAGTGTTGGTCTTCTTTTGAGCATTTATTGCACTCATCGTCTAACTATTTTCCTACTGCGACTGTAAGAGGAATCTACACCTAAGTTTAAAGCCCAACGATTCACATGTTTTCTTTCTCTCACTCCTGCGACAGACTGCGAGTGATGAAATATTAGTCAAGTGATAAGCAAAGCGGGCATCCCCATGGTTAGTTTGACAATTACTTTCGGAAATTAAAACGTAAATGGTTAATGCTTTCCCTTCAAAATCTCAATGAAATCATATTATTATATTACAATTATTGAACTTCCACTCTTTTTTTAAATTTCCACGGCTTAATTCCCATGTGTATGGCATGGTCGATCAAAATACATACCGCGATCGATATGTTTCACATATTGTGTGGTGTATTGTATACAAAATAAACAGGATACAATAATTATGTACATAATATTATAATTCTATTTATTATAATCATAATTTACAATGATATTTTGGCGTCAAATCTCAGTAGGTACTATCTCCTGTCTTCTAATTGCTTCTCCACAAATTTACGAAACAACATTAAAAAATTCCAACACCAAAAATCTTTCTGTCCATTCCTTTAATTCTCACTGTACGTAGATATTTAGCATGAGTATTCAGATCGTTTGATAGAGACATCTTTAAAACGCATCCACGTCAACATTTTGCCGCCTAAAATGTTTTACCAACACAAGAAAATAAACAAAATACCACACCAAGAGCCTCGAGACGGGCTAATAAAAATCCTCTTGTCTTTTTTCTTGTCTTTTCCAAAAAGGCGGCGTTAAAACGTTCGATTTTCAAAAGAGAGGTCGCGTCGTTAAAGCTGCGGTCACGTGCGATCCAAATAATTTGTTCACAATGTGTAGAATGCGCGCGCAGCATTTTGATATGTCAGTTTTTAAGTTGTGCGCATGCGTATCTTTTTAATAAAACATGCACACGTATTTTTGTTAATTTAAAACTATAATATTGTACCCACATCGATTAAATTGTCTATGCCTATAATATCTAGAAAGCAATTTGTGAGATTAATGAAGATATCGGACAATGAAACAATAGCAACAAACCTCAATATTTATAAAATATCCATCATGAAAAGTCATAGTGTATGTTTTCAATTTTATTAATGTCGAATATCAAATCATTCTTCTTCAAATTTTGATATGGTTACTGAATAAAAACCGTACCTAAATACAAAAAATGTTGGCGAGTTCTTAAAATATTTGGGTATAAATACTATATTATAATTTTATATGTACTTCACTATAAATTATTTTAATGAATATCGTAGGGCAGCAGGTTTATTTTTGTTATATTATTCGAAATTTATTTAATTGTTGTTTTATTAATTTTCAATTAATTTTTTTTTAACATGTTGTGGACATTACAAATTATAAGTTTAAGACGTTCACAACATGACATGAAACATTATTATAAAGACGAAAGGAAAAGAAAAGTAATAAAAGGGATAAAAATGAAAATATAAAAAGAGAACATAACATAAACATACAAACGCAGTGAAAATACAATAACGGCTCGTCTTACGTGAGCGACGTCGGCGAAGCGATGAGCGGCGCGCGCAACTCAAACGTATAACCGTATAAACGTACAACCAAAAAAGACTGTTTACGAACATTTTCACACACGGTTATACGTTTGAGTTGCGCGTGCCGCTCAACGCTTCGCGCGACTTCGCCCACGTAAAACGCCCCGTTTACATACATAGTAGTTCAAAGAAGTACAAGTTTGCTGGTGTCACTTGCCTGTGTAGTCTTTAGGATTGATTATGTTTACTTATTTTTTTAATAAAAAAAAAACAATAAAAAATATATTATTTTGTATCTACTTATTATTTTGACGTGCCGCCTATGCTTATTTTCCATTGCGTAAGTCAGGTAGCCAGCGCATACTGTCTGCATTCTGAATAATAATGACTACGGCACTGCCTTGTTTATTTTCATTCTTCAATCGCTTGCTTTTGAAATAAATATACCGTTCTATTGTATAAGACCAATAACATATTGCTTCCTTTATAATACAGGTAGGTATCTATTTAAATTCTAAACAAATTTAAAATATCGATCATATTATTTTATTTATAACCAATTGTATGCCTCACAACCATTTCACATTTAGAGAATTTTATCAACGCGATAATTTTTCGTATCGCATTGGAGTGCGGAACAGTATAAAAAGGAGCTTTCACATAAAACTGAAGCAGTTTTTTTCCACGACGTGTCAGTTTAATATAAAACCTGCATTGTTCCATGCACCACTGCAATCGCTCGGCGGGAAATTATTAAGTGATTTTTTTATTGCGGCGATAAATTAAAAAAAATGCTGCGTATCAAACTGTGTAATATGTGTAAAATTGTTAATCTAATACCATATCCTTTATTTTAATAAATACAGCCAAAGATAAGGGTTCTTAAAAATCATCTTTATTATGAAAGGGTTTTACCAAGCCTTTTTTGCCAAAAATATTATTCAAACCAATACAATCAGAAGAAAAATTAGACATTCAGGATCTATGTGGTTAGTCATCGTTGCATCGGTCTCACACAGAAGATTCGTGTATCCATACAGGTATGATGATACTGACTATTTACTGGATATCTTCTCTTAGACATTTTTATTAGCTATTGGCAATTTAGTGACTAACGCCACAAATATAGTGGCAGAATTGAAGTAGAGGCTTTCAGAGATTTCGTTTTTTTTCGAATTTAAATCAAATTTCCGGTTGCACAATAAAATTTTAAAAAGACATTCTAAAACTATTTGTTCATTGTACTTTATAGTTGACTATTTTGATGTCACATACGTTTGTCAAGTTTACCACTATAAAGTAAGTGGTGGCTCCGTTTATAGTAGTTAGATTAACTTATCTCTGCATCTGGACTTTTGACTTTGAAATGAGAAATATGTACGTAATTATTAATGTTTTTAAAACATAAAAAATGAATGGCCACTTAGTCTAAATTAAATTTCAAAATTTTATTATACTCTTATCGTGGCAGTAGTATATTACGAATAAATTTAATATCGCTGTTAGCGGTAATAAATAACATTTTATTGCGACTTTTTGCCGTTATTGTCCTTATTCTTGAGACGCGTTATCTCCGATAAAATATCTGTGCAACAGAATACCTTCCCGCTGATCCTTGCGTGCCTTTGAACAATAAAAAACATATCGCAAATCAATGGTGACATACCTCCTTTGTGTGAGAGTTGCATTATGTTTGTTCAACTGTCACCCATTTTCTTAATAGTGGTTTTATTAAATACTAGATGGAAATTCCATTCAGAGATGTACGACCAAATATTAAGTTAAATATTAGAAACTTTATGCTGGCATCTATAATTATTATTTAAGAATGTGTAAAATAACAAAAGAAAATATTGCCACAGATCTCACAGTAAGCTTTTATCTGATACCATTATCATATTTTAAATGTGTATTATTTCCACAATTAATATTTAATGAAGCCAATCAAATGGTAAAAGTGTTTTTTATAATCTTCCAATAAATCTTGGTCATGCGTTGTAAAAATGTTCCCCAACATTTTTTAAGAACTGTATTAACTATTTTTTCATTATGTAATACTGTAATGCGAATGATAGCAACATTATTTTCATTTGATTTGTTCTTCTGTCCTGTCATTATTTGACTTTTAATTAATATTGTTGTTTTAATTAGAACTACAAAGAAGAGACGTGCGAATTTCAGACTTCAAGATTTGGAAAATGTAACATTACCTATATATAAGTATTAGCACCTATACATAAGATAAAATCACGTATGTAGTCTAAACATATCGATATTATGAGAACTATATATTTGTTTTTTTTTTATCGTTTTACTCTCAACATTCAACGACAATCAGAGACCGTATCAGCAGAAAACCCGTGACACTTTTTCGGGCACCACGAGTTTCTCTAGGTTTGCATCTTCCCTGAGGGATATATGGCAAAAATATCAGAGAATCTGGCCCACGTAAGCCGAGGAGAATTTGTCTCATATATTGAGATTGTTGATATTCGACTCATTTGTCCACGAAATTCTCAGTATTCACTTTCACTGTTTGCAGCAACACATTTTAAATGTATGAATTTATAAACAAATTCCATTAATCCTCATAATTATTAATGTATGACAGTTACAGCTACAGACTTTACTCGGTTCATAAGTCCATCCATACAAAACAGGCTATTAAATACATACCTACTAACAATATTATCTTGGCAACATTTGCCAACAACAACAAGATATTTAACTCTGTGCCTTTAATTTAAATTTTTAATCTCTTCTCTAATTTTACTAAAAGTACAAATTAGAACCTAAATTATCAGATATGTCAAGCCCAATTCACACTTTGAGCCTATTCAACAAATCCCGAATGAAAATTCGACAATGTACGCCCAAGGAGGTGCAATTTCGGTTCAAGATGCAAATCCACGAGGCGGCCATTACGAGCGATATCTCTTCGAAAATCGCATTCGCCCTTAAAAATGCGATATCGCTCCTTTATAACCTGAATTTAATTGCATAATTTACGTTTCGAGGAAAGACGTCGTAATCAGCGAAGTATCTCGACGGTACCTACCTACTGGTCGGTCGGTCGGTGGTACAAACGACTGTTTTATCGACTGTGCCCGACTGATTTCAAAATATACAATAGGTTTCAGAGTTATCTATGAAATACTCAATTATGGAACATATATTATAATATTATGAAATAAATTGTGTTGCCATTTTAATCAAATATCCTCCCATAAAATACCTATGTAGTAGGAAATTAAATGAATCAACACTCATCAAACACACAAGTTTAGTGATATTGCACTGACATTATAACTATTGCGAAAAACTCTAAATATATAAGTACATAAACTGACGGGAAAAAATCAATAATCTATAATTATTAAAAAAACAACAACATTAATAAGTAACTATCGCCAAAGAAATACTTTTAACACACATATGTCATCATAACATATAATCATTATTAAAAATTCTTACGTCATACATAGTTAAGAACATACATAATAATAAATAATGCCCTTTATCTATTTTGTTTGTCAAATAATACATAATTATTATCGTTATCAGGCGGTATATTTAATCACCATGTCCACTCCAGGTATAGTATTTAAACTATTTACATGTGAGAATGATTTTTTGCAATGATTCATTATAAACCAGTGTTGCCATATGCTCCGTGCAGACGTTTCCCGTCGATTGTCTCCTATATTTCCTTACAGCAGAAGGTTCGAGAGGCGTGCGGCGGAGTCAAACTCAGCGTCTTGTGGTTTGTGTCGGCGGTACCTTAGAAATTAGTAATAGTGGATAGATACTTTCAATATTCTGATAGAGCAGACACAGCCTAAACAAAATGTTTATCAGCGCTCGAAATGGGGAAAATTTTACGAACCGGAGCGTTCGGTAATTTCACAAAAATATTAACATAGTTATCTAATTTTCTGTGTATTTTATAAAAATAAGTATAGACGGAGCGATAATTTTGAGGGTTTTTTGAACCGGAACGGCGCTACCGAGCGTTCCCGTCGATTTCGAGGTCTGATGTTTATGGTGACACTTAAAATAATAAAATAATACAATAATTTGGACGAATTAATTATGTTATGTTAATACAGATATTTCTTAATTTTCTCCACAGAGAAGAAAACCCACGTCACAAAATCCTGTCCTTTCTCAGTAGTGAGCATTTGATAATATAAGGAAATAGTTAGTAAATAATTACTTTAAACAAATTTATATTATATTAAAACATTACACTACATTACATAATTATTCCATCAAATGAATATTATTTACCCTCAATACCCCTGAAATCAAATATGATCAGTTTTCCATTAGCTTCGTTATTTCATATCTTTACTGAAGGGCAATTTCAATACTACTGTGTTCCTCAAACTACTGAATAATGTTTTTACATTAAATAATGATTAAATAAAACATGTATTATTTACCACGTTTGTCTGCTACAAATACGATTATACTATACATTAAACAATAATTTAAAACTAGCAATAAAAATTAGTTATTAAAAACATCATTGTATTAATGGCTACCTAAAATTGTTGTAAACATGAAGTATTGCTATCCGTAATTGATGACACGTAATTTTTGGATTTTATATGAATCGGAAAACTACTATGTATTGTACGACAACATCTTCTTGGCTACGTGAAGGAAGGCGCTGTTGTCGACTAAATGGGAGGAGCTTATTAGTTTATAATGGAAGTGTGTTTAAAAAAATCACAATTTTAATTCAATCAAGAAGATGTTGTCATAGAGTAGTCATGACCTTTGCGTTGACTTCAGAACAAGAATGGTAAGACGATGTGTCTTTCTGGTTCTGTTGTATGGATTAGAGGCATGGACTTGTGACACTACGGTAAAAAAAAACTTAAAGTTTTCTAAACATTAATATACCTACTTACAGACAGACGTATATTTAATATCATTTAGATTTGGGAGATTACAATTACTACAAACATTGAGAATATTAAAAACTATTTTAAAAAGTGAAAGAATTAATTAAAAAAATCATAAGTGAAATGCTAGCATACTTTGGCCACATCATGCAATATAAGTAGTAATACACTGTTTGCACGTGCATGGATGTAATTATGTATTGTAATGCAAGTTGCAAAATTGCATGCAGGAATCAAAAAAAAATCGGAAGCTTCCGAATTTTCATGCGACAGTCTTCCGATCTGCGCCTGCGCAGTAAAACGATAGTGGCAAACCTGCCGGCAAAAAAACGCACTACATTAACAAAGATTAATTTTGGGGTTAACCGATTTTTACGACCTGTCAAATAATATCATAAAATGACAACATCGCGTCTCGCTTACTTTTGAATAATGAGATTGGAGAAACATTCAGCACTTTTACGTGTAAGCAGTTATTGTCACGATAGTTTAAAATACACACTATTGCCGCCAGTAAATCCATGCATGTGTACAAGCGCTTTAACATATGAATACGATTTCCGAGGCCCAATACTGAAAATCTCAGAGATAGGTTTAAGCTCAGCTTTCTATCTATAGAGATAGTCAGAGCAGTGGCAGATATACGAAAAAGATTAATGAATCAACACTGACGTCTGATAACGGATATAACAGAAAAAGAAGAAGAGATACGAGAATATCCGATTTCTTGACATAAATGAATATACTGAAACGATGAAGCGGTCAAATTATTATTGCCGATGTATTCGCCTAGTGAGTATCTATCCCTCGATTCTTAATAGACTGTGAACTATGGTAAGGGGCACTAGAGACAATATAGTAATCAAGCTTGCAAGTAAGTAGATCTATTTTCGTGCAAAAAATTCCACTAAAGTGCAATTTAAACAAGATCCTGGGGGAAATGGCGTTGGTTTTGCAAGCTTTTTAAGCGATACCTGTAGCCATTGAACGTCTGTCACGACGAAGAATAAGACATCAGCATTTATCTAGAAACACCAAGAAGATCACAGTTGTGGCATCAGGCTATGTTTGGGATCCATCGTTTCATAAAATGATAACAGTTCTCGGTCGAAAAATACGTGGGAATAAAGCAGTAAAGACAAGTAGTCTATCAAGAGGCGACTGCATCAAGATAAAATAATGCTCCTAATGGACTCGGCGCTGCCAGATAACGGCCGAGAGAGGGTCATTAAAACTACACGGTGTCCGCGAAGTGTCCATCATATTTTTCACCTAGAAAAAATGGTTACATGTAAATTGTACGTAATACATTTCACCGTGGCACAGTTCGCCGTGAACTTTCTATCGGAAAGAGATGAACGTATAGATACTGTGCGGTCTTCAATTTTAGTAGATTCAAATATTAACATTAATTCAATATTTCATAGCTGATTTTGGCAAAATTTATGAATTCAAGAATGACAACCTAACCTAACCTAACAAATAATCCAGTATATCGGCTATATTAAAAATTTGTTTGCTGCTAGCTTCATTTTAAAGTGTAAGCCGACCAGAACCGTGTTTTATTTAGACATGAATTTTATGTCAGTACTATACGACCCATAGAGGTTGGACGGTGTTTAATATACGGCCATATATATCTGATACAACATTTCACGTTGAAGTTTGATACGGCGAACTGCATAGGTACAAGTTTCCGGACACGAGAAAAAATATATACTTACATACCTAATTCATATTAGTTTGGCAAGTGTGAAAATATCTACCCCATGGCCCCCACAAAGGGGGGGCTGACAGGGCTCTAGCCTGGGGGCCCCGGCTTAGGAGAGGCCCAGCATATTAGCCAGTTAAGTGAGATGAACACGTCGTAAATTTATAAGCTTTAATAGTAAAAAAGTCGCCTGCGGCGCTATAAACCGGATGGAGTTTTATTTTATAATTAATTTTAGTGCTTCCTGACACAAATGATTATTTGTCCAACATGGCGAAGGGTCACACATGTAACTGGGGCTATCACAAACAGGATCACGATCAGTGCTCTATAATATAATGCTGAGTGCTAACAATTATTGAAGCTGATTTATTTAAAATACCAAAAATCGCTAAAAATACACGAAATACCCTTTATTTTCATTTTCACATTAAAAATACACGGAATTCCGTGGAATATCATTTGGGAAACACTACTATAGAACATTACACTTCCCTCAACCTTAGCGATAGGTTGGGGGCCCGTCAAATATCGTGGCCTGGGGGCCCGCTTCAGGATGTTGGGGCCATGATTTACCCCTTTCGATCTATTACTGGTTTGTTGGAACGAATTTTTAGCTTGATCTGTTGTAAAAAAGCCAGATAAAGATAAATCAAAGACAGATCAAAATAATATGCGGATACATAATAAATTACATTATTTTAAAATCGATGAAAGATATAGATACTTAGTAGATAACGAGTGAAATGAATAATTATTTATTTTTCTAAGTTTCTAAGTGTTGACGTTTTCTAGAAAATAATTTAGGAACCTACTGAAAAATATCAAGTAATGATTTCGATTTAGATTATTACAAAATAGATGGTAAGCTCCTGATATCTCTTGTTAAATTGGAGTATTTCCGCAGACAAGATCCAACCCATACATTATAGTACTCCGAGTAAATTCAATATTTGAGAGGCAGTTGATTTAAAAAATATGATCTACAGTCAAACAATGAATTTTCTCAGAATTACACACGTGTGGGTTGGATCTTGTTTGCAGACATACGTCCAATTATTCTATGACCAACCAAAATGGGAAGATTATTTGCGATCACCGTGTAAATTATTGAATATTTTGAGTCAGAGTCGCGGCTGATTGGAAGACACATGACGGGTTATCTGTTGACATCGCGTCGGGGGCATTTTGAATTTATAATTATCGCTTGTTATGAAATTTATCATGTTAGATGCTTTAACTGGACCCGCTAATGAGGTAGGAGCGGAATTTGTAGATAAATTATTTTAGAATAAAAAAATAACTCACCTACTGCTGGTACACTTGACCGGTGTGTGACGGGTTATTGTAGGTGACCGCTGCCTTATCTCGGAAATATTTTGAGGAATGCATCAATATTACCTATTAATATTTTTGTTCAAATTTCTCTAAATAAAAAGTGTTTGTCTGATGTTTATTGAGTGTAAATTCTTCATGATACCCATTATATGTATTTAATTAAATAAAACATAATAAATACCTATGTGATAATTTGATAAATAATAAAAATAACTTTACATGGAAACGAAGACGAGCGATCATAAGAAATAAATTTTCGTGCATAAATAAGCAAAGGGGTACATTGTAAATATTATGAATTATGATAGGTATACATTGGTGCAATGAGCAAAGAAAAGTTCTGATTTATTCGAAAGGCTATTTACGATGTGTGTATTATTGTTTTACATTTAAACTGTATCTATGAGTATATATATCTTATTTTGAAATTGGAATCATATACATGCAATCAGTAAATATATATATATATTTTTATGTAGACCGAATTTTCACTGTGCTTTTTAAGCTACCGATGCATCTATAAATCGTTTGAATTAATACTAACTACGGAGTCAACTGATTAGTTTCACTATGTAGGTTTCAGATGTTATTTATAATAATTATGCGTTTTCATTTATTAGAATCTTCTTCTTCTTATTGTGCCATCCCCTAGCGGAGGTCGGCCACCATCAAGGCGATCTTATATTTGTCGTCTGCTACCCGGAACAGTTCGGCGGAGCTGCACTCGTACCAATCACGGAGGTTCTTAAGCCACGAAATGCGGCGCCGTCCTCTGCTACGCTTCCCATTGATCTTTCCTTGAATGACAAGTTGGGGAATGCTGTATTTTTGTCCTCTCACAATGTGGCCGAGGTATTGTAGTTTCCTGGTTTTGATACTACGTAGAACTTCTCGGTCCTTCCTCATTCGATTGAGAACTTCAACATTTGTCACCCGGTCAGTCCAAGGAATTTTGAGGATGCGTCTATACAGCCACATCTCGAAAGCTTCAAGTCTCCGTGACATCTCTTGGTTTAGCGTCCATACTTCCATACCATAGAAAAGAATTGAGAGCACATAACAACGTACCATACGCAGTCTCAGACCTAGGTTAAGATCTCGATTGCTAAGGAGGCGTCTCATTTTGAGAAAGGCGCTCCTTGCGATCTCAATTCTAGTTTTTATTTCCTGAGACTGGTCCCATTTCTCATTGACCCATGTACCTAAATATTTATAATGGGTCACACGTTTAACCTAACATTTTTAATTCAGTGCATATTTTCATAGCTTAGAAACCTTTTGATTTATTCGTCGCCATATAAAGATTTTTTTTGGAAATATAGTTTAAACTCATTAATAATTTTAATATAGCGCGTTACTTTTAAGAACCATTTAATTATCTGGTTTTTATGCTTCTGACATTGGACTCATGTGAATGTTGGGATTGTTTTCATTAAATTTCAGCTAATTATTAACAGTTTTTTCGTCTAAATCTATGTTGGACCAGTTTATATCCGACGTTTAATTGATATTCCTGATTAGAATTTTATTATTATCACATTAACTATCTAAGAATCATTTATTAGAAATCTAATCTATGTTTTTATTCGGTAGCATTTGATTGAAAATGCAACCTCGGCATTAATAAGACCTTCCTACTTTTTTTTTCAAATATAAATCGACAAAACGTACCCAATTATTTATAAATACTACCTATATGATACCTAGTATGATATTATTAGTTGTGAAATGCTGTAAAAGAGCCAATTTATAAATACGTATCTACGTTCTACGAATATAAGTTTTGCATAATGACAAAATGTATTGATTTGTCTTCTGAATTAACCAATAGTTGCCTTGTAATCAACTTAAATTAACACCGCTTAAAAACCATGCTCAGGTGGGTCTAGGACGATTTGGCACCGGACAACTGGACTCCACGGAATTCGAAAATAAATAGACGTTAGGTACTTATAGGTACTTTAAAAATAATATTCAATATTATTATTTATACTTCAACGATTATATTATGATTTAATAGTTGGTAAGAATGTAAATATGCAGACGTAAATAATGATTTAATCGTGCATATGTTTAAGTTCCAACGAAAAAAGAGTTTTTTATTTAATATAAAGCCTTAGGCATGGTAATTCTCAATCCGCGATAAAGAATACATTATGTTAAGAGTAAAATGAATTCAAACTACTAAGTAGTAGATAGAAACTGATTAAAAGACCTCGTCTACACGTGTCTACGACAGTGCGGCGTCCAATTGTCCGGAGGCCAGTCGTCCCATTCCCTGCTCAGGTACGACTTTCAATTATAAAAACGACTTAATATGAACCACACCGCAGATAAACTATAGAAGAAATTGAAAGACAAAGTCATTGTTACTAGGTACTGCGGATTTGCTTTAATGTAAAACCATAAAATTACGTGCAAATAAACTCGCGTATAGACATACCTATCACATAACCGATAGTTTTTGCACGAAACAAGAGATAACACAATGCAATCTCTGCTTAATTGCTGCGTATGACAAAAAATCGTATATCTGAATACTCATGGTTAAGACTATACTTCAGTGAAACGGCAAATAATTTTCAACTAATGGCGACGGGGGTATTATTTCTTAAATCGTGTAAAGATGACTAAAAACGTTAGGTACCCATTTACCTACTTGAAAAAGAAAACATGTCAATGATTATATTATTATTGTTACTGATAGAATAATAAACGGAACATTAAATGGACGCATGTTGGATTTATATGACAAATTATATTTCGTTCGGCATGCGTCATTTGCACCCGCGACTCGCAATCCGATCATCGCCTAGCCACGATCTTTTTAGACCATGCCGCAGCTGAGGTATAGCCATAACTGATTCCAGTATAGTAACAATTTCAAAAAGAATTCATTCGTAGTCACTAATAATGTGTAATTCAATAACAAATTAGTTATACAGATGGTTGGTTTATTGATTACCTATATAAATTAATAAATTACTTAATTATTCCATATATTTCGATATCTTCAAGCAATCCGTCAAATATCGGTAAAGTTTTTAGTTTAAATAAAATCTAATCCCGGGATTCCGGAATCATATCATAATACTCTAAACTTAAAGAAAGCAATTGTTTTATAAATAAAATAAACCGGAATCACAGAAAAATATCTATAAACATTTAAGAGATGACGGGATGGAAAATAATATGCGGAATTATTTTAAAACATTGTATCAACTGAATCACAAATCATAAAAGTGCTAGCTATTGAATGTGAGATTTTTAGTAGATACCTCTTTTTTTGTTACGACAATCGAATAAATAATAAATAGACGTTCAACTTAGATACTTCAACTTATATATTAAAGAATATATATTTTGGCGAAAGTTCACACGATATTGTGCAATTCCGTGATACGTGATTGCAATAAATCATCTCCTAATTTATATGCACTGATTCAGTCACTATAATTTTGCTTTCTGTCATTCTAAGTGGGTTGTCAGTTCCCTCTATTATATTTAATTATAACAAAGTATTTTAAAATTATCACATAATGCAGCGACTATTGTTTGAAAATCAACACCTATATCGTTGGCTAAAAAACATCGGTTTAAAAAAAATCTTGTTGATATTTAATTATATCATAGAATTACATATTTCTGTCAATAATTTCGAATAAACAGTTTCAAACCTCTGCTAAAATGGCCGTTATCGCCAGAGGTAGTCATTTTAGTAACTCATTAGGCAAAACCCGTCTTCACTATGCCAACCATTGATTACACAAAACATCTTCTTCTTTATTTTCTCTCTCTATAGCATTCCGGTCCTCTCGGTGGCACCCTCTCACTCTCACAACAAATATCTTATTATTACTCTCGTGTGACGTCAGTAATTAGTCGTCGGTGGAAAACGAACCCGACACCTCTTGGTTTTATTTGAAAAGTTCACTCTTGTATCTGCTTCTGTGTTACAAAGCTCTGATTTATTAATTGAATGAAAGAACTTGTCAGACATTTTGTATTTCTGTTTTAATGTCCGAGTTGTCAAGTACGAGGGGATTTATTTTGTACGCTAGTTAATTAATTAGTCTAAGTAGGGATTAGCTATGTTTCGTAAACGAATATAAAAAAAACAGCATTTAATCATGTATTGTAATATGAATGGACTACATTCTACACTACATTACTAGAATGCATACATAAAACAATATTTTGAAATATTATCAATACTAGTATTCAATAATTAGGAACACGTTTTGTTTAGTTATTTGCAGTTACCATACGAAGCCATTCTTAATATAAATAAAAATATTCGTACCGTATTGTTTAATTATAATGATTTATCCCTAAAGCGTCAATTACATTGAGCTTCTTTACGAACTGTTTGTTGGCGAATTTAAAAGCGGGCGATTCAGCTACCGCGATTTGATGATTACACACAAAACTTTCCATTCGTTGAGAAGCCACAAGCCAGCGACTGTTTTGACAGAACGTAGTTCGTTTTTTTACCGGGAGGTTGCTACTGCGCTCTACTGCGCAGACGCAGTAGGCCCACACGCCGGCGTGTAGCGTGTAAAGTTGACCGGCTTTCAACTTTTCTCGGTAGAGTGTTTACAACCTACTTGTTAGCTTGTTCGATGATTACACTGGGCGACTTTACAGGCAGATTATCAATTCGCCAACAAACAGCTCGTAAAGAAGCTCAATGTAATTGACGCTTAAGGAACAAATAATTTCTTATATACCTAGTTCTACAAAATAATTAAATGGTTTAAAAAGTCTAATTTAGTTATATTGTAATAATTTAGGAAAAAATCAACCAAAATACACACATAGAACACCTCAAAAGCATATATATAAGAGTTGAACCTGCGTTCATAAATTTTCCTCTAAAAAGTATTTAACGATAGGTAGATACATGCTTCGAAGAAGGGAAAATCGTTGGAAAAATCAAGTCATCTAGTGTTACCCAAGAGGTACAAAACGTCCGCAAGGTTGATTTAGAGGCCGCTGCATCGATGAAATGATTAAGTCATGCAAAAGTACGTGACAACGCAACGCACAGGACCGAGAGAAGAGGAATCAGCTTGTAGAGGCCTTCATCCAGCAGTGGATAGATTCAGGCTGATGATGATGATGATGACATACATTGATTCCTATATAGCGTTGGAAATTAGGATCCCTCATTTTTTTTAGTTTTAACGTAGTACTTTCACAAGATTTAATATAATTAAAAATATATACATACCTAGAAGGCATTTAATCCACCTAATTTAATAGTGCTTATGACTGATTTAGTTAATGCTAAGTCCCGCATACTATCTCGCCGAACTAAAAGCATTCCTTACAAGACATTTGTAAAGTCAGTGCTCACCTACGCATTGGAAACCTGGACATTAACTCTGCGAAATGAACGCACCCTGAAAATTTTAGATTGAAAATTTCTCCGCCGTATATATGGACCGATCAGGGACGACACCAACTGGAGGAGAAGATAAAACACTGACCTCTACGAGCTGTACGAAGATTGCAGCGTACTTCAATCAATTAAGATTGGGAGACATGATGGAGCTGCCAGTGCCGTATCCTGGGGGTACCGAATTAGAAAGCGGCCACACTGGATAGGGACAGGTGGAGGGAGCTGTTGGAAGAGGCCAAGACCCACGCCGGTTTGTCGCGCACCTGATGATGATGATGATGATGACTGATTTAGTTAGCCCTATATAGTTTTTAACTTAATATGAATGTTACTTAAATGTATCCTAATATAAATGCATCATCATATATGAAAATAAAGTTAACTTTTCTAGTTTCAATGTTATGAAAGTCCTCTAACTCTATACACGACTAAAACTTAAATTTGATAATAATTTTGTTCTAATGAGTCATGTTTTCGAATGGAGTTCTGCCACGTAAAGCTCAGTTCGATTAATTATACATTGTATCAACGTAATCTGAATAGAAATGAATTTGGGGCATCAGCTATTTATTTTTCAATGGACTGGGTTTCACAAAGTAACAATACACTGGCGAAGAAAATTTGCAAAGGTTTCATATTATATCATTACTCATTAATGACTAGGTCCCTTTTAGATAAATAGTTTTGCAACACCCGGTAGATAAACATAATGAAGATTTAATATTTTAATGTACCGCACTGTGCGACTATTGTGTAATTAATGATATAATTAATATTAAATTACAGTTTGTGTAAACGTAAACGAAGCTTAAATTTTGCTGCATAATGGCGACTGAGATTTATGTAACTAAATAGAAGCTTTTTGAACTATTTTTTTCTAATTTTCACTGATATGAAAAAAAATTATCGCAGGAAAAATCTTGTGGTATCCAAGGGGTAAAAAACCTCCAAAAGGTACATCTAGACACCGAATAGTTAAGGCTATACTTCAGTTGAGGCATGGTCTAAAAAGATCGTGGCTAGGCGATGCGCGGATTGTGCAAATGACGTGTGCCGAACGAAATATAATTTGTCATAAAAATCCAACATGCGTCCATTTAATTTAATGTTTATTGTTATATTACTAATAATAATAGTATATTCATTGTCATGTTTTCTTTTTTAAGTACATAGTAAAGTTTTTTAGTAATCTTTACACGATTTAAGAATATTTTCATCCGACGCCATGACAAAACAAATCGACGTGCCGACACCTCGACTGTCAGTCTCCGATTGGCGATTAGTGAGAAATTTTGTCGCACCTACTGTTGAAAATTATTTGCCGTTTCACTGACGTACGCTCTTAAGCTATGTATAAATATGTGGTAGCGTAACTTATAGGACCAAGATGAGTGAGATCAGTTTGGAGAAGCCTTAATCCAATAGTGGATAAATTCAGGATGATGGGTGATGCATAAAGGTAAACTTGTAGGTACTTGACTGACTCTTGTTAGGTTTGCAATTGAAAGTTTGGTGATTGAATGGTAGTGCAAAAAAATGGATTGTTAATTAATGTTACACTATATAACTTACCCTGTGTACAGGGTTGAATAAAAAAATTCTAATCCCCTGGGGTGTATCGGGGTTCACAATAATTTGTTTTTTTAATCTCTATGAGGGATATATGGGAAAATGTGTAATTATAACGAAATTATAAACCCGAAAACATCACAACAAGCTTCGTCATAATATATTTTTCGACAAAAGATTTTGAAGTTAAAATAAAGCATTTAGCACAAGTATTGGAGTGGTGATGTGAGATGCAGGTAGAAGAGCGCACACCTAGATCCAACTCATTGATTAAAAAAACTTTTCGATTCTGTATATAATAAAATTATACCTACTTTTTATTTCTGTGTTTCAAGTGGACAAAGTCGTGGACTATCGATAATTTAAAATAAAAATGTAGGTGCAATATTTCAGCAAAGTCTGGCCATTAAGAAAATCTAGCATAGATTATGACGTGTAAATATTTTAACCACCCCCACCCCCTACGAATTTTCAGCATTGTTGAAACATTTCGTTAACATCAATCAACATTTCCTAAGGGTTGCGGCGGGGCATTACCTCATCCCTCGTAATTCTTCGTGTACAATAAATCTGGTAGTATTAAAAACGAAACCAGTGGCGTGCGGGACGGAGACGGTAATACAATTTCACGGGTGACTCTGCTAAGTTGTTTTATTTGCATGTAAGGGAGACGCCTATATTGCCGCAATAATTTACAGAGGCGGCACATAATTATTTTTATATTAATTATTTATTAACTCTATTTACGACAGTAATTTAATAGATACTGTTGAAAAAGAACTTGTTAAAACTATGAATTAACAACCCCCTCCAGTGTAGCTAATCACACTTCCGTTTTTAAATGAAGAACGCCCCCAAATTTATCATTTTAATTTACGCTTCTGTGGTGTATGGATCCGTCAATTGACGTAATTTTAAAGTAATATATATAATAATAAAAATATGCATAAAACGGTCAGGAGTGATATTAGAATTATTATTAGTAAACTTTTGGCTTATTGCAAAGTAGAAAAGTAGTAGTATCTAAAAGTAGAGCCGATTATTTAAACACGCATCTAGCACGTGTTGCCGCCATGACAGATACGCCACTAGAAGTCTTCAATTTCTTGTTGTCGGACAATAGTTATTGTGCTGCGAGGAATTATCTTATGTGTATTATTTTTAGACTGAATTTAACTTAACCTATTTGTATCATGGAGAGATATATCGTCACATTTGTACTCAGTTTGGATTCATTAGTGTTGAGTTAATTTGAAATTGAATTAAATTGAAATATAATTAATAGGTATACGATGTCTGTATATAATATGTACTTTACGGTAGAATTCCGGATAGCCGATATATCAAAACAATACATATTAAATAGTGTTCACATTTTTTTTAATACCGATGACAACTCAAAAAGTGATATTTCCCGTGCGACAAGTTAAAAACCATACGACGATATTTAGTTTTATTATTTTATCAATGTTGCGAAGTCAATTTAAAGTACGTTTGTGACTCCAATAACAAATTTACGCATAAACCCGACATAAAAGCGTAAAAAATCGCAAATTATATAACTAAGATATTGCGTAAGTACATATCAATAATAATAATGTCTCGGTGAAATGTTTGTCATGTATAATAAACAGATATAATATTATGCAATAATCAAATAATACATTAAGTTAATCTTGCGGATACGGTTAAAGCTTTCTACTTCTAAGAAACTAAGCTATAAACCTTCATTGATTGTACGTATTATAAAACCTCAATAATTTGTAATAATAAATTTAAATAGAAAATAATTACAAGATAAAAAGAAATTTTTAGGTACAACGTTTTTAAATTTTCTGTTGAATTATTATGCTCAATATGCTCAAACTTGTACTTGATATGAAGTAAATAAAAAACAAACAAATATAGAATACTGAAATGTCATTTTGACATTTCATTTTGATTTCGATAGTCTTTTACTTTTTACGGATTTTTCTAAAATAATTTACCATACAAAACAGAATTAACTGAAAATGAATTCAATTCTGATTAGAGATAGCTAAAAGTATTAAAATAATGCATTGGCATCGTGTTCTGATATATTCTAAAAGTTTCAAATGTCTATCTAGTCGGGAAGTTAGTCAAAAATCGATTGCAAGATTTGTACTGGACAAACAAGAATACGAGCTAATAAAAACGTAATAAAATAGTAATAATTATTAGATCTTGAAATAAATATTACAAAATATGTATTTGTTTATAGCAAATATGCACCTTAGAGGGCTTGGAGTACACTACATAATTATAATAGATAAGTAGTCAAAAATATAATAGAAATTCCAACAATTAGATGGTAGGTAATTAAACTGAAATTTATGGAGCGTACTACTTGGGATCCCGAGTGGAAGTTCCCTACAAAATATGTACATCTTTAAAATGTATTTCTAAGTATGGTTACATGTAAGTTGTACGTATGCAGTTCATCGTGGGACACTTATTCGTGCGCCGCAGTACGTGAAACAAGTGTTCGTATAACATTCTATCAAATAATGACGAGTTCTTCGTTGAACATTTCACCGTAGAATACATTTGTACGTACCTTATAAAATGCGGCGATAGTTTGCAAATAGTACTGTTCCAATTAGATTAACCCTAACACAACCTAACCTAGTAAAGACATCTCATAAAATTCGCCACATGTTGTAGCATACATACAAATATACTCCACGGTGAAATGTTCAACGAAGAACTCGTCATTTGATTAAATGTTACACGAACCCATGTTTCACGTACTGCGGCGCACGAATAAGTGTCATGCGATGAACTGTTTACGTACAAATTTCCGGATACGTCTAAGTATATCCCTGCTGCCATATGAGTGAATGAATAAACAATCACCCCGAAGTGTTATGTTTTCCAAGATGAATAGCGAAGGGAGACAGAGTACACACAATAATTTATTTTTAACGTTTGGCGTCGGGCACGCGCCGCCGCTGTCAACACGGTAACCCAGAAATATGAGTGTATTATTTATATTTATTTGTGTTGGAGCGACAGAAAAATGCCAGCTTATCAGTTGGTCGGTACAACATTTTTGGCATTAGCATAACGGCAATAATTAACATTTTTCTAGATAAAGTCAGCGTTTATTAGTGCCGCCGAGGCGCGGCGCTCCGGCCGCTTGCCCTGCGTGCAGTCGCAACTAGCGTGGAAACGAACCCATGTTTTCCACCAAAAAAAAAAGATGGAAAAACTAATCCTCCGCTCTAAATTTCGTTTCATTGTAACTTTTTTACAAGCGATACATTAAACTTTAATTTCTTCTTTACCGTATTCATATACCTATGTGTATGGCTGCAATGCAAACGCGCAGATCAGAGTTTCCCACCCAGAATATTTTATTTCATCAAAAATTACCCATTTGTAAAGTGAGCCACAATTATTATACAACGAAAATTAAAGTAATTAAAAATAATTACAAAATAAAAAGAACTTTTTATATACAACGTTTTTAAATTTTCTGTTAAATTATTATGCTCAATATGCTCAAACTTGTACTTGATAATATGAAGTAAATAAAAAAACAATCAAACAAACAAATATAGAATACTGAAATGTCATGTTGACATTTCATTTTGATTTCCATAGTAACGCACATATATTAATAACTTAGTTGCAAGGACCACCCCCTTAGCAACCAATAATAGTCTTTTACTTTTTACGGATTTTTCTGAAATAACTTTCCATACAAAACAAAATTAACTGAAAATGAATTCAATTCTGCTTAAATATGGCTAAAAGTATTAAAAGAATGCATTGGCATCGTGTTCTGATATATTCTAAAAGTTTCAAATGTCTAGCTAGTCGGGAAGCTAGTTAAAAATCTATTGGAAGATTTGTACCGGACAAAGAACCACTGGACAAATAAGAATACGAGCTAAGAAAAATGTTGTAAAAAATGTATGTACATATTCAAAATGTGATTCTCACATAATAATATGCAGAGCAATGTCGCTACTTAACGAATAAAATGACACATACTGGTAATTACCCGTTAAATAAATGTGCATGCACGCATGGTTTACCTACTACAATTTTAACACATTTTTTCCCGTGACCGATCCTAAGACGTTCATATGCGCCTCCACAATGTGAAAGTTTGTCTTAACAGTTTATTTTTTATTTTTACGAGAAGTGTTAGCCACTTGCTTAACCTATTGGGTTAATACTCTGACTCCAAACACACATTGAAAAACAATATGTATATTTTCCAGACTCAGGATTCGAACTTGTGACCCACGACATTATAAGTTGACGCATACAATGATGTTACGCTGAAGGTGAAAGAACTCAACACCCCCTTCTCAACCGATCCCTTGTCTGTAATAGCTCATTTGAAGGGGTCGGTATAAACTATGTTATAAAGTTATCAAAAATACTAATAAATAAATTTCGGTCCACAATAGGTATTTCTATTGACGATTTTTTTTTAAATCTTTCACTTATTTTGTTTTTGTATTATTATATTATTTACTCAAAAAATTAGCTACATCCTTAAAATAATTTTTGTTGAATTTATTCAGTTTAATTGTTCAACTATTTTTATTTAGTTAAGATACTGACGAAGATTAAAAAAAAATAGTATATATTATAAGGCGTTTTTGTGTGCTATAAAATCTATCATAAAATCGAACTTGTATGTAAATATTATACATTTCTCTTTGTGTCAGTACTGTTTTCTTTCGGTATGATTAATGACGTAGTTTTTAATGTAAATTTATTGATTATATTCAAAGGTCGTAAAACGACACATCAGAACTGGAAAACTGTTTAAAAATCATGGCGACATGATGTGCCTTGCCCGACATTGTACGGATACTTTTAAGAATTAATAAAATGTAGAATTTATGTACTTATCTAGAATTTACTACAAATCTTAAAATGTGCTTCATACATAAAATACCACTTGACAAATGCAATCGTACTACGGTGATTAGATTGTCAAATTTATCAATTAGAAATACGTCACACCGAGGCTAATGCAGCTTTCCCACATATCGATTTTACAACGTTTTTCTTAGCCCGTATTCTTATTTTTCCGGTGGTTCTTTGTCCGGTACAATTCTTGCAATCGATTTTTAACTAACTTCCCGACTAGCTAGACATTTGAAACTTTTAGAATATATCAGAACACGTTGCCAATGCATTTTTAAAATCCTTTTAGCCATCTTTAAGTAGAATTGAGTTCATTTTCAGTTAATTCTTTTTTACATGAAAAGTTATTTCGACACCATTATTGGTTGCTACGGGTCTGGGGTCCTAGCAACTAAATTATTAATAAATACGTGCGTTACTATGGAAATCAAAATGACATTTTAGTAATTTATATTTGTTTGTTTGTTGCGAAATAGCAAAAAAATGATTGGTTGACAATTGCCTTATGTGTCCTAAATTATTAATAAGTACATAGAATTGTCAAGTTTATATGATTCAACAGAAAATTTAAAAACGTGGTATATAAAAAGTTCTTTTTATCTTGTAATTATTTGGTTTTTAGAATTATTGCTTATCGATAGAAATTTACATACTTACGATAATAAGTGTAATTTGAGATTTAACCCATTGCAGCTGTTAGTTAGAGTAATAACTTAAAAGCAAACCTCTTAGTTATTGCCTTTGTATGGTAGTATTTCTAATTTAGAATATTTAATGAAGTTAGCACACAATATTGAAATTTAATTTTAGATATTTTTTTATATCTATTCGTATGTTTTTTTTTATTTGTGTGCTTATCTAAAATATAATAATATTATGTAGAAATAAAAATTTTCTCATTTCTAAATTGTTTTGGCGGCAATGTCTGGGCGGCAATGTCCGGGCGGTTTTGTCGGGACCCCTCACATTTCGCATGCATATTTGATTACCTACACACTGGCTGAAAATAAATTATCTTGGATATGTCAGGTTCATATTATTACGTCACGAGTCCGGAGTTTTACTACTTCTGAAATCTTTTAAATTGCTCATCAATATTAATCCATCGATACATTTTCGAATCCGTAACACATAAATAGATAATCAGAATAACGGCCATAAATCTCAACGTGGATGAGATCTCGCATTAATATAAGCATTCGGTTATTTTGAATTTTAATTATCTCAATTTATTCATTTACATTAAGGCACTCCCAATAAATTACCAAGTCCGGAGATACCAAGAGATGGCTCCGGAGCCGGCCCAGTCTGTCTCTGATATCACACTCGGTGTATTTTTTTTCTTTTATTCTCTCGAAAAATAGATAAAGCGCCAATGGGGGAAAAATAAAAAGCATTTCTAGCTTTGATACTTGAATGATCAGCCACGGGATTTTGTTTATCGGCCCTCTTGCCCGAATGTATTAGGTGCCTACAAATAATACGTAAATAAAATGAATTACATTCGGTCCACTTCAAAATCACATATATTCATAGCTTATCAATATTACATTCATTTAGTTTGTAATTACTTGATAGAATTTCGTTTCGAAATAGTTAAATAATCACGCTAAATTGCATGAATTTTTAGATCAATCGTTGTTTCCGTAATACGCACCGACATATTTTTTTAACGTTTAAGTCGATTTACTCAACTAGTTAATTGATTATCGGTATACTTGTATTCGTGGAATTTTGAGGATCGGAATTATAAGTACATTTACATATATTATTAAGTATACGAAATAAGAAAAAAAAATCCAGATTTTTAGCAGCACAATAAAATGTATTATGAAAAAGTCTTGATTGGTCTAAGCTAAGCAGATGAAAACATAAATATAATACAAACAACACTAAGAGCTTATTATTATCTCGGAATTTTTAAAGCATAATTATGTATCTGCTGGCATATCCGAGATGCCAATCAAAAAGCAGCACTTTCCGATAAAACCGAGATATTCCGTATCGTTAAAAGGCGAGTGTTTACCCATCAGATCGGCCCCGAGGCCTTCCTCGCCGTGGCCATATCTTATTGATCGGAGGCATCAATAAATCAATTAGCCATGCTGTTCGATAACATTAACTCCAGGGGCTCTATGTTAGAACTTGCGAGTGCAAGCTTCCCGGTCGAGATGACGTCATATGACATCATTATGACGTACTACCGGAGTGATAATAGCATTCGAGAAAATAGCGAGTGGTCAGACAGCGGCGCTATTCATTGTCACCATACACATATAGGTGTATCATAATAAAATTTTCTATGGTTATTCTGTGCGCGGTCGGCATGCCTCGAGCGTGACGTCACAAGTACGTCATCTCGTCTGGTGCCACACGAGACGAGAGTTAGGAAATCGCGGTGCAGGACCGGTGCTAGATTAGGTTCACTGCGCGCCAAATCTAAATTAATGTCAGTGGCAACGAATTAAAATAACTTGATGACGTATGACTGTTTGTTACATTACACTTCAACAATATAATATCTATTTATATAAGCAAATACAATTTACCATTTACAACGTATCGCTAGGGAAAAAAGGAAGAGATGTAACATGTGGTGAAAAATAGATCCTACGAGGTCATCCCGAAAAGTACTAGAAAAACCAAACCAAACCGACGCGAGTGCCACGCAACGGCCGTATTCGTCACTTCCTTCTTTGTTCTGAATCTGGCAGTCTCAGGGAACACAAAATTAATGGTAACTGGCTTACCCTACTCGGTGTAGTATAACAATCAACGGACCTCGAGTGTGGAAAAATATGGGATAATCTTAAACACGTGTTCGAATATATTATTTTCAATAGTTACGTATGTATGATAATAATATGCGTTAACTTTCGTTACGTAAATGTAACGTGCATCCAATATTGAGTGCCGTCGACATGCTTTGTTATGTTCGAGTTTTATGACTTGACCGCTATAAAATACACTGCTTCAAAATATTGTTCCACAGCGATGGCTTTTACATTTATATTTATTAATCTATTCTGTGGGCAATCCAGCTAACTTTTAACTTGTCAAGATATTTCCACGCATTCATAAATTCACTGTATTACAATAATAATTATTGTAAAAGTCAAGTTATATTTCAACATAATATTCATAGCTTATTTATAGGCAACAGCTCGGGGTGATACTGGCCTCCTAAAGTCATCGTCTCCATCGTCCGCAATCATCTTTCAATCCGGGATTTGGATCGCTCATGCATCCAGAGCCACGCCAACCAACAACCCCCAATATGGTCTCCCAATAATTCGCTCACTAAAAACTTTCCAGGCTAGCCGCCCCAATTTCATTCGTTGTACATGATTAGCCCAATGTATTACAAAAACATTGATACTGCCATCAGTTAGCACAAATGTGTGAAATGACATCTCTCTTCGGTAAGCGTCAGTCTTCCGTATATGCAAATATAGGTACCTATCGCATATATTTTGATTGAAATTGATTGAAATTGAAATAGAATTAATAAAACTTACCTACCCTTAAGCTCAACTGGGTTGAAAAATTGCAATAGCTAACAATATGTAGGGAAACTATTATTATATGACCATTATGGTGCTATTATATCATACATTAGATATGAATTGGTATATTTTAAATGTACTTCCGAATGTAGTCAATTATTATTTTTTAAATTCTCAAAAATTATGTTCTTTCAATGAAAAAATTTACATTCTTAAATCTTGTGAATTATTCGTTGAATAAAGAAAATAGAAGTGCAAAATTTGGAGTGATTCTGACACCGGTTCGTAATTAAGGTAATATAATACTTTGATTTAAAACACAAAAGCCTATTGATTAAACAGTATTAGTTAACTTCGTCACAATTAGATAGGACACGCATAGGTTAGTGATCGGGGCACATGGGCGCGAATACCGGGGGGGCAGGTTGGAATCTTTCTGGGTCGTATTTAAAAAAATCTTGTGGTTATATTTTTCTCAGAAGTGTTTTCAAATTGTGTAGGTATATTAAATATATAATATGTTTAAATTTCCATAATCCTAGACTACCTATATAAAGTAAGAAACTATTATTTATAGGGATATTAATTATACATTACTGCAATTAAATATATGCTGTAATGACAATCTAATTTATCGAATATTCTACATATTATTGCCGGATAAAAAGTAATCCAATTTCAACTGTACGTAAATAAATACTACAATTTCCGAAAACAAATTTCGTAACGTTTCTCGGAGAAAATGTTTATTAATCATGCCGATAAACTGCTCTTATTATCATAATGAAATAGGCAGCCAATTTATCAACGCTCTATAATCTGATAAAAATATCATTAACAGCTAATCTACCAGATGCTTTATCCGGACCTGTTCCGAGGCCACTTTTTTGGGCGTCGTAATATAAATATTTTCATTCGAGCCAGATTTTATCGGACTTCGACAGTGCTTTTAATAACACAAAGTTGATCAACGATTTCTCGATGGTGTTGCATTATGAAAAAATATTTTACGTGACCATAGACTACGTTCGAATTATTTTTAAAATAAAACAAATTTTACTTTATTAGATCTGTTTAGACATCCACTTTAAATGGCAAAATTTAACGACTGTTAATATATCACACGCTATGGTGCTTTGTAAATGGGGCTCATTATGCCTTAACCAAATCCAGAGTATAGATCGATTAAAAATGTGGTTTCTTATACCATGCCATTGTCATAGTCATATTTGGGTTCGTCTCCTTTGAACAAAAAAAGGAGATAACACATAATATTAGTTTTCCTGTATAAAAACTAAGCACTACATCTGATTATTTAATTTAATCTGAGACATTAAAAGATCAACCGACTTACACAAAATGAGAGTAGAATTAACAACGTGTAGGTATTGCGCCGAATCCATGTAATGGGTCAAAGGAAATTTCAATGTAGATTGCAGGTAAAGATTTTTGTTATATTATGTAAATCATATTAACTGGGGGTTCTTTTTCATTTTACAGTTATATTCATTTTTGTATATATTTAACCCACTAGTTGCCAGTCACTGTCTATTGAAATAATGACAAAATATTAAACCTAGGTTATTACATCTATCAGTTTTCAGTTAATATAACTAAACTCAATATATTAATGTTACCAATGCATAACGCTGTCCATAAATAAACAAAATACATATAAGTACTTATAAGACTTGGCATTGTTAACACATACATTTAGCTAGTATTTTAGTATTATATACATAGTCATATTTAAAAGCTTGATTCTTTGTGAGTTATCTTTTATTTGTGTTCTTTTTTGATGATATGGTAATTTAAACGGTAGAGTTACATAATATGATAAATATTATTTTGTTGCAATAAAGCTTGTCCAGATGACGCGTGTCTCGCCGCGATACCCCACGAGTGCATATGGACAGCTCAATAAGGTCACCTGTACCTCGACCGCGCGTGAGAGGTGAGACGCGGCGAGTATATGTGGACGACTCAATGAGGTCACCGGTACCTGGAATGCGCGCGAGTCAAATCGTGCCATCTGGATAAGGTCTTGTGTTTATGTTATTATCTTTCCGACCTCATTGATTGATTGAATGACTTTCATTGATGTACAAAAATTACAAAAATTAAAGAAAACAATTGGTTCGTTGTTTAAATCAAAATTTAAAAACCGTTAAATACATAATAATATTAAGTTATTTTAACCTTCCTATATTGTCAGTAATTTAGATTGTATGTACATATAATATTATTACCTATGTGAAGTAAGGCAGTCAATCAATTCAGAGCTTACACTACTAAGTGACTTTAATCTGACGTGTGTTTAAAATTTATAAGACTATCCAGCCATTTTCATTTTCTCTGTCAAAACAAACACATACCTACGATGTGTTGAAAGGATTATGCGTACCTATACGTAGATAAATAGAAAAAAATACCGATTTGCTTTGTATATTAATAATATTTAAATATAGAAGGAAAGGCAAAATAGACAATGGAATTTTGCTATGAAATTTCAATTATTGTCTTTGGTTTTTATACCTACGATGATTTTAATTATATTGTAACCACTTATTTCAAATATAGAACACTATTTTTACGTAAAATAAAAATATGACGCAATAAAAATAGTATTCAATAATATACAATACGATAATCAGTATTGAATTCGTTCTATTCAATTTTGTCGCATATTATAAGCTCATACTGTACTATATTATTATAAAATCTACTTTGAATAATATTATTATGTTAACATTCTAATGTCGTCCTCGATCCAGGAAGCCTCATTCGAGGTCTTTGGAATGGGCTAAATGAATTTAATATCAGCAGCGATGCATAAGCGGGTCACTAAGATCAATTTCAGATAGTCTTCATCGAATTGTTTCAGTATTATTAAGTTGGAAATATAGAATCATACATAGCTTTATACTCTTTATAGTGTACAGCAGGGAATCCAATCCCGAGCCAAATTTTTTATCCCCGGATTTCGGGATTACAATTTGACGATCCCGGAACCCCGGGATTGGTCCCGGCATTGGCATTTTTTCGATAGTTAATATAAAATTTTGATATATATGTTACGCCGAATGTGCGAAATTGATTATTACATGAAATGAGCAAAATTTTGGCTAATTCATGTAATAGTCAAGCCTGTTGCCTTATTCGTGAATTAGGTAAATTTTATGCCGAGTACACGAATTCGCTAGGGTATGGAAATCTTAAACTGTCAACATGACAGAAGAAAAAGTAAATTTAATACGGATGGTTTTATTAGTTATAATTGGACATAATATAATATTATTATTATTAGGTTAGGTTAGGTTAGGTTTTGTAATTCTGAATTGAATTATTCAACTGAATGTCCATTTGAGGTTAGCTAACAAGTGTCAACAAACTATCACAAACATACAATCGACCATTGCACGATTGATACCCAAGCACGAATCAAATCGCGAAAATACCTTTCAATAAAATTCTTCCGTTACCATATTATAGATCTAGATTTTTTTTTCGCATAGTAAATGGATATAAACGTCATTGTAGTCAGTCAGTAGTCAATGACATTTGACACATTTGGTTAGTTTGATTAGTTGCAAAAAACACCACCAGAGCGCAATCATCTATTTTGACCATAGATAATATACGTACATTTTGACCAATGCATGGGCATTTGACACATTTAGTTTAGTTGCAAAAAATACCACCGTAGCGCTACTATCTAATTTGTCCAATGCATGTACTAGGCAGAAAAAATACTGCCGAATTCACGCACTCGCCAGATATTTTGTCTAATTCATGAATAAGGCAACGGGCTTGCATTTTTCATGATTTAGGCAAAATTTTGCCCATTTTATGTAATAGTCAATTTCGTACATTCGGCGTAACATATACAAAAAACAACGATTAAAACGGTCAAAAATATATCTAGTATAATTAAATTTATACTATTTAAGACATTTATTGTAAATGCTGTGTACGTTTTATCTTGGAAATATATAGGTTTAATAGAGACAATATTGTAAATATAAATAATAATGTAAGAGTAAAACAGTTTTATTTATTTATGAAAATATAACAAATACTAATACAAGTTCAATTAAAATAAAAAATAACATTTATTGTGTTGACAATAGATACAATATTAAAAAAATTAAAGATTTAAGTAGGTAAGTAATTAAAACATTATTCTGAAGTGTTACCATTGCGTAAGGCAGCAAAAAATGGTTATTATTTATTATCCGGTGATTCCCCCTGTGACCAATGGGTCTTCAGAATAGCATTTTCTGGTAGTCAGTTTCTAGTTCTGGTTTCTAAAAGTGCGAAGCATTATTTTTTCCAATTTTTATTAATTTATGTAAAAAAAAAACAAAATGAATTGGCAACACATGGGTAATAAATCAAACTTCATTCAACCTCAGTTTATGTCTAATGTAGTTAGGTATAGTATTTTTTTCCGTTTTATTTTCGTTTTTATTTTATTTTCCATACAAATTGATAAGAAAATCAATCCAGAAAGTTTCGGGATTATGGTTACCAATCCCGGGATTGGAATCCCTAGTGTACATTATAACATACATATGTATCTTCAATAGATGTTGTACTGTCGTCTATTTGACTAGTCAATCTTCTATATAACATGTATATAATAATATACATTATTTGGTAGTAAACTAATATAATATTTTTTTTTAAATATAGATAAGTTATATTATTATTGATATTTCTTATCGTCGATAAATAATATTTAGTATGTAGGTGGGCATGTGGCATAAACAGTTTCTATAATTTACGATCATTATTTTACTTAATACAAGCTTAATCATAACACTGATTTGGGCTCTACAAAATTTGGTCGGTAACAATTTTGGTTTTTACATTTATTTCAAATTAATTTTATTTTTATTATTTTTTATTTATTTTAAATTTAGCTCATCATCAAATCTTTTTTTAACGAGAAATGGTTTTTAACCATTCGTTCAGCCTATTAGATCCTTGCTCGTGATACGTAATTCCCAACAGGAGTTCCGCAGAACACTTGAGTTCCGCAAGAATTCGAAAAAGCTCACCCAAAAGGTAGGTAAATCTTTAAAATCTTTTTAGTAATAGGCTAAAAGGAAGGTTTAATATAACCTCCATTTAAACAATTAAATGTCGATTTAGAAAGTCTAGTTTATTTAGTTTTAGATATCGCATCATAGTTATTATTCAAGTAGAGCGAATTCACCTTGGGTAGATAATTATTTTTACAGAAGAAGCAAAAATTGATGAATTCAGTTTTATTAACAAATTTTATAATATATTTTTAATACGTAGGTAGGTACATACTAACTTTTGTTTACCTTATCGGTAGTGACATACCGTGGCGGTAGGCAGGTCGTGCGTTGTTTAGGGCAAGACATTCTGCGAAGGCAGCAGATTTGCAATACAAATAATGCAACTTCTGATAGTAGATAACGTTGAAATTACAATTTTCACCAGTGGCGCTAATTTGTAGTTTATCGCCATTTCCATTACCATTAGTGTGTACCTACCATTCAAGTAGGAGTTCTGCGAAATTTGATAAAACGTCCGTCAAACAAAAAAAGGTTGGGAGCCACTGTCTGGATACAACAATACATGCCATATTCTTCTTCAGAAACAGATATTCTGTCACACGTCAAACTCGGGCGCGAATTTACTAAGTATATCTAATTATTATTGAACTATTTACCAATATGTAATGCTCGCTTCATTTACGTGACAAATTTTTATCCATATTAATATAATAATATGAAAATAACATATTACCTGACATACGCACTGGCTTCTCATACGTGTGCCCCAGGCTCGATTCCTGGTGAGGTCACAATACATTTGTGTAATCTTCTTAAAGCCTGGGTACAGTGGGTGTTAATGCGATGTTTCATTTTTACTACTGTAATACTCCATTTCACTACACTACTGTCATGCCCGCATGGCCTGTTGCATGTAGTGTTGTAAAAAAAAAAAAAAAAAAACACTTATTTATGTTTATCCCATGTTTCTCTATACTCGAGAAATATACCTTCTTACAGCCACACCCAGAAAGTAACCCACTTCCTTGTTCTGGACTACGTAATATTTTTATCCAAAATTATTTCAAAACTTTTGTAAAATAGTGCCAACCACACATTAATGGTAGTGCATACCTACAGATGACCAAATTGTGATACTCGAATTCAATAAAACTTTTATGAAATTTCTCGAAACAAAAATTATGACGGTGTGCACTGCTTTATTACGGGCCTTTCAATTATTACCTATCGTTAATAAACAACGCTAAGCAAAACCTACGACAATGCGATTGGGTGTATGGCTGTTACTTCAGCGATACACATCTATTAAAACGGAGGTGTACTTAGAAGAATAACTCAATTATTATTCCCCCAGCAGTGGCGTGGAGTGGAGGCGTCGGGAGTAAAGGGGAAGAGTATTAAGCCGGAGAAAGGGGCGCTAGGTGGGGGCGCGTCGCCTGCAGCGCGGCTGGATTTATAACTTCCTGCACCGCCACTGGAGCGGATTTTGATAACATCTATCGATCAGACGAGGAACATTAACATAACCAAATGATTTACAATCGTTCATATCTGTTTGCTCCAATGCACCTCAAGGAACCTCTGATTATCTATGCAACGTTTGAGAATGCTTAATATTACGACATGTTCATTGACGGACTCTTCGAACTGAAACTTTAGGGATTAATAATATTATATACATTTTATCAAAATAATAAATTATAGTAAATTCTCCTGTTGATAGCTATTTAGATTTTCACACCACTATCAATGCTGTTATGATTAATTGACGTCTGTTTAAGCAGACTTAGAATTCCGTCCCCTTTCTTTTTTAGTTTCATATTATCTGAAAATTCGTTAGGTACGTACTTATTTATTTTCGGCTACCTAAACACACAATTAACACCACGGTGGCCGCGTGGCTTAAGCGTTGGACTAGAACGCCGTGGGTCCCAGGTTCGAATCTTGGGTCTGACAAGTATACATATTGTTTTCAATTTGTGTGTGAGTCAGGGTATGGGCCTAATAGGTTGAGCAAGTGGCTGACATTCATTTCTCGTAAAAACAAAATCTGTTAATACAAACCTCTACTCTGTGGAGGTCCATATGATCCTATTAGGATCGGACATGGTCGGAAAAAAACATACAATACACTAAAAAAAAGTTGACATACGAACAATATATTGAGAATTTCCACGAAACATATTCTTAAACAGCGGTGGTTTTAGGTACGTCGAGGTTTGTGACACTGCCAGGTTTGGAAGCACCCTTAAAAATTTGCCTGTGTAATAAACCAACATTAAAATATCAAATGCTATAAAATAATAGTTATATTGTCAGAATATTTTATGCTTCGATTATTTTTAAACTGAGATAATTCTAATAAAGCGACAGCAGGCTGTATTCGTGCCTTCATTCGACACCCTTTTTAATATGCTGCCCCTATGCAACGTATGGCCTGCCAACCCCCCCCCCCCCCCCCCATGAGACTATAATGCGGGGTTTGGGTCGAAATCCCAAAGGCCGGAATCCTGAAGGCCGGAATCTCGAAGGCTGAAATCCCGAATACTGAAATCGTTCGGGGTTTAGGCTTTCGGGATTTCTACCATTCGGGATTTCGTCCGGCACCCATAGTGCGACCAAAATCCTTCCCGCGATCGACATGCCTGTGATTTCTTAACTATATTGCATGATATTATGATCACTAACACTTACATAATAAATACTCCGATCAATTCGGCCAATAAACTATTTTGTCAAACTGAGTTCAAAAGTCAACACTTAAGAACCGTAGGTGGCAGATAGAAAAAAAAATGGTACGTAATGGTTTCATTATGTGCTATTTTAGATGGTCACGACATATCGTGATTTTTAAACACGTCGACCTTAATCGATATTTAATTTTGAATTTGGCGCTTGAAGATACGAACAGATAAAACAGACAAGTCCAATACAGAGATGGCGCCGTTTATGTTAATGAGTGATTTTGATGAATTATTAGCAAATAGAAAACTGTCATGGCTTATTTATAAATTATAGAATAAACTACTTACAAAATGTTACTGTATTTTTGTTTATGTTCTACTTAACTACCTAAAAATAATTGTCAGTTTACATCATATTTGGTTAAATAAAAGAAACACTGATGTTTATCAACTGATAATAATATTATGTATACAATATACCTACTAGACCAGTGCTTATCAAACTTTTTCATACCGCGGCCCCCCTCTGTCGAAAAATAAAATTATTACTATAAATACATAAACAAAATAAAATAAGTCGTGACAGTAGACCGAGCATTCACCTGCATTCTTCAATCGTCTCAGACGAAAATATCATCTTTCAGTCAATATAAATATTTCGTATAATGTGACAAATTTAAATATATACACATATAATATTATAAAAAATATTCATTAATAAATATTTGTAGTCCCTTTAAGGGGGGACATGCTCGTCGAAGGTCAAAATTGAGTTTTTATTGTATATTCAAACCATGATCCTGGACACTCCTTAAACGTTGTAGATGATCTATTTATATAATTTTGAAGCCTTATTATCCTTTATAGTTATTTTAAACATTTGATGACTGCATGAAGTATTTTTGTTACATAAAATAGTATTCTTTTAAACCTCTCGCTCTAATGTTTTAGAATATAGTCATATTTCGGTACATAACTGTGCAGTGGTGTTAAGATTTTTTACATTTATTAATTTTTAAACGCATTTATAAAACCATTAGCATAATTTATTATGAGATAATTTTTGTAAAATATTCACGATAAAAAATTATATTGATAATCTCTGTGATCCCAAATTTGACAAGAATTAGGCATTTTATTATTCAAAAAATCGGCAAGATTAACACATTTCAAGATGATTCTAAAGATATTTATTATAAGCTAAGTCTTTGACTATTCAAGTGTGATAAACATCTTATGAATAATGATTGCTTTATAATAATTATTGACCTAAGAATAAGGTAGTGTTTTTTTGAAATACGCCATTTCTTTTGTCATTCCCTAGTGGTTAAGCTACAACATACGGCCGTAGCCATAAAATGACAAACTATAATTGAAGTAGGGAGTAAAATGATATTGACGCGCGTGTTTGAACATGTACCGTTAAAAAAAAAATAAAAAAAAAATCGGTTAAGTACATGTTCAAACACGCGAGTTAACATAATTTTACTCCCTACTTTAATTATAGTTTGTCAATTTATGGCTACGGCCGTATGTTGTAGCTTAACCACTGGGGAATGACAAAAGAAATGGCGTATTTCAAAAAAACACTACCTTATTCTTAGGTCAATAATTATTATAAAGCAATCATTATTCATAAGATGTTTATTACACTTGAATGGTCAAAGACTTAGCTTATAATAAATATCTTTAGAATCATCTTCAAATGTGTTAATCTTGCCGATTTTTTGAATAATAAAATGCCTAATTCTTGTCAAATTTGGGATCACAGAGATTATCAAAATATTTTTTTATCGTGAATATTTTACAAAAATTATCTCGTAATAAATTATACTTATGGTTTTGTAAATGCGTTTAAAAATTAATAAATGTAAAAAATCTTAACACCACTGCACAGTTCTGTACCGAAATATGACTATATTCTAAAACATTAGAGCGAGAGGTTTAAAAGAATACTATTTTATGTAACAAAAATACTTCATGCAGTCATCAAATGTTTAAAATAACTATAAAGGATAATAAGGCTTTAAAATTATATAAATAGATTATCTACAACGTTTAAGGAGTGTCCAGGATCATGGTTTGAAAATACAATAAAAACTCAATTTTGACCTTCGACGAGCATGTCCCCCCTTAAAACATTTCGCGGTCCTTCGTAGAAGCCCTACGGCACCACAGGAGACCGAGACCCATAAGCCTGTAAAGCACTGTACAGAACTACAAACTTATCTGTATAATGGTCAAAAATGGAACTACAAACTTCCATAGAACGCCATTTTGAAAATGTCAGATTTTGTCCAGTTACGAGTCTTGTTTGGGTGGTTTTTCACAGTGGTTCCCCATCCCATTCTTCAGGTAAGTTTGTATATCTGTACTAGTATTCTATATGCAGTGTTTCCGACTGTTATTGGAAAAAAATGCCAGATAGAGTAAGAAAATAACCAATTTACTATGAAACCGAGTAAAAAATATGTCTACAAATTGGTATCACTTTTAATAAGTTAACATTTTGAACATATTTTCACGAGAGTTGTCCAAAATTAAAAATTAATTTACTCACAAAACGTTCTCATCGTGTAAGTATTGGATGTATTGGGGTTATTTTATTTTTTTAAATATAAGATACAATGAGACAAGCTTGTTGATTTTTCAAGGATATCTGAAGCAATGATTATAAGCATTTCATGAGAAATTTTAATTCCCCGTCAACGCCAGATGCGTATTTGGAAAGTTAATAGTTAGTTAGTTATCAATGCTGACTATACAATTGAATATATTTATGGTTTGCTAATGTATGTCGGTGAGTCCATGGATCGTGTTAAATTCGTATGTTATTTAAAAAAATATATTTGTTGGTACGTACCTATATTACAAAGTTTTTATTAGCTCGTATTCTTATTTGTCCGGTACAAATCTTGCAATCGATTTTTAACTAAGTTCCCGACTAGTTAGACATTTGAAGCTTTTAGAATATATCAGAACATGATGCCAATGCATGTTTTTAATACTTTTAGCCATCTTTAAGCAGAATTGAATTCATTTTTAATTAATTCTGTTTTGTATGGAAAGTTATTTTAGAAAAACCCGTAATCCAATCCTTTATTATTGGTTGCTAGGGTTCTAACAACTAAATTATTAATATATACGTGCGTTACTATGGAAATCAATATGAGTGTCAAAATGACATTTCAGTATTATTTCTATCAAATACAATATTTTTATCGTTTAAGCTAGTCAAGTCAGGTTTATATGATTCAACAGAAAAGTTCTTTTTATCTTGGAATTATTTTATGTTTATATCCAGAATCGATGAGTTTGTAATTCTATCTTTCCCACGCCTTAAATTAATTTATTTTTAATCCTTTTAAAAAGTTAATGTTGTTTAAATTTGATCTATCTGGATTAAAAGTGGTAATTTAAAGTGTACTTATTCTTGTAATCAAAAAATTAATATTATAATATTCAAACCATAATTTTTTGTAGCTTATTAATCAGACGTTCTAATTTTAAACATGCATATTGAAATACTATAAACAAGAGAGTTCAAATGAACAACGAATAATATGTATATTCACAGAGCCATGTCTATGGTCATATTGGTGAAAAACAATGGGTAGGTAATACTAATATGTAGGTATATCGTTATTGCGATTGATATTGAAATATAAAGGCGGATTCATAATACAGATTTAGCCATTATAACTAAAATAATAATGAGGCTCTGCTATCTGCGATTGCATATTTTGAAACGTGTTCGGGGAAAATTGTAATTGAATGAAAATGGCCCAGATATTCGACATAATGGTTTCAATATCGCTCCCATCGGGAGGGACGGGAATCAACGACGCGGCACAGTGCGTTTGAAACGTCACACTGCGGCCGATATATTAAATAAAAAACTTTTTTTTATAACTAATAAATGCTGATCGAAAAATTAAATTTTTGCTCAGCCTTTTTCGAATAAGTTCAATTAAGATTACGATAGTACCTACATTTCAATTATAAAATATGGATTATTGGTTGCGTGGGTTAAAAACACACTAGGTACTGGTGAAAAAAATAATAACCTAATTCAATATTTTTATTATTTTACAAGCAGTATTCTAATTCAAAAGCACGTAAAATAGATATGTACTGGTAAAAAAACTATTAATATAATATACTACTATTTTGTGATTTACAAGCAGAATATGTCACCACTTAAAACACATAAAATGACACACACAACATAAACGTATTTAAATTCTGATGTTTGTTATTTTACACACACACTATCTCATAATTATAAGTGAAAAAAAAAACTCTTATAAAAAAACCCCTTTGCGCCCCACGGGTTGGGATTCTCCCACCCTGGGCCCCTCAGATGATGGTTACTTAAACCCTGACGATCAAAATTTTTAAACATGGAACATGCTTTGCCTACTGATTCTATGAATGCTGGATGTCCAAATTCGAAATAAAATAAAATAAATTGCGAGGCGCAAGTTTACACGTCATTCCCGAATCGCCGTTGACGCCGTTCGCGGCCGAGTGAACTGTAAAATATCTCGCGGCCCGCGCCGCGCTACTTTTATGACTTTATTTTTCGTTACCGCGCCTGTGCGATTTTTCGTAACGAATCCGCCCGGGAGTTCAAGACAAAAGCATGTTCAGAAAATCTGGTCTCTTAGCTTCAAGAACTCTATTCTTTAACCAAACACCGGCAAGTTATAATTTAATTGTTTGAAATGCACGAATTTTGCAATGTCTATGCTATTTTGTAACGTGGAAATGACATGAATATAATATATATTGACGATTCCCATTTACTTTACTCTTCAGATATAGATAATGCGTTAAAAGCATCGATTGATATTATTCGTCTTATCAGCGCCCCCCCCCCCCCCCTCCACTCCTTTCCCACACAGTGTAAATCACTAATCTAGATGTACAAAAGGAAAATGTATCGGGGGTTACTCTGAAGATGTTGAGGTAGCCCCGATGTTATTGATATCTGTTCTGGAAGGTTGCGTTGATGTGTAATGCGTGACATGGTTTATTCGGGACACAGTTAAATAATACACAGTGTTGATGTTTCTTGGTTTTGTATTATAGATAATAATTTGGATACACACGGCAATACACAGGACTGGCACATTCGTTTTTATGTTGAATTTAGTAGTATTGACATTATGATTTTAAGGTTGAAAGGTTATGCAGAGTTGCGCGCATAACTTGACTGTGCCATTTAAGAGCCGGAATCAGTGTTGCCAACCGTACTATAATTATAGTATTTGTACTATAATTTTGGTCCGCGTACTATGTACGATATAAAACAGGTATAGTACGCCCAAATACTATAATTTTGAATATCGGAAAACATATGTAAAAAATACTAAAATTTGGATATTTCCGTTCGATAAATTGGTGAAAAGTGCTATAATTTCGCAATATAAGAAGATTTGGAGAGAACTTGGAAAAAAAATGCTCGAAAAACGTAGAAAAAATCCCTATGTCAAGGGATTTTTTTTTCAAGTTCTCCAAATCTCATTTTTTGATTTCTTCTGTACGCATTTTTGGTCGGAAGAGGTACCTAAATAAAAAAGCGTCTCGGAGTTACTCAAATTCTCCGTTATTTTTTTTCTGAGAAATAGAAAACCTAAATATTTTCAGCAGACGACAACGCGTACTATATTTTCCCCCCAAATACTACAATTTTTGAGGCTCTGTAGTCTGTACTATAATTCCACTTTGAAAAGATGGCAACACTGGCCAGAATGCAACTAATTTATTGTCTGTAATTTCCTGTTCCTATTATTATCTATGCTATATAAATGAGCATATATAATAATACTTCAGTTGTAGGGTTGAGTAAACCTCTACAAAGTCACCAAAATAAAATTTCCATGATTAAATCATCGTCCGAGTAAATTCACAGTGCGATGTCACAATGGTAAAGTTAAGGCGAGGTTGGGGACGACTTTGGGCGGCTGAGCTGTCGAAGTACGTCAGGGGCTGGTGTGAGGGCGGGGGCGGGTGCAGATTGCGGAAGCGACATCGAGGAAATCAATTGTGCCATTCAGGCTTTCAGGAATATTCCTGTTGTGAAGAGATATCATCTTGGTTTCTCGCAAAGTGGCAGTCAGAAATTGAACGGAGGTAAACATATCGTTTCCATTCAGATAATGCGATACCCCAAAGAGAATAACTGTTCCATTGTTGAATGAGGTCGCTCTTTTGGTTATCGAATGAATTTTAGATTGTATACGCATTGTGGTTTTCATATGAATATTATTCTATATCTACATTTAATTAAAACTAGCTGCCCGGAACTATAGAAGCTTATGGTGTCATTAGTAAAAATAATGGTATAGTGGAAAATTCTAATTTTTGTTATATATCTATATATCAAAATAGATAATAAATAGAATATCGATAGGCTATATCAAATACGCCACATGTTGATGCAGTATTTTAAATGTGCGAGTGTCCTACGAAAAATGAAGCACGCATTATGCACGTGCAATAGTGTGTGTAATACACCAACGTTAAATGAGCGTAAATGCATAAACCGAGAGCAGTTTTCAGTATTCGAGGTAAAACGTATACTTGACACGTATGTAAGTTTAGCCCGGATTCTTCCTTACTCGGAGTCGATTACCTGCTTCACCTTACCCGTTATGTATTTCAGTTCCCATTATTTCTGAGTTCCCTGGTTGAAAACGTTTAAATTGCCCACTCTACATGCAATTCTTTTGGATGTGTACATTTTGAATTTTGTTTTTAATATCACCTACATAAAATTGGAATATTATGATCATAAAATTAATTAGTAAATAATTTGATATTTTTTACCTTGCCCACTCTACGCGCAATTGTGTTAGATGAGCAGTTCATAATTTATTTATCATACGTCAACAGAGAAAATACATTTTAAAAGCTCTGGTGGAGAAAAGTTGTTTGTTGATCGAATAATACCATCACATGCCTGCATGTAGGTTTTCAAATTCGTAGCAACCATAAACAAAAATACGTTTTAAAAATGACACTTTCTGATATTAGACTGTGACACTGTTACCTAAATGTAGATTGTATCTAAGTGACAATATATGGAACGTTTCTTTGATTTTTATATATTGTATAAAATAATGCATTTGAATTTGGAATGGCTACATACATAATATAAAAATCTTACCTATTAAAAAAAATATATACCCCACCAACCAACACACCGGGTGTTAATCGGACGTATCACATTTACGTTTGGTGTGAAGCATCAGTATTTTTTATGACTAGGAGTAGTTACCCAAGACTTAGGTCGCCATGCACTCAAGCAGAAGTAATATGACAAAATAATGTAGTTATTCGTATAGTTGTAAGTTTAATAAATACATACAAATACTATAGCCAAGCTAAATTTAATAAAAAACAAATACTTGCGAGTGAATGAATAAAAACAAATCTTTATCAAAATATCTTATGTTCTGCATCTTTGAGTAAACATTTAGTTTGAAAATCATTCAATCACCATTATCTTTATTAATACTTGGAAAATTCCTTTGAAGAATTTACTATTCTAAAAGAATTAGTTTTAATTCTTCAGATATACTGGAGCAGGGACCGCTGGTTTGTAAAACCCTCGAAACTTACGCTCAGTCCCATGTCAGTCAGAATTGCGCTCTGGTGCATGAAATCAAAAACAATACTATTTCTCCATGATGCTTGTTTATTTACACGAGTATAGAATTATATATACTTAACGTATGATTTCATTTCATTGCTACTACGCATAATGTTTAAAGTTAAGCTAGGATGTGTTAGGTCATATGTTGATATGTCTGTCACAATTGAATATAAAATGTTAGTCGGATTTTTTTTAAAACCAAACCAACCACCCCCCAAAATATCAGATTTCCATAACCGGGGTGTATTTAAAGTGCGCACTCAAAGTGTAGGTACCTATTTTATTTTTTATTAAAATATTTATTCGTACATTATATTGACAACTGCAATAAAAGGCTTGAAACTTCTGAGTATTATGACAGGTAAATTTTTTCAGCGTCGCAAGCGAAAAAAATATCTTATTTCTATGAAATGTACTTCTCACTTTATATTTCTCGTCGCCAATAAGGGTTTGCCATATTCTATAAAATATTATTTTGTTACGGTGATTAAATCAATTTTTTTTATTAAACCGTATAAAAAAGAAATATCCTAAGCGAATTTAATTATTTTCTTGATAATTCATCACCTAGAACCTATTTACCGTCGCTCCACTGCGATCCACTATTTATAATACATTTCGAGCCCTAAAGTAAACTTAATTATTATTATAATATATATTTGTCCTCATTTATTTGTATGTCTGTAACGCATAATATGTCTCTCTTTACCGTACTTACATTTACGTGCGAAAGAGTTTGCGTCTTTATTGCGCGATCGTATAAATATAACACCCACGTTATGTCCCTTTCATACGCAATCGTTTATTCACGTATATGCATTTCGCTCACACACATTGATAACCAAATCGACGCGTTCTTCAACTATGAATATTAGTTGTAACTCTATATTGCTTTGATTATGATAAAAATGGTAATTTTAAGCAAGTTTTAGATTAATAATGAAGCGATTATATTATATTAAGAAAAGAATTTATCTATCCATAAAACGATTAAAAATGCTTGTATTTTGACTGATTTTTTCAAAGAAAAATGCCTGGTTTCATCGACAAACGTACATAAGCGAGTAAATATCAAACAGGTGGTTGGCCGCCTGTCGATAGCTCGTCACTGAATAGCAAAATGACACACGCCCTCGACGCCTTCTATCACGACATTTCACTGCCATACACAATATACCAGACGTATCTATCAGATAGTTACCAGTTGACACACATTCTTGTCAGACTGACTAGGTTATAACCGCACATAGTGTTATTTGCTTACCCGCTGTTTGGTAATATATGATTTTCTATGTAAATGGTTTTTTTTACCACACACTTTTTAAGGCAATTGGATCTGATTCGACTTACTTTTAATTAATTTAAAATTGTATAAAAATGCTATAACCTTATATTAAGTTAAGTCGATGTAATAAAAAAAGGAAAATCGTCATCTATTGTCTATTCATACATTTTTAATCGATATATAGATATATTCATTTTAACACTACAACAGGGCCATAGGGCCCAATGACAGTAGTATAGTAATATAAGTGAAACGATCACACATACCCGGCCTTTAAGAAAAACATAAATGTATTGTGACCTCGTCGGGAATCAAACATGTAATTTATTAAGATATCGTATTATTTCAATTACTAAACATTTCACTTAGCTTAGGATCTATTTTATTGTTGTAAATCAGGCGATTTTGGTCGTGAAAATGTAAAACAAATGATTTGACTAACATCTTGAAAGGGAAGCATTAACTAGAAGGAAGACTTCACTGTATCATTTGATTCGTATTGAATCACTCACGGCCTTTCGCAGGAGTGTGAAAACATATATGAATTTCCACGCTTTAAACTGAGGCTTCTCATCACCATCTCGCAGTAGGCTATTTGCACGGTATTCATACAAATTAAATTAATTATGAATTATTTATACTATACAAACTAACTACTCAATTTTAATTAGCCGTATATTTTTACATTTACCAATTACCACTGAAAATAAGAAAACATTCGGTAAACTTTTTCAACATATTAATGAAGAGAAAATATTGTGGCTCAAAGTTACCCTGTGATTCTAATAATTTATCAGAACAGTCAACACTCAACATCGTAGATGATTTTATTATCTTTTTGCGTAAAATAATACACACAAATGGTTCTTAATAAAAAGTGTGGTTTCCCATATTTTCCCCAACATTAATAATTAATACTATTCCTTGTATTACCTATGATAATTACCTTTACCTCATATGTGATTATATATATATTTATTCGTACCGAAACTAAAATATTCATGTTTTGTTTAAAACTGATATTTCTTTCTCACTATCAATAACTGTAAAATAATTATATGAAAGTCAAATTTTCAGTGTCATTCTTTTTTTAAAAACTTCTTATCCGAATTTATTCGATCCAACCTGAAGCTATATTCGTACGTATTCTTTGGATCGCTTCACTGTTTTTGAGGTTAGGTTTGACATGTCGCGATTTATTGGCGGTAAACCGAGCTTGTTCTCCCGCTTATCGGTATCTCGGGAAACGTGATTTGATTGATTTATCGATAGTGCTGCCACTTTTAAATTCAATCACAGAACAGAACGCTTGGATAAAACAGTCACCTGGCGTGATAGAAATTTCCTAACTACTTGAATCTTTTTATGGCCATATATTATATTATTAAGTTATTAAATTTAATACTCTATTCATAAAAATCTATAACGGAAACGGAAACGTGCCCATGCAGTTAGTTTCAGAATTGGGGTCCTGAAAAACTTAACATCACTCAGAAGAGAATAGGCATATTCATGCTGTGGCACTAAATTACTAATTCGGTTGTAGTGCTAGTTATTGATTATCTTCAAATGCAATACTGTAATCTGTTTACAATCGATGAAGATTTTCGAATGCATACTTATATCAATAAAATTATTATCATTTTTTTCATTATGCAAATATTTTCTACAAACACATTAGCATATTGCAATCGAAGTATGGGCAATAACTATTAGCAATACTAATTTTATAGTTTCGAGTCACGGCCTGACTATAATAGTGGACTTCGGTCGCAGTATTATTATATTTAAAAAAACTGATTTAATTGAAAAAATACACCTAGCTAATTAGTTTGTATTAGATAGTAGGTACTTATTAGGATTATCATAATTATTTTTTTCTAAACGGAGACAAAATGATTTTAAAAACTATTAATAACTATTAATAAAAATCATTTTTCCATTCATAAAATCGAAAAACTTCGTTATGAGGTATTTTAAAATTGCAATAAGACGTTTGGAGGCTTATATTTTGTAAATAAATGATCATGATGATAATGACATATTACATTATAACCAATAGAAAAAAGTAGCAGGCTCGAGTATCTCGCTCATGCAAATATACCACTATGCTAAAGGCATCATACTTAATTGCGACAAATTTTAACTAATTGCATTTTAATACTCTCTAAAGCGCTTTCCAAATATAGCTACTATTGGCGATCGGCTTTTGTATTTTAAATCAAAGTAGGTATTACTTTAATTACTAACCGACGTCACGGATCACTCCAAGATTTTTTGTTGTAACTTACTTGAACTTGCTAATATTTTTTCTTTTTTTTAGATATTTCCTAAGAATATTTTCTCAGAAGTGTTTTCAAAATTATGTATGTTCAACAATTATAATGTTTAGTACATTGTTAAATCTTTTGAATTATTCGTTGAATAACAAAAATAGTTAATTAAGAATCACATATTATTTTGTCAAAGACAAAACAAAAAATTTCGACAATCTCGTTTTTACACTGTTTGGCGATAACGGACAAACGATAACAACATCCATACAATTCATGTTGTATGATGTGACGCCATATTTATTAAAGGTACATAATCTTGACTAAATGTGTTTTTTTGGTGTTTCATGTCTCAAATTATCGATATCTTGCGTGTTACTATAACATCATAAGGCAAAACAAAATGAGAAACTGACCAGAACTTTAGAACCCACCATTAAACAGGGACAATCCTGGTCAAATCAGGATTTATGGTGAGCCTAGATAGTATTCTAAATAGTTTTACAATGCTATACGATTCCTGTATAAAAAGCTTTGTCTGCATAGATTAAGGCTTTTCTTTAACATCCATGATAATATAAACGTACAAAGAATAGCGTATCCGTGATAATTTCCGCTTTTACAGAACGAAAAGTATCTGGATAACATAACCACTTGACAGTGTTTGCTATCTGAAAGAAGGATTGTCCGAGGAGTTTAGTCAACGCGATAAGGACTTCTTTGAGCCTAGGTGTGACGTCAGCAATGGATACATCACTGTTATCAGTGGGTGGCATAGGGGCGCAGTAAGATAAGGGTGGAATTTTCGACTTTTTGCCGTATCGACACCTGTCCGCAGAATGATCGTAACTAAAATAGCGTAAAATGGTTAATATTGATATTGGAACACTGAACAGAAAAACATATTGGGAAATGTTATTTATTAATTTTCTAGCAACAATTAAACCGCAAAATCTCATGAACAGTAAAGTGAAACCAAAATTCATCATTATGTATCAGGGCCGTATTGAATGCTAAAAATTGTCGGTGTAAAGGAAACTAGTGGCAAATTTGAAAATAGCCAGTATACTGGATTATCTGTTAGGTTAGCTTAACTTAAATTTAACTTAACACGTTTAAAAATGATAATTTATTTTGTAATAGTCATTATTATGGTACAATTCTTCCGTTCGTGGAAGCCACATTTTGATACAGATATTTAATATATAAATATACAAATATAAATTAGTGTTATTAGAAAATAGCAAATTGAAAGTATCACTTTGATATTTGTAACAGATTTTTTCCTAGAAATAGTTGGTGACCATTTACTTATTTATTAAGCACAAATCTTGATACAATAATAATATAATAAATATTATTGTATTCGTCGCAACAATTATAATAATGCACATTATATTGTTAGGTAAGTTATAGTGATATAACACAATAATATAACCCATGCTAAGTTCATTGTAGTTTCTTCCATTATTTATGTAGAATATAATAATGCTTTATATACTTATATATATAAATGTATATGGTTGTGTGTGTGTCTGCTTATCTTGAGGGTAAAAAAATCAGCGACAAAGCAAATAAACAAAAAAAGCAATGGAAATTGTCGAGTTTTTTTTATTTATTAAGTTTAGATACGTTTTTGATATGCAATATTTATTTACGATTCCCCGCGATATGGCCGTCGACTATGCCATAAATTTTCTTGTGCTTAACGCGAGTGCTTCTCAAACTTTACGCAAGCTTAGATACTATTATAATAAAATGTTTAACTTACTTGATAATGTTGCACAAAACATAACAACAAACTAAGATAATATAATATTATGAATTCATATATTATTTCACCTTTGAATGCATTCAAAATAATGTTGGTTTTAGACAACGAGGCTTATTTTTTTTCGCACTGCTCAAAGAGATACCATTACAAGTGAACATCGTACAAAGTCCACCTTCAGTTTAGGCTCACCAGCGGCTTTGCGATATAAAATCTCATTGGCTGCAAACCTAGTCATACCAATCACCTGTGACGTAACTGTCTACACACAGCCTAATACAAATAGGCTGACAAATGAACCGCCACTATTTTACGAAATGTCAATAAATATGTAGATACGAATTAAACTTATGCGAATTATATTTTATATGTAGATATTTTAAATTGTATTTATAATATTGTACAATATCTAATGGTTTACTGATCTTAATTCAATTTTATCAATTTTCAACTGTACTAATCTGATATAATGTGAGTTAAATTGTCAACATAGTAATAATATTTAGGTATATAAACCGCGAATGTTTTTTTTTCTATTGATTTAAAGAAAAGAAAAAAAATTTGACTTACCTCTCTGAATATATTTAAAGTTATACAATGTTTAAACATACTTTACTCATAAAACTAAGTTTTCAAAAAAATACCAAATGACACGTTTGTTAGGTATCCTGAATTTTGACCTGACCCACTCTCACCCGTGTGTAAGATTTTTAAAATATTAATCATTTTCTTCCACAAAATAACGTCTGCTAAACGGGATACATCTATAGACTTATACCGAATTTCATTTGGGTACAAAACTAAGCACCCTATCTACTGTGCCAAGTGCGTTTGCATTTTTTTTTTTTTTTAAAGAAAACGCTAGCATAAAAATACAAACGAAAGCGAAAACTAAAAAGGAAGAAAAAAAATCGGCCCGAGTTAAGGCGATTTGAATGAATCAATAGAGATGCCATCACATCGTGTCTTCGAAACACGAGAACCACATCACAAAAGACTGGCGTAGAGAATTATCATGGAGGTGGAGAAGATCCGAATCCTACGGTTAAAGATGATGATAATATAATTCAATTCTATTCAACTTTAAATAGATTAATGTAGTATATGAAAATTAGGCAAGGGATTTTAATGAGTCAAGAAATTATTTAATTATTTGTAATGCTTGTGTGTTTTGCTGTTACCTAACATGTATATTTACATAAAATACATATTATTCATAAAATATTTGGGAATGTGTGAGTAGTAACCTTGTTCATATATGCTAAGTTTATTTGTAGAGGAAAATTCTTCCTATCAGAACCTTAGGCCGAGAGTGGATTGCGGTAAATTTGCTAGAATTTGTGATTTTATGTGATAATATTGTGGAATATCAAACACAACAGCCGTATAGCTGTCAACTTATTTAGATTTATGCGCGATTTAAGTATTGTTTTGACATTAAAAAACATGTTTTATTCCTAGATAGATGTACTGATTGATGTATGATAAAAAAACACTAAATTAAAATATATATGTATATACCTACCAAGAATATAATATATTACATAATACAGTTTTTTATTCGGACGCACACGTAGTTAAAAAAAATAGCGTCATTTATTACTACATATCGTCACCTCAATACTACAACTAGATAACTTGAATTTCACTGTTTTTGAGATAGCTATTGAATGATTCTACATTTCCTTCTCTACAAAATAATAAAACTAGGTAAGTCAGAAGCCAATGGGAACTGTATCAAGTTTGTATTTGAAAATATTAGATAACTTTAAAACCATAATGCATTTAATAAATAAAATAATATATCTACAACATTTTTTCATACAATTTAACATTATTTAATTATTCCCAATTCACAATTTTTCATTTTTCATTTTAAATAATTATTATAGCCTAGATTTATGTTAATCAAGTAAAGTTTTAATTTCATTTTCCCAACAATGACCAAATCAAAGTTATCTAGTTGTAGTATTGAGGTGACGATATGTATCTAGGCATACACCATCAAATTGAAAATAACTCTGACAGCTAAGTCAAACAAATAAATATCAAATTAAAATCTAATTCAAAATTGGAATTAGCAGGAAAGGTAATTTGAACAAACAGACTTTGAACGCAATTAGCATAACATTATATCGACCATGGAGTATAGATTTAGGCTGTAGAAATCCGACATAAATAGTGCACATTAAAAATTTTCAGACATAGGTACGTATTTGTTTACATTGAACTTAGAATACAAATTGCAAATGGTGTTGGTTAGTTTTTTTTGAAGTTATACTTCTTTTGGCGCGTTTGGGAAATCAAATCAGAGTGTATTTTTGGCGTGTGACATGTAACACATAATTTATTTTTTCACACGAAAAAAAACGCACTCGATTGGATTCGAACCACCGATTGTTCGGTTATCAGCTGAACGCATTACCTTTACGCCACAGTATGATACTGCAATCGTGAGAATTATACAGTATAATATTATAGTTTAGAATTATTCCGTTGCCTAAGCAGCAAATTTATTATTGTCGACCATTTGCAATTCCTTACGTAAACAAATGATTAAACGTCAGATAGACGATTGGTACTTTAAAAATAAAAACAACGAGAAACCATTATATAATTTAGTAATATAAGTTAAAGTGTATAGAAATAAATCAACGGCGTTGCAATAAGCGGTCCTTTTTCTTGAGTATGTAATTTAACAAGATAATTAAGAGCTAGTCAAAGAATCTAGTTTATCACAAGTTTTGTTTTGGTTTTGTTAATGCACATATTGGCGCGACACCAATGGTTATACGCGTTCAGATCCCGTCGAGGTTCATATTTTTATCAAATATGATTTTTTCTAGTGGGTATGTATCTGAAGTGTTTTCAATTATGTTACATTCTCAAAATCTTGTGAATTTTTCATTTGAATAAAAGAAATAGTTTATTTAAAATTATGTTATTAAATCTTACATAAATTTAGAGATAATATAGATAAAAAATATTTTTTTTTATTATAATTAAGATTATGTAGGGTTTGATTGTTTAACTAACACTATCTGCAATTTTTATTCTTAATTATATTAAAATAAAGCAGAATGAATAAGTGAGCACTATTTTTGGCAATATCCACAGCTTACCTCCACCCTTCGTGACTGTTTTTTTTCTTTTATTGTGTTAACTGTCAATTCATGGTGGAACTGCATTGTATTATTGATTAATTTAATAAATCGCAAAAAATTTTAGTACTTATTTTACTTTTATTATTTTATTAAATCTGTACCAGTTTCGTCCACCTCAGAGGCACATTTTGTTAATTTCTTGTGTGTAAACAGTCTGAGTTAATAATAAGCATTAGTATTCATCCTGTTACCATATTTCGATATTAGTGTAAGTAACGAGTACTAATGATTGTACTAAGTCCATGTAAACATGCCCTTAGTATTAATTATAATCGACTTTCGGTACGATTCGTAATGTCATAAGATGACATAATAAGCAGGTACTTGGCAATGACATTATTAATGGACGACGCACTCAATACAGTAGCTAGCAAGTAAATTCGCGCATTCGCATGTATAGGTAGACGTCACGCAATTTCCATTATGCGATATCACGCATCGGGAATTTATAGCAATATGACCTTTATTCTAATGGCGTTAGAGCAGTGTTTCTAATATCAATGTTCATTTGAGCGAACCCGTTCGAACTGAACCATTCGGCAGACCCAACAAAAAGCATCAGGAATTTATAGCAATATTACCTTTATTGTAATGGCGTTAGAACAGATTATGCCATTCGGCAGACCCGACAATAAAGTGTGTGTCATTTTCTTTTCCAGATGATTCGCCCATATTAATGTCATTGGTACTAGGTATCGCTAATGTAGCACCATGAGTGCGACAAAAACGGCTTACAGGTAGGGGTTGTTTACACGAGCTTGCTACTAATCATTAGTACTCGCTACTCACACTAATACCGAGACGTTCGACAGTTTGTATTAACTCTGGTTATTTACTAAAATTTTAATTTTGTACCTACGTGATCCTCTCTTCCATGGATACTCTTAACTTAAAGTCGTGTAAATTCATTCAAAGTACATGTGAGTGCATGACGATTTCAGTCTAGGGAAACTGCTCCTGTCATAAAAAAATATGCTTCACAGCAAAAATAGCGTCCCGTGATACGCCCAATTATGGCTAGGTATGGTTTGTTGCATTTACTTCAATGTAGAATGATTTACTTATAGTTGATATTAACAAGATAGAGCATGCCAGAATAATCATTGGATATTTCGCACCATCGCTACCAAACTACCACAATCCAAAAAACGTCAAACAGAGAAAATCAGCTTTGAAGTTTTTACCTTTCGCATTTTTGTAGTGTGTTTTTAAAATATGTTTAGATATTGAATGAAGTTTTGACTTGAATTTGATGACTTAGAGATATGAAATTTTCGGTGCATATACTATGAAACGTAGTAATTAACTCAAAACACGTAAATTGGACTTGTGGCGGTTTAGTTGCGAGGGTGCGATTTGTCTGTAGTTTATTTTGTTTCTCAATAATTAATAAGTTTACATTAAAATAATATTAATAAAATTAAAAAAAAAAAAAATATGTTGCTGATGCCATCTGTGTTTTTCAGTACAAACTATTTTAATAAGCAAAAAATGACGAATAGGTGAGGCAATAATTAAATAGTTATGGATCAAAATATGACGCGGACCCGCCCATATGCAAATACCGCAGGGTGGCATTCTGAAGGGGTGGGCGGAAATAGAAAAGGGAGAGACAGGGGGTGGAAAAACGGTCAAGTGGCGTAATATTATCGTGACGAGTAAACTGAGATTACTGATTAGCCGGTAGCAGTTGTTTTTCCTGCCAAGTACGGAGTCAAAGTACCTATAAGTATTAAATATATTACGTATATATTGGGTTATTATTTGATAATAGTAACGGTATAGTAACAGGTATCCGGTAAGACGTTATGCTAAACGGCTGCGGTAATTAACACAATCAAACGTAATGTTGCGTTACACAATATAATACATAATGTACGGGAAATTTATTCAAATTTGCATCGTTAATAAGTACTTGCATAATTAAAATATTTTTTGACATTATTAAAAGTATGTACCTACCCACTTTTAATGTCAAAAAATATCAATGTTAATTTATTATACCCATTTTCGACTTTGTGGTCCGGAAGTCTCATTTTTGTAATTGGTAGGTAGGTACAGGAGAAAAACAATTTTTGCTATTTAGATTGACTTAAAAAAATATATTCCTAAAGGCATCGTATCGGGGGAAATAAAGTCAACAAAATGGCGAAGTATTATTGATTAATTTAATAAAACGCAAATTTTTTTCGTACTTACTCCACTTTTATTATTTAATAAATTTGGACCGGTTTCGTCCGCCTAAAAGGGACATTTTCAACTGGCATCCCATTAAAGCAGATGCGACCGGTCCTGATGATTACTAAACTATGTAGAATAAGTACTGTATAATATTATTATATTTTATTTTAATTAAAACAATGTATTTCCGTCAAAATCGTAGTTGTGTACTTTTAACTTTTAAACATTAAACAGTAAGTATTTTTATAGAACAAATTGTACAACACCTCAGTTTTCCAATGCCTGGTAATTTATATACTTCGAATTAAATTATTTTCATAATCTTTCGATATTTTAAACATTCTTTTTCGTCTTCTCTCATGTGAGGGTAATATTTTACAACGTTTTTCTTAGGTCGTATTCTTATTTGTCCGGTACAAATCTTGCAATCGATTTTTAACTAACTTCCCGACTAGCTAGACATTTGAAACTTTTAGAATATATCAGAACACGATGTCAATGCATTTTTTAATACTTTTAGCCATCTTTAAAAAGAATCGAATTCATTTTCAGTTGATTCTGTTTTGTATGAAAAGTTATTTCAATACCATTATTGGTTGCTAGGAGGTCATAGCAACTAAATTATTAAATGATATACGTGCGTTACTATGGAAATCAATATGAAATGACATTTCATTATTCAGTATTTCTATCGAGTACAATTTTTTTGATCATTGACTAGTCGAGTCAAGTTTATATTATTCAACAGAAAATTTAAAAACGTTGTACATAAAAAGTTCTTTTTATCTTGTGATTAGTTATAATATAAATCTCATGTTATGAATGTCCCGAATTTCGATTTGTTATTTTCACAATGTTTTGTTTTCTTAAATAAATAAATAGATATAATAGTGAGTAGCTATATTCTGCGTCAGTTGTACGTTTGTTAGTGGTTAGTTTGCATACTGATACAAGATACTAACAGACGAAATCCAAGTAGCAAACAAAAGATTTAAATGGAATGAAGTGCAATAATTCAAATTACAAAATAGAAATATGGAAGACTAATTATTCAGATTCAATGCAGTTAGAATATTTATACATTACTTGACCTATCGTGTATGTGTGTAAAATAATGGTAAAGTACCTTTTGTGATAGCAATTACTTTAAATATAGCGTATAAATTTTTGGCAATACCCCAATACACCATTTTAAACCGAATGAAGCATTATTTAGGCAAACACGTGTATTTCTTTTGGCAACTTAAATCCGCCACAACATTGTATTTCATTCCTTTCTGTTGTTAAATATGCAAACCAATTTCACAATGAGTATAATACGTCTCTTAGGAAAAAAGTGGCCTCAACTTTCCGTGCCTTTAAGAATGGAATAATATTAAAAAGTAAATTGTTTGAAACATTTACTGCCATTACGGCGGGCCCGGCACTACTGAAACGTGTAGGGAGTTTGAAAAAAAAACGCGATTTCATCGTAAATTGTATTTTTGCATAGATTTCCCGGCCCGATTGGTATGCAAATTTCACCTTATTTTACTTTAATATACGTAGATTAAACACATGAAGTATTTACCCTTATAGATGGCCGCAGTTTATGTGGATGTTATAAGTGCAGTATGACTGCATTCGATATAAAACGAGAGCGCTGCACACACGGCCACATTATCAAACAGGCATGTTTACAAAGTAAATATTATCTGCAAACTACTTTGTACACCAAACCTGAAATGAGTAAATCTATTTTTTTTTTATAATGTCTGACATAACCAGTTATCTGTTAAAACTATGACATCATTCATTATCATGAATTTCATAATGATAGTCCAACGTACGTATATGAATCTGCAAATCTTTAAATTTGTTTAAGGAACATACAGTAGGTACTAGAATAAAGATCAACACGGTAGGTTCCTGATCAAGTATCATCCACGGCGGATTTAACCAGTCGGAGGGCCTACTCGCGCAATCCATATGTGCCCCCCCATACGATAATGTTTATTTAATTTTTAAAGACCGTAACTCTCAAAATAATTTATTAAATATAATTTATTTGTTTCACTCCTCTCCTTCAACAACTAATATAATTATTGTCATAGTATGTGTTGACTGTTTCCAAAGTACATTATTGCTTTCTAATTAAAATTGGTCACTATCGTCGAATATCTTTTTTCATGTCATCGCACTTTGTCTTTTAAAGACAGTGGGACCTTTCACATTAAAAATCGTTTCTTATTTTAACAATAGATGTTTTTAGACAAGATAATAATTCTACACCCATTTTCGACCCAGTGATTTATTCACCGCGCTAATTCTTAGCAATAAACGGTTCAATCGTAAGAATTCAAAGTTTTATATATTTTCAAATTTTGTTTTCGTTTGAGATACATTTTTAGGGGGCCCTACACCCACAGACACTCCGCTAATGATAACCACGGGCTCAGATACCGGAGTTGAATATAATTCACAAGTTAAATCATAAAAAAATAATGTTTCTGGCAACACCCGTTATGCTACACCTGTGTTGTTAATGTTACCTGCGTACTTCAGTGGCAATATTAATGCACATTTCAAATCCATACATAGGTACATATATTTAGTACAAATTATTCTTTCCGAGGTGAACACATTTTATAATCTATTCATTGCAAAGCAAATTTATATTACCTGTAAACCAGCTGTTTTTGAAATAAAATAAATATGAAAAAATATACTTAAATATTATAGAAAATACACGTGATGTGTACAACAATGATGTCGTGAGTTATCTCGCCTGTGGCTTAACAGTATATACAAACCAAACTTTGGCGAGTTAACTTATCCGTTGCATTCACAATCCATTACCACTTTAGAAATTGAAACATAGTCATATACTAAGAGGCTATTCATGGACTGAAACCGTATGCGGTTTAGATCCGTGTGCCATACTAAACTTATGATTTTTGTTCATGAAAATATATTTTCACTAAATTTGTAATTGTAAGTGTATGGTATAAACGGTTACAATCAGATGCTTATAATTTACTTTGTGAAAATATATTTCCATGACCAGAAAAGATAAGCTTAGTATAAATAGCACACGGTTTGTAACCGCATACGGTTTCAGTCCATGGATGGCCTATAATTATGTATGTATAAAGAATGAACATAAACCTAATCTAAGCATAACGAAGAGAAATTTTGGGAAAGTACTTGCTGATAATATTATATAAATTAAAATAAAACAAAAATATTTTCAAATGCTAAACCAACTAAGTAGATATACCTATTAATTGTACTTATTACTATTAATTATAATAGTGTGTCATTAAAAGTTGTTATTAAAAATGCCCGTTTTTTTTTTGCTTTATATCGTACATGTTGAGTTTTACCTTTAAAAGACGATAAGTGATAGGTAGGTACTTACATATTAAAACAGTTGTATTTTAAGACAATCGGGACCCGTTTTATTCGCTTAGAAGGACAATTCCAACATTTTTAAAGTCAATGGCTTCCAACAATCATTGACTGTTTCTTCTCATCAGTGATGATCCATTAAGTAAAAAAAATAATTAATAATGCACATCATGGCTTATTCCATAACTATCTTAAAGTATTAGCAAAATACAATAAAAAAAATAATGTGAACAAATTATTAGATTCTTACTTTCAATATTGGAAAGGCCTGGTCTGTAACAACATACTTGTCAAGCAAGCGACTTGATATTAGGCTGTGCCATATTTCCTTATGCAAATCTTTTAAATGCCCCCCTCATGTTTTACTGTGGTGGACTGCAATGCTTTGTTGTTTATTTCCACGTTTCACCATTACTAAACTTACTGAAATGAAGGTTCACTTTAAATAAGATTTTATCTATCAATCAATCATAATGAAACTAAAGTTTCTTTGTTTGAATTATACAAATTTCCGACTGATTGTTATTTTGTAATTAAAACTATTTCCACTTTCTTAATCCAGGTGTTAATGATTTCCATACATTATTTCTTTACAAAAGTCGTTAAATCACTTAGATTTATACATATATATTATACGCATAGGTAACTTTTACGGAGGTAAATTACATCCGAAAAAATAATATTATCGACTTTCAATACTAATGATATTTTTTACTATTCCGTTACTTAGTTTTAGCGGCACGGATTTCACCATTCGGTAGATGTATGCAATAAAATGCATCTCTATCTGCCTATGATAAATACCAAAACCCACTACCTAACAGTCTGACAGTGACACGAAATTGTAAATTTTGATCGTAGAGCTAGTTATTGCTCATAGTGCAATATGAATGATAATTGTTGCATATGGTAATATTTAATTAGCTATTTTTTTTATTCAACGAATAATTCACAAGATTTAAGAAATTTAAATCTTGAATAATTCACAAGATTTAAATTTCTTAAATCTTGTGAATTATTCGTTGAATAAAAAGAATAGTTAATTAAAAATTATTAGCAAGTTCCCGTAAGGTAGGTACATCAAAAAATCTTGGAGTGATCCGTGACGTCGGCTAGTAATTAAAGTGATACCTACTTTGATTTAAAATACAAAAGCCGATCGCCAATAGTAGCCCAATTTGAAAAGCACTTCAGTGAATATTAAAAGCCAAAGTTAAAAATTGTCGCAATTAAGTATGGTTCCTTTAGTATAGTGGTCATCTGGTGCGAACAGGTTACCGAATTGCATTCGAAAATAATCTGTAACCAGCACTAACATCGTAACTCACAATTCAGTGCCCCGACCTATTCGGCCAAATTCGGCTAAATTCGGTCTTTGATAAATTGATACATAAAATGATACATTACAAAATAAATATGTTAACTAACTTTGCCTATATTATTCTCATTGAAGACTATTCCCCATTTCTATAGATACCACGGAAAATGTTACATATGTAATATATAAATACAGCCAGCCCAAAAGATACCTAAAAATGTTGTATTTTAACAATACACAACTATAATTTATTTTAATATAATTCAACTACTTATAATATGTACTTACTAGTTACAGTACAATACAATGAAATATAATTTGTTTAATATTATTAAACTATTGATAGTAATGTCGGTGGAATTTTAATGTGGACGGTTTATATTTTTGATTTGTACTGTTCTTGAGCAGGCTGTGTTCATCTGATGACAAATTAAGAGAAAAATATCCAATTTAATGAAAATGTCATGAATTAAATTTAATTACCTGTTTGACTTATTTTTGGATACTAAATACGCCAAACATGCGTAACAGACAGAGATAGCTTGTCCGATCCGACTTCTTATGACGGTTAAACTTGTGTCCGAAAACTTATACGTATGCAGTTCGCAGTATCACACTTCACCGTGAAATGTTGTATCGGAAATATATTGCCGTATATTAAAGACCGTCCAACCTCTTTGGGTCGTATGGTACTGACATAAAATTCATTTCTAAGTAAAACACGTTCTTGTCGGTTCACACCAGCGGCCAACAATTTTTGAAAATAGCCGATATACTGGATTATTTATTAGGTTAGGTTAGGTTTTCATTCTTGAATTCATGAATTTTGGCAAAATCAGCTATGAAAATTGAATTAATGTTCATATTATATCTAATAAATTTGAGACCGTATGGTACGGTCATCTCTTTTCGATAAGAAAGCTCACGGCGAACTGTGCCACAGTGAAACGTTTTATGTATAATTTACATGTAACCGGATAAACTATAGTGACAAAATAATGTTATTTACGTAATATAACTTCGATATCCGATCTTCAGAATGCAACTATGTAAACATTCGAATTATTAATACTTACCTATAGTTATGAATGATTAAAGTTAATTTTAAAAAAGTGGTTTTGAATCCAGGGCATATTGTGACTGAATTGTACGTCCATATGCGTTTATTTCAATCTTATACACACATCCTCAGTTGGCTGTTTATCGTCTCGATCTCTTGTCGCACTCACGCCCCCCCCCCCCTTCCTCGTACGTCTCTCGAGTAAAAAATCTTCGAATGGCGCACCCAACCCTCTCCCCACCACTGACTTAATAAACAATGTGATACTGGCCTTTCTTATTGGGAAGGTACATACTCACAGAGTGACAAATCGTCGCTGTAGGATTGGTTTGTCGAATAGACTAAATGTTCAGGAGATGAAAAACAAATTTCTTAATCCTATATTTAAATATATGGAGATATTTAAATTGTTGTTTTTACAGCATATGAAAGATGACGTATTCATTACCATTACAAAGTAATTTAAAGAAAAGGATGGTTCTGGTCCATTTAGATACAAAAAAACATTCTGCATTAAAAGGTCGTTTTCGACAAAAACGGATATTCGACAAACCAATCCTATAGCGACGATATAGTAAATAAAATGGAAAATATGTATAGCAAAAGAAATTTTGGTAACATATTATTATGGTCAATGCCGTATCCGGAAAGTTATACGTATGCAGTTGACCTCATCAAGGTTCACAGTTAGATATTGTACCGGAATACAATCAAACTATAGAAAAAATAGGTTGGTAAGTAAATTAGAAATATAATCATATTATTATCTTTTACATTTATATAAAATTCTGGATGATTCAAAACTATTGTAACATTACTCTCTGCAATGCTCCACGACCAACCCGTCATAGTTTTAATCTCAATGCTATACTTCCATCTCTTTCCGGTACGGCAGCTCACAGTGAACTGTGATACGGTAAAATGTAATACGTGCAATTTACTTATAACTAGGCAATGCATTAAACATGCGTTATGCTTAATTGAAATACTGTACACCTGTAATTGGACATAGTTATGCAGAAAATAGCCAGTCCACAAAAAATAAAAAAAAATAGATATGATATAGATCAGATGCGAGAAGGTTTTCTCTACGTTCTGCTGAAAATAACCAAGCCGTAAAAAAATATTCTTGAAATAAAATACTATTTACAATTTGACATTTTACATACATTTTTAACAATCATGTTGTTACTAAAGTGGCCATTATCTCAGCTCGACATTATTGTGGACTGGCTACATTCTGCATAACTACGTTCAATTTAGATTTTATAAATCATCTTAATTAGAATGATAAACCAGGGAAATGCAGATAATATCAGAAATATAGTAAGACAATGATTCTCTTGTTTATACAAAAGTGGCGTAATGTCCATAGCATTTATTATCCGATACGTCTGGTCCTGAATATGGAAATTTACCTACTGCAATTATGTTGTATTTTATAGCATAATATGACACCAAGAAAAGACGAAGAAGAAGCAAATAGTGTATAATTTAAAGAAGATTGTTTTCATGAATTTTACACGATCTTTTTGAATAATACAACGTATATTTCGTTTATAATCAGATAATAGCAATATATATACTTGTGATAATTTACAAAGTATTTTATTGCCATTTTGTAACAGTATATAATATTACACCGTGATTACTGCATTGGCAAAACACAAAAGTTTAATTAATTATATTAAAATGCATTGAAATATGTCTTCAAGAAAAGTATTAAACGCATTACAATTGTTCTAACTATAATCGCTGGAATTGAAAATTTGTTTACTATTAATTCATTTTAAATTAAATATTTTACGCGGGAAAATAAATCTGAATAACTGTGTTTTCACCACTACAGTGGGTATTCAAACAAAATTGCAATAAAACGTTGTATAAAATTTAATTAACTAGGTACGTGATGTTTATTCTGTTGAGACATTCCCAGTACTGCACGTTCATAGATGCATCTCATTTAAAACAAAGCATTTCTTTAATCCTCAGTATGTTAAATCCACATTATTTCTTATCGGAACATCTAGAGTTACTCGAATCTGCATAGATATCTATTAGCAGATATACTCATACCTCTACACATCCAATTGGACACTCACACAACCATATTAAATCCCGCTTTGGTAGCTAACAGAAACAATATCCTTTTTTGTTTCAGGATGACAGGTTCGCATCAGGAATGTGACATGGCACATTAAAACTAATTAAACTTTTAATATCAAACTGCAATATTATTACTATTGTCGCGATGTGAATTTAATATTACTATATATCCAAATGAAGTGAAAATTTAAAAAATATTTTCTACAAGATACTACTTCTAAATTAATTATAGTTTGTATTCTTTAGTTATAGTTTAAACTCTTCACAACAATGGCTTTTAATTAGTCAAACACAATAACTAATAATTGAATCAAACATGTATATTATTATATTTATGTATATAAATAATAGTGTGTATTGTTTAGTACTTCTCTTCAATGTAAATCCAAGTATTTTTTAGGTATGGTCCCAATATTGAAGCTCGATTTGATATAAATAAAAAGGATTTCAAGTTATACACATTTATATTTTTATAAAATCGATGTTTTTTTAAATAAATATAAAAACTACGAATTAGTCAAAAATCGAAATTTTAAATAATACAGTTGAAATTCTAAATAATCAAAATAATATCTCAAATTGCAAGCTTCGTATTTTTCCGCTAGGTGGTTCTAGTAGGTAAAGACGTCGCCTTAACTCATACATCTACTTAAAATTTAACTTGAATATGTCATATTTTTAGCATATGAAATGCTAAAAATATGATGTGTCTATTTTTCTTTTAATAATTATTATACTTTTTCAATATGTTTAGCTACCTACAAGTAAGTTGTTCTGCCATATATTTCTTATTTGCAATTATTACGTCATATGTACACAATTTATATTCTTTACAAAATTAAAAAAATATACGTAAAAGTTGTGTTTGTTTGATGCTTTTATTTTTTGCATTAAATATATTTAAAAATAAACATTCATCAGCAAAAGCTCACTAGGTCTACGGCGTAGACCATGTGCGTAGCACTTAATTTAACCATATCTGAATATAAAGATATGAAATTAACAATTACCCACGTTCTAGTACTGTGTTTTCTTGTATTTTTAATACAATGTTTACTAATAATAGTGTGCTTTATTTCGATCCTGTCGAGAATAAATATATGCTAGGGTAACCGACATTACCATGGTGAGACTACCTGCCAGTCTATTGACTTAATTAGATCGTAGGCAGTCGTATAAGATTTCTTTACCTAGACACTCACGTTTAGCTACACAAGACACATTTTACCCTTAAACTTATTGTTGTAAATTATATCCGAAAGTTTACTTTTTCTTACCACATATTCTTACAGGTTTTCATATAATATTAAGGTAATCATTCCAGGTGTGTGTCGACAAAACTCACTAAAACAAAGATACTTTAATAACACTAAAACTTGATATTCTTCCGTCGTGTCCATGCGGTAGATATATATATATTCCAACAACACCTAAGTCATCGTGATGGCAGTGTCATTGGCTATAAACATAATAATATCATCGATGTTGCAGCTGGATGCAACGAGCGGACAGATCTTCACAAATTTTTCGCAGTTTCCTCTGTGCTACATTTGCAATCTCTTCATATTGTTTTGGGTCTAATGCTTAGTAAAATATCTACTGGACCTTTACATATCGACAGTACTACTATCAGGGTTAACTTAAATTATATACCGTAAAAGTAATTGATTATTTAAAAGATATTGACCATTTAAAATTGATAACTATACATATTAAATTGGGTATAGTTCTGCTTTGGATTATATATAACTCATACGTTATTGTAGAAAGGATAGTCACGTCGCGGACTGAACCCATGAAAGTATTTCTGTGTGTGGCCTGTGAAATGTGCATGCGATTTTCACTTCGTAACGTGAGCGACTGCATCGGAGATGCGATTCAGAATTGAATGCATTGTTGGCGCTTATACGGCATGATTCGCTTTAAGAATATATATTATACAGAAAAAATGTGTAGTCTCCAAAATTTACTGACATAATAGAAACCATTACGCTTTTACAGTAGTCGTATTTTTGTAAATACTCTAGTCACGTAAGACATACTAAGTACTCAAAACAAGTCGGTAAGTAGGTACTCTTTAATCATACTGATTGATAGCATTCTAGAATACATTGGAGGAGCTAAAAATATTATTTAAATTTATAAATATGCAACCACTATAAAGCACAAAACAACGAAAATATTATCGCTGTGTTTATAATAATACGTAGTGTAAAAACGGAAAGGGGATTATTATGTACATGCAAGAGTTATGTACATCAATAATAATACTTGATGCAATATTTTTTTATTGCAATTTTTTGTGACAATAGTATCAATAAGTATACCTAATAATACTAAATGTATATTTTCAGTTGCATATTTCGTTCAAATTGTTACAATTTATTTAAAAATGCAACAATCATCGAAGTTTACATTTTCGTGTCACGGCCTGACTATTAGTGGGCTTCGGGTCTAGACAGTACTCTTAGTTTGGAGCTATTGATTCAATAAGCTACATATGTATATTCTTATATTTCTTTTTATAGATAAGTAAATTTGGTACAGTTCGGTTATGAGGAATACAGCGGAAAACACATTTTGAAAATACCCGATATACTGGATTATTTGTTAGTTAAGGTTAGTTTAGGTTAGGTTTGGTTAGGTTAACCTAACAAATAATCCAGTATATCGGGTATTTTCAAAATGTGTTTTCCGCTGTATTCCTCATAACCGAACTGTACCGTAAATTTAATATGATTATCATAAATATCATGAAGTCATGATACCTATAACACCACCCTGTACATTAGCACTTCTGTCAGTAGAGTGAGAGGGTGCGAGTGGGGTGTACAGGGTGCGGCAGCAAGAGTTAAACACAGCGTTAGATGAATGTCGTGCGTCACGATCAGGATAGTCATTTGCATATCTCTCAGGCCCGGCCAGTTGTAGGGAAAGCAGGGGGAGTGTGGTGTCGGAAGAGAGGGAGAGGGGTTCGGCTAGTTTTTTTTCATAGTTTATGATGAGACGCAAAGCCAGGCGTCGCGACGGATGGGTCGCCATGCGGGAAAAGTCGGAATGAATTTTCGTAACTGACTTCATTTTAATTAAATCGTTCGATATTTAAAATTGAGTTTACTCCTGTTTCGATTTTTTATTATTATAGTTTACTCTCTGTGTACGAGATGTCACCACTATCTCTTTTTCATGTCGTATGAAATGACAATTTCTTCTTTCTCGATTTTTAATGGGTTCTGTATGATTTGCGTACCTACATACCTACAATCCTACAAATAAGTTTATTGGACGAAAGTTATCGTTTATAACAAACTAAAAGAATAATGCACACTTAATGTGTGATGAATATATTATAATGGGTAATAAAACATATTATGCAGTATATATATAATAATATGTACGGTTCAATTTGGCTCAACTAGAATATTTAAAACGAAATATATTCAGAATTTTTTTATAATTATTATGCCCGACAGAAAATGATCTTATACCTACGTGCCTACAAAGTGTGGCACTAATAACCATGTGCATAAAAATATTAATTGCGATTACAGACTCAATAATTTAATACTATTTAAAGATGGCGGTAGTTTCTTACGTTTACTGGCAATGTGTTTTAAAAATTCTCCACCTACTTAAATCATTAACAAAAGTCATAGTAAATGTTTAGTATCGAGTCTTCGTTAATGTTATACTTATAGGTACAATTCGTTTTAAATTAAAACAACAAAGATTAAATATGTACGTAATGAATGATGGATTAGTGATATTAAAAGTAATTAATGCTATTGGCTTTTCCATTGTATTTCAGGTAATTCCAACGTCAATTAAATGAAAATACCTTTGATTATTAATGTTATTATACTTGACTACTATTTAATTATCCGGGAAATAAGAAAATACATAATATTCCACAGTTAGTGGTTTGTTGTCCACAACAACTCACATTTATTATATATTATAATACAAAACTTGTCGTGTAATGACAAAAAATACAACATAAACGTTTAATAATCCGTAAAAGATAAATCGATATAATCTACATAACACCTGCATAGTCCAAAATTTTATTCTTGTTTCATAAAACACGTTACGGTTGACATACTCTCCTCATTAATGAACGCTAACAATATTTGCTTTCCGCCATGACGCTTCGCATGACAAATCGACATGCTCCAATGTATAATAATATTTTCACACAACCATAGACAATCATCGCTCCGTAGATTGACAGCTATCATCCATTAGCATCTATGCTTCAACTTCCAAAGGCGTGATTGTGTCAGATTCCGACAGAGTGATGTCCGAGGCTAAATATGTTTCAGTGGAGATCCCTATCTATTTTTTTACCGGGCCGGTCTATTTATCCGTTCCAAATTCGAATCTGCGGTATGTAACGTTACATACAACGCATATAACTTCTTAATAAGCTCGATTTGTATAAGCCACACTATGCAAACAGTTTGAATATCGAATTATGATTGACTTCATATTATGACCATTATCGACAAAATGGAGTTTGTCGTCATCAAAAATTGACGTGATTTTATGAGTAAGGCCCGTTTCAAATGTAATCATCACACAACGTGAAAAACTGTAACCGCTTTGAATGAAAAATGAACAGCATTTTATTAACATGTGTTTTATCCTGTGTATTAACATGTGTATTATTTCATTTTTTTGAGACCCGGGTTTCGCCGTTTGGTATCTTTAGGCACTATGCACAGTTACACACTCGCCAGAGGCAGATTCATTCACATGAAAAATTGTAACCGTTTTGAATGAAAAATTAACAGCATTTTTTTTACTAACACGTGTTGTTGTATCCATTGATATGATGTATTAAATGTTGTCATCAGTAGCATATCAACTATTATAATTTGAAAATTAACACTGATTACTTTTCGATAGGAGTCATTTTGGAAGACACGGTTTTCGCCTTTTGGCATCTTTAGGCACTATGCACAGTTGCACACTCGCCAGTGGCAAATTCATACTATCGCAGAATATTGTTAATTCTCACTTAGGTATATACAAAATCAATATTATAACATGAAAACATTTTTAAGGAAAGAAGTATTTAGAAAATCTGAAGAGTTGAAATTTTTTGAGTATTTTGAAGTACATGTCGTGAATTAACATATTTTTATTTTACCCATAAGAATTTTCCCATTATGAATTTTTCAATTAATATTATTAGTTTGAACTAATGAAATTCTACCTAGTAAATGCGTAGTTAACTAATTATTATTAACTACATATTCTAAAGAGGCACATTTTTGGTTAAACTATTTTTTATTCATAGAATAATTTACAATATTTAATAATGTAACATTCTTTATTGAACATAATATTTAATTTGGAAAGGCCTCAGAAACATACATAAAAAATATAGTCTCGGACAAGACCATGTTCATTTTCCAACATGTATCTAATATTATGTCTCTGATGTGTTTCCGAATTATACGTGTTGAAAAAGAAATAAAAAACACGACAATATTTTTTGAATTTAGAATAAGCAATTTTGTTAAAGAATATTTATTTGTGCACAGTATTCATCCAGCGTGGACATCTATCTACCCGAGGCACGCATACATTTGTATCAATCTCGTCGAGAGATAAGCATATAATTATGATCTTTATCGCCTCACTACCGACGTACTATTTTCCAAATAAACCATTGTCGACCTGTCAATCAAATCAGCTGTAAATTTACATAAAGCCAGGAGCCTGTTATTATTTATATTTTTACATGTAAATCATTGTGGCTTTTTTCGTATCATAATGCTGCGTTTGTATGCTTAAACCTTTTTTCTTCTATGTCACTAAGATTATGTTTTTTTTTTCAAAATGGAGATCGTTATCCGTTCTTTGGCCGTTATATGAATACATGAATAAAATTCAACATGATTATAATTTGTTTTGAGTAAGTGTGGTAATTTGAAAACGTCATTGATAGATTGTATTAATTATTTTATTGAAGTAACAACGACGAAAATGTATTTTAATGATGCTTTTGGTATTTTGAACTGGTAAAATTGAACGCAGTCAAATCAATTCGATATAAATTATTAATACCGGTAGCCGTATACTTGAAGCAATTTTATTTAAACAACCATCATCAAAACTTGTTTTTTTTCCACTATAGTATTATTTATAACGACACATTAAAGGTATCATGGTTGTCTATGATTTATTTATTGTGTAATAAATACTATAAATTTTCAAAAAATATATTTGTTTTAAAACATACCTATTTAATTAATATTTCTAAAAAAAATAAACTAAGTTGTGCTACAATAATTGAAATATTTGGTATTTTTTAAACTATTTTATAGTCAGTTCAATACCGTTTTTAAATAATTGTATATTTGATTAAAAGTGTTATATTTCTTACATAAATAACGATGCATATAGAACGACTTTTGATGACTAAATAAAAAAAAAAATCCGAAGCCAATCATTGGGCAAAAAATTTAAACTTATATTCAGCTGAATAATTTATTCCACGATTATGAGAATTATTTACTTTTATATATCATGTGTAAGTAAGTTTTTACTAGTGTGAATCTTGTAATGTTTTGAAAACGGGTCTAGGACGATTTGGCGCCAGGACAACTGGACGCCACGCAATAGAATGAATTTCGAAAATAGACGTTCATGAATTATAGGTACCTTTAAAATATATATTTAATTTTATTATTTATATTTAAATTATTATATTTTTATTTAATACTTGGTGAGAATTTAAATATGCACACGTAAATAATGATTTAATTGTGCATATGATTAAGTTCCATCGAGAAAATAATTCTTTTAAAATATTATGTTCGGAGCAAAATTAATTACAACTACTAAGTAGTAGATAGAAACTGATTAAAATTCCTCATCTACTGTCTGTATAGAATCGTAACGAATGTCTATTTATTTTATTCGACAGTGCGGCGTCCAATTGTCGTGGCACCCAGTTGTCCGATTCCCATGAAAACTACCCTTAAATCATTTTTATATTATGTCACTTATATCCTTTTAATCATTGGTAACTTAAAAAATATTACTTATCGTCGGTCAAGAAAATATATTATATAAGATTCGGTTAAAGAATTAATATTATTCGTTACACATCATAGACATCAATACCATACAAAATCTATAGTGCTGTTAACAATAATTTGTCAATAGCATTTAAATTTATTTTGAACGTTTTGTGAGCTTTCGTTAACTTGTTTTTGTTGAAAAAAATGTTTATAATTCAAATAAATATAAAATTACTTGCCATTAGTAAAATATTCCGCGTCTATTTTCACTGAAAAGTTTGCAGTGCCGTTTCCGTTTCCATATCGCTCTGTCTTCAATATGAGTCACCATGACGTCGTGTAGATTGAATAGAAAAGTGACGTCTTGATGTCTTGACCCCGTTACTAAAATGGTTTGTTTACTTTCTACGGATTGCTGGTGTGGTGGCATCTTCTCTAACGTCAATCAGTGCTCATCATCAGCACCAACATAATATATATAAAATAATCCATAGGGTCGGTTAATTTTCTTCCAATCAATAGCGTGTGACACTAGCAATCTATCCATTATTCATAAAAAAATATAATTAAAACAATAATTAGGTATAATATATTATTCTTTCGATTACCCACAAATTTATTAATGCCTTTATTGTATAATAATATGTACATGTCTATATATATTTTACTCGTATGGCAGAAGTTTTCCGTTTGTTTGTACGTTAGAAATACACTTTTTAATCCAATTAAGATTTTTCAACACGCCAAGATCATTGAATTAAAAAGGTTTTCTTGTAATAATGATACTGTTATCTATCACTATATAAATTAATATCTATGATATTTTGGTAGTGTCTAATATAAAAAATGCAATACATTTTTTTTAATTCGGTTCATCTACTGAGTTTTATAAGATGTGGATAGAATGGTAGGCGAAAAAGCTTCATCTCGCTGACCGCCCCTTAGAATATGCCGCACCTATGCAGTTCATTACCTGCCTACCCTCGCGTGACGTCACTGCCGTCATATATTATTTTCCACCAACCTGACCAAAAATAATTATTGTAACTTAGCCATGGAATAATATTTACTGATGCACTTATAGGTCGCTTAATATGGTATTACAAACAATCTGGCCACATCAACTTTCCATTCTGGCTATTGTGACCTTTCCTTGTAGAAATGCTGTTAAAAAATACATGTATATGACCCATCGGTCATTATCTGCTTAAGATTTTGTGGGCGGCCGATATAAGTAGTATAGTCTATGGCTGAAATTTACCATACATACAATATTCATTTCTACATAATAATAGTATCACTGCTTCTCATCTATAGCATCTACAAACCGCACTGCACTGGCATGAATATAATTTCAAAACTTAGATTATTCAAAATTTTATGAATGTACAATATATTATTATTGATTTTTAATTGCCGTTGTGTTTGTTTTGGGGCTGGGGCTGGGGCTAAACACATCCCACGCGTCACCATTTTTATCTGAAATACAAATCTGTCTGTGAATGCGGCGTGGGCGAGAACTGAAGTCAACTTTTCGCGCCTTTTCGTGACAGACCGTTTCGCGCGTAAACCGTTCGAATTTAGAAAACCGTGTTCGAAAGTTGAAATGTTTAAGCGCTGTCAGTTAGAACCTATAGACAAGATAAATAGTGAAAGTGCATATGATTAAAATGTTCCGTAAAGATATTGACACGTAATTTTAATCGGATTGATTGATATTTTATCATTAGATCTGTCAGATAGATAATCGGTTTGAAATGATATTTACATAAAAAAATTCTCGATTGCAACTAAGTACGTACCCGTTTTTATTTCCTTATTATCGCTAATTATTCATCGCCATATTAAAAAAACCGTGTAATTAGTTTTTAGTCGTCGAACAACTCTCACTTTAATCTTATACTATGGGTAGGTACTCTTTATATCAAATTTATGAAGTTTGATTGATTGGACTGAAATTAACTTGACTCAGAATCATAGCAATTAAAGTTATTCATTATTTAAGCGTAATTAAATCTCACAATTAATGAATTCAAAATAAAATACACAAACAATTAATTTTAATTACAGTACAGCAGTGTACCGGGAAAAAATGATTCGTTATATCCGAAGTTCGATATAAATGATCAGTGAAAAAACACCGTCTGTTTTCAGTTAAACCACAAAGTGCCATTATTTATTTTAGCTTTATTTGGAAACAATTTTTGCTGGAAAGATATTATAATTCATAAATAAAATTGTTACCTTTGTGTATCTTTAACCTACATAATATAGCACAATGATATTCATAAAAAATATATTTATTGTATTGCTGTGTATTCAAATTCAAATCTATTTATTTAAATACTATAGTGAACTTTACAAATTATAAATTCAAGACGTTCAAAACATGACATAGGGGGGGAAACACAAAGAGATAACATTAAAACCGTATTAAGACCCAAAGAAATATAAGCAGAGAAGCAGTATTATAAAAATAGTGTAATGAGTAAATACAAAAAATATAAAGTAGGTACTTGGAAGTATGCAGAACAAGCTAAGTGAACCATATTTTATAATTATTATAGGAATATATCAATATCCGAAGCGATTTGGTTAAACAGAGTGACCACCCATCCAATTGGCATAACCGATAGCAGGTTAGCTCGGCAGATTGACCAATACCAAGAATCAGCGTAGCATACCTAATTTCAATATTAAAGCGGCTACGTTAGCAGAATAGGTCAAATGGGTGAACGCGAATTTGTAATATGCACCCTTATCGCAATATATGTAGGTATAGTTCATTTTTTAAGCTGTACTGTGTTCATCAGTTTACTAAAGAATTTACTTTGTGAGAACAAACCCTGACGTATAATTCAATTGTATAACAGAATTTAGTATTTTGTTTTGTTTTGTACGGAAAATATCTCAATTCTTGATTGGTAGGAAGTTTATTCTGGAATCTATAATTTAGGAACGTACCTCATGTAAAATAACAGAAAAACATTGCCTCAGGTTGATAATTAGTCCCATCGTCATGTTTTATCTCCGCCGTTAATAATGTCAATGGCCCAACGCGGCTAAGTTCACAAGGCACTGGACTACGGGTTTGATTTACGGTAAGGTAACAATATACGATTTTCTCAAAGCCTGCATGTTTATGTGATCGTTTCGCTTCTACTACTACATTACTGTGTTGTCTTCTTCACTACACTATTAGCATTGAACCTCATTACCTGTTGTAGTGTTAAAAAGTATATAATCGTATTGTATTGCATATATTATGTATTAAGTACTAGAATTTTTTCAATTGTCCAGAATGTCTTTTAAAAACTTCGCCATTATTTTAAGTAACCACCGCAATATAAAGAAATCACGTATAATTTAAGTAACAACTATCTTTCAGTAGGTAATGCGTAATGCGAATGACAGCAACGCTATTTTCATTTGTTTTGTTTATCTGTCATCGATTTCGAAATAATATTTTTTAAATTCGAACTGTACAGCAGTGACGAGCGCAAGTCGGGCTTAAATTTTTAAAATTCGAACACTTGTTATATGTATTCTACTCTGTATCTCGTGGCACTACCAAAAAATGTAATGTTCTACATAAGAAGTACTGCCACCTTTTGGCGAGACTTAAAAACTACCTACTGTCGACTAGATAGAGGAAAAGAAAATAATTACTCATTTCGCAGATATAAATACTAGGCGTCACTGCCGTTAAAATTCTATGCATTTTGAAATGCGCCTTATTTGTCGTCAACCGTGTCACTAACCACACGAAATGTTTACTCCGTGTATGTTAGTTAGCCCGTTTGCGCCGCCCGTTGATGTTTTCAAACAAGCCACCCGCAGATGTCACCCCGCCCCGTCATCTGTGGCTTAAACCCCTTGGGCGCGGACGTCAGCCGGAGTTGAAGATTAGCCCGTCGGTGTTGCTCCCCGAGCGGCGTGTCGTTACAACGCCGACAGGTTAGTACGACTCAATTGAAATGTCGCGTTTTAGTTAGCTGCGACGTGTGCTGCCACCTTGTGAGTGCATCTCGAAAGAAAATGAGAACTGATGTTCAAACAACGTAGCTTCGCGCCAGACAAAGGAAGAAATTTTCTGATATGGTAGAATAGTAAGCGTTACTTTTGTCTATACCTACGCTAAAAAATAGTCTATGGTCGAGTGAGTGATGAATAGTTTTAAATTGAAATATAAGATGTTATATATGAACATGTAATACCTATTGAAATTTATTAGATCCTATCTTAGTAGCGGTTTTCCACGAAGCAGGTGAGGTGGTTTCTTCATCAGAAACTAGGTACCTGGCTAATACTAGTAATTTAAGATTTTTTCCTGTTTTAATTGTATAACTTTATCAAAATTTAAGTACAATTTTATTATTTGAGATACCTAATGCCGTGCCCATATTGCACAAAATGCAGATGTGAAGCAGAAGTACAAAAGCGCAAAAATATTGCAAAAAATGCGATTACACGTTCAATTCAATTAAATTTATATTCAATTTATTTCTTAACATATTGTGGACATTACACAATATAAGTTTAAGACGTTCACAACATGACACGTAACATTATTATAAATAAGAAGAAAAAAGTAATTAAAGCTATAAAAATGAAAATATAAAAAGAGAACATAATTTAAACATACAAAAGCAGTGAAAATATAAGTTAAAATAAGTACAGCAAGTTTGCTAAGGAGACCTTATTTTAAGAATTTATAAAATAGCGTCCACCTAAACTCACCCTCACGCAAGTGGAAGCAATTTGGTTGAACATAGTTATCGCTCTATTATTAATATATGGAAGAAGAGAGGAATTTCAATTCCCATGAAAATTTTGCTCCTGCAAACATTGGTGTTCTCCATATGGTTTGTTCAGTGCTATGTCATGAACTCTGAGAGCAATGAAGTGGAAGCTATTTAATTATTTTTTGGACAGATCGAACCAGTCGATCATGCAGAGACTCCAAATAAAGAAATGTCTCTCGACTCTCTCGACAATATGTCTGAGATGCATACTGCAGTTTTTGGACGTATTCTTTGGCTTTGACTGAAAGAGAGACTGGTGGTTTTGGGTAGCATCCGTGGAAGGTTAAACAGGGGAAAAGTGAAGGAGTTTACTAGGGGTAGCCTTCACTCTGTAAGATGTGAGAGGGTGGATAGTCTTAGTCGCTCAGAAATTGACTGAATTTCACGTTAGTCACGATCCTCAGCCGGGAGGAAACAACCAAGCAAAGAGAATATTTTTATTAAAATTATATACGGTTACCTACTATCAAAATATTATTGATGTTTCACATACCATCTCTGATATTAGGAATAAAATGCTTACATCTTTTCATACAAAGCAGTTGTATATTATTTTAATTCTGTTTCGCACATAAAATAATATTATGTGGCAATGTTAAAAATTCTCTTAACTATTTTTTAATTATATGTCATTAATAGTTACTCCTACACACCACCTCAATTATGTTTACTCTAATAATCATCGTTGGTATAGTAAACTCTATAAGTACTATATTATTATTATTATTTGAAAATAGAATAGAAAAATATAATGTTGCCCGTGACATATCCCATATTCAATCGATAATTTTTAATTTATTCAGCGTTCAACACGGTCAGAGCTTGATCTCACAACATTTTATTTGTTATGTTGGCACTCATTAAAATGTTATTCCCAGAATGGCGACCGGTCGTGACAGATTATAAAGCATATTAAGAAACTTTCAAGCTTGATCGAATCGGCGAAATCGAATTGAGCACACCTCCCATTGGGAAATACCCTTTTCTTTAGAGAAGCTTATTTAATCATGGAAATCTCTGGCAAGTAGTTAAATCGTGCATTTCATGGCTTATGAAAGACGTAAATGAAACAATCTGTAATTATATTATCAAGACACATCCAAGGCACCTAGAAAACATGGTGACAACTACATCAAAAGAGGAAAATAATCAACGGACTAAGCTACATTGACTTTTTTTCCGACCATCTCCGATCCTAATAAGTTCATATGGGCCTCCACAGAGTGTTTGTGAGTGAGAGGTTTGTATTGACAGATTTTGTTTTTTTACGAGAAATGGATGTCAGCCACTTGCTCAACTTATTAGGTCCATAACCTGATACACACAAATTGAAAAACAATATGTGTACTTGCCAGACCCAGGATTTGAACCTGGGACCGACGACGCTATAGGCCGACGCTTAAGCCGCGCGGTTAAGTTAGATTAAAATTGGAGATATGAACTGGCAAAATTATTATAAGCGTCCATTTTTGGTTTGGTGCGATTTTTATTATTATGTATATTGTACATATATACGCCCGCAACGACCAAACGGCTACCGCATCGGCTTATCGTGGATTCCGGGCTTGAAGTCTTGAATTGAAGTCAGAGTATGGACAGTGGCCCACATTAATTTCTCATTAAAACAATAAAAAAACCTGTTATTACACCCTCTATTCTGTGGAGGCCCATATGATGTTCTTATCTACTAATCTAAAATAAAAATTATGTTTCAAGTGTTTGTTATATTCAGGCAGTGACATCCCTGGGCAAAGCGCCGCCCTTAAACAGAATTATAACACCATCCCTTTTCATTATTTTAGTTTAAAATTCTTAAAAAGATCTTAAACAGACCAATACATAAAAATCTTTAAATTTACATACACATCATTTACTTTCTTATAAATAAAGCAATTCCCCTATACTATAAACCGCTATTACGATTACAATGTGTATTACATTACAATAATAGTTATGTTGTAAGAATTTTTTATGGTTCGATTTTTTTTAACAATGGCGTATTTATAATGAAGCGATATAATCGTCTGCTTCGTGGAAAACCGTTACTACTCTTTAAAAGTTTTTAATTCTTTCATTCACTCGTCGCCCTTTATAATGTACCGTCCCTATACAACGCATGACCTGCCTACCCCCACGGAACGTGACTGTCATCAAGGGGGGCGTACCTATTGCTTGTAACTTGTAACTCATCCGGTATTATATTATGCACGTGGCCGTTTCTGCAATTTCATGTCACGTGATCGTTTCGTCCCCATAAAGCCATCATCTTTTACAGAATGTTAAACGCGGTTGTGTAAAATTTACAATCTCATATTTATCTTTGAAGCCATTTTAGTCACCGATGCACATGACAATAATTGTATGCTTTCAATTATCAGTATCTCTTTTAATTTCCTTCGATTTATTGTAACAATGCATTACAATGATTAAAATGCTGTATTTTTATGAGCTGAATGTGTGCTAACAAGTAACAACATCATAGGAAAGTATTTATAATTTAGTAACTAAATGAATCAATGTGGGTGGAAGAAAATTTTATCTCGTGTCACGGTTCAGCGGAAAGCAAACATCGGGTTATGTCCATTCCAAACGCCATGGTCAACATTAGACGCGAAGTTGAAGATCGATGGAGACGAGAGCAGCGGGGCAGAGGTCGGCTGGCTCGCGGATCGCTGATAAGCATCGCTGGTGGGCGTAACCGTATGAGGGGCCCTTACAAGGCCGGAAAATGGGAACACCACATTTCTGAGCAGTATTTGGAACATAATATAATATTAATAGGATTTTATTAATCTCATATTTTTTCGTTAAATGAAAAATTCATTACTTTCGTTAAAATTTGAATTTATCGAATCAATACTAATTAGTGAATGAATATTTTTTTACTCCAACCCAAAATTTAAAAAAAAATATCTCATTGATAATTTTTTATTTGTCGAATATTATCGAATATGAAATTTAGAAATTGTACCCACTTAACAAGTATTAAATTAAAATTTCGAATATATGCCTAATCATCAGTGTCTTAATCATGGCCCCCACATCCTGAAGCGGGCCCCTAGGCTAGGATGTTTGGCGGGCCCCCCTACCTATCGCTAAAGGTAAAGGCAGTGTGACGCGCTACAGCAGCGTTTTCCATGGTGTACGCGGTAAAATTAAGGTGTATTTTTAGCGATTTTTTGTGTTTTTAATATGTACATCCATTTGAATTATGGAGTTGTCGAGTATCGGCACACAGTTAAAAATTGCATGGTACAATCAAATATTATAATTATTAACAATTATTAAACTAACATAATTAAATAATTAAAATAACGACTTTTTTTTACTAATTAGACCAAATTTGTGGTCTGTGTTTATCTCACTTATCGGGCGACTCGTCACGCCGGGCCCTTCCTGAGCCCAGGCCCGTAGGCTAGAGCCCTGTCAGCCCCCCCTTGTGGGGGCCATGGTCTTTATTCATTTTATGTTTATAATTAATTATTTCTTTTTGAATATCGAATGGACCGAAATCCAAGGTGATGAAGCTTTTGATACAATGCTAATCTTGCGGAAATTTTCTTAACAACCATACATTAGTGGTTTCAATTATTTTTTTCTTTTGATATTTCTTTCTACCTGTACAATTCATCTTTTTATTATTATATCCACAAATTTAAAGGAAAATGTATTAATAACCTAGTCATTTTCATGAAATATAATATATAAAATATAAAAAAAACATAGAGATTTCAAATCCACGGTAGCGTACTTGGTAGATACTTGTCTCTGAAGCCATGTTCCACCCATGTAGCCAGCACAATCCCATAAAATACATGATATGTTTTTCAATGTGTCTTTGTACCAGCGGATAGACTCAGCGGTTTGGTCGAATAGCTAGCTACCATTATACACTTAAAAATAAGTTTATATCACGATAACTGATTAACTAATTAACTTAATTAAATCAAGTTTCTTTAATATCGCAGTAAGTGTCTGCAAAATCCTGACATGTATGTGGAAAGGGAATCACTATTCACGACAGTTCAACCAGCTACTGGGCCCATCGGACCGTCCAACCTGGTCGCCACAAAGGCCAATATTGTTGCATTTAAAAAAATCTAGCGCCATAGTGTCAACGTTGAGATTTTTTAAATTTGTGTCTATGTGCTCTTCTCTTCAATGTACATTTTAATTTTAAGTTATCTAAATTCAGTCAAAGCACACTTAACTGCATGGTGACCTAAGTCTTTGGTAACTGCTCCCGAGACATTTCTAGTCATAAAAACATACTGATGCTTTATATCCAAACGAAGGATACATTTTTACGTCTGATTAAGTTATGGTGTGACGAGGGACGAATGTGGTTTGGTGTGGCCATTTACTTCAATGTCTGAATACGTCCTATTAGAGATTTAGATTTTTAAGTAAATACCCATAATATGCGTACGTTAAGAAAAAAACGGTAATTCTCTTATATTTTATTATAATAAATTAACTAACTATTTTTTTTATTCAACGAATAATTCACGAGATTTTAAGAATGTACCATTCTATTTATTGAACATTCTGAAAACACTCGAAAAAAGAGGGCGCGAAACCAAAGAGACGCAGGTTCGATTCGAGTGTCTTACTTTTTTCTATTGGCTATATTTTCTCATGAGTGTTTTCAGAATTATGTGTGTTCTATAATAGATTATATGGATCATCTATTTACATGACAACCGGCAGTCACCCTGCATTGCAACATACTTTCAATTGTTATTTTGTCCTCTCATACTAATTTGATGGTATCGTCTCAGCCACATAGCGCATGGACTCGCGTCTTTTTTTTAAAGCAACTGGCAAATGTTTTCATTATGAGCTCGTCGGACTTGCGGACCTGGTCTCGAGATTCTGCTGATCTCAACTGACTCCACAGAGACACGCGTAAGTCACGAATGTTTTAATTCCTGAGTACTGGTTTCCACTACCTATTCAAAGTGTAATAATATATACATGATACCACTAAAATCCTTCACATGTCTGATCATATTGTATTGAAATACAAATAAATTATTTATTTATATCAGCGTTTCACAAATGGGTTACACAAATGGAGGGTTGCTAGATTTAGAAAGAAATCTAATGACTGACAAAGGGATTGAAGAAGACGGTCTAAAATATCTCAATAAGACTACAAACTGTACTAGACGAAGTGATATAGTTTATTAATTTTATCAACAGTCGACTAATACAATCACGTTAATTTAAACCTATTATAAGAGTCGCCTAGAGTCAAAACTCACATTCTCCATAAATCAAGAAGTTTTGAATAAATCGCAAAAAACACTATATTTCGCACTATTTTTCTTAATCACAATATAGTAATGAAACATCATGACAAATATATGTGTGACATTGTCGATTTGAATTTTTTAAAGTATACATGGATCTCATAATATAATATGTCCCCTTATTAAGATGTAAAATTCTCCGTGAAAATGTGAGAAAAATGCAAATAATTTTTGGAAATATTTTAGACATAATTAATAGTGATTTTTTTATATCCAACTATTTTTTTAAATATATTGATACGTGATACGATGATAAAAAAATAGAAAATTGAAAAATGTGAGTTATGACTCTAGTTAACGCATACGGCTTTCGCAGTCAGAAGTCCGTTGACTTCGCAAGGTTTTTCGAGAAGATATTTTGATAGATAAGTTCTTACAGAATCAGAATCAAGAAATGAATTAAAAAAGTAATAATAAAGGTTACCGACTTTGAAACTAATATCTTCAATAATTGAGTCGCCTAGAGTCATAACTCACATTTTGCAATTTTGTAATTTTTTAGTTAAATACACCAAGTGATTCTAAAGGCAGTAATCTATAGGTATAAAGAAAAATAGTTGGGTATCAAAAGTAATGTTAAACCATGTTGACTCACATTTTAAAATGAATAATGTAAATTAAATCAATATAATATCCAATAAAATAATACTTTTAAAAATGTATGGGTTTATTAAATTTTACTTCTTACGTTGATACTTGGTAATAGGTTAAAATAATCGTGGACTAATGATACAGTCAATCAAGATTTCGTAACAAAAATTTTCTGACATCAGCCTGCATATTATGAAAAATCGTATTTTCATTGAAACCCGACTTATGTGTATCTCCATTGGCGAAATAATATCATTGTCTTTAGGGATCTTTCATTTGTGTGTTCACAATCATTTGAGCGATCGATTCAGAGGTGGCTTTTGCAACAGCAGAAGAAGGGAAAGGAAGGCTCACAAATCAGGAAAGAGGACGGGCTGTAAATTAGATGGATCATCCGATTGTGGTTTGAACGAGGTGTGAATTAAAATACTCTTTCGGTCTGCTGATTAAACATCAATGGATACATCCTGAGGGTCAGGTAAATGTTTTGTTATCGCGACGCCATATCGCCCGTGAGGACTTTGTTACAAAAAATACTTTCCAATAATATACACCTCTTCTTCACAGAGATTCTTCGTGTGATTAAACTGTATATTTTTAATACCTAATGGCATTATTTATTTCGAAAAAAATGACAATTTCTCTATTTAGTTTTTTTTTGTGATTTTACCGAGGCTTTGACTGCGACTCGCTATCATATCTCGATTCTTCTCTTTTAGAAGGGGATCCGTCGATCAGATCCTCACTCCTATTCTGTTAAATAGCTTTACTATGTTGCCTAGCTCTTCCGTCTTACCCACCGCCAGGACACCTTTCAATTCGTCGACATTCTCATAGATATCCGCAATTCGCAGCTATACTCTATGCAGTTCATATTTAGGGCATTGTAGTGCTATATGTACAATGTCCTCTAAAACGTGACATTCATCGCAGAGTTGCGATTCGCTTCTTCCCATGAGGACATCAAATCTTTTGCCCAGTGTGTGCCCTGTTTTTAGCCTCAGTATTAACTTAAGCTCATTCCTCGTCAAAGGAGACTCTACAAACTAGGGCACCTCTCGTGGTGATGGTAGAATAGACTTACTCCATTTCCCCTTTTCTAATAATGCCCTATAGTGAAAATCTATCCACATAATTTGGCCCATTTTCTTTATAGCCTCATTCCAGTCCAGGTTTTCTGGTATCCACTGATATGGTACCCCTGAATGGCCAGCTTCCTTTGCCAGATCATCCGCCTTTTCATTGCCCTCAATACCGATGTGCGACGGGATCCATTGAAGGCATAGATCTCCTCCTCTCTATATCTAGTTAGTAAGTTTAGTAGACTGGATGCCTTCGTGGTGTGGCTGTGACGGCGTTGCATGAAGATATACTGGGTAGATCAAATTACCGACGAGGGTAATTTAAGACGCGCATAGACGACAAAGTAATTTATCGCTACCACCAAGCGAAGAAAAGCTGCATACTTTGGCCATATTTTCCACAATTAGAAGTATGATTTATTCCAACTCATGATGCAGGGACCAACTCAACAGATACGTAGGTAGAAGGATGCTCAATTTCGAAGACGTTGGGGATCTGATATGACATATGGAGGTGTTAACCCTACTGCAAGTTTCAATAGAAGAATAATAGTATTGACTATTTTGCTATTTATATACATGTTTTTAGTATTAGAAGGACAATAAGTAAAGCGTAAATATTCAAAATAATATATACGATTCATATGACAAAAATAACGACATTTAATATACTGTGTACGAGATAATATATACCTACTACAATATTTCAATAAACTGCTTATTTCATTAACATCAGTTACACGTTTAAGTCAAGTTTCACACATAAATAGGTAAGTATGTGGTGATATGAAAATTACTCTATTAAATTGATCGTCTGTCAATTGCTATCGCTTAAGGCTATAAACTGAGGCATGGTCTAAAAAGATCGTGACTACGCGACGCGCAGATTGTGCAAACGACGCGTGACGAACAAAAATTTTGCCATAAAAATTCAACATGCGTCCATTTAATGTTATGTTTATTGTTATATTAGTAATAATATTTATATATTCATTGACATGTTTTCTTTTTCGAGTAAATGCGTAACGTTTTTTAGTCATCTTTACACGATTTAAGAATATATTCCTCCGACGCCATCACAAAACAAATTGACGTGCTCACGGCTCGACTATCGCTCTCCGATTGGCAACGAGTGCGAAATTACGTCCCGTCTATTGTTGAAAATTATTTGCCGTTTCACTGGTGAATGCTCTTAATCATATTCATATTCATCCTCATGACTGAGGAATGCGACCCGGATGATTTAGCAGTCGGACAGTCCTCTCCACGGCTTGGCTCCGTCTCTCTAGGCATTTAACGGCACGCAGTGTCAGTGGAAAACCCTTGACATTCTTGATTTGATTCAACTCTCAACATCTGCCTCCAGCACCACATTTCAATAGCGTCTAGCCTCTACCATTCTCTTGTATTTACTGTCTCTGTCACAAATGCTTTTTTTTATAGAATTATTAATAACCATGTCCTTGCTTTTTCGTACAAGGTGGTTGTTAGTAATTTTGGACGATCACAAACACCCAGCTTTGAAAAAATCACATAAATATTGTGTCCTCGCCGGGAATCGAACCCATAACTCTCGGGTGGAAGGCCAGCGCTTTACGCACTACACCACGAGAGCCGCGTCTCAAATGCATATTATATACATACGTGAAACACAAAAGATCTAACTATATGTATTTTGGTAATATTTTTGCTATTCTAAATTGATTGCAGTTGCGAGAAAAAAAAACTAACTATGATGTAATAAAATAAATTAAACATATTTCCATATGTATACTAGGGGAACGATTTTCCATGTCTCGAAAATGCCGTGTGACGTATACTTACTCAAACGTGAGTACATTTAGTATAATTAATATTTATAAGTGGTGATTTTGTATGCATCTAGGTGAAAACACAATGAAATAATAATATCATGTTCGTGCGAAAAATAGGACGCGATCCAATTATGAAAATTACTTTCTAGCCACGATAAACGATAACCGGTTTCCTTAACAATGGCAAATTTTTATTTCGTTTTCGTAATCTGGCAGTATCCGATAGGAAAGAAATATAATATTGCCATCATTGTCAGATACAATTAGATTAGGAGCTGATTCATTTTCAATACACCTACCACATAGAATTTAAAATGATAGAACGGTAAAAGGCATCCGATCAGGAGTAAATTATTGTAGATTGTTGAAATTGAACGACATCTCGATGTTGATTTATTATGACTGCATATCAAGACTTTATAACACCGCATATCTCATTTTAGCAACCTTAAGGGGCCCGTAAACGAACCATTTTTACGGCAATTTGATACGGCAATTGTGTCGCCGTTAATAGTTCCCCAAGATACGAAAAATCTAGTCTACGTTGCCGAAACTTTACATCTATTGCCTTTGTTTCTGGAAACATCGTTGGTCGATATATCGAATATCGAACTCAATGAAAATATGGCAATAACAAATTGCTAGATAAATCTATTTCATTCTCTCTCTGCTGCATAATATGTGCGTCTATGTTTTTGATCTCACCCCTTGCAACAATAAAACATTAGTGACAGCCGATTTGACAATACATTGTTATAATTTTTCGCCGTGTCGTTATTAATATTATTATGGTGTTATTACTAATCGTCAATTCACACTACGTACAATGAATAAATGGACAAATGACAGGGTATTTGAGCTTATTAATGAGGTTTATTTACCTCCGGAGCTATGGTACATCGAATCTAAACTATAATATAATGATCCTAATATGAAAAGGCCAACTACAAAGCTGCACAAACATCAAATTTCACTAAACGTCAAATTTTGACAGTTTTTAAATAAATAATTATCAATAACTAATTCCTGGTTTATATTACTTAGTGTTTCACGTTTCTTTAAAAGTAGGACCCGGTCCAAATCCTTTTCCATTTTGGATTAATTGTTTATGTGATTATTTATATGGTGCAGAAACTTCATTGCCGGCCGTTGTTGCCACGTGTACACACAAAATACATCAGCCTCACTTGCCCGACACTGATGACGAGTCATACATTGCCCAGCAACTGGCAATAGTTGCACCATTTTTTTGGCAATTTTATCGGCAATCTGCAATTTTTGATGCTCGTTTACGGGCCCCTTTAGGTTTCTGGACAAAAATATTAATTCTATATAAGAGAAGTATCTATATTCTATATACAGACCTACACACTTATCTGTAGAATGGCTACAGACTGAAACTATCTGAAGTACACGGCTTCGCACGAAATCGCTACATTGATTAATATACATTTATATTTATTACTTAAGAAAAAAATAATAATTACATTCTTCAACGTCTGTACTTGTAGTTCTTTATTTCTATTCAATATAATAAAAGAATGTGCATTCGTCAAATTTTTTTTAATTAAATTTAATATTTTAACATAGGTATCTTTGTGATGTTAGACATTGATTAATTAAATTCCATAAAAAATGAATTATCAGAATATTGTATTTAAAAAATGCACGATTTGTATCCAGTCGCTAGGTACATACCGCTGTAAATTTCTTATGAATATGTAAAATAAGATCCAACGATGATCAATATATACCAGGGTGTTTAAAATTCCGATCATGGCTTAAAATTAAATCGTTACTTCACGAATATAATTTTATGCATTTTAAACAATACATTATTTTCAATACAGGTGTCAGTAAAGCGTGTATTCAATAATGAAGTCATTCGCAACAACTAGTTCGATGTTAATGCAAACTGGTTGCAAGTTTCTGCATATTGTATACTGCGGTTGAGGGCAATACAGATCTGGAAATAATATGGCACCGTGATCTCTTACTTAGTCGCTGTAACGACAAAACGTGGCAATTTATTTGTACCATCTGATTTATTCTTTACATTCTGGCAACATTGCTAACAATAATTATCATTCAATTGTTTTTTTTAGCAAAAATGATTTAAAATTAAATATAACGGCGGGAAAGTAGGGAATGAACCTATGTCACACCCAGTAAAATACTGTCATAACTCTGATATGGTTTTAATTCAAATTAAACTCAATATTACGTAGTACTAGTTCCACTTATTTTTCCTGGCTAATATTTTTAGTGGAACTAGTATTACACGATATTGTCTTGTATTTTAATTAATACAATGCAACATCTTAAAAGAAATCTGATATGGTCGTTTGAGAGTTATGGATATGGTTGGATTTTTTTTTGTTGCTGATTTAATAAAATACTTTCGTATCTCAAACCTAAATAATGTCTGCGAAAAAGCACTTAATACAATAATTACTTTATTCTTCTAACCAAACTACTTATTACACTAAAATATATCTAACAAATTAAAATGAGTTTCTTAAATATGTCAACAACTTAAACACTGTCATAACTCATAACTAGGGCCCGGATTTGTATGCAACAAAAACATGGTTATATGCATGCACGTATGTACTTAAAATCAATAAAATATGCACTAAAACCGAAGAAATATGCAGTTAAAAATTGTCATTTTTTGTGGGAAAAAATTGTAAATACCCACTTTACCCAATATTACTGACAAAAACTAGTTTATAATTTTTCAACATAATACGATATCAGAACAAATAACACAAACAAAGAATATAAAGTTAATCAATTACAATTTTCCAAATAGTTTTTTCACAAGTAACTACAAATAATTGAATAATAAATGCAATGTAAACCAAACATAACTTAAAAAACAAAAACGACACACTTAACTATTCCTAAATACTATTTTCTGTTTTTTGCCAGAAAAAAAATAAGTACTTACATTATTTTTTTCAATATTATGCTCTGGCATTAAATTTTTCCGCATAGGTATCTGTCAGTATTTTGTTTATATGCGGAAAACTACCTCTAAACGTCCACTTGGGCAAACTTTAAATAATAGTGCCCGAGTTGACTTCACTTTTTCCACTGTTAAACCCACAGCTCGGAGATGGCATTAAAAATGCAAGTGCATCTAAACTATCTTCCTTCCTAACTTAGTTATATTTCGATAAAATAATTTTAAAAAAAACTAAAATTATACATTCAAAAGCTCTAAAATATGCATTTATTTATGAAATATGCACTAATGTCTCAAATATGCTCTAACGTCTCAAATATGCATTTATATGCACAATAAAATTTAATTTTTGGATTCTGTGTCTTTCAAAACAAATTTCTGTGCAACTCTCGTAGCTGTGCATACACCCTAACAAAACATGCACTAGCATATAAATCCGGGCCCTACTCATAACTCGTGAATATTAAAATAGGTCCATTTTCAAGTTAGAAATGTAGTTTAAAAATGTAGCATGTTTCCCATAAAAATACGTACTAATTTATACCATTGAAGTGTAGGTACCTATCCTGTGAGAAACAAAGAAATTGAACAACAGGGAATCATATTTTTTTTACTATTATATCAATTTAAGAATGACCGGTTTATTAACCAAATGTTTATTTAGAACAAAATAAGTATCCCTACAATTGGCAATATTGAGTATTTTTAGTAATAATTGTTCATCTAAACCTAAACAATGATGTAGTTAATTATTTAAAGAACTTATTTTTGGATTATAAAATAAATGCAAAGGACTTTTTATGTCAGTGTGACCCTAGCAGATAAATTACAAAAGACATGTGTGATTCTCACTACAAATGGGTATCTAATTCACAATTACTTGCAGCTGATATAAACATTAGTTTTAGTCACTTTTTTTCACCTTCGAGTTTATATAAATATTTAGGCTCAATCTGCATTTTCTACCACTGTCCCACATTGTCTACACTCTACATATGAAATGCCAGTTCCACGTAAGCAAGTATTGCAATTGTCTCATGTGGGAGGTAGGCAACAGACGTGAACTCTGATTGCGATACCCTTTCTAATGTCTTCATTAAAGCGCCAGTTACCGCAGAAAATCTAAACTGCCTACTAACTCCAAGTGACAGTTGCACTTTACTTTTCTTTTTCTTTTAAAGTTAAAGGCCGCGCGAGTTTTCTAAATTCAAACTAAACTTGATTAATTTATACTCTATGATTTCAACAATCTTCTTTTTGATTTGCTTTGTCTATTATTTCCATAATACATATTATTAATTTTAATTAGGAAACTACTTAATTAATTGGTAATTAATTTTAGCGTGTAAAATGTAATAATATTGTATGATATATAGATAATACCTACATAGTATGAGATATACCTACCTACGTTTGCTCCTCGTCTCTCTATCACATAAAAAAGAGTTGCATGTAAGGATAACTAACTCATAGGTACATGATGTATTCCATTTTAAAACGCATATTATAGGGTGTAACTTCATTTGTGATTATATAGTATAGAATACTAAAAGGTCCCATTAATTAAGTAAATATAATGTGAAGGTTTTATGAAAAATGTTAAAACTAAATCCGTGCTAATTGTGTTAACTTGCACACCCACCTCTCTTGCATTGTGCTCTTAATGCTATTAAATCATCACGTCATCATGTTTTTCCTGCAGGCGGCGGGAAATGATAGGAAAAATAAATAATGTTGCCTGCTCGAACCACTTAGGATGTTGAGATACAGTCTCCGTTTAATGCAGTGGTAACACTGGATTACACATTCACTCCCCAGTTAAATACGAGGCAACTGCACACTTCAGATTGTGCTCATTTTGCATTTGTCTTTTTTGCGTGCATTTCCAGGAATAAAACGATGATTCAAAAATATAATAAACAAAACTCACATTTAATTGAGTACGTAGACTATGGGCAAAATATTATAAATATTTTGGTGTTCAAAGTGGAAGTGGAAGAAAAAAAAATACCTATCTATAATAAAATTAGAAATTTAATAATTAATTGTTTCTAATCATTCGAGAATGCGGCGTATGCAAGACATTTTTATATAATTTCACTATTCTTTTTTTAACATATTTTTGTATTCGAAATGTAACTGTTTGTTTTCTTAATAAATAAATTATTAAATTTGTGATTTATTCATATAGTTTTAATTTTAATTTTTGCATCTTTCGAATAATATATAATATAAATAATTCTTGTCCAAACATAATACTGTAGGTACCTACCTACATAATATAATTATTGCGTTATATCAACTTGATTATTTAAAAATCGTATTTATTTTCATTGCTGGTGGAGCTTTTATGTATGAAACTGAAACTGAAAAGGGGTTACTAATGTTAATGAGTTGTAATTTGTTATTTTCCAGTACCGCACTGACGTAAAAACAACTTGTATTAGTGATACAAGCCCGCTTTTTTATATAATTAACCATCCGTCCGTAACCAAATTCAAACGATTTAATGCTATTATTATTACACATCTCCTTTTCTATCTCTACCACAAACTATAGCATTTCTATACGGCGGCTCTCGTAGTCCATTGTGTAAGGCGCTGCCTTTTCATCCAGGGGATCCGGATTCGATTCCTTGTGAGGTAACAATATATTTACTTATGTGATTTTCTTAAATCATGGGTGTTTGCGATTGTTTCACTTATTTTACTTATTACACTAGGTACTGTTTCACTACATTACTATCATTGGGCCTCATGACCTATTGTAGTGTTAAAAAAAATACATGATTTACAGTACTGACACTTAGGGCTCGAAATGAACCGGAACACAACAGGTTCGTGACATCCTCGAGATTAGCATTCAAGATTATGTTTTAAGTTTGTACGAAAGTTGTCAAAATCGTGGTGAAAAATAATATTCATGACGTGTTGTGAAATCCGATTTGTTATTTCATTTGACCGTCTGAGCTTTCCAGGTCTATAACGCTAAAATCATTATATAAATATGTTAATATTTTTGGAAAATTGTCGAGCGATCCGGTTGGTAAAATTTTAAATTTTGACTCTGCATACACTTGATAAACCTCGCCACATCAGGGAACACGTTCTAATTTTAAATATATATTACAAATTATCACTTATTACCAACTATGTAAACAACGTTGAAAAAACATGATAGTGTTGGCATCCTTGTTTTCAAACGATTCACCGATATTCGTATGTATTTAGTCCGAACATGGATTCGTGATCGGTTAAACTCGTAAGATGAGCGTTGCAGTTGATTCAATGTCCATTTGCGGCGTTTATCTGTCAGCTGAGGGAGTAACGAATAACGTTTGCAATCTCGCATAAATTATTCCGCATGGAGTGAGTGGTTTATGCTGTTTTCCCCGCCACAAGCTACGTCTGGTGGCGCACGCTATCGCCGAACGCCTCAGTCGCGATCCTTTAAACCTGCGTGATTGATAAAGAGGCTGCATCGATTTAGGATTCACGGCGCTAATGGAAATATGATTCGCCGTATTATCGCGGATTGCCGTTTTCATTTCATGTGTAAAATGGATTTATCTGTCAGACATTCGCAATATAACTTGTACAACACCTATAATAACAATTTATGCGGAGTACCAATGACATTAATATAGACAAAGCATCTGGAAAAAAATGACACTCACTTTTATGTCGGGTCTGCCGAATGGCATAATTTGTTATAACGCCATTACAATAAAGGTGATATTGCCATAAATTCCCGATGCTTTTTGTCTGTCTGCCGAATGGTTCGGTTTGAACGGGTTCGCTCAAATGAACATTGACACTGGAAACACTGTTCTAACGCCATTACAATAAAGGTGATATTGCTATAAATTCCCAATGCGTGGTATCGCATAATGGAAATTGCGTGACATCTACCTATACATGTGCGAATATCGCTATGCGCGAATTTACTTGCTAGCTACTGTATTGAGTGAGTTGTCCATTAATAATGTCATTGGTGGGTACCTTTATAAAAGACGCTTTTCATCGACATACGCCACTTCGAAAAATTACAAAAACTTGGGTCTTTGACATGCTGGACAAGTGCTATGATCATTCAACTATCGTTCTTCTGGGTACAATTTCTATTACCTACATACATTATACATACGTATCCTGATGATTTCTTCAACATTTCTCATAGCTGATAATAATTACTAAATGTAATAATTCGTAAATGGTGTCTGGATTAATATAGATTTTTAGTATATTGTGTTTTTATACTTTTATATTTAAATGCATACCATGGAATATAGACGAAATATCGACGGTGATCTGACAATAGTATCTATCTGCAGTTTTGGCGAATTCTGGGTTATTGGTGTAGGTATTTTGTACAAAATTTGGTGACGGATCGAATTGAAATATTATTGTTCTACGAAAAAAATCCTAAAGTGCTCAAATTTGACGCGGAAATAGTGTCTATCTGCATCGACTCATTTATGAGGTGGAAGAAATGTCTATCTGCAGTATTACAGTACATCTTGGATAGATAGACCTAACTGTTAGATAGAAGGTATAGCCTTAACATCGTTGATTAATTAATCATTTTATTAGCAACCCAAGCGTTAAAAATAATTTCTTATGGAAAATTATTTTGAATTTGATTCATTTCATTGAAAAACCTGAGGGCAATATAAGATATTTTATGGGTGGGTGTACATAATATTATTAAAATATATACCGACTAGTGAAATATTTCGCGATGCGTGTTTGAATTGTATGTATATTTTGACGCTACGCTTATCTTGACAAAAATTTAAATTAAACAATCGTAATTTATTCATAATTTTATGCGGGACAACACCATTTTTGCATTAATCTATTGATAAAGAAAAACCTACTCAGTCGATCCACACATTTTTCGAACAACTTTTTATAACAGGTAACAATTATTGTTAACAAAACCTTTCCATTGGGTCTATTCTATACTTATCGAACACTAAATTGATAAATAGTATCAAACTTAGGGTAGGTTTGTATCAAAATATTAGCACTTATTGTAACAATTACACGAAGCCGGTTTTTATTGTTGCAATAAGTGCGATATTTTAACAGCAGCAAGATAGGTGCTGTTAAAATATAGCACTTATTGCAACAATAAAAACCGGCTTCGTGTAATTGTTACAATAAGTGCTAATATTTTGATACAAACCTACCCTAAGTTTGATACTATTTATCAATTTATCACTTTAGCGGTCGATAAGCATAGAATAGACCCACTGGATCGTTTTTTTTGTTGCATAATTATTATACACTTTGCTATATTGCGCTATGCGATAATAAAAATGCAAACTTGTGTTCCTAGAGTTTTTTTAAAGCAACCAAACTGTAAAACTAAATAATTTTGATTCTGAAGGAGTTTTATACGCATTCCGTTTTAGGAATTTCGAAAGCTGTTCGATTTTCGAATCAAGCGATTATATTTCTTTAGTTGTATCGGTAAAAAAATCATTATTTTATTTTTATTCAATTTGTTTACATAACCTATAATCATGGCCCCTACATCTTGAAGCGGGCCCCCAGGCTAGACTCTTTAGCGGGGCCCCCTACCTATCGTTAAAGTTAAAGGCAGTGTGACTATCTACAGTTGTGTATTTTGAATAGTGTTCGAGGTAAAAAAATGGGTATTTTTTAGCGTTTTTGTGTATTTATTATTAATACACCCACTTGAAATATGGAGTTATCGACAATAACAAACAATAATCAAAAATTGCATCGCATAACCACATATTTTGAATTATGCTTTAAGTGAAATAGCGCCGCAGACGATATGTTTTTACCATTAGTGCAATTTTGTGACGTGTGTTTGTGTCAATTGGCCCCCCTTAAGCCAGGGCCCCCAGGCTAGAGCCCTGTCAGCCCTTCCCATGTGGGCGCCATGCCTATAATATATGCATTTTTCTGTGTTTTACGTGATTATTCGTCTTGCCAACTACCCGATTGCACGCTTGTCGCTTAGGCCCTCCTCCCACGGCGCAACTGGTTGGTGATGGAACTCATAAACTGGCCAATGTGATGTTTCGCACACGGCGCTACTGAAACCCACTTGAAATAATAATCACATAACCTCAAACTGTCAAACTGGACCATCAGCTGTTTTGTACAATAACTGACAACACGTACGCTGCTGCGTTTACTCGAATACAATTAGGTTATTTCAATTTTGATTATCTTGTACTTTTGACGTCTTAGGTTGTTATGGGTTTTAAAGCATGACGCTTCTTACGCAGTGCTACCAATTTTGGTAAGAAAATGTGATTTTTCACCGAATCTACTGAAATTGGTACCACTATTTTACGGTGACTGGAAACTTGAGAGAACGCGTGACTAGCATGTCGCGTCTCTTCGCGACTGTTTTGAAACTGAAAGATTTCAGTCTTGCCATCAGCGAGCAGCCATTAAAATACATTAGCTAGATACTGGTTGTAATTTTAGTTTCAGTTCCGTCGGATTTCAGTTGCTCCGTGGGAGCATAGTATACGTGCATGGATTTATTTGCAGCAATAGTGTGTATTTTAAACTATCGCGATAATAACTCTACCTGTCTGTTTACACGTAAAACTGCTGACTGTCTCGCCAATCTCATTCTTCAAGAGTAAGCGAGTGTAGTATTTTTAGGTCCCTAACGGAGCTTTTACCTACTTTATTGTATTGATTTATTATATAAGTTAGAGTTAAGAGTGTTTGTTGTCAGTGTGTGATTGCCTTTGGTGAGTATACACAGCGCCTGAAGATGCCGAAAGGCGAAACCTTGGTCGCAAAAAAACGACTCACATGGAATAGTACAAAACTTAAATCCATTAGAATTTCGGGTACAGTTCGGTTATGAGGAATACAACGGAAAACACATTGTGAAAATACACGATATACTGGATTATTTGTTAGTTTGGGTTAGTTTAGGTTAGGTTATGTTAACCTTACAAATAATCCAGTATATCAGTTATTTTCAAAAGGGTTTGCCGCTGTATTCCTCATAACCGAACTATACCCAATTTCGATTATTATAATATGTTTGGTATCGAATCAATACAATAATATTCTAGTATCCGATGACCATAGATATTTGTTTTTTGTTATCACTCCGCGACGTGAAAAGACCAAAAAGGCGAGCGGTCTGGTTTTAATTTGAAGAAGCGAGAAAAAAGAGCCCGGGTAATAAGACGATCTTCAGCGAAACGATGTATTATTCAAGAAGCTCGGATGTTATCGCCCCGTCCGCTCGGTCCATCCGTTTATTAATTATTTTCCGTCCACCATAATACCCACACGATGATAGTGAAGATCACAATCGCGCCATCTCACATTCCCAGCTCTAATTAAAGATCTCTATCTCCCCTGCACTAAAAACTCCCATTCAGGCTTATTAATTCCTAATACGCCGATCGGGTATCTACGCCGGTCATCGGGTGTTTACGTATTTATTAGATGCGTTATGTAGTGTTTCATACATTATTATTTTTAACTTGCGGGTTCTGCCTGCGTTGATAACAATAATGTGGCATCTTTGGAAAACACCATTTTCCTAACTCATCTAAATTACAACCACTATTATTTACTAGGGGTAACTTGAGAATTTTTCCCTCGTAGAAATCAAGCTATCAAAAATCGGTGTGTGTACTTTATCTATGCGCGTAAGAAGTTATACTTCTTTGGAGTTACAAAACAAAATAAGCCGTTACCAGAGTCTAAGTGGATTAGGTTGATGAAAACGTACGCGATTCATTTGTGTCTCATATAGCACATGATAATTGTAATTTAATTATTGTATTGGATCAAAACTCATATTTTCCATACAGCGGTTATATTCGATTCAGAAGTGCCAATGATGAATTAATAAAAAAACAAATTTTAATATATTTTTTGAATTATTTACCAACTCAACATTCATAAAGTTTATTTATTTATTGATATATAATTTTTACTCATAAATAATACTTACATAAATATAGCCTCAAATCTTGATACACAATCTTTACAACGAAAAATAAATATACACTCCAATATAAATAAAGTTTTATGAATATAAATTACCAGTGTAGAATGTTAGTCTCCAGAAATTTGTTTATAAACATATATATTTATTATAACACAATATTGGTTATGTTTACAACACGTGCTGTTTACTTGGTTGTATTGAACGACTTACCAAATGACACTATGCGCATGCGTATTTACCCCTGAGACCGAAATGAATATAATCATAATAATAAATTATGTGTTGCATCGGCGCGCGCAACTTCCGTCACATGCCAAACGTGTTACATCGGCGCGCGCAACTTCGTCACACGCAAAAAATGCACTCTGATCTGTTTTCCCAAACGGGCTCGGCTCGACATCAGGCTCGCCTCTCTTATGCAAAAGTATTTTAAAGCCAGTATTGAATTCATTAGCGATAAATTATCATTGCTTTGTACGCAACCCTCATTTCGCGGTGTAGTAGGTACATTTATGTAATCAATTTATTATCTTTCAATATATATCGGGGCGGGGACAGTGCTGATAATATGTAAAATTATTGCTGTTTATTATTTACTTGCCGATTATATTGCGACTGACTGATAGCAATGGTAATATTATGGATGTCAGTCACTACTGCTACGGGCAGCTATTGTAGCTAGTTATCTATATCCTGTAAGTAAATAGGTAACCAAGTGATTAGTAACAATACTGTATGATAATACTTAGTAAACCTGATTGTCCAATTAGGTTCCTAAGTAGCTTTCAATTGGTTAGGCTTATGTATAATCATTTACACCTGAATCCTTCATTCCTGTTACAATGGACGGAAGGTGGAAAGTAATAATTTACTTAAATATTTTTCCCATCCTTAAGATAATATTATAATTGTAATAAAAATCGTTTTTTTTATGAATATAACATGCGTACATACTCAAATAATATAAGATTTATATTGGTATATTAAATTGATCATATACGTGTGATATGACATAATATGACAGTTAAAAAATAATCATTTGCATCAATGGGTATTTTACAAACAATGGCAACCAATCTAACTAAGGATTTTTTCTCTTCCAGGTGAAGACGAGGAATGGGGAAACGACGGCGAGGCCATGCCTGCCGAGGTGCCAGCTTCAAGCCCTCCTCTGCCGCGGCTGAGACTCAACGCAAGTCTGGCTACAGATCCTGCTGTAGGAAACACTTCCAGGCCCGCATCATCGCTAGGGCCAGCCCCTACTCCGCCGCCAGCTCACGACTTTATGTCATCATTACCACCAGCTTTGCAGTCTGCTTTACCTCCCGCCTTGCAGTCTGCCCTCGCAGCCGGATTATTCCCTCTGCCGTTCCCGGTAGAAGGCCCTGTATCCTCAACACCGCGAGTGACTGATGATTCTACTCCTCGACAACTATCCGTCCCTCTGTACATGTGCACACCATGTGGGATCAGATTCTCATCTCTCAGTACCCTCGAAGCTCACCAAACTTATTACTGCTCGCATAGAGTGACAAAACCTTCAAATGAAGCTGACGACAAAACATCATCAGCAGCAGACGCGACGAGTAATGTTGGCTTGTCTAATGATGATTCGACGTCGGAGATATCTAACAAAGCGCTAAGAACTGGTAAACAGTATACGTGCACCCATTGTTCTTACAGTGCAGACAAAAAAGTCAGTCTTAATAGACATATGCGAATGCACTCCGTGTCTCCGAGCCCTCCGTCATTGCCAAGTTCAACAGCATCGAATGGAGATGTTAATCCAGATCTATCATCCCCTCCGATTCAACAACTAGTCCAAGATAGATATTGTGCTGATTGCGATATCAGATTCAGTTCTACCAAAACATTCAGAGCACATAAAATGCATTACTGTAGCACCAGACAAGTCGTTAAGTCTACTCCCAATTCGACCGCATCTGCGGCCCCTTCAGTTGCAGTAAAAAGTGGGTCTTCGTGTACTTCTGGATCTGCGCCCCCATCACCGAATGACGTCTGCAAATCACCGCCATCGCCTGCTTCGATTTCGAATACATCGCAGCCTCTTCTCGCTCTACCTACAAACCCAATTCTAATAGTACCATATGCATTATTTAGGGGAGCTAGTGTACTAGCGGGCTCAACCGTCCCAGGACTATCTAATCCCGATACTCCTTGTTTTTTGATGCCGAATGGAACAATACAATCTATGGCTCATGCCTTTTCTTCGGTTTCAAGAGCAACCGTAATGAACACACCTACAGAAGTTTTGAAATCTGTTAATAAAGCACGCGAAACACAAATTTGTCGGACAGATCCATCGATTCCCTTAGACTTGAGTGTCCGAAGAACTCCTGAATCACACCGAAACAATGTTGGAATGGATATAGACGAACATGAGAAAGAAAATCGATTGCAACAATCCATAACACCGGAGCAGATCGTTTGCGCTCCTTCATTACCTGGCTCGCCGCCATTAACACCATCGCCAAGACAAGGTGGTTCACCCAATTCGGGTAGTTCACCGAAGCGGAAATATCAAGAATCACGAAGCAATAGCCCTAAGCGGACTACGCTAACCCCTAAATCTAATTCAGATGAAAGTATACAGCTAAGTCCAAAATGTAAAACTCCAATTCAGATGATGCCATTTTCCGTTCCTCCTTCACTTCATCCATTGCTATTGCGATCGGGAGCATCATTGATGACACCTGAAATTGCAATGAGACTTGCAGCCGAAATTCCAGGGCTTCAAAACTCTCCTCAAATATTAGTGAAGCAGGGCGTTTCAAAGTGCAAAGAATGCAATATTGTTTTTTGCAAATACGAAAATTACTTAGCACATAAAAAGCATTATTGCTCCGCCAGAGGTCAGCACGAAGATGGCGACGGCAGTAAATCTACAACCAGTCCGCCAATTAGTCCAAACAATGTGACCGGAAAAACTAGTCCCATCACCCAATACCAGCAGTTGATATGCGCAGCCTGTGGTATCAAATTCACGTCTCTAGACAATTTAACAGCACATCAATCTTATTATTGCTTAAAGAGATCAGAGATTCAGGTAAAATCTGTGGAACCAGAGTTACGAAAGTGTCAAAAATGTAAAGGAATAATGGAAAATGGGCACGTGTGTAGTAATACAGGTGGACTGGGTGTCGTGACTTCGGAAGGAGGTGGTTGGCGCTGTCCTTGCTGTGATGTTGTGAGTGCCACGGCTAGCGCTGCTCAGCGGCATATGGACTCGCACAGCAGCGTCAAAGCCTTCCGGTGCACCATATGTCGATACAAAGGAAACACTTTGCGTGGGATGAGGACACACATCAGGATGCACTTCCAAAAGAGAGCTTCTGATTTGCAAGTGAGTTGAAAGTAAATCATTATTTATAAATACAAAGTAACCGTTTTGTGCAAAATAATGGTAGGCACTTGCTTCTATCTAACAGTTACGTAAAATTTATAATTAACTATTTAAGTACTCATTATGAATCTACTGTAATTCTCTGTAAATTGGCATTAATTAATTAAATTATTTTGTTATTCAAGATTTAACAATGTTAAAAATTCATTATGGAAATATATTATTTTGAAAAAAGTAACATACATAATGTGACATAATATATTATGAAATCCTAGATTTTTACATCGATTGAGAGTTGAAGTCACTTTCACTTTCAGGTGAACACATGTCATGAATAAAATGTTAATAACTACGCTATTCAAGCGCATCTATTCTATAGTCTATACACAAGACTGCTATCAGCCACTATCGGCGGCTATCGAGGATAGTTTTTCATATTTTTTGTATTATAATTTTTACAATAAGTTGGTTGTAATTGTTATAATAAGTGCTCAGCAGCATCTCACTTGGCTGTGCTAAATTTTAGAGCGAGATAGACAGTTTTGACTGTTTAGACGGCTAACTTATTGTAACAATTATAATACCTCAATGCAACCCTATGATAAACTACCCTCGATAACCGCCGATAGCAGTCTTGTGTATAGAACAGATGTGCAGGTGTCAAGAAGTAAATATAATTATAACTTTTGTACTGCCATAATATTCTGAAACAAAATATGTATGGTATTGTCCTACAACACCTAAAACGTTCTGTCGTATTTTTCATTGTGGTAAAAAAATGTTCAAAAACTATTATTTTTTGAAAAATTGAATTATTGTGTACCCAGTCAATAATTTTCAAACCTTAACAAATTAACTGTTAAAATTTATATTGAATGATATCTCTGATTTCTTCTAAATTCCAATTAAAAAAAAAATTAAAAAAATTCATGCATTCTATAACGTGTATTATTAAAATGCCATACTAATTTGTGTTTGTTTTTTTTTTAAGGAGGAAAACTTTATCACTTGCATCTTAGAAGACGAAGCTTCGCGAGGTTCAGAGGCTGCCCCACCCCCCATCGGAGTACCCCTGGCACCACCACCTCCGCCAACGCCATCTCCGGGTCTTGATACCAGATCAGACAAACTGCATTATTGCGATTCCTGCAACTACAGCTCAACATACAAAGGGAACGTCGTCAGGCACGCTAGACTAGTTCATAGTACTTCAGGGACCAAATCACCAGGGCTATCCCTAATAGGCGAAGGAGAAGAATCTCTTGTTCTCAATGGAAATGATACCCATATTACCAAAGTCATACTAGACAAGGAAGAGTCTATAAGACCAAATGTTATTGTAAAGCAAGAGGCTCCAGAGGCAGACATCGACATCAAAAACACAGAAGACGATGACACAAAAAAAGATATAAGAGTCATGATCGAGTCAGACGATATAAAAAAAGAAAATAGTAAAGATTTAGCCATTTCTGTCTCTGAAGCAGAGATCTTGGAAGAAAGCACAAAGCTTGGTCCAAAATACTGTAAGTCTTGTGATATTTCATTCAAATACATGTCAACATTCATGGCGCACAAGAAATTTTACTGCTCGAGTCACGCTGGAGAAAACGTAGCGGGAAATAACAATTTGACTGCGAGGGCCACAGAAGCTTCAGTTCTCTAAAAAAAATCATCATTTTCACGTTCTCGAAACACGAACAACATTAAATAATAACGCAGATTGGATATAAAAATAATACAATGTCGTTTTACGTTTGATTAGCAGCTTTGAGACACTGAATGAATTTCAATTCTTGCACACATCGATTGAAACGTCATGCCACTTTTAAATTTAAGATAAATTTAAACTTCGTAATGCCAATTTATTTCTAAATCTAACTTTAAATTCATATTCTTCAAATAATATCAATTATTGTATAGAGTTAAATGTAAAATAAACAATTATTGTAACGATTCATTTTATCATTTATATACAATATTAGTTACATATTTTATGAAAGTTAATACTGAGAAATCTCCAAACACGAATCTATGATGAGGGCCAGTTATAAAGGTAAAAATAATATTTTTAGGTTAGTATTTCAACTTGTGCTATTCAATATGTTTACTTATATATACGGTGCATTTATTACTACTGTAATTATTTCCAGTTTGAAGGAAACTGTTATCCATTTTTACATATTAAGCATAGTATACTTAAATGTATTAGGTGTTAAGTCCGATAATCGTACTGAATAAGTAGCAATTAGGTTAAGTATGTTACTTCCAAAAAATGGCATTGTATACGTGTAGCATAAGTACTGTGTATTTAACATAGAATACATACTGTTATAATATAATATATTGCTTTCGAAAATAATGGAAAAAATGTATTTTTGTTTTGTTAATTTTTTTCAGAATAGAGTAAACCTGGAGATAATAATTGAATATCGGGGTAACCAAATACTACTGTACATTTTAATCATTTCATGGCAAACTCATTATACTACATATTAATGATGTAATTCTTTCCCAAAGTGTGAAAATAAAAACAGTATGAGAATGTTAAGTCTAAAAAAATTAATATTTGAGTCATTTTGACTCAGGTTTTTTAAATTATTTATTGAACTCATTAATGAGGTGTTTCTAAGTCACCATTAGAATGTATCATATAAAAATATCAGTTACTAATATTGTTTTATAAACCTAGTACAGAACTACGTTCATCTGTCTGCAAACAAATGTAATAAAATTATATAAAAGTTAAAATGTTTTTGTACAAATTACCATGTCATTTTGTATTCCGCCAAAGATGGGAAACATTTACAAATGATATGCTTTGGAAAAAAAGTGTAGAGATATGACTGCTGACTGTCTTAACTACATTTAATTTGATAGCAACGTTTGCAGGTGGTGTGGACATTCACGCAGAGGCGAAAAAAGCTTACAAACAATTAATGAATAATTTATTTGCAGGAATATAATATAGGATAATATTATTAGTCTGTACTAGGGTTTAAGATTCTTTAAATAAAAAAAATCTCAATGCTATTTTTATTTCATTATTAAACGAGCATAATATAATATATTATATATTAATATCACTCAAATATTCCAATCGTAAAAATGTAATAATCTGTACATATTGTATTTTAGCTAAGTATACTTATTACTAACTTTTTAAGTCATTTAAAATAATATGTAATAATATCACTGTATCTAATCGATTGGTTATTTTTCTAGCCATGACATATTGAAGAGAAAAAAAAGTGTAAATGTTATATTTTTCTTCAGATCTTATATCTCGCCGATATAATATAATATAAGATTTTTTTATGCAAATAGGCACTTATTTTTTATTTACTTGTTAAGTTTTTTCATTTGCCGCTCATCTAAATGACGCCATATCATTCTTCATAGTTTAATGCAATACTACAATATTATAATAAACCGCATTCCTTGGAAAAGTTATTATTTGTACGTGGTGTTTAATTATTACAATGTGTTAAAAAATGTTTATAATATTATAATAACTGTATATATAAATATAGTGTAATAGATATCAAATAAAATATTGATACCCTTATTTAATTTTAAATGAATTAAAATACCATAATTTTCTCTATGCCAAAGCATTGCTAGAGCTATCTGATAATATGCATTTATCACCGTGATCATTGTAGGAAACATAATTAATATTTTATGTACTCATTTAGAATTTTATTATAATAATTTGTATGATGATGTCAGGAATTCGGTCTCGAGTACGTATGTAAATAGAAAGTTAAAATGTGCTCATACTAGAACAATTATATTACAATTACTTTTAATTAATAAATCTAATATCTAGGTATCTGCTGATCAAAGATTATTTTAGTCCATCTCTTAAAAATATTTTTTATCAAAGTCAAAGCTTACCCCTGCCTCCCCTTTTTCACATCAATATATTTTGCAAGAGCATTTATTTAGTATCTTAAAATATAAATATATAAAAATCTATAGGTATGTCTGAACTACAATTTTTATCGCGCCAGCTTAGAAATATTGATAAAGGCTTTGTTATAGTATTAGGGTTCATTTTAACTCTCTAACACCATATTATTACTTTATATTCATTAATATAAGTTTCCATGTAATAGAAAAAATATATAATTCAATAATGTCAAACTTGAATAGCATTCAAAACTTTTACGACATTACAAAACAAAAAAATAATTGTAAGTACCTACTGATGTTCTTTATTCAATTTTATTTAAAAATCCAGAGCCCTTTTGAAAAGGTGAGTAAAAGAAATATTATAAAATATTAAGAAAAACTTATTATTAGGTATCTGCCTAATTATAATTTATATCACTTTTTGGAACATATGACAGAGAATCGACGCAACAACAACTTAGAAGTCAGTTAATATAACAAATTTGCTTTTCCGGTATTCATATTAACCAAAATGTCAATACATAACTATGTAAATATTTTTGAACAAATGTCAACAGACGCATAAGTATTTTTGCCAAATAAGAAGTAGTAAGTTACCCTTGCAAAAGGATAAACAGCTATATTCTATTTATATACATAACTGAATATTTATCTTATATGAAAAAAATGTTATTAAAATCATCCTTCATTTTTGTGTAGTGCGTTTGAAAGATGACAATAGCGGAAACCGATAAATATTCCACGCTGCTACTAATTTAATTCCATAATCAAAAAAAAAATATTGAGTCAACCCTGTGTAAGTCAGCAATTGGAGAGTTGAGGTTGCGTCGAGTTTGTGTGCGCGAGGCCGCTTATGGTAATTCCAAACGACATACCTATAATTAAATTTGACGATTGTAAAAAATATGTAATCAATATTTGAAATGTCAATAAGTTATCTGTAATATTAATAAGATTTACCGTTAAAATTAATCAATAATCTTATTATTGCAATTCGAGTTCGAGAGTTCGATCTTTTTGTAAAAGTGTAGAGCTAGGCATTATGGATAAAGAGTGCATCTCTTCAAGTGATTTTGTTAAAATATCTTATACATATTATTATGATGGAAAAAATATCCGAGACAATAAATTATTTATCAATCTTAATGATGTCTTGTTTTATTTATTAGATTAGTAAAATTGCCATTTATATATTTAACTTTTCTATCGCACATTGCTTAATTGGTAATCTGTATGGATTACATTATTTTTAATGTGACAACAAACAATGAGAAATAAATCGAAAACACACTTCGAAAACATCTCAATTCGTCAGCTAAATGCAGAACTATTTTAACTCACATTTGAAATATTTTAGAAGGGAGTTATTTGAAGCATTCAGCTGACGAATTGTACCTTACTGACTTACACATAGAGGTATTAAATAAAAAGAGGGGCAAGAAATCGGCTTTCTCATACAACTGAATGAAGCAGGCCAACAATAGCCGACAACTTACGAGAAATATCGACGCGATAAAAAAAATTCAGGGCATCACGGAGGATTTACTTTGGTCATTATAATGTACCCATATAATATAATGTTAACGTGGAAATTTTGCCGCAAATTGATTACCAGCCTGCCTCACCATACTTTTTCACCATACTTGCCTGCTTCACCATACGTTCATATAACCTGCCGCCCCTAGGTCTTACACATGACCCTGGCCCTAAAGGGGGGCTGACAGGGCTCTAGCCTGGGGGCCCGGCGTGGTTAATAGACCAGATAAGTGATTTAAACACGCATCACAAAATATTCTCTCGAATAGTAAAAAAGTCGCTATTTATCTTCAATAGTATTACTATTTAAAATTATGTGGTTAGCGATACAATTTTTGTGTGCACCTCAATTGAAGGGGTTATCGCAAGACAATGATATACCTACCACAGAAACATAGTTTGGAGATATGACCAATTTAATCTTCTCGTTTGTTCAGTATTGCAACAGGAAAAATTACTATCTTCATTAAAATGTTCTATCTCACATCTAATTATTCTGTTTGGAGTAGAAGGCGTGGATGACTGACCGATATCAATTATGACTGGCATGGCATATCATAATATTACTGTTATAACCATTTTTTTAGCAAAATTTGAATTTGTAAGAACTACACATTGATCATAATTATTGAGACATCGGTGTATTTTTTTAAAAAGTGTCTTAAGTAAAACGTGAGTGTATGCCCTGGGAATTGGTATTATGCAAAATCAACAAATTTATAATTATGTGGCATATGCGATCTTGCGATAACCCCTTCAATTTGATTCGCGCTTAAGTCTCCAGGTTTCAAATTTATGGAACTATTATACAACATGTATTAAATCCCCGAATGTCCTGAGAAATTGATTTGCCAATCGAATCAGTTGAAGTTTTTCCAACAGTGTGACTGATTCAATAAATGCGCCTGTCGTTTCTGAGAGTCCTAATCCGGCACTGATCACATCCGTAACAACCGTACAAAAAAGCGACCGAGTAAAATACTCGGTAGGCGAGTGGATAAATCCGCCACTATCTCTCGCAGTGCAGTTTACTAGATACGTTTGAGGGGAACGCGAAACGCTGCCAGATCTATGGAATTACGATTCGATTTTTTTCTCTCTGTGCACAATTCATACAGGCCAAAAAATTTAACGGCAGCCTCCTATCTCTTTTCGAATGCAAAAAATTCATGCGTGTAAACATGTCTAGTTGGATATATCCGCGAGATCAGGGATGTGCCAAACGACGGTCTCAGCCGAGCGACACACAACCGAGGGTGACTTTAAACTAAAATAATAAAAATATACTAGTCTGCATGGCTATTCTGACATATCACTTAGCTCAAAAATCATTTAAAAAAACGCGATAAATATGATAATAATATTTATTTATTTATTTAAGTATACAAAACAATGTGGACATAACAAATCTAAATTCAAGACGTACGTACACAACATGAGATTTACATTATACGTCAAACATTACCCTCACAATAGAGAAGAGAATATAGAAAAAAATATATAATAACAATAATAATAATAATAACAACAAAAAATCAAAACATACCTAAGTATAATTTAATACAGAAAAATATAATTTTTGAAAACAAAAAACACACAATTTTATACAGAAAAATACAGTTTCAAAAAGAAAATGCAAAGTTCATCATTGAAAATGTATATGTCCTTAGGGAGCGCATTTACTAATCTTGCACCCCTCGCTAATGGTGCCTGATAGGTTTGACACGAGGAAACGGTTCCAATCCAGAATAAATCATGGCTGCGACCACGTAGATAATTGACAGGCGCATGAAAATTCAAATTCATTAGGACACCAGGATTGGAAACCATCCGTCGCGACAACAGGCAAAAGGGTTTCAAGAGCAGAAGAGAACGACGAGATTCAAGAGAGTGAAAAGTAAACATGCCTTGTAGAAAGGCAGTCGGAAAATAATCATCTGACGAATTATCGAAAGAAAAACAGTTAAATGTCTTAAAATAAAGACATCGAAGAAATTTCTTCTGGACGCGTTCTAAAATAAGCTTATAGGAAACCTCATAAGCAGGGCTCGAAATAGACGGGAACGCACCGGTGCGCCGTTCCTGTTCGTGAAATTCTAAAAGATACCGTTCCGGCTCGTGGCTTCTTTGAAAATTGCGTTCCGTTTCATGTTATTGAGATAATATTGCATGTAGGTATGTAGTTTTTAAAGTTGTAAGAACTGATTCGTGGGAAAAAAATTCGCCTGCGGCGCTGACACAATGTGTTTATTATTTATTAATGATTATTCCTACAATATCTATAATATAATATCGGCTATTCAGACTTCAGATGTGTTTACAAAAAGGGCTAAAGGGTTACAGGTCCAGGACCTTAAATTAGTAGGTCTCCGGAACCTGAAAAATAATTTGAAATCACAAAAAAACCTTGCAGCGAAAAAATACACAAATGTACGAGCTTCTAGAATTTTGAAGATAAGAGCCCAATTCTAAGAAAATTGACAAAAAATAAGTGATTTTGCAAAAATGAGTAAGTACCCATTTAAAAAAAACTACATTTTAATGTTGTATTGGGGGGGGGGTAATGTGTATTAGCGCAAAGAGTAAGAGTAAAAATGAAACCCTGATTATTAGGCATATCGCCCTTATGATATCCGAAAAATATTTAACATAATTTGATATTTTTTAATGATTATTCAGCGCTCCGGTTCGTAAGATTTTCTATTTCGAGCACTGCTCATAAGGACACCAGATAATCGACCCATATTCAAAAATGCTACGCACTAATGAGACGTATAGTGTACTATGTAATATGTCGTATTCAGGCAGTTAATTATACGTGAAGTTACCTGTCATTCGTACTGTTTTTAACACGGCCGCTCATGACCGCGTTAACCGCGAACTGTCAAATATCATAGATGAGTAGTAACTGCAACATAGTTTTTAACACGTCATACTTGATTCCAAATACATCCAATTGGATAAAGAAAGTCCAATTGGAGATTCTAATCGGATGCATTTTGAATCAAGAGAAACGCAATGGATGGTGATAGGTATCCGTGTTATTTTGGATCAAGAAAAATAACGAAAACGCGTTACTGTGTTAGTTAGAAAGCTAAAGAAGCTTAGAAAGCTTAAAGTGTACTAGTTACTAGTTAGAATAGCCTTGCAGATAATTCTTTTATTTGTCATTTAAAACCTTTTATCTCGATAATTATTAGGTAGGTATTTTGATTGTGGCACAAAATTTAATGTAGGTACGTGCATATTTGTGACAAAGTTATAAAACAATAATTAATTTCCGAATTAATGAGAAACGCTAAATTCTTTTAAAAAATCTATAATAGTAATAAGAATTAGTGAAAAAACTAAATCGTAGCATGGCAATGTTAAAAATAACAGTTTTGAACCACAGACAAAACGAATTAATGATTTTTTTCAGTACTTACAATAAAAAAATAGTTACGTTGATTATAAATATGTATAATATAATATATTAGAGAGAAAATATTGCAACCAGCAAAGTTTCCATATTTAAATTATAATATAGTAAAGCCTAACAAGATAGAAAGTAAGAGAATGTAAAATTACAAAAGTGAAATAAAAAAAGAATATTGTATAATTATAGACGAAAAGGTCAATAATCATAGATACATATTTATCAATTAATGAAGTTAAAAATGTGTCAAATTGCAAGCTTCGTATTTTTCTGCTAGGTGCCTCTGATAGGTAAATACATCGCCTTAATTAAGTATGAAATCAGTGAACTCAAGCAGGTTTGTTTTTATGGAGCGTCTACTAAAACAACCATGTTGATTTGATATGATAGAGTTACGTAGAGCTGCAAATATTTGGTCGGAGATGATCTTTTCTAGTAATTTTTCAAAAACAGGAAGCTTGTAAATCGGCCTGTTATTGATAATTGCGCTTTTATATTATGTTTATATATAATTTAGCAATAGTAACGAACACGGTACAAATATACAGATATACTGGATTCCAGCACATAAAGGAATTAATGGCAATGAAATTGCTGATCAATTGGCAAAAAAATCCGTAAAATACCCATCAGAAAATATAAAAATTCCATACACAGATTTTAAAACCCAGTTTAAACAAACAATGAGCGAAAATAACGGTAAATATTTATAAAATCTTGGGAAAGAAAAGGGAACATACTACTATCAAAATTATTATAATAGATCTCCTAAAACTTGGTTTAGTAAACATTGTAAAATAAAGCGAAGGATATGTAATAGTGACAATAGCTAGAAGCATGACAGGGCATTACAGTCTCAACGAATCATTGTACAAAATTAAAGTGGTAGATAGCCCTCAGTGTCAGTGTGGGCATCCCACTCAAGATCTTAACCACATTGTCTGGTAATGTGATGCCTATGACCAGTAGAGAGAGGTGTTAATGAATAAATTGGGAAAATGCAGGTTATACCCTCCTTTCACGATTAATTCGTTCCTGGCAAAACCAAATATTTCAGTTATGAAAATTATACATGAATTTCTCCAAAAATGTAACGTAAATGTCTAGTGTATAGTGTAACAAAAATGTAATTCTGTATTATTAATAATGTAACTATTTATGTTTGTAGTTAAAAAGGTGTATGTATACTTTTGTAAACCATTGTAAACAGCGCTCGAAATGGAAAAGTTTACGAACCGGAGCGCTCGACAAATTTTCTGAAGATATTTACAGTCATCAAATCGTATGTGTATGTTATAAAAATAAGTGTGTCAGATTTTCTATTCTATGGCCTATCTAGCTCAGACGGTCAACATATTTTTTCCACGAGACGGAGCGATAATTTTACAAATTTCACGAGCCGGAACGGCGCTCCGGTGCGTTCCGTTCAATTTCGAGCCCTGATTGTAAAGCAGAATAGTCTTCCATTCAGAGAAGAGCTCAATTGCTTCCGAATAAAGAAAAAAAAATATTATGTTTATATACGCTTATAATATGTCCCTTGAAAATTCTATGCAATTGTGGCATCGGAATAATGATAGAAGCTATTATAATTTTTACGTTTGCAATTACGTGCCATATAAAATGTATATTATACTTGCGCATTCTTACAAAGATGGAAATGGCGACCACTGTCACTTTATTTTAGAATTATTGTTTCAGAATCTACATCAATATCTTGTCGATCGTGGGGTTTTTGATTGTGCAGAATAACAGTACATAAGCGATAAAAAATTACAATGAAATCTCAAGCTACATATAGGAAATTAATGAAGTCTTCAATCTGATAGGAAGTACTGACAAATAATTACCACTAATTGGGGATTATTATTATACAATTACGTCTCCATAAATGTATGTTGTTATTCATAATGTCAATATTATTATCATTGCAATAAACTGTTAATACCGCCTAAACCTTGGCATCCTCAGAGGATCCAAGGCCATGGGGCCTGAATCATCATTGGGCGGATTCATGCAAACATGAGCGGATCGACTACGACACGGAAATTTCTAGCCCGTAAGCTTAGATATAAGAAAATTTTATAATCACCCTTTAGAAACTTAGCCAACAAAGTCTAAACTAATCAAGTATTATTTCATAAATACGTAGGTATTAAGAATAATTACTTTCTCAGCATTAATAATTTTATCAGAAGCCTTGCCATTAAATTCGTCCCTAGCATAAAAAAAATCATTGACCTAGCTTTATTAAAAAAGAACATCCGTAAAAGCACTTACTTACCTACTTATATTAAAGTCATGCATAATAATAATTAAATACCTATAAATTCATTCATTCCAAGCCATTCAATGTCTAATGTATAAGTCTAGTGTAAAATTATGTATATTAAGATTTTATTTATAAGAATATGTCTTTGTTCATTTTGTAGGTCAGATATTTCAAAATATGTACCTATCAAGCAAAGAAATGCAGTAATAATAATCCCAACAAATGCACAGCCCCTTTCAAAGCATGTACCTAGAAAAGGTTTGGTTGATTATTTCTGTGGTGAGCCAGAATTCTCAGAAATAAGAGACCTAAGGTACCTACCTACAAGCCAGGTACATATGCCAGAGGGTGTTTTGTCATTTTTCAGTGACAGAATTTGTAAGTTATAATTTTAATTCTTGCCTAGAGTTGACCTGCTTTCAAAAAGGTTGAGATTCATTCGGTTTTCAAACTCTCGAGCGAGACGTCGGCCGCGGCGCCGCGCTCGCCGGTGCCTTCGCCAATTAAAAATTATTTTTATAAATATTTTTGTAACTTTATACGCTGTACTGTAAATGTATTCTTAACAATAAAACGCCCTGTCTTCGCCTGTAATTCCGCGTTGTCAATCAATAAGCATGTCCCCGAAAGGAGAAGCCAGCAGACGATAGCCATGACATTACTTCATCAGGGGGGGTCCAGAGCTACTCCTACGCTACCCCCCCCCCCCCTTTCGGAGGTGACATTTGGCGCCCAACGTGGGGCTTGTGGGCAGAATTGTGTCCGCCCCGAAGCCAGCATCGACCCTGAGATACGCCAGCAGAGTGAGTACAACTGTGAACTTTATCAAACAAGTGACATTTGCAAGTACTCACTCTACCGTGGGAGAAACGCACGGCCAGTTTTTTTATGTTAAATCGCGAAAGCATAGCCAGACAATGCTGGGGCCCGCACAAAAACCGCGTGGTCCCGAATTCTGGACATCAGCACCTTAGTGACGCCTGACAGCCAGCATAGCAAGACAATACTGGGGGCCACGCAAAAGCCGCGTGGTCCCGAACCCTGGACATCAGCATCCCAGTGATGCCTGACAGCCAACATAGCACGACAATGCTGGGGGCCACGCAAAAGCCGCGTGGTCCCGAACTCTGGACATCAGCCCCCCCCCCAAGTGGCGCCTGACAACAACATCATCGACATCGGCTCCATTCCAAGATATGGCGACGCCGTCGATCAGTAGCATCGCTATGTTCCTCCGACCAGCAGTATCATCCGTCGACCCTGGCCTACGGAGGAATACATGTCATACACAGATGTCATGGCCAATGGCGTCGCCACGCTACACGGAGATGCCCCGGCTACCGACGCCGATGCTCTTCGTGACCGAAGTCACCCAGCATAGCGAGGTGCCAGCCAACGGCGCTCGTACCTCAAACCCAGGCGAAACATCTGCCACCGGCGCTGATGTCTCGCCTAGCATAACCACCAGCATTATCAAGCCTAGCGGGTCTTAACGCACTGGAAGACGACGCTCCTCGTAGAGACTCAAGGTCAAGCTTCAGCACCTTACCCCATAACCAGCCGCCTATCATTTGACACCGGCGTTATCACGGAGTACCCCTGCGCGACGCCCAGCACCTTCGTGATATACCTTACGGCGAGCCGAGGTTGGTCGCCGGTGACCAGCAGATACATCAGACATCGCCTCAATCGCCGATGGCCCAAGGCTACATTGGATTTGCAACCGTGAGGGACCAAGAAGACTGAAGCGGAAGCCAATAAGTGAGACGCGGAGGATTCCAGCGATGCAGCAAGACCCCCAGCATAATCGATTAACGAAACAAACATCCGACACCAGCGAGGATGTCACGCCCGCCTTAAAACCACGACACCTATGGCCAAACCGCTTCGACGCCTTGGACGTGCGAGAAGACGACGCTCCTCAAGAACTCAAGGTCCCACTTCCAAAACCAAACCCCATCACCAGACTTCTATCCTTGGAACCGGCGCTATCATGGAGTGTCCCGGCGCGACGCGTGGCACCTCCGTGAAAACCTCACAAGGAAGCTGAGGTTGGTGCCCTGGTCTCTAGTCACACAACGGCGGCGACTAGCATCTACATTAAAGTTAAATTCCCTTCACCAAACCCGCCCCGTACCACCCTCGGTCTTAATCGAGAGTATCACGAGACCCGTCAATTGGTGATGTGAAGCATCTAAGAATTGGCCTGGGAGTGTCCTGGGAAAAGATGCCCAAGACTTAAGTTGCCACGCTCAAAGTGAGCTCTGACTGAGTTTACTCTAATGCAAAGTGCCAGGGAGAGAAAAAGCACATGGAAATTACTAAAAATAAAATGAAGCTACTTGTTTATTAAATCAAAGAACGAAGCTAATCATACAGGCAGCAAAATTTATGTGAACAGATCTTCACGCCCGTAGTAAGATGCCGCAAATTTTTTGAAAGCAAGATAATTGGCATTAGTAGCAACCAGGTCGGACGGGCCGATGGGTTCAACAGCTGGTTGGACTGACCTGAGCATTACCTCCCTTTCGGAGCACATACTCAGACACTTCCATAGGATGTGGTTGGCATCCTGTATTTCTCCTCCGCATCGACATGTAGGACGGCTTGCAATTCCAAGCTCGAAGAGCTTGCCAGCGAATCCACCATGACCAGTCACAAATTGACTGGTGTAATGGTATGGAGTCAGATATTTGGTTATCTCCATTCGCTGGTTCGTCTGGAAAAAACGTATATGTGTGCCGGCCCTTGGTCGATTCGTCCTGAATGTGCAGGTCAAGTGGGAGAATGCCGGCCAGGACTGGGGCGCGTCAGTTGAGGTAGTACGGTAGGCCTTGGTAATGGACAGAAGCGCGATGCGCTGTCCTCTTAAAAGAGAGATTCTAAGTTTGACACTTTTGGGAATGCGCGGGCACCAAGCACTGGCGGTATAAGCCACGATTCCCATAAAAATCGCGCCGTAGGCGATCTTGAGCGCCCTTACTTTTAAGCCCCATCCTTCACCAGACATGCGGCAGACCCTCTGGAAGGCCACTCCAGCCTTGTGGACTTGGGTTTCGGCATGGTGTTGGAAATTTAACATTGGCTCGTCGCTCGGCGGAGTTGATTGAGACTATGCGGGCCGCGGGCTTGTCTCTGGCGCTGGTGCAGAAACCGAACCACTGGGGCTCTGATAAAGGCCCCAAGGTCACTGAAAAGGGACTCGGGTGCGCAGGCCTTGTCGTCAATGCCAGATGTGCAGAGCCAAAGGCCTGCGTTTTCGCTCTTGACCCCCGCCTTGGCGTGCTGTCACTCTCGCACCTGTTAACTGAGCTAGTCGCGTGCGCAGACATAAGCTTTCCCGGAGGAGGCAGCGTGGTGGTTATCTCCGCCTACTTCAGCTTTAAGAGCACAAAGGAACATGTGGCATCAGTGCTCGACGGCATTCTACGCGTAGTTGATGGCAGGGATGTCATCATCTGTGTGGATGCCAACTCGCAATCCCCCCTCTGGGCGCCCGTGGATATCCCCCTGTGCGACGCGGATGTCATCGAGGAGCTGGTGCACCAGCACAACCTGGTCGTCCTCAACGACCCCTTCCGAGAGCGCTTCCATGAGTGATCACCGGTTGATCAATTTTGAGCTGGCCGCTGACTCCTCACACGATGGCGTCTCTGACGTATCCCAACCCCCGCCTACGCGATTTAGAACGCGCGACGGGAATTGGGAAAAGTTTGAAGAGGTGCTTTCCAAAACGCTTGACAGGACATCTAGAACCCGTTTTCCGAACCTACACTCGGCCGCCTCACGACTGACTGCAGACATCAGCGGATCAACCGACGCTTCACTCGGACGCTGCAAGCCCAAGCCACCAAGCCAGTCGCCATGGTGGACGCAGCATGTTTCGCGCCTGCGTGACCTTTTCAGAAAAGCACGCAAGGCCCATCAACGTGCACGCCTACGCAAGCAACCACCTGCCTCCATCGATCCCCTTGCAACCATGGCCAAATCTACCCGAATGGAATACAAGAAAGCAATCACTCAAGCCAAGAAAGACTACTGGCGTAACTTCGTCACCATCGAGGGAGGTTCGGACCCCTGGGGTCCTCCATACCACGCATTGATGCTGGGACTCAGACCGACGAGCCTCTTGTGCGGTATCGAGAAACCGGGTGGCGGATTCACCAGTACTGAGTCTGAAACGGCTGCGGTCCTACTCGAGGCCTTCATCCCCCTGGATGATGAATCCAGGGATGATGATGCCATGAGGATGGCCCGCTTCGAGGCTTCTCTTCCCATCGATACGGATCACTCATCGTTGCCTTCCGAACAGGAGATCAACCACATCGTACGCACGTTGATTGCTGGCAAAGCCCCAGGCCCGGACTGCATTGACAATTTACTTGTCAAACGCACATGGGCCATCGCCGCGCCAGAGATTACGCCTCTTCAGTGACTGAATCAGGAGCGGCACGTTCCCCGACTGCTGGAAGAGGGGCTTACTTAAGGTAATCCCCAAAGCTGGCAGCCGGGAACCGTCTAGCCCCAAAGCCTACCGCCCTCTAACACTTCTGCCCGCTCTGGGTAAAGTGCTGGCGAAGCTACTGTGCCGCAGGATTGAAGCCCACCTGGAGACACACTCGCCGCTTTCCGACAAGCAATTTGGATTCAGAAGAGGCAAATCAACAGTCGACGCCATAAGGAATGTGATTGCCATTGCTGAAAATTCCCGCCGTAAATACGTCCTAGGAGTTTTCCTGGACATTGCAGGTGCGTTTGATAGTGCGTCTTGGCCTCTTATAATTCAAAAGCTCCGATTCAAGAGACTACCAGGAAATTTGTTCGCTTCAATTCAAAGTTATTTCACCAATAGATCGATATAATATATCGAATAGAATAGACCAATAGATTTTCGAGTTGGATCAACCACAATAGAGAGGAACACCAGCATGGGATGTCCCCTGGGCTCAGTCCTCGGGCCCCTTCTCTGGAACGTACTCTTCGACGATCTCCTTAGAATTCCACTTCCAACCGACTGTACTGTCATCGCCTACGCAGACGATGCGCTGCTGCTGGTCCAGGCCGACAGCAGGGCGAAGATTGAGAGCACTGTTGGCGAAGCCTTAGCATCAATTGAGACTTGGGGTAGATTAACTAGACTATCATTCGCACCTTCCAAGAAGGACCAAGGACAAAGGACCAAGACGACTCAGCTGTTCGAGACCACTTACAGTCCGATTCGGTGACACGAGAGTGAAAGTGTCGAAGATCGTCACCTATCTAGGCGTCAAAATGGACACAATATTAAATTTCCAACACCATGCCGAAACCCAAGTCCATAAGGCTGGGGTGGCCTTCCAGAGGGTCGGCCGCATGGCTGGTGAAGGATGGGGCTTAAAAGTAAGGGCACTCAAGATCGCCTACGGCGCCATTTTTATGGGAATCGCGGCTTATGCCGCCAGTGCTCGGTGCCCGCGCATTCCCAAAAGTGTCAAACTCTCTCTTTCTAGAGGACTCTCTCTCTCTTTTAAGAGGACAGCGCATCGCGCTTCTGTCCATTACCAAGGCCTACCGTACTACCTCAACTGACGCGCTCCCGGTCCTGGCCGGCATTCTCCCACTTGACCTGCACATTTAGGCCAGCGGCGCTTCACTATTGCTCCTCAAGGGCGAGGAGGCCGACGTTGGTGATTTTCACCTCGTCCCCCCTCCTCGGCTAGCTGGCGAAGGAGTAGCATTATTGAAGCGCAGAATTAGACCTATGTCGCTCGATGCGGCCATTAAGACCTGGCAGCGAAAGTGGGACGAATCGACCAAGGGCCGGCACACATATATGTTTTTTCCAGACATACTTTACATACATCTAGACTTTTGAAGCTTGGTAAGATGCCATGTCTCACAGCCATACACGCGTTGAATAAACGACATTTGGTCCTCACAGAATACTGCCTTGACCTCCATGCGACTCCAAGTTCGCTGAATGCAGCCCGCCGTACCCATGCAGATAACAAGCTTATTGGAAATACCACCATCGTCGGCAACCGTATATTATACGATATTCGTAAGTTCCATACAAGAGGATGCCCCCTATAACTGGCACCATCTATTGGCGTGACTATGAATATTTTGACTATGTGAGCCCCAGAACCCAAAAAAGTATTCATTATTATTAATTACTAGCTGAAGTACCCGGCTTCGCACAGGGTCGCTTCGTGGTTATATTTATTTTAGATATTTAAAAAATAATAAGAAGTAATTATTTTTTTAATATTAAAATATTTGTGTAATACAATATGGTATTATGAAAATAATTCTAATAGGAGTAAAGGTCAAACAAAAGAACACTAAATTAAAATCGAATCCAAAATATGAAAACGTTATTAATATTATTAATATGTAGTAAAAAAAAATCAAAATTGGATGGAACAAACAAACAACAAACTTTATATTTTAATACTATTATATAATACTAATTTAGAAACCTTCGCAGGTGTGCGCACAACAACTGACAAAAGTTTCATCGCAATCGGATGAATGGTATAGGAACGCATACGAATAGAAGAAGAAGAAGATGGTTGTACTAATTCAGAAACCTTCACGGGCGTGTGCACAATTGGTCAAAATTTTATTGCCATCGGATAAATGCAATAGAAACGTATACGAATAGAAGAATATTGAATAGAAGAAGAAGAAGAAGATGGTTGTACTAATTCAGAAACCTTTGCGGGTATTACCACAACAACTGACGAAGGTTTCATCGTAATCGGATGAATGCTATAAGGACCATACGAATAAAAGAATGATGAAGAAGAAGAAGATGGTTGTACTAATTCCGAAACCTTTGCGGGTGTTACCACAACAACTGACGAAGGTTTCATCGCAATCGGATGAATGGTATAGGAACGCATACGAATAGAAGAAGAAGATGGTTGTACTAATTCAGAAACCTGCGGCCTCACGGGCGTGCGCACAATTGGTCAAAATTTTATTGCAATCGGATAAATGCAATAGAAACGTATACGAATAGAAGAATATTGAATAGAAGAAGAAGAAGATGGTTGTACTAATTCAGAAACCTTTACGGGTGTTACCACAACAACTGACGAAGGTTTCATCGCAATCGGCTAAATGATATAGGAACCATACGAATAAAAGAAAATATAATGAAGATGGTTGTACAAATTCAGAAACCTTTGCGGGCGTGAGCACAATACTTGATCAAAATTTCATTGTAATCGGATGAATGGTATAGGAACGCATACGGGCATAAGGCGGGCGTGACATCCTCGCTGGTGTTGGATGTTTGTTTTGTTAGTCGATAAAGCTGGGGGTCGTAAATATGGGGGTTGTAAATATTGTGTTATTCTTTAGTTTATTTCATTGTTTATTCTTGCCTCACATGTGGATATAGGTTTAAGTTGCTGAGGGATGATTGCATAATTATTATAGATTTCTCACGGCATTGTATTGCCATTTGATGAACGTAACTATTTGTTGTTATATTGTATTAAATACAGTGAGGTTAACACATCACGGTGTTTCATTTAATATAATTGTTTCCTTTATTATGTTCTTTTACATTCTTTCTCAATAAGAAAAGATTTGCTGGCGCCCTTTCGTTAATTGGTTCATCACCTATTCGCAATTAACCGCTGCAACGGTATGACAAATATATCTGTCGGATACCAAATGGATCCAACGGTCCTTTCCGTATTGGATTGGAATTCACCAGAGAGATAGAGCGACAACCCAATACCCTGAACTAGCTCGTGCCTGTTATCCATGTAAGTTGGGATAACAGTGTTAAAGGTAAGGTGTACGATGAGGTCTTACTTAACAACGAGATGTGCAGCGATTACTTGTTTCAGTTATTTCTTAATTGGAACACCAATAGCAGACATGATATCGATGGATGGATTCAATTTTAACATAACCTACCTGCTATTTAACGGAATACAAAATCTATTACATGGGTAATAAATAATAAAAAAAACAATACTATTATCACAAAAAAATATTTATTTCAATTCTTTAAAAAAACCTATAAAAGTAACAATATGGTAATGTTGGGAATAACAACAGACAAAACGATTTTTTTTTTAGTACATTCAATACCTACACAATAAACAAATTTCCATGTGTTCTTTGAATAACAACTATTATTTTCCAATTTTCTTGGTCCTATCAAAAAAAATATTGGATCAATTATTACGTCTGTAGAAAAGAAAAATTTATTACAAATATTGTTCCATTCCGAGATAATGGCAGTAAAGTATTGAGTTTTCATAAACCAACAGACATGATGTGCAAATCTTAGTTGATTGCTTAAGACACATAATTCAAGCCAAAAAGAACGCTTTCATGGTAACAAACAGGAGCTCAATTTATTACCTGAGGTGGGATGGTGCCTTCAAACTCTTTGATAATAATTAGATTGTAATAATCAATAAAATATAGAATTCAAATGCTAACAGTATTATGTATTTACGCTTATTTTTTTTAATATTACAAGAATACAAAATTAATATTACATAACAATAAATAATTATAGCTTGTAGTTGTGAGTTTTATCAAGTAGTTTTTTTTTATTGAAGGGAATCCTTTTTTTTATATGCAGAATACGAATATTACCGGGAGAGTGAATCCAACTAATGTGACAAAAAAACGTTATCTACATATAAACAAAAACTATTACATATTCTAGATGCAAACTAATAAATTGAGTCACAAAAAGTTTCACTTCTCACGCATGCGCTCACCACACACTCATTTATTAGATATAGGTAGTGATAAAGCAAAGCATGTGTCATAAAATATGTTATATGCGACCAATTAAATGCTGAATTTCTTCAGAGTACAAAAAGTACTATTACGATTATACATTAAATGCTTCAAATCAAAAGCTGTACTCTTACATGGATAAAAATCATAACATTACAATAATATAAGTTAGATAGAAGAGGGACGTAATTTATATATTATGTGTCACAAGAAATGAGTGTCACATTAAAACACCACAATATTAATTGGGCCAATCTCCTATCCAAGTCCTCAATTACAACCTCAAAAATTGTGTTTCTTTCCTATGACTTTCTTCCACAATCTAATAAAAAGAAATCTTTTATGATTCGCTATGGTAACCGGTCAGATCTTTTATTTTAAATCTTACATCTTATATAGGTATAAAAAATAAGGCTTGAAATGCGCACAGATCTTCTGCGCAGTTCCAATTACAAAAACATTATTTTGAAGTCGATGACAGATGAACAAAATAAAAAAAAATAATGTCATTCACATTACGCACTAAAAAATAGTTACATATTAAGTAATAAAATTATGTGTGCATATCGTCGTTTCCCGCACAATATATCCTGTGTGGATTTTAGCACATTAGGAGATAATAAAGAAAACTGTTTTAAAAACTTTAGTCTATAATTTTTTAAACAGTTGAAAATCCACATAGGATTTGTGCGGGAAACGACGATATTATACATTATGAGACATCCCATTTCGAAATCTATCACATTACCTTTCGCTCTTTTTGAACTAGGAAAAAGATTTTGACTGCTTTTCATGCATTTCCTGCTAAACATGCATCATGCCGAACATTATTTCCAACCGGTGACTCACGACATATATTCCAGAAATTTTGTCTGTTAATTCAAGGTTCTATTCAACTTTCAATATCACTCCCCCAACAAAATTCTTAACACACATTAAACAAGATTTCTATATAAATACTTAATAGCCTAATCACCATCAGAATCGGCCATTTCATGACTGTCTGACTCGGAGCAACCACTTCTGGATCCCTCGGCGCTATATGAATCATCCACATCATCTTCATATTCTATTAAACTGGGTCTTCCATCGATCAGATCCCTCTTTGTTTTGGTGTGAGCGGGAAAGGATAGTCCGTACTGTGCTGCATTTTTATTCAGCATTTTTAGTGCTTCATCATCCATCTTATCGTAGTCATCTTCCGAGGATAATTCATCTGTAGGAAAAAGTTACCATCATTTAAAAAAAAAAAAAAAAACTTCTTATGTGTCTAAAGCGTCAATGACATTGAGCTACTTTACGAGCTGCTTGTTGGCGAATTTACAATCTGCCTGTAAAGTCACCCAGTGTCATCATTGAACAAGCTGACAGGCAGATTGTAAACAATCTACAGAGAAAAGTTGAAAGCCGGTCAACTTTATACGCTACACGCCGGCGTGTGGGCATACTGCGTAGTAGAGCTATCTACAAGCATAACATGTACACAAAAACAAAAAAACAGTCGATGGATGTGACAGTAAAGTTAGTCAAAGGAGCCGTATCAACCACGTGGTCTACGCTACGACGTTGAAGTATTAACACAATATTTTTTACCACAGTTAACCTTAATCAATGGAAAATTACCCGAAGAGATGGCTATTTTGCACTACCGAATTAAAAAAGAAAGTGAATCAATAGAACTACAGACAAACATAACTGAAATGAAACTTGTTCATAGATTGTAATAATACTTTGTAGGCTGTTGCTAAAAGACAAGACTGTCAGCGATTATGATTATCGGGCATCTCTGATAAAGGTAGATGCGAGACTGTCTTCAAAACGATAATAGCAGTGGCAAAAAATGCAATGACGAAACTGCAAACAATTTGGAGAGTGCACAATAACACATTAGCAATGTGTTATTGTGCACAAAAGTGTTTGAGAAGCAGATGATGATACAAATTATTATGTTACGATAAGGATACAAACCTAACGATATTCTTCGCATTGCGTTGGCCATATCGTTTTCATTGATGCTGTCGTCATCGGCATCAGTGTCGGGATAGTCATTGCGGTAATTATTTTCATCATTGGAGTCATCATCTTGTTCCTCATCATCTGAAGATTTATTGCCGTTATCTCGGAACGACATGTACAACGAATTTGAACTGTATGGATCGATCCTGGAAAAGTTATATATAAATTTTAAGTAGATTCTTTATGCGTACCCCTGGGGTACGGGAAGAGTTTGGTGGGGGTACGCGCTGCACTGGGCTTTGGCTGCGCCTGGTGCAACAAGCATTAATACGACATCAATACAACATCCATGCTAGGAGGTTTATCGCATACGGAAGAAGAGCAATTATTGTTGGAATTAGCTTCAGACGGATTCTTGAAAAATAAATATAAGGAGGGTACTTTAATATTATTCTGGTTGCGAATGCAACATATGTATCCAGTTTTACAAAAGAAAGTCCTGAAATACATCTTGCCTTTTCCAAGTTCATATCTATGTGAAGTTGCTTTTTCAGCATTTGTAGACATAAGTCAAAAAAAGGAACAGGCTTTTGGATGTGGAACTGCATCTCAGATTAAAATTAACAACCAGGGAACCAAATTATGATGATCTGTCTCAACATGAACAATTTCATACTTCTCATTGATTATAATGAATGTTATTTATATTTTATTATGAATGAATTTTATTTTTCGTTTATTATTATTTTGTTTATATACTTGCTAAAAAAAGGAAAAAAATAAATATATTTTCATTGTTATTAAAGTATATGCAATTTTTTTTTGACGAGGGGTACTCAATGTTACGTAAATTATAAACAGATGTCAAAACTTTGGGACACACTGCTTTACATGTATACACAAATTGTTGACAAAATTGACATTGTGTTCCGGATGCCGCCAGAAAGTGCGACACTTTGTACCCTTGTGGCACAGCCTCAAGGATTCCATCGCCGTTGCTGGCCCACCCTCACCCTGCAGCGATACTACAAAAGTGATCTACTGGTATGGCGGGAGGCACGAGAGTTGGTGATGGACCGAGGGAAGTGACGCGAACTTATGCTTGCCATTTGCCAAAATGCTGGAGCATGACAGGGTGAAAGAAGAAAAGAAGAATGTGCGACTGGGTTTAGGTGGAAGCTCACGGAAAGCAATGTGGTGGCGGCGTGGGTGTCAGTTTTGCAGACGAAAACGACTACTCAACCAAAGTACAATGATAACTAATAGTGCAGACTCAGCAGATATGAGGTGCAGGCATTCCATTTTATCACCACGAGGTTTGTTCAAACGGCACACACCTCTTACATCATTTGCAAGCCAATAACTATCTTTTTTGTTATTAGTCCTATCCATCTGAAATCATTATCAATCGATTCTTCATGGTCGGTTTCGAGATAGATGATTAAAACATTAGAGAAATTACCGTCCCTCCCTGCTTTAAATAATGTAATACATACCTGACAATGTCATCGAGCATCCCAAAATCAAAGTCACGCTGTTGTGATAGATACACATCATAAGCAAATTTTTCTTCACGTCCTGCTGTCAGTTTTTCTTCATCATCTTTGGAATCATGCAGATCGAGAAGAGTGTAGTCGGTGTTCTCACTACCGGTAGCAATATCTTCAGGACATAGTGATAAACCTCTACTGTAATTGATAACTTTCAACCTATTGCTTATGACAGAATCTTTATGCTCCTCCTTTAGTTTGTTGATTATATCAGAAACATTTCTTGTAGCTTTTAAGGTACGCTCTGCGTCATGATTTTGAAGCCATTCTTTTTTGATATGCGGTGAATTGTTATCCTGGAACAGATATAATAAAAAAAAAACTCCATGAGGTAAATTAACTAATATTACACTGATATAATAATTATAATGGTATTTATCCCATGACTATCTACTCGTCAAGCAAAATTTCTAACCCACTACCATTTCACCAGATACAGCGACATCACATTGGACACTCACGTTTGCTTCTAAACCTATATGATAATTAATTGAGATAGCATTTACTTGGTAGAATTCCATTTTACAAGAAATGAAAATATAATTAATATTAAAATCTACAGGTTTTTAAAAAAGGTTTGTCGATGGCTATTTCGGTTGTAACACCATTCTAGTCTTGATAATGGTGTTACAACCGAAATAGCTATCGACAAACCTTTTTTAAAAACCTGTAGAATTTAATATTAATTATATTTTCATTTCTTGTTCTATATGATAATATAAATGACTATAATGATATCGTATTAGATTTATGGATTGTCACCGCGTGTTGTTCTTCTTTCTTTACTAGATATTTCTAGCTCGTTGCAGAGGCCATACACAGGAGTTGTATTGAAGTATACTGTTAGGTATATGAATGTGAACCACACTGTAAATATATTGAATAGGGAACTGTTTACCTGGGAGAAAATGTTGTTCCGAGTAAAAAAGGGGGTTATCACATACTATATCACAGAGTTGGCGAACCTTTTTATGTATGCGTGCCAAAATTTCCAAAATATTATTTTTAACTGTCTGAAGTTCCGAGTAGTAGGTATTTTATCAGAAAAAAACGGTTTTTAAAAATCCTATTAAAAAAGTGATGTTCTAGATACCACTCGCAGAACATAGCACACGTATAGCTTTATCACTTTTTTCAGTAATGCCATACATTTCGGTCCACCAATTTTGAAACTGTGCCAGAATTACTACTACTAGCTTCACCAAGTATTTGTTTCTTATTTGGTGGTAATTTGTTGTGGGTAGAAATGAAATTGTTTGTTAATGCATTAATTAGTTCGGTTCTTATCGCACAAATTGACACGAGAATTGCTCCGATCAGATTAGGCATTCTCAAGCATCGTAAATTGATAAAAATTAGAGGTTCGCGGCGCGGCATCCTCTGCCGCCTGATGAGGTTAGTGTAATAATATTATATGTAACACATAAAGCCTAAAGACCAACCTCTGCAATTATATATTTACATTAAACGTAATGCTTATTCTTGAAGAGTACTTGCCTGCATTTTTTTATACAATGCGACTGTCATGTATTATTATTATATGTATTTTTTTCTCTCTTCAAACGCATGCCATGCAAAATCATCTCGCGTGCCACTAATGCCATAGGTTCGCCACCCCTGCTATATCAAGTGTGAAGACCAGAGAATTGTCTGAAGAATTTTTCAGCACTTAATGTACCTAAATTCTTTAATTTCCCATACATTAATATTATCATCATTCGGGATCTTTTTTTGTATTTAAGATCTCATTTTTATATATAAAAATATCAAGCCAAGTGCAGCACTTGCAAATTCCTTGTGGCAACACTATATGAAATCGGATATATACTGCGCGGCGGTATGCTGGTATGCAGTCCCCCTCTCCACCACGGAGCAGATACATGGTGAGATTATTTATTATGATCATTAATTATTACTCTGCTCTGGATTCATGACAAGTCAACATCTAATGCGGCTAGCACGCAGCGCGCCAGCCGCCTTTTAATCATTCGCATTATCATTATCTACATAATCACACTGTAACCTGGAGCATTTAGGAACATCCGCAGTTGTCAATATGTCCCTGAACCGAACGGTTACCCTCGAAGACGAAATCGGCCTGTACAATCATCAAGTATGAGGGATTCCTGTATTAATTTCGTCAATATTATTCTTACCTCTTCATTGACAGTTCCAGAGAATATAAAAACCGACGGAGATAGCTCGGTGTTCTCATCTTTACGAAACTTTTTACAATGCAAGACTACTGCTTCTAGGGGACTCTCTTCCAAACGCCTCTTCACACGTACAATAGTAGATGTCATTCTTCAATAATTTTTCAATCACGTATCTGAAAATACGTATCAGCAAATTAATAAACAAGTCATGTGAAATGACAATATTTTGGTTTCTAGTCGTAATACAAAAAGGTCACATACTATGAGTAATAAATAAAACATGACAACTGTTTGTCATAGGCTATAAAAGTTTTTTTTGATTAAATATAATATAGCGAAATCAGAGCGTTGTCGAAGAGATTTTAGAGTACTTAATTGTTATATAGGAATGGGGATAATAATTATCATGTGAATTGTCAATACTTATAACCTAAAAAGTAATGTTGGTAAATTAGTTATATTTTCTAGAAATTTCCGAGTCAAATTAGTTGGAATTACCTACTTTAAAGAAGTCGAGTAACCTCAACAACGGTAGGGTTAATTTAGGTGTGTATAAGAAATCATAATATAAATAAGTCGACTGAAATACGAACAAATACAAACAACGCAGCGGGAGCTCTCCGTGTTTTTACTTTATTTCCATAGATAATTTTTACTTCTTTACTACGTATATTATCTATGGTGTGTCTATGGTGTTAGTCTATACCTCCGAGTTCACTTCCATAAATAATAATTGTACCTAGTACCTACCTACCTATTTCCGCAAAAATATTGTACCTACCTATGCCTTGTTATTATTCGTTGACGCCTTGTCATCAGCTGTTGAAAATGTAAAGGAGTTTTGTTTTTCACTAAAAAAATATCGGAGAATTTGAGAAATTTCGAGGCCATATTTTGCGTATTCACACCAAAAAATGTGAACCTATATTGCAGAATTTAATTTCAAACAAACAATTGTAATTGATAAAAAATCGGATGATGAAAAAATTTCAATATTGTTTTTAGAGTAATATTAATGTAGGTTTCTATATTCAGTTAAAAAACAAGTAGGTAGGTATATGTTTTAAAAACAGAAACTATTTACAAAAGGGCGGCCCGCCAAATATATTTAATTTTAAAAGTGTGTGAATGAATTTCAATGAACAAAGAATACCTAGGTTACCTACCTAGGTATTCTTTGTTCATTGAAATTTTAAAATTGTCGCTTTTATGAAAAAGTGTGTGAATGAATTTCAATGAACAAAGAATACCTAGGTAGGTACTAAAAGAAAATACTAGGTTACTAGAGGTGAGTTGGAAATACTGTCACCAGTTTGTATACTCAAGTATCGGATGAAACTACCCATACTCAGTACGTGTGGCTCAATAAACTTGTTCCAAAAAACTTGTAATGATAATATCATCGCGAGTCGCTGGCTAGTTGGTAAACTTTCAATACTATTGACATTAAATGCGCACTCGAATACAATTATATTTTAATTTATTAGGTAGTCTATGCATGCGAATGACATCATCTTATGTATGAACAATAGATCATAAATTTTCTGTAGCAGCATATTATTCCCTCGGAAATGTGGTGAGTGACTGAGGTGACGCAGTTTACAATAAAAAAATCATTGTTATTAATTTTTTGTTAACAGAATATTATAACATATTAACATAAAAACAACTCATAAATTTTAAATGTGTTTAAATTTTATAATAAATGGGAAATTTCGAAAAGACTAGCTCAGTGTATTTTTAGCAATTCTATTGAAGCTGATATTTCAAATACGGAGTATATAAAATGTGGAGTTAAGTTTTAGTTCCAGTTTAGTATGAGACTACGCACGCCAAACGCTCTATTCTATATAGTATTCCAAATACTAGTAAGTATTTTGGAACAAGTTTTGATACTAAGTATTTTTTTATACTGGTAGTAAGTATATAAAAATCGACACAGTTTTCTCACCTCTACTAGGTACTAATTCATATATTATCAGCGCTTGGAATGGAGCGGAACGCGCCGGAGCGCCTTTCCTGTTCGTGGGATTTCCAAGGATGGCGTTCCTGTTCGTTAAAACCTCGAAAATGGCGTACCGGTTCGTAAAATATCCGACGGACAGCGAGTCGTCTAGTAAAATCCTCAAGCGTCATACTTTATATTATTACGTTCCGGGTTAGATTTAAAATTTACGAAAATGAATTGATAGGTACAAAAACATAAATAATTTTTTTATTAAAAAATAATTTTACTGGTTTAGAAACACCGAATTTTCTATGACCCGTACATAATGTACTTAAGTTTTTTTGAAATAGTGATAGAGTAAGTGTAAGACAAAGTATTTGAGAACTAACCTTTTTTCAAGACAATACTTTTGTCAACGAATTTGGCCTTGAATGCACCAATAGACAGACCTTTTGCGTCAATGGTGATAAAACAATAAAATTGTATACAAAGAAAGGCACTGGGGCAGATTTATTGCATTGTCACACGTATGGGACAATAATGTATTTTGAAAAAAAAAGTTTTTATGATTGTAAGGAAAGGTTGGAAGATATTTTACATTGGAATGTTGATTTACTGTAGTATTAATTTGTAAAACGAGAAACTTATTTTTTTTGCCAGTTCATACATATTATTTTAATAGAGTAAGGTTAAGGTACATGCCTAAATATAGTGAGTTAATAACGTAATAGTTATAATGCTAACTGATATAATGATAACTGGAACTTTTAAATTTTTAAATGAAACACATAAAATACATATATTACTTTACTGTATAAATGACTGTATTAATTTGTTAAATATTGCACAAAAATAACATAGTAAAGATAGTGTGAATAAAACTACGTGCCCTACCTAAGTATCTAACGAGATAGGTATACAATATATTCTGTCCTACCGAGGGTTGAAATTCTTGATCACGTTTATGATCAATACGGCAGTGGTAGGCAATTGTTTTTTGTAATGAAACTTAAAATTTTGTATCGAGACAACCATAATTGACCGAATTGTCCATTTATTATATTATTATGTTAGCGAAATTTACATGGGTTTGACGCGTTCATAGTTTTTGTATTTCATAATGCAATCGGGGTCGTTCATTGGTCGTTTATCAAGATTAAGTTGTATGCAGACAATGATAAGCGTTTTCATCAGATGAAGCGACAAAATTACACTCCTTATTTTTCCAAATTTAATCATTTTAAGTTGTGTTTTTTTGGTTTTCCATAACCTAACCCCCATGCTTTGCTGCTCTACACTAATTTATTTTTTATATTTCTTACATTATTGATGAATTGATGAAGTTCAGCGGAAATACTTTGCAGTGAAAAACTAAGTAGGTACCGAGAGAGATGAAATAAAATAAGGGAGGCCTTCATCCAGCACTGGATCGACCAAGGTTGATGGGTTGGGTTCTAAATAATTATTATTGCATACATGAGAAAACCTAACTGTTGCAGCTGCTTTGCTAAATTTGTAAATTTCCGAAAAACTTGTGCTCTGACATCGTTTAAAAACTCTTTGTAGGTACTTAATAGCTTAAATTGTTGTTTAATCATCATTTCTAAGGGGGTCAAATATTTCATATTAAATATTAATAATACAGTCATGTTTTTCCCTGTGACCAGAACATACGTATTTGCTGTTTTACCTACCTACTCAACGTTACGGAATCGCCAGATAATAATTATTTATCCTAATCTATTATAATATTTTACTTTGAGTGACAAAAAAATAAATATCATTTCCTCATATATTTTTATTGTTTTAATTTTATATGGATATTTTTCGGATTGAATGAACTGTGTTTTTGATGGTTAAGGTGATGTCTCTAGGTAAAGTTGTTATCGAAAAATAGCTAGAAAAGTTTATTAATCGGTAAATATATATTCAAAAGTAATGAGAAAAATAAAATAAAAAATTAAGATGTATCGTGGAGTTCTATATACCAAAAATACGTGTCAAATTCGGTACATTTCTATCGGGTGGTAAGAATGAATGACATAAGATTTATTATCAAAATTACGATAAAAATGTACGTAAATCTATTACCTAGGGAAACGCTAAACGTTAATTGGAATTTATTATATCCTTATATCTTTTTTTTCAAATTTAAAAAACATCGATTTAAAGGTTAGAAAGCATGCAATTAAAATCGAAACATCTCGGTTCAGACTTAATTTATCGCAAAAAACGCTTAGCGTTTCTATTAAAAATATTATTTAATAATTTTTAGGCTAGTTATTTAAATTTAATCTTGTATTTTTGTATATTAACGAATCGATTGTAAATAAAATGAATATTTGACAAGACTTTATCGACATATGCTGCTAACGCGGAAATAAATCGAACTATTTTTGAAACAGTACTTGCATAGATTAAAAAATACATACACACACGCATACATTGAAAATAAAGGTTCGCCAGGTACGAAGACAAAAACTGTGTTAATTCTGCTGTCAATAATTTTTGTTTGCGATATTGGAGCATATGTCAATGGACTACATATATCAACCTCCACTTTCTGAAATAGTGTTGTGTAATTATTTCAGATATTTATTACTGTTTTGACGTACCTACCTTTTATAAAGCGATTTTAAAATAAATATAGTTTCATAATAATATAAAGAAAGCATACGAGCGAAAATGCCTAAGATACTTCTGACACACATCAAATTTAATCTTTGTCTAGTAACTGTACAATTTATCCATATTTATGTTAAGTGTTTAAAATGTTATAAGTAAAAAAAAAATCGTCTATTCACGTGGTAGTCGCGAAAATTATGAACAATATACAATGTTAAAAATAATAAGAATTGTTAAAATTTCTAGTCACAATATTATTCAAAGACAAATTAACCCGATCAAAACAGCCTCGACAAACTTCCACTTCACTAACTTTTGTTCTATATGTTTATCCTGGATACAGCGGCAAACACATTTTGAAAATAGCCGATATACTGGATTATTTGTTAGTTTGGGTAAGTTTAAGTTAGATTAGGTAATCCTAACAAATAATCCAGTATATAGGCTATTTTCAAAATGTCTTTGCCGCTGTATCCAGGATAACCGACTTGTACCCTAACTTTAATTACATACATACTATTGTACTATATTTGGGCCATCAAACGTTCATTCCTGTCTACGGCCTTAAAATTATTATCTACGTGCCTATATAACTGTATGCCGTCCTGTCAAAAAGTGGAGGTTGATAATTTAGTATGTAGAAAATAGAAGTTATTATTAGTCTCCATAAAATATAGGGTAAACAATTCAGTGAATGAACACATAAGAGGTGAATTTGAAAATAAATTAAATTAAAAACGATTAAATGAACTAAGAAAATTATAACAATAGGTAGGTACAATAAATTGTGTATAACCGTGGTATTACTAATTTTATGCCGTGATGCTTTGATAGTTGAACTTTTCATAATATTTGGATCACTATTTAGTTGCTCATTTATCTGCTACATCATAAAGTCGTAAATATTTTTTTTTATGAAGCAATCATAAATACAAAAAATTAAGATCTACTTTTCAATCATAGTAGATACCTAGGAATATGGTATAGGTGTTGATAATTTTTAATTATTTATTCGAGATCTTCAGGGAATTACAAAAGTCCACACCTAGAAACCACTGGGCCAATAAGGTTTCTTTTTATATCTCCAAATCCATTTCACTTACACATTTATAGGTAAAATAAATAAGACTATCTTTTATTTTATCTTGCACTGTTCTTTAAAATCGACATTAGATTTTTTCAAAGAAATAACGTTCTGTCTTTTTCTTAGAATATTATGTAATCAGTGGTGCACTTACTTCAAATTCTAAATTTTTTTCTTACGTTTTACAATTTTTTTTTTAATTTGTCACTTATTTTGTCCATGGGTTTGCTTATCAAGATTTGTTCGCATGTTTATTTACGTTTTTTCTTACCTCCAACTTCTTTTTTATTCAATTCGTTGCGTGTCTTACTTTATTCTTATCTCAGATATAGTTAGTTAGTTAATACAAACCGTCCACTCTGTGGAGGCCCATATGAACCCATTAGGATCGGACATGGTTGAAACGAAATGAATTGGGATGTCTATATAATATCGACATTGTCATAATTATAACTACAGTCGAACTCGGTTATTACAATCTCGGACATAGCGAGATCTCGGATTTAATGAGGAAACAGTCGTTGACATTTGGTATATGATTTTCTCCGTACATTTTTATTCACTGTTATAACGAGATACTTATCGGATATACCGAGCTAAAATACTGGTAATGTGTTGATCGTTTAAAGACATTTCGACCCTAAGCAATAAAATCCGATCGGACAGGATGCCGCCGGGGACAGATTACGTTTATAACACTAGTTAAGTGTCTAATTGTTGGTTTCGCCGACAATAAAAATACCTATTCTCTGATATAACGAGTACCGCTTATAACGAGCACATTCAGCCGGTCCAACCTTCCTAGTAATAACTAAGTACAACTGTATATTCCTTATTTTGTTTAATAATAATTCGAATGGCATTTGTTTTGCTATTCATTTCATATCATTCTTTTATTCCACCTCTAGTAGAAATTCGATGTAATTGTCAATTGTACAAGATTAAACTCAATCTTATAAACATTTGTACTTAAATGTTCATTTACTACTATAAATGAATTTTACTGTAGAAAAATATTTATATTAATTCGTATTGACAACGTAAAAAAATCTGGTTCATTGACTGGACAGGATACCCTTGTATTGCCACTGTAAAAAAAACTACGGTAAACAAAATGTAAAAATCATAAACACTTTAAATCAAATCAAATAGACATGTAATGTTTATATAATATTTTATGGGGAAAATATTAATTGTAAATATTTTTACATAGGTAAGTAAATATATAATAAATTTAAATGCATTTTTATCAAGCTTATGATTTTTAATATGTGGCGACACACAATATTTTATTTCAAATCAAATCAAATCAAATCAAATAATTCCATAATTGATATAGATACATATTCGTGAACATCGTATGCATGTTAAATTCTTTTGTATTGTTTAAAGTACAATACGAAATAAAAATATTTAAATAAATCAATCAGAATCCAATGAGATAAATATATGAAAAATTTCTCTGTATATAACAATTTCTATAACATTAGAAACCTATTAGAATAAATTATCCTACATGTCCACACGATGTAAATATTTTTTTTCTAATAATATGTACCTACCTACACTTCTGGGGTTGTTTAAAATGATTCATATTTAATAAAGAATGTTTCATTTGTAAATCTTGCGTATTACATACTTTTTTAATTAATTTATAAAAAACCATGCCGTTGCTTTTTCGTATACGATGGATTTTAATTTGATTAAAAAATAGTTTACCATAATCAAAATATTTAGAATTTACGAAAAATCAGAGCTTTGAAAAAAGCGGCATGTATTTTGTTTAAACCGAAGTATCTTCACTCATATATTTTCTATCCACTCTTAGTTGCATATTTTTATTCAAACTGCTAACAGTGGGAAATTGTGATTAGTTTGTCTATTATTTCATGTATTTTAATAATGTTTCCTACTCCAATTAGATTCATATACGTTTAGTTATTTATATTTGTATAATTATTTATGTATTTCTTAGAAAACGATTTCGTAAACTAAAATGACTCTATATTTGTATGTTACCACTAATTGTTATAGCCGATAGCGTATTGGGCGAAGATGATGATGAAAAAAGTATATCATGTAAAACTAAAAGATATTTTTATGTTACAGATTTATTATTATATCTAATATCACACATTTTTGGAAAATTGTCGAGCGTTCCTGTTCGTGAAATTTTCCATTTCGAGCACTGTAATATTATGCTCCACCGGGAGCAAAAATGTCAAAAAAAACTATGCCAAAAATAAAAGTAATCGTGGTAGGTACATAATCGGCATTTAAATATTTTTCAAGAAGGGAAAAGGTATCGACTTAGATTATAGGAAAATGGTATCGATAACGATTATTGCAAGCATGTTTTGTAAGTATCGAAGTATCAACACTTAGTACAATACTTGTAAGTAGATACTTTTTTGACAGCTCTAGTCTATGGTTATAATATCTTATAACAATACGAAACGTCGAGACATTTTGTTTGCGAGTTGTTGATTTGTGTGGGATTTTATCAGTTTATGACGTCGTTATCGAGATGAATGAATTAAAGCCATTCAATATTGGATTGGAAGAGGGATCTTGGCGAACACAAAACTTCAGGCAGAGCGTGGTCGCTAAAATGTATGTATATTCCTATTTTTTATTATTCGAAGGAAATGCGGTGTCAATGTCGATAGTATGAATCATTAAATAATGCTATTCCGGCTGTCACGAAAATAACTGTCTTCCTTCAAAGAAAGAGTACTACAGCTTAACCACAAAAATGATATAGAGTACAGTGATAAATATACACCGTACTTAATAATTCTGACTGAAATCATAAGACATCTGTCTATCTCTATGACTCATAGACTATGAGGTCAATATTTTCATCAATATATCCATGGAACCATCTAAATATTGATAGTGTTCTACGATCAATAGATAGGATATTATGTCACCAAGATAGATCAAAAAGTAGTTGTCCTTGTTTTGCTCAATTCCTTTAACCTAACTCCTTAGGAAGCTGTGGGAAGAGTGTGATCCTCTATGTGGCTCCTCCCCGGCTGAAGGCAGTCTTAAATCTTTTCTGCACTAAGAGTAGGAGTGCCACGAAATTATTTCTTCAATCAGATTGCAAAAACTAAATCTATTTGCAGAGCGGTGCTCGGTTATACAATTATACTATTCAATATGTTGATTGATCTCCAGCATTTGCAAATTGATAGATCGAATTTTCTTCTCGCCCTGTCTGACATCTTCACTTAGCCTGTGAGAGTGACCAGCAAGATGGTGCGAGAAGGACGGATATTCAAAAAAATATATTTTGCTCGTTTGCCCTGCGAGCTCGAGTGTTAACATCAGATCTAGTGAAATTAACCTTTGTAGCAATTCATAGAGCGGCATTTCCCAAATAATTTGAGTTACGGTACCCTTTTATATTTTTCACAACATAACGAAACTCCTTAAATATTATGTTATTGCTCATTAATAAATAATGTTATGCAGGTGACCCTTTTTCTCACTGTGAATTTCTTCCAGTTCATATTCAGAAACAAAACGTTTGTTAATCGAAATCTATAATCCAGAAAATATTACAACAACTCTTGTCGCAGTTTAAACATTCTAATGATTTTTCGTAATGCCACTGAATTTCTGAATATTAAAGCAGAGGGCGACTGCTGATTACCAATATCTTCACATATAATTTTAAATTATCGAAAATGGTCCACTTGTAAATTTTGAATAAAATTAATAATCTAGACAGCTTTGTCTGGCACAATGAAAATTAAATATTTTTAAACTAGCCTCCTTTAATCCCTCTGACAAAATCACACAAAACCAGCAACCCTCACAGAATACCATTTGGAAACGCTGCTATAGAGCAAAAAAAAGAAGTGTAAACATATTGAAAGATTATGTAAGAAAGTAGAAATTTTAATAAACAATATATATGTTACTTTCAGCGATGAGTCCATTCAAAGAACCGGGATACCGACCTCCCGGAACAGCATAGAAATGGAAAACCATGTCTTCCAAAAGGCAAAATCCAGGGAAGAATACTTAAGCATGGTTGCAAGATTGATACTTCACGTCAGAGATATTAGTGAGTTTGAAAGTTTCTTATGTTTCTAATATTCATGTACAGTAGAGGTTCTTAAGGCCATGCATTAGTTGAGGCACGGTCTAAAAAGATCGTCGCTAGGCGATGCGCGGATTGCGGGTGGCGGGTGAAAATGACGCCTGTCAAACGAAATATTAATTGTCATATAAATCCAACATACGTCCATTTTATGTTCTGTTTATTGTTCTATTAGTAACAATAATAATATATTCATTGACATGTTTTCTTTTTAAAGTAAATGGGTAACGTTTTTAGTCATCTTTACACGATTTTAGAATTAATTGACCCGTCGCCATCACGCAGCAAAGTGACGTGTTCCTGGGTCAACATTCTCTCAGTGAATGGCAGCGAGTCCAAAATTTCGTCGCCCGTACAGTTGAAAATTATTTGGCGTTTCACTGATGCGTCACCTTAACCAATCGGTTACGGCCCGAAATTGGGTCGATTCACATATTGTCTGGGTCGCCAAATATTTTCAACCATTAGTTAGAGTAATAATATTCTCTACCATTTTAAGGTTTTTGTCCGTTGAAGGTTTGCATTTAAATCAATGCTACAATTTGATCGGTACATTCCCGGGGTAACTACAAATATTTAATGCTCAAGTCAGGGAACACAAAAATATAATAATTACAAGATAAAAAGAACTTTTTATATACAACGTTTTTAAATTTTCTGTTGAATCATATAAACTTGACTTGACTAGCTTAAACGATCAAAAAAATTTGTACCTGATAGAAATAATACTGAAATGTCATTTTGACATGTCATATTGATTTCCATAGTAACGCATGTATATAATATTAATAATTTAGTTGCTATGACCCCAGACCCCTAGCAACCAATAATGGTGTCGAAATAACTTTTCATACAAAACAGAATTAACTGAAAATGATTTCAATTCTACTTAAAGATGGCTAAAAGCAGTGGCGACCGGTGAGTTATTTTACTGGGAGTTCACTTTTTTCACCTTTTGACTGCCGTAAAAAGGCATTTGCCTTCATCAAAACTTCACCAAAAAATCAAAAAAAAAAACTATTGGTTTTTTTAATTTAGTACATTTAAAAGAAATAATAAATAACTCACTATTTATTATTTGTTGTACCTCTAAAAACAGTTTTTCTTGAAAAAAATGGATTTTAAACTTTAACACAAACTATTTTGTTTTGACCGAATTATTAGTAGTACCGAAATATCTCGTATCTGGCAGTGACCGGGATTTATTGTTCATTTGTATGAGAAATCCATTCTTCTGTTTTTCATCGACACAAATTTTTCAATTACGCATTTGTTGAAGTCAGGAATCTCTTGTATCATTCTTTTTTCGATACTGAGCATACATAATGCGTTCAATCTTGATTGCGCGATGGTGTTTCTACTAAAACACTTGATCCGTTTGAGTGTGAAAAAACATCTTTCGCTTTCCACTGATGTCATCGGAATAGTAAAAATTAAATTTAATAGTAAAACCGTTTCCGTAAATGTGTCAATGAGATTTTTTTCGATTAAAATGTTTTATAATGCTGAGGCGCCATCAGCATTATAAAAATTATCCAAGCTGTAAATAACAGACAATTCATTTTTGAGTTTATTTTTATCTCAAAAGTCAGACGTATTACAGAGCTAGTTTGAAGAGATATCATAATTGATAAACATTGTGAATTTAGTTATCAAACTGAAAAAAAACTTGAAGTTTATTTTTAAATTGTACTTCGCCTAAATTTGAGAAATGTTGTCAACATGTGCAGAAATTTAAATGCGTACTGTGAAAAGAATTTATTTTTATAATAATATTGAATAAAAATTGTCATACAATAATTGTACGTGTGATACGGGATGTATTGTTTTAAAACCGATGAATCTGCGTTCGGGCCGAGAGCGACTTGAACTGTCGCTCCCGAGCACGTAGAAAAAATATTTACGTATTGCTGTTCCACGCGCCAGACGACGCTCTTTCTCATTGCAAAGAAATCGAAATTAGATTACTGGGCGCTTTGGTCGAGCGATGGCGAATATCGCTCACATCAACATATAATATTATTATTTAAAATAGCCGGTTAAAAACACATATTAGAATTTGTTTTTGTATATGAATTAATGACTACGGTAATAGATCAGAACACTTTTAATTAATCAAATATAAATTAAATACTCATTTAAAAAAAGTCTTTTCGCATAAATTGAGTGGGTGGGTGTGCACCGCTCCAACGCTCTCAAGGGAGAATCGCCACTGGCTAAAAGTATTAAAAAAATGCATTGACATCGTGTTCTGATATATTCTAAAAGTTTCAAATGTCTGGCTAGTCAGGAAGTTAGTTAAAAATCGATTGCAAGATTTGTACCGGACAAAGAACCACCAGACAAAGAACCACCGGACAAATAAGAATACGAGCTAAGAAAAACGTTGTAAAAAGTGAGTTAACTTCTGGGTGAGGCTGTATGAAGGTATAATTCTCAAGTGTGTAAAATATGGTATGAACTTAAACACGTGTCTGTTATTTTCAAAAGTTATATCTGTACTGTAAAATGCATTAAGTTTTAACAAAATGCGCATTGATTATATTTCAGGACACTCAATGAATGGGTATTGTATTTCTTACGTTTTATAACCTGTCATGAAGTAATAAACCAAATGTGGCTTCAAACCCTTGATCTATGGTGACTGACTTTCATATTTCTATAATAGTAATCTGTTCTGTGTTTGAAGTAAAAATGACTTACATGAAAATTTTATCAATATTAATAACCTACACAACCAATTTATTGAAATGAAAAGTGGTAGGGCAATCAACTCTAGTTTTAACAAAAGTACTGAGTTGCATTTTGGTTGAGCATTAGTAAATGAAGCACTAAATGTACCTGCTGCTAGGAACCAGTACCACAACTCGTATGCGTTAATTCTCTTCCTATTGGCTTCTCTGAAAGTCCAGGTTTCAACACCGTATGGGAAGATTGACAATATTAGTGTTTTAACAAGTCTTTTTTTTGTTAGTGGTTTTTGTGTTGCTACGATTTTTCCATACCATGGTAAGATGTCTCAGCGTTCTTGGACATCCCAATTCTTCGCCTAATTTCTTTCTCGCTGCTACTGCAGTCATTGAGGCTTGAGCCAAGGTATATGAAATTGATCACCCGCTCCAAGTGGTTTAGTCCACTAGGCATATGTATCATAATATATATTATATCATACAATATTATGTGATTGTTGTTTAAATGACTAAATAATTTTTTAATCCTGTTTAATAACAGATACAAAGAAAGGCTCAATGGCAGTTGGCGGTGGAACACCCCAAGGCTTAACAGGATTGCCTGGCGGTCCGGGCGGTAGTCAGGAGAATCCCGGTGGGGCACCCAATCCTAATCAAGGCGGAAATGGAAATCAACCGGGCCCCGGGGGCAATCAAGGGACTCCCACTGATCCTATCAACGCTTTACAAAATCTCGCTAGTCAAGGATCCAGAAACAATAACATGGGTCCGCAGGGGCAAATGCAGGTTCCCCAAGGCAATATGGGGCCCGGAAACCAAATGAGCGGCATGCAGAATCAAATGGGACAGCAAGGGCCGATGGGGCAACAGGGCGTTCAGCAGCAACCTCCGATACTAGGAGGGACATTACTGCTTACCAGGCAGCAATTCCAAAACAAGATGGGCCCCGGGATGGGTATGGTACCCAATCAAAACCCCATGGGACCCGGTCAGATGAACACCAATCAGATGACAGGTCAGATGATGAATCAGTTGGCCAACCAACTCGCAGCAGGAGGGATGCAAGGGCAGATGAACAATCCCAATATGCCCGGACAGAACCCTATGAATAATCCGATGGGCGGAAACAATCCCATGGGCGGGCAGATGGCCCAAAATCAGATGGCTCCCAACATGTCCGGCCAAATGGTGGGACCAAATCAGATGGGCGGACAAATGAGTAAGACTTTTTTTTTGGTGATTAAGTAGTCAAACGAAATGTTTGAATTTGAGCGTCTATTTCCCCTTTTCAACATTTTGAGGGTTAAGAAACGAAACCTCGTAAGTGACAAAATAACAACTTTACAGGAGAGGGAAAAACCTCGATTGCACACTATGTATTTAATATAACAGTGTTTTGTCATCTATAGTAAATTTATGTATGTAGTATGAGGATCAGTAAAAGAATATGCATTTACGACTTATCATTAGTTAGTTGAATTAGAATAGTTGACATAGTAGATATGAAATGTCATTTCAAACGATTTTGGGAGCTAAATATTTTTTTAAGAATTTTCACCTTCGGTAGATGCTGATACTACCAATATGTTCAATAATGCAAAAAACGTATTTTGAACAAAATGTCACTTACAAGGTCTCGTTTCTTCCCTTAATTTTTTATAAACGTAATTTTTGCGTTTCAAGCGTAAATGGTTGGTTTCAACTTTTAACATTACTTTATTCTTTATCATATTGTATTTTCAAATTAGTTCAATATTATTAAGCAGTTGTGTTGTTTGATTAATATTGTAGGCAACATGGGGGGCGGCCAGATGAACATGCTGCACATGCAACAGCAACAGCAACAGCAGCAGCACCAGCAGCAACAACAGCAACAGCAACAACAGCGAAAGAGTGCAGAGGGCATGGCGGGGATGATGGGGGCCGCCGGGGGAGTGGGCGGAGGCTTCCAGGGCGGCGGGGTTAGGGGCGGAGGTGGCGGGGGTCACTTCCTGCGACAGAGCCCTTCTCCTTCTGCGCCCTCACCCGCTGCCATGGGAGGTCCTAGCCCTGCATCAATGGGTAAGTCTTTCTCTTCAAATATTTTCAGTCGAGCATTTGTTTGGAAGCTAATGGAAGTGTATATAATAGGTAGGTATTGGAAGCATTAATTTAGTGACAATAATAATATGATACATGCAATTAAATACAATTTATTATGAAAAAATGACCTTTGACACAAGAAGACTGGAAAAATACTAGAAATTACTTATAGATTGTCAATTAACTTTTTGTCAGAGGAGTGTCAGTAGATTAAAAATAATGCTGGGTCGCTTGTTTTCTGAAAGCCTCCTGAGATTCTCAGGCCAAGACACGGAAACATACAAAAGGGTATGGCGGTCACCCCATATAGGAAAATACACAGTACACGTGTCTGCGGCACTGAATAACAACTCAAAGGTGGGCTTTCTTTGCTGGTCACCGGTAACCTCCACGGCGCCCTTGTAGTAACCCTGTGCTGGTCACTGGATGTCTCTAACACTTATTATGTATCCACGCCACGATGTCAGTTTTTTTTACTTATAATTCAAAGTGGTCTCAAAGAACTGACATGTTTTACATATCTATTATCGACGCCAATGTATGTAATTGAGTTTATAATTACTGTTCTTTTGATCAGGTCTAATGGGTGTTCCAATGGCATCTCCCATGTCTGTGGGCAGCGGTGGACTCGGGGGAGGAGTGGGAGTAGGTGTCAGCAGTGGAGGAGGGGGCAGTCCCGCTCTTGCCCCCTCACCCTCCTCTCACCATCCTCAGCAGCAATTGCACCCTCAACAGATCATGCAACAGCATAGGTAATAATAATATTTGAATATATCGTCACCGTTTTAGCAAAACCATCTATGTGCACTTTCTCAAATTGTGCAGGAGAAGGATAAAACTGAATAAAAAATTAATGTTACATTTAAACATTAAAATTATGAAGAATGCTTTATTATAATCAGAAAATGGTCTAAGATTATTATTTTGTTTACAAAAATCTTTTATTTTTAATACAAAAATAATAAAAATACAGTTTGTGATGTCACATAAGTTGTTTTGACCGTTTTGTAAATACACATAGTTTAATTTATTCATCAAAATGTGAATAATAATAAATTCATGAAAAACTGTTACATAAATAATAGTTGAAATATACATAGTGCGTTAGTGATAAATTGCAATATCATTTTATTAATTATTAATGCAATAGTGAGATGATATTATATTTATAAGTTCGTTTACTTTCTATTAGCAGGTTTAAATGTTAGGTTATCGTAGAAATAGTGGTGATCTTTCTCTATTACACTTTTTAATTCCTGAAGATGTATGTATTTCGACTGCGATATTGGCAATGATTCATTATATATATTACAAAGGCAGTCAAACGGTTGCACTGATAAAGTTGAGTTTGTAAAAGATTGTTCCATCTGGTAGATACTGTAACATTTTAATATCATATACAACAGGATCTCCGATTCGTTTTCCTGGTCTGATTGAACTTAATCCAGATTTAATCTTATCCATAATTCTTAAAAATTTAAAATCAATGACATTAATTTTATAAGGTTGTTTTGGTCTTGCTAGCCGCATACGTGCTATATAATCAGATGGTGAATATATTGGAGGCTTAAAATACTTTTCTTAGGTGGCATGTGCACTATCGGCCTCTATCATGGTGTGGCCTTTTTCCAGAAAAAGCTGTTGAATCTCGATGTTTTTTCTCTCTAAAGATATAACTTAGAGCAGTAGCGAATAATTTATTTCGGTTTTGATATCCACACCCATCCGATATTAGAATTATTTCATTGTATTGTCCTGCTTTCGATGAGATGAGACAAATTCATTAGAAGATACATTATGAAGAATGTATATGGTGAAATTGTGTAGTTGCAGCTTTTGTTTATAATACATTTGTGCCTGTGTTTTGGACATAGCAGCACACTTTGGAGATCCATTGTGATTACTAACCGTCCAGTAATACTTCTGGTACTCTCCTTCATTTCATTTTTGGTCTTCTAGCATCTTTTTTTTTTTAATAATGTGGCTATTGTATTTCATTTCTGAAACATTATTCATTTTATAACTACAGCAGATGGCAGTGATGGCACACTGATCTTTACGTGGTTGGTGGATACTGATTTGTTGGTGTTAAATATACTGGAGTATATTCTGCTGCTTTATGACCATTTTTCAGAGACCATTTTTTATATTCATCATGCATTATTTGATGGAATTAGTAACCATAATGTAACATTTTTCCACAAATCTCTGCGTTTTGATTTTTGGTTGCACTACCAATTATTTATCTTCAGTCAGATTCGTATTACCTGTCATTGTTGCTTTCAATTGGCCACTGTCATCGAGACGTTTGTAGTTGTTTATGCAACTTTTAAATTAATTCTCGCCTATACCCTATTGACCATGTTGGCATCTTCCAGAAATTATTGAATATTTCCTGTCTCTCTTTTTGAGAAAGCATCTTTCAAACCGTCGTGCAAGACCATAATGCATAGCATATAACATAGAAACAAACTATGTGTAGCCAAACTGTAAAAAAACATTACACTCTCGATATCAAAATACTATCTATATGTTACTATAATATACACATAGCTGTTTTTGTGAACCGTGGTTTTTGAACCTTACACATAGCTGTTTTTTATTTTTTGAAATAACTTCGGAGCGAGTTTACCCAACACATAGATCATTTTACTGGCCTATAGAGAAAAAAATAAGGAATGACTTGGTATTTAAAAGTCATTTTTGATAAAAGTGACACATAGATGGTTTTGCTAAAACGGTGACGATATATATAATAATAATCGAACCAGAAGTGTGCTGTATCTGAATCAGAACCGATAAATGATACACTAATGTCACTAATATTCAACAAGCTCATTCCAAACCGGTGCTTAGTCCCAACCATATGTGCAATTTATCGAATGGTACCTCGTCGATCTTGCTTGATGAATGTCCGCACATTATCGATTACCTTGTCATTTCAGCTTGTTGTGAGCCATCGGAACATGATTTCCTCTCCAATGATGTGCGGCCATCTTTGAATAGGTTGTATCACACCTTAATTTGTGTGATTCCCATTGCATCATCGCTATCGCTGAAAGCCTGCTGAATCTTCCGAATGGTTTCCAAATAGGTATAATGAAGCTTGATGTAATATCGATGCTCAAGTCATATCACCGTGCAGTAGACCTGTGCACATACTGTATTTATGTATTATTGTGTATAAATGTAGGAGTCGTACACCTCATATAACAATAATTATTATTAGTTCCATTGCGGTTTCAAGTTGGTCTTTGTCAGTTAATCGCAAAAAAATATATGTATTTTTTAAATTCAGTAATTCAGAAAAAAAATATTATAAATATATAGGTAATAAAATGATGGTAAATGGCATTAGCGGAAGCTTTACACTGTGCATTGGCAGCAATAATTACTGAAAAATATCATGCTACGATACATGACTATGATTATTATTACTGCATACATATATTTATCTTGAATTATCTGGAACACATGAGAGAAAACATAAATTATGTAAATATGTAAGAGAGGGCGAGACAGTACACAGGGAGAAGACGTATTATACATACCTACACATATAAACGCAAATTCTAAATTTGAAAAATCGGAGGAATCGTATATTTTAATAGGGTTGTGAACGAAAACATAAATTTAATTATTATACCCTTATATTAGTTTGACAAATGAACAAGTTCAGCGATGGCATGCTCGGCAATGTCGGGAGATTACGACTCCGCCAGGGTGTTACAGCAGTTAACAGACAAATAATTGAGTCTGAGAGACATTATACTTGTAAACGCATGACAGGAAGAAGACATAATATGAGAATGTTGGATGGTACTGCCACCTGATAATATTTGCTAGTATATAAGATTATGCACATATTTACAGTGTTTTGCTACATATGATTAGAATTAATAAAGTGGGAAATTTTGTTTATAAATTATCTTGAATTACTTACCATTAAGTAAACACTGAATTTCTTGAGAAGATTAAGAAAAATGTAATGAGATATTGGTATTTTTGTCAGGTCCGGGACAATGGCCCCTAGTCCATCGTCATCTTTGAATACCCCTCTGGGGGCAGGTGCGGCTCCCTCTCCTCTCGGCGTCGGGTCGGTCAACGACGAGAACACTTACCGCGAAAAGGTGCGCCAGCTCTCCAAGTATATTGAACCGCTGCGTAGAATGATTTCCAGGATGATCACTGACGGAGAGAGTGAGTACTTAATTTAAATTTATCATACGGGTTACTTAATTTAAAACAGCAAAATTGCTGTTACAGTAAAACCGGCTGCAACATAAAGAAAACGCTTCACTGCCCACTTGAAAGTGCACCAGGATGGATTTAAACCACCAACATTTTGATCTGCAATCGAATGCTCTACCACTCTTGCGGTTCAGATTGACGAAAATATCTACTGAACGTAACACGAATCACTTCATTGTGAAAAAAAAAATGTCCCCGGTTGGGCTAGAACTGCCAACTTTTTGTTCAACAGTCAAATACACTGCTCATTGTACCATGGCAGCTGCGCAGCGAGTGACATTCTTAGGAAACAATAATTATGTTCACACACTATTTATTATACTATTTTAAGTTTTTTCAAAATAATATTTACAAAATACTGTGTGCCCACTCTGACTGAAGTAAAAGATCGCCCACCAGCTACGTTGTATAAACTTGGCCTTGTACACTGCAACCGTGTCTATAAAAAAGGAATGCGGTTGTGCATTTGCAACTTCCAATTTCAATGATTACTGTGCATATAATATTATAATATACGTATCTTAAAATAAGTAAATAATAAATAATATGTAAATTGCGGGAAATAAAAACTTAAACCGGGAATTAAAATGTAATAAAATAAAATGGGACTGCTGAAACTACATGCAAACGGTGGTAAACGTGAACTCCGTCACGTAAAATCGGGTTTCCACTATATGTATCTGCTTAACTATTTATTTATTAAATATTTTTACAGATGTGGACAAGCTGACAAAGATGAAGAACTTTTTGGACATATTGTCCCATCCGTCGAAACGAATGCCTTTAGAAACCCTACTCAAATGTGAAGTGGTTTTAGATAAATTGGATTTTAAAAGGAGTGAGGGAATGTCTCTTCATTCGCAATCCAATCCACTGTATCTACAAGCAAAGGTAACTTCATTCTATATTGTACGACACTATGTGTTTTAGGTGCTTTTAAACGATCAGTTTTGCTGTCCAATCAGTCTCCGTTTCCGTCGAGCTGTCCGTTAAACTGACGTGTAAATGCAAAACGTAAGTGGCCGACTGAAACCAAAACGGAGAGGAGACAGGATGGATTTTCTATCAGTTTTCATATCATTCAGAGCATTCAGAAATGGCGTTGGCTGGATGAAAATGTAGCTTTTTCGCCATGTGACTCACATGATGTCAATCATTAAGTGATGACAGAGCTTTATAAAGATTTTTTTAAGGCAGTATTTTTCTTTGTATGTATATTATATTGTATTTTATTCCTTTTGAAATGCTTCCAAGTATTGTTATAATTGTGTTTCAGGAACAGCAATTATTCTGTCCTCTCCTGGAAGTAGTCAACAATGCTCTCCAGTCCCCTGTCGCCAACCATACCTTGAAAAGAACGTTTGGACCATGCGTAGAAGCATTATTTGGACCCGAAATAAGGTAACTAAACTTGGTGCTTGAGCCAATCATGTTTGTACATAATACTTACCTCACTCTGGTCCCATATTCAATAACTCAATAAACATTGGAGTCAGTTCAGATGAAGCAACATCTTAATACAAGCGATCTCCAAGAAGATCGCATATTACAAATGTCGACGCGGTAATCATCGTGTATCCAGAGCCAGTCCCGGCAAGCACAAGGTCGGATTAGAGTATGTGCGCGAGGCCCCTAGTTATATTATGGGTGTGGGTTATTGTGTGGGAATAGTTTAACGGAAAACTCTTGTTTAAAAAATTTATATACCTGTATTATAAGAGCCCAATTCATGAAATGTCACAAATCGACATTAGCAATTTCAAACAGATAAATTTAATAACGAATTGCGAAAAAATGATTTGTTCTGCACCTGTCGTGATGCCAATCGGCTAATTTTCAATTTATTTTTTAATAGTGGTCCTGAATAGGTTTATTGGAAACGTGTCATTATTGATTTTTATGGTTTAAAATTTTTTGCACATTCAAATATTTGATTGAATTAAAAACTTTGATTTATCGTTCTATTCTTTTTTTATTGTGAGTCACTTGTGTCACTCACTCAATTGTGTTAAAATCCTTTCAGTTTTTGACAGATGTGAGTGAATGCAAAATGACATGTAGCTAATTTAAACATTAATTGTCCATTATGTTTTTTCACCTTCATATATCGTGGGTATTCTGCGAATAAGCATTAAGTAAAAAATACTAGTTTTGAGATAATCGAGTTTGAAAGTTTGGACGGTCTTAACTTGTTTTATGCATATAAAAGGCAAATTCCTTTCTGCGATATTGATTTGAGTATGACTTAGTGCAGTTTCGCACGCAGAATTTTGTGAATACAGCATGAGAATGAGAGAAGCAAATGCACTAAGTCCCTTTAGTGCCTTTTCTCTGAATTGATGTATGTCTTTTTGACTTATAACATAAATTATCTTCGCCAGTTTTATAGATATGACTGTGTGTGTTTTTGTAGACTATAGAGCGTACTCTTAATAAGATTACCTCATCATTAAGTCAAAACAGCAAAATTTTGACTTAGTGCTTTTTCGCAGAATAACCACGATATTTAGGCTCTAGATTTCTTCAACGTCTTTGGTATGAATCCAATTTTTATTTTTACTTTATTACAGAAATATGCCCCCACCGCTCAAAAAGACCAAAATTGAGGAACCAAACCCTGACATTCCTGATGTACTGCAAGGCGAAATAGCACGATTAGATAGCAGGTTTAAGGTATGGTTGGATTTTGTAATAGAACAGACATTCAAAATATTTGTATTTTGTGCTTCAAATAATATATCAAAATACTGATCAAAAGGCAAATGTTTCGATACATATTATTTGTATAAATACATATGGTTTTTGTTGAATGTTATATATTCAGTTCTACTTTTATATAGTGGCCTACACGTCAGAGCGCTATAAAGATTGTGAATGGACAGATACGAAGTCATAGAGATTGTACATAAAAAGTAAAGGGGATAAGTTCTCTAATTGACGTGCCAGCCGCATATATATGTTCGCACTATACAAAATATTATGTTTTAAACCTCTGAAACGAGAATAATTTGAAATTCACATCCTGAAAGCTTGACTACTGTCCGATAGGTTTTATAAATGTATCTCATTGCAGGTAAGGTTCCACATTTCAAGCGTATAAGAAGACAGGGTAGGAGGGGGGGGTTTCTGTTTAAAACTCTCGGTGATAGGCAATCCCGCCTATGTTCTTCTTGCAGAGGGGATGAAATGATATTTGTGCACTATACTCTCACTGTGATACCACTAGAATTATTAATCAAATATAGCAATTACTTGTTGAATTTCACAAATTTTAACTAGTCGATGACTGTTTCGGATGTCACGCCATTATCGAGACTACATTTTGTGGTTATGATTGATTATGTTTGCAAGCATCACTTGTTATATTTCCTTGCAGGTATCACTAGAAGGTCTACAAGTCGGAACAGGCAGCGGGGCCGTACGGCTGGTGGCCCAACTGGAAGATTCTCGCTTGCCGTGCGTTCCGCCCGTGTCAGTATCCGTCCCGCGGGACTACCCCGAATCTCCCCCGACATGCTTGCCGCCGTCGTCAGATTACGCGGCGACGCCTTTCCTTCGACGGGTGGGCGCCGCTCTCGGAGCTCGCCTTGCCGCTCTGCCCAGGAAGTTCTCCCTCAGTCAACTTTTAGACACTTGGGAGATGAGTGTCAGGCAAGCTTGCAGCCCGCAGTCTGATTCCACACCGCATTCTCCCACTACTCTGCTGATGGGTATTTAATTTTAAATCAACAATAACAGCTGCTCTTGCAGTTGTCCAGTAATCAATTATATATGGAGAGACATACGGCTTGCAGTGTAATGTGCAGAATTGGAATGACTGATATCAATTGATATCAAAAGAAAATCATTTCAATTATTGTCAAAATCGTGAATAACATCATCTTCTGTAAATTCAACACAAACAACTTGGTGCGGAAAAAATGATTGTAATTTCGTTCAGCATAATATAAGTTTTAATATTCCTGTAAATAGTATATCTATTATTACCATTATTAGCCCACGAAAGCATAGAAAATGTTTCAAAAGAGAAATATATGGATATAATTTGCATAATGGTTTAAATTCGAATCTCTAAACTATGGAGCTCACAGAAAACGGTGTGGACCTTGACATCTTGCAGAGGCTTACGTGGCACACTCGGCACTCACACCAAGAGACTGTCCACCGCATTCCACAGTTTAGTCGCGCTATCATCATCAAGGAGTTGTTTTCTCAAATGTTTGCCTTTATGAATTATCTCGGAATCTAGATCGACAGCATATAATTTCTATTTGAAAATCTACCAACTAGAATCGATAGAAGATTGATTAGCACTGACAACCATAAAAAATAGTTTTTGGCAAAACATGCCTGTTGTGGTCCAGAGTGCGCCGATGAAATCGTCCTGCACAACTATTAGGCTCTGCGTTATAAGTGGTTGCACCATTTGCCAAACTGACAACCATGTGGTTGCCCCGCCATCCTCTGTGGGCTCTGTGTCTGTCTTATAGTAAAGTCGATCAATCTTTTTGCCTGTTTAAATTTTTAATATTGAAGATTGAACTAGCAGATGGCATTTATAACTATTTTTTTATACTTTGCTTGGTCTATCATTACAAAACGTTGTCCTAATAACTTCCTTATATGTATGTATATTATATTTTCATTGTTGCAAAAAACAGGGTAATTGCTGTGTGCTGTGCATGATGAATATGTTAATAAAATGATGAATTTGAAATATTTTTTTATAGTAATGTAATAAAATATGTAATTAGGTACATCACTAGGTATATAAATAATTTTTCTATGATATTTAAATGAACTTTTCTCTATGGTTAACTTGTTTCGATATCTAGTGTTACTTGATCACTCTACGTTTAACATTGGGTTTAAAAGTTATCTGTCAGTAATATTTTGTTGAAATAAAATTATTTCTTTCTCTTGCATTATCTTTGGAAAAGTAGATGCAGAGTAATCGGCATGTCGTTTATTCTATTTGTGTCATCCACCGAAGATCTCAGTCAGTCCGTTACGATTCAACAAGCATCATGTTGTTCAAACATCTGGCATTTGCATTCTATCGCCGGAAAGACTGCAGGCTTATCAGCAGATGTTGATTTTAAAAGCATATTTTTTTATATTCTTTTACTAGTGTTATTTAACCTCTGCATGTTGATAATGTAATAAATACATATTGTCTCGATTGAAATAATGAAGAAAACAAAACATATTCATTAAAGCTTTTTTTGAAAGCTTTTCAAAAAGTATAATTTCTTTCATACATATTTAATTTAGATGATACATTATTTAAGTTTTCAATGTGATCTCATATTTTTACTGTTCGCTTAAGGGGGATGTCATCAAAAATTGTGATTTCATAGAGACATCTATTACACGATTTGCAAAGCATATACGAAAAATCATATTGGAATATCATTCCAATTCAAAGAACCTTCGAGTCATCTTGACTAGATGTCTCCGTATTAAAAATCGATGAAAAAATCGAAAAACCAGTGTTATAATTACAGTTGTTATTTAAACAATGGTTTTATACATTTATATAACATATTGCATTTAATTTCAATCGAACTGTCTTCATATTTTTATAAAAATACTGAAAATCGACCTAGTAATAATAATTATATGAATGTAACTGAATAGTCCAGATTCTGGATTTTATAGTCATTCTAATGAATATATTATTGTACAATGTCCTAAAATTATATAATATTATGGAATAATATTTAAATTTAATATTTGATTGCCTATCAAGTTGGTGATAATAATATTTTTTTATGTATATTGTCTATGGTATTTGCATGACATTTGGTATCTATACATAACCTAAAATATTTCGTGTTTCACTCAATTTCAAAGTTTGACTTAATATTGTTCTACTATCATAATTATTATCCATGTTGTACATATTTAAAATTTTTGCGTGGCAAAAAATTATCAGAAATATTAAAACCAACAAAATCTTGAATTTATTTTCAGGTAAGATTAATTCATACTAATAATATTGTTATGTATCAAATATCAAAAGTTTACGTTTGTTTGTGAGTTACCAAAATACGTTTTATTTTTATAAGGTAGGTAGCATGTTAATCGTGTATTAATATTTCCAGGCAACGAGCAGCTAATTGAGTTATGCCCATTTGAATGGAATAATGAAATTGAAATCGATGAACCCTTTATTGATTCAAATTTATCATACAAACCAAACTCTTGTGTCACCGATGAAACATTAGATATGGTATCATAAGATCAGATACCCCCTACTTCAGGTATGTTCAGAATCGTTGAATTTATTTATATATTGCATAGTAAATCACTATTACGCTCACAATGGCCGAGCGGCTTATAATATTGTGGGTCCTAGCTTCAAATTCTGGGTCTGGCAAATACCCATGCGTATTGTTTTTAATTATTGGAGTCAGAATATGGACCTATTAGATTGAGCAAGTGGTTAACTTCCATTTTCTCGTGAAAACAAAAAAATCTCTTAATACAAACGTCCATTCTATGTAGACGCTTGTGATCTTATTAAAATCGGACATGGCCAAAAAAATAGTATAATGTCGCAGTTCTATTATTATTTATTTGGTATTATGTATGAGATAAATTAATTGACAATGAAGCTTTGTTACAAATATATTACTCATAGGTACATATACATACTTAATTACAATAATATATTTTATGATTATTTATTACAATTTATAATTATGTATCATTTATAGGTGGATACCGTTCATGATGCTGCGGAATACAAAGCCATTCAGGACAAAGGGAAAAAGAAAAAGGGGTGTTTTTTGCAGTTGCCGGAATCGAACCGTACCACGATTTTAGATAGGAATTCAACAGTAATCCACAGTGGAGGATTGAAAGAAAAAGAATCTTGGTGTACAATGTTTTTTATTTATTATAAAACAATTTATATCAGGACATAATTTTATGTTACATTCGTCATTGCTAATATTTTAATAGACAACCATTCTTTATATAATATATACATTCATAATGAAATATATAGATAAATTCGCTTCATTACAATTTACATAATTTGCCTTTATTTCTGACTATTGCACTGTGTACCTAATATTTTTGTCTACAATTATTTATAATGTCTGTATTATGCCAATATGTTCGATAATTATCAACCTATTCAGTTCTTCACAGTAACTGTTCACACTTATGGGTAACTTTCTTGAGATTTCATCACTGTTGTCGAAGAATAGCTGAATGTTAGAGTCAGAGGTAAGTTGTTGCCAGTGCTGTGTCAGTATTCATGAATCTTTGAAAGAAGCGGTTGGCAATTTTGGCCACTATGGAATCTGCTACCTTGAGTAGCCCCCCTCCCTCTGGATTGGGGAGACGAAGATGATGATAACTGGCATGATGGCAATTTGCAGAACAGATTCTTTACCAGAAAAGTGCAGTTCACAATGTGATCCATGTCCAATTGATGTTAGGTGTCGTTTGCCTATAATGTTCATAGAGACTATTTTTACTTATGTTGATTTTAAATGTTAATGACAAAAAGGTGCAAAAATCAAGATTTCAAAGATATTCGCCGATGATAGTGTAGACAATAAAATTTATATTTTACACAAAAATGGGATTTATGAGTTTTGGAAGACATCGATTGATTATTCAAATTTATTTACTTTACATATTATGGTGAACTTTAGAGGTTCACAACATGACAATTAAAAACAGAGAAATAGTAACTATAAAAAAACAGAGAAATAGATGCAGTGCAGTATCATAAAACCAGTATAAAAAGTAAATACGAGTACAAAAATTATATACCTAGTAGATACATGAAAGTGCACCGAATGACCATATTTTTAGAATTCATAAAACAATGCCCACCTATACTATCATCAAATCAAGAAGGTGAAATATATCGTTATTATGCTTCTTTACATATTATATTTACCAACAACCATTTACTGTTGTTATGGAGATACATAAAAATTAACATTCAACATAAAAAAATAGTTTTATAATTATTAAAGGGCTCTTATTTTTTATTTTATATTCACAGTGTTTGATTGAATATTTTACATTACGGTCACACGACGCTAATTAGCCCACAAGGCATAGGTAAGACTCCAATTTTGTTTGATTTATACATTTTGCTTATTATATCAATTATTTCATGATACGTGTAAACTTCATATATAAAGAATTTTCCTCGGGTACACAAAGAGGCGAGCATCAATGTGAATTATGAAATTATATGTAAGTATTATAATTTTGTTCAGACTGGAATCGATGATAATAAAATTTATGAGTATTTCACATTCACAAAGCTGTGGACAGACAGGGACGACAATGAATATACTACAATTTAATTGAAACAATAGTCAGGTGCTGTATAACATTATGGGTATAATTCAACGTTAGAATGCATCAAAATATTTCTTGTGGGAATATATTATATAATATCGGCAAATATGAATATGTTTCGGTACTACATGCCCACCATCATTTATGGCACTACAACGGGTCTTGACCTCCTTCAAAAACTTTTTTCATCCTGAACAAACGAGTGCAGTCTCTCCATTTTCATATGCCACATGATCTTTTCGCCTCTATAAAAACCACATATCCATAGCTTCTGTTTATATTATCCATGTTATGGATCTGTCCGCACATGAATCTTTCATGCGACAGTATCTTCCGCTGACTGTTCTAGCCCGTTATCAAATAAAATTTTTGAATAGCATGATATGTTTGATTTTTTCATCTCATATTTCAGTGAAACTTTTAGTATTCCTTTTCTAGGACTCGGTGGCCACTGTAATGTGCCAATCAGTAAATTCTGCGTGTCCTTAGCCAAGATGTACTGATTGGAATGTATACAAGTACAAATACAAGAGAATCTGTAAACTCCATAGTTAAAACCCCTGCCTATCTACCTAGAAAAACCGCAAAAAATATGAACTGAATTCACGTTACAACACTTGTATTAGACACTGTTACAGCCGCTATCTACCCAAAAATCTAACTATTCCACCAAGCAATATCAAACCAACACTAACTAACTAACATTAGGTATCTATCGACACAACTTCCGTACCTAACTTTCGAAAGCAATGGAAAACTGTAAACAATAAAAATCAATGTCAAAAAAGTGCGATGTTGCCAGTTAGCAACGTTGCCACATCTGCATAGATAATAAAATATTCTGTGAATGCCTACTAACCGCCACGTATCTACATACGAGGTAGGTACCTATTATTCATGCGAACTAGAATCTAATACAGATGACAGTTATTTCGGTATCGCACGTTATTGCCGCTAGAGGCAGCACGTCCTTGACGACTGTATTTAATTGGAAATTAGTAAATAACATAATAAATATAAATTAAAATATTACGTTAAATATACCTAAAAAGTAAGAAAAATATATTGAACAGGCTCACGTATTCGCTTGATGCAATTAATGAAAATTGAACATTTTTATTTTTCGTAAAAATCGATTGATTTTAGATTGAAAAAAAAACATTAAAACTATAATTAATTGACAAAAGAGATACGCCAGTTCCAAGAAAACTTATTAAACAATGTTAAATCGATAATTTTGTTTCAAGAAATTACTTGGAACAATAAATATTTATTTTAGTAAAACCCTTATTTTTAGCCGTTTTTTCAAATTTGTCGCATTCTCTTTGAAATAAAAAAATATATTTTATTTTTCCCATTGTATTTAGATAGGTATCGATCGATTAAAATATGTTTAAAGCTTTAATTTGATAATGAATTTCTATGCCTCTCCCCCTTAAAATGATATCTGTATGCACACAGTAAAAAATGGTTATTTTAATATAGATTTTCTTTGTTTATATATATATATTTAAATTTTATTTACAATATTAAATTTATCGTGAACAATGAATTATATTACAATAAATATATAATAAAATTGATGTATTTGTAAATACAAACTTTTTCTACAATAAAAATAAACTGGATTTGTTACATGTTACAATAGTTATAAAGACAATAATTACGAATTTGACTACATAAATGGTACATATATTATTATAAATCCAATGTTCATGATTCCTGATCACCTTTAATGAATTTTATTACTCTGTCAAATTACCCTCAATTGAATACCTACTTATAATTAAAAGACTAAATTGCAACAAATTGTTTTATTACATTTTCTTATATTTGAATGCTATCTATAATATATTTTTAAATATATAATAATGTATCGGTACAGTATTAAAATTATAATATGTATAGGCATGGCTACAACTCGTCATCTCAGTTCTAACTCATTTTAAGTGCGATGATCCAAATATATCTGCTGGTGTATATGGAAGAATAGAACTCTGAGTAGTGATACTTACGGAAAAGTATTTTTTCCTTTACGAGTTAGAAACAGATTGACGAACATGTGACAATTGAATCAGCGATTTTATTTATTCAATTTCACCACATGAAAGCTGGTAAAGTTCTGGCACTTTTAACTGTTTATTATTTACACTGGTCAAAGTTTGGAATGTACTAAGTAAGAAGAAGAAGAGAAACATAATGTATATAATATCTTGGCAAATTTTATAATTAATAGCACAATGAGTGGACTTTGGCAAAAGATTATGCTTACTGCAGAAATTTTATTTTTAATATGAGAAGTTTTGAATTACGTAAATGATTTATAATATGCATTATCTGAACTTATTGATACAATATATTATTAAAGGCAATAATCTCCGTTAGATATTTCTCTATTTTTTGGCAAAATTCGAGCGAGAAACCAAGAATCTGGAAAATTATCCAGTATGTATGAGTTTCAGATATAAGAGGCCAAGCGTAGGCTATAAATAGTCAAGACTAGTTACTTTAGTTAGTCCACTTTGGACCATGGGAACAAATGAAGATATGCACACTGACAATGAGATGTCGTATTTTTTTAAAACCGAGGACAAGCGGCATCAAATCGGCTTCAATGACCCAATCAGCTAAATGCATACAAAAAAAACTAGGCAACATTTTTGGAGGAAAAGGTTCATTGATTATGGATCAAAGATATTCTGGAATTATTTTAACAAAACATATCTACATTCTAGGAATGCAGTTATTAAAATCATAGTCTCTTCAATGCATCTAGGTAAAGTTTTGCAAACAACACAAAATTGATTTCGAATTTTCAATGATATTATGATAAACCAAATAAAAAAAATCTCTTGTAATTTTCAAATTGTCAGTTTTGGCTTAACATGCACCAATTGACCTAGGTCCTAGATTAATAATGTTCAGTAATCAAATTTTGCCCGAATGCCACAAATATTTTTGGAAGAATAACACAGATTATTGTAATGGTGATGCCCTATAATGAAAATTGGTAAATAGCTGAGTTAGCCCTCAAGCATTCAGACTGTTGTTGAGTATTGCCGCAGCAAGACCAGTGCCTGGCTCCCGGGTGACCGTCGTGGCCGTGGCCGCACCCTTTGTAGCCGCCCGCCATCCGCCCTTGGCACGCGCACTCCGCCTCTTTGCTGCCTCCGCTCGAGCAAAAGGTACAGCAGTGGAATTTACCGTGGTGAGGGTTAATACTCCTGACTGTTAAAAGGAAAGGACTCCCCTGGAATAGAAAGACAGTCATTAGAAAAATATTTGTATCAAATGAGATTTGAAACCCAAAACCATCACAAATCTACGTGCTGTGCTTTCCTAATAGATTTGTTTTTAAGCACTGTTCATTTTCATCTTCGAGTTCTCTTAAACTCGGAATTCTGCCTTTTAACACCGAGCGGTTTTGCGTATGCCTAGGATCGAATGTGTTGGACGCACTCGTTCAACTGTCTACACTTTTAAGTCAAATAGGTTTCAATCTCTCACGAGAAGCGGTGTAGCCATATTTTTATTAAAATCTAAAAATTTCAATACCTATATCTGAAAAAAACCACACTGAACTTTTTTTGTTTTGAATCTTTCAAATATTAGTATTTTTGGCTATTTGCTGTAAAATTTCAGTATAATACACTATTATAAATTTTTTTGTGGAATCATTTGGTTGAAAGTGTGGAGTGCTGACATGATGTTGAACAGAAATTCAATGCTGGTAGAATTATGTGCGCTAGCACTTTCGTGACAAAAGGGTGACCTCGAAATTGGTTTGGCAAGTCTATGTGCATGCTACACTGGCCCTGCAATACAGTGCTTTATCGAACGAAAAAAATGCAAGAGTGTCGTCATAGCTATTGGTGTACCAAATCTATAATATTATTTTCAATAAAGAATAGGTACTACATTCTTAAATCTTGTGTATTATTTATTTGACAAAAAATGGTTTAATTCAATAATTAAGTTTGACATTCTTCGCTGTCCTCAAGATGCCCTTACAAACAAAAATCTTACAGTTCACATTCAGTTTGGACTCACTTTTTTTACCTTAGTGGTATAGAATCAAATTGGTTGCAAACCGCTCCAAACCAATCAGTCAACACCTCATTGGCTGGATACTGCTTGATATTATGCCAACCAATGAATGGCCCACACTAGAGTCTGCATTCTATAAACTGGCATGCACGTCACGTCGTTTGCGAACGGATAGTATTGTTCCATCGCGTTCGACTGTTGCAAGATTTCAATGGGAGGGAACGAGAGGGAATGCTGAAGCGGAGGGGGGGGGGGGGGGTGAAACCGCACGCCAGCTTGTAGAAGACAGACTACCTTACGAAGTGTCAGAAATTATGTATGAGTAATCCATGCAAAGTTAGGTGTAAACCTATCTTATATTGTAAGTTATTGGTTTAATCACTATTTTTATTGATTTTTTTAGTTGATAGCTTTTGATAATGGTGGATCAACCAAAATCTATTAAAACTAAGTAATACAATTGATATTAAATTTACAATTATTCTATAGTACCTTGATTGATTTTCCATTGACAAGAATGGCAAGTTGCAAATTGCCTGGAGTATCAGGCACGAAGGTTAGCATGTAGGTGCCGTCCCGCCTGTCGTGGACGGTGATTGGTCGCGGGCGGAAGTTTGGTTTCCTCAACACTCCGAGAACCGATTCACCGCCTCGACATAGAGGCTGGTCGGAAGAGTCTCTCGTTTCTACGATTATTTCGTGAGCTCTGTGGACACGTGCCCCTCTAAGTGCTGAAGAAAAAGGATAATAACATTGATAGCTGATTTTTTTTGGATTCAGTTCATTCCACCCTACTGCATATAAATAGGTAAGATTAACATAAATATTATTTTTACAAACCGGGATAAAATAAAATTGAAATTGGAAACAAACATCGGTAAATGTACACTTTGTTTTTATCATTTTAAAGTTTAATTATTGAAAACTATATATCACAAAATAAATAATATTATTTCAGACAAAACCAAAAATTTTGAAAAACTTGTTTTTGCACTGTCTGGTGATGACTAAGTCATAACAATAACAAAAATGTTTACAATTCATATTGTGATATAATGAGATGCCATCTATGAAAGGGAATAATTATAGTCTCAAAAAAATAGATGGCGTTTTAGGCATCAAATTATCGAACTTTTGTGTGTGGATCTATTCGCAACTATAAGTTTAATATTTATGACTCACCGCATACTTGTATCAAAGAAATACATGTGGCACACGTACCCTAGTTTGCCAACCCGGGACATGGTTACTCTAAATGAAAATAATCATGACTTCAATACCTTCTAAATCTATAACACAAAATCGAGGCTCCACGCTCTGCGTTGAAACTGTCCCAAACAGCTGATGATTACCGCCACCGTAGTGCAGAATCTTTTCTTCTCTAATAAGCTGCAGGTTTTCTGATACCCTCATATCGAACAGTCCTTCGGTATTAGAGCACCATTCTAATCGTCTGAGTAGAGGTCCTACAAAGCTCAAAACTTCCACATCTGTTCCTTCCGCCAGGATATCTTCGGCGAACTGAACTGCATCGTTGACATTCTCGGCTCGCTTCTCAAGTTCTATCCTCTGTGTTGTGATTGCTTGGATTTTTACATCTCTCGCTTTGATGGCTTGCATCTGTAAGGTTTGTCGGTGCTCTTCGACAGCTCTGATGTAGGAATCTATGAATTGTTCAACTTCATCTTGCACCACTCCACTTTTTATCTGAAAAGAAAATAGTTGTGTGAATATGGTTGTAGTATTGTGGATATATCCAGATGTTGCGATTTCCATGGCAACCGATATATTTGTGTTTTTGCATGGTTGATTTTTATTCATGGTTCACTAATACCTCGGTTTTCGACTGAGATGCGTTTCCTGGAAAGCTGACTATTACAACATGTCCTTTATTTCCATATAAATAAATCCACACAATTTCCGTGGCTTCATCCAACTGGCTTCCTCTTAGGTAAGCCACACTAAGCACAGTGTTCCAATCATATAATAACTATTGATTTATATTATAGGATTATGATTAAAATCAATAAATAAGCAGTCAAGCAAAAGAGATGCAGACCTGAATCCGTTTGGCGGCACCCTGTAGTTTCTCGAGAGCGGTGGTGGTCTGTCTTGCTACCGGCTTCACTCTGTCAACGGCTTCTCGGATGCTTCTGATGTATGACTCGGCTGCCCTCGAGACCGGATCAAAGGAGTGTCCGCTGTGCAGCATCAGGCAACAGTCTCTGCAGATTACCTACAATGTATACACATGATTTTTGTATTGTTACTCCAAAAATTTACACTTACCATTAATAAACTAATTTTTAAAAAATACAATAGAGGTGTATGCATACTTATTAAAAAAATCCATTAATCGAATTATAATAAAACACCATAAAAAAAATATTGTAACGATAATTTAAGCCATAATACAAAAATAGTGCACACTCTGTCAGTCATACATATTTGTTTTCATTGAACTAAGAATATAAATTGCAGATGGTGTTGGTTAGTTTTTAATAGGTATTCAATTAAATATTAGATAATAATTATTCTTCTATCTATAAAATATCTAAAATTATGTATAATTTAATGGCACTATTTAAGATATTTTATAGATATAAGAATATTAATTATTTTGGTTTAGGCAGGATTTAATTGAATGTTAAAAACCAACCAACCCCCATCCTCTCTTGTGTGCGCATTTGGTAAAATAGAATAGAAGCAATTATTTATGTGTCACCTGGCAGCATGTCGTACAAAACAGCTTGAGCTCATTGTCAGGATGCCTGGGACAAAGCGGCTGCCTCCGAAGAGTAAGGGTGGCGTCAGCGAGAGGCAGTACAGAGTGTCGGGAAGCTCCCCGCTGCCTCAGGTGAGCGGCGCAGCACCCTCCGCACAGGCTAATCAGACAGGTGGTGCAGCGAGTTGATGCCTGGGGACCACATGTATATATTATTATGACTATTGTACTTTATTGGGGAGTGCTTCATCAATCATCAACTATTCCTTAATTTTAAACCATCGTAGCCGTAACATTTAAAATTAATATTTGCAAACATAATCAACATAACAAATATTATTTGAAATTTCTTCAACATTTTTATTTTAATGTACATAAATATTTTTCTTTAGACAGTTTCTCAAACGAGTATTTTCTGACTAGCGTCTCTTGAAGCTCGAAGGTCACTTCTGCTCTTAAAGCATTTTTCTCTGCTCCACATGTTATTGTTTCCAATCAGAAATTCTGGAAAATTTGAATTTTTATACACCTGTCAATTACATGCATGGTCGCAGCTGCCATGACCTATTTTGGGTGAAAACTGTTTCCTTATGTCAGGTTCATCAGGCACCAATAACGAGGGCTGTGCTGCTGGTCAATGCACTCCCTAGAGATGTAGACATTTTTAGTGATGTGCTATGTACCTATCTTGTTTTTAAAATTCTGTTTTATTGTTTAATTTGTATTTTTCTTGAATTTTATTTCCATGCTATAAAATAATTTTTTGGTTTTTTTCTCTACTAATTTAATTTACCCGTACTTTTTATTCTAAATGTCATGTTGTGAACGTCTTGAATTAATATTTTTTTATGTGCTCAATGTGTCTGTTTTAAATAAGTAAATAAATAATTGAGGACATGGGTGGAAGAAGAGTAGTGGCGTAGCAAGGTATTTTAGTGCCCGGGGGTGTAACAAAAAATGCGCCCTTTACGTAATACAAAACTTGTAGGTAATCTACCTTTGCAAACTTACTACTAACCTATAAATACTAAGTTCGATAGTGTCCGTTTACCATTAACAGAATTATTAAATAATATGGATCAAATAACCAATAAAAAGTACAGTAAAACTGAAAAAAAATAAGATTCCCAATTTTTTGTTAGTATAAAAATCATCGAACTATTCGTATACCTAAGTAAGTATCTACTAACAAAGGGAAAAAAACAGTGAATTTTCAACCCACCCTGAAGCCGAAACAAAAGAAACGATAGATTGTTGGTTTTTGATTACTGTAAATTATTTGAATAAGTAGGTACTTATATATAAAACATTTAAAATGCGAGATCCTTCTGTAGTAAAATCATAGTATTATCGAAATAAATCCGTAAGGGGAGTTTGCTAGTAGGTTTCATCAGTGCTCGAAATGGAAAATTTCACGAACAGGAACGCTCGACAATTTTCCAAAAATGTGTGATATTAGATATAATAATATCTGTAACATAAAAATATCTTTTAGTTTTACATGATGTACTTTTTTCATCATCATCATCATCATATCGGCTATAACAATTAGTGGTAACATACAAATATAGAGTCATTTTAGTTTACGAAATCGTTTTCTAAAAAATACATTAATAATTATGCATATATAAATAACTAAACGTATATGAATCTAATTGGAGTGGGAAACATTATTAAAATACATGAAATAATAGACAAACTAATGACAATTTCCCATTGGTTTCATTAGTAGTTTGATTAAAAATATGCAACTAAGAGTGGATAGAAATATGAGTGAAAATACTTCGGTTTAAACAAAATACATGCCGCTCTTTTCAAAGCTCTGATTTTTCGTAAATTCGAAATATTTTGATTATGGTAAACTATTTTTTAATCAAATTAAAATCCATCGTATACGAAAAAGCAAGGGCATGTTTTTTAATAAATTAATTAAAAAAGTATGTAATACGCAAGATTTACATATGTAGCATTCTTTATTAAATATGAATAATTTTAAACAACCTCAGAAGTGTAGGCACATATTATTAAAAAATATATATTTACGTCATGTGGATATGTAGGATAATTTATTCTAATAGGTTTCCAATGTTATAGAAATTGTTATATACAGGGAAATTTTTCATATATTTATCCCATTGGATTCTGATTGATTTCTTTAAATATTTTTATTTCGTATTGTACCTTAAACAATACAAAAAATTTTAACATGCATACGATGTTCACGAATATGTATCTATATTAATTATGGAATTATTTGATTTAAGTTATTAAATGTATTATTATATAAGTTTAACCATCAAAAACACAGTTCATTCAACCCGAAAAATATCTATATAAAAATAAAACAATAAAAATATATGAGGAAGTGACATTTATTTTTTTTTGTCACTCAATGTAAAATATTATAATAGATTAGGATAAATAATTATTATCTGGCGATTCCGTAACGTTGAGTAGGTAGGTAAAACAGCAAATACGTATGTTCTGGTCACAGGGAAAAGCATTGTATTTACTATTTAATATGAAATATTTGACCCCCTCAGAAATTATTAAACAACAATTTAAGCTATTAAGTACCTACAAAGAGTTTTTAAACGATGTCAGAGCACAAGTTTTTCGGAAATTTAAAAATTTAGCAAAGCAGCTGCGATAGTTAGGTTTTTTCATGTATGCAATAATGATTATTTAGAACCCAACCCATCAACCTTGGTCGATCCAGTGCTGGATGAAGGCCTCCCTTATTTTATTCCATCTCTCTCGGTACCTACTTAGTTTTTCACTGCATAGTATTTCCGCTGAACTTCATGAATTCATCAATAATGTAAGAAATATAAAAAATAAATTAGCGTAGACCAGCAAAGCATGGGGGTTAGGTAATGGGAAACCAACAAAACACAACTTAAAATGATTAAATTTGGAAAAACAAGGAGTCTAATTTTGTCGCTTCCTCTGATGAAAACGCTTATCATTAATGGGCTGCATACAACTTAATATTGATAAGCGACCAATGAACGACCCCGATTGCATTATGAAATACAAAAACTATGAATGCGTCAAACCCATGTAAATTTCGCTAACATAATACTATGATAAATGGACAATTCGGTCAATTATGGTTGTCTCGATACAAAATTTAAAGTTTCATTATAAAAAACAATTGCCTACCACTGCCATATTGATCATAAACGTGCTCAAAAAATTCAACCCTCGGTAGGACAGATATAGTATACCTATCTCGGTAGATACTTAGGTAGGGCACGTAGTTTTATTCACACTATTTTTAGTATGTTATTTTTGTGCAATATTTAACAAATCAATTAAGTCATTTATACAGTAAAGATAATATATGTATTTAATGTGTTTTATTTAAAAAAATTTAAAGTTCCAGTGTGCATTATAACTATTACGTTATTAACTCACTATATTTAGGCATGTACCTTAACCTTAACTGTATTAAAATAATATGTATGAACTTGCAAAAAAATAAGTGTCTCGTTTTATAAATTAATACTACAGTAAATCTACATTCCAATGTAAAATAGCTTCCAACCTTTCCGTACAGTCATAAAAACCTTTTTTTTTTCTCAAAATAAGTACATTATTGTCCCATACGTGCGACAATGCAATAAATCTTACTGCATTTCTTTGTATACAATTTTATTGTTTTATCACCATTGACGCAAAAGGGTCTGTCTATTAGTGCATTCAAGGCAAAATTCGTTGAAAACAGTATTGTCTTGAAAGAAGGTTAGTTCTCAAATACGTTGTCTTACACTTACTCTATGACTATTTCAAAAAAATTAAGTACATTATGTACGGGTCATAGAAAATTCAGTGGTTCTAAACCAGTAAAATTATTTTTTAATAAAAAAAAATATTTATGTTTTTGTACCTTTGTACCTATTAATTCATTTTTGTAAATTTTAAATCTAACCCGGAACGTAATAATATTAAGTATGACGCTTGAGGATTTTACTAGACGACTCGCTGTCCGTCGGATATTTTACGAACCGGTACGCCATTTTCGAGGTTTTAACGAACAGGAACGCCATCCTTGGAAATCCCACGAACAGGAACGGCGCTCCGGGGCGTTCCGCTCCATTCCGAGCGCTGGGTTTCATGGAAAGTAGTACTAACTGTTGCCATGGTTTGCATCCAGTAGATATTCATGTAAGGCCTTGTCCAGATACTCGCGCGTAAAAACTCGCGCGCATTCCAGGTACATGTGACCTAATTGAGCCGTCCACACGCACTCCTGACGAGTTACCTCTCGCTCATCGTCAAGGTACAGGTGACTTCATTGAGCCGTCCACATGCACTCGTGGTGAGACACACGTAATCTAAACAAGCTCTAATGCCTAATCCAGACCAAGATAGGTAAATTGGTTCGGCGAGTAAATGTACACAAAATACAAACCGTTCGAAAATTGTATGAAAAGTGAGGCGAGCCCCTAGGTATGGGTATTTTTCCCTCGAAAACTGGTTCCGGGGTTTCTCTCATCAGCAGATATGAATAGTTTGCTTGAAACAACTTTTTCCGATAAAAATAGTCATAATTATTTAAAAATTAAACGTTTGGCTTTTTCAACAATTATTAACGAAACATTAAATTGCAGCGCCGTGTGGCCTGACCCTAAGCAGAGCATGGCTCGCGACCCCCCACGGGACATCAGTGTTTACAACTAAATATTAGCATTAAAAACAGCCGAAATGAAGTCCCAGAATAGATGAGTACAAAATCGTATCAATAAATCATTTTGTTTTATTTTGCAAGCTTATGTAGCTATCTATCTACATACAGAAAATCATTGAGATAATTCAGTGATTCATTTTCAAGTGTTTATACTTCAGTCGAACTTCATCTCGATATAAAACATGCATCCGTTTTGTTATGCAAAACTTCACCGCCATTATTGAGAGATTTTAATTGCAGAAAACATTTTAACAAGGTCGGCCCCACCAATATAGTTGACTCACATCTTAGTATGTATATTTCACCAGGAAAGCTGTTTATCGCGCTAGCTAAAAGCATTTTTCAATTTTCGATTCGCATTGGCTTTTCCTATTTTACAATAACCCATTGATGTTTTTGATAACAGTATTCATACGAAAATTTATTTCTGTTTGGTTTTTATAGGTTTAATTAGTTAAATATATTTTTAAGAGTCGTGGAACGTGGAATAATTCTATTATTAATGTCGTTCCAACTGGAATGTAGGGAACATTTTAAACAATGTTCCCTACATTCCACAATAATGCAATCAGGGAATTCTAATCGATTTCGGGATTAGACACAGGTATTATATTGTGAAATGTTGCTTAAAAAAACTCTGGTACCTACCTAACCTAACCTAACTAACCTAACCTAACCGTGTACTTAGATTTTATATTATAAACTGCATGGAAAAACAAAGATACTCGTATAATGTACCTACCGTAAAATCTCACATTTAGTGGCAGTATAATGATGATTCCGCTTATACAATGTTAATTATATCAATGCATCAGCGCTCGAAATGGAAAATTTTACGTACCGGAATGCTCGATAATTTTACAAAATATTAACATAGTTATGTATCTAATTTATTTATATTTTATAAAAATAAATGTATTCGATTTTTATTATATGGCATATCTAGCTCAGACGGTCAATTTAATATTTCCAAAGACAAAGTGATAATTTTCTGGATTTTATGAACCGAAACGGCGCTCCGGTGCGCTCTGGTCGATTTCGAGCCCTGCAATGCAAACTATTTCCGATCCCGTTAAAGCTTGGTATTATGTATAGATTTAATTAGAATGTATTTTATTTATAAACCTACCGTAATTTTGGGATTATGATATCGAGTGGGTTCTCAGTATTGTAAATCCTAGCTAGATGCTAGTCAGGGATTCCCAGTCGGTTTGATCAGGAACATGTATTTTAATATTATAATATTGGTGTGAATGGCGGGTACAGTGGCGTAACAAATGGTTGTTTTGGCACAGAAGTGTAGTTTAGTTGAACATTCAAATTTTAATTTTTCAATCTTTGTATGTTGAGAACTAGTAAGTAGGTAATGTAACACTATAATATATATTCAGAATTACAGGCCAATAAAATGTTTTTCAAAAGAATGTTACTAAGTACATGCGCCATGCACACATTTCTTAAACAATTTTCAAAAATAGTTGGAGGGCGTAGACCTAGGAGTGTTCTTTTAAAATTGAACCAAATAAAGTACAATTTTAAGCTATTGCTAATGTACTATTTTCAAAACTTCTGCGTTTAAATAATACAGTTATTTATGATAGGTATTTGTGCTTAGTGGTAATGATACTATCAAGAGAGAGTTTCCGAGAAAATCTCAATCTCGAGATTCGGGATTTCCGGAAAAGAATTCTCGAGAATTCCCGAGATATCGGGAAATTTAAAAAAACCTGTAAAAATCCTAAAATCAGTATAAAAACAGACAAATTCCCAAAAAATATGATTTTTTTTATTTATCTAGGAAGACGAATAAAATAGAAGTAGGAAAACAAAAATAATTCAAAACATTACTTATTAAAATAGAATTTAAAAAACACAGACTGTCAATCGCTGCATCTGACAATCGCGTACGCTTTTGAGACACAAAATTCCATGAATTGCGCTCATTTTGAGTCGACGTTGGCTTAATTGTGTTAAATGTCCCGATCAATCTTTGAACGTTTTGTGTTTTCTGTCCACTTTTTTCATATAGAAAATCGTTTTTTTTTTAAAATTATTATATGATAATAAAAAAAATCCCGAATCCCGAGAAAAGATTCTCGAGATCCGGGATTTCCCGAAATATTAAAAATTTTAATTCTCGAGATTCGGGATGGAAAATCTCGAAAATTTCTCGAGAATTCCCGAAACCCAACTCTAATCAAGAGTAAATCAGTGTAATAAACGCACAGTGAATAATGGCCCGCGAGAATTTCGCCTTCTAGTAAATTGTGCACCAAACACCAGTTCAGTGTTTCCAGATTTGTGGGAAAATTAAGTAGAAACCGGAAATAGTGAAAAGAAAATAATATTTATGGGAAGAACGACCCGTCTTATAATTTCGATAAAAATGATATTGTATTTAAAGGATCTTTTTAGATATGTTTTCATTAGCTGTTCAGAATGTTTGTCTAGTTATAATACTGTATGTTGAAAATCTACTGCTGTTTTTCTTATCAGATAATATTTAAATATATTGATGATAACCGAATGAATGTGAACTTAATAGTATTATGTATATGTACCTACCTAGTATAGGCACAAGTTTGCACCGGAAGAAATTTGGATTACCTACTTCTTTGTAAAGAAGTCTACATTATTTTATTTTATATTTTTCGTATCTTAGGGACTCTGCATCGCGTTAAGATCATAAGTTTTAAAATTTATTTTTTATACCTAATATTACATATTTAATTTATTTGTACACCACTGATTTAAACGGGTCTGTGGTTACATATGGTATTAGCTAAACGAATTTAATTATTATTAAATTTCTACAATATGTATGGGAAACGAATTTCGGAAAAAGGAAAGAATAAAAAAGCTACGGAAGAAATATGAATTTCATTAATTGCAACATTCGACACGTTAGACGTTAGCGCCAGATTATTCAAATAAAGAAAGTCGAAGAGCGGGCGAAAAAAAACCGCGCTTTCCCAATTAAACCGGATGATAATGCTTCGCATCCGCTACATCTGTCAGATTTCGGGTTCATAATGGCTATTTTCGATATTATTTTTACGAAACAGTCGCGCTTAAGCAGCCGTTAAACGGACGATTAAATCCGCTTGTCAACACATCGTAATACTAAACTTGCCAACTTTGACTGCGCTTTGAGGAACACGTGTTGTTAAGGAGGTGCCGCAACTCGTATGTTGTCAATACTTCAGTTTAAATATGTTCAACACGTATGTACCATAGAACAGATGAATAAATAGAATTCCGATAGGCTATAACCCAATACACTACATTTTGACGGAGTGTTTTGAATGTGTGAGTGTTCTATGAAAATTAACCACACATTAGAGACGTGCAATAGTGTGTGTTGTAATTTAAAATACACCAATATTGACTAAGCGTCAGTGCATAAAACGAGAGCAGTTTTCATAACGAAATACAAGCGTATTTCGTAACATGTGTTTATTATTTTCAATAGTTACATATATATTGGTCATGTAAACGTAAACGAATCGCGCATTCAATTGGTATTCGAGGATAGTCGGCGCGCTTTGTGTCTTTGTTCTATTGGTTCTGGTTTTCACATTTCTATCTTATCGATCTTTTCTGTGGTTGTAATATTCAAATTTCTCCCATAACTTGAGGCACATAAGCAGCGCATGACCTGCATGGACTGCCGCTACATCAATGGTAAGAATTATAAAAATACAGACGTTATCACTATATTAATTTATTAATTATAATTTTAATATGTAAGTATTGCTTAGGGACGTCACTGATAACCAGGACCGGTTTCGTCTGATTGAAAGGGACATTTCTACTGGTAAAAGTATCTATATCTATAAAGTGTGTCACCCCCGACCATGTCCAATCCTAATAGAATCATACGGGCCTCCACAGAGTAGAGGTTTGTATTAACAGATTTTGTTTTTACGAGAAATTGATGTCAGCCACTTGCTCAACCTATTAGGTCCATACCCTGACTCACACACAAATTGAAAAACAATATATGTACTTGCCAGACCCAGGATTCGAACCTGGGACCCACGGCGTTATACCGCGGCCACCGTGGGTGTTAGCGTAGGTAAAGTAAAGTAAAGTAAAGCGTGTAGGTAATTTAATTTATTCAATGATTGATTGATTTCCAGGAATTAAAATTGTAATTAAATAATTTCGTTGAAGAAAAACGCCTTTTTATTTCTAGAATTTTATTTTTGATAGAATGTATTATGATGTATGTTTACCACATCCGTGAATCTATCATTCTAATGTTCATACATCCGTCGGTCTGACGTTTGATTGGTATGAATCTTCAATTTACTTAGAATTAAAGCTTCCTTTTTACGAGATACCTTTTTATAGGACGGAGATCATTAAGCTATAAATAAGAAGTCGTTTAAGCTTGCGTAAAGCTCGTACAAAGAAATTTAATGTTTTGATATGGTTACTTTGTAGTGCATAATGCCACATTATGAGGTTGTTCGCCAGATGCGAAAGTAGGTGAAGTGTGTTTTAAACCAAATAAGAAACATCCATTAAAAAGGGATACGAATTCGACTGGGATTAACAACGCATCAACTGTGAAGAAGGCACCTAAGCAGGGCCACACCAAGGGCAGTTGATGCCCGGGTGCCAGCCCAACATTGCCTAGAAAAAGCAATACCTATATACGTTGATAGTTGGAATTTATGTTTTACGTTAGGGGAAACCTAAAAATTAGTCAATGTCTCGTGCCTCTATGACTCTAAACCCGCCACTGTGCGAAACCATTATCTACATATTATTATGAGGGATAAAGGTGTTTTTTAATTCCGATAGAATTAGAAATTGTAAAAAATACCACAATAAATTAACTTTTATTAAAAAACAATATTCGAAAGAGCAATAGGCCCATGGCAATAACATTTGAAAATGCATATGGGCATATGACCACCGCGGCTGTTCTTGACGAAGCACATTCTGGACGTCCACGAACAATTTTGGTTTCCAAGGCGTCAAATTGTTGATGGTTTATCAGCATAAATCAGTGACGTCACGTAGTCCCACAGGAAATTATCCAAAGGTTTAATTGATAATATTGACAGGTCCATTTCCCGAAATGAACTTATCACCAAATTTTGATTTCAATAAGTCGATGATTGTAGTTGCCGTAATATGGCACGTAGCGCCATCCTGTTGAAATCGCACCTCGTCTCGATCAATGCCATCCATATTTAAAAAAAAAAAAATCATTGATCATGGGTAACGACCTCCATCGACCATAACGTGAGCTCCGGTCTCATTTATATATTTACCTATATATTGAAGCGTCTCCAAGAAGTCATTTCAACTTACCGGAACGTCTGAGGAACATAGATCGCACAAAAGTCTTGAAGTGTCTCTATTAAGGGCTGCAACGAACATCCTGTGCTGCAGGACGAAGTTAGGTGGGAGGGCCAGAATCCCTGCAGCAGGTAATCGGCTCTCCGCTGAACACGTAGGACACACCAGGATTTGAACTGCTTTACCAGATATCTGAAAAAATATATAGTCATCCGTTTATTTTCAATGCAAACTTTATAATGAAATTATGGTATACATTGTAGAACGCATTCGAGACAACAATAAATGTTAAAATGGGGTTCTCTGCTGATCAAGTCAATAAGTAGGGAGAAACGCAAAGTATGGAACAACATGCAATTTCAATGAGATCCTATAAACTGAGGAAAATCGAGGTATCTTTTACTACGAGTACCTTATGGGACAACACAGTGATGCACGAACAATGATATCTAATAACTACACAGCTTAATTTGTGAAATTGTGAAATTCATCCGGATAGGAAAATATATTGTGTTACAGCCAACGTAAAATATGTAGACATTATTTATATTGCGAAACCAGAGACAATTTTAATTGATGCATATGGCGTAAACGGCTTAAACCAGCCATACAATTATTAAATTAGACCAAAATCTTAAAAATATACGTATTTCTCACAAAATGAGTATACAACATAAAACAACAAAACCTCTCCATTTGACATAACCACTTCAATATAAACGTACTTTTACACAAAAAAAACTACTAATAATTTATTATGTGCCACCACATGACTGTGATCGTGACATAATTCTAGAAAGAGATTCATTGATATTTTTTCTACTAGTTACTTACGTTGATAGATGGAATTTACGGTTTTTATTTTTTTTGTACACCTCGTGTCTTGATATCCCTAACAGTGACGTCCCGTGGGGGTAGGCAAATTGAGCATTGCTTGGGGGCGGCAGTTACTCAAAGGGCGGCAAATTGAGGAGAATCATTTGATATACTTATGTATACAGAAATAGCTACCTAAACTTAGTGATAACGAAAATATCTTTCCATTAAAAAATCCACAGAATATAAATGTATAAAATTAACATAAAAGATTTAACAGGACTGTATTTTTTTTTGTCCGGTTCGCGATATCTAGTTTACTTCCGTTGTCTTTCGACGTCCTTGGTGACTAGAAATGACATGGGCACGGATGATAAAAAAATACTGTATAAAAAAAACGGAGCGGCATCTTGGCGCTGTCCAGGGGCAGCGTTTTGTCTAAGGGCGTCAATGGTCCCTAAACCCGCCACTGTGCTAAATCAATCTAGATATTATGAGAGGTACAAAATGAAGAAATTATAATAAAACATTGCTTAGTTTTCGAATTTATTGGTGCTGTAATGATTCAATAATAATGATTGCATTTTCTTCAGTTATAAAATGATTATAAGTATATTAGATTGGGGCAGGCGTAACAAACTAGAATTCAATATTGATAAATGCAATCTTTTGTCGTTTATCAGAGCCTCAAAAGTGTTGTTTTTCCAATACTCGATGCATGGCAGAGCTCTGTCACGAATATCATCTGTAAGCGATCTTGGCATTACGTTTGAGAGTAAACTGACATTTATTAGCCATATAGTTACCATTTGTAACAAGGCGCTTAAAATGTTGGGCTTCGTCATGCGTACTTCCCGGGTCTTTTCGGATGTTACGGTATTAAAACTTTTATTTAATTCTTTAGTCCGAAACAGACTTGAGAGTGGGTCTATTGTTTGGGCACCGCATCTGTTGAAGTATGGCCTTATGGTGGAGAGGGTTCAGAAGAAATTCTTGAGACACCTTTACTTGAGGTTATATGGATACTATCCGTGGCTTTATCCAACTGACTTTCTCTTAGGCATGCTTACATACTGCAGTCTGCAATTTAGAAGAAATCTTTATTTAGCTAAGAATTTTTTTCGATTTATACGAGGTATAAATGAGAACTCTGCCATTCTGGGCAGTGTTGACCTGTGTGTCCCTGATAACTATCTTAGAAATAGAGAACATCAGTTGTTTATTCTCCCAAGGTGCAGAACCGACCTGCCACCGGTAATGCCAATTGGGAGGGCGATAACTATGTTCAACGAAATTGCTTCGGGTGTTGATATATTCCACCTACGTGAGGATGAGTATAGGTGGACGTTGTTTTATAAATTCTTAAAATAGGGTCTGTGTAACTCATCCGGTGTACTTCCTTGTACCTATCTAATTTATATTTTTTGTATGTAAGTACACTTTTCTACTGTTTAATAACTACCTATCTATCTCTATACTGACCTATCTATTTTTTATGTAATACTGTTTTATATTTCTTTGTTTCTAAATGTCATGTTGTGAACGTCTTAAACTTATAATTTTTAATGTCCACAATATGTTAAAAATAAATAAATTGAAATATTATTAGTAATGTATTTATATTGCAGTGTTGTAAACTTAATTATGATAATATTTTCAATGGCAGCACACAATGCAATGAATTCTCCATATAGATTTGATTTCTGCCAAGACGGGATTAGGAGTTGCCGGTTAACGAGTTAGTTTTACAACTGTGGCAATTGAAAGGAGAAGTGTTGCACTTAATAACGCGAAGGATATATGCACTCGTAAATTCGCAGAAGCCGTCGTAAAACGGTGCTTAATAACAAATACCTTCTTTGTGTAAACGCCATAATGTCGAGGAGTCTTTTGTTTGGGGGCCTTATCGCCGTTGTAGTGGGTGGTCCAGCTTCCATCGGAGGAAGTGTCCCTCTGCTCGCTCTCGTAGCCTGAACCCGCCGAACCCGATCCGGAATGAGAACCCGAACCCTCCTCGCCTTTGCCGTTGATGGATACTAAAACAGCAAACATAACATAATGTATTTTTATCGATTATTGGAATTGTCGTTATTATGAGACAATAACAGCCAGTGTTCAGGCGAAGAAGTTGGAAAAAGAATTGCCTCATGGAATATAAACTACATTTCCCTTCTACCTATCCTAATATCCAGCGGCTATTCTAACATATCACTTCAAATTTTCAAAATCAATCAAAAAGTTATAAATATGCTGTATCGTACATATTCATACAGTCAATTATCTCGTGATGTGAACTGTCTGAGATTTTGTGCCATTCACAAAACACATGTAACTTAATGTATTGGTGCACTGAAAAAAACATCTGATTTTCGCGTATAACTGATTTTATTTGAAAAATGACGCATTGGCGCACAACTGTTTTTTCATTCGTCTTGGCTAGCCGTTTGACGTCACTGACTCGGCATGGCCTTGCCTGTGCGTATGGAAAAGAGTTGTAACATTGTGCCCAGTTTTGGTTTATGACCATTTCCTTATCGAGGTGATTTTTAATGTTCGGCAGGGCGTGTGGTGGCCGCAGTCTTGGATAACTGCTCCTGGGACATTTCCAGGCACAAGAAAGTGATAATGCTTCTCATCTAAACTTTTCGATGAAGCTTCATCGAAAACCATCACTGCATTTTGCCATATGATAGATTAACATCATTCGCCCATCCAATACAAAAGGACCACAAGGTCCACAAGTGCTAAAATCTTGATTTTCTGTTTTAAAGTGTCGCAAATTTGCGCCATTTCAAACTATTTCGATATAGCCAATGCCATCTGTGTAAATTGTCAAATAATATCCTTTTTCGATGCCTAGAAAACTGTTTAACCATAAACATCCTACTTTACCGATTTTGTCTGGACATTTCAAGAAATAAAGTATTTCTGCATTATAGTCTCTGCATTTCTGCTTTGATAGTTGACGAATTCGTATGTACGCGAAAATCTGCATTTGTAAATAAATTTAAAAAAATGTACAGAAGATTGAAATTGGTTGAATAAAAATATCTACACATCAAAATAATAAGGTGTGTACATTAATTTTTTATAATTGTTTATAATCATTTGGTTTTGTATTTTGTTATACTGAAATGTAAGATTTCCTAATGTCGTAAATCTGCGACACTATGCAGTAACATACAAAATTTAATGGAATTTTCGAAAAAAAAAATCATGCAGTAAAGGGTTAATGCAAAAATAATCGTAGTGTTGGGTCACTCGTGTGTGGTGTTCGATGTGTAGGTAGAGGATGATGATAATGACGAAGTCTATGATGTAGCAGGGTGAGATTTATTAGTAGCGTATCGGTACAATAGTATATTATACATGATAGTTACTAGCTAAGTACTCTGATTCGAGTGACATTGAGATAAATTGTTCTTCGTTATTTATACAATAAAAATTAATACATTAACATTAAATTCTGTTACATAATCATATTAAACTAAATATAGAATCAGCGTTTTAAATTGAGTAGCGAAAAGAAATATTATTTGTTAATACAGTTGTAAGAAAATACTATGAGAAATGTTTATTCAGCTCATACACCGTAATGGTATAGTGCTGTGATATGATGTAATAATACACCGTCTCTTATTTCGCCTAATCGACTTGCTGGTCTAGCTGCGTTGTTTACTGGAAATGGATTGGGAATATATTATTACTGCAAAGTAATTTGATATTTTTATAAACAATAGATATTCGATCACTTATTATTCTGCAGCTACAGTAGTATTCATAATATAATGCTATTGTAAAAACACCTAAGCCACTTAAAAGATAATGAGAAATATATGAATATTATAGACATTTAAATCTCGAATTAAAGCAGAGTCGTAGTTTGAATAAAGACAAAATAAACATTTACAAATGAAATACAAACATTGTTACAGTGTGTTGAATATAAAAACATTGGATCCACGGTAAATTCTATTGAGGAAGCATGTAGTTATATTAGGGAACAAGGTAAATAAACAAAGCGATGCTATCTGATAAAATAAGCCATATGGTGATAAGTACTCCATCTACAATTTTAGGGGTTTTTGAGACAAGACATTTCTAAGAAAGAAAACTAATTCATTCTGGAACATCATAAATATCTTTTTCAAATTGTTATATCGACGCAAAACGTGCATACATTATCTATTGTGTATACCTACATGTATAGGTAAAAGTCCTACACGTCATGTAACAATATCTAATTATTAGTTTCATTGACGTTTCAAGTTGTCCTCAGTTAATCGCAAATAAAATTATAACATATTTTTGTTTAAATCCAGTAATTCAGTAAAAAAAAAACAATATTATAAATATATAGGTAATAAAACGATTTCTACGTAAGTATTATAACCGTTTCCGGAATCTTTATAGTACTGTGTATTGGCAGCACCAGGGAACTCGGAAATAATGGGAACTGAAATACCTAACGGGTAAGGAGAAGCAGGCAACCGATCTCGAGTAAGGAAGAATACGGGATAAATTTAAACACGTGTCAAGAATACGTCATACGTCGAATACTGACAACTGCTCTCGGTTTATGCATTGATGATCATTTAATATTGGTGTATTATACACACTATTACACGTCTATAATACGTGGTTCATTTTCATAGGACATTCACACATTCAAAACTATGTGTCAAAATTTACTGTATTGGTACCTATATAGCCTATCGGAATTTTATTTATTATCTGTTCTGTGGGTAGCACTCTAACCACTGAAAACTATAATGCAACCAGCATTGTCAACTTAGCGTTTTTCTTGCCAGATCTAGCATTTTTAAATAGGCATCTAGCTTGCAAAATTCGTATCTGGCGTATGGCGTTAAATCTAGCGCTTTTCGGCACCGCAAACACCTTACAATTTCTCATAATAAAGCTAGAATATTATACCAAATTTGCTTTAAAATTAATAGTGTGATTGTTTATACATTATAATATCTAATAACAAAAATGCTTCATATAAAAAATTACTGAACATCTTACTTGCATTGATTTTATGTTTTAATTTACCAGTTTTAAAACACGAATTTCTTCTTCAATCTTTAATTTGCTATTGTGAAAACATTGTTAATAATTATGACATGTTTTTTTGAAATGCTAGTTTCTAGACACCTTTTGAATTTTGAGAAAATCTAGCATTTTTTTCTGCCATGTAGCTTATTTTCGTTCCCTATCTGGCATATTTTTGTGGATGACAGTTGGCAACACTGCATGAAACCATCATGCAACGATGATATACATACAGGCTACCGAAACACCTAGGAAAGGAACAGCAAGGTACATAATATGTGAATGTAACAGCTGGTGGTACTGGCACCCGGTAATATTTGCTAGTTTATATAGGTATATTTGTTTATTTTGTAGGCATGTGAGACGATCCAAATGGCCAGTAACAACCATTGATGTTTTTATCTATCGAATCGAAGATGGAATCTCACAAACAGCTTACTCAATCCGTCGCTTCTCAGGCGGTACAAATCCATTCACAGTTTACTTATCCTGTAAAAACAAGAAAATTTCTATACTCTGGATGCAGTATTTTGTTGTTCTTCTGCGGTTAAATCAAAGTGAAGAAACACAGACGAAATATTCAGGGCGGCATTCTCAAGAGACAGATGGCCCTTACGATTAAATCTGCTTCCGATATATTTATTTATAACATCATCGTTCTGAGCTTTACAAGATACTGATTGGAAACCATTTTTAAAGTGTGAACACGTTAGGCGAGGTTATAATATCATCCAAAGCGTTTTTATTACACAAAATGGTGCATAATGTAAATTGTATTGATTGCATATTACGTATTGACATGCCATAGTCACCAATGTACAAAAATACTGTTCCATGACAAAACAGAACATGACAAAACAGAAAATGACAAAACAAAACAGTGACAAAACAGAACAACGATAAATATAACTATGACCTTTCAGGAAAAATATAAATTGAATATTGAAATTGTCCTATCTCTATTATGTTGATAGATTTTTAGTAGCACAGATTTTCAATACACCATAATAAATCAAATTATATACCTAATTTCTGCATTCCTTATCGCTAGAAAGCCTCAAATAAACGGGACTTAACTCGGTGTTGCCGGCAAGCTTAGGATATCTCCTCTTAATCAATATAATATGTTTAAAATGATTGGGTGACTAGGTACAACGAAATAATGACCTAACCTAACCTAACCTAAATAGATTCCACAAATATTAATGATTCATTTTTCCCCTGGCTGTTCTGTTTTGTCACTGTTCTGTTTTCACTGAGTTGTTTGTTCTTGTGCTGAACCAACCTGCCATCGGTAATGCCAATTTGGTGGGCAATACCTATGTTCGACCAAATCACTTCATTTATTGATACATTCCACCTACGTGAGGATCAGTTAAGGTAGACGTGGTTTTATATATTCTTAAACTCTTTCGGCGTACTTTCACATATTTACCATAATATATTGTTGTATTACTACTCTTGTACTAATATTGCTTTTATTTCTTTGTTTTTCATCTCATGTTATGGAGAAGAAACATGCGAATTTTGGCAGGTGGTAGGTATTGCCATTTGGTGCTAATATATAAGATTATGCACATATTTACAGTGTTTTGAATCATGAATAGAGCAAGCTATAGACAGAAGAAGATTTTAATTAATTTACCTAACGTAGTCCAGGTTACTTTATTTTATAGATAATGATGGTTCCATGATAGATAGGTAGGTAGGCACTACACAATTTCATCGGACTATTAAACGACCTCTGAAGACGATAAAAAAATTGAATAGGTAACAGATTTGTGTTCCTTGGAGTTCTGGCACTAGCTCGATAAAAAAATCAACACTTGTTGTGCCATTTAAAGATATAAACTGTTGCATAAAAAATCGTAGTTACTATTTGATTTTTTATTTTGTAAATATTATTAATTCACGAAAATGAAGCAACACGCGAATGGTTTTATGACTAATAAAACGAACCCAAAATCACATAACGCCACCGCATGTGGGCCGGATATAAAAATGCATGAGATTTGATTTTTTTCTATCGCCGTGACAAGACAAGCAGTGTGATAATAATTAATATTTTGCGCTTTCCGATTTTTGGTGCAGAATTAAATATCAATTCTTGATTAAAAATAAAACATAACAGATTTATCTAGCAGTATCAATATTACAGTATACGTATTCGTGAATTACTATTTTGCGGGCCAAAAAGAGATCCTCATCAATGACACTCAGCTCGAACAGGTGAAAAACTACGTCTATCTGGAACAACAAGTGTCTATGGATGGATGTAGATATTTTTGATGAAATTATTCGCAGAGTAAAGCTGGTGTCTTCGAAAATAACCTCCCACTGTGCCTAAAGCAGTGTGTACTTCCCGTAATCACAAATGCATGTGAAACATGGACCCTAAGTAAAAGAGAAATCCAGAAATTTAGAGTAGCACAGCGTGGTATGGAGGGGTGCATGCTGAGCATAACGTGAAAGGACAAAAAGAGGAATGAGTGGATAAGGAAACAGACAAGGGTTTGCGATGTTGGTAATAGAGTTTGCTAAAAACCTCAAATGGGCTGGACATATAGCTCGAAGAAGGGACAATCGCTGGACGCTGGAAGAGGTACAAAACGTCCGCAAGGTAGACAAAGGCCGCTGGATTGATGAAATGGTAAAGTTCTGCGGAAGTACGTGGCAACGCAACGCACAGGACCGAGAGAAGTGGAATCAGCTTGGAGAGGTCTTCCTCCAGCAATGGACAGATTCAGGCTGATGATGATTCACTCATTACAAATCCATCGGGAAGGTAATGTCGCAAAAAGATGAACCGCACCCAATCAGACGAAAGGCCCTTCTTCCTTCGATAGACAAGTCATAAACTGAGAAGTTCACGGAAAATAATAAATTATTGTAAGTGTCGGAGAATTGAGCGTAGACAATAAACTAAGTTATATTTTAATTCAAGGTTGTTTTATCAGCTAATCGGATCCCTTTTGACAGCGGCGTTCGCATTTATATAAATACAGTACACTTCATCAACACGTCACTATCTCTTGAGAATGTATTCTGCTACGAGCCCGAAACGACGACGAAAAGAAGAGGAAGTACACGCGGTGAAAACCCAAAAATCTATCACGATTATTGTTTTGTATTGTCATTATTAATTTTCATCAATTTCGCAAACAGTATCTACGATATTTATAGTACATATGTTGAAAATGTTTGTGAATCTGTGCACGCGTGTAATTTTTGGTCAATGTCAATTATTGCCCGCTTGCGAAACTGAGATACCATGTTTGGTTATTTAACGCCTTGTCCACATGGCGCGTGTCTCGCCGCGAGTGTATGTGGACACCTCTATGAGGTCATCTATACCCCGACCGTGCGCGACAGTCATCACGGCCGGCGAGAGTGCTTGTGGACGGCTAAATGAGGTCACATGTACCTGTACCTCGAATGCCCGCGAGTCAAAACGCGCTATGTGGACAAGAACTTACGACTTACACACTGACTGCTTTTAAATATTACCAATATTGAATACGCGTTTATGACAAACTTTAATGTATATTATGATACAGAGAGCTTCTGAAAAAAACCCATATTCATTAACGAGTGTTTTAAGTTTAGTGGATCCTATATTTATTCATACTAGAGGATTAAACCCTTATACAGCCTCGCACAGAAGGTAACCCACTTCCCATTATTTTTGTGAACCCTCCGAACAATAAAATTGAGACTTGAACTCTAGTTTGAATGTATAGATGAGTTTTCTCTCTCTTGGAATTAAGTCAGTAGAGAGTAGGGATTGCAATACCTAATGAAAATACCTATTGAATACCGGTATTAATGCTGGTATTCGTAAAATAATTGAAAAAAAAACAGAAGTAGGTATCTACCAAAGTATAATATTTTTGTATTGCATTGATGGTCACCAAGGACGATGAAGGGCCACGGAAGTATACCAGACATCGCGTAACCTAACAAAAAATACAGTCCGTTAAGCCTTTTATGTTAATAATTAATACATTTTGTTTCCAATGTCAATACCGAATATATCGGTATTATCTAATGTTTAATACCGGTATTTCGGTATGGAAAAATACTGGGAAATACCGGTATTACAATCCCTAGTAGAGAAGGCTGAGAGAATCGATATATACGTTTTCTGACCCACAGTAGGTTGTAGAACGTAAAATACAGCCGATTATGATGAAACTTGTAGTTAGATTGCTGATTTAATTTTTACCTAAGTTAATAATAATCGTGCACTGGACTAACTATATATTATTATTTCGGTGTGTATCATATAGGAATCTAATTAATATGTGGCTTCTACTTTACTTGTTGACCTAGTCGAGGTGAAAAAATCTATTTCTCAATAATCGGCTTTGCGGTGCGGGTTTCTCCGCATTAAATAAAATTCAATATGCTCCAAGCAGGTCATGGGATTATTGAATTTCCTCCGTAAGTGAAATGTGTTGCCACTAGCAAGAATGAAGAGAGATAAAAACTTCTTTTTTAGCCAACTTCCCATCCAAAGACACCGATGGACATTCAGATCAAGTTCGCGAGCAGAATCAAATTTCAAATAAAACTCTGCTTGATTTTGAATTAATGGTTTATAGAAAGTTTGGTACCTCTAAAATTGGTTTGTGTTTTAACAGAAAGTCTCTAAAGAGCTTGCTATAAATATATACTTAATATAATATATTATAACATAATATATATAATATAACAGTTGTGATACTCTAATAATTAATACATTGGTTCCGAACCTTTTTCAAGACCAGACCTCTATTTACAGTTGTTAAGACAAAACTGAAGATTTTCATCATATTTTCCGGTAGGCGTAAAGTGTAAACCATATGAAATTATGAATTTAAATAAGATGTAATATAATACGGCATTTTTAGCCTATTTACGAGCAGCGCCACACGCAGGGCAATCACTGTGCAGCAGTGGCGAAGCGTGGAGGTAGGTTGCTAAGATCCGCCATAAATAGTGCACATTAAACTTTGTCAGTCATACGTATTTGTTTTCGTTGAACTAATAATACAATTTCCAGATGGTTATCTCAGGGTTTAATTGAATTTTAAAAACTAACTAACACAATTTGTCAATTGCAGTCTTATTTTAATGAAAACATATTCGTATTAGTGACAAAGTTTAGTGTGCACTATTTATGGCGGATATAGCCTATCTCCACCCTTCGCCACTGCTGTGTAGTTGTAGTAGAATAGGTTTTATTCAATGGCTTTCGCCTTCTAATTAATCAGCTGATATCAGATTATAATTACGCTAATTCCGTAACTGTCCAACGTAAAACCACAGAAAGGCTTAGTGAAAAATTTCGTAATATTATCACAAACGTCCATCACAAAACAAGAATTAATTTGTCGCGTTTTTAACAAGCAACCAATAACATGTCATGTTTCTAAAAGCGCGTTGTAAATATGATTATAATATTATAATATCAAGCATGACACATAAAATGTTGCTACAGACATAACGATTTATAGTTGCTTCTTTTGTAAATATTATGAAAGCTTGGATTAAAATTAACCCGTGGCTTAACTAAGCAATGCAATATAATATTTAAAATATTGAACGATTTTAGCTACCTTTTGCATGAATGTGAAATTTTGTTTAGAAACATAAGAATATATTACCTACCAACCTACTAATTTTATCACCAAATTAAAACGGAAATGATTACTAAATACGACAATGTAGGTCAAATGAATCCAGCGGGTTTATTGTATAGACAAGCCTGCTTTCGGTCTGCTACGGCAGCTAAATAGGGTAGGAAAGTAACGAATTATTAACACTTGTAAAAATTACAATAAGTTATGTAGTAGGCGGGGTAAATTCAGAAGTTAGTAGCATCTGCTGGATTTGTTAACCTTTCTCTGCCGCCACAAAAAATTCAAAAAAAAATAATATTATTTCCCCCAAAAAAGTTTGCCGTGTGCACATCTAGTTGATTTGTAGCCTAAATGATGTGCTACGACTTGGATATAAAAAGCACAGGTTCAGATATTATTATCCTTTAGTAAGTGTAATTGAGTAATATATAAATAGTGATATGCAATGAGAGAATAAAAGGTAAATACAATAGAAAATAGCCAACTATAAAAATATGGTAACCGGACAAAACAGAAAATGACAAAACAGAACAGCCAGGGGAAAAATGAAACATTCATTTTTGTGGAATCTATTTAGGTTAAGTTAGGTCATTATTTCGTTATACCTAGTCACCCAATCATTTTGAACATATTATATTGATTAAGATGAGAATAATATATCCTAAGCTTGCCGGCAACACCGAGTTAATTTGAGGCTTTCTAGCGATTAGGAATGCAGAAATTAGGTAAGTATATAATTAGATTTATTATGGCGTATTGAAAATCTGTGCTATTAAAAATCTATCAACATAATAGAGATAGGACAAATTTCAATATTAAATTAATATTTTTCCTGAAAGGTCATATTATATCGTTGTTCTGTTTTGTCACTGTTCTGTTTTATCATGTTCTGATTTGTCATTTTCTGTTTTATCGTGTTCTGATTTGTCACTGTTCTGTTTTGTCATGGAGCCAAAAATATATAGGTACCTAGCCACAGAGTTTTTGATTTCGCATATGATTTATCGTGTCCTACATGTAAAACCGTAGAAACTGTAATTCGTGTACCTACAAACACCAAACTATAATGTTATCCCTCCTATGTAATATTAACTTTTCACCTTATAATAATCTTAGTGTATGGTCTACTGCAGTGCTTCGCAACCGGTGTGCCGTGGCACACTGGTGTGCCGCGAGACAATGCTAGGTGTGCCGCGATGCAATAGCCAAATTTGCGTACATGGCTAGTAATATATTTGAGCACCTGCATGAACTTAATAAAATAATGCAAGGTCAGAATGAAAATATCTTGACGTTCTATGATAAATTAAAAGAATTCAAAAATAAACTCGAACTTCGGCAGAAGAAGTTAAGGCAAGGATCTCTACAAATGGTCCATAGGAACTACCAGACCACCATTGAAAACAAGCAATCAATTTTTGATCCGTCTCAAAAACATTTAACTTTGCTGCAAAATAAATTCAGTACCTACTTTCATACAATCAATGCGACTGGAGACGAAACCCTTTTGCAACCAATGCCGAAAATTCTATAGAAGCGCTTTTCCTATAAATTCGAGAAGAATTTGTTGAATTGATAAATGACGGGACGCTAAAACTGAACTTCGCCGATATTCCATTGGCTATTTTCTGGATTTCGGTTAATAAAAAATATCCTCCGATTTCAGACAAGGCTATCGCAGTTCAATTCCCACTGTAGAGTCAAAAAAAGTCGCCTGCGGCGCTATTTTACTACGTTAATATTAATATTTTAAAACATCTGATTGTAGGATATAATTATTATTATTGTGTCATATACTCGACAAATAATTATTCCTAACCCGACAACTAACTATAATTATATTAATATAATATAACCATACGAAAAATCGGTAAACATAAAATCAATACCATTAATTTTACCTCCAACACTATTTGAAAAACGCTATTTTAGAGTATCACGCTGTCTTTAACCTTAGCGATAGGTAGGGGGTCTCGCCAAAGATCTCAGGATGTGGGGTCCATGTTTTGGTGTATAAATTGTTTTACGTGTGGTGTGCCGCGGAATTATGGGAAGTACCTTTGGTGTGCCGTGGGTGGGAAAAGGTTGCGGAGCACTGGTCTACTGTTTAATTGTTTGAATGAATAAACGAGTCTGTCCTGACGACTTTTCACTTTAACCTCTGTGTTTTAATATAATATTATGCTGTTACATATTTTACAATATATAATTCATCTGTGCCCCGTTCTCTAGTCCAGGGTTTCCCAAACTTTTTCTGCAATGGAACACTTCGCAAACCCGGAAATTTTAACAGAACACTTTTAGATTCATTCCTACTAGTTAAAATTTAAAAAAAAATGTTATTAAAACACATTGTTTATTTAGTAATTATATATTTTTAAATATACAATTATAATATAATATAACATGAAAATATGAATAAATAAAGCACATAGGTAATGACTTTGATAATTTTGAGTCCTTGAATTGCATATATTCTTGATATCAGGCACAATATTGGTAAGTTTCATTCTAATATCTGGTGTGGCGTCGAGCCTGTTCCTGCACTTTGACTTCGTTGCAGCATAAATAGAAAATCCCACTTCGGATAAATAATTAGTAGAAAACGTAAGTAAAACAATCATGGCCCAAACATCTTTGGCGGGCCCCCTACAATTCTCTAATGTTAAAGGCAGTGTGACATATCACATTCACATTTTTCAGATTTTGTTACAGCTCAAATTGAGGGCCCTTATTCAGTGTATTATTAAATATTTTTTTCTATTTTTAATACATCTACTTTCATCGTGGAGTTGTCGAGTATCAATACGCAATAATCAAAAATTATAGCGTTCAATTATATATTTTTAAAATTAACAAATGATAATTCATGAAGTATAATAGCGACTTTTTTTTTAACTGTTAAAGCAAATTTGTGATGTGTGTTTATCTCACTTATCTGATCAACCCGCCACGCCGGGCCCACCCAGAGCCCGTGCCCCCAGGCTAAAGCCCTGTCAGCCCCTCTTGTGGGGGCCATGAAAACAATAATAGCTTGTTTTGAAAAATTGGGGCACTCTTATACAAATGGATTTCGAACCCAGGAATCGTCCTTACTAGTTTTCAGAAAATATTGCAAAATTGTATAAAACCTTTCCAAATTGTCGCGGAACACCTATTCAGGTTCGGCGGAACACTGGTGTTCCGCGGAACATAGCTTGGGAAACCCTGCTCTAGTCTATCCCTAAATGTAGAACTCCCTAGCACCACCACGCAGCATCCAGACGGGAGGAGTACTCACCACTAAAATTTTGCACTCACGAATCGAATATCTAGTGTTAAATTGTCAATTTGCTCTTTAATCAGCGATTTGATCTCCATGATACATGTCGTTATTTATATAGTTTTTAAAATTTATTTTTGTCTGTCTGCTTATTTGTTCAGTCTGCTACTAAAATAAACTAATTTCTTAGAGGTTTATCTCGATATCTCAAAGGGGTCCGACCTTAATATTATAAAACTCATTTTCATCAAAAAAATAACGCATTTTCAAGGCAATGTTAGTGGTCAGATTAGCAGTGATGAGACGCGCCCCTAGATCCAAGCATTGTGCATATTATTGATTCGGAAAACTAAATTGAATTAGTATATTATTTCTTCATTTTGTGCATTTACCTAGAAAAACAAACAATAAAATACTACTATTTGGAAAGCGCTTCAGAGACTATTAAGAGCCATTAGTTAAAATTTGTTGCAAATAAATAAGGCGCGTATAGTATAGTGGTATGTGTGCATGGGCGCGAAACCCGAGAGATGCAGGTTCGATCCTGCTGGGTGTCTTTCTTTTTTCAAAAAAGATTTTTTCTATTGGTTATAATATATTATTTTCTCAGAAGTGTTTTCAAAATGATGTATATTCAATAAAGTACTATTTTACACTAAGTAGGTACCTATAAGTATGTATAGTATTTAATTATACATAGGTACTTATTATAATACATAGATAAAAATTAAAATTTTACTTTTACATAATAAATGTTAGTTTTTACACTACGATGTGACATATTATGTGTATATAAGAAAATAACTTATTAATAATTACCATCTGAATCATCGACCCCATTCCACGGCAGCGCTGACGTATCTTCATTAGCAGGTGGCCTGAGCCTCTTTAGGCATCTCGTGCAGAACGTGTGAAGACATGGCAACACTCTCGGTTCCGAATACGCCCTCCTGCACAGGGGGCAAGCGAACCGCTCTTCCGCTGACGTTCCCGCTCCGCTACCCTCGCCGCTACACGCGCCGCTGTCCACGGCACTATCCGCACCGCTGCCCGCCGCTATCGCCGCTCCCAGCGAGCGACGCTTGGCTGCGATCGGCTCCTCCGACTGACGGCGCCGCGAGAAACTGCCGAAGATATACGTCACTTGATCCGTTTCCATATTTTGTATTTGATTAAAAAAAACACTTTTTAATTTAAACAATTAAATGGTCTTAAAAAATAATTTGAGAATAGATTCAAGTATCCATAAGATGGGAAAATTAGTGACAATGTAATAAAGCGCACAAGAATAACAAAATAAACAGATTATTCACAATATTATTGTTGTTGTTAGCATAATGTAGAAATATCACGTTACAATTTAACATTATTAGTTTGCCTAGTTTTAAATTTCCAATAAATCTATTTTACTGTTGCCAACGTAGCCATTATGCAGATAATCGTCGATAAAAATGCTTATTTTTTTCTTTATTACTTAATTATTGTATTTAAAATGGTCACTGCAACAATATTAATTATTAGTGTGAATTTAAATAAGTAATTAGTTCTATCGAATTAAATTAATACGATATCACAAATAAATATATTTTGACAGTTCTTCGAATTTGAAAATCGAATGTAAAAATAAAATGTTGCCACTTTTGAAAAAATAAACCACACGACCGTCGCGGACGCGCGCGCTCCTATACTGAATTTTTAACTGCTGCTTAGCTTGTTAATGGTTAGCTAAGATCACTTGTATGGCTTCCACGTGACAGAAACCCCTCAATGCCGATTTGCCGGGGAAAATGTGGAAAGCCTCAATTGCCTATTTCTGTGCCAAGTGCTTCCAGTAGTAATGTAATATGTATTTCGATTCCAGTTATCTTCTGTATATGTCACATATAATCAATCGATATTCAACCCAATTCTGTTTTATTGAATACGAAATTAGCAGATACCCTGATTATGTACTTGTAAATTTATTGAGTTAACGTTAATCGTCATAAAAGATATCGAGTACCTAACAATAATAATACGTACCCACCCCAATTTATTGTGTAGAAAAACATAACGATTAGAAAAAAGTTGGACAAGTTTTCTTCAAGATCTTTATTGCTGGGCTCGAAATGAACTGGAGCGCACCGGAGCGCGAGTTAAATTATTGCTCCGTCTTGTGGAAAAAATAATTTGACCGTCTGAGCTAGATAAGCCATAATATAATAGAAAATCTAACACACTTATTTTTATGAAATACACATAAAATTTGATAACTATGTGAATATCTTCAAAAAACTATCGAGCGCTCCGGTTCGTAAAATTTTTCATTTCGAGCACTGCTTTATTGGGTCTATTTTATTCGGTAGGTCCTGAATATATTATACAACATTTAAGAATTACTGATTCTTCATTATACAAAATACATAATTTTGAAAAACCCTAGAAGTACACTTAAGTATTAGAAAAATTGTAGGAAAAAGTTAGACCCAGTGGAATTCGAACTCACATCTTTCAACTTTACGGGTGAATGCTCTATCTTTTAAGTTATATGGTTAATGCTGGCCATCGGTGACAATTAAGTAAGTAATTTAATTTACTTTAAATGATTACAAAGCTTTTCAATTGGCGGAATTTGAAGTCTCAGATAAGTATAGTTATTAAAAATAATTGGCATGAATGTTAGACGGATTCATGGATTACAGAATATAGCACTCACCCGGAAAATGTAAGATGTGAGTTCGCGTCCCTGTCTGTCCAACTTTTTTCGAATAATTATGTTTCTGGGGTTTTTGAAAATTATGTATTTACGAAATGAGGAATCTAAAATTATTCTTAAATCTTGTATATTGTCAGGACCTATTGAATAAAAAAACCCAACAATCTCGAAGAAAACCTGCAGAAGGTGGGTGTCTCCAAAATCTTTGATGCATTGTGAAAATAATGAAAAACCAACACAAATGTCATGGTAAACAGGTCTATAGATATACTAAATTGTTTATTTGGATTCATATTCGAATTTAGAATAAACACAAAAAAATTGAATTAAAAATCTATAGTAAGATGGCAAAATATGATAAGAATATGTATGTATTTTTTTGGAAAATTCAGTTATGTATATCTTCAGACTCGTCTCAGTGAGATCTACAAGATATCAAAATATGGTAAGTATATATACGTCTATGGTTGAGAGAGAAAAAAGCTGTGTCATATGTGGTTAGTTCATTGTTTGAATATTTTTCGAAGTTTAAAATTGCCTTCCTGAACATTTTAAAAAACGGACATATCGTGTTTTGCCATCTCACTACAGAATTAATATATCCCATTATTTCCTCGGAGCGCTGCAGGCTGTTGGGAAAAAAAATCAGACAATCTTACTTCAGTGCGCTGATGCACGATCACAATGATAGATTCGTATGGTTCGGTGGACATTTTCTTTGGGTGATAACGAAATGTAAATTGACATTTACCGATTTACCTATTGCAGATATTAAACATGTGGTGATAATCGAATACGGTTTCATTTTTCACGGACAACCACCGATCGACACCGTTTAGGAAAGCTTAAAAAAGCTCCCGAATGTGATTCTGAAAAAGAAAAGCGTCAGAAAAGCTACAAAACTCCATTAAGTATATATGGGATTCTTAAGAAAATATTTTTGATTGTCATGAGATCTCATGTCATAACTTGTCAATAGAGAAAACCGTCACAACAGAGCCCGGATTTTTTTTTTGCGAAAATACCAGATATTATTAAGGGTGCCACGAAAAGTCTATGGTACATACATAGGGCGTCGAGAAATAAACAAGTTGCATCACTGCTTTAAGCCTAAACTTTAAAGATAGATACCTAATTAGTAGTTAAATGTGGTATCTATAACCTGCCTAAGATTTTTTTTAAATTTATTTATAACTGCATTTTCATTCAGGCCATACTTCAGCTGAGGCATGGTCTAAAAAAATCGTGACTAAGCGATGCGCGGATTGTGCAATCGACGCGAGCCGAACGAAATATAATTTTTCATAAAAATTCAACATGCGTCCTTTTAATGTAATGTTTATTATTATATTCGTAATAATAATAGTATATTCATTGACATGTTTTCTTTTTCAAGTACATGCGGAACGTTTTTTAGTCATCTTTACACGATTTAAGAATATATTCCTCCGACGCCATCACAAAACCAATTGACGTCCTCATACCTGGACTGTCAGTCTCCGATTGGCAACGACTGCGAAATTTCTTTCCACATACTGTTGAAAATTATTTGCCGTTTCACTTATGTACGCTCTTAAGTAAGTTTACGTTGGGACTTACATCGGTAAATTCCAGTGCGCTTCGATGGATTCTGTTTTCTGTACGAAACAGAAAATAAACAGTTCGGGATAAACACATTCATTGTTTATTTTATTAACTCTCTGAATCAAACGTGTTTTAATCGAAATATGCTTCTCTTAAAAAAAATAAACTTCACTTTACAGTGAGTATAAAATATTGCATCAGATATTCGTATCATCATCCTTTCATAAAATGAAACGCCTCTTAACGGCCCACGTGCTCGTCATAGGTCAAAATTGAGTTTTTATTGTATTTTCAAACCATGATCCTGGACACTCCTTAAACGTTGTAGATAATCTATTTTTATAATTTTGAAGCCATATTATCCTTTATAGTTATTTTAAACATTTGATGACTGCATAAAGTATTTTTGTTACATAAAATAGTATTCTTTTAAACCTCTCGCTCTAATGTTTTAGAATATAGTCATATTTCGGTACATAACTGTGCAGTGGTGTTAAGATTTTTTACGTTTATTAATTTTTAAACGCATTTATGAAACCATTAGTATAATTTATTACGAGATAATTTTTGTAAAATATTCACGATAAAAAAATATATTGATAATCTCTGTGATCCCAAATTTGACAAGAATTAGGCATTTTATTATTCAAAAAATCGGCAAGATTCACACATTTGAAGATGATTCTAAAGATACTTATTATAAGCTATGTCTTTGACCATTTAAGTGTGATAACCATCTTATGAATAATGATTGCTTTATAATAATTATTGACTTAAGAATAAGGTAGTGTTTTTTTGAAATACGCCATTTCTTTTGTCATTCCCCAGTGATAAGATAATTTAAAAAATAATTTCTATGGGATTCAATCACATAAAAATATTGATTGTTAAAAATATAAAATAATTTATCTCGCGATTTTTATTTATCAGTTATTTATACCAAAGTCTGTGTTTTAAATATAGAAGTATTTTAAAATGTCTAGTTTTACGGGTAAAATTATAAATTGTTATGGAACATATTATACACAACAACTGATATTTTCAAAGATGATAGGTAATATATTTTGAGGGTAGGTATGTTACGTTTATAAATGTTTAGGAAAATACATAATTCAAACTAATTGCTTATTTATAAACATAAACTAATTATATCAAACTAATTGAACCTTTGAAATTTCATCGATTTAGTGTACTTATTCATCAGTAGTAATATTGGGTTATCTTCTTATTGCCCGTAAATATATCTGACAAGCGTGGTTACTCCACAGCCTACCTCTTTACAAAAGTCACCCTTCGCCACTGCTCAAAGGATATACATACTGAATGATATGAAGGAAGAAAAAATATGGGATCAATCCCACGACTTCACTAACGATCGCTCTACCAAGTCAACCGAATGATACATGTGAAATGTATCTTTGTCTAATATTATAATATCGCGGAGCTTTTTTGAAAGCTGAAACCACAGCTTTAATAAGCTTTAAATCACTGTTCTAATTTAATTGATGCATCTACTGTTTTGCCTCCAACAATTTGTAACATGTTACCATAATGCACAGTGGCGTTACTTCAAATTAAAAAAAAAATACGCTGCATATTTTCATATAAGTATTATTGTACAATAAATACATTAACTGCAAAAATTCTTCGATTCCAACATTATTCGCTTTGTACATATTATTTTCCGTTTGTTCCGTTGAAACTCAAATACCAACTTATACAACAATATTGGTGAAACTTGCACACTAGCAATATAACATGTATATACAAATTAACTCTAACTACATTTACATATGAATGATTAAACAAAACGTGTTCAATCTGCAATCCGTAGACACAATAATATGGTACCTCGAAATGCGGCCCCAGCCCAATGACATTATTAATGGACGACGCACTCAATACAGTAGCTAGCAAGTAAATTCCCGCATTCGCATGTATAGGTAGACGTCACGCAATTTCCATTATGCGATATCACGCATCGGGAATTTATAGCAATATGACCTTTATTATAATGGAGTTAGAGCAGTGTTTCTAATGTCAATGTTCATTTGAGCTAACCCGTTCGAACCGAACCATTCGGCAGACCCAACAAAAAGCATCAGGAATTTATAGCAATATCACCTTTATTGTAATGGCGTTATAACAGATTATGCCACTCGGCAGACCAGACAATAAAGTGAGTGTCATTTTTTTCCAGATGATTCGTCCATATTAATGTCATTGTCCCAGCCCCATAATACAGTTTTTTTCTGTTTGTTCCGTTGTAACTCAAAAACTACTCAACCAATATTGATGAAACTTGCATAGTAGTAATATGGTATGTAAATAAAAGTTAAATCTATCTACATTTAAATATAGAAGATTATTACAAATTTACGTCATGTTTTAAGCTTAGCGTGTCTAATCTGCAACTCGCAGGCACAGAGTAGGTACCTAGAAATGTAGGCCATGCCCCAAAAAGACAGTTTTGTACTTAATTTGTATGTATGTATGTATGTATGTATGTATGTAATATGTATAGTAAATGTATGTATAATACATAGTAAATAAACGTATGTATATAAAGCTGATCGAACTGAAGATTTTTTTTTCGAAAGAAAAAGTAAAAAAAGCTCGCTAGGGTTGTTTTTGGACGGAATTATTTTTGGCAGGAATACCTAAAAAAGACAGTAAAGAGCGAGACCTAAGAGAATTCTTCTTCACTTAATGTAACCCAGCGAAGTTAAAAGCTTAGTCACCAATGTCTTAGTCATGTTCTGAAAAACGTAACATCTTTAATAATATTATTATTGAGATTTTGTATTTGACTGTCTATCCTAGTACCAATGACACCAACAGATAAAAGGGACACAATTAATTGAATTTTTAATTGTTTCTCAGTAATTAATCTAACATTATTTTGTTCCAGACTGGGTGGAAAGTCCGTCAAAGGATGTACGAAAAATATCAAAATTCTTGCCCATTTAATGGTGATATCATTCTATATGTAATACGTGGCTCATGTAAAATAACAGAAAAAATATTACCTAGTTCTCCCTATAACATTGGTATGTGATTCCATCATCATTTTTTACCACTGCCAAGGAAAATGTCTTCCGGATGTAGCAGTATTATCTATACAATTCATAATAATAGTAAAGTCATCCAAATATCATCGACAAATAAATATTTTAAAAATTGAAACTTTGCAGAAGATCCGTGTGAATTTCAGGATATTTTTTTATTAATATGTAAACTTATTTTATTCGAAGCGCACGCCACTGAAAGTCATTGATAAACATAGAGGCGCCACACTACAAAATACCACACATGGCGGTGATCTGAATAATTTCAGACTTAAGACTTCATACTTACTTGATTACTAATCGTTCTATAATCAGATAAACGATGTCGAGACTATTCTTCCTTTTCCGGTAGAAATACCGAATACCAATATCATATTATATTAAATCTATGATCAATATAAAAAATTATTTATAAAGTGTGATTATCGCTTGTTCATAGACGCTTGGTATTAATTTTTTTTTTTTTTTGATTTTACCGAGGCTTTGACTGCGACTCGCTGTCATATCGCCTCTTCTCTTCTAGAAGGGGATCCGTCGATCAGGTCCTCACTCCTATTCTGTTAAATAACTTTACAATTTTGCCTAGCTCTTCCGTCTTACCCACCGCCAGGACACCCTTCAATTCGTCGACATTCTCATAGATATCCGCAATTCGCAGCTGTACTCTGTGAATTTCATATTTGGGGCATTGCAGTGCTATATGTACAATGTCCTCTAAAACATGACATTCATCGCAGAGCTGCGATTCGCTTCTTCCCATGAGGACATCAAATCTTTTGCTCATGGTGTGCCCTGTTCTTAGCCTCAGTATTAACTTAAGCTCATTCCTCGTCAAAGAAGACTCTACAAACCAGGGCACCTCTCGTGGTGATGGTAGAATAGACTTACTCCATTTCCCCTTTTCTAATGATGCCCTATGGTGAAAATCTATCCACATACTATGGCACATTTTCTTTATAGCCTCATTCCAGTCCAGGTTTTCTGGTATCTACTGATATGGTACCCCTGAATGGCCGGCTTCCTTTGCCAGATCATCTGCCCTTTCATTGCCCTCAATGCCCATATGCGATGGGATCCATTGAAGGCATAGATCTCCTTAAAATTATTTTATTTCACGTATATCGCTCACGTAGAAACCGTTATCAAGAAAATAGTTATATTATAACATCTTGAATACCTATTGATCGTTTGGTTGCGCAATACTGTTGATTGTTTAGTTGTTATTATAATATGGAACGTTGTTATATATTTCTCAGAAGTATTTTCAAATTATATATGTTCAATAAAAGAATGTTACATTCTTAAATCTTGTAAATCATTCGGTGAATGAAAAAAGTAGTTTATTAAATTTCATGCCAAACTTTCTTACTCGACGACACACTGGGGAATATTGTTTATCAACATAATATACCTATGCATATTATGTAGGTAATATAAATAATGATTTTCTTTGTGAGAAGGATGCAATTGGTTAATTATGTAATGACGCGGTGTTTAATTAGATAAACAAACACGCTTCCCGTTTTTTATTATTATTTCATTTCCATGAGAACTGAGAAACCTAATTCGCAAAGATATACGATCCAAATGACAACAGATATTTAATACCCAATAGTAGCCAATCGGGAATAGGTATTATTTACTCCAACCCGAAATCAAAAATGCTGAGGAAATAGAAATAAAATTTGTGCACAGGATCGTTTTTTAAGTTTATTAAATTTTCTTGCACCGCCAGCCATATCTTATAAAATGATCAATGCATTTTACAAGTACATTTCATAATCAAGTGTTCTGCATTTGAAAAGGTTTTAAATTTGTTTGAAGCAGTTTATATGCCTGAGAAGCAATCAAACTGTAAGTTTTCAACTTTTCTGGTCCACAGTTCTAACATGTGATTCTACTTTAGTGGCACACCTGGAATTTCTCGCGACACACTAGTGTGTCGCTGCACACAGTTTGGCAGACACTGATCTATAATTTATAGACGAAGGTTTTTTTAAACATCTTTGTTGTCAATCGAATTTGTAAATACTATTGCGCACTATCGCTTTTGGTGCACGGGTTCTGGGTGGCCCCCTTACCAAAATTTATTCTTGTGATCAGGGGCGGCTCTACCTTAAGGGTTCATAGGGACCATTCCCACATCGTTATCATGTAGAGAATGCGTAAAAAACGTCAGATATTTTTATCATTGTCATAATATACCTACTTAATTAAATGATTAAATGAATTTCTTTTTCATCTATCTAAATCCGTCGCAATTTTTTTATTCAATTATTCAAGAGATATTTATTATTAATATACAAATAAATAAAGCAATAATTGTACATTATGTATAAACATTATAATGATTACGCGGTATTAAAATAACTTATTAAATTAAATACGTCCGATTTCAGGGTGACACTTATATGCAAATTAAGAAAGCTATGGCGTCTATTTTTCGCTGATCGGGGCACTCAGTCCCATCCCGTTGCTGCGATACAAATTTTTTTCTACAAAGTATGTGAATGCATTAGCGTTATTATACGTATACTAGGGACCGAATAGAATGACCCCATAGATGAGTAAAAACGCTCGTTGTACCTATGTTGTTGTTCAAAACTGATAATGGTAAATCTATAATAATTATTATTATAATTAAGTTTATATTTTAAGCACGATTTTAGATGTGATTAAGTAACGACTCAGATAATCATATTATTTATTCTGAAAAATTACTCATTTCCTCATTAATAAAATCATATTATTATAAGTAGTTTCATACATAATTTACCTATAATAATATGAGAATGTAGGTAGGTATATACTTGTAGATTTATATTTGATAATTAATGATTCAACCCTAACACCTAGAAAGTCGTCGAGCCGCCACTGCTTGTGATAAATGTATTTTGAATTTAACAAATCCTTTGATTGATTTTTTACGTATTTCCTCCATGGAAAACCGCCACTAACTCTGTTTTAACCTTTTCCAAAATTATCAACCGTGCCAGTGGCTGGAAATATATACCGACAAAACTATTTCCTCAGTTCAGGAATACAGAGTAGCAGTATCTTCAAAGTTTCCATTTGTTGGTTCATGGATGGGTCACGTATATTTTAAATACACAATTACCTGAGGAACGCAGACAGATAACTCCATTTAGTTAGGCAATCAGGGAAAACCTATCAGGAAAACATGACGTCATTCGAGATGCAAGTTAGTCTGAGATGAGGGCGAACTCAATACGTCTGTTAATTTATTGCTCGTAGTGCATTCAAAGTACTCAGACATGATCAAGATTTACGACCCAGGTTAGACGAACATGCAATTTCGATGTGTGGGCCTGAAAAAAAACAGGAGTGTATTTTGAGAAAATATAACCGGATATGCCTAATGAAAAGTAGACCCGACAACTTTTTAAATAATATACAATTTCGATTTTAATATTTGATAGTTTGTTCGTTCAGTGTCTGTTTGAAATTGTATTTTCTGACGTAAAATTTCATACATTTCGGTACACATAGGCAGGACCATGGCCCCCACAAAGGGAGAGGGGTGACAGGGCTCTAGCCTAGGGCCCTGGCAGAGGGGGGCCCGGCGAGGCGGACGACCAGATAAATGGAATAAACACACATCTTAAATGTGTTCTAATAAGTAGTAAAAAATCTATTTAATAAAGCGCTATTCTACTCCAGGTTTATTCCCATTTTAAAATATATGGCTGTGCGATGCAACTTTTGGTTGTTGTGTGTTAAAATAATCTGTACTGAATTTTATTTCACCTTGAAAACCCTTTGGAAAACGCCACTGTAGAGCATCAGACTGCCTTTTACCTTAGCGATAGGAAGGGGGGCCCGCCAGTGATCCTGGCCTGGGGGCCTGCTTCAGGATGTGGGGGCCATGGACAGGACCGTCCCGTCTATATGACGTGTGAAATATGCATTGCACAAGGGCGACTGAATTTAGAGGGAGGTTATTTTTCTTGATCCAAAATAACACGTAGGTACATAATATATCACTCGGAATAATTCCATAATTATACAATACGGTTATCTACAATTGGTAACACAATCCAATTGGAGATTCTAATCGGATTAATTTTGAATCAAGTAAGATATTGCCATTGCAGTATGATGTTGTTTAATAAAATATGTTGCAGTAATACTTCATGACACTGGAGGCGCTAGTGTTAGTATTAGTATTAATTTTCAAAATCGCTGCATCTCAATATGTAATTATTGTCGTACCTACTCTATCTCGCTCTAAAATAGTTCATACGGTCACGAGGAACAGTAGGTATTAAAAAACATTACGCGTGACAGTTCACATCCCGGGATAATTAACTCTCTGAATACGATACAGCATATTACTTCATGCTATTGATGTGATATGTCAGAAGAGCCCTACAAGTAGACGAATTATGAAAGAAACTGAAATGATAAATCACATTATACAACTACCAATGTACTGTTATGCATTAGATCGATACGTCGATAAGAGATTCTAATTAGAGAAACCGCAACTTCCTGTGATAACAATAGCATCCTCTGATATCAATAATATTGTCAATTTAAATATTGATTCATTTTATTCTAATTAATTCTAGAAAACCACAAAACAATAATATCATGTTATTTGTGTTTGATAATTGGAAACATCTAGAACATTATTCAATCTATATATGAACCATTGTACACGTAATTAATTTGTTAGTTCTTTGTCGACCATTGTACCTATATTATGTAAGTTGGCTTTCTGTCAATTGTAATAAATCTGTATTACTTGTAATTTATCACCGTTTAATAAATCAAACATCTATCAAAAGTTCTTCTATTTTCGATTTGATATCTCCTGTGAATATATCCGCCCTCTTTCGCTATTCCTGACAAATCAAAAGAGACTTTTACAGAGTCCTATTTCATAGTCCTCTGTATAATAATAATAAAATAGCAAATAATACCTAACAAGTATAAAGACTATTTAATTTCGTATATTACGAAACCTAAAAGACTTAGTGAAAGTGATTAACTATCTTACTTAAACTATTCCACTTTTTGGGGACGTAACAGTACGAAGAACTCCTTCGCCATAATTTTTCGTGTATACTATTGTCTCAGGTAAACGAATCACAAAATAAAAAGCGCCTCTCATATTATGTATACGAAAAAGATCCCAGCATTTGGTCTATAAAAACTGGTAGTGGTTCTATATTTTCCCATTTCTGTTTGGATAGAGTCTGTTATTGTTTTAAGTAAGTCTGAAGTAACATAGGCGATTTGTTTCGGGTTTGATGTGGTTAATTAGCTACAGCAGCCATTAAACGTGGTTTGCTTTGAAACACCGAATAAAATTTCGTCACAGATGAAATTGAAAAGCAACTGAAAATAAAACGATTTCTCTCTTCTGTCCAGCTTTTATTGTCTTTGTATTACTTGAAAACTAATAATAATGTTAGACATTCACATTTCATTCACAAATAATTTAATATTAGATAAAGGGCAAGGCGATGAATATATCTTTTAATCCTCACAGGGAGCCCTCGAAGGGTGGTAGAGGGACATTGGAAGACAAGGGGCGTTAGGCTGATTAAAAGGTGCAAGTAATGAAAATTTATACATCTTATGAATAAATTCGTATGGATGCGCTTGCTTACCATAGGTCTAATGAAAAATCAGCATGGAAGACATGACTTTATGTGTAGGGAACAAAGCGGACAAAGAATATGTACAAATCGATACCTCTTAACTTCACGTGTGTACAACATTTTGGGATTTTTTAGTCATAATGATTTATGCATGTAAAATAATAAATATTTAAATTGTCTATGGAATTTTATGTGTTTTCAAGTGACCGAACATTCTGCTGGTATTTGAACAAATTTAAATGGAACTTTCCCAGTATGCGTGTCCGGAAACTTGTACGCATGCAGTTCGCCGTATCACACTTCACCGTGAAATGTTGTGTCGGAAATACATGGCCGTATATTAAAGACCGCCCAACCTCTTTGGGTCGTATAGTACTGGCATAAAATTCAAGTCTAAATAAAACACGGTTTTTGTCGGTATACACTTTACATGAAGCCAGCAGCAAACAAATATTGAAAATAGCAGATATACTGAATCATTTGTTAGGTTATGTTAGGTTTTCATTCTTGAATTCATGAATTTTGCCAAAATCAGCAATGTTCATAATATTGAATCTAATAAAATTTGAGACCGTATAGTATACGGTCATCTCTTTCCGATAAGAACGCTCACGGCGAACTGTGCGACGGTGATTTTTTTTACGTACAATTTACATGTAACTGTACTAATGTGCCATTTCATATGTTTTTAAGTGGTAAGTTATGTGTGTATAAAAACAAAAATATGGTAATTTTTTTATTATTTAAGTTAAGTTTTCAATGCATCAGTGCTAAGGAAATACACTATTTAAAAGGGGGCGAGCTGAAAATGTTTGGGTTACAAATGTAATTACTATACTTATATTTATAAAATATTATATTTTCTCACTGGGTTAGGTAGGAAGTAATGTAGGTACTTAAACTAATTTGAAAAATGAGAACTTTGATGTACTTATATATTTTGTAGTTATTTGCATAAGGAATCTTTTAAAACTCGCTTGTGGCAATTAATAAACTTTTCCGCTTTTTTGTAGGCGTGTACGTCCTGTCAAATTTAATGTCTATTGAAAAGGGTTTGGTAATTTATTGAAATTGACTAAGAAACTAATTACATTTTGTAGTTCTTATGTTTAAAGGTTTATATACGTATCAGTTTATTAGTTAATATCACTTAAATCCTATTTTTTATTATCATAATAAGTGTTTCTTATTTGAAAGGTCGAATATTTCTAAAATAAAAATACCCCCTGTTCTTTCTATATTTACTACCATAAATAAAACAAAAACATGTGATTTCACTTTATGCATATTGATCTCTTCCGGTTTGGTTTTAAGGGGTGTAAATGTTTGTTTTTAAAATACACATCCCCCATAAGATACCGATTTCGTTTCTAAGGGTCGTAGACGACACACTTTTAGCAATCACCCTCTTAATTACTCGTTCACATATCTACCCATATATTATTAATTTATCTTGTACATAGTAAGTATAATAATATAACATCAGAACTAAGAACGACGGTGGATACCTACTTGAATATTAAATACTCAAAAAAAATGTTTAAAAATAGAAAAGCTACGCGTGGATCAAGTATGATGGGGTTGGCTTCACAAAACGAAAACGTAAATACAATTTGAGGGATTAATTTTTTTCACTATGGATTGAAAAATATGATTATAATTATTATCTATCTCTATTTTTTTTGTTAACGACATATAGATAGGTACCTACCAGCGTGTCCGGAAATTTGTACGTGTGTGAGTTGTTGTATCGAAAATAGATGGCCGTATAGTATTGAGATCAAATTCATGTCTAAATAAGACACTTAAAAATAGGTAAGTAATAAAAGCCACCGGAATGCAACGGAAAATAAGACAGAAGAAAATAGGAAATTAAATATATAATTATGAATTAATCAAAAGTAGCTTAGCAAAATTAATATTCTTGTAGAATCTAATAAAATTGAAACATTTGCTGTTTGCAATGAAGAACGTGTTATTTTTTTATAGCAATGTGGCCATTTTTTTCGCGTAAGACAGCTCTTCATGATGATTTGGCTGTCAAACAGCCTTCTCAGTGAGATGGGAACACTTCTGTCGGCATTCTACGACACACAAGACCCACACGTGGCACTAATGAATTAAAGTAACCATTTGGGGCATCCAATCTATGCTTTAATATTCTGACATGGCATGTCTAAAGGACAAGACAGGACACAAATGGACGCAAAAGATCCTAATAATTATTATGACATTTAGTTAGGTCACACACATTCGATAATCACCTGTGGATGGGAAAAAGGCCGCAATAACTCGTAATGCGTCAATTACATTGAGCTACTTTACGAGCTGTTTGTTGGCGAATTTAAAAGCGAGCGATTCAGCTACTGCGATTGTGATGATGACACACAAAACTTTCCATTCGCTGAGAAGCCACAAGCCAGCGACTATTTTGACAGATCGTAGTTCGTTTTTTTTACCGGGAGGTTACTACTGCGCTCTACTGCGCAGACGCAGTAGGCCCACACGCCGGCGTGTAGCGTGTAAAGTTGACAGGCTTTCAACTTTTCTCGCTAGATTGTTTACAATCTGCTTGTTAGCTTATTCAATGATGACACTGGGCGACTTTACAGGCATTATGTAAATTCGCCAACAAGCAGCTCAATGTAATTGACGCATAAGTGAGCACGCGTAGTTATAGCTGCAGACTAGATGTTTATCACTAGACTCAAAGCGCAGAGTGCCTGGGTATGGAGAATGTACTAGGAAAGTGCATATTCCGCGGTTAAAGCGACGATACATTGTTAGTAGTAGGCGGGGTAAATATGAAAGTAAGTATTTTGTTAATCCCGACACCTTAAAAATAATAATAAAATATTATGTAGGTATATAATATTATTTAAGTGGACCTCCCCTAAATATTTTTTCTGTGTGCCCCCTTAATTATGTAACAGGCTCGATCGAATGTCTAGTCTAGTTATCTAGTCTCTTAGTCATCTAGTTTTTTAGTCATCTAGTCATTTAGTTTTATCTTAGTTATCTTAGTCTAGTCTAATATCCACACAATAATTCTAAATTTTGAAGTATATTATCTTCCGTCTGGATTAAAATCTAGTATAATAAAATCAGTATAAAATTGTATCACAATCCGTTGTATTTGTCATCGGATGGGCGTTAGGTTTGATAGAATATTTTATTTGGAAATTCTATTTCTAGTAAGATGCCCTGAAATAAGAATTTCTTGCACAATCGTAACTTAAAAAAAAACAACATTCCATCTATTATGCCGACCTCCTGCCATAGGTCAATATGAAGAGCTATAATATAAAATATATTGATTAATATTATAACCCATAATAATTATTATTAAGCATAATATTATTACTAGGGGATTTTCAGATACAGATTCAAATTCAAAACAATTTAAATTATTATTAGGTATTTTGTTTTCAACTATTCTAGGTAGGTATGTAAAACGAATAGGTGTAAATAATCAAAGAACGTGAATTTTAGAAAAGAAGGGGCTTTACAATAAATATTATTTGAAAATTAATAACAGTTAAAATTTTCTGATTTTAATAAGGCATAAATGACACATCTATAAATTAATAATTATACAAGACTAAGGATTCCAATCCCGGAATCCCGAGCTATTTTCGATACCTATGAATCCCGGGATTGATAAACATAATCCCGAAACTGTCGGGATTGATTTTTTTATCAATTTTTATGGAAAATAAAATAAAAACGAAAATATAACAGAAAAAATACTTTTAATAGCAAATAACTAACTACATTAGAAATAAACTGAGTTTGAATGAAGTTTGATTTATATCCATGTGTAAGTTGCCTTAATAAAAATGAGAAAGATTGGAAAAGAACAATGCTTCGCACTATTAACAAAGTAATTCCACCATGATCTCATACGTTTTACGGCAGTTTCATATTTGGCTGACTAATTCGATTTATGAAGCGGAAAGGCCATGAGTACACCATGATTTGCTTTACTATTTTAAATCTCGCTAACCCATTCATTAAGTCTACTATCAGAAACAGCAATCTCATATTAAATTCACATTATTATTTATATTACAATATTATTTACTCCATTAAACTTATGTATTTCCAAGATTGAACGTATACAATATTAAGAATAAATGTCTTAAATAGTATAAATTATACTAGATTTATTTTTGACCGATTTTATCAATCTTATTTGTAAATATAACAATTTTATATTAACAATGGAAAAAAATGCCAATTCCGGGACCAGTCCCGGGATTGTCAAATTGTAATCCCGAAATCCCGGGATCAAAATTTTGGCTCGGGATTGGATTCCCTATACAAGACTGTTTTTAGGGTACTCTGAGAATAAATAGAGGAGGCAATCAGTCAACAATGAACGTATAATGAGAAATTGGGAATGTTTTCAATGTGTTTTATCGTACACGTACGTACATACCTATTTGGCGAGTAGGCATCAATTATTTAAAAAAAGATTCACTCAATAATTTCTATTTACTCTAAACACGTGTTTCTATTTTGCACACATAACTTTTGAGATAAATAAACATTTGCTTATTCAAACACAATATAATTAATATTAGATTTATTTTAGCCATTAATTATTGGTTTAATCTTAATGTATTTAGAGTAAAAAATTGTCACCGTACATACCATCGCAGGCATTTTTTCAGCATGCAGTTCTGTTGCAAATTCACATTACATCGAAACTAGAAAACGACCACTATGTCAAAATATGTATTAATAGCAACACTACAGTTATGTCACATACAGATAACTTCACTACAATCACTTCGATGGAGAACTAAAACAAACATGGAATTTGAAAGGGGGTGAATTTTTTTCACAGTTAGTTATATTATACTCTAAAGATATTCTTTTAGCATAAATTAACAAGACAACAATCGGTGGAATTGTGTCAAGATGCGTTTGCTGCGACGCTGTTAGAGCTGCGCTAAGCAGTTGGTGGATTTGTGTTAGCAAAATTAGCGTTTTGTGCTTGGTTATTTTCGTAACTATCTCTATTTCGCGTAAAGTATTGTCAAGATGACAGCTGTTTGGTAGTGGGTGGGTTCGGAAATGGACCACGTTATGACTCACTTATCTGAAATAAAATTTCTCAAAGGATACCTAGGTTTTATAATTAACAATGGTAAAGAATATCTGGCCCGCATTAGGATTATCTTTGCGCCATTATTTGCAAAGGAAATTACTTATTCACCGGAAAATTTTCTAATTAGATTCTAGTTAAATTCTTACTCCAAATTAATGATTTTATGATTTGTAAAATAATAATATAGTATCTACACCGGTGTTTCTTAACCATTCTTGAATAGCGGAACCCTTGAGACATTTTGTAAAATATCGGAAACCTTACCTGGCTTACACATATCAGGACCGAGATGGATAAACGATAATATTTTAGTAGGTACCTAAGTATAAATAAGTATTCTCAAATCCTATTATTTTTCTCGTGGCTATTTATTCGATGGATACATGGAAAGGTGATCATTAAAATTGCCACCCAGAATTCCAGACCCCCAGGCAAAACCCTGTCAATCTCCCTCGTGTGGGGGGCATAGGATTCTGAATAAGGCTTGTTAATTTACTTTGATATTGAATATTAGGTGTATGTGGTTACCTATCGGATCGTTGTAAGTATCTACATTTTCAATACATAATACAAATTTAATAATCATAGTTGAATAATAAGTTATTGACGCAACAGGCGACCACAATATCTAAGCTTTTCAACTGGGTGTATTAGAAAATCTACAGGGTAAGTAGGTATCTACATAAATAGTAAACATAATATTTAAACAAATATGATCTAATTGTAGGTAGCTATTGTCATTTCAATTGATATTATCCGTGTTAATATATCGAGAGCGGAGGGCCGACGAGCTGACTGATTTTTAGGCTTCCACGATAAAATAAAAACCATACATGAAGCGCCTAGTTTCTAAAGCCCCTAAAACGATTTTAGGAAGTTCTGAGAAAAATGAGAAAAAACCATATCTATTAATAATTTTTAATTCGTCACATTCTAAGGAGTACTTTGGCTTTCCATTTTAGGGGTATTTGAAAAGTACACCCAACCATTTTAGCGGGTTTTGAAATTTACCCTAATTTTTGATCATACGTATTGATTGTTTTTGGCGTTTTTTAATGTTCAATCTTTGGCCATCATATAGGTAACAAAAATATCCATCTAATTAAGTACATAACTAACTCAAAAATTTTCAAAAACCGTTTTAAGGGCTTTTGAAACTAGGCGCTTCACATCACGTCCTTCGTCTAAAATTAATTATTTTTGAATATGACACATAATATAAATATAAAATATGTTTTTTTAGTGTCCACCTACGTATCTGTTTGAGTAGTTATATTCTTATTGACCTCTTTGATGTTACGCTTTGGATAATATTTTTTCTCAATTTGTCAGAAATATGCATCTATTAAGAGTTTGGTGTAATTTAATAATCTATGACTCTTTTAAATCGATTGCGTCACCTGCATAAAAAAAAATACTGCTGCTCCGATATTATAAAATGTAATATAACTGTTAGTTCGCCCCTGTCTACTTGTCCATCACTGACGCAAACTAAAAAATGCCGCCCCCTCCCATGTTTACCACCTCAACTTTTATGTAAATAAATAACTGTCATATTTTATTTACTTCTCGGTTATCTTAATCAGATGAATGCAATTAAATTCTGATGTACCTACACATTTACAAAGCTTTAAGCTGATTATATCCTATCGGTGACGTACATAGGCAAAGTGCCGCCATTAGGCAGACTTAGAATGCCGTCCCCTTTCATTTGTGGTCACAAACTGTATGTAGAATTATGTTATTATTAGGTGCATACCTAACTACTCCTTTTAATATCTTAATGGATCGTATTCGTTCCTTCGTTTGCCGCCAATTATAATTTTCTCCTAAGCAACGCATGGGCTGCCTATCGTCACGGGATGTCACGTCCCCTATTGCGCTATTAATTGTATACTTACTAATTATGTAGAAGAGTCATTCAAAAAGTATGTGTTTACTTTTGAAGGAAAGTTTTCTTCCTTCATCTTTGACCATGTCATCCATAAAAAAGAATATACACTCTTTCCATTTTTATCCCAATATAATAAATATGTACATTGATAGTAGGACGTAGCATAAAACGGAAGTGATGATACCATACCATAGTTATTGCATTTCTACTCGAATACGTACGCTGCGTAAGAGTGACGTAGCTAAGGTGTCGCAAAATAGTAAAGTTCCATGGGCAGGAGGTACGCTGTTAAGGGGCGACATTTTATAAAGGGCGGCAGATGAAGGAATATTATACAACCTTTGAGAGCCGTGGCGCCTGACGGTTTTCCACGAAGCAGACGATGCGGTCGCGTGTTAGTGCCGACAATGTCTTAGTTTTAAAAATAATGAAACCATAAAAAATCCAGACATCTTATAACCGCACAGGTAAAAAAATACAAGGGGCCTCCAAACCTGTCAGTGCCCTTCCAATATTTGTAGACTCTTCCTATCCGTTTACAGTCTACTAACGTCAAACAATATAAATAAGTAATACACTTTTTTTTATAAAAATCTATGTTGCTTAAAATAAATAGGTAAGTATAAAAAAATACTAAAACTTTGTATTACTTAGTCAAAATTCTTTTCAATCCTACGTCAGAAAAACATTCTTTAACTAAATTCACATTTTATATATTTTTAAATTCATTGTAGGTACGTTTGTTTTTGAGTTTCAATAAAAATGTCTTTTTATGACGTAGGTAGGTACCTAATATGTTTTTACCAAAAAATGTCTCAAATTGCATGCTTAGTATTTTTCCGCTAGGTGTTTGAGCGCATTCACATTATCAATAAAATACTCTAAAATTGTAAGCTTCATATTTTTCCGCTAGGTGCATATTTTTCCGGAAGGCCGACTGAATATTGACTTGAATAAATAAAATTGAAAGCCTTACTAAATTGCATGCTTTTTATTCTGTCGCTAGATATCGCTAGTCTAAAAATTAGCCACATACTAATATAGTTTTCTATCAAAGAATTCAACCCCTCTCTGTTGTATCAATTTATCCTAGATTCGTACCATCTGTTAAATTCGATAGTAGATGGTGGGTATAGAAGATTCCTACTGTGCAGTGTGCTTGTCAGGTTTGACGTTTGATTTGTCAACACTCAACATTGTGTAAAAAATGGCTATCGGCGTAGGTGGTCGGGTCGTAAAAAATCTGTCACGTATCGCCGTGTAGCGTCGATTTCTATTTCGAACGATTACAGTTTATATTGTTGATTTTAATAATGAACCTCATTATTTCGTCCATGACCTTTTGTACTTAATTTACTGGTAGCAATCGAAAACAATGCATCCCAGATTGTGGGTGTTTTTAATTTTAGTTGTCATCACATTAATCATTGTTTATTTTCAATCGCAGTTATCCCGAGTAGAAGATGAATTCAGAAATTTAGGTAAAGAATCATTATTGTATTTTTTCTATTTACTTAATTTCATTTCGAATATTTAAATATAATATTCAATATAAAATTATTAATGTATTTTAAGTACTTACCACCATTTCATGTGACTTTGACCCTCATTATTATGCTTGTATATGTATTATTCTAACATGACTGTATTAAGAAATCACTTCTGATATGATAAGATTAAAAAGTGTATCACTTTCCATACACGTACAGAGAAAACAATGCCTGTCAAAGTTGTCTCATCCATTCATATAGCGCCAGATTGTCAATGGCACGCAGACAATATACTTAGTTGTTCTTTCCTGATATTAAATGATGAATAACCGCTTTGACTCTGGACCATTACACCAGTCAATTTTTGATTGGAAATGGCGGTTTCACTGGCTGGCAAGCTCTATGAGCTTGGCAAACACCACAGACAAAGGGCGAGACTGGAATCTATCTGTTCGACATGTCCATGTGACCTTTGTTACAATTTTAATGAGATGTAAATTGCAAATGCAATTATGAACTATATTTACACTGCAAAATGGGTGTGAATATAGTAATTGGAAGTGGGTTTTTCGTACGTTTAATGATTGAGCGAGGACATTTTCAAATATAAATATAATTCAAATTCAAGTAGGATGTGGTGTTGCACTAAATAGTTTAAATTGTTTGACTTTTAATGATTTGTCACCCGTTAATGTAAAATGTCTTAACGGACAATACTGATTCTTTGTTAATTATTGTTAAATATAGAATGTTGAAAAGGTACAATAAAAATAATACAAGAATATTAGTGTTTTCATTTAATTTGGCCTACCACCAAGAAATAACAATAAAGTAAATTAATTAGATGAACAAATACTAATGTTTAGAAGATGGGTATTAATAATATTTTTTTGTTTCAGAATTATCAGTGGCACGGGTTCGCTTAAGAGAGCCACCGATCCACGAACCAAGCAGAGTAGTTAGCAATGTAGAAAATGACAATGAACTCGTTGTGGTTTACAATCGGGTTCCCAAGACGGGTTCAACTAGTTTTGTCGGAGTCGCGTATGACCTCTGCAAAAAGAACGCATTCAAAGTTTTGCACATTAACATAACGGCCAACATGCACGTGATGTCTCTCAACAACCAATACAAGTTTGCTCAGAATATTACAACATGGAATGCTGTTAAGCCAGCCCTTTACCATGGGCACATGGCGTTTTTAAATTTTGACAGGTAATAAAAATGTCATTGATTTACCATATAAGATAAGCTTTTAGTTAAATTCACATAGATTTGATGCATACGAAACATACAGTTATACAGTCAATGCGGTATCAACTCATTATGTAGTATGGAGTGGTTTTCAGCCACTGAGATTCTATATCGCTATAATGCAAGTGAGCCCAAACTGAAAGTGGGCAATATACATTTTTCGGTACTGTTCGGTTATCAGGAATACAGCGGAAAACACATTTTGAAAATAGCCGATAAACTGGATTATTTGTTAGGTTAACCTAACCTAAACTAACCCAAACTAACAAATAATCCAGTATATCGGGTATTTTCAAAGTGTGTTTTCCGCTGTATTCCTGATAACCGAACAGTACCCATTTTTCTTTTATATGGGGGCAGAGAAAAAATCAAACCTCATTGAAATATATTGACACTCCAATATCACAAATATGCATGCAATTGATTCATAGAAAATTGATCGCTAATGTAAAATTTTGGGTACTTACCTACATGAATTTTTTCTAATCCATTGATACAAATTTAAACCGATTTAATTCTGTAGTAAAATTTACAAGAAATTGCTACATTTTTATTATATATTTATTTTCAATATTTAGTTCTACAATGATTTCAATTAATAATTGTCTTTTTAAAATATGTACTTAGGTAGGTACTAACATAGAGTTTTAGAAAATATATTTAAAAAATCCTTTACTCCAGGACAAGTGGTGCCAAATTGACACTGATTGTCCGTATTGTCAATATTGCTGCATCAAATTGGCGCCGATTGTTTTCAATGGGTTATTAAAATCGATTTATTGGTTGCTGGATAATTAAGGAATAGATTAAAAAATACTAGTACAGAGGAACCTCTCACAACGAGCATAATTCGTTCCAGAATCTTACTCGTAATCAACGTTCCCTCTAATTTTTGTATTGTGTGTGCGGATCATCAACGCATCTGTGCCTTGGTGTCATCCGGTGCGGTAAATTTTCAAAGAAATAGAATGCATAATTTTCAGGAATATCTGTGCTATGAATATCTTATACAGAAAGCATAGAAGCTAAATTAAAATGATAAACACTAACATACGTATCTTCTTTTCGTATCTATACTTTGGCCCGCGATAGAACAGGAGGGATATGGTGATCCCACTCAATGTAAAATTTCACTTGCGTGCTTGCCTTAGTCACACTTGACCTTCACCTTCCGAGAAATGAGTCAAAGAATTGTACATGTGATGGTTTCGTGCACACGCGCACACCTTAGAGGGAACATTGCTCGTAATGTGAAGCACTCGTTAAGCGAAACAATTTTTCCCATATAAATTAATGTAAAATACGATAATGCATTCCATACTGAAAAAAATACTCAATTGTTTTTATTTGTAACGTTTATTGAAAAAAAATTATTTATTATTATTTATGATAATAACTAATTATTTTTTACTAGAAAGCTGTCTATTTGTTTTTGACTCGTTATATGAAATAATGCTCGTTAAGGGAGCCATTTTTTTACAATTTGTTTTGGTTGTTATGCGAATTGCTCGTTATGAGAGGTTCCACTGTATAAGCAAAGATGTTGCATTCTTTATGTGGTTTCCATATCAAAATCGCTGAAGCAAATTCTAGTTTAATTTTTTTTGTGCAACAAACAATGAGTTGCTTTTTTTTCCAGTGTTTGTATGAGAAATAGTAGACCAGGGGTCCTCTTTTTATTACCACGTTTTTATTAGCTCGTATTCTTGTTTGTCCGGTACAGATTTTTTCTTGTGTAGTAAAAAAATTTTCTTGTTTTTCCAAGATTTTTAACTAACTTCCCGACTAGCTAGACATTTGAAACTTTTAAAATATATCAGAACACGACGACAATGCATTCTTTTAATACTTTTAGCCATCTTTAAGCAGAATTGAATCAGTTAATTTTGTTTTGTATGTTTCGGAAAAAATTCGTTAAAAGTAATATTTACCACTCACTATTATTGCTTGCTAAGTGGGTCCTAGCAACTAAATTATTAATATATACATGCGTTACTATGGAAATCAATATGAAATGTCAAAATGACATTTCTGTATTCTATAATATTTATTCAGTATTTCTATCACGTACAATAAAAAGTTTTTATTAATACATAGAGTTGTCAAGTTTATATGATTCAACAGAAAATTTAAAGACGTGGTATAGGTATAAAAAGTTCTTTTTATCTTGTAATTATTTTGTTTCATTTTCATATATTTATAATCTATCTCTAAAGAGAAAAGTTTTCTTCAACATCATCTAATTGGATGTACTGTAGTGTTTAAAATTACAAAGGAAACGGTCTAATCAGTATTATTAAATGTTACATGTAATGAAGAAAATACATGGCCCATACAGGCCAGGGTCAAGATAAATGTTTTACACTTAATTTATTGTCTTGTATCTGTCAATGCATCGGAAGTGTTGCAATGTAAACATGCATCTTATCATATTTATTGTATTACTTATATTAATATCCATTGATAACTTTTATCGCCTTGATATTTATTTCAAGTATTCTGTTTAATTGGAGTATAAATAAGCAATTTTAGAAGTAATCTTTTTTATTAAACAATACAAGATTTTGCAGAAAATCTACTATGAAGATGCAGGCAAAATATATCGATAACCTGCCTATACAGGGAAACAACTTGAATTTCAATATTTTGAGTTAATAATGCCATTCGATGTAAAAAGGTCGTATCTTCAGAATTCAATCAAAAATCTCCTCAATGGATCAAAAAATCGAATAACCCTTTCTGGGATTAATCATTAATTCAATTATAAACGGGAATGCCTGAGTTGATTATTTTTTAACTGTAAAATTTCATTGTGCATTTCTAAGTTCATTTGAACTAAATAAAAATAATTACAAGATAAAAAGAACTTTTTATATACAACGTTTTTAAATTTCCTGTTGAATCAAATAAACTTGACTTGACTAGCTTAAACGATCAAAAAAATTGTGCTTGATAGAAATACTGAATAATGAAATGTCATTCCATATTGATTTCCATAGTAACGCACGTATATATTATTAATAATTTAGTTGCTAGGACCCCATAGCAAACAATAATGGTATCGAAATAACTTTTCATACAAAACAGAATTAACTAAAAATGCATTCAATTCTACTTAAAGATGGCTAAAAGTATTAAAAAAATGCATTGGCATCGTGTTCTGATATATTCTAAAAGTTTCAAATGTCTAGCTAGTCGGGAAGTTAGTTAAAAATCGATTGCAAGATTTGTACCGAACAAACAACCACCGGAAAAATAAGAATACGGCCTAAGAAAAACGTTGTAATTGTAAAATATACACATTTACTTAAAAAACCAAGGTTTTAACATTGAAATGAGAATTTGTGCAAAATTTTCAAAAGCCATTATCTTAGAACAAGGTATTTTGAGTTATTTCCCTATAGAACTAAGGTATCATCGATATGATGAATCTGAATTTATAATAATTTCACATGGCAGATTCATTTGCAGCAAAACTTTACACTATTGCCCACATTTTTCAAAAACTTCAAGCATTTAAACAATTTTAGATTCACTTAGTCAATTCCATAAATTATTATGTAGATGTGTAGAATATAGTCAAGGTAAACCAAGAATTTTGAATTTGTTACGAATGGGTGGGTGGTGAGCATTATAATTTTAACTGTCAAACATCAACACTAGATGTCTTTGTCAGGACTGCATTTGTATAAAACGCCTCGCATGATTATTATAAGTGTAAAACTTTTTTTATACAATAAACCATCATTAATTAGAGATTTATGTAGAAAACCACAAACAGTATGTCACATGTAGGTACTGAAATATAATAAAACGTCATGGCAGGGTTGTAAATAAGGCTGCAGATACACGGCATCGTAGTAGACGTGCGTTGTCGCAGGGTCGTATTTGAGTCCGATTGCATCCGATTAGAATCACCAGCTGGATTTGTTTTATTTAATTGGTGATTCTAATCGGATGTAATCGGAATCACATAAGACCCTGCGTCGACGCACGTCTACTGCAATGCTGTATGTCTGCAGCCTAAGCCGGCTCGCACATCACAACTCGCCTCGTGTGCCTGACCATAAATCAAAACTTCCGACAACGGGCGGCCAGTGTTGCATGACACAACCTCGCACATCTATCTAGCGACAGTCGTGCGTAGCCTTCGAAACGTATTTATATTTAAATGCAGTAATCGGCGAGCCGGTATAGGAATGACCAATTCGTAGGTGTTTTTTTGTGACTTCGACCCTCCGACTCGGAGCCCGAGAAGGATGCAACATGTCGAATGCAACAGCCAGATGTTTTTTTCAGACGAAACAGTTGCATTCGATCAATCTGCGAAGCTCCATTTGGCAACGCGTGTTACGTTGTTTCGTTAAATAACAATGACGTCACATCGACGTATTCGACACGTTTTTAGGCAAGACGAGTTCCGATGTGCGAGCCGACTAAGAGTTTCAATATGCTAACATACAGAGTTATATTTTTTTTATGTCTATCAATTCGTCTTCACTAAGAATGTTGTGGAATCGCCAGTTATAGTCCGAACCCTTTGAACTAACTTAGTTTTTACTAATTTTTCAATGTTGCTTGTTCACAGATTAGGAATAACTTCGAAGCCAATGTATATTAATTTAATAAGGAAACCTCTAGACAGACTTGTATCATATTACTACTTTCTTAGGAACGGAGATAATTTCCGAGCCAATTTGATCAGAAAAAAACATGGAGACACAACGGTATGTATTTTATTTTGTACTGTACCTATATCGATGCAGAGTATTTAGATAATTTATAGTTCCTACTAATAAGTTTTGGTAGGTTTGGTTACATTACAATATTCCTATGAAATAATTTATAAAATAGTATTTTCTGCCTTTCTTTGTTATTTCAACGTGCACCAACTTTTTACGTTAAAAATAATTTATGATTTTATAAAGATAATACAAAGTACCATCTAATACAACATTTTTGCGGATTCAATTTTCTTTTATTGAAGTTATACTTCTTTAGGCATGTTTGGAAAGTTAGATCAGAGTGTATTTTTGGCGTGTGACATGTAACACATAATTTATTTTTTCACACAAAAAATACACTCGATTGGATTCGAACCAACGATTGTTCGGTTATCAGCCAAACGCACAACCATCACGCGACACCATGATACTGCAATAGTGACGATTATACAGTATAATATTATAGTTTAGAATTGTTCCGTTGCTAGGCAGCGAATTTATTATTGTTGGCCATTTGCAATTCCTTAGGTAAACAAACTATTAAACGTCATAGTGGCAGTTGTTACTTTAAAAATAAAAACAACGATAAATAATTATATAATTTAGTAATATAAGTTAAAGTGTATAGAAATAAACCAACTGTGTTCCAATAAGCGAATAAGCGGTCCTTTTTCTTGAGTGTGTAATTTAACAAGATAATTAAGAGCTAGTCGAAGAATCTAGTTTATCACAAGTTTTGTTACGCCAAAGAAGTATAACTTCTAACGCGCGTAAATAAGTACACACACCGATTTTTTTATAATTATTGAAGTAATTATTGTCGTTCGGGTGACTGAACAATGCTGTACCTATGGCACATTTTGGAGGTGATTTTACAGGAACTAAAAAAACTGTTTATTTCAGTTAATGATGTAAAAAATGCTCTTCAATGTGTGTTTTAATCAATTATAAATTTTAATATTATATTTTTTATCAAATTTCACTGAAATTGAATGTGTGAACTGTGTGTAATTTGATATACAGCAACTGTGCAAACTTGAGCCAATAAAGCCCGAAATAATAATATATCATACAGCGTTGTTCATGTGACCTCTTCAGTTATTTATTACACGATAATAGCGATATCTATACGTAATAGTTTTCGCAAAGTACTTACTAGCAAGGCTACCTTTATTGAAATGTACCTATTTTCTGTATGAAATTACGTTCATTATAACTAAAAATATGTTTAGTTGATTGTTTTCTAGAAAGTAATTAACAGTAATTTACAAGTTATAGGGGGAAATTAAGTCCATTGCTACTGTAGTTTTACTAGGGGCATCTAGCGATAGAATACGAATTCTATCTAATACAATTTATTAATGATTTAGAAGAAGTATTTTAATTGATTAATACGTAAGTAGGTATCCAGAAACTTTTTAAAGAAAAACAAATATTTTTTAATTCAAAGATACAATGTACAGGCAGGCGGTGCTCGACTTTCGTACATAATTGCTAAAAGTGGAGCAATGTAAAAAAAAAGTCAAAAAGTGTATTTTTGAATATTTTGGACAATGAGGAAATAAATTCATTTGCAACACCTTTATCTGTACTGGCAGCTTCTCCAGTGAATTTAACCTGATCCGTGCCACGGACGAATTAACTCGCCAAAGCATGTATGGCGCGTCAGGCCACGGACGAATATATTCGCGGGTTCTTGTAAACGTCATAACTTCTGAATAAACATTCCGTATATATTTTCTCAACAATATTTACCATTTTAATGTGAAAATATTCACCATAAACTTGATAAACATGTTGTGTTGCTAAGTTTTCACAAATATTTATCATTCCATTCCTATTTCATATTTTTTAAAGGATTTATTTTATTCCGAAAATGGCCTGGCTGGCAGTGATTAGGTTAATATTATGTAACGAATATCTACAGTTTAAATTTGTTGAACCTGCTTTTACTTGCTGTTTTTGCATTATCAGAAAGTCAAGGACCGCCTGTACTTAACTGCAATTAAAAAAAATTATTATAAAATGTGCATTCGTCCATCTTATGAATTACATAATATTTTTATGATTGTTTTTGTCATTAAAGTTTATACCCCATTTACATGTGCATGGATTTACTGCTGACAGTACGTATTGTCGTGGCCATAATAAGAAAATTATCGTGCAAGTTGCAAGATTGCATGCATGGATCAAAAAAGTTCAGCAGCTTTTGAATTTTAATGCAACAGTTGGACCTTATGGGGCTTCAGTATTGTGATCATACATAAGACCTCATTTTGTCAGCTACCTTTGTTATAAACTTGTTTCTTCCATTTTAGACATTTGACGAGTGTGTCGAACTAAATCAGGCCGATTGTGACCCGAACAATATGTGGCTTCAAATTCCTTTCTTCTGTGGACATGCGGCCGATTGCTGGTAAATATTTTTATATAATTTGTTATATTGGCTAATGACGATTCTTTTAATTAAATCAAAATAATAGATAGATAATACAAGATAAAAAGAACTTTTTATATACTTACCACGTTTTTAAATTTTCTGTTGAATCATATAAACTTGACAATTCTATGTATTAATAAAAACTTTTTTTTGTACTTGATAGAAATACTGAATACATATAGAATACTGAAATGTCATTTTGACATATCGTATTGATTTCCATAGTAACGCATGTATATATTAATAATTTTTTTGCTAGGACCCCCTTAGCAACCAATAATAGTGTTTTACTTTTTACGACTTTTTTCCGAAATAACTTTCCATACAAAACAGAATTAACTGAAAATGAATTTAATTCTGCTTAAAGGTGGCTAAAAGTATTAAAAGAATGCATTGTCATCGTGTTCTGATATATTCTAAAAGTTTCAAATGTCTAGTTAGTCGGGAAGTTAGTTTAAAATCGATTGCAAGATTTGTATTGGACAAACAAGAATACGAGCTAATAAAAACGTGGTAAAATAAGGTCTTAGTATGAATTTATAATGCAATGTTAATAAATATGTATTGTGGTATTTACAGGAAACCAGGAAATAAATGGGCGCTTGAACAGGCTAAAAAAAATCTGTTGGATCACTATCTCGTTGTCGGCGTTACTGAAGAGATGTTAGATTTTATTTCCATTCTTGAATTAACCCTGCCCAGGATGTTCAAGGGAGCCACGGAGCATTTTATGAGCAGCAACAAGTCACATCTGCGTCTGACCACGGCCAAAGTAACCCCTTCCGACAAAACAGTGAGTAAAATGCAGAAGTCAACGGTTTGGAAGATGGAAAATGAACTCTATGAATTCGCACTTGAGCAATTTAATTTTATGAAGAAGAAAACATTACTGAATAAAGACCCGAATAGTGTTGTTCAAACATTTTTCTATGAGAAGATTCGACCCAAGTAAAGGAATTGATTGTAATAATGTGAGAATTTTTCGTACAGTACCTTCCGTTGATAGGTACGTGTGACATAAATACAGTGTCCATAACCCATGACAGTCGTATCTGTCAATATGGCCTATCTACAATATTACCAACATTACAGGAGAGCCGAAAAACTGATTTAATAATATAATTTATATGAGGCTTGTAGGTATTTTTTTTATTAATTCAATGAGTTTGTGTTGTAATATATCGAACTTCATTTAAAATACATTTTGCCAATAATATTTTTTTTCTTTAGAGGAATCATTAGGTTTCTTGAGAACATAATAATATGACAAATTGCAATAGACAATAGTGTCAAAAGCATAAGATTTATGTAAAACCATGTACATGTGTACAGTAAAACTTCGTTAATACGAATTCCATGGGACCGAAAATCAAAAAAAAATTCGAATTACGATTTATGAAATGTATTTGGAAAATTTTTTTTTTTCATTAATTTCGTTTCCGATCATAAATGTGCCTACCAAATTGGGTCATAAAATGTCAGGATTATTTTTATTACCTTCGTAAAATAAGCAATTTATGATGTTTTAAAAAAAGTCTGTCACAATTTTCAATGGAATAGTGTACGTTATTACGATTTATTGAATATTTTCATATGCCAGGACACTGAAATAATTTAGAATTACGAAATTCGAATTAAAGGTATGGTTTTATATGAAAATAATGTTCAAGGGACTTTTTTTTCCCAAAAATTTCGAATTACGGTGAATTTCGAATTATCAGTGTTCTTACTAAAGAGGTTTTACTGTACTGTAATAATTGATGAGTAGAATTTTTATAGCAGTGTTGTTGGGTAACGGAAATTTTAACATATCGTCACCACAGTTCTAACTTATTGTAAGTGCGATTTATTCGTTTTTCTTTCAATTGAGTTTAAAATTTTATACAAATATATGCATTGCTGGTTTTGTATAATATATAAATGGATACCTAACATATGAGTTGGTTTGGAAGGGGTTTGGGTCAATATATCCATCCAGCTCTGGTTTTGATTCCTGGTGAGGGCATAATACAGGTAACATCCCCTCGATGATTGCAGGGAATACAATATGGATAAGCGAAATTTCACAATAATCAAAAGATTAAAAAAAAAAAACAGAATACATCATAAAGATAAACAAAATAAAAGTAATATAACTTTGCAATAAACTAAAAAAATAACATTTATTTTGTTCCACGTTGCAAGAAAGAATCTAGTTTACCCTGCGGTGCCTGTCTGTGACGTGTTGGCTTACTTTTATTTTACTCACGCTTGTAAACTTAATTATGTGTGAACGAGCGAGAAAGATTATAAGCTCGAGATTCCACTCATTATGATTCCTGGCATGTTGCACATGTGAAAACAAGTGCGGGACAAAAATATTATAAAAAAATCAGTCTCAATAATATATTGAATTCGCCAACACCGAGGTTGCACTGAACGAGGTTACCTGTATATGATTTTATCAAAACCTGGGGTGTTTCTGCTACTATTATAATAGGTACTGTAAATGGGGCTCTTAGTAGTGTTGAAAAAATATAAAAATATATGAGTTAATAAAAAAATCGTAACAATAGCCGATGTAAAAGGAAGTGAAGACCATTTAAACTAAGCGTTTCATATGTATAAGTGTATGCACATGCAGTGATGGAAAAGCATTTTACTTTTTAAGAATTATTGTTTTTTTTTTATAATTATATATTTGGGGCTCTGTGATTTATTTACAGCCTACATGAAATCCAAGATTGATTATAATAGTAAAAATTTATAATAAGTAATAAAATCACTCAATAAAATTTAATTGATGAGATGTCATAAAACTGTCACTAACTTTATTAATATTATAGTATAAGTTTTTTATAATTACTATTTACAATATTTGTTTTATTGTTATTGTAAACTAACACAATATGTGTAATGACTATTATTATGTTTTAGTTGTTTTTTATATTAATAACTGCAATCATTTTATGTTACTAATATTCTTATAATGTTTATTGAATAAATTGAGATATTGCGGGGAATCTGGCAAAATAACTAAGAGCCAAAAAAATGATTGATGTGTTTATTTTGTATGAAGCTAATAGATGGTTTTTTATCAATTACATGGAGTTCAAATACTATGTTTCGATTAAATATTATCATAACTAGATGCCTATTTAAAATGTAGATTTAAAAATATAATTCAGTTAGTTAAATTTTGCTGTTATATTTATGAGTGTTCTGTTAAGATAAATTTATTTGCCGTAATAGATTTTTGAACACCTACCGGTTGCAATAGTTATACGACATTGATTAGCGATGAGTCAGAATGCCCGAAATATTATGTTTTGAAAACAACAGTTTTGTCATTTTGTATATACAGTAGGCGCTCAGTAATCCGGCACCCATATTTTTTCACCTATGCCGGATTGTCGGAAATGCCGGATTATTGGATTTATATAGGAAACACGTGTTTATCTGTCAAAGTCGGGCACCGAACTGCCGAGCGAACGGCTCTCCGCTCTGTAATCTGGCAGTTTAATGTGAAACCTGCCGGATTATAGAGCAAGAGAGCTGAGTTGCAAAATGCCGGACTATTGGACGTGCCGGATTGGTGAACATCGGATTACCGAGCGCCTACTGTATATCAAACATTAAGTTTATTTTATTATGAAAATTAAAACACATTTTCTTAAAGGACATTTTTTTGTTGGAAGCATCTTTCTATGTCCAATTCTCTAAAAGATGGCATGGCAGAATTAGTTTGTATTTTTTTAAGTCATAGAATGATAATTGCTTGCAGTTTTTAATTTGAAATAATTGCTTTTAATTATGAAGTATTATTATCTTTTTCTACCTTAGCCGATAGAATGTTCCATATGAGAGCTTTTTCTTCTTCTTCGGCCATTTCCGCCCCTTAGTTGGAGCATATGGACACCACGCGGCGCCTCCAAGAATCCTTGTCGCTCGCCAGTCTTGCTTCGTTTCAGGTCAAACCAGCATCCCGTAGCTCCGCCGTATACACTATAGATAGTATTTAGCGGCCTTCCAGGACGCCGGAATCCGGTCAACTTGAAGAACAGGCAAGCCAGGTTGAGGTTCTCTTCTGGCATCCGCAGCATGTGGCCGAGCCAGGTCCAACGTCGCCTCTTCACTCTCAGTGTGATGAGAGGCTGCTTGGTGTGAAACATCTGTTTTCGAAGCTCAGTATACGGTTGCTCTGAGCCTTCGTAAGGTGTCATGATTCGCTACCGTAAAGCAGCACCGTCAGAAACGTCGAATAGGCGGCATTTGGTTTTGACCGAGTACAATCTTCGTGAGTCCCAGACACTCCGCATTGAGTTGAATGTTACTCCAGCCATTCCCATTCAGATCGCGAGCTCTTTCTACAAAATGCCATATTCCGTGATGTGTTCCCCCAGGTACTTGAAGCTGTCGGCGCTCTCGATGTTTTGTCCGTCGCTAATCAGAGGGAAATCTGGATCAGGACAGGTGCTATTACACAAAACATTGGCTGGGAGAGCTCCCAGGCACAATTCACAGCTAGATCAGCAGTTCTGAGCATCTGTATTTGTATCCAGAACATTAGCTTTTTTCCATCATCTTCCCCTACTGAAAGGTTAAATGGTTATATTTTTATATTATTGATAACTATTTTAAACATCCCCTATATTGTATTAACTAATTTTACTTTTATTTTCATAATTGTACTGCTGTTTCAGTATTTTTTTATTGTTTATATAATATTAGTAGATACCTAATTAAAAGGTTAGCATGGAATTAATATATTATATTTGTTTAAAAATTAATATTGGCATAACAGACTGACATGGAAATATCTCTAAATATATCTGTAATATTTAACCTAAATTGGGACAAATAATATATTTTTATTGTTTAATAAAACGGCTCGACTTAAGTACTGTAAAATGTGAATTTTATTAATTTTATCCATTTATTAATATGTAGTTAATGTTAAGGGGATACATTTTATTAAACATTTGTGATTTAAAATTTATCTTTTTGATTATAATTTGTGTATTAACCATGATAGATTTGTCGCCATTTTTTTTTTACAAAATACAGAATAACTGATTTATTTTATAATTTTTACACATATCAATACACCAGTTCAATAGGGGAACAACTCATAAAACCTTGTTCCGAGATAATGGCGTTTGAATTTTTTGCAGTAATTCTTATTTTAATTTTAAAGCCTTGATTTCGATGAAAGTGTATATTTTTTTGTATTTGATTTAGTGGAATTCATCAATGCACAATGAAATTGTACATTTTAATAACGAATTAACAAATAAATTTGATTATATAATGGAATTACTGATTAATCTTAGAAAGGACTATTCGATTTTATGACACATTGAAGAAATTTTTAATTATTTTTTTTGCTGAATTATAAAGAGAAGACATTTCTACATCAAATGGTATTCTTAACTCAAAACCTTTAAATTTTGAGTTGTTCCCCTATTGAACTGGTGTATCGATATATATTGTTACAGTTTTGCATACATATTAGGAAAATGTTGCTTTTTGTTAATTTCAAAATACTGCAATGTGCGTTTAATAAATCAAGACTAATAATTATTATTCCAAATTTTCAGTCACCCTGTAAATAAATTGTGCGAATGAAATGCAAGTAATTCTGACAAAAATCTCCTAAGCCATTTTGAGCAGACATGATAATATATATAAAAAACACAATGATAAAACGTTTATAGAATATTGACATTGAATGTTATAATTATGATTAAGTACATATTCGCAATTTTCAGATACTTAATATGAAAGAATTTATTTTATACCTATTTTAAGTTAAATTGTTTTTGCAATAAAATGGTTTTTAAGTATTAATGTTGTTTTTAAGGCTAAAAGCTTATAAGAGATGTTTAATAAATAATAAAATTACAAGGTATTCGATTGTTATAATACAAGTTTCAAAGCCAAGTTTCGTCTCCTTACACATTGTTCTTTTTAAGAAACACTACATACGCCACTTTTATGTCACATAATATATAATATATAGGGGCCGGATTTATATGCTAGTGCATGTTTTGTTAGGGTGTATGCACAACTATGAGAGTTGCACAGAAATCTGTTTTCAAAGACACAGAATCCAAAAATAAAATTTTATTGTGCATATAAATGCATATTTGAGACGTTAGAGCATATTTGAGACATTAGTGCATATTTCATAAATAAATGCATATTTTAGAGCTTTTGAATTTATAATTTTAGTTTTTTAAATTATTTAATCGAAATATAACTAAGTTAGGAAGGTAGATAGTTTAGATGCACTTGCATTTTTAATGCCATCTTCGAGCTGTGGATTTATCAGTAATAGTGAATTCAACTTGACCACTTTTATTTAAATTTTGTCCAATCACCTCTGTGGACGTTGAAAGGTCATTTTCCGCATATAAACAAAATACTGACAGATGCCTATGGGGAAAAATTTAATGCCAGAGCATAATAAAAAAAATATTGTAATTTTTTTCAGGCAAAAAACAGAATATCGTATTTAGGAATAGTTAAGTGTGTCGTTTTTATTTTTTAAAGTTATGTTTGGTTTACATTTCATTTATTATTCAATTATTTGTACTTGTGAAAAAACTATTTTGAAAATTGTAATTGATTAACTTTATATTCATTGTTTGTGTTTTTTTGTTCTGCTATCGTATTATATCGAACTAGTTATTCGATTTTTTGTCAGTAATATTGGGTAAAGTGGGTATTTACAATTTTTTTCCACAAAAAATGACAATTTTTAACTGCATATTTCTTCGGTTTTAGTGCATATTTTATTGATTTTAAGTGCATACGTGCATGCATATAATTATGTTTTTTGCTACATATAAATCCGCTCCCTATATATCACATCTAAATGTGTGTAAATAGGATGACTAGTGTTTTTGGTGGTTATTGTTTTGCTTCTAAAAAACAGCGATGTGTAACAAGACTAAGTCCTTCATAATTTTAGTGTAATACATTAACGCCATGGAACTCAGAAATAATGGGAACTGAAATACTTAAAGGGTAAAGAGAAGCAGGCAACCGATCTCGAGTAAGGAAGAATACAGGATAAATTTAAACACGTGTCAAGAATATGTCACATGTCGAATACTGACAACTGCTCTCGGTTTATGCATTGACGCTCATTTTATATTGGTGTACACCCACTATTGCACGTCTATAGTGCTTGGTTCATTTTTGTATGACACTCACACATCAAAAATTTACTGTATTGGTATATAGCCTATCGGAATTCTATTTATTATCTGTTCTGTGATTAACGCCCACATACATTTAAATCCATTTAAATTGACTGAGAAATTCAGAGTCAATAATAATTGTTGAAATTCTAATGGATTCAAGCTCTGTACTATTCCATTTAAGTCCTTTTTTGCGACCCGGGTTTCGCCTTTCGGCATCTTCAGGCGCCGTGTACACTCACCAAAGGCAAACACACACTTAAATGAAATAGTACAGAGCTTGAATCCATTAGAATTTAAATTCATTTCCATCAAGTACCTTCAGTCGATAGTATTAATATAATTGTTGAAATGTTTACTAAAAAAGACAAAATATAGACACGAATAACAAGAGTTGAATTATCACTTTCCAGTCTGTGCAATTTTAAGATTGAAGTTTATTTTTGACTGTTGATCTGTTAAAAGGTGTAGAAAGAATTATTTGATGTGGTCTAAACCAGAGAATCGATACAAACAATTTAATCAGTATCAGAAGAGCCAAACAAATGCTTGTCTGACCTTTTCGAAACCTCAATATGGATTCTAATGTCTCAGTAAAGCTCACCACCTGGATGGCAATGAATGTGGGTTCAAATCCTTTTTGGTAATTTTTTTTTTAATACAGTAGAACCTTGATTATCCAAACTATAAACATACCGCATTACATTGAAGATCTATATTTTTGGTGTGGATCACACAGTGTCGTACACGTAACGTAAGCACTGTCAATGATGGCAACCATTGATGATTGGAAAAAGTAATTAAACATCTATTTTACTTCTGAAGGTTCAGCCTTTTTGTGTTAGATTTTTTTATTTTATCATATAAAACTGATGCTCATAATATTTGAAGTCCAGATAATCAATGTTCTACTGTAGGTATGCTTCTGAGGTTCTTAATTATGTATGACATTATGTTAAATTAAACATAATATCATTAGACAAAAAAGCAATGATTTTGTATAGGCACTTAAGAAACATAAAAAGTATGTAGACAGTATTATTGGTTGCGTCTGTCAATTAGAGATATTAAAAATATGTAATTTAAAAAAGCGTCAGAAACTACCTATCACAAAAATCCTAGAATTGGTTCGAGTGGGATTTAAGCTCCTGTATCTGTGAAATAGTATCCCATGCATAGGAAAGTATTTAAATATTGTCATTTTTAATTCCGTATATTTAAAATATTTTATGAATTGATGTGATGTTTGATTATAAACTGCCATCTGTTGTACCTTTAGCAAATATTTTATACTATTGTGTAAATTCTGTATAAAATTTGTAGTTATGAATGTATTCAAGTGCTTCCAAAATAAATGTTATAATTGATTGTCTTTTTAATTGTATTTTTATTATTCTCTTTCCAAAACTTAGCATTGGGAGTACTTACATGAAAATAAATAATAAATTGAATATACTATAGAATTAATGATGTTAAAGAAAACCTTCCATAGGGTAAGGTAAACTGTAGAGCCTAAAGTTTACTAAACAATGAAGCAAAAAGGACTTCTAATTTTAATACAAAATTTCAAACAAGAGTGTGCTTTTATATTTTTTTCATACAATAATGGCACTGATGTCAAAATGAAACTTCTTTTAGCGATTTTATAAGTAAACCGCAGAACGCGTCATCTTTGAATCAGTACCTGCCTACTTATGCGGTGCGGAATACCGTTTAGCTCAGTGCAATATTGGAATATGAAAGCACACCATTCACATGAATCTTTGCATCAATCAAATCTCGCTTTACTATAAGTAGTTATTTTATATTAGACTTGCTTTTCTATTAATTGTACGTTCAAGTCGTAACGTACATGAATTTATTGCATTTTGTTCATCTAATGGCGCCCAAATGTTTGTCGTCTAGTTGCCTGCAGCAGAGCCGAATCATCCCATTCCTATACCATAGGTAGGTGGAGTGGTATAAAGACTACAGTTCTCGGTTAGTACAATTACTAAAATTTAGTCAATATGCCATGTAGTGAAAGTGTTTTGTCGGGACCCTTTACCTGGGCTCAAGGCTACTCATTCGGAAAACGTTGAGCTAACGTAATAAGTGGGGGTGGTACTTATAGGTACCTACTGTAAATACAGACTGCCGTCTTGGAGCGGTTTGGACCAATTGGGTCAGGACCAGGTCGCTCTGAGCGCCGAAGAAAAAAGACACATAATATTTTTGAAACAACAAGAATAAATTGGTTTTTAATTTAATCAAATACTCGATTGTAAAACACTTAAAACGCAGGTTCCCTGTGCAGTATATTGCGAAATCGAATCGTTGAATTCTTAGAAATTCGATAAAATGAACCATATATTAACGGCCTACGTGCGCCACGTAGGTCAAAATGGACCTTTTATGCTATTTTCAAAGCATGATCCTGGACATTCCTTAAACGTTGTAGATAATCTATTTATATAATTTTGAAGCCTTATTATCTTTTATATTTATTTTAAAGATTTGATGACTGCATAAAGTATTTTTATTACATAAAATAGTATTCTTTCAAACCTCTCGATCTAATGTTTTAGAATATAGTCATATTTCAGTACATCCATGTGCAATGGTGTTAAGATTTTTTAGGTTTATTAATTTTTAAACGCATTTACAAAACCATTAATAAAATTACTGTTAACAATATATAGTGAAATGTTAACGATAAAAAATTATATTTTATAATCTCTGTGATCCCAAATTTGACAAGAATTAGGCATTTTATTATTCAAAAAATGGACGCGATTAACACATTTGAAGATAAAAGATACTGATTCTACTTGATTTCTAAAGATACTGATTTTAAGCTATGTCTTTGACCATTCAAATATGATAAACATCTTACGAATAATGATTGTTTTATAATAATTATTGACCAAAGAATAAGGTAGTATTTTTTTGAAATACGCCATTTCTATTGGCATTTCCCAGTGGTTAAGCTAGAACATACGGCCGTAGCCATAAATTAACAAACGAAAAATGTAGTAGGGAGTAAGATCATGTTAACGCGCATTCGTATCACAGAATATAAAATGTGGTGACATGACTTTCAAATCTCGCCATTTTCGTTAGTGGCTTTATGACGTGCCCTTAAAAATATCATATTCATGAAACGTGCTCCCAAAAGTTACTATAGATACATAGTTATTTGCATATTTTATTTAATTTTCTGCCTCCTGGAATATGTCACTATTTATATATTACGCATTACCTGCCTTCCCCTGGAAATGGGACAACTGGACTCCAGGACAATTGAACGCCGCACTCTCGTAGACACGTACCTATACAGAAAGAACGTAGACGAAGAATTTTAATCAGTTTCTATCTACTACTTAGTAGTTTTAATTCATTTTACTGTTAACATAATGTTTTTTTTATTGCGGATTGAGAATTACCATGCCTAAGGCTTTATAAAATTAAAAACTCTTTTCGTTGAAACTTAAACATATGCACGATTAAATCATTATTTACGTCTTCATATTTACATTCTGATCAACTATTAAATCATAATATAATCATTTAAATATAAATAGTAATATTAAATATTTTTTTTCTATAAGTACCTAACGTCTATTTATTTTCGAATTGCGTGACGTCCAGTTGTCCGGCGCCAAATCGTCCTAGACCCCTAACCCTACAGCCACGAGACGTTACTGTTGCCTGCCTGTTGATGATTATAGAATTGAATACTGTTCCGTTCACAGCGGAAATAAATCGTATACAATCATAGACTATAGATAGTATGCAATTTATTATTTTCGTCAAACGCTCGATCAGATTTTAGAGCGTTCTGCGACGTAATATTTCCCACTGCGGCCGCTGATTAAAGGCGGTTATTTTTGTTGAATTTTTAAGTCGTTATTAAACGCTATGTGACAACTGGCAGTATTGGTCGGGGGTCCATCAAATATTTAGGGAGGCGTCAATTTCACAGCGCTGAGAAACAATGTCGCGGAGAACGGGAAAGTTGACAAGAAGTCCACCTCGCCCAGTGGAACTTTCTCGCAGTCTGACCACCACCCCATTTTGACAGGGGTGGCAATGAACTTTGACAACATTTTTTTATGCGAGCACGTACAATGGATTGGCGAATTACACATGATGATAACACTATAATGGCGTCCCAGTTTTAACTTGCTGTGAGTGCGATTTGTTACTCATGAGTATATCAGTGTATGTCAGTGACGTCCCGTGAGGTAGGCAAGTAATAGACTGTTTCAAAGTGGGAGTAGCGTAACTAGAAATATTGGACCCTTACGCAAACATCTTCTTCTTCCACGGGCTACATCCCGGGGTGGGATTTGGCCTCCTCCACAACCGCTCTCCACTCACTCCGGTCTCTCGCTACACTTCTCCGGTTACCGGGTCTTCCTATATGAAGCCAGTCCACTTCTACGGCGTCCGTTGGGGTAGCCACTTCGTCATGATCCTTGGCGCTCTAACTTCAGGCATTCTCTCCACATGTCCCGCCCATCGTAGTCTTTGGGACTTACAGTATCTTATTTTTTGCCGTTCAATCAGCTCTTCCTACTCGTGGTTCATTTTTATTCTGTAGTTCCCATTTTCCAACGTGGGTCCAAAGATTTTTCGGAGTATTTTGCGCTCGAAGACAGCTAATTTATTTTCCTCGTTTTGAGTAAAGTTAAGCACCAAGTCTTACAGCTATAAGTGACCACTGACCTTATAATTGTTTTATAAATTAGAAGTTTACTTCTTCGGCCTAGAATTTTCGACCCCACCAGTCGCTTGCAGGCATGCCAGCATTTATTCCCGGAGATAAGGCGGATTTTTATCTCCTCTGCTGTCTTATTTTGGGTATTTACTAAAAATATCTTAACTAGAATTAATATTGGACCCTTACGCAAACATCATGCTTAAAAAAAATTTCCGCCAAATCCGCCAATAAAAGTCGAGATCTTTTCTTGGCTCTTCCATTTAACATTTTCTGTGATCTAAATTCATAAAAATATTATGTAAATTTTGTAAGAAAATGTTACCATTGGGAAATCATAAGGAGAAAAAAGGTAAACCAGTTTTTTGTGAAAGACCAAGGATTTTTTTTAAATTCAGCGCCATGTAATTGTATTATAAAGGTCCTGTATATCAATTCTATCTGTCGTAAATATTACAAATTTATTTTGAACACATTAATATTACTAATATAATAAACTTATTCCAATTAAGCTTTTAAAGGTACCAAGTATCGCGATGTGGTGTGCTATCTATTAAAGCGTTCCATCAAACGACATTGAATGGCAAAAGGGGTGACGCACCCCTATCTGGACAATGAGGCTTCGACGGAAAAAGGCTATCGCCGATAAATTATTGGCCATCGAGTTCATTTAACGCGTGACTGGCGGTTATCGAGCATTGTCCGTTTGGCTGCTTCTATCAAACGCAAATTTAATAAATATTACAAAAAAAAGACAGACAAACTCACATACTTAGTTAATTTCCGTGAAAAAGTTTTTCTTATACATAATAATCAGTTTTAAACCAATAATTATTTATAGATTTAAAGAGTTTTAGTTGTTTTCAGAAGTGGTATAAACAAAAATATTACCGGCTCAAAATAACAGTGTGAAATAATTATTTATCATCAATATAAGACGTATTAAAAAATCTTGAAATTTGATATAAATGTGATACAAACAGGTACATATTATTACAATTTAGGTAGGTACTTAAAAACAAGGTGTCGTCTACTGAATAAAATATAACAATGTTATTTTCGTTACGTAGTAGCTAAACAATAAATACTCGTATAAATACACAATCTACAAGATTTTTTAATTTCATTTTGATGTCTTATTAAATGTTTTAACAATAATATTTGTGTAATTTTGTAGTTAATACCTAAGTGATTGATTGTTAACTATGTAAAAACATACACTGATTGAGTAAGTGTATCTATTTTGAATTTATCTATAGGGAAATTTGGAATACTTTGATTTTTCACTTGGTTTGATTGTCAATTGATGGTGTGATCATTTTTGTTTCAAGCGATATTGAAAAAATACACAGTAATAATCAATCTACATGGAATGCGACCGTGAAATCGATAGCGTAGTATGGCTCGTTCGGCAGTTTTCAATGTTCGAACAGACGCCGCTAAAAAATAGTACATAGGTACTCTATTATTTGTTTTTCTAAGCTATCGGCCAAAACCCAAAACATGAATAGTACCTACACACAAATTAACTATTCCTACAAAATGAGACAGTTGAAATGAATATAAATTAAAAACAGTGCAATTATGAACAGAGTGTTTTAAATAATCGGACGAATAATAATTATTTGCTTATTGTTTTCGTTTCGACGATAGCGTACGTCTTTTGCCGTGTTTGATTGTTTATGAACATTATCACAGGCCGTGATTTTGTATCAAAGTGACGTGCGTCAATGGATTTTCATAGTATATACAAAACAATTTAAGGCAACTATATGTGATCTTCATGGACTATGGGAATCTGTTTAGATACAGGTAAATATAACATTTCACACATACAGCAGTTTGCGATATATTGGTGATTATAGTGCCGACTGCATGACCGTTTATCAATTTTTTTGACGGAAACAGTTTATCCCATGTAGACAATTATATTACATACCTTTTTCTGTCGGCGTAGATGCTTTTAGATCCAATAATTGTTAATTTAAAGTTTGATATTTTCATACATTTCGATGCATCATTATCTTATCACACACTAAGATTAGGCCGCGCGGCTTAAGCGTTGGACTATAACGCCGTGGGTCCCAGGTTCGAATCCTGGGTCTGGCAAGTACACATATTGTTTTTAAATTTGTGGGTGTCAGGGTATGGACCTAATAGGTTGAGCAATTGGCTGACATCCATTTCTCGTAAAAAACAAAATCTTTCAATACACAAACCTCTACTTTGTGGAAGCCCATATGATCCCATTAGGATCGGACATGGTCGAAAGAAGAAAGAAAAGAAGATTAGGTTAGGTTGGTTTTGGTCTAAAAAGTAAGTTATAAAAGATCATGCGGTCACCATATATTGTTCTGGTATTGGGTTTGTAGCCTGAAATAACTTTCAAAATTAAAAATTAAAACATAGAATTAACAAATATGTTAACAAAATAATATCAAGATCTACCACGTAACTACATCCAATGACGTTACAAGAGGGGGTAGGCAGAATATTCACTGACACCCACGCTGGGCGCGCGGCATAAGCGTTGGTCTATCTATAGCGTCTCAGGTTCGAATCCTGGGCCTGACAAGTACACATATTGTTTTTCAAATTGTGTATGATTCAGAGTATGGACCTAATAGGTTGAGCAAGTGGCTGACATCCATTTCTCGTAGAAACAAAATACAAACCTACACATGATCTTATATTAGGATCGGACATGGTTGAAAGAAAAGAAAAGGTGCGGCCATAGAGGTATTAGGTGCGGCAAATGAAAGATCAAAAAATGCAAATATAAGCATTGAGGGTAGATTTCGAGGTAATGAGATATTTTTTGTCTGCGGCGCTGACATGTTTCGCCTATTTTTATACCGCTACCGTAACTATACAATATAAACGTAGTAAGTAGATGGCGTGTATTTCAAAATTATAAATACTTTTATGAAATTTGTCAGCTTAAAGGTAGCCTAGAATAAATAATAAAATATGTGTTTAGGTACTTACTTAAAAAAAATGCCTAAAAATCGAAAGGGCGGCATTCTACGTCGGCCTAAAGTGCGCATTTGATTCGCAATATTAAAGACTCTTGATAAAATAACTTATTTGTAAAATTTAATAATATGGGTGTTATATTTTCAATGTATGTTTGATTGAATAGTGAATGAGTAGGTACTTATTTTCATGGAAAAGCATGATATCTTTTTAACCACATTTGTCTTTAAAACATAAGTTAATGGAGATATTTAATTTCTTTCTGTGTCACGACAGTATTTTATTAGTACTTACATTGGACTTTTTTAATAATATTGCCTTAAATTTTTATATTGCTTTTGATGTCGTAACTTAGTTAAAACAGTATTTTACTAGATTCAGTAGTGTTGACAAAGTATAGGCACTGTATAACAAGCTCTTTCGCTGGCGGTATTTTAGTTTGAGATACGAAGATTAGAATAGCAAATAAAATCGAATTGAACCATATTTGAATTGAACTATAAAATTACGATTTCAGACTTACGACAGTATTTTCCGGGAGTGCAATAATATTATATATAAAAGTACAATATATTCTAACCATGTTGTTAGTATATTGCGAAATATGAAAAGGTACATATTAAATCAAATGTTATTTATTATGTGAAATCGTGGCAACATTATTGATGTGTACCGGCACAAAATATCATAAAAATGCGTATATATTTTTGCTATTGCTTCCAAATATTTGTGAGTGAAGCGTGTTCAGTGACGTCCCGTAGGGGTAGTCAGATCATACGGTACTCTAAGGGTAACACATTATAGGGGACGGAAATTTTTGAAATGAATGCGGATATTGCAATATTTTTTCACCTGCGGCACTAACATCATTAGTATCTTAACGATCTAGGGTGTGTTCTAGCGCCCCCCAAAAAGTTCCTTTATCTCCCTCTATTTAGGTTTATGCATGCGAATTTGCATTAAATAGCTTGAATGCAGTTAGCTGTTATATGCATACGCCAGTAGGCCAGTATCCTCGATGTCTCTTTAGCTGTCGCTTCATTGTCGAAATCGGTGTTAGGGCCTGCCAATTGACTGCCGATCGTCCGGTTTACTTTCCTGCGCATCTATTCTATACACAAGACTGCTTTCAGCTGCTATCTAGGGTGGGAAAGTATCCTTCTATTAGCACATATTGTAACAATTAATTGTTACAATAAGTGCTATGTTTTAACATCACCTCTTTTGGCTGTGATAAATTTTATAGTGAGATACACAAGTCTGCTTTCGGTCCGCTATAGCAGCTAAATAGGGTAGGAAAGTATCGAATTATTAACACTTATTGTAATAATAACAATAAGTTAACCGTCTGAACTGTCAAAACTGTCTATCTCGGTCTAAAATTTATCACAGCTAAGAGAGGTGCTGTTAAAACATAGTCCTTATTGTAACAATTATAACTAAATTATTGTAATTGTTACAATAAGTGTTAATAATTCGATACTTTCCTACTATATTTAGCTGCCGTAGCGGACCGAAAGCAGCCTTGTGTATAGAATAACCCCGATGGTCACCACAAAGGCCAACTTTGTTGCGTTTAAAAAAATTAATTAAATTAAAATTAAACGAGAATGCCTCTTCGCATGCATAGTTGTGTATGTCTATATTATTGTTTTCGCTTTTATTGTATACTATATAGTAAGTATATAATTATTAATTAGAATCATCTGTTTTTTATTAATTCATCGTGCTCCTCTCTCCCATAGGAAATTTGTATTAAAAGTCGTTGTATAATCAGTCAAACCACTCTTGAGTGCGTGGTGATCTTAGTCTTGAGTATCTGCACCTGATACATTTCCAGACAGAAAAACTACCAATGCTTTACATCAAACGCAAGGACTCGTGATACGCTTGATTAAGGCCGAGTATGGTGCGAGCCGGTTGGTTTGGAGGGGTCTATGTTTGTGTTAAAGATATCCGAAAAAAAAACAAAAATTATGTTTACAATTTATATAGTAGGTATTTTTCATTATACTATGAATGGTAGATGGCAGTATTTTAAATAATATGCTTACAGGCGGTAGATAGGTACTTGCCTTATGATGGACGTCACTGAATATGCTATTGAAAGCACGATCGTAGGTCGGCCTTATGTGTATTTAAAATTCGCGCGAATAAAAGGTTAAGGTGTGAAAATCACACAATTCAGACTGTGAATAAAATTGGCGTTCAGGTAATTACCTTCACCACCTGTTACCAGTTACACAATCAAATTTCTTGGAGCAACGTTTGACGTTATCAACGGTACTTAATTTATGTTTATTCTATCACAAAACAGTTAATCGTCATCGAAAATGGAACCTAAAAAGGTTTCAAAACGATGGTATAGTTTTTTCGGAAAAAAAGTGAAAAACGAAACACAACCTTTCGAAAATAGTAAGATTTTTTTTCTCATTTATGTTGCACGTCGGTGTATTTTTTAACTGCATTAAAAGTGGTGAAGTTCAAAATTTATTTTTCTTTGCGATTAACGGTTGATAATTTATTAACATACTTTGTAGCGTTACAAATCATTGTGTATTGTAATCAATAATATTTTAAAATAAATAACATAACCTTTAATGTCATACAAGAGTGTAGTAAAAAATGTATGCAAAGTAAATTTCTTAATTTGGCGTTGATTGAATCATATTCAATATAATAACATATTTAAAAACAATGAATGGCAGTAACACATGTCAATAATCTCATACGTCTTCTCCATGTCTTCCCTTCTCTCATACGTTTACGTGTAAGTTTTACTGTATTTGTGCAGGTGTTTTATATTTAATTATTTATCTGTGAACTGCTGCATAATATGCCTATCGGAGACTTGGTAGAGTATCCTGACGCCATTTCTGAACCCATTCAGTTTAGCTGATGATTCTTCCTCATCCATAGTGTTACTATTTTTTGATTGCTTGTATATTATGTTGCCTAAGGTTACAGTAGGTTACAGCACCCTATCCCTATTATAATTACCCTAAAATCTCTTAGATACTATACTAATTTCTTACCTAAGCGCCACTTGGTTGATTTTTTGATTCTTTTTTAGAATTAACAACTCCAACTCTTTAATTTGAATTGAGTATATTCTAATAGAAAATGACGTTTTCATAAATATATCATTTTCAAAATCGTGTTTTCTATCCGACACGATTAATTACTCCTATTTTTCAAATTTAGAATTTGCGTCTTATCCCTGTCTCCCTCTCTATTACACATTATTATAATAGCGACTGTGTTTCGGAAAAGGGGCGTAACCCTCGATTTTTCGAAAAGTGCTTTTATTAGATATTAACAGTGTATGCAACTAAATACACGTTCTGTAAAAAGGAATTAAGCCACAAATGCCGATTTATTATCTAAATTCAGGTTTTAATTGAGTTTTAATTTAAGAAAAAAAGCATTTTCCCTCAATTTTAATGATTTTTCTGTAATAACTTCTTTAATTATTAGTACTATATCGAAAAGATATTACACCAAATAATCAATCATCATGCACCCAAAGTCTGTGACTATTTTTTTTTATTAATATTGAACCAAAATCATTCAAAAAACGTTTTTGTTTTGTTTTCTCCTGTAAATTTGTTCCGTATGGGTTACGCCCTTTTTCCTAAACACAGTCGATATGTTTTTTCTTATGCGTTACAGATAATTCAAGACAAACATGTATAAGGTCTGCAGGATATATATATTATAAATATATAGCTACTCACCGCGTTATTAAAGTAAATTGACAATCACTAAGTATGACCTTATCATGCAATAATAATTGTGAATAATTGACCACCTTTTTACCACGAATTACGTTTAATAAAAATACGAATTATTATTTTATATGATTTAAGTTTACAGACAACTTATCGAATTATCTAGATACAGCAATAGATTTTTCTTTTTATCCATTCTTGAATATTGTAGCAACGATACGGATTATAAAAAAATCTTAAAAATACCCTGGAATTAAAATATATTGTCTGCAGCCAATTTTCCTTGAATGCTATGATTGGCATTAACATTATTGTTATAAATTAATGAAATATATAATGAAAGTCTTAGATAACAGGAAAATAAAGTTGATCAGTGAAAATGAGATAATAATTTTTAAAAAAATGCAGTATAGTGAACATTACATATTATTAATTTAAGACGTTTACAACGACGGTGACATTTAGAAACAAAGAAATATTATTAAAACAGTATTATATAAAAATGAAATAGATCAGTATCAGTTATTAAACAGTAGAAAAGTGTAGATATAAAAAATATAAATTAACTGGAAGGAAGTACACCGAATGAGCTAAGTAGACCCTATTTTAAGAATTTTTAAAACAAAGTCCACCTATACTCATTCTCACGTAGGTGGAATATATCAATATCCGATGCGATTTGGTTGGACAGAGTTATCGCCCTCCCAATTAGCATCACCAATGGCAGCTTAGTTATGTTCCTTGGGAGAACAAACAACTGATGCTCCCGATTTCTAAGACCGTTATCAGGGACACACAAGTCAATACTACCAATAATGGCAGTTCTCATTTACATCACGTATAAGTCTAAAAAAATACGTGCCAAAATAATATTGATATCTTCTAGTGGAGTTAATAACCAAAAAACACACCTCACATCACATTGAATGAAAAACTTTCATTAATTTAAAACCACAAACAAAAAATTTAATGAAGTAATTAAAGAAAGTAAACATTTTTTTTATAAGTAACCTCAAACATTGTTAGCACGAAACGATAAAAATAATGGCGACAGAAGTGGTAGAAGAACGAGTAATTTATTTGATCAGATTAAAATAATGTAAGTGCCTACATAATATACAGTCGATTCCGCAATAGGCTGTTAACATAGCGTTTTGTTTATAATATTATGTAGGTCCTTGTTATATGCAAATTTTATAAACAATATTTAATTAAGCACGTCATATTCTCATAATAATTTTATTTGTATATTAAGTAACACATTCGTAAAGTACTTTTAATAAATTGATGCAAATTAATGCATTTTACAATGAATATTATTATTTGTGTAGTACTGAATTGCAGTGCTATAATATGGCTTTGTATTATTAAAATTCGAGTGGAAAAATATTATAAACTATTATATACCTACTACCCCCAAATATAGCTTGCCACTTTGCAAACACGAATATCATTGTGGCTTCCCTCTAAAGATTGTTTGATATTTTATAGATGTAAAAAATAGAATACTATATTATCTGAGAGCAGGAATAGTATTTTAAATTTGACTATATCGATAGTTTGCGAACAGATAAGAATACAAACAAGTTCAATATGTGTCCATTCCTCTCTAATCGCACATCTCCTCACTCGGTCCATCGTGACTGTTATCTCACTACTTTGTCTACTCGTGATGAATTTTTACAGGTGCGTAATTTTTAAAAGATTTAATTTTAGCATCGGAACCTTGTAAAAGTGTGAGTGAATATGATATTATAATAACACAATTTATAAAATATTTTTGTAAACGTGTTGTAATGTTTTTTTATTATTAAGTATAAAAATAAATGGAGGAGCGGGCACAAATTAAAGTACACTAATATAATATTAGAATATTGAAAATTTGGGTTTGGAAAAACCTACGGTGGCCGCGCGGCTTAAGACTATCGTCTTAAAAGGCAAATAATTTTCAACTATAGGCGCGACGAAATTTTGGACTCGCTGGCATTCGGAGAGTGAACGTCGAGGTGTCAATACGTCAATTTGTTTCGTGATGGCGACGGGAGTATTAATTTTTAAATCGTATAAAGATGACTAAAAACGTTACCCATTTACTTGAAAAAGAAAACATGTTAATGAATATATTATTATTGTTACTAATAGAACAATAAACAGAATATTAAATGGACGCATGTTGGATTTATATGACAAATTATATTTCGTTCAGCATGCGTCATTTGCACCCGCAATCCGCGCATCGACTAGCCACGATCTTTTTAGACCATGCCTCAACTGAGGTATAGCCGTGTTGGACTATAACGCCGTGGGTCCCAGGTTCGAATCCTGGGTCTGGCAATTACACATATTGTTTTTCAATTTGTGTCTGTCAGGGTATGGACCTAATAGGTTGAGCAAGTGGCTGACATCCATTTGTCATAAAAAAAACAAAATCTGTTAATACAAACCTCTACTCTGTGGAGGCCCGTATAATTCTATTAGGATTGGACATGGTCGAAAGAAAGAATAAAGAAGTGTTTGACTGTTCTTCATATAAGATTATGTATAACTTCGAAAAGCCGACACTAGAGTTCTGACAGAAGACTCTCGTTTTTTGACAAGGCATATTGTCTTATTTTTGTCTTAGTTATTCCTGTTGGTGTTATAAGCATTTAGAATAATTGGGGAAATTATATTATTTATGTATTTTTAAGAACACAATGAAGTTAAAGCGTTCATTAATTTAAATGAATATTAAATTATACAAAATATTTTATAAACAAAGCTATCGATGTCATCCTAAGCATAGTTTAGAGTTGTTTACAAGGATTTAGTACTAACTACTCGCAATAATACCGACACGTGTAAACAGGCCGAATACTAATGCTTATTCCAGCGCTCGAAGTGGAAAATTATACGAACCGAAGCGCTCGATAATTTTCTGAAAATATATATCTATCTAATTTTATATATATTTTATAAAAATAAGTGTGTTAGATTTTTTGTTACATGGCCTACCTAGCTTATTTTTTCGACAAGACTGAGCAACGATCTCGGGGTCCTTCTCATTACTAATTTGATCTGTTTAAACATGGCGGTATTGATGTGAGTAGTGAATATTAACACAATCACTGCTGAATTTTCAATTACATTTTAATCACCACATTTAAATAACATGTTAATTATATCGAATGGCCAACTGCTCCAAACCGCGCCAGCCGTGGTTTTTTGCACAATTGAGTTAATGATTACCACTAAGCCCATGGAAACAAGCCTTTAATCACGCGGTTTATAAATATCGTGAATAGTAATTGTGAGATTTATTCGATATAATTTTATATACTTAGCGAATTCCCAACATGCATTCGCAGTGAAAACCGTTGAACTAATTATATATTAATTATTTAATTAAATGTAATGCAAATTTTATGTAAATGTTAATAGCGTAATATTGAAATTTGATATTATACAAAAATATCGTAAGTAAGACAAACGGTAGATACACTTAGCTATTCGGATCACCTTCAGTTTGAAGTGGGAAAGAAAGTTGAAGCTATTAAAGCCTCTGAAAATTATATTTTGAATTATATTATTACTGCAATAACTTTTTTAAACAGTAATAAAATATTTTTTGACGATTTTTGGCATAAAAACTATTTACTCAGCGTTATCAGGAAGACGAAGGACAGATTCTTCTGGCATTGCGGCCACGACAAAATTACTTTGCAATTGTGTTAGTGTCATTTGAAAATAACGTCACCAATACCTAAACGAGTCGTCTGCGTTGCCGCAAGAATCTGACACTATTATACTTGATGCGACATATTCTAAATGTGATGTTGTGAACGTCCTGAATTAATAATTTGTTATGTAATCAACGTGTGTTTTTTTAAAAATAGATAAATAAATATTGCCAAATTTTACAAATCGAAGCTTGATATATTTTGATTTTCGGGAAAATCCATTCTTCTTCACTATAAGTAGGTATACTAAGAATTTAATATTAAAGCCGCGTTGACACGGTCCAAGTACGATCCAAGTACACTTGGACCGAGTGCCATCCAAGCGCACTCGTATGAGACATCTTCATACTAATTATTCCTATCCAAGCTAACTTGGATGAGTAGGACGCGGTCCGAGTAGCTTGGATAGGAATAATTAGTATGAAGCTGTCACTTGAATGGCACTCGGTCCAAGTGTACTTGGATCGTACTTGGACCGTGTCAATGCGCTTTAAGTAGAGAAAGTATTGAAAAGACTAACTAATTTTCAGATAGCGGCTTTTTAATGATGTAACTTAGTACTCGTTTGACCGTCAGTATCTCAATATTTCTTTTTTATACTTAAGTGAGATTACACTATCTACACTGTAAGTAAATTAATTTAAGCTCCGTATACCTATGCATCAATACGTCAGACTAATATTTCTAAATTTTCGAATTATCCAAGTTTTTCGGATACTATTGTCTACACACAGCCTCAATATCAAGACAGTGTCTAATTGTTATTTAATATATGTCTGTTCCAGAGCAGCACAATGGGTCTCAGGAGCTGCGAGACCGCGAGGGCCAGTCGGCGTGGTCTTCCGGCAGGGATGGCGCTGGCGCCGGTGGAAGGGCTGCAGCTGCTCTCAGCACTCCGCCAGCTGGCAAGTTCCCCATGCAGAACAACAGCCATGTCAAATTCGAGACGCCGAAAGTGCCTGTTATATTCGTGCTCGGTAAGAAATCATGGTTTAAAATCGGATTTAACCCACTAGCATAGGATTATATGCATTCATTCCACTGTGGATCTTGGCCGTCTCCAGGAGACACCTTTATCCTCATATGTCTGCAGGAAAGTCTTTCCACTGCCCCAATCTCAGGGGTGCTGTGCTTTTTTCTACACAATATAACTCAGTCCTAGATCATCTTGATCTTCATGGAAACTGCACTAGGTACATCATTCATTACTCGTAATTAAAAATTCAAATTAATTAAAAAAAATGTTATGTATCCAGTTTTATTTGCATTTATAATTATTTTCGTTTGTGTTATCGTATTGTATTTTCATAATGTATACCCTGTTTTCACAGTTTTAGAGATAAGTTAGCATTATGTGAAAACAAACAATTTAAGCAATTACACAACAAATAAACTGTGCATCAAAATGGTATATTTATTTTCTCAAGTCATTGCATTTTTTTAAAGAGTCAACAGATAAATAGAAATTGATAAAATTATATGTACAATTACGTACTTATTAAATTTTAATAGAATTCTCAGCAACCACAAAGAGGTCAACGTATTGTTAGAAATTGAAAGTATCAAAATGTATCTCATTAGGTAATAATGTAATATTAATTGTTATGTTTTGGGTGGTTTCAAATTACTCTTAGGTATTCTTATATAAGGCAATTTTCAAAATGTCATGTTACGTATATTAAATACTAATTCCTCGATTTAAAAAAAATCGGTGTGTGTACTTATGTACGCGCGTTAGAAGTTATAGGTACTTCTTTGGCGTAATAAAACAAAAACAAAACTTGTCATAACCTAGATTCTTCGACTAGCTCTTAATTATTTTGTTAAAATATACACTCAAGAAAAAGGACCGCTTATTAAAATAAGCTTATAAGGACGCCGTTGGTTTATTTCTGTACACTTTAACTTATATTACTAAATTATATAATTATTTATCGTTATTTTTATTTTTAAAGTAACAACTGCCACTCTGACGTTTAATAGTTTGTTTACGTAAGGAAATGTAAATGGCCGACAATAATAAATTCGCTGCCTAGGCAACGGAACGATTCTAAACTACACGTCACGATTGCAGTATTATACTGTGGCGTAAAAGTAGTACGTTCGGCTGATAACCGAACAATTGGTGGTTAGAATCCAATCGAGTGCGTTTATTTTTGTGTGAAAAAATAAATTATGTGTTACATGTCACACGCCAAAAATACACTCTGATCTGATTTCCCAAACGCACCAAAAGAAGTAAAACTTCAAAAAAATGTTATCCTCTTCCAATAATTAATATAAGTACCGGAAGCATTTTTAACGATTTGAAGATAGTAAGTAACTACTATAATAATTATTATCAAATTTATTTAAACTTATACAATTTATAGAATATCTATGTCTTCGAATAAACTTTGTATCTCAAACAAATTAAATGCTTCACATTTAAATTACTGCTTAGTTAGAAAAATGCTGATCCACTAAAATCTCATTCGTCCTGTTCTACGAGTACCATCTGTAAACCGTGCTAATGCTTTCGGCCAATTTGTATTCGTACAAGTATCGTATAACAATTTTACAATAACATTTTACTGTGCGCTAACATTATTCTCCATGTATATCAGGCGGCCCTGGAAGCGGAAAGGTGACACATTGTGACAACCTGATGCAGGAGAAGCGAGGTGTCGTCCACATCAACATGACTGACCTTCTTCAACAGTACGCGATAGGAAATGGTGAGAATTTAATCATTTTATAATAAATTACTGCAAATACTGATATATCAAGATTATCTTCGATAAGACAACGATATACAGAAAGAAATCACAATTTACCGTGGCTATAAAGCTTTTGTACATTATTTATGTAGATATTAAATTATAATGCATTTATTTTAGGCTGCGCACCAGTGGTGCCATATTTTTGTCATCGAATTATAGTACGCAGACATAACAATTATAGTATTTCAGCAAAAAATGTAGCACTCATAGAATGACCGATTCTGTATTTTCAAAAAATTACACACCTAAGGTGATTAACGATACCACAGAGACCTTTTTTACTTTTTTAGGTCGTCTTCCAGCCAAAATGTGTGATTTTTTTCGTATTCAAAGAAATTATACCTAAAGTGATTAACGAGAGTTTTTTTTTAGATAAAATTCTTACCAGCAAAATCAAGTAATTCCGTTTTAGCTCTCTCAAGCAACTGTACTCCTATATTTCATCTATATTTTCCGAAACTTCAAAAATATAGTATTTTCAGACTTTTATATTGTACATTGTACGCGGGCCAAAATTATAGTACACATACTATAATTATAGTACGGTTGGAAACACTGACGCGCACACATAAATATGGGTTGATTTTGAAAAAAAATCCAAAATATGTTTTATTGGTTTTAACGCGGCGGGAAGGGGGGGGGGGGAATCTAGAAGTTGTCATAGACTTTCATATTTACACCTAGAATCCATTCGCTTCAATCGCTAAATATCTGCATACTCCGCACTTTAATTACAACATTTAACACTTGGTCTGCAGTTGTTCACTTATGAATTATTGCGAACTGTCGCATCTACAAGTGGTTATCGTATGCGCATTGTTTAACGGCAGATGTGTGTTTCTCTAACGCAACATGACGCAACCGATTCGTAAGAAAATTCAAAAGAAGGCTTATTTAAATTAAATTGAAATTAGAAAAAAGATGCATATTTCTCACAAAGTGAGAGAAAATAGGTATTGCCCAAAGCCTAACAAAATCTCTCCATAAAAGTAGGAGTTCTAATAACTCTTGATTGCAAGTAAAAATACTTTAATTAAGTAGGTAGATACAATCACTGAACAAACCAAAAAAATGCGCCCCCTATGTAAATTTGTATCTTTGATTTTTTTATCGTAAGGGGGCACAAAATCAGTGCGTCGGCCTCTACGTAGATAAAAACGCCACTGCTTAACGGTTATAATTATTAGAATATTTTGTGTCGTCCGCGCTGTCGTGTCTTTCAGACATATGCAGCATCGAAATATTAGAGCAAAAATCGAGTTAAAATTTGTTACCTTTTGGTCAGTGTTGACTTAAAACCATACTTCAGTGAAACGGCAAATTTATTTTAAACTATAGGTGCGACGAAATTTTGGACTCGCTGGCAATCGGAGAGCGAAAGTCGAGCTGTGAACACGTCAATTTGTTTCGTGATGGCGACGGGGGTATTAATTCTTAAATCGTGTAAAGATGACTAAAAAACGTTAAACATTTACTTGAAAAGAAAAAATGTCAATGAATATATTATTATTGTCACTAATAGAACAATAAACAGAACATTAAATGGACGCATGTTGAATTTTTATGACAAATCATATTTCTTTCGGCACGCGTAATTTACAAAATCCGTGCATCGCCTAGTCACGATCTTTTTAGACCGTGCCCCAGCTGAGGTATAGCCTTAATATAATATACTAGAAAAAATACCAGGTGCTGCCACTTATCAATTTATTACTGGGAAATTCGATCTATCTACTCGAAATATCTGAAATTTCAATCAAGCATATTCTTCTAGAAATTAACTTTAATTTTCAGAAATTTATATCATTTTCAAAATCGTGTTTCTATACTGTTAATACTTTCTATACGCTCGATATACTAGTACTGCACTTTTTAAAATAATATTTAATATATAATTGTAATATACATATATTATATATTAAAAAGGTAATGCCTAACCGCTAAAAATGTACTGTCATGATGATTGGACGTTTTGACCGTCAACTATTTGGCATTGAGTCCAGCGAGCTTAAACGAATGTATTTATATAATAATTGCAAGATAAAAAGAACTTTTTATATAGAACGTTTTTTAAATTTTCTGTTGAATTATTATGCTCACTAGTCAAACTTGTACTTGCTATGAAGTAAATAAAAAACAAACAAAAAGACAGAATACTGAAATGTCATTTTGATTTCCATAGTAACGCACGTACCTATATATTAATAATTTAGTTGCTAGGACCAATAATAGTCTTTTACTTTTTACGGATTTTTCTGAAATAACATTCCTTACAAAACAGAATTAACTGAAAATGAATTCAATTCTGCTTAAAGATGGCTAAAAGTATTAAAAGAATGCATTGACATCGTGTTCTGATATATTCTAAAAGTTTCAAATGTCTATCTCGTCGGGAAGTTAGTTACAAATCGATTGCAAGATTTGTACCGGACAAACGAGAATACGAGCTAATAAAAACGTTATAAAAATATAGCTATACGCACTGGAAGGCCCGTTATGCTTAAAAACCTACAGCCTCAGGTCACTTGACAGCATGACACTGGTTTTGAGATTGTGTATGTGTTTATGTTTTTTCGTGTCGGTCAGGGTTATACAAGTGGCAATCATTTATAAAAGATACTTACAGACAGATATCGTGGCAAATATATAATATTTTTTGTAGAATGTAAAATGATGAAGATTATTTAAATCGCCTAGTATGGAGTCTTCGTCACTGACCTCCATGGAAGGCTTATAATTCGTCATAGTATTTTCGTAAATAAATTTGTCTTAATAAACTTACTATGCAGTTCAACGGACGAATCATCTGGAAAAGAAAATGACACTCACTTTATTGTCGGGTCTGCCGAATGGCATAATCTGTTCTAACGCCATTACAATAAAGGTGATATTGCTTTAAATTCCTGATGCTTTTTGTTGGGTCTGCCGAATGGTTCGGTTCGAACGGGTTCGCTCAAATGAACATTGACATTAGAAACACTGCTCTAACGCCATTACAATAAAGGTCATATTGCTATACATTCCCGATGCGTGATATCGCATAATGGAAATTGCGTGACGTCTACCTATACATGCGAATGCGCGAATTTACTTACTAGCTACTGTATTGAGTGCGTCGTCCACTAATAATGTCATTGCAAAAATGCAATCAATATACGATGTCAAACAAATATGTGTTTTAATGTAATATGCATGACGTCACATGGATGAAGGATCGTTACTCATGCATATTTTATTTTTATCGCTGATGCATTTAAGGTCTGCATGCAAATTTACGATGAGGTAGTCAGAAAAAAAGAGGTATTATAGCTATAATAATTATAGTGTGACAGCATACATAATAAATATGTTAACTTCTATACAGCCCTCTTAAAATACATAACATCACGTTCATACTGGGTGGCCAATGATGGAAGAGAGGTAGCTTGTCGGCCTATAATGTCGTGGTTCCAGGGTTCAAATCCCGAGTCTGGTAATTTCACATGTAGTTTTTAAATATGCGTTTGCATCCAGAGTATGGACTTAATAGGTTGAGCGATTGGCTAATATCCATTTATCGTAAAACATTCACAATTTTCACTCTGTGTAGATCTATATTATTATGATCCACTTAGGATCAAACACGGTTATATATGTATATTATATGAAAATGATTAAGCGGTAGATGCCTTCAAAATTCTGTTATATATTATATAAGTGTTCATATATCTGCAACTTTAATACAATCATAAACTCATCATTCTTTGTAGGTTCTCGTAGTATTGGCCTGTCTGGTCTGATAACTAACTATATTATGAATCGGGAGACTTAGTTGTTTGTTCTTGCAAAGTGCAGAGCTTCGGATATTGATATATTCCGCTTGCGTGAGATGAGTTTAGATGGACGTTTTTTTATGTATTTTATAGGGTCAATTATTTACTCTTCTTATATGAACCTCTTCTGTTTAAATATTGTTTTCTATCTTCTTATGTCTAGTTGTGAACGCCTTAAATTTGTAATTTGTCATGTTTACCAAATGTAAAATATATATTAGCTGTCTTTACAAAACTAAAGCAAACAAACAATTTCCTAACTTTATCTCCATTTGAATCCCAATGAAGACTGAGTGTGGTTTGACTTAAATGCCGATGGATTTTTGAGGGAATGGGACAACTGGACTCCGGACAATTGGACGCAGCACTGTCGTAGACACGTATACATAACGTAGACGAGGTATTTTAATCAGTTTCTATCTACTACTTAGTAGTTTTAATTCAACATAATGTATTCTTTATTGCGGATTGAGAATTACCATGCCTAAGGCTTTATATTAAATAAAAAACTCTTTTTTCGTTGGAACTTAAACATAATTATGCACGATTAAATCATTATTTACGTCTGCATTTTTACATTCTCACCAAATATTAAATCATAATATAATCATTTAAATATAAATAATAATATTAAATATTTTTTTTAAAGTACCTATAAGTACCTAACGTCTTTTTATTTTCGAATTCCGTGGCTTCCAGTTTTCCTGTGCCAAATCGTCCTAGATCCATTTTTGGAACGTAGGTAGTAAAACGATCCCGATGTAGGATAGCACGTCTCGTTACCTACGGTCTGCCTTGCTGGAACTGGGCAGCCTCGCTCTAGGTATGTCATCTGTATAAAAGCTAATACTTAGATATTACAATTAAACTTATTCTAAAATTTTGCAACTAGCTCCGTTTACTTGGCACATAGACACTGGCTCCGGCTTGTTTTTCCTAAGGCGTCCAAGATGTATGTATCAATAATTTATGTTTGTTGTACCTACGTTTTGTTGTTAGTAAAAAATGACAGTATCATGCGCTATAAACAATGTTTAAAAAAATCCAAATATCACTGGTTTTGTCTGAATTAGATTTCCGTAGTATGGTATTGAAAATTACATAAGAAATTTCAATTCTTATCACTAACAATAAACATCATTAACCTTGTCGGGTACATCAAAATAACACGTCTCGTTACCTACTGTCTGCCTTCCTGGAACTGGGCAGCCTCGCTCTAGGCATGTAATCTGTATTAAAGCTAATATTTAGACATTAAAATATTTAAACGTATTCTAAATAATTACAACATAAAAAGAACTTTTTATATACCACGTTTGTAAATTTTCTGTTGAATCATATAAACTTGACAATTATATGTATTGATAATTTAGGACAAATAAGGCAATTGTCAACAAATCATTTTTTTACTATTTTGCAACAAACAAACAAATATAGAATACTGTCATTTTGATTTCCATAGTAACGCACGTATATATTAATAATTTGCTAGGACCACCCCCTTCGACACCAATAATAGTGGATTGGATTACGGATTTCTTCCGAAATAACTTTTCATACAAAACAGAATTAACTGAAAATGAATTCAATTCTACTTAAAGATGGCTAAAAGTATTAAAAGAATGCATTGGCATCGTGTTCTGATATATTCTAAAAGTTTCAAATGTCTAGCTAGTCGGAAAGTTAGTTGAAAATCGATTGCAAGATTTTTACTGGATAAACAACCACCGGACAAACAAGAATACGAGCTAAGAAAAACGTGGTAAACTTTGCAACTAACTCCGTTTATTTGGCCGACGAACACTGGCTCTGGCTTGTTTTCCTAAGTCGCCCAATAGGGAATGGGACGACTGGACTCCGGACAATTGGACGCCGCACTGTCGTAGACACGTGTACAGAACGTAGATGAGGTATTTTAATCAGTTTCTATCTACTACTTAGTAGTTTTAATTCATTTTACTTTTAACATAATGTATTCTTTATTGCGGATTGAGAATTACCATGCCTAAGGCTTTATATAAAATAAAAAACTCTTTTTTCGTTGTAACTTAAACATATGCACGATTAAATCATTATTTACGTCTGCATATTTACATTCTCACAACTATTGAATCATTATTTATAATCATTTAAATATAAATAATAATATTAAATATTGGTACTGTTCGGTTATACGGAATACAGCGGAAAACACATTTTGAAAATACCCGATAAACTGGATTATTTGTTAGGTTAACCAAACCAAACCAAACCTAACCTAACCTAACCTAACCTAACCTAACCCAACCTAACCTAAACTAACCCAAACTAACAAATAATCCAGTATATCAGGTATTTTCAAAATGTGTTTTCCGCTGTATTCCGTATAACCGAACAGTACCTAAATATTTTTTTTAAGTACCTATAAGTACCTAACGTCTATTTATTTTCGAATTCCGTGACGTCCAGTTGTCCCGGTGCCAAATCGTCCTAGACCCGCCCAATATGTATGTATCAATAATTTATATGTTTGTTGTACGTTTCGTTGTTAGTAAAAAATGACAGTATCATATGCCATAAACAATGTTTTAATTCGTCTGAATTAGATTTCCGTAGTGCGGTATTGAAAATTCTATGTGAAATTTCAATTCTTATCACTAACAATAAACATCATTAACCTTTTCGGGTTCATCAAAATAATTCGCAATTCAAAACCAAACTCAATAAACAGTCAGGTATAAAAAACAGAGAAGGAAATATACAATTACACAAGTGTGAACACATTGACAAGATATGATTAGTCTATTTCCTGTTACTTAGGGTTAACCCTTTCCAGTTGCATATACATAATTTCCTACAATCAAACTCAATGTCCTCCCTGTCCCCCCGTATGGCGGGGCAACAAAACAACAGAGATGGGGAGGGGAGATATAAACTGTCGCATAAGCTGTCAATTTGACATGACGGTGTCAAAGCCATGGTCAGCAATAGCAACGTCACTCCGTAATCACGTGACACGATTTGAGTCCGATTGCATGATTGGATTGGTAAAGCGTTGCCACTTGACAATTAATTTATCCGGCCATGTTGACATTGTGAATATAAAATGGAACAGCTGTTCGGGATTAACCGGTATTTTTTCGATGTTTCGATGACACTGAAAACAATAATGAATTATAAACATTCATTTATAAAGTTACATTTTTAGGCTCACTTATTTGATGTTAATTGCAGAGATTTTTTTAAACTTTGGGTAATAATATTTTATACTGAATTTATGAGAAATACGTATTTATTTAAGATGTTGGTATAATTTAATGGAGTAATAACTGGTTTGAACAGTTTAGAAGCCTCCTTTAAATCTGCTGATGAATCGATTGCGTCATCTGAGTTAAAAAAAAATATGGTGTAATAATTAAAGCTTCTTTGCGAGAGCTCTTAAGATATTATTAATTATAATGTCGATAATACTAAAGTTAATGCCATATACCAGCGCATGTATTCTATATACAAGACTGCTATCGGCCGCTACGGCAGATATCGACGGTAGTTTTGTATCGAGGTAGTAAGACTTATTGTAACAATTACAATAAGTTAGCCATCTAAATAGTCAAAACTGTCTATCTCGCTGTAAATTTTAGCACACCTAAGAAAGGTGCTGTTAAAACATAGCACTTATGAAAAACTACCTTCGATAGCTGTCGATAGTGGCCTATAGCAGTCTTGTGTATAGAATAGATGCGCAGATGTGTATTTTTCGACTTAGATGCTTAATAATTCTAACAAAAAGGTTATAATAGTAACGCTACTTACATTTACCGAGAAATTGGTTAATAAAAATTTTAGACTTAAGAGACAAAAGGTATTTTTTTGTAAGTGTTCAAATGAAAATTTGGAATATTGAAATAGCCTCATATTTAAATATTATAGTAGGTACTTACACTATCATCGATTGTGACACTTGTAGCTAATTTCATGTCTCTATGAAATCATAGAGTCTATTTGATCATAAAATAAGCAAAAAAGCTGTCAGTGGATTTGCGGAAATATATATATATATAGTGAATCAGATAGGACGCATGCGGCTCACTTAATAAATCAGTCCCGTCAAGCGTTGTATTTAAAATAAAGAAAGAGTTTTTTCTAGTAGGTGTAATATGAGGTGATTTCAAATTAATTATATAATAATTATATTCAAAAAAATAATGTTACATTCTCAAATCTTGTGAATTATCCGTTGAATTAAAAAAAATAGTTTACATACAGTGGATAAATATCTATATAATAAAGGAGGTAGGCTGTTAAGATTTGACATAAATAGTGCACACTAAACTTTGTCAGTCATATTTGTTTGTTTTCGTTGAATTAAAAATACATACTATTACAGACGGTATTGATTAGTTTTTTTTAAATTTATTAAGCCCTGCATAAACCAAGCAGCAATCGATAAAACATATTCTTTTATCTATAAAATATCTAAAATTATGTATGGTTTAATGGCAATTTTCGACTATTTTTTTACTAATATCTACTATGGCTTCGATTAGGTAGAGCTTAATTTAATTTTAAAAACTAATAAATATTATCTACACATTAAAGTCTTTGTTCAATGAAATTATAATATGCTATCGAGTGTATTGTAATTAATAAGATAGGGTTTTTACTAATTAGGTTTTTTACTGACACTTCAACTATTCATAATTTGTTTATTGTATTTTTTGTAACCTTTGATTTGATAGGTAGGTAATGGAGTTTTTACCTACTTTATTGTATTGATTTATTATATAAGCTAGAGTAAAGAGAGTTTGTTGTCAGTGTGTGTTTACCTTTGATGAGTGTACACGGCGCCTGAAGATGCCGAAAGGCGAAACCCGGGTCGCAAAAAACGACTTAAATGGAATAGTACAGAGCTTGAATCCATTAGAATTTAAATTCAAATTCCATCAAGTACCTTCAGTCGATAGTATTAATATTAATAATATGATAACAAATACGTTTGACTGACAAAAGTTTAGTGTGCAGTATTTATGTCAGATTTTAACGGCCTACCTCCACCCTTCGCCACTGGTAAGAATAAAAACAACAACACGACAAAACACGCTACACGCTGTGTAGAATTTTCTATTGTTAGATGGAATAATATGACCGCATGGAAGTGATTACTTGCATCTATACCCGTAATGTTGACAAACAAAAATGATTATCACACAGTGAAGGTAGGTTAGGAACACCGGTTCCGGGAAATATGTATTACACATTGTTTGTTTGAAAGCCTCCGCGAAAATTTTGTTGACATGTGACGTTTGTCAGGAAGGCGTCATTGTGAAAGCTTGATATATTTCAATAATATTATAATATTATGAAACATTCAATATATTGGCCGCCGTAATGATTTAATGAATCGCGTAGATATTATTTGATCAACAAGTAGAGTATATGCTTCATAACTTTGCACCCCAGCTCTAGGATGAAAATGATATAATATATTATAAAAATATATTTTTTACATATATTATCAGTCTATTTATTTATTACTACATATATTAATACAAGTAAATATCATTTGATCTAATTTTATGAAAGATAATCAGACAAAGAGGCATATCAGTATAGTAAAGAGTGCAAACAAGTGCAGAGTTATATAATTTATACCTACTCTACGTCAATCGACTATCTTGGACAGCAAATGCCAATTTACGGTGGCATGTATGATGATATTGCTCGCAGAACCAAATTGGTAAATAGTATATTCGGGTGCCTGAATTCTTTAAAAGTGACCTCCTATTGTGTCTTAAGCGTGAAGTGTTCAACCAGTGTGTGCTACCAATGCTCATGTATGCGTGTGAAACACGGACTCTTATAGCATTGTGGCATGGGAATTTACATGTTGGGCATAACCATAGAACATATTAATAAATATAATTCCGATAGGCTATATCCCAATACACTACATTTTGACGCAGGGTTTTGAATATGTGAGTGTCCTATGAAAATGAACCACACATTATAGACGTGCTATAGAGTGTTGCAATTTCAAATACACCAATGTAGAATGAGCGTCAGTGCATAAAACGAGAGCAGTTGTCAGAACGAAATACAAGCGTATTTTTAACACGTGATTAAGTTTACCCCATATTCTTCTACACTCGAGATTGGTTGCCTATTTCTCAACACTCGTTAGGTATTTTAGTTCCCATTATTACTGAGTTCCCTGGGCATAGCGAAGAAAGACACAACATACAATCGATGTAGTACCAGATAAGAGCATGCGATGTGGTAGTGGTTGCTAAGAGATGAAATAGCAATGGGGTAGATATGTCACCCAGTGAGTGGATAACCGCTGGATAAATGAATTCCTACAATGGGCACTAAGCGAATACAGAAATGCTTTTAAATTCACTGGATACACGAGCTCTAAAATTTAGTAGATGTACCTACGTGGTAGCGATAAAATAGGAACCGAGAACAGTGGAGGGAGTTAGGGGACACCTTCATCCAACAGTGGATCGACCCCGAATGATGATGATGATAATATTTTCTAATCATTTAATTAAAAATTTCGCGATTATATTTTGCATACATTAAATCAAAATAACTCTACTTATAAATATATAATATAATATATAATAATATAAATATGCTACGGCGTAGAGGATTCGTAGCGGAGTTGTAGCTATGGCGTAGGCCAGTGCTTCAATATATTTTTATGTCACGACACATTATTCAAATCACAACAAATTCTTTAATTAATATATATTGGGTATTTTAATGACATTCTTGTATTGTATAGGACATGGTTGGCGAACCTTTTTACGTACGCGTGCCAAAATATCGCAAATATTATTTTATGACTGTCTGACGTGCCGAGCAGTTTTTCATATGGAAAATATATATATATAAATTTTATTAAAAAGGTTCAAATTTTTTAATAATTTAGTTCTCAAGTATTGCTGTTTTACTTAGTTTGGTTCTTTAAGCACAAATTGATACTAGAATTGCTCCGATCAGATAAGATAAGGCATTCTCTCGCTACAGTGGTCTCAATAATTGTAAAATGATTATAAATCGATCAAAATCAGAGATTCGTGGCGCGGTATCCCCCGCCGCCTGATGAGGTCAGTCCGTTAAGATTATGTCTGACGCTTAAAACCTAAGGAACGATCTATGCAATTTAAATTAAACGTAATGCTTATTCTTGAAGACTATCTGCCTGCTATTTTTTATACAATGTGATCTGTCATTTAAGTATGAATTTCGTCGTTTCGGTTTGCGCATCGATTGGTAAATATTATTGATAATACTATTTTTAAAACCGAAGAAAATATGCATGGCTATGTCGTCATTATTTTTTAATATTATATAATATATATTTATTTGTAAAACATTTGTGTGTCATTCAAAATCATTTCGCGTGCCACTAGTGGCACGCGTGCCATAGGTTGGCCATCATCTATACTATAAGAGAAAATAACTTTAATATTTAAGTCGACGCTTGAAAGAAACTCGTAATTCCTGGTAAAAAAACAGTTTTCAAGATGACGTTTTTGATTTCGTGATAGTGAATATCGTCAGAAAGATTGCTTACTGATATGTGTGGTTACAAATAGTAGACTTTTTAAGAACCTTTATTGTATCTTCTCCAATATGCCTTGTGCTACAAAGAATTTTCCAGGGTTTTTGAAAGGCGGTTTTACAGGCCTTGGCCGAATCCAAATCAGCAATACCTGCGCATCTATTCTATATACAAGACTACTATCAGCAGCTATCGAGGGTAGTTTTTCACTTATTGTATCGAAGTATTAGCACTTATTGTAACAATTACAATAAATTAGCCGTCTAAACAGTCAAAACTGTCGAAAAAAAAGCTCTAAAATTTAACACAGCCAAGAGAGGTAATATTGCAACAATTACAACTAACGTATTGTAGTTGTTATAATAAGTGCTAATACTTCGATACAAGAAATAATAAACTACCCTCGATAGCTGCCGATAGCAGTCTTGTGTATAGAATAGATGCGCAGGACATTTTTATCAACTGCCGCAATTTTTATTTAACTTAAGCATCAGGTAGAGTAGTTTGCATGCCAAAATCCTTAAAGAAACCTTGATAGTAAATGCGAAGAATCCATAAAGATAATATACAAAAAAACCTCTTTTTTTTTACAGTCAACCGAAATTAAGAATTAATTTGTTGAATGAATATGTTGGGATGTTCATACTAAATGATTTATATGACTACCGTTTGAGTGTAGGTTTTGTCAGAATAATAATCGCCTCAAACAATATGCTTGCGAGTTCAAGTTATTTATTTTTTTATTTTTCTCAGATATGCAAGATTTCGGAACACTCTCGAGTAAAACAGTGACTGAAGTTCTGATGCTGGAAATGAAGATGGCTCCGGCCGCCAAGACTTACTTAGTCTCCGGATATCCAAGATCTATGAGAGACGTCGCTGAGTACTCAGATAAGGTAAGAAAATAAAAGTATTCACTTTGACAGCATTTCAGCTTACTATTAATATTTTCCAGCAATTCATCACGAAAACTATACATAAAAATATTGCATTTTATTTTTAAACGTGTTAAAACACATTCAATCATAATACGCACAACGGAATTTAAACCCCTTTTATTTTTTGTTTTATGTATTTATAGTGCAGTTGTAAACATTATAATAAAACAATTTGATTTTAAAACTAACATTATATAATAATATGGAATTTTTCGTGTATTTATTAATTTAGTTCAGTAATTTGATTTAAAAAAAATCAAGCAATAGAATAGGAAATATTATATTAAATGACATTTTGACGGGCATGGAATGCGTAAAAAGATATACGATTAATATTTAAATTAAAATACATTGTTATTAATAATTCTACCATTCTAAAATCAGTGTGGTGGAGAGCGCCGGGTTGGCGAGCAGAACTTTTTTTTGTTCTTCTCCAGATAGTTTTTTTTGTTGATTTTACCGAGGCTTTGACTGCAAATTGCTGTCATTTCTTCTCTTCTAGAAGAGGATCTGTCGCTCAGATCCTCACTCTTATTCTGCTAAAGAACTTTCCAATTTCATTTTTTTTTACTTCATACTTCTGGCATTCTATTGCACAATCCGAATTATATTTTTACTATCCATTTTGTTGCAAAACCTCCCCCAGAATCTCTCCTAAATGTCCTTCTTTGAAGTGTTTGTATACCCAATTTACTGCTTTATTTATTTCTCCAGATACTTCTCATCAATATTATGTAACATACAATAATTTTAATCAATTTGTCACCTCAATACTACAACTAGATTACTCTGATTTGGTCATTGTTGGGAAAATGAAAATTTATACTTTACCTGATTAACATAAATTTAGGTTATAATTATTATTTAAAATAAAAAAATGTGCTTGTCTAATTGGGATTAAATAATGTTCAATTGTAAGAAAAAATATTGTATATATATTATGTTATTTATTTAATGCATTTATGGTTAGTTATCTAATATTTTTAAAGACACAAATAATACAATTCCCATTAACTTCTGACTTATCTACTTTAATCATTTTGTAGAGAAGAAAAATGTAGAATAATATTCAATAGTTAACCAAAAAACAGTGAAAATCAAGTTATCTAGTTGTAGTATTGAGGTGACGATATAATATTGTGGGAATATAAATATTTAAGACCACAATTGCCATACAATTTAAATAATAATCATAAGTAATATGACTATACTAATTTTATTTTACAATATGATTTCTTGCTATAAAGTTGTTAGTGTTTACTGCATATACTAAATTAATCAGGGCTGTAGAATCATATTCAATATCTATCTCAAAAAAGTGAACATCAATTAGTTATCTAGTTGTAGTAATTGGGTGACGAATTGAATATAGAAAATTATGTCGTTAAAAAACCGAATCAAAATTAACCTGGCGTTAAATACGAAATAAACGATTAATCGTTCCGATTTTCAGGTGATAATTTATTTCCAGTTTTACTTGGCACTGTGAAATTCAATCTTTCGTTTTTTTTAATCCATCGATACTAGTAAGTTATGCTTTTATAAAATTTTCAGTATGTATCGTAAGAAAGATTTATAAAAACAACGACTCTACAAAATTTTATCTATCACTACGCCACTGAATAACATCGTTCTGGAATAATAATTGACATTGCATGCTGTAATAGAAAAAGTGACTTTCCCAAGTATATTCCAAGCTCTTTGAGTGGAAACAAAAGATGTTTTTTGTGGTTTTTTAATGATTAATTCTGGAAACCCTGCGTATTATAATAAATAATATGGAAGGGTTTTTATACTGAATACACTTTTTTAGGTTAAGGACCTAGCGGTGAATTTTTTTACAATACAATGGTATCGCCCCGTGCCAAGGGCGAATGTTGCTTTTTGTTGGTAATGTGAAAGAAAGGTGATAAATAATTTCATTGGAATCGCAATTTTGCACCTTAACGTTTTCGCACTTTGAATTAAAAAATACAATCAAAAGAAGGTGTATAACAACCTTCACTGATTGACGCGAGCGTGAGAACCAGAACGTGACCTACGAGTGCTATCAATTTTTCGTGACGTCATGAAAAATAGTTCTAATGATGTACCCAATCGTTAATAGTTTTAAAAGACATATTTTTCTATAAGATACATGGATATGCATAAGCGGAGGGATTCACTGCTTAGTAATAAGCCATAAAAGGGGAAGCATAATGATATTAAAGTGTAGGGTAGTAATAATTATGGTGTCCTACTTTTTCTGTGTTAATTTGAGTGGAAAGTGTCACACGAGGACAATGATCTTGACATTAAAAACTGGCCATAGATTGATCGGAAACGCGTGTAGCGTTAGAAACGCGGTTGGACAATTTTAACATATTCTACGTTCGCTTGTAATATCAAATACGTATTTTAACACTATAACAGGTAATCAACAAAGCCAGACATAATGGAATAACACAGTAGTGTAATTAGTAATATAAGTGAAACAATCACAGACACCAAGGCTTCGAGAAAATAACATAAAAATATATTGTGACTTCACCAAGAATTGAACCCGGAGCTCGCTGATGAAAGGTTAACGCCTTACGCACTAGACTGCCAGACTTCAATATGTTTTTATTACATCTCGAAATGTATATATTGACAATTGCTTTATTTGTCCTAAATTATTAATACATAGAATTGTCAAGTTTATATGATTCAATAGGAAATTTAAAAACGTGGTTTATAAAAAGTTCTATTTATCTTGTAATTATTTCAAATGAACGCACAGAATCATAACATTGATATGTTTTATTTTCTAAGTTATTTCGATATAAGGCAAATACCTATAAGTTATCCTGGATTATGGACTATAGCAAGGTTGGTGAACCTTTTTACGTACTCGTGTAAAAATTTCCCAAATATTATTTCTCGACTGTTTGACGTGCCGAGCAGTTTTCTCATGGAGAAAAATAGTATTTTAAGAATGCTAAGACCATCAAGTTTTTTTTCTTATTTGGTATAGCTATTTTTGTTGGTAGAAATGAAATTGTTTGTTACTGTATTACTTAATTTGGTTCTTTACGCACAAATTGACACCAGAATTGCTCCAATAAGATGAGACATTTTCTCGCTACAATGGTCTCAAGCATTTGTAAATCGATCAAAATCAGGGGTTCGCGGCGCGGCTTTTCCCGCCGCCTGATGAGGTTAGTGCGATAATATTATATGTGACCGAGCTATACAATTATATATTTACATTAAACGAAATGCTTATTCATGGAGTATTTACCTGCTTTTTTATTTTTTTCTTTTAAAAATAAAACATTTCGCGTGTCATGAAAAATCATCTATAGCCATAGATTCGCCACCATTGGGCTATAGTATAAACGTTATATTACATATTTATGCAACGTGTGTTCAGCGCGGTCGCAAATCTGTTGACTAAGAAAAGAAACTGACTGTAAATAACAAATTGTGATTTAAGAATGCTGATGACAATAATAGAACCGAATATTAATAATTCTGTTGTGACACAACAGGTTCATCCTTCTTATTAGGATTATTTCAATAAATGAATAAATAAAATAATCATGCTTTACTTCCACGTACTGTCAAATAAAAATATACAATATTGAAAATTGTTAGCGATTCTTTGGCGATGTTGTGTCGCAAAGTATTAAAAAAAATACATTGTATATGATTCTAATACGCCATTATGAAATTATCGATGTTTTTCAAAACCATCACAATATTATTATCGGCACGATAAATTATTACACCCACACATCTGGTGAATCACTGTTTCATAGAAAACTGGATAGATATCAATATCATAATGTTTTGCCGGAATTGAAAATGTAGCTATCATATTGTTAAAGTAGCCTCTATTTACTTAAAGAATACAATATGTGATGACACTATAATCTACAAAGGAATATTAAAAACAATTATTAAATTGTTGTGGACATGATCTGAATCGACACGAAAGTCGGCCGTCTAAACAGTTTATAATAATATTTAAATTACTAATGAACGGTGTGTGTGTTTTATCTTTAAGAAATTTAAGTAAATACCTACAACAAAATAGACTACCTACATTGTCCTTTTTTCTAATGGTGCAAAGAAGAAAATCGTTTCATTCTATGAATCTAATAAAACTCAAAAATAAAAAAAAAACAAGTAAAAAAACATTAGAAACCGACAAATTTATGTTATATTCAAATTTTGAAATTCAAAAAATGTAGTCGAAGAACGAACTCTTTATACAAAATAAATGACCATATTATTACATAGATAGTACACACTAAACTTTGTCAGTCAAACGTATTATTGTTTTCATTGAACTAAGCCTACAATGGGTAGATAATGTTTGCAAGTTTCAAAATTCAAGCCAAATCCAAGCAATCCAAGCCATAGTAAGTAGATAATAGTAAAACAATATTTATTCATCTATAAAATATCTAAAATTATGCCATTAAACCATACATAATAAGATATTTTATAGATAGAAGAATATTTTTTATCGATTATGGTTTAGTATAGGCAGAGCTTAATGAAATTAAAAAAAAAACTAACCAATACCATCTGTAATATGTATACTTAATTTAACGAAAACAAATAAGTAAAATACATATGACTGAAAAACTGTACACGATTTTTGTCGGATCGCCTATAACATGTCGACTGTGTTTAGGAAAAAGGGCGTAACCCACGATTTTTCAAAAAGTGCTTTTATTAGATATTAACAATGTATACAACTAAATACATGTTCTGTAAAAAGGAAGTAAGCCGTAAATGCCGATTTATTACCTAAATTCAGGTTTTAATTGAGCTCTAATTAAATTTAAATTTAAGGAAAAAAGCATTTACCCTCAATTTTAATGATTTTTTGTAATAACTTCTCTAATTATTAGTAGATAGAAAAGATATTACACCAAATCATCAATAATCATGCACCCAATGTCTGTGCTTATTTTTTTTATTAATATTAAACCAAAATCATTCAAAAAACGTTTTCTGCCTCTTCTGTAAAATTTGTTCTGTGTGGGTTACGCCCTCTTTCCTAAACACGGTCGATATCTAAATTATAATGGTTTGGTTTAGGCATGGTTTAATTGAATTCTAAAAACTAACCAATACCATCTGCAAATTGTATTCATAGTTCAATGACAACAAATAAGTAAGATAGACATTTAGTGTGCATTATTTATGTCAAATCTTAACAGCCTACCTCCGCCCTGCACCACTGTAGGTACGTATTATAGTCCAACGGCATAACATAAAAAATATGCCCTTTTGTATAGAAGAATAAACTTTGGCGTGATCAATGAGCAGTGACGTCCCGTGGGGGTTGGCGCGTCATGCGTTGCATAAGGGCGGCGAATGAAAGAACAAATACAAATATTACAATTTTTGAAAGCAATGGCTGTTTTATATATAAATTTGTATTTGAATTTGAAAACAGTGGCCAGAATTAAAATTGTATATTATAATTGTCGATTTATTTTTTATGATGCTGAATACTAATTAAATGTAGATATAAGAAATAGAATTATAAGATTGATTAGACGTCTTATGGGTGCAAAAATCTTACACATATGTAGATATCTGATAATACTTTTAATTTGAGTAGGGATTTAATAAAAAAAAAATCATTTTTATTTTCTGACGAATCGCTTGCGTCATTTCCGTAAAAGAAAGTCGTCACTGAAATTCTGGCTATCCACCAAGACTTAATGCCACTAAAAAATTAAGATATCAAACTCTTTAATTCATAATATATGTCCGGTGTGACCTTTATGTAACTTTCAAGCTTCTTTTAATTTAAACTAGGTGATGAAATATGTATTGAAAAGTAAGTCATTTCTTTCAGCACTATAATTATATGACAACCGTTTTTTTATTATTGTTAAGTTTCAAATTATTGCCTTCGTTAACTACGAATTTTACACGCGTGAAATATTAAACGCCACATTTGCCTATCAGGGTCAAGAAACAAACGAACAAATTTTCAGAAAGAAAGTAATAATCAGTAATAAAAAAAACTGTTTAAAACTTAATATATTATTTTCATCGCGTTTTCCAACCTTGTGAGGGTTGAAGGTTTTCAGCTGATTTTTCAGAGAGCCGTCTCACCGCGCCTGTTTTGTTTGAATAATATATGTCAACACTCGTACAAGCGTCATTGGACATATTTCGATAATATTGTGCCACTTCGGGTTCAAATGCGTATCAAAGGTCATAATTATTGTATTTGAGGACATATTTTCGTACAGGTTAGTATACATTACGCAAGTCAAACTTATTGAAGTTAGAAGACACCTGTTATACTAAAAAGACAATGCGTTGATTATTATAAACCGTTATTTAACTTTTTTCCAAATGTTCAACGGTATTAGCGTAAAAGTACTTCTTCTTGGTCGTTTCCTTATGGCTGAAGATCGTCACCCGCTTGAAATTCTATCATCTTTTGAGCAACCAAGACTTTTCACCCCTCTCGGTTCTCTGCTGTTCTCAGGACAGAGTGAAGGCTTCCCTCGGTAAGCTCTTTCACTTGGTCGGACCTTCACCGGAGACTATCCAAAACCACCGATCTCTCCAGGTTGTGTGCCGGACAATGTATCAAAAAAAAAAACTGCAGAATGCATCTTAAGTATATTTTCGAGAGCCGTTCCTTTATTTTTTGTCTCTGGATGATCGATTGGTTCGTTCTATGCTATGTCCAAGAAATACGAAGCATTGTGTGCCATCAGCATATTTCGATGGCATCAATTGCCTTCCGCTCCCATCAGGGTCACAAGCATCATTTTCGTGCCCATAGCACATAATATGGCGGGTAAAAGTACTTAATATACTCGTATCAAAAGAACCCTGTTTAAAAATATGTAATTTTTAAGGTCGAGATGCATGGAATATCGTGAATTGTAATAACTACGCTAGTTTTCTGCTTTAGAGATTGTTTACGCGGGCTTAGTATAAACTAATCATTAGTATGTACTCGCTAGTCGCGCTGATACCGACACGTGGTGAGTGTAAAAACATGCGCATATGACTAGTGACAGGTAAAATCTGTCAGTTACGATTTGCGAGTATACACGCAAACAACAACCGAAAAGCTATGGTTATCTTTCAAGTACATGTTTAAGATATTTATAATATAGAGTAAATACAATAATTTAAATACTGGCAGTATTAAATACGTCTCATTAAATTATCAACAACGGTGACAAACTATTTTGTAAAGGGATGATATCTTAGCACGCTATCTTCTTCTTGTGCCATCCCCTAGCGGAAGTCGGCCACCATCAAGGCCATCATCACCACCATCATCTTATCTTTGTCGTCTGCTTCCCGGAACAGTTCAGTGAAGCTGCACTCGTACCAATCACGGATGTTCTTAAGCCACGAAATGCGGCGCCGTCCTCTGCTACGCTTCCCATTGATCTTTCCTTGAATGACAAGTTGGGGAATGCTGTATTTTTGTCCTCTCATAATGTGGCCGAGGTACTGTAGTTTCCTGGTTTTGATACTACGTAGAACTTCTCGGTCCTTCCCCATTCGATCGAGAACTTCAACATTTGTCACCCGGTTAGTCCAAGGAATTTTGAGGATGCGCCTATACAGCCACATCTCGAAAGCTTCAAGTCTCCGTGACATCTCTTGGCTTAGCGTCCATACTTCCATACCATAGAAAAGAATTGAGAGAACATAACAACGTACCATACACAGTCTCAGACCTATAGTATGCTATAATGAATTTATTGCCATGTATATTTAAAAAAAAAAATACACGAATCTAGTATACTCTTTTTCAGCTGTACTGATCAAGAAAATATTAAATTAATTAAAATTTATATTAATCATAAATTTTGTTTATGTACTTCAATATATTCAATTTAGTAAAAAAAAAATTAAGAAAAAATGGCAAGAATTTTGACTCTTTGTGCGATGTTGCCTGAATACCTCTCGACTTTTACTACAGCTGTTATTATTTTGTGTTATCGACTCGGAATTAATCTTCTTATTAGATACTCTGGTAGATAGGTATTACATAAAACTGGATTAAATATGTCCATATATTACCAACCCTTAATTGGAGAAGATATTGTCATATTAAAATAATAATTACAAGATAAAAAGAACTTTTTACATAACACGTTTTTAAATTTTCTGTTGAATCATATAAACTTGACAATCTATGTACATAACTTTTTATTGTACTTGATATAAATACTGAATAAATATTATAGAATACAGAAATGTCATTTTGACATATCATATTGATTTCCATGGTAACGCACGTATATTTTATTAATTTAGTTGCTAGGACCCCCATAGCAACCAATAATAGTGAGTAATAAATATTACTTTTAACGAATTTTTTCTGAAACATAAAAAAACAGAATTAACTGAAAATGAATTCAATTCTGCTTAAAGATGGCCAAAAGTATTAAAAGAATGCATTGTCGTTGTGTTATGATATATTCTAAAAGTTTCAAATGTCTAGCTAGTCGGGAAGTTAGTTAAAAATCTTGGACAAACAAGAAAAAATTTCTACTTCACAAGAAAAAATCTCTACCGGACAAATAAGAATACGAGCTAATAAAAAACGTGGTAAAAAGTAAGTTCGTTTAGCCTTCGATTTTCAATCTATCCGTATTCCCAATTTTTATTTTTAATCACACCAAATAGGTGAAACAACAATATATGTGTCTCTAATTGAATATATTTGAAGCAAATAGGCTTCACTCCATTTTTTAAATGCACATCAACCACTCTCTGTAATGTTAAGGTTGTATTTTTAGTGTAAACAATGGATTTGTCCGCTTATCTCATTGTGTAGAATGTAGAATTGTATGTAATGAAGAGAAGCCCTCTCGTTTTTACCTACATTGATATATTATAATATAGCCTTGGCTGGTGGTCTATGGAAAATAAAGTATCAAATTAACTTTACACTTTTATCTAAAAACTTCTTAATTTCAATATTTTCTTGGACAGATCATAAAAACAAAATTAATATATTATAAGCCATGCGCTAGCGTGATGTCACATGTTCTTTTTCGTCTACAATCGATTTATTTATACTGTATTCAGTACGCCATATGTGGTTTTTCATTGATACGGAATAGTCCTTGCCGCCTTACCACCCTCTCCTAACTGTACGACCCCATCCGTAATGCCGTCCTCCCTCAACCCCTTCTCCGGCGCCTCCCGACTGTCCCATCACCGCGTCACGCCACTAATCCAATGAATATTATCATTTTACCATCACTTTTTGTATCGTCGCTATTATATAATATTGATTTTAAATTGACTTATTGTTATGATGCAATGAGTGCAAGTCTGTGCTGGACATTTTGGTTAATGTAAGCTATAAAATGAGGTAAGATATTATTTGTCGCATCCGGTAAATTTGTTGAAAGCATTTTTATTTGTACGAAGTAAAATTAGTCGAAACCATCATACAGATATATAAAATATGGCAAAAAGTATTAAATCCGAAAGGAATTTTCAATAATTAGCTATTAACTTTTTTGAACCTGTATAATAATGTCCGGAAACTTGTACGTATGCAGCTCGCCGTATTACACTTCAACCTCTTTGGATCGTATCCTACTGACATAAAATAGTTAGGTTAGGTTTGTTTAGGTTAGGTTAGGTTTTCACTCATGAATTTTGCCAAAATCAGCTGTGAAAAATTAATTAATGTTCATATTGAATCTAATAAAATTGGATACCGTATAGTATATGGTCATCTATTTCCAATAGAAAGCTCACGGCGAACTGTGCCACGGTGAAATGTTTTACGCACGATTTACATGTAACCACAATAATGTATGTGTGTTTGAATTAAAAAATATATTATTTATTTGAAAATAACAATGTTCCATTTATATACTTAGATCATTCATTACTTGAAATCTGTATTTAATGATATTATCCCCTCTCAGACTACAAAGTAAACAAAAATAAGCTAATTATTATTTTATTATATACAATTATTTGAAACATTTGCGATGACCTAAATATTAGGTTTAATTTACACGAGTCATAGGCCTACTGATACATCAAAGAGGATAACAACACTCGCCCGGATAGAAAGATATAAGGTTTGGTCTGCCACTTGATCTAAATTATTTTAATTTTTTTTTCTAGTACGTCTTATTCAATACTGAATACACATATGGAGAATGAAGATAAGGACGAGGGTGGGTGAGGTTAGGATGCAGATAGGATGCGTGTGAGAATAAAATTTACCCAGTTTATTCTCCCACATTAAAAATATAAATATTATGATATTACAAGGTTACAATTGAATACTATGCGATTCAAATTTCGCAGATAAGAAAATTATGCATGCTTATCAGCGCCATCTTTAGATTAATAAAGCCTGAGCATATATCTTTGCACAAGCAACGAGTGGTCCACTGTTCAGCTGTCAAAATCAGATCCCTGAATTACTTGACATATTGATTCGCCCTTTCTCATTTCAAATTGAATTATAAAAAATTCTCAAATCAAATATATTATAAATTATAAATAATATACATTCCTGTTATTCATCAGCTGTCAAAGTCAGACTAGTCCTTCACACAAAAACTGCTGGTAATATCGATTTTCAAAAAATATGTAGCATTGATCTATGCATTACATTTGTAGAAGGTATGTTAATTCGTGTGTATTATTTATCATGTAACTTATATATTCAAATCAAACCATTCCCTGTGTGAATACGACATACGCGTCAGTGTGAGCACTCTATAGAAAAATGACAGGCAATGACAGGTCATCCTTAGGATCCATCGCCCATTCAATGGGAGGGGCGAAAAAAGTAGGACCTGTCGTTGTCAATGTATCGGCTTTCGTCTTGAGTCGGCAATGACGCTTATAGTAAGAATGAAAAATGGTGATATGAATTATTCTACGAATTACGTAACGAGTGAAGTCGACGTTACTCTACCGGTATGCTCGTAAAGAGTGAGATGTGACTGTCTACGAGTGCATTATTTATTGACTGAAAATTTGCTGGTGTGTTACTATTTTGCAATGACAATGAAAAGCATGTTTGATTTTTAAATGTTTAGCCAGGTGTGTTTTGTTTAGTAAATTGTAAATACATATTAATATAACTTTTGCTAAATCAGCTTTATTTTGAAATTTAATTGGCCTACATAAAAGGCTTGTTTCACCATAAGTATTGTTTTCACGATTTTGAACAATATGATGTTGTGATATACCTACATTATAGCAATGACATTAATATGGACGAAGCATCTGGAAAAAAATGACACTCACTTTTTTGTCGGGTCTGCCGAATGGCATAATCTGTTCTAACGCCATAACAATAAAGGTGATATTGCTATAAATTCCCGATGCTTTTTGTCGGGTCTGCCGAATGGTTCGGTTCTAACGGGTTCGCTCAAATAAATATTGACACTAGAAACAATGTTCTAACGCCATTACAATAAAGGTGATATTGTTATAAATTCTCGATGCGTGATATCGCATAATGGAAATTGCGTGACGTCTACCTATATGTATGCGAATGTCGCTATGCGTGAATTTACTTGCTAGCTACTGTATTGAGTGCGTTGTCTATTAATAATATCATTGCATTATAGTTATGAAGTAATGGTTTTCTGCCAAGTCATGCTGGATGGTAGGATGTCTAATTCTGACACACAAAATACTTAAATAGTTAGATTCTTATTATTGAAAGTGGTCAGATATTTGAGAGAGGAGTCAATTCCCTCAAATAGAGTAAACGTAAAATTTTAAAGACACATCTTGATTCCTAACCGATGTCAGGATATCTCGAAGTTTTAATCTTAACGTACTCGCCCTTGTTAAATTAAATGACTAAAAACTATGTTTTCATTCAATGAACTCTTGTAAATTATTCGTTAAATAAAAAAGACTAACAATATGTAATTAGATTTCAATTAGTTAATACTTATTTGTTTCGAAGAAAGTGTGTCAGTACGGAAAAGATATTACTATCGATCGCTATTATCAATGATGGTAATAGTATGTGTCCTTTATTAATTTTACTTATTGCTAATGGTACATGAGTATCATCGCATGGTTGACTTCAATAACGAACCATACCCCATTAATTTTAAAATGACATTATCTTTACCATCCCTAATTATAAATTAACACATTAAAAAATAATAATCCGTAAGATAATGTGCCATAAGCTAGGTGTATATTGCAATTGTTATGAATAATACAGCGTTAGAAATGGAATATTTTACGAACCGGAGCGCTCGATAATTTTACGAAAATATTATCTAACATAGTTATCTAATTGCATGTGCAGACGGTCAAATTAATATATATTTGGTTAGGAGATGAGGTAGGGAATAGACAGGGTTGGTTGGTTTGACTCCCAAATGAATAACTCAGAATTTGGTGCGTGAATGAAATGAACCCTGGTTTTATTATCTCCTTCCAAATGAATATTAATTTGATTATTACAGATAAGTTTACAGATTATAATTTAGCGAGTGAAATCACGAGTATGCGTTCTGATGGATTACGAGATAAATCGGGCGAAGCGAAATGATAACCTTACGGTTGATTCTTTGACGATGTTGCTTTCTTCCACTGAGTGTTTTATATTGATTCGATACAATAGAAAATGCTGCAATCAACTACTTGAATATTTTTGATAATCATGCTTATGAAGTTTTTTGTGCAATGCATGATTCGTTTCGTAAATTATAAAGAATCGATTTTAATTTGAACAATTATGCAGTTTTAATAATTGAGCAAGATTGATTTTCATACAAACAACTTTTGTGCATATCATGGTAAACTTACATAGGATTATTTCTTAATTTGCGATATTATTGATTAATTGGATTATTACATTATTTTGCTAAATTAGCTTTCTGTTGAAGTTTGATTGACTCACATAAATCGCTTGTTTTGCAATTTTGCTCAGTTATAAATTAATGGTTTCCTACCAAGTCATGCTGGATGGTAGGGTATTCACCCTTTATATCCACGAGACGGAGCGATAATTTTGGGGATTTTACGAACCGGAACGGCGCTCCGGTCCATTTCGAGCCCTGGAATAATACATAGTTATATTGTAAAAAACCTGCTTTGGTAACTATTTTTACGTATGAGAAAATCATAAAACTCTCATCAAAAAAATTACTCATCACTCACATAAAACGGTGATGACAAAATACCTTAATTCGCAAGGAAATATCATGTAATTTATGATAAAGATTTCATTACTCAATTTAATATAGTGTTTCTAAATTATTGTAAAAATCTCCGATGTGAAAACAATCTTTTACTATCTTAAAATGAAGACAGGCATTTAATTATTTTTTTGTAATTCTTTCAATTCTGTGGTTTATTTAAATAACAGGTAGTGGAAGAGTCGTCATTATAGATATATATATTATAGATATACGTCAGATGTGATGATTACGGAGAGTAGGTACGGTCTTATTATAATGATAATTACATGTTAGACTGGATTTGCGCAGATCATAGGGTGATATATCTGCTTAGTGAGTTGACAGTATCGGGATTGAATCCTCGGTCTAGAAAAATTCACAGGCTATTAAATCTGTGTTTGCACCCGGACTATGATTCTAATAAGTTGGGCAAGTGGCTAACATCAATGTATTGTAAAAAATATTTGTTTAGAAACATCTGCGTAGGGCAACCAAGATCCATACCGGATTGAAGAACCAATTATATATATATAATTATTATAACTTATATATTATATACTTATAGTGTTATATAAAATATTTTTTTAAAAACAATGCCCGCTGAGTGTTCTCAAATATTATCAATATTGATTACGCATTTCGTTTACGTGAAAAACATTCAATGAATTATTATGATACATACTTAACCATTGAAAATAATATCAATATTCTTTTACTATGTATCTATTCCATATTTATCCATACTTTTTAATTATACCTTCTTACAGTCTCACCCAGAAGGTAACAAGCTTCCTTTATTTTTATGTTCCCATGTTACTCGTACATATATGAATGCTGTTACTATTTTACAACGTTTTTATTAGGTTGTATTCTTATTTGTCCGGTGATTGTTTATCCGGTACAATTAATCTTGCAATCGATTGTTAACTAACTTCCCGACTAGCTAGACATTTGAAACTTTTAGAATATATCAGAACACGATGCCAATGCATTTTTTTAATACTTTTAGCCATCTTTAAGTAGAATTGAATTAATTTTCAGTTAATTCTGTTTTGTATGAAAAGTTATTTTGGAAGAAATCCGTAATCCAATCCACTATTATTGGTGGTTAAGGAGGTGGTCCTAGCAACTAAATTATTAATATATACGTGTGTTACTATGGAAATCAAAATGAATATCAAAATGACATTTCAGTATTATTTCTATCAAGTACATTTTTTTTGATCGTTTATGCTAGTCAAGTCAAGTTTATATGATTCAACAGAAAATTTAAAAACGTTGTAGGTATATAAAAAGTTTTTTTTATCTTGTAATTATTATTTAATATCTTTTGGTTGTTAATAGTTTATAGACTCATATTTCCATTTATTTCAATCAGTTTGACGATCCACCTGGTTTTACGGCGGTTCGGTCGTCACTCAGTGTCCCTTTGGTATCAATTATATACCACTGTATGACTCCATTTTACCAGAGGTTACCAATCCGCTGAAAGTGATGTAAGATGCATCCATAAAAATATAGAATTTCCCACAGAGAGATATAATTTTTTCTGTTTAGACAAAAAATTACCGCACTGTAAAAACAATAAGCAAATTTAGTGTAAAACATTTAACAGGCAATAACCGACTTACTAGAAATAAAGGCAACAGAAATTGATCATTTAGTGAAGTTAAAATAAATGATCATTCACCCCAAAGTATTTTTTATTGGAAATATGACAGAAGTCAAAGAAAAGTTGAAACAGTTATTGTATTTTCATCAAAATATTGATATATTTCACCTATTTAATAATGTAACATTCTGAATTATAATATAAAGCTTGTTAAGTCAATAGATATGTATCGATGGGGCATATAAGCATTTATTTACGAATATGTATGGTCATGAAAGAGAATTGCGAAGCAGGCGAATTTTATTGTTCATCAATATATAATAATTGAATGACATATATTTTTTTTAATAATATCATTAAGATGTTTCTTTCGTACTCTGGCCACGCTCTGAATCCAGCCACCCGGGTGTTTCGCATCCCTAACACCCCCACATGGTTCGTTTATGATTTATGATTCTTGTGGTATTGCTGAGCTGCCACCATATGAACGTTTTTTTTATATAATATAACAAGAATCTAATATTTTTAAATATATAGTATCGCGAAATCTGACAGAGTGACTAATGTTGAAGTTCTGAAACGAATGGGAAACGACCGATAAGTTCTGCGTAGTATAAAGACCAGAAAATTACGTTATCTCGGTCACATTATTAAAGTACAGTATTTCCCAAACATTTTTTGCAAGGAAAGATCGCCAGTCAATGTAATGGACCACGACGCAATATTTCTAAACTTACATGTTTCAAATATTCAGTTTAATTTTTATATATGGACAAGCTTGAGTCGCAATAACTACCAGCCTAGTTCCGGGATAATCAGAATTAGTTAATACGAAACTGTTTGAACGGGACGAGAGACGGTCAACAGACAAATGACGCAACCGATTAGTCAGAGGATTTAAAAAGGTTTTAGATTTCATAGAACAAACACTGGTGTAAATACCTAGTGAACAAAATCCACAAAACAAATTTAAGCAAAGGGGCCTCAAAATCAGTCAACGCGTCGGGCTTCTACGCCACTAAACGCATCACTGCACTATAGACAATCTGCCGATACCTACTTGGTTTAATTATGAACAACCTACCTATGCTAATTTTATCTTGATCCTCAGATAAATATCGTTCTCCGCTACAGCTATGGTTATTGGAACCCGTCGTATTATTCTAGCCTCCTAACTAGAGTTGGGTATTTCCCGAGAAAATCTCAATCTCGAGATTCGGGATTTCCAGAAAAGAGTTCTCGAGAATTCTCGAGATATCGGGAAATTTAGAAAAAACCTGTAAAAAATCCTAAAATCAGTGTAAAAACAGAAAAATTCCAAAAAAAAAAAATTTTTTTCATTTATGTAAGTAAGAAGACAAACAAATAGAAGTATGAAAACAAAAATAATTCAAAACATTACTTATTAAAATAGAATTTCAAAAAACACAGACACAAAATTCCTTGATGTTGAAAAATTGCGCTCACTTTGAGTCGACGTTGACTTAATTGTGTTAAATACCCCGATCAGTCTTTGAACGTTTTGTATTTTCTGTACACTTTTTTCATATAGAAAAACCGTTTTTTCAATTAATATTTGATAATAAAGAAATCCCGAATCCCGAGAATAGATTCTCGAGATCCGGGATTTCCTGAAATGTTAAAAATTTCAATTCTCGAGATTCGGGAACGAAAATCTCGAAAATTTCCCGAGAATTCCCGTCGGGAAATTCCCGAAACCTAACTCTACTCCTAACCAAGGCACTCCACGCGACGGCGGCCCGTTCCAAGCTTTATCAATATAACATTTTATTATAATATACAATTTAATTGTACGGAAGACACGGTCGGTCTTCATTTGATTAATATGTGGAATACTTACATTTGAGCAAAATTATTCAAATCGATGTTTTACTTGACTTTTTCTCAGACTGGGGCCGATTCAGCGCCTTCGCCGAATTCATCTAAGGTGTGTTTCAAAATTATTCTCACGGTGTTTTTGAGTTCATTAGTGCATTTTAGATACCTACAACATTTCAAGTCGACGACTTTGATTCATTACCCATGGTCCACATCTGGAGAACTCATCGCAGAGAATTCATCGCCGATAATTTACTTTCCAACAATTCATCGTCCAAATATAAATTGAGTTCCAATTGGTATAACGAAATAAAAACAAAATAAATACACAAAGAATACAAATATTAATTTTATACACGCTTATAGAATTTTAACAAGCTGTAATTAGTTAAAATTTAAAGGCAAATAAAATAAAATTTATTAAACATATCTGTATAATAAATCAAAATTTATATTTTGGCTCAATTAAACCTAATATTATTTATACCGTTAATTTTATAAGCTATCACCCTTATATCTATCATATTGTTACGTACTAAAAGTATGTGAATTTACATGAGAAAGTTGAAATTTATAAACAATCATCGAGTGTTTTAATATTATATATAAATATTTTTTTTTATTTAAATACTATAAATATATAATTGATTATTTAGATGAAATAATTGACATCCACACAAAAATCTAGGTACATCTGATTTATTTAGTATTTTTGCTATTAGATTATTCAACGATTTATTCTTTCACACGTCTTATTTTTTCCAATATTTCCTCCATTTTGTGGTTAATATCCACTAATGTACTAATCAATTAACCCTTTTTTAAATAATGTCTCTTTGCCAATCAATTATTTGTTTTCGGCGAATTCTATGAATACCACAGTATATCACGTGGCAAAAATTATGTAAGTAAGTATCTTCAAAGTAATCTATTGCTTCTTGAGCTTCCAAGGAAAGAGTTCATTGCCACACAATAATTCAAGCACACATGCTACTGAATCCGCTAGTACAACAGTGATTTGATATTTAGACGATGAATTCCAAAAGAAACAATTCATTATCACCAATAATTCTATCACACATACGAATGATTCCGCTGATACAACAGTCATTTTCTATTGAGGTATAAAAATAATATTTGTATTGTGTATGTATTTATTTTGTTTTTATTTCGTTACACCAATTGGAACTCTTATATTTGGACGATGAATTGTTGGAAAGTGAAATATCGGCGATGAACTCTCGGCGATGAATGTTTCTAGACTCACCGTGATCTACACTGATGTGTCTTGCTTTATAGGTACATTTTTTTGATTTTTTTTTATTTTTGCATCAAGAACACTGTTTGAGGGTGGTTTTTTATTGACAACACGCATGTCTCACGATTTTCATTAATTTTTCACTAAACGAAAACCAATACAAATAATTTCAGAGTCAAAGGGTCAAATTTGACATTAATCTAAGTCGTTTACGGTGAAATTTCTTCTTGATTTATGTACAAACATTAAATTTATGAGAAAAATTTGATTGATTGTGAAGCTCAAAGTCAGAATACAATTTTTATTTATTTCCTTCCGAATTTTCTGTAAATTTCTTAACGTGTTTACTTTTATTTACAATTGATGTGAGTCATATTCGATACCAATTTATCTAAGAATAATTTAGTATAAACTGAACGTTAAGTATTTGTTAAATAATGTATCACGCATATCAGTACTACAAACGTATGCCCGAGTTCAATAATTCAATTGCAAATGTGTGATAAAATATTTATTGAAGGTTTTTTTCAAAGCTAAAACGACGATCATAATCAAACGATGCTTTTAATCTAAAAAAATATGAATATAAAATCTATTAGAACTAAGCGAATTAATATGATTAAAATCCATGAAATTGACAATTATCATAAAATACTATTAATAGTATTAATTATAAAGTTGGTAACCATTGTAGGATTTTAAAACAAGTCAAATAGCGTAGTTATTATCAAACATTCTCAAGGACAGTTGGATGGGTGGATTATTGAATAGACCGACCCATGTCAATAAAAGTGAAAAAAAAATCTTGGTTTTTTCTATTAGGAATGTGTTTCCGAGCTATTTCAAAATTATATATTTTCAATAAAAATAATATTATATTCCTAATGTATAGATAATTATTTGATTTAATAAAAGAAATATTATTAGCAAGTACGAAATCATAACTAAAAGCATTATGGGAGAAATTATAGTCTTGCTGAAAGGGGAGACTGGCAGCAGATTATTAAACAACTAATAATTAAAGCAGTGGACTGGGTATGCAAAAACTTCAAAGAAGGAAATTTAGGAGAAATTCTAGGGGAGGTTCTGCAACAAAATGGATAGTAAAAAACAAATTAGGATTTTACAATGGAATGCCAGAAGTATGAAGCCAAAAAAGAATGATATAGAACTTTACTCAATAAGACAAAAAATAACAATAGCATTAATCTCAGAGACTTGGCTGAGGTCTGAATTAGTCTATCTGAAATTCAATGATTACACGATGTTTCGAAAATACAGAGGGGAGGGATACGGAGGAGAACGATTCTGGTGCATAAAACACTGGCGTCTAAAGAAGAAAGAAAGAAAGACGGAAGAGCTAGGCAACATAATTATAAAGTTATTTAACAGAATAGGAGTGAGGAACTGATCGACGGATCCCCTTCTAGAAGAGAAGAGGCGATATGACAGCGAGTTGCAGTCAAAGCCTCGGTAAAATCACAAAAAAAAAACTAAAAGCATTGAATTGACATGACGATCAGACTATAGTAGCTATAAACCTCGATTTAAAGACGGTTACCATTTCTTGACGGAATATAAACCTCAGATAGCATAGTTATTACTTATTAGTAATTATTAGCAAACAAGACAGTAAGATCGGTAGCTTATATGGATAACGGATATTAGAAGATGTGATTCCGAATCCCACCAGATTTTTTTTTTTTGGGTTTTGTCCAATATGTTTTTATTTGAAGTTTTTTAAAATATATTAGTTATTTTCAATAAAATAATATTATATTTTTAAATAATGACGTCGGCTTATAATGTCGTGGGTCCCAGGTTCGAATCCTGGGTCTGCAAAATACGCATATTGTTTTGCAATTTGTGTTTGGAGTCCGAGTATGGACCAAAGAGGTAAAGCAAATGGCCAACATTCATTTATCGTAAAAACAAAAATCTGTAAAAACAAATTATAATATGCTTAATGTCTTGAAAAGATCAAAAATTTGCTTTTTAACAATGGTTACATGTACATTGTACGTATTAAATTTCACCGTAGCACAGTTCGCCGTGAGCTTTCTTATCAGAAAGAGATGACCGCATACTATACGGTCATCTCTATACCACGGAGATGAAAAAATACGCGTTGTTCATGGAGCATTGCAGACAATAATGTTCCAATTTTATTAGATCCTAACCTAACCTAACAAATAATACAGTATATCGGCTATTTTCAAAAATTGCCGCTGGCTTCCTTAAAACAAAAAAACTGTGTTTTATTTAGACTTGAATTTTATCTCCGTATTATATGAATCAAAGAGATTGAGCGGTCTTTAATATACGACCATATATTTCCGATACAACACTTCACGGTGAATTGTGATACGGCGAACTACATACGTAAAAATTTCCGGAAATGGTTAATACAAACTTCCACACCGTAGAGGCCCTTATAATCCTATTAGGATCAGATGTGATCAAAAGAAATGAAGACATTATGACGTGTAGGTATAGTCTGAATTGGTGGAAAATATATTTAATTAATATTATTAGGTACTTATCAATTTAAGTATATATACGAACTGTATTTTGAAGTAGAGATTTGCTGAGGTATTGTATTATTAAATAATACAAATTTGTTAAGAAAAGAGACCGATCAGATGTCGCATTTTGTTGAATTTTAGTTTAGAGATTCCGATAAACATCTTACCCGGTACTATTATTGGTAGGTACATTAATTTATTCGGGAGAATTTTTCCATATATGTTAAAAATAAAATAATAATCCAACCTTGGAACATTTTAGATACGACACAATTCAGTAAGTAAATTATTATTGTTTTATTGCTTTCCTTAGTTATTTAAAGATACGTTACTTTTGTGTGTTTTCCAGTCAATTGGTCGAAAACAAATATATTGATTGAAAATGAATTACGCACCGATGATATTCGTTTTAGAATTTAGACCATTTCTCACAGTTAGAGGGATGTCGTTGAAATAATATTATGCCGGTTGACCTTGTGTGGGACTCACCTATATGAGTGCTTATTATTTTGACACAGCCATGTTACCGTCAAGGTCTGTAGTACGTTGTTTCAGGATATATCTCGTTGCAGTGAACATATAATTATCCAGGCGCTGGTTTGCATGGTATGAAGTATATATTTTCAAATTCCGATAAGTATACATTTCAATGTTATTTTTCTTCCGCCCTATTGTATTTTATTAGCTGATGAATCCTTTGGAAAATAAAATTCTACGTATCAACATGTATTTTTTGTATTATTTTGACGCGTTTTGATAAATAATAATTACATATTGTGTGAAATTATAAATAACATAACAAATAGGTACGTATTTTTGTTAAATTTTTACTATGTATATGCGACTTATCCGTTGACTTTTTTTTAAATAACTTTCATGGTGACTAAAATAATGTGAAAAGAAATAGCTTAAAATGCTATTGAAAAATTGCGTTGTAATTATACACCACGGTGGCCGCGGGGCTTAAGCGTTGGACTATCACGCCGTGGGTCCCAGGTTCGAATCCTGGGTCTGGCAAGTACACATATTGTTTTTCAATTTGTGTGTGAGTCAGGGTATGGACCTAATAGGTTGAGCAAGTGGCTGACATCCATTTCTCGTAAAAAACAAAATCTGTTAATTCAAACCTCTACTCTGTGGAGGCCCATATGATCCTATTAGGATCGGACATGGTAAAAAAATAATATATATACATGAACAATTAAATTAATGAAGCTCTACCCCTCCCAGAGCCACCTTTTGCTACATCAAAAATTCATCCAAGGATGTCATGTTTATGTTTCATTATCTCGAAAAACTAATCTACGACACCCATGTTTATTTTTTACATTCATTTCTTATTGTATGCTAGCCAGCGATACACAATCGGTAATGTGTCGGGTTCAAGTTCTTGGTCTGGAAAATTTACATTTTGTTTTTTCAATGTGAGTTTGGTTTTTCGTAAAAACAAAATTCTGTTCAGACATCTTTTCACAAGGTAACCGAGATCCATATTGTATTGTAGAGACAATCGAGAAAATAATCTTGAAGATATTTGTCTCTCAGTGAAAGCTTCAGATCGATAGCGTCATTGACAAAAATATTATGTTTTTCTGAAGAACATTTTATGAATACCCATGCTTCGAATATCACACTTAATATTATTATTAAGAAATTAGGAGAAAACATCAGGTGCCAGTGCCATTTGTCAACATTATTGAATGTGGCTTAGTTCTGCAAAATAAATTATTTTAAATTTCTTCAATTATAATCGAGCATATTCTTATAAAAATTTACATTTTTAGAGATATAAAACTTTCAAAATCGTGTTTCCAATCCGACTTTAGTTTTTGTCAATTTGTCACAAATTAATATTGCCGATCAATACTTTCTATATAATACTAGGTAATACGCTAGTACTGCACTGTACACACCTGTTAAACTATTATGAGAGTATCCCATAATTTATTGTCTTTCACGACCCGATTAAAATTAAAGATCCCTTTATATGCGTAACAGTTAATTTATCAAATTTAGCACCTATTTGTGTTTACGTGCATTTTTTTCTCACCTTAACTATTTTAATACGTCTTCATCCAGTCTCGCTATTTACTAAGCATTTACATAATATGTTATCCCTTATGCGTTACAGACATACATATTATATTCACATCAGTAGCGAAGGCTGGAGGTAGGCTGTAAAGATCCCCCATAAATAGTACACATTAAACTTTGTTAGTCATATGTATTTATTTTTATTGAACTAATACTACAATTTACAGATTGTGTTGGTTAGTTTTTAAAAATCAATTAAACCCTGTCTAAACCAAACCATAATAGTTTTGGTATACTTTGGGCGATACGACAAAAGTGTGCACACTTTTTTATTCTTATTTATTATTTGTTTTCTTGGATTAAGGATAGGTACGCAATATTACACATATTGTTGATCTGTTTTAAAAAAAATATTAAGCCCTGCTTAAACCATGTCATAATATATAAAAATATTACTCCATATAAAATAGCCAAAACTATGCGTGATTTAATTGGAAATTTATATATTTTATAGATAGACGAGTATTTTTTGACTATTATTATTATTATAATTTTATGGCTTGGTTTTGCAGGGCTTAATTGAATTTAAGAAACTAACCAACACCGTCTGTAAAATATTGTAGTTTTATTTCAATGATGACTGACAATGTATGACTGACAAAGTTTACTGTGCGCTATGTACGGCTGAGCTTAACAGCCTACCTCCACCCTTCGCCACTGATACACATAGATACACCAAGACAAATTTTATTAGTAACAATTTAAATTTAAAGTTTTTTTTCCGATTGATAGAATATGGTGACAATACGGAGCTAGTAAAAAAATGTAAGTAAAATTTATAGACATATAATAATAAGACCAATCTATTAATATCGGCTTAAAATTGATAAGTCTTGATATAACATTCTAGCGTACTATAGCCGGAACCTAATTATTGGTTGTATTTGAATTACAGTATAATATTTAAAATTTGATTGCGGTAGGTAGGTTGGTAGACACGAGCGTATAAACTGAACTAATTAAATATGCTATTATTGAATTAGCTACTATACCGTAATAGGCATATTAAAAAATGAATTATTTAAATCGGAGCCAATAACTAAATTATTAATTTATTTATTCCGTAGATATTTAATAAATAAATTTTAATATTTTTATTACTCCGAAATTTTTATATAGTCGAAATACGTAAACGTTGAAATCCCGAAGACCGAGATACCGCACGCCGAAATCCCGAATGGCCAAAATACAATTTGATGAATAGTCTTTAATAAAAATGCATTCGAAACTAAGAGCGGAATGCACAATCTAAGATTTCGTTCCTAAGGATAAGTCGCCGAAAAGCATGACTTAACTATAGACAATCCTGAGTATAGAGTTAAGGAATCCTTAACCATAGACTACTTTTGTTATGAACACGCCCCCTTCTGTATTACCATTTACCACTGACAGCTGCTGTCAAAATAAATTCGCATGTCTCTAACACAGTCCATACACTCAAATTCATTTAACAATGTATCTCAATATGGATATTGATAGTGTTAATTCGTTTGGCATGTACTTGCAGAATATTATTTTATTTTTATACGCCAGCCCGCAGAAATACAAAATACCAGATGAAGAATGACACTTGATGCTAGTGTTACCATGTTAAAAAAAAATCTTGTGGTGCCTGTGGAATCACGTATAATGACTTATAACGGAAACATAAGAGTATTATAATTAAATATTAATATGTATTTATAGTTATTGCATTTATAAAATGCAGTTGTCATATTTTTGTCATCGTTTAACAATTATAAAATAATTTACCTAATTTACCTAACGAGAATTTTTTAAATATGGTATTATTTTCAATAAAAATGATCTTAACTAAGGACAGTGTTTCTGCATAGTGTTTTCTGCTAAGGAAATTTTAGTTATGACAAATGTTTCTGCATTCCGCTCTAACTTGTCGTGCAAAGCAGTTAAACGTTTGAAATCCTGTTTTTCGCATTAATATATTGTGTAGGTTTTAAAACTATTCCTAACTTATTTTTTACAACGCTTTTATTAGCTCGTATTCTTGTTTGTCCGGTGGTTGTTTATCCGGCACAAATCTTGCAATCGATTTTTAACTAACTTCCCGACTAGCTAGACATTTGAAACTTTTAGACATCAGAACACGATGCCAATGCATTTTTTTAATACTTTTAGCCATCCTTAAGTATAATTGAATTCATTTTTAGTTAATTCTCTTTTGTATGAAAAGTTATTTCGGAAGAAATCCGTAATCCAATCCACTATTATTGGTTGCTAAGTGGGTGGTCCTAGCAACTAAATTATAAATATATACGTGCGTTACTATGGAAATTAAAATGACATTTCAGTATGCTATATTTGTTTGTTTTTTTATTTACTTCATATCCAGTACAAGTTTGAGCATATTGAGCATAATAATTCAACAGAAAATATAAAAACGTAATTATTTAAATATGGTTTTAATAATATTTATTTAATTGGAATTTATATATTTAGATAACATTGTGGTAGTTTGTACGAAATTATCACGTTTTAATTTATTTCATATTATTTGGAGTATTTTACCGAAATTTATCATAAGAAAATCTTACCCTTGAGATCATCTTGTCTGATTTGTAGTTACCTTTTTCCTCTTCTCTTACGATTCTTGGTCGTTGTTTTCTTAGTTTTTTTTTGAAACCTTCTGTTTATTTGGTGGACTTTTTCGTCTTTTGACCACCACCACATGTTTCAGAAAGGTGCGTTTATTAATATTTTCCCCTGTATTTCCACACAATTTATTCAATTTCCGCCATTATTAAATTCTAAATTTATTTGATTGTCTAAATTATTCGTTTATTGGTTTTATTTCAAGAATGGAGAAAAACTCGACGATTTTTTACAAACAGATTTAGTTTATTATTAATTTGTATCTACTACTACTTCACCATTTTCGGTCCTCAGATGATCATATGGGCCTCTACAGAGTGGAGGTTGTATTAACAGATTTTTTTTACGAGAAATGGATGTTAGCCGCTTGCCCAACCTAATAGATCCATACTCTGACTCCAAACACAATTTGAAAAACAAAATGTATATTTGCTAGATCCAGGATTCGAACTTAGGACCTGCGACATTATAAACCGACGCTTAAGTCTCTCGGGCATCGTGAGCGTATATCTACATAAATAAAGTACAAATGCTATTTATTAGGTAGCTGAATTATTAGTTGCATAAAATGAATAGTTTATTAAATAAGTATTTGTATAATGTGGACGTACACCTACATAATACGGGTTGCTTTTAATGGTCTAAAAAACAATGTTAGAATGCATTACTTACACTTATTAGAACTAAATATTTAATGACTTTATTGGGCATTCTCAGTATTACCGGTAATGGATATATTGTATAATATCAGCTAGCGGGCAATGCTTGTGAATATTAAATTATTAAATTCAATTGTATTGTTCATACGTACATCAACGATAACTGAAATAATAGTATTAATTCACCCCTTTTATCGCGTATACCTGCATAGTGAACTAACCTGTACTATTTCATGTGGGATAATATCGCTTTCATACGATTTTTCAAAAGTTCACAATGTGCAGCTTAGGGATTGCAATACCGGATGAAAATGTCAATACCGGTTTTTCGGTATTTCTTAAACATTAATAAAAAACAGAAGACGGTGCTTATCAATATATATACGTATTAAAATCGTTTTAAAATATTATTTTATAGCAAAAACCTACATACTTAAATTTATTATGTTGACATTTAAAAATATGTATTGATCATAATTGTAGAACTAGTGATTTTTTTTACAAATAATTTGAATATATTGATAATTTTAACTAAAGCCCTCAAAAGTTCATCATGTGTAAATAAGTCCAGCTGCAGGAAAAGCTTCTTAAATTCAGCGCTTGTACAGTCATCAATAATTATAGAATAATTGAACATTTTTGACACGGATGTTTTCTATTTGAAATAATATTATGATAATTTATCACGACAATTTCGTATATAAATATATTTAACGATTTTTTTTGTATTTTTTCACCTCTGTTGGATTCACTCAATATATTTTCATTTTAGCAGCACATAACTTATAATTCATTTTCAAAAATGTAAACGAGTGTGCTTTCTTAATACCAAAAATTCCGGTATTTTGGATTTTTAAACGCGGTATTTCAGTATTGATAAATACTGGAATACCGGTTTTAAAATACCGGTATTGCAATCCCTAGTGCAGCCGTAGATTTGTACATTTTGACTGATACTTTTCTTTCGCTACGATATACCGACGTCAAGTCTCGATAATTTTTCTATCGATAGGACGGTCCTACTCACAGGTAGCCATTTTTTACATATTATACCTGGGGAAATAAAACTATAACACATAGTGCAAATAAAGTATAAGAATATAACCGTGAATTTTTGAAACATCTGCACGTTGAATTTGATACTTGATAGAGATGGCCGCATGAAGTCCGCTGCATCATTATGGACATGATACTCCTTGATTTTTAAACTTAAAAAAATTTAATTTCCGCGACGTTAATGATTAGTGATGTCTAATTTAAAATTATTATGTATCACTCAAATTACGTATGATGAATATCTAAAGGCGACGTTACACGCTTAGAGATTTTACATAGATAAAGGTTGCACATACGGTCTGCGTATTCGGTATCTAATAAAGAATATATAATATAATAATATTGAATCCAGGTTTATGGAAATTTACCGTAGTAAGATAATACTTGAGTTTGCAAAGCCGACATTAAGGTCGTATGTGTCACTGGTAAATTTGAAAATTTTTATTTTATTAGTACTTATACCATTTTAGAATGGTTATACCTCATGTATGTACTGTAATTTAGAATGTGTTTTTTTAGTAAAAATATATTAATTATGATTAGTTACAAGTACATTATATATCTCTATGTTACTTTACTTAAATGCTTTCTCAAATTATTAACATCTTTACAACAAATTTTGGGCATTCTATCTAGTAAAAAAATCATAATTTTATTTCGTTCACTTTTATCATAAACTTAATTTTATATATCCTAAAGACTATATTTGGGGTACAGTTTTAATTTCTTTAAGTTAAAATGATATGTATAATTACAATTAACTTGCTCGCTCAATACCTAGATCGCTGTCAAGATTCGAAATAAATAGTGGACACTAAACTTTTCAGTCATACTTATTTGTTTACATTGAACTAAGAATACAATTCACAGACGGTGCTGATTAGTTTTTAAAGATTAATTAAACCCTGCCTAAGCCAAATCATAATAGTTTAGGTATGCTATGGGCAATCCGAAAAAATAGTAAAAACACTTTTTCAGTCATACTTATTTACTTTTGTTGAATGAGAATACATATTACAGATGGTGTTGGTTGGTTTTTTTAAATTCATAAAACCCGGCCTAACCAAATCATAATCGATGAAAATATCTAAAATTATGTGTGATTCAATGGCATCATTTTAGATATTTTTTTAGATAAGCAAATATATTTTGACTATTCTCTACTATGGCTTGGATTTGACAGGGTTTAATTGAATTTTAATAATTAACCAATACTATCTACCATTGTAGTCTTTGTTCAATGAAAACAAAATATACGTTTGACTGACAAACTTTTGTGTGCACTATTTATGTCGGATCTTAACTGCCTACCTCCACCCTTCCCCACTAAACTATACAGTGTATACTATATAAGTATTTACATCAAGATTAATGTATTTAACGGTTCGAGGTGTTTTAAAGTACCCAGTGATAGGTGGGGTAATATTAAATTTTGCTTGAATTTGACGCTAATTTGTTTTGCATACACACATGTCAGCTTGAGTCAGGCCGATAAATAAATGATACATGGATGAGTTATAAATGTATCTTTTTTAATACCTTAAAATCTTAGCATTTAATGATGTTTTCTTTTACAAAATCATAAGAAGTACTGTGCACTTGTATGATGTTAGAACAGCCGCCACTGGTAGTAGCATCCTAACAACAAACGTCTTCAAACTTTAAATACCATTAATATTATTTGCCTATTTTTTCAGATACAAGTGGTGAATGGTGTCATCCTGGTGAGCTGGAGACAGAAGGTTCTGGAGCGTCAGATAGAGTATGGAGCAAGACTGGGTCACGTTGTCCTGAGCTTAGCCAGGATGGAGCTCAGCAATTTCTACAAAAATGTCATGCCGGTAGCTGATTACTTCGACCAGAGCAATATGTTGATAGCGGTAAGTTTTTACAACATAGCGTGAATATGTCATTGCATTTTTCTGTTTGATTGCTTAAAATGTAAATAAATTTCTAGGGAGATCTAGTAGCAGCGAGTATTTTTTTTTATTAACAGGGAGAAATAGACCAAATAAGTTTCAGACTCTTTGGTTTAGAATCTATATGTACCTATCTCTGGCCGAAATATAATGATTTTTCCAGATTATCCGCCTTGCGAGCTATGTCGCAAAACACGAAAAGTGCAATGCAGGATAACCGATAGTAGTTTTAGTTCTGGCACACTAGTAGGTACACTAACCAGTGAAATCCAGATCTTGGTTGGCTCATCAAGTAGGAGACTTCTCTACTTACTCCAGATTTTCTAGATTGTCGACTTCCTTGTAGGATATGTGGTGAAAAATCAAAGAGCGTGATGCAAGTAAACCAACAAAAGTTTTAAATCAATCAATATGAGATATTTAACGACATATTATATATATTTTTTTCCCGTTGATCGATCCGTCATCATTGGAAACTTGACTCAATTCAAAGGACTACCTCCATTGCATATTTTATACTATTATTATTTTTTAATTCAATCAGTATTGATTCAGTATGTATTGATTCGGTATGCACATGATTTAAGAATACTAGATTCATGCACCACAAAAATAATTCTGTCCTGAGGCTATATTCTTTATATAACCTCAGAATATAATATAATAAACCATTTTTTTTTATTAAACGAATACTATTCACAAAATTCTAGAAAGCAACATTCTATATCTGTATACCAGAGGTAAACTACGGTATATCCAAAATGACAACTTTACAGGAGAGACGAATTTGTGATTTTTGGTACTTTCAACTTCTGGCATTCGTGAATGGAAAAAGATCAAATTTGATCAAAAAGATCAAAAGATCAAAATAAATAAATAATATAAAATAATATATATGTTTCATGAAAAGAATTGTATGTTTTCTTACTGTTGTTTACCTCTAATAGTTATGGAGTTACAATGACATTTTTAATTTTTAATTTTTATAATAAGAGTAATATGAGTTACAGCTGTTACCACGTATACAGGATAAGTAATGAAGTAATAATATAACAATAACTCCATTTCACGATTTTTGGAGGTAAAATAGTTTACCTCTGGTATACAGATATATTGAACACAAATAATTTGAAAATATCTCAGATATCATTATATCTACTAGAAAAAAAACACTTTTTTTTAATACGACGCCTGACAGCACATTGAAGCAAATCCAGTGATTAGATTTTCCGTCGGGCATCGTATTAATAAAAAGAAGATTTTTTCTAGTTGGTAATATATAATCTGGGGTGTTTTAAAATTATGTACATTCAGTAGAATATGTTGATGATTGATTCTCGTGTACATTCAGTGTTGAATAATAATAAAAAAAACTATTTGTTTGTTACGAAAGTTAAGTAATAAATTTACTTGATACCGGACTCCAATATAAGATAGTAATGTCACTTACATTCATTAATTACAAAACTGGCTCCCTTTCAATTGACAAAGTTTTTTTTGAGAGAAGTTATTAGTAATAATTTTCATACATCATATACGCATCTATAGCTCGATGGATAAGAGCACAGTGAAAGAAGTTCGTATTCCACTCGGTCCAACTTGTTTTCTCGATCTTTTCTGATACCTATATTATCTATGTTGACTTCATCGTAGTTCCCTTGGTCAGAATATTAATCAGGTAACCCGTCTCTTTCATTCTTCTTTTGATCTTTCATCTTATAACGAATCTCTCTGAACTGTCATCGAATATGATAGCTATATGTTGCCAGTGGTGGATTGGTAACCTGAGGCCTTCCTGGAAAAATTTCTAGTCAGTCAGATATATTATATATACAATATAATATAAAAATAAACATATATATAGATAGATAGATATATAGATATCACACTCATTATTTTTTGTTAACGGACAATGGCTTAAAAAATGGCTTTAATTTAACTGTCAATATATAAAATCGAATTTAATAAACAATACAGTCATATATTTTCATATTATGCATTTTGAATCAATAAAAATAGCATGTCCGTGCATTTATTTATTTTATACCTTAAACAACCATTTCTTTAATGGCATATTTTAGACATGTAATCTATCATACTTAAAGCATGCTAAAAGTTTAAACCATAATAAATCATCTATATATTATTCATAATCAATAATAACAAAATGCATACAGTGTGTTTCAGGAGGATTATAAATGTTTTGTAAAATTATATGATATGCAATGCGTACGGAAACATTATTATAAAGTCGATGACAGATGCACAAACCTAATAAAAATAGTGTTGGTGACATTTGAATTACGAACTGAAAAAATAGGTATCAAATACTTAAGTGTTTTTTTTTTTTTTTTTAAATAATGAGTAAAATTTTACAAAGCATGAAAAGGATTATTCATTGGAAGGTTTTAGAAAACATTTTGCCCATTTAAATGGGCATTAATTATTAATTGTGGAAATAATACTTTTATACACGCGTACAGATATTTTCCTTGACAGTGGTAATAATTTATAATGATGATTGGATTAGGTACCATTTTTTTCCTGTCATTATACCTACATGAGGCATTTCTTAGATAAGTATAGATTCCATCATAAAGTTTCTAATAATTATCATGAATTTAAATATTTAGACGTAAAAAGAGGGCTTAGAAATGAAATGGTGTCCGATTCGATAACTCAACCTTCCACAACCAGAAGACAATCAACATGTTGTCAAACAATTTATCTCGTTTCGTATTGATAATATACGCGAATATATTGTGACTATCGATAGTTTGAAATACACAAGGGTCAGTGGCATGGGCCCCACATCATGAAACGGGCCCCCAGGCTGGGATCTTTGGCGGCCCCCCTACCTATCGCTAAGGATAAAGGCAGTGTGACGCTCTACAGTAGCGTTTTCCAAATGGTGTACGCGGTAAAATCAATGTGTATAGGTATTTAGTGTTTTATTGTATATTTTAATACATCCATTTGAATTATGAAGATGTCATTGACACATACTTACAAATTGCATCATACAACCACATAATTTTAAATAGTATTATTATTGAAAGAAAATAGCGCTTTTTTATCTTATCTGGTTGACTCACCTCGCCGGGCCCTTCCTGAGCCCGGGCCTCCAGGCTACGGCCCTGTCAGCCCCCCCTTGTGGGGGCCATGGTCAATGGTGTAATAGGGTAGGAATGCGCCGGGTCAGTGACCCGGGACCTCTTCTAAGACGAGTGTACTCCGGCACTTCTCAATACAGCTGTCATTAATATTATTATGTTACTCACAAGTAAATTGAATCACATGAATGTACATAATCGTGTCATTGTAATTTTTTCAATTCCAAAGAGATTATGGAAAAATGTGGATGTTGCCTGTTTTACTTGGTGCAGTGAAATTCTTTTTTAACGTCCCGTCGCTTTGATTTTTTTTCTATCGATAGATAATGAAATTTCGGTACTTAATCATCGAAATATTAAAAATATGTGTTTTAAAAAAAGTGGGTGTGTAAGGTGAATAAAATTATTGGAAACGGCGACTCTTATGTGGTAATACTGTGTACATTCAAATTTTCCATGCAATGCAGAATCTATCAAAATATGTGCTATCTACTCCTAATCACCCTGTGTATATAATGATGTCCATGTTTTGTGTGTAGAACAAATAATATTCAAATATACATTATGACGTTCGGCTCATTACAGTATCGTTTTTATTTCGTTTAGTGTTGTCAGCTATAAAATTACGGGTAATGGTCGTTATACTTCATCCAACTTTAAATAAAATAACATATAAATACCTAACAACACGATTTTAAAAATAAAATAAAAAACCGCTTCTTGGTTTTCAATAAATAATTTATTATATAAGTATTATAGGGTTTAAGGATATGAAAAAATAAAATGTTATTTTTTATGCAATACTGAATAGTTATACACAAGATTTAAGAATATAGAAAATACACCTTTTTGAAAAATATCGGAAACATTCTAGAAAAATTCTAGAAAAAAGTTGAACCGAGCTGGGCTCGAGTTCACATCTTTCACTTTTAGGGTGAATAGTCTATCCGTTCAACTATCGATCCATCTAAAATTAATGAGAATTATTTCTAATAACTACGTTTATATGACATACTAATTCCACCGAATTAAATTCGATCAGCATTGTAATCATGAATCGCCGGTCATATCACAATGGAAGACGTAATTCTATGTCAAAATTACTCAAATATAATCATTTCTCTCTCTAAAATATTAGCACAATTTATTCTATGACGATAAAGTATATGACACTCTATGTCAAAAATAAAGAAACGGTGCATTGGTATCGATCGTTTTCTGTTTGATAAATAATTACTCATTTTACAAAGAAATATTATTAGCATTACCGCAGCGTTGAATGAAATAATTGCTATAAATTGATTATTAGTATGGTAACTTTAAAATTAGTACCTGCATAATATATAAAATGCATTGCTATTAGTGATTATAGTACAGACATACGATATTAATTATTCAAACATGTGATAGAGCAATCATTGATTCATATTCAATTGTGTACTTACTTATTGATATTTTTCCAATGTATTAATGAAAATCGTTATTGCATACATTGGAAATTAATGTAAACTATTATTATGTAGTATGTACTATGGATACTTGATATTTTGTATGTTTGTTCCTTCCAAATTTAAATTAAGTAAAGTTTTCATATTTTGGTTTATATTTGAAATAATTAGTGTTCTTTTATCTGACTTTTAATGCTGTCAGAATAATTTTGATTTTGACGTAATGTATCCGTAGATTAAACAGTTATTTTAAATGGAAACAAATGATTATTATCTAAGAGGCCTTTCATAATATGGGCGAATGTTGATATTGCTCAAAGACAAGATTCGTCCAGTTTAAATCGACAATATCATAATGGCGGAATTTCTAGCTCTTTGCTAGAATGTGACCGTGACTATTGGAGCGTGTGGAGAACTGAATCATAATTCATACTGCATGGAATCCACAAAGCCTTCGGGACAAATATACAGAAAGTCTTGGTGAGGATATTCTTACAAACTAATGCAGAGCCAACCTACGAACATTCTCCCAGCATATTTAATGAAGTCATCATGATTATTGAAGATAAATCAACGAAGTTTCTCAGGTAGTTATTTTATATGATTGATATATTTCGAGTAAGGACATAATGGGTCGAGCATCTGGCTAACAACCATTCCTGGTAAAAATTGTTATGGTAACTTCTACTATGATCTGAGGATCAAAATTAATATGCTATCTAATTTAACATTAATATTAATCTGTAGATATTATATTGCGTTTAGTGTTATTTTTGGTAATTGTGCCGCAGAGGTGGCCATGAGCTTTTATATTTTTTTTTTACGAAAACAGTTTATTCTATGTAGAGAAATATACTAAATACCCTTTTCTGTCGACGCATCGGCTTTTCGATCCAATAATCGTTAATTGAAAATGTTCATACATTTTGATGCACCATTATCACAAACTAAGATTATATGAGGTAATTAGGTTGGCGTAGGTTACATTAGGTTAGGTTTGGTCTAAAAAGAAAGTTGTAAAATCTCATGGCCATCTCTGCGGCACATTTACCTTATTTTTTAACTAGAAAAAAATACAAAGTGCCAGCTGTCAACATTCTTGTCAACAAGTTCAATGCATTCATGTGTTCAATGCGCTTACAGAGAGGGGGAGTTGTGTTGTGCTGTATTACAGACAAATAAATCAAGACAAATATATAAAATATAATCGTATAAATATATGTAAGTATACATCATTTTATATGGTTTAATTAAGTATTTATTTATTTGTTTACAAACGGTGCATTCAAAATAAAAAAAGATATCTAAACTGAAAATAGATCAAACCAAACGTTTATTCACCGTGCCACTGTTCATTGCACAATTCACAATTTCACATTGCACATTGCACAATTCGTTGAATTTTCAAAGCAATGCTTTTGGAAAATAATAATATTAATAAATTGTTAATGCCTTCGATTACCTTAGGTACCTATTATAATATGTACAAACAATAGGTTATCATAATAAAAAAAAACAGTAGAATAAAGTATTGCATGTAGATTAAACATACAAGATAGGTGACTACACAAATTACAAGTTATCAGCAATGACAAGAATAATGGTACACTAAAATTTACGACTTAAAATAATATATTTAAAATTAAGTACCTACCAGAAAAAATATTGTCTCAGATTAGATTTTATCCTTATTTTTTCACCCAGGAATAATAAAAAAAATGAATTCATGAATAAAATAGCTATACTATCATTATAATGCTATTAGTTATATTATTTTGTTTATAAATATGTAGGTACCTACATATTGAATATACGCAAGATTTAACAAATGGATTTTTTTGTATGAAAAATATATAGTTTGGGAACCCCCAAATAGCGTATGTATTGAATACTAATTATATACGAATACTAATTTGATACTAATATGAATACTAATTATATAGTCATAGACGGGTTGACAGTTTATGGATAGAATCACTCATCCTGACTAGGGATTGCAATACCGGTATTTCAAAACCGGTATTCCAGTATTTATCAATACCGAAATACCGGTTTTAAAAATCCAAAATACCGGAATTTTCGGTATTAAGAAAGTACACTCGTTTACGTTTTTGAAAATGAATTATAAGTTATGTGCTGCTAAAATGCAAATATAATTAGTGAATCCAACAGAGGTGCAAAAATAATAAAACAAATTTCATCAAATATATTTTACAAATTATCATAATATTATTTCGAAATATAAAACATCCGTGACAAAAATGTTCAATTATTCTGTAATTATGGAATTTAAGAAACTTTTCCTGCAGCCAGACTTTTTTGCACTTGATGAACTTTTGAGGGCTTTAGTTGAAATTATCAATATATTCAAATTATTTGTAAAAAAATCACTAGTTCTACAATTGTGATCAATAAATATTTTTAAATGTCAACATAATAAATGTAGATATGTAGGTTTTTGCTATAAAATAATATTTTAAAAAGATTTTAATAGCTATATTTATTGATAAGCACCTTCTTCTGTTTTTTTAATGTTTAATAAATACCGGTATTCAATAAGAAATACTGAAAAACCGATATTGACATTTTCATTCGGTATTGCAATCCTTAATTCAGACAGTAAATGAAGCAAGTTCGAATCCCATTCGTCCCAGCTTATCTTCTTAGGATTCTTTCTAATTGCAATAGTTCCGATGTTTTTCATTATGATATATTTGTACAATGTTAAATCGGGTTATTACTATGTTATTTAATTAGTTACCTATTTTATATAACTACTACGAGATAGTATAATATTACTGTCTGAACATATTGACGAGATTTAGCCAGAGCTATGAGAAGCTCCACAATTTAATGTTTGGTTCCGGTTCATTAAAAAAAGAATATACTTACGAGTACTTATATTTATAAGCGTCAGTACATTTTTTTAAAGATATTTTTAGTAGTTGGCAGATATTAGCGCCTGTACATGTGCATGGATTTACTGACAGCAATAGTGTGTATTTAAACTATTGTGACAAAGCTGTTTACACGTAAAAGTTCTGACTGTCCCTCCAATCGCATTCTTCAAGAGTAAGTGAGACGCGATGTTGTCATTTTATGTTACCATTTGATAGGTCGTAAAAATCAGTTAACCTCAAAATGAGTCTCTCCGCGGAGTAGTTCGTTTTTATGCGGGCAGGTTCACCACTTTCTACTGCGCAGGGGCAGATCGAAAAAATCCCACCTGTCGGATGAAAATTCAGAAGCTTCAACAAGCAACTGCAGGATAATACATATTGTTTACACGTACATTTTCTTGTTACGGTCGCGATAATACTTACTGTCAGAAGTACATCCGTACACTTGTAAACGAGGTATTCTTAATTATTATATTATACTAGCTGACCTGACAAACGTTGTTCTGCCATATAAATTATTTCTAGTGAATATTTTGGTTGTTAAATAAAAAATAACGAATGTATTGTAAGTGTGAGAGGATGGGATCTATGACAGAAAAGGGAATGGAGCGCTGTAGACGATGTCCGCCGATAAAAACAAAAAAACACCAACCATTCATTTTCTCAATTCAAAATGAGTAATTATGTTCATAATGAATGAATTACCTGTGGCGGGATCTCGTTGTTTAATGTTTATGCAATATCTGTCTTATCCCTTCCAGATAATTAGCGGATATTGGAGAGCGTCGTACAAACGGCGTGTGTCAGCGAGGAACTCCAGATTATTTTTTCTTCTTCGACTCACGATTTCTCGCGTCGATGTACGGTCGCCAACCATAATTCCAGCATCGTCGTCAACAACAGGCGCATCGAATCGACGCACGTGCTCTCCTGCTGGTGTTTTATCAGGATTGATGACAATAGCGTGATTGTCACTTTGCAATTCGTGCATGTGTGATTTGAAGAATTTCAATAATTCATTGTGCTCATTCAATAGGGCGTCCAGTTCGCCGACGATGCGCCTGGCATTAGGCGAATTTAGTTTATTGTAGCCGCAACGTGCATCCACACGATTGATGTCCTCACCGCCCATGAAGTAGATTTGTAAAAAAAATATGTGGTTTGTTTGGCATTGGCAGCAATTAGCCTACTTTGTGGTACACTTGGCCTTTGATTTTGAACGTTGAATGGAATTGTTGACCAATGCCGCAGTATTGTAAACTATTTCTGTTGCTCCGAACGAAGTCATTTGGAAGCATAAATTGAATGTACGAATGGACTTCAGGAACAGGTTTGAAACTGGAACCGTGCCGATGAGCAAGCCGTTCAATGGTTCTGGTGGTGTCTCAATTTCTGGTAGCTGCACTTTTCCTGATGCGCAACACATCCCGGCTGACTTATGTTTGAATTTGAGCGCATAACAATGGGGACATTCTTTGTCCATAGCACCAATCAGCACTTTCGGATGAGCGGAATATTCAATTTCTGGCTCGTACTCGAATGCGAGACGAAGAAACGAAGCGGATGTAAATGCTCGATGTACTTGTTGGCGTTGCCGGTCATTTGCTCTGCGTGTGTCAACTACGAACCGGTGCGCTTGGCTCCGTTCCAAATGTCGTTGTTGATTTCGTTCAGCTCGTGCCTCTTGTGATTGAGATGCACGCAATTGCGACATGCTCACACGCACATTTTTGTTATCTCGTTGGATTTGTTCGTCTGTTTTTTCTGCTCTACTGTTTCGCATGTTTGTTGCTTTATTCATTCGACGGCCCAAATGGGCCCCCTTGCGTCTTGCTGGCATTGTTCACTGTAATACATGCACACAAATAGATAAATTAAAATAAATCGTACAAAATTTTGCACGCACTGCGTTGTGATATGCCGAATGAAATGTCAAAATGACGCGATGCTTCTCTTGCATTCTTCTCTGATGTAGCGCCATCTGTCAGTCAACAACATAAATCATTTCGTTCGAGATTTTTATATATATATATATATAGATATTATATTAACCATGTTAACGCGCGTGTTTGAACATGTACCGTTTTAAAAAAATATCGGTTAGGTACAAAGGTTAGGTATTCAAACACGCGCGTTAACATGATCTTACTCCCTACTTCAGTTTTAGTTTGTCAATTTATGCCTATGCCCTTATGTTGTAGCTTAACCACTGGGGAATGCCAAAAGAAATTGCGTATTTCAAAAAAACACTACCTTATTCTTAGGTCAATAATTATTATAAAGCAATCATTATTCGTAGGATGTTTATCACACTTGAATGTTCAAAGACATAGATTATAATAAGTATCTTTAGAATTATATTATTCAAATGTGTTAATCTTGCCCATTTTTTGAATAATAAAATGCCTAATTCTTGTCAAATTTGGGATCACAGAGATTATCAATATAATTTTTTATTTTAAATATTTCACTATAATAATGTCAACAAAAATTTTACTAATGGTTTTATAAATGCGTTTAAAATTAATAAATGTAAAAAATCTTAACACCACTGCATATTGATGTACTGAAATATGACTATATTCTAAAAAAATAGAGCGAGAGGTTTAAAAGAATACTATTTTATGTAATAAAAATACTTTATGCAGTCATCAAATGTTTAAAATAAATATAAAGGATAATAAGTCTTCAAAATTATATAAATAGATTATCTACAACGTTTAAGGAATGTCCAGGGTTGTGTTTTGAAAATGCAATAAAAGCTCCATTTTCACCTACGCTGAGCATGTCCCCCCTTAAGAAATAATGGGATCTCCGAAACCCCGAAAGACTAAAAAAGTTCTCAAGATTCGGAATTAATGGTTTCCTGTAGCGGTTCCGCTTCCAAAATAATTAAAGGGTTTTCAAGGTTATAGAGTTTGGCTTCGGTTCCATTTTCTAGCTCTGGTTTAAGCATGTATAATCGTTTCTTAAAGATGGCCGTCACTTTCTAGAAAAATACTTCTTGATTGATAGTTGTTAGTTCCAATTATTACTACTGTAAACTATATTTGTCCGTCGAGTTGATAAAATCAATCGAACCGGCCAGTACGAGTGGCTATTAAATATTTAAAACTCTACCGATGAATCGTACTAAACTGTTGAAAAACTCTTCTCTATGATCCGCGAAAGAATAAAATCTAAACTTATGTCCACTCAATCGATTATTAATACATTATAAGAACGTTTAATTTATTATATTTTTGAAGGACGCTCGTTATTGTAAGGTCATGGGAATAGTTTGGGCCTATATAGGGTGGTGCGAAAATAACTTTCCCGTCCATTTTTCTTATAAATTTGAAATAAACGCAATGTATTCGGATGAAAGCTTAACAAACCAAATGTAGGTGCTGCAGAGATAAGCAGAAAATATGAGACAAAATTAATATTTAAAATCAACGATAAACTCAAATTTCATATTATTTAATGGATAATTATGACAATTATTGTTTTTCATTCAAATTTAGTTTATTATGTTAAGTATTAAGTGTTAAATATTTTTATTTGTATCAAATCGAGCTTCAATATTCTATTGGGGTCTAGGACGATTTGGCCACGGAATTCGAAAATAAATAGACGTTAGGTACTTTAAAAATAATATTCAATAATATTATTTATATTTCAATGATTATATGATTTAATAGTTGGTGAGAATGTAAATATGCAGACGTAAACAATGATTAATCGTGTATATGTTTAAGTTCCAACGAAAAAAGAGTTTTTTATTTTATATAAAGTCTTAGGCATGGTAATTCTCAATCCGCGATAAAGAATACATTATGTTAAGAGTAAAATGAATTCAAACTACAAAGTAGTAGATAGAAACTGATTAAAATACCTCGTCTACACGTGTCTACGACAGTGCGGCGTGCAATTGTCCGGAGGCCAATCGTCCCATTCCCGACAATTGTCCTCAGTTAGTAGCGTGATGATTATTTTAAAAGAAATAATACTTTTATCAATTTTAATTGCACATTAAACCGATACTTAAATTTGATATAGAGATTTTCAATGAAGATATCTGGGATTTTCAACACCCCAGCATATCTTGCGATATATATAAATAAGGCTGCAATCGGTGGCTACCGGCAACTACAGAGGGTAGTTTATCATATTTATGTATTATAATTGTTGCAACAAGTTAGCCGTCTAAACTGTCAAAATTCCCTATCTCGCTCTAAAAGTTAACACAGCCAAGAGAGGTGCTGTTAAAATATAGCATTTTTTGACAGTTCAGACGGTTAAATTATTGTAACAATTAACCGCCTCAATACATAAATATGATAAACTAGCCTCGATAACAACCCTGTGTATAGAATAGATGCGCTGGGGGACTAATTTTATAGATAATTTTTGCTCATTGTGGTACAGTGTATTTGTCCATAAGCTAAAATTAAAAATTTAAATCAAAAAAGATTTATCAAATAAGAAAAATACTTTTGCGTTAGTTTGTATATCGCCCGAATGGGTGAGTTGGTCGACCATATCGTTTCTATCAACGTCGTCGAAGTAAAAGTGGGTAATGCATTAAATATTAAATGCAATAATGACGAAGAAAAACTTTCTTTTATGCTTCTTTGATTCTATTTCCATATAATATATATTGTGATACTAGGATAATGGTACGGTGATTGGCAGACAACTGGATTTATCCAGTTGTCTGCCAATCACCGTGGTGTAGGTATTTAAAATTAGGTACACTTCATTTACGGTCGGGTCTGACCAAACACATTTTTACAGCGTTTTTATTAGCTCGTATTCTTGTTTGTCCGGTGGTTTTTTGTCCAGTATAAATCTTGCAATCGATTTTTAACTAACTTTCCGACTAGATAGGCATTTGAAACTTTTAGAATATATCAGAACACGATGCCAATGCATTCTTTTAATACTTTTAGCCATCTTTAAGCAGAATTGAATTAATTTTTAGTTAATTCTGTTTTGTGTGGACAGTTATTTCAGAAAAATCCGTAAAAAGTAAAAGACTATTATTGGTTGCTAAGGGGGTGGTCCTAGCAACCAAATTATTTATATATACGTGCGTTACTATGGAAATCAAAATGAAATGTGAAAATGACATTTCAGTATTCTATATTTATTTGTTTGTTTGTTTTTTATTTACTTCATTTCAAGTACAAGTTTGAGCAAATTGAGCATAATTATTCAACAGAAAATTTAAAAACGTTGTATATAAAGTTCTTTTTATCTTATTATTATTTATTATTTTAAATCCCATTGAAGAATATTTATATAGTATTATACACCGTTATAAAATTGATTTTTAACATATGCGGGGCTCGAGATTGCAACACGCTCTCTCAGCCTGAAAAAAGCAAGCCCCGTGAAGTTAGCAGGTCACACACCTAAAGTCGTCTCGACTGCGACACTTTTATTATTTCATTTTATATTATGTAATTTAATACATCTACGCACACAAGTCGAATGCAACATTTTAGTTGAAAGAAAAAACAGCTGGTGTCGTAAACAACACATTTAGCATGCAGAGTTTAATTTTATTTTTTATTCATTTCGGCTAGACGTGTGACGTGACTGTCTTGACATGACCTCGCCTATGCGCGCAGAAGAAAGTTCTTAAAATATTCCGCCCAGATTTGATTTATGACTATTTCCCAGTCGAGACGATTTTCAATGTGCAACCGGGCATACATGTTGAATCGGACACTCGGTTACTTGCTAACAGTGACACGGTGGAAGGACGACTGCTCATCATGCACTTGCAGTCGAAGTGCTTTAGTTACCGTTTTCGCCAGGAGACAGCGCATCTTGCTAAAACGGCGCCAGTTTCAAACAACATTCGTATACTCGAAGACTTATAATATTTAAAGGCCGCACTAAAAAACGCATTTCATTGCTGTTACGAGTCTAAAAAGAATATTTTTTTACCACGATCGATTGTGAGAATAATATCATGCCTTTACAAAGTAGCGGTTGTATTAGAAGAATTTTATTTTTAACGAGAATTGAGTATCAGCCACTTACTCAACGTATTAAGTATGTAGTTTGGGTCCATACACACATAAAAAAACAACATGACCTTGGATTTAAACCCATGACCTACGACGTTATAAGCCCGATTCGTAACCTCTCGGCTATCGTAGATTCATTTAAGACTATACTTCAGCTGGGGTACGGTCTAAAAAGATCATGACTACGCGACGCGAAGATTGTGCAAAAGACGCATGCAGAACAAAACATAATTTGTCATAAAAATTCAACACGCGTCCATTTAATGTTATGTTTATTGTTCTATTAGTAATAATAATAATATATTCATTGACATGTTTTCTTTTTCAAATAAATGGGTAACGTTTTTAAGTTATTTTTACACGATTAAAGAATTCATTCCCCCGACGCCATCACAAAACAAATTGACGTGTTCACAGCTCAACTTTCGCTCTCCGATTGCCAGTCTGAAATTTCGTCGCGCCTATAGTTGAAAATTATTTGCCGTTTCACTGAAATATGCTCTTAAATATTGTGCCATAATTATTATGATGCAAAATCACAAATTAAAAACCCCGCTCTCTAAAATATGTCTGCAATTATTTTGTCATTTATAGTCAGATGGTAATGCAACATTGTAAGAGTTATTTTCAGTAAAAACATAAAGGCTCTAAAGGAAAGAAAGAGGTCGCCTACATAATGGTCCGAATAAATGACGGACGCTCTACGGATTACCCAATACCCTCAGTTTACGGACGACAGGATACAGATCTTGTTGTGACAGTTTAAAAGGAATCACTATTTAAAAAGATACAAGACACCAAACATGAATAAATAATAGATGATTAAAAAAAAAACATTATTAATGCAAACCTATACGCGTAAGTGTACGTGCTACGAGGCCTCTACGCCGCCCCGTAGACGTCATTAAGTTTGAACCATTTAAATAGTTAATCTACCTTCTAGATTTAAAATAAATAACTGTAGATATCAAAAATTAATAGGATAATGTTAGCTTTCAATAATCACACTAAATAATGGTAAATAAAAACGTTAACGGTTTCAAACAAGTCTTTTGTATATTTCGATTTAATTTTTTCAGCTGCAATGAACTTTTACACTTAAATTCTAATGGATTTAAGTTTTGTATTATTCCATTTGAGTAATTTTTTTGCGACCCGGGTTTTGCCTTTGGGCATCTTCAGGCTTTGTGTATACTCACCAAAGGCGAACACACACTGATAACGAGCACTCTAACTTATATACTAAATCAATACAGTAAAGTAGGTAAAAACTCCATTACCTACCTATCAAGTCAAGGGTCATAATAACAAATGTAACAAACAAATTATGAATAGTTGAAGTGTTAGTAAAAAAAACCCCTATCTTATTAATCGATACACTCGATATGCATATTATAATAAATCGTCAAACCTAATAATAGATCATTAGTACTTATAAACAATAGTTTTTAGCTAATTTAAGATACGTATATATTCCATATTCAAAAGATATCATATAACAAAAACAACATATTTCTTACTCACTTTGCTTGATATAATTTCGCACCATATAGTCAACGGGCTCCAACATACGGAAAACTTTTATGACCTTACTATTTGCTCTGCAGTTGAAACATATGGACGCTATTGTATGGATCCTTGTAGCTTGCTAGTTTTCTTTCACTAATAATTAAATTAAAATTTAATTAGTCCTGTAAAATTTGATTTTTGTAGATTACTTGCTTTTTCATTTCTACAGTCGATATGTTAGTTAGGAAATACTGCAAAAAATGATAACGGCGTATATCACAACTGTCCAAATGAGTGGTTCCATTTGGTACTATTAAAGCGTTATGTCAACAACACATTAACTTTAGGTAATATTTATTTATAAAATGGCATGATTATGTGTAGACAGATAGATATTATATTCGGTTGTTTAGTTTATGCCTGTTTATAGTCATTATTATATTGTTATTATAGAGAAATGGTTGTATTACGTCATAGCCATTTGTAACTTCTAGAATATTCTAATTACTTCACTCTATCACGCCACTGCTTCGAAGCATAGGGGAAGCATACAATTTGTCGGTCCTCTTCCACATTCTACGCCACGTTGTGTCAACTCCGTTTAATTAAGATTTGGTTTTATAATAGCCATGCTTATATGGTTTTTCAAAAATATTGTACACACAACAGTCAAAGTTTATGTTTGCAATATTAATACTATCGACTGAAGGTACTTGATGGAATTTGAATTTAAATTCTAATGGACTTAAGTTGTTCCATTTAAGTCGTTTTTTTGCGACCCAGGTTTCGCCTTTTGGCATCTTCAGGCGCCGTGTACACTCACCAAAGGTAGTGTCAAGGTCAAATCAGTTGTGTTTACCTTTGGTGAGTGTACATGGCACCTGAAGATGCCGAAAGGCGAAACCCGGGTCGCAAAAATTACTTAAATGGAATAGTACAAAACTTAAATCCATTAGAGTTTATGTTTGCGTTTTGCCATTTCTAAAACAAACGATGTCACATTACAAAATAATAGTTTCTTTCATGAAAATCATATCATTTACTAAATATTTTAATTTCATTTCAGTTTTATTCAATGCACATGCATTATCCACTTAATTCACACATTCGATTAATTAATCATTCTTGTAGCTACATAATATTACAATATATCTATCTAAATACGACAAGTTTAACTTAATATCAGATATGTGCATGTTAGTTAAAAAGTAAATTACAATGTTTACTGTTAAGTGTAAGCATTATATACACATCTACAGAGTAAACATAATATTAACAGATTTTTATATGAGGAATAATAAACCATTCGCAATATTAACGACCGCCTAATACTGGAACAGTGGCGATAAGCTCACAGAGTTCTCTGCAGACTCCTCCAAAAATGACATGAAATACAAAACAAAATATATAATACTGGCCATAAAAATATAAGGAAATAGAATGGGACTCACTACAGAAATCTAAAATAATATGTAATGTTAAATTAATATTTGACTTTACTAATAGAAATTTTGAATATTTTCTACTGAACCAAATATTATTTTAATCTTTCTGTATAACCCACTCAATAAATGCAAAATACGTACTATGTGTAGTATTAGATGTTTGGGTTATCATCGTGTGTTATTTATCCTTCTTCCCTCGACGTATGTCGAACAAGGATCTGTTGTGTTGAGAGCAAACGTTGCTCAGAGTAAAAAGGGTGATAGTGTACTGTGTCGGTTGTAACTAGCAGAGATACCAGATTGAATATTGGATTTTCTCGAAAGTGTCAAAAGTATAAACATAACCCATCCTCCCTATTAAAATTGTCAGGGTTCCTTTGCATTTCGATAGCTTTCTTTAGTAATCGTGAAAAATATCCCATATTCCGACCAAATATTTTAGTCTCAAAATCATGGCGTTCACATTCATGCACCTTACACTGCCTTAACCAATAACATTACCACTTTATAAGAAAATGCGAAGGTTTGGTTCATAATAATAAAATACTATTCGCCCATGATGATCGTGTGTCGGCTTATAGTGTCATAGGTTTGAATCCCGGGTGTGGAAAATTCACATTTTGTTTTTCAATCCAGAGTATGGACCTAATACATTGAGCAGGTGACCGATATTCATTTCTCGTAAAAACAAAAATCTGTTTATACTACCTCCACTCTGTGGAGCCCCATATAATCCTAATAGGATTAAACATAGTAATGCGCGTACTTATGTATTCACCCAAAATAAAATTGTGTCTTTGCACTGGGTCAGTGTTAATTTAATATAATTTATTAAGGAATATGCAAATTATTATTTAATTAGTATTTAAAATTTATAAAGGAAAAGTCAGACATGAGTACTTTAAAAAGCTTTGGTTGTCGTTCATATACAGTTTTAGCCTATGATAGGGCTAATGACTTATCAATAGTAATTATAGTGTGACAACAAAAATAAATTTACATAACCTTCGAATCGATTTATTGTAATTATTTATAATGCAAAATCTTGTTATTGTAATGGTGTGAATCTTTAATTTCTATCAATAAACTCATTGTCAAACAAATTAAAAACGTCAATGCAAACTTTCAAAACAACTATGTAAATAAAATGGCTTATCTTCGCTCAAAAATATCGATTGTTTTAACACGTTGTTCGAAAAGTAAACAGCAATTAATTGAATGGAAATTTGCTGTTTGATTACTGATTGTAAGAAATTAGCCAAGAATTTGATAACAACATGACAATTTATTATTGCGCCATCTCGAATTATATGGAACAATTAATATTGTATGCATTAAAATAACACATAATATCCGCACAATTGAATAACAATCAGACCCAGTTTCAATATTGTAGATACAGTTAGTAAATATTTATAACGCCACTTATAACTGGCCAAGTATTTTTTTCAACTTATACGCGGTGAAAATGATAATTCTGCCATTCTTGTAAGTATTGACATGTGTGTCCCTGAAAACTATCGTAAAAATCGGAAGCACAGTTGTTTGTTATCCCAAGGTGCATAACTAACCTGCCATTGATGATGCCAATTGCGAAGGCAATAACTCTTTTCAACCAAATTACTTCAGATATTGACATATTTCACATACGTGATGGTGACTATGGGTGGGCATTGTTTTATAAATTCTTAAAATAGGAATCTAATTCATTATTTTAAGAATTTACACTTTCTACTGTTTAATAACTTAATACTAATCCATTTCTTTTTTATGCGGTACTGTTTTAATAATATTTATTTATTTCTTAAATAATGTCATGTTGTGAACGTCTTAAATTAATATTTTTTAATGTTCACTATAAGTATGTAAAAAAATGAAAATTTGAAATTTTATTTGAATTTTGAAAATTTTGTGGTAAAATATTCTGATTCTATATTTTTATTTGTACATATTATAAATTAGCATCGCTATTATGATTGTATGTGATATATAACATTATGTAGACTTATTTATAGGCATTTTTACTTCATGAAATATCAAATTGATTAGGTACCTAGATCACTTTGATAGTGTTAACTGTCAACTTTTAAAATAATTAAGTATTACATAGTAGGTACGCAATCGACAATAAATTAATAACGACAAGAACCAGTTTCGTATATTTAAATGGACATTATCAGCTGATATTTTCAGTATATTAAATTTGTGCTTGATTAAAAAAATACAGTGTAGTGTTATTGTTTATTTATTAGGGGCATCAAATAATCAATACGTAATTATCTAAATATAAAACAATGATAAAGGATAATCTTTCAACTTAAAAACTAACGTACGTTCATTGAAAAATAGCACTTTATTATGTCATATTTATTTATAATTACTTTTTTAATCATACAAATGTAGATAGTTTAAGTTTTCATTGTATCAGTGATATTTTTCAATATATTTGAAAGCATTTTCTTTTAATTTCAAAACGATTTTTTTTAAAGAAAATTTAAATGCGTATAGCTTGAAATCACTTTTTATTATATCAAGTCGAGCTTTGGTATTGTGATCGTGGACGAGCGATTATGATTTTAAATTAATTGATTAATTTAAAACTGATAAAGGAAGACTAACTAAAAACTAAATAAAATATATTATATCATCTATAATTAACATTTATTTTTTTATATAACATATATTTGTCTTGATTTATATATCCGTCTGTCACTCTTTATGTAACGCATAAGCTGTCTCCCTCTGACGCATGTATATTTGCATGAGTTTTCGTCTTTGTTGCTTGGTCGCATAAATTGATCATCCATGTTGCATCCCTCACATGTGCGTTACGTATTTGCATTTTGTTTCGGTTTTAAAATTGACACGTTATTAAGCTATCAATTTGATCACCATAATATTGCTTTACTTATTATATAAAAAATAGTAAGTATTATCCATTGTTAGCTAAATAGTGCCACTCAGTATTTTTAAGCTAGTATTTTTTTAGCCATTTCTGATAGTAAGAAGATCATATTATGGGTATTCACGGAATTTTTGTAAGTAATTAAATAGTCCGTTTATAAGGAAATTTCCAACAGAAAAAGATACAACACAACCAAAAAGTTGTATTTAAATCTTGAACACCTAAGTAATTTAAATATTTTTGATAAAAGATGAAGATGATGATAAAAGATGAAAATTACTTCCCAAATCTTAATTCTCACATTTGATATAGATTAAAGTTTTGGCTATTCATTTTTGAGGTCAGAATTATAGGCACTTATTTGCATTTTGGAAAAGTGAGGCTAACGGTTTCTATTATGAATCATTTACGACACATTGCTCCATAAGAATGGCAAGCAAAGAAGTCAGCGGTCTAAAAAGCATTTCCTAGAAATAAACAGTTCGGCTGTAAACAATAAGGCTGAAAGCGGTTAGTTAGTGAAAAACTCTATCGTTCGATATTGCGCCGATGTATTTTGAATGAGGCGCAAAATATGAATAATTAAGAGGGTGAAATTATAGGTTGACTCTCGTAAAGAGGGTTGGGCTAAGGGTGGAGATGGGGAGTCTTAGAAAGTAAGAAGGCGAAACGTTTGTGTATTTTGCCATTACTTTTTCATATGCTTGTACCATGCAGTTCTATGGGACTCATATCACAGTAGAAATAAAAATTCGATACTACCTTCGAATATAATAGACTCTCGTCTGTTTGATTTTTTCATTAAATCGAAGGTTGGGTTATTTTTATTTTTGTGTGTATTTTATATATGTATTTTTATTTCCTTGTACCTGTTTAGATTGTAAAATTCATTATAAGATCGCAAATTTGATTAAAGTTGTATTTAAGTTCAAATTACACTGGCAAACTCGTAGACCCAATCAGATGCAACGACTCACGATGATTGTTTGTGCCGTTCACACCCGATCGTGAAATGTCACTTTGGATCGTTCATTGAAGTCATGGCCAAAATAGAATCAGTCCTTTTTTCGCAGATGATTCACTGAGTGATCGATGATAGTTGGGTCGAAGATAGTCTAGAGCGTACGTTCCAGAATCTGTCAGTTATTTGGTCTTTATAATATAATATAGTGGTGAAGACTCAAATATTATGTTTTTTAAATTAAGATCATTTAACCTTTTCATTGCCAGAAAAAATTAACAAATACAATTAAATTATGATGGGATACCTCTAGATCAGCTATTTTTGGAATAAAATACATGACGCGAGGAAAATGAAATAACAAATTGACATCTTTTCATACTGAAAAAATAAATATTGGTTTGAAAATATACATGCACTACTACTAACCTTGCTATGGCGTCAAAAAGATATCGTGAGTATTCGCTTATGGGGTGACTGTACATAAAAACTGTGACAAATAAACTCGCTCGGAGCACTTAAATGGTTAACATTATATTAAGGTCCTAGTATATTATCGTTATCATCATCAGCCCAAACTATTCACTATTTGGATGTAGCCGTCTCCGAGTTGAATCGGTGCATTTCATTTCCAGATAGTTCCGCAGAATCTATTTCATCGAGCCAGTGGCCTCTAGGAATATCTATAATATTTGTTTTTTATAATAAAATAAATCTAAATAATTAAAAAAACTATTTCCTTAAATAAAGGGATGGGTGCTTCATATTTTTCGCTATTCACTTACTTGGGCCGCGTTATGTATCTACATGGTAAGATACACTTGTTTTTTAAACTCCACTACATGAATATTTAATTTTTTTATCAAAGCAATAGCAAAATCGTTTTAACTTAGGCATCATTAGTGGAAAAAATATCAAAACTTTCAGAATTTATACATATTATATCAGTTATAAAAGTAAATGGATAGATAAGAAAATGTATTCTGTCTCTACCTATGCGTATAGTATTTAAGCAAAGGCAAACGGGCTATCTGAATAGTCTTGATAATGGTGTTACAACTGAAATAGCTATCGACAAACCTTTTTAAAAAATCTGTAGAATTTAATATTAATTATATTTTCATTTCTTTTAAAATGGAATTCTACCAAGTAAATGCTAACTCAATTAATAGATAAAAAGATGTTGAAGAAAAAAAATAGTGTTATAAGAATATTAAGTCTTTATCATATTGAAGTAAACCAAAGAAATGTTACTTTGGCTAATGATTAAATTAACAGCAAGTAATTTTACATTGCAGATTAATTTATAATATGATCGATACTTGTGGTCCTAAAATTATTTTAATTATGATAAAAACGCCTTTTATTAGTATTACAAACCTATATAAGTTGTCTATAAGTGAACCATTGTTGTGCAATTAACTGAGTGAGCTGTTATATTAGAAATAGATGGCTGTATAGTATTGAGATCAAATTCGTGTCTAAATAAAACACTTAACAATGCGTAATAAAAACTATCGGAATAAAAGGGAAAGACAGGTGAAAATGGGTTCATAAGTAATTTATAAATACAACTATATCATATAAATATTCTGGTAGGTGCTCGTAAGTATTAAGGCTATACCTCAGTTGAGGCATGGTCTAAAAGATCGTGGCTAGGCGATGCGCGGATTGCGGGTCGCTGGTGCAAATGACGCATGCCGAACGAAATATAATTTGTCATATAAATCCAACATGCGTCCATTTAATGTTCTGTTTATTATTCTATTATTAACAATAATAATATATTCATTGACATGTTTTCTTTTTAAAGCAAATGGGTAACGTTTTTAGTCATTTTTACACGATTTAAGAATTAATACCCCCGTCGCCATCACGAAACAAATTGACGTATTCACACCTCGACGTTTGCTCTCAGACTGCCAGCAAGTCCAAAATTTCGTCGCGCCTCTAGTTGAAAATTATTTGCCGTTTCACTGAAGTATCGCCTTAATCAAATATCTGATAACATTGTTGCATATAACAGCATTGTCAATCAATATCAAAATTAATGTTCTTATTGAATCTAATAAAATTGGAATATTACTATCCGAAATGCTCCAAGAGCAACGTGTTATTTTATATCTCAATGCTATACAGCCGTTTCTTTCTGATTATACAGCTTACGGTAAACTGCGTTATCGTCAAAATGTAATACGTACAATTTACATTATTATAACCTGAAAGATCAAATATAATCGTAAATTGCAGTATGCATAAAAGTAATTAAAGCATGTTATCATCATCAGATTGACAAATATAACTATACTAAAAATTATGGAATTCCTATTGAGGTGTTTTAATAAAGTAAATTATAGCGCGTTCATTATTACATTAGATAAATCTATTATCTAACCAACTCATAGCATAATAATAATTAAAGTGTATATTTAATTTAATGTATACATTGGTTATAGGTGAACGGAGAACGAAATCCTGGCGAAGTATACAAAGACTTCAGAACGGCAGTGCTGAAGGTGTTGGGCGCTCAGGAAAATCCTTCAGGAGCTGCGAACGGAGTGACAGGAACCGGTGCTGACGGAATACCAGGAGAAATAGTTGGCGTAGATCCTGCTCCAATAATGCCTGTAGCCGCACAAGCGATACCTAACATCATGCCGAGAGTTGACTCACAAGTTAGTAAAATAATTATTTCACCCAATCATGCCTCAGTTTCAGAGTAGGTATATAGGCAGAACAAGGGAGTCAACCATCGCCACTTCCTGTACTTATTGACATGTCACCTTGCCCTGGACTGCAGGATGAAGGCCTCCCATGCTCCCTCCACTCTTCTCGATCGTTAGTTTGTTCCTTTGCTGCCACGTGCATCTACCGAACTTTATGAGTTTCTCTAACCAGCGGGTTTTAGGGCATCTCGGTAGGCATTTAGTCGGCATTTGTCCAGCGGTTATCCACTCACCGAGTGACATGTCCAGTCATTGCCATTTCATCTGATTAGCGATCTTTATCCGTTTATTTTGTGATATTTACGCGTTATGCCCAACATGCACCTTTCTATACTAAGTTCCGCTACTCGTAATTTTTAAATTTCTTTTACATGAAGAGTATGTCTCATATGTATACATGAGCGTTGGTAGCACACGTTGATTGACCACTTTATACTTAAGACAGAAGATACTATTCAGGCGCGCCAATGCACTGAATGGAAGTTTGGTTCTGCGAGCAATCTCGTCATACATACCACCCGTCAATTGACATTTGTTGTCCAAGATAGATGTAGTTATTCACTCACTCAATTTGAGTACAATTGATGAGGATTGCTTTTGATTCAGCAAAGCAGTTTATCATTACTTTTTTATTTGACGTACTGGCTATGAAAAATATATTGAGTCAAAAAGCGAAGTCACTGATTCCAGTCTTACGCGTCATTCTCACTCTTCTGCCCTATCTGAATTGAGCTCATTTATCTATTCACAATTAATTGTGACTTTGACCAATTATTATAATAAATTTATTATTAAATATCAGTATCCCAAGAAGAATCAATATGCGGATATTGGTAACTCAGATCCACAATATAATAATATTATGTTCTTCACATTGCTTTACAACTCAACCTCGAGTCTAGGACATCATCAATTCTTTCCTTCAACTGGTCAGGTAATTTCCATCTCGTCTTTCATCCCTCTTTGGCATGTATTCTGTGAATTATAATATTATATGAATCAAAGTATTTTCTAGTAACAGTCAAGACAATTGCTTTTATATTGAATAATTTTATGGTATAATTTTTTTCTGAGAAAGTTCGATAACTTCTATTGTAGATAAATTCGTAATGAGACTTTTGACTCATAGTTTGACGACACTACTTAGTGAATACAGTTGAGTCATATCGGCGTTACTGATTGATTGTTCATAGTTATTAAAGATGCAGAAAGTAATTTAAAATTTAGAAACGTACTCACAGTTAACTGAACACGTGAATTTAATATATGAGTAGGTAAGTAATCTAATATGAAAGTGTAGTTCTATACAAAACGATTATTTTAGTTTATTTTATTTTTCCCAGGGCTTCGAACCGTTATTTTTTTTCGGCTTGGTTTTCGTTCCGGTTCAAGTAAACAAATATATGTCGGTTCGGTTCGGTTCGGTTCTGGTTTTCGTTCCGAAAAAAATAACGGGTTTTCCGGTTTCCGGTTCAGCTCCGAGTAATCAATTTTTAAATATTTTATTTCTAGGTATTAAGCATTTATTTTTTACCATAATTTAGATCATTTTATGGTACTTGTATGATAGCCAGTCGCCACGCTTGGAAACCAATGGTTATGCTGCACATAATATATATAAATTATGAGAATTATGTCGAGATGCGTCACGACAACTGAACGACAGCTGAAAATGGGAGTAAGACCGTGGTTACGCGCATGATTGAATATATACAAAACCGAAAAAACCGAAATATATATATTTTTTCGGCTTCGTTCGAACAAAAATAACTGTTTTTCTGGTTTTCAGTTCAGTTTTGGTTCGAAGCCCTGAATTATTCACATTTTGATGAGTCTTTGGTTAAATATCTTCCAAACGCATTTATTTTTCACTTTATAAATTACTCCTAAATGCAGAATTGTTAATTAAACAATTATTTTATTATTCATCACGAAATATACGTAAGATACTTATTACGAAATATACTTATTATTGAAAAAGTATATTTTTAAAAACAAAATAAAATAGGATCGAATTGGATCGAACTAGCTTCACGGAGAATGATATCACTTTTCAAGCTATCAATCCGTCTATAGTCATAGGAATTAATTCTAACAAATACGGAATCCGAGGTTTAGACTTTCACCAGGGAAGGGCAATCAGATTTGTGATTAATTTAAGTAATGATAATACTATAGACCTACCAGTATAAGTTGTCCGCTGAGTGAAGGCGCCTCATGCTAACATTTGACATGTAATTTAATACTTTTTATACTGTAATTAGGGATTGCAATACCGGTATTTTAAAACCGGTATTCCAGTATTTATCGATACCGAAATACCGGTTTTCAAAATCCAAAATACCGGAATTTACGGTATTAAGAAAGCACACTCGTTTACGTTTTTGATAAGTTATGTGCTGCTTAAATTCAAACATATTGACTGAATCATACAGAGGTGAAATAATAATAAAAGAAAATTCATATAAATATAATTGTCGCGATGAATTATTATAGCATTATTTCGAAATAGAAAATATTCGTGACAAATGTTCAATTATTCTATAATTATTGATGGCTGCACAAGCGTTGAATTTAAGACGCTTTTCCTGCAGCCGGACTTACATATTTGCACTTGATGAACTAGACGTCTTTTTGAGGGCTTTAGTTTAAATTATCAGTATATTCAAATTATTTGTAAAAATCACTTTTCTTTCCCCGACCATGTCCGATCTTGATAGGATCATATGGGCCTCCACAGAGTGGAGGTTTGTATTGACAGATTTTGTTTTTTACGAGAAATGGATGTCAGCCACTTGCTCAACCTATTAGGTCCATACCCTGACACACACAAATTGAAAAACAATATGTGTACTTGCCAGACCCAGGATTCGAACCTGGGACCCACGGCTTTATAGTCCAACGCTTATGCCGCGCGGCCACCGTGGGCGTCACTAGTAAAAATCACTAGTTCTACAATATTATGATCAATACATATTTTTAGATGTCAACATAATAAATGTAGGTAGGTGGGTTTTGGCTAAAATAATGTTTTAAAGAGATTTTAATAGCTATACCTATTCATTGATAAGTACTTCAGTTTTTTAATGTTTTAACGAATACCGGCATTCAATAATAAATACCGAAAAACCGGTATTGACATTTTTATTAGATATTACAATCCCTAACTGTAATGAACTTAGTTCTAAATTTGAACACCTGACAATTTATGATGTTATATAACATTAATATAAATGGCGTTAGGTTTTAATAAAATTATTTAATGACGCTCTTACTGTTAATTCTACATTTCTCTGATTTCTAGATATAAACCCAACCTTAGAAAATAATAAACTCTACAAATTAAAAGAGTGAATGTTCAAGATCATGAAACAATTTTTAGTAAGAGACAGTTAAACCTATTTGTTTGGCTCCTTGCTCACAATTGTTTATTTTTAATATTACCCATATAAATTTTACTACTGGAATTAAAACTCATGGACCAAAGTTTCGACCGTTCCATGGTGGCAAACAAGATAATAATCATTGTTATTTTTACACAGCACGTAGTCCAAGCCGATGTCATAACCGTAAAGGCGGCGGACATGGAAGCAGGTTATGATACTTCTGCCAAGAGTACTCCACCGGCAGCTCTTTGGGTGATTGGTGGACCCGGGAGTAATAAGGCTGCGCTTTGTCAGCGGGCTGCCACGCAGATGCCTGGATGGGTTCATGTCAGGTAAATAGATGACTTAATTACGTAAGTTATACAACAAAACTAATTAATTAGATCAAAGCAGTGTTCAGTGCCAGGTAACGCTTATTAAGTTGAGCAAAATGTTATAGTCGTTATCAAAACTATTAAAACAATAGCATGGTTGTGGAATAGTTGTCTATTATTGACAACAATAAAAATCATCCTTGTATAGAAAAAGGCATATTCACTTTTTCATAGAATGATTTTTCAAGTTGCTGTATTCAGTTTTACCATCACTACAGTCTTTTAGATTAGCGCGGTGACCTCTAAAAACCCAGTTTTGTTATTATGAAAATTGCACATTATTTCCGCTGAAATGACGTATTTGCAATAAATAGGATGATGCTACATTCTTAAAACTCGTGAATGTGAAGTCTATAATAAATCATAATTTAATAAAAAAAAAAATCTTTATTACTCTAAATTAATAATAATTATTATGAACCTACCAATAACATTGTTCATCCAAAACTTTAAATGCTCAATTTTTGAGGATGGTGATTTTTCGCAGCAAGTATTACGAATTATTAGGCTATCCGGTAACTATAAAGAATATGATAATTATTATAAAAATTTAAAATTATTATTGTACTAAAAAATAAGCTCGTCATCATAAATTGAACAATGAACCATTTAGTAGTAGAACTATAGTTATCTATTATAGAATTGAGAATATTTAAGCTATGTACTAGGTACATATTATTCTTCTTTATCTGCTTCTTCTTCTATAAACATACCACATAAGCGTGAAGTTCGATGGTTTTGACAAAAAATATGACGTACTTAGAGCGACGTCGAGCGAGAGAAAATTATGCAATAGGCTTCATGTAAGTGTGAGCAGTCAGAAATAATAACGAAGACAATAATTAAATTTAACCAATGTAGTTCGTGCTCAGTAAAAGATGTACAATTGTAATCTGCGCAAATTCAATGTTAAGTTGTTCCGCTACAAACTGTTTTAATGTTTGTATATGCCCTTAACTTGAATAGATAACAGTCTACAAGTTGGAAGTTGGAATTTCTTGAGAAGGTTGGGTGGTAAATCATAATAAATGATTCATGTGCAGGCGAGCCCTCTCCTAGAGTGTTATATGAATATTTTTACAGTAAAACTACAAATTATAAAATTAAATTATAGACTGAAGCTTCAGGGCTTAACTTAATAGTTCGCCCCATACAATATAAGAAATTACTTGGACTAAATTTCTAGTAGACCTGAAAAATGTCTGCTCAATTCGTACTCTGCTATGTAGACTTTTCAGTCGGGCTCTGAGAAAGGCGGCAAAATGTAAATTTATAAAATTAACATTGCCTTCTTTAGATACATTTTCAATTTCAATCATAACAATTGATAGGCTTTCATGCCCTGTTGATGCATTCTAAAAAGTTACTATTTTTCTAGCATATTAGACCACCCTCCACGTAACCTTGCAATTTGGAATAGATTTTTTTTTTCAATTTCAAATTTCAATTATTTGATGAAATCAGCCAATCAGGCGCCTGGTATTTACTAATATGCAGTGCGCATTACACACAAATCTTGTCACGGTGTACAATAATTGCAAAGTTACGTGGAAGATACTATAAGACGCCATGTTAATAAATATTTAATGTTGTTTTCAGTGTCGGGCGCAATTTACGCCTCTCAGCCGAGGGTGGTGATCTCCGGCCAGGATCTGACGCGTCGGTCACTCGCCAATCAATAACCGGCGGAGAAATGGTTCCTCATAATATTGTGCTCAAGATGCTTCAGGAGAGAATGGTGGCGCTTTCTGGTGCGAAGGGGCTGATTATTGATGGATTTCCAAGAGACGTCGAACAGGCGCACGCCTTTGAACGACAGGTAAGAAAATTAATTCAATACCTGCTACATAAACTATTTTTATTCTTTTATTCGACAAATATTAAATATCATAACATTCTTTTATTGAGCAAATATATAATTTAAAAACACTCCAGATATACCTACCAAAAATCTTAAAAAAAAAAAATAGGACGCGCGACGGGACTCAAACCAGTATCTACTGGATTCGTGCCAACGTGCTTTACCAATTGAGCAACGTACATCCTATCTAATAACGATAAAATTAACTAATAGACAATAGTTTTTTTTACATTTTGAAGTGCTTAACAAATTGTGTTAATTTTGGCAAACGGCTTTTGTGTTTTTAATGGAGTTATCAATTACCTACACGGCGACAGAATCTTTGCAAATATTAGTTATTACGTACCTACTTGCATTTGGTAATAATGTAACAAACATTTTGTTTTATTCAACGAACAACTCACAAGACTTGAAAATCTCAGGTGTACAACCAATGGAAAAAAAATATTGAGAAGATTGGGCGTCGTATTTGAGTCGTGGTAGAGCTTTTTAAGTGGACTGTAATTATTTTAAGGGATGATGAGGAGGTCTGTGATGGTTTGTGATGATGTTTGATGGCTCCGTGGTCTGGTTTCCACTGTCATTCGCGCGGTATTGTTATTTTGGGTCACCCGGTTCGTACACTCACACTTAGGGATTATATGTGAGGGTGTATGAATGATGATGATAGATTCTGAATGAGTCTGTATTTATTGAGTCAATCACTTAAGCGACGGAAAGCTATTAGAAGCCCGCTCACACCCGCTATCGAGATGCAACTGAATGTTACTTGTAACACCGTCTCTCATGATCCGTAATTGGTTATTGATTGTCTGGTAACAATAACACTGGGGATTATGAGGTGGGTGAGGGGATAAGGAGTGGAATGGGACTATAAATGGCCCAACCAAGTAGGTAAACGAGTATATTATCTGAGGCATTTTTAAATTATGTATGCCTGGTTATAAATGTATATAGTAGTATAAGATTGGGTGTTATAGAGCGTGGAGGCCTGAGACAATGATTTTTTTTTGAGCTTCATTACATTTGACTATAATATTGCAATACCCCAGGATCCCTTGGAACCCATTTCGGAAACGAAGTATTATTGTATATTACCTAATACTGCAGTGGTATATTAAAATTCATATTTATAAAACTGTAACAGCTTAAGATGTTGTCGCCTTTCAATATATAATGATAATTAGAAGGAAATCGTTTATGATGTCATATTAGACGTTTTTATCGATCAAAGGTATCGTACCTAGAGTTGGGTTTCGGGAATTTCCCGACGGGAATTCTCGAGAAATTTTCGAGATTTTCAATCCCGAATCTCGAGAATTGAAATTTTTAACATTTCGGGAAATCCCGGATCTTGAGAATCTTTTCTCGGGATTCGAGATTTCTTTATTATCAAATATTAATTGAAAAAACGAGTTTCTATATGAAAAAAGTGGACAGAAAACACAAAACGTTCAAAGACTGATCGGAGCATTAATTAACACAATTAAGCCAACGTCGACTCAAAATGAGCGCAATTTTTGCAACATCTGGGAATTTTGTGTTTCAAAAGCGTACGCGATTGTCAGACGCAGCGATTGACGGTCTGTCGTTTTTGAAATTCCATTTAATAAGTAATGTTTTGAAATATTTTTGATAACCTACTTCTACCTAAAAAAATATTTTTTTGGAATTTGTCTGTTTTTACACTGATTTTAGTATTTTACAGGTTTTTTTAAAATTTCCCTATATCTCGAGAATTATTGAGAATTCTTTTCTGGAAATCCCGAATCTCGAGATTGAGATTTTCTCGGGAAATACCCAACTCTAATCGTACCTAATGAAAAAAATACTATTCGTTTGAATAATAATAATATATTGATGCAAATAATAACGTAACGACGAAAAATTAAATATAAGTAAGTGAAGGTCAATAAATTAGGAATCCCGTGAATAACGAAGTCTTTCTTTTGTGTTAATTGGACGTCGGTGTTGATTTTAGCCACGATTTCCTTGTCTGAAATGTATCTCAAACTAGTCTGAGATTCTTGAACGACGATGTTTTTCTTCTGCCAGAAATTGCTGTCTGCATTCTGCCGCGAAAAATGAACGGGTACAGGAAGCTCTACCGGTTGAATGGTCTTGTAGTGACGTCCATTCGCGCATCGCTTAGGGGGCACATGAAGGAAGAAAAGAGAGTAATAACGGGAATGGGACTATTTGGCACCGCGAACTGGCCTCCGCCGATTGGCCTCCGGTAATTGGCCGCCGGTACAATCGGACGCCGGCCCAATTGGACGCCGACCCAATTCGACGCTGACCCAACTGGCCTCCGGGAGATTGGACGCCGCACAGTTGAATTAAATGCGCAAAGGAATAGACGTACGTTACGTTTTGTTGGAGTAAATAAGCAAGTCAGTTTAATATGCTTCTATCTTCTCAGTAGGTGTACCTTATACGTTTCGCGCTTGACACATTTTTAATATATATTGAGAAAAATTATTATGCCTGATGATGTTTATTAAAAGAAAATAATTCTTCCCTCGCTAAAACTTAAGGATGTGCATAATCAATTAATTTATTGTCTATACATGGGTACTTATTTATATTTACAACAAATATTTAAAATAATGTTAGATGTTAGAATGAAAATTACATTATATTTCAGCGTTTTATCGACTTAATATTATAATAAAGCTTAAATATGTATATTATTATGCATAAATGCGTATTTTAAGATAGTATGAAATTACAAACAAAATATTAAGTAAGTTATCTGCTAAGTATAAATGTTTCAGTAGTTTGATTGATAAACTACTTAGGTACTGGGTGCCGGACGAAATCCCGAAGGCCGAAATCCCGAATGCTGAAATCCCGAATGGCCGAAATCCCGAAAAATGAAAAAATACAAACATCAATGATTGCGCAATTTTTGCAAGAGAGACAAAAACCCATTTTTTGTGGAAATATAAAAAATGTAAAATACAAACATTGATTTATTGATGCGCAATTATTGATGTTTGTATTTTTTCATTTTTCGGGATTTCGGCCATTCGGGATTTCAGCATTCGGGATTTCGGCCTTCGGGATTTCGTCCGGCACCCAGTACCTAAATAGTTTATCAATCAAACTACTGAAATATTTACACTTAGCAGATAACTTACTTAATATTTTGTTTGTAATTTCATACTATTTTAAAATACGCATTTATGCATAATAATATACATGTTTAAGCTTTATTATAATATTAAGTCGATAAAACGCTGAAATATAATGGTATTTTCATTCTAACATCTAACATTATTTTTAATATTTGTTGTAAATATAAATAAGTACCCATGTATAGACAATAAATTAATTGATTATGCACATATTTAATTTTTAACGAGGGAAGAATTATTTTATTTTAATAAACATCATAAAGCATAATAATTATTCTCAATCCTTATTAAAAATGTGTCAAGCGCAAAATGTATAAGGTACAACTACTGAGAAGATAGAAGAATATTAAACTGACTTGCTTATTTACTCCAACAAATCGTAACGTACGTCTATTCCTTTGCGCATTTAATTCAACTGTGCGGCGTCCAATCCTCCCGGAGGCCAATTGGGTCGGCGTCCAATTGGACCGGCGTCCGATTGTACCGGCGGCCAATTACCGGAGGCCAATCGCCGGATGCCAGTTCGCGGTGCCAAATAGTCCTAGACTCAATATACGTACGTCATACTAATAATATTGATCTTCCAAATACACGCACGTACCAATTATGCTTAATTTGTACAAACTTTTGAACTATTGTTCTCAAATAATCACCGATTAAAAATGGCGCTATGAATAGGAAAAAATAATATCTACTTGCCGATCCTTTGCATATTTCATATTCCTGGGAATTAGGCCGGACACACATAAGTAGAATATCACATTTTAGAAAATCGGCAAGTTCTGTAGTCTATGTATTTGTATTGATATTATATTCTTTGAAACTGTGTCAATAGTAAATGAGTACAATACCTAATTATGAATTTATTTAAGTACCTACACATGTATCTATCTATCTAGGTTATATTATTTACTTAAATATAAAGGAAAATATAATTGCAAGTTTTTATCTACTTTTATAATTATTTTTTTATGGTTATATAAAACTCAACATGAAATCATTATATGTAATTTATTCGTGTAAGTAATTTTTTACTTGCAGACTATTCAAAGGTTTTTTTTAAATTGTATAAACTATATAGTTAATAGTTATTATCATTAATTGGGCTTGAAGCACTTATGAATAAAGTCTTTAACTCATTCTACAAAAGAGACAATTGTTTTTAATGGACTCACGTACTAAAAATATGTGAAAAGAGGAACCATATTAGATATTCTTCAAGTATTTACTCTATGGGTATTTTTTTCAAACAATACAGAATCATGTGGCTAATAATTCAATCGATGTACTTCAATTAGATTCAGTGCTTTGGTATCAAAAATCAAGATAATATTGTAAATTTTCCGGCCGCGGTATTCGAACGTGCGATCCACAGATTTAGACAAGGACGATCTTTCACTACTCCACCTATATACTGTAATTTGAATTGTGTTAGTTTATCACTATATTACGAGATATTGCAATTGTGTATTTGATATCGCAGTTCCATCAACAACCGGCCGTTGTCCTTCTCGACTGCTCCAAGCTGCAACTTGGCAGAGGGCGTCTGGACGACAGCGTCGCCGCCTTCAGACGCCGCCTGGAACTCTTCAGGGAGCTGTCACTTCCGATGCTCAAGGCTCTTGATGCAGACCAGAGGCTAACTATAGTAAGACGTTTGTTTTATAGTTTGGAATAAGTATTTCGTCAACAGCTTTCAGAAATTTATTATGTAACAATACTTAAGTAAGAAGAGGCAACAAGAATTTATATGAGAGGTATAAACAGGCTTAGGGATTGTGAAAAAATGTTATCACAATAATATTTATAAGAAACTGAAATTTTACGATAGATATTATTGAAATTTATTCATATTAATGTAGGAAATAAGAGAGAGATGTAAAAAATAGAGCTAAATTTATTGTTTAATTCATTTTCTTTTCAAATTTATACTTATTTAAGTTGTTTTTAAAAGACAATAATTTTCATTTGACATTCAGCATGTTATAATTTTATTTATGAAACAGGTTATTGCTTGGCATTTACTACTTATATTATAAGCTTTGTTTCTATGACACGTTTTCCGTTCACTGTGTAAGTTATTCCAAGTATGGACACCGAAAATTACATTTGAATTTGTGTAGGGTTATAATTAATATTGTTAATACTTTGAAGTGGGAGGTATACAGGCAGGTAATTTGTAATTGGAAAGGGATATTTTTGTATGTGGTAATTATCAAGTGATAAACTGTTTTATAAAATAATGTTTGATGTCTAATATTTACTGTACCAAGTATTTGTTCCGGGGACCTCAATAATTGCTTTAAAGATATTTTTAAGCTCACTACTATGTTTTTTGAGGAAGATGAGTTGGGGTGAATCAGGGGCGTCTCTACCTTAAGGGTTCATAGGGACCATCCCCACATCGTTATCATGTCGAAAATGCGTAAAAAACGTCCGATATTTTTATCATTATCATAATATACCTACTTAATTAAATGATTAAATCAATTATTTAATTTATTTCATTTATCAAAACCCGTCGAAATTTTAGAGAGATATTTATTATTATTATACAAATAAATAATGCAATAATTGTAAATTATGTGATAACATAATGATGATTACGCGGTATGAAAATAACTTATTAAATTAAATACGCCCTATTTCATGGTGACACCTATGTACAAATTAAGAAAGCTATGGCGTCTATTTTTCGCTGATTGGGGTCACTCAGTCCCATCCCGTCGCTGCGGTACAAATCTCTTTCTGCGAAGTATGCGAATGCATTAGCGTTACTGTATGCATACTAGGGACTGAATCAAATGACCACATAGGTTAGCAAAACGCTTGTTTATGTTGTTGTTCAAAACATATAATGGTAAATCTATAATTATTATTAATTAAGTTAATATTTTTAAGCACGATTTTTAAATGTGATTAAGTAATGACTCAGATAATCATATTATTTATTCTGAAAAATTACTCATTTCCTCATTAATAAAATCATATTATTATAAGTTAATGTATAATAATATGAGAATGAATAGAATGAATAGGTATGTATATTTGATAATAATTAATGGCAAAACCCCATCACCTAAAAAGTCGTCGAGCCGCCACTGGGGGTGGTCATATAATATTCAGCGTACCTACATGTAGGGTACTTTCATATTTAAAAAAAAAATACGTAGGTCTTTTAAAACTTGGCATCAAAAGAAGGCCACGCCCACCAGACAGCATGCTATCGATACAATCATAATTAAGTATTTATTTAAAACTAATCAATATTAATTAAATGCGAATAACTGAGAGTGAGAGCGCAACAATATTTAATAATTTTAAATTCATTTCCAGATCGATGGCGATACGGATACAGTACCCGTCCAGGAAGAGTTCAACCGAGTCATGCTGCAGCATATGCAAGAGGCCCAAGCGCCGCAGCCACCGTCAAAAGTCTCCGGTTCAAATCCCGGCGCAGGTCGGAATAATATGGCCACGGCGGCAAGGGCGGCCAAAATGGCAAGTGGCGCCACCGGGTCTATGGCCGCCGCGTCAAACGCCGCCCCGGCTTTTCCAGGTGCGTATAGGTGGGGTCCCTTGACATCATCATACGTATCTATGTTTAGATCTATCTGCAATCATAGTGTGATGTCTTGGGATTTTTTTACACTTGTGTTTGTGACTCTTGCCGTATTATGTATATTAATAATTAACGATAATATTGACATTACAGCTAAGATGCACAACGCTGCAAGTCGCAGCAAATTGAAGGTATACGGCCCTGCAAGTCGCCGTGTTTGCGCTGCGAATACTTTGTTTGGTTATGCCAGATGTGCATTGCATTGTCTATGTAAAGACCAACCTAGTATCCACGTCAACGCGGCAACTTGCATGCGTCTTAAATTGGCTGCAACTTACAGCGTTGTATGTATTGGCCTTTAGAAATCCAATATTTATTTTTATGTGTTCAAAACACACAAACATAATCGATCCCGTTCGATTGTCTGGCACAACGATCGGCACCATGAACTGTCACTTTGACTCTGCTTGGAAGCTTGGAAGATTCATTAATAGTCTAGCAGTACTCTAGTACTTCTAATACAGTTATTATTATCAGTTCACGCTACTTATTCAACACATTCTCCAATAGTTTTCAGTTGTACAAAACTATGAGCTTAGAATATTGACGCTAATCCACATAAAAGAAATATATTAATAAAAAAGTTTTTTGACTATTTGGTCTAATTATTATTATTATGACTAGTAATACGTAGTGTGTTATGCGTCAAATATAAGCGCCATCCGAATGGTATCTGAAGCGTTCTGTGTAATTCCACAACGGTCGACAAGATTGTTCGTGTAATGTGGCCATACAATACCCAAGAACATTTTTTTAGTGGTAAATTTGGTTACATGTAATTGTACGTATTACATTTCACCGTAGCACAATTCACCGTGAGCTTTATTATCGGAAAGAGATGACCATATATGTACTAAAATTCATGAATTCAAGAATGAAAACCTAACCTCACCTAACAATTAATAATCTATTATATCGGCTATTTTCAAAATATGTTTAACGGTGGCTTCTTGTAAACCGACGAGAACCGTGTTTTATTTAGAAATGAATTTTATCTCAGTACTATAATATGACCCATAGAGGTTGGACGGTCTTTAATATACGATCATGTATTTCTGATACAACATTTCACTGTGAAGTGTGATACAGCGAATTGCATACGTACGAATTTCCGGACACGGGTTAATCTAGATTTAATATTTGCGTATATTTTCCGTAAAAAAAAATCATTCAATTTAAGTGTCCATTGTTAAAATTTTACATGATAGAATATCAGTATGTCTTATTTAAATTTTAGTTGCCGCGTACTTCTACCCTAACGCTGATACAACTATAATAATAGAAATTATAGACAAAACATTTGATGTGGTTTTAATCTCAAATTGAAATTGGTATTAAAAATGCAATCAAGAGTGTACAGATGGAAATGTACAATGCGACATTTTCTCACGACGGTTTTAGTAAGATGCGTTTCCTTACAAGTAGTGTTAAGAAGTTGTAGTGATACCTATCTCCGTTTCACACGCAGCGTATTTTATTACCGCGGGAAAAAACCGCTTCAGTGTAATGTGAAAGCTGCTTTACAGTTCCATGCTACACTGGAATTGTATTTTTGTAGCGGTGATAAAATTTGCAGCGTGTGAAACGGGGGTTATAGATAGAATGTAGGCAAGCACAAGGGTTTATAGTTATTAGGACACAATAGATTACCAAAAAAATAGGTTAGCATACAATGTGTTTCTTAGTTGAATTACTATTAATTTGTGTTATTAATATATATTATTTTTTGGAAGTTATTATTACTAAATCATCATCCTGTTTCTGACTTGTTGTAAGTTTGGCGTATTAATTGTCAGTTAATAGGGTTTTGAAAACTTAATCCACATAAAAAATTAATGGAGAGTTCTTATCGGATATACGTTATATTTCCATCTGGATATTTTTTTCTATTTATTTGTTTACCTTTGGAGTATTTATAATCATGACGTAGACACTTCAATCATTGTTAAAAAAACGTTATTTATCGTGAAAACAAAGTGTCAGATACTATGGCATGGTGATTATTGTTTTTTTTCAATAGCATAGTAGGTTATAGTTGTTTTTTTTAGAAGTTTGATCGCATTCAATTATTTGGGCGATGCTTGTATATAATGTATGGTAAAGTAGAATTTCGGATAATAAAGACTCCTGGGCACTTAAGAGAGATCATAAGTGATGACAATTCAAAAAAAGTATTTTTATTCTTATAGCAAGTTGTAACGTGGTGATGAAATTAAAATGACATTGAATTTCTGGCTTTCATGCTGCATTCATGATGCAAAAGTTGATAGCGAAGTCATAATATTATTCTGTTATAAGTCGCGCATGCACGTACTAATGTTTCGATGTGATTTTTTCCAGGTATTAGCACAATAAGCCAGCAGGTGCAAAACGCAGGGGCGCCAATGAGAGCGGCCGTCACAAACGGCGTGAAGCACATGGCCAACGGACTGTCCAACGCTAACGGCCACGCGAACGGATACGTCGCCGGCGTGGCCAACGGATTCTCCGGCATGGCCGCCGGTAAAGTTGCACCCCTGCAAAACAAACTGGCCAATAATGCGAGAAATCTTTACCAGGGAGGAATAGACAGGCTTGACTCTCACATGTAACACATAACACAACGAACATCAAATAAATTAATATTAATTAGGTAGTATAACGTGATTATTATTTGGAACGCGATGGAGATTTATGTGTTTTTTTAAATTCTGAGTTTATTACTAGTTTATACATGCAGTCAAATAAGATAACAAATATTTATTTTAACATTCAGGTATAGATTATTAATTTTAGAATAGATGAGGGTTTTAAAAATACAAGTGTACCGTTGACCAGATTAAATATACGAGTATCTACATCAAAATTTGTAAATTTGGTCTTGTTTAAAAATATTTAGAATTATTTCATTAAGTATTACTATTACAAAAAATATTGATATTTTTTATGTTTATTCATGTTATAAATTAAAGAAAAAATAACTAGGTACATATGTATCGTAGTAATTTTTGGATTTCCAACGCGTGTCCTTCTTCCTTCTTTACTCGACGTTTCGGGCTCGTTGCAGAGGCCACCAGACCACCAGGCTACCAGAGACTAATCGGATTCCTTTTGACATTCTTAGAGCAATGTCTACATTCACATACCTACACTACATTTTCATCATAAAACATATCATCTCTTGATAATGGCCTCTGCAATAAGCCCGAAACGTCGATTAAAGAAGGAAGAAGGACACACGGTGGAAACCCAAAAATCTACTATGATAAAAAAAACAACCTTGAAAGCCTCAAACATTGTAGGTACATATGTACTTTATTATGAATAACAACATTATAATATTTATATATTTCACAGGGGTCCATGTAATTTAATCCAATATTAAGACTAAACAGTTTACTTATTACTTTTAATAAAAAGTAGTTACATCATATTTCATGGATTAATGTATGATGTAATATGTCACTTGTACTAATTTAATATTCGGCCCCTCAATTTTAACAAGTTACTGCAAACGGTCTGCTTGTTGGTTTTTATGTTTTTTTTTCTTTCGTTTTATTATTTATTTTTAAATATAGAACAGAATGTTTTGATTCGTTGTGAATTTTAATTAATAACTATCTACTAAATCATTTTTAATTAAATTAATTAGGTATATTAAATTTAAGAAAGTTGTAACTATAATTAGATCGTATTGGAAACATATTTTATATGAGTAAAGTGCCTTCTGAATTTAATTCATGAAAATAATATATAGATTTAGTATATAGATATATTTATTACATGTATAGAAAATGTGTTCGTATATTTTGTAAGTGACATATTAATCCATTGAAATTTCTAAAATAACAAACTACTATTTTTTATAATTAATTGAAGTTAGGTATTTGTTTAAATGGTTTTCATGTTTAAATTGTCTATATTATTGGTATTGTTTTAACAAGGATTGCAATTCCGGAAAGAGTTTTTGGCCTAAGTAATGCGGGTTTTATATATTCCGCAATTTTACGTAGGTAACGTTTTCTTTATAATATTATTAAGTATTTTATAGTTTTAGCATGATATTATATATTTTATTCAAATCTGGTAGGTAATAGAAAAAATATTTTTAATTATAAACTAATTTTCGAGATCGGTGGTTTTCAAACCTTTTGTCTAAATATCGACTGTGTTTAGGAAATAGGACGTACACATTCTATAAAAAGGAAGTAAGCCGCAAATGCCGAATTATTATCTAAATTCAGGTTTTAATTGAGATTAATTAAGTTTTAATTTAAGGAAAAAGGCATTTACCTTCAATTTTAATGATTTTTCTATAATAACTTCTTGAATTATTATTAGATCGAAAATATATTACACCAAATCATCAATCATCATGCGCCCAATGTCAGTGCCTATTTTTTAAAAATATGAAACTAAAATCATTCAAAAAACGTTTTTTGCCCCTCGTGTAAAATTTGTTCTGTGAGGGTTACGCCCTTTTTCCTAAACACGGTCGATATAATATTTAATGGCGCACTTAAAATTACCAATTAGAAGATGCTTGCTGTTCTTCACGTAGTTTCTCAACTTTTGGAATCAATCCGTCTTTAAACGAACTCAAAATGCTGTTCTGTGTACATTAATGTCTACAATGTCATGTAAATGCATTGTATTCTTCTATTAAAATATTTCGCTATTTAAAATAGATAAAGAAACAAAATATATTATATAAATGCTAAAAAAATGCCACAAATAATGAGTTGACTCTTCGGAAACTATTATATATCACGGTATCATTTGCATTCCTTATTAATTTTCTACCCCTAACTTAGGGGTAGAAAATTAGGGGCACTAAGTAATGCATGCCCCATACGTAATTATGTGGAGAAGTTAATTCACATTAATGTCTTCATATTATTGGAAACAGTACATATTAAGATGAGCAAACAATTTTATATCGCAAAAGATACAATTTGGAGTTACAAACGGATGGAGCAATGCTATTTATCATTGAATAATTCATGCATCAGAGTGTTATGTAAAGATTTTTTTGTTTGAGTTATTACCTACTTAGCAATTTGAGATCATCACAAAATCGAGGTGGATCTTGGAATTGCAATTTATAGTTGAAAAAAAATATTTTTTTTTTGTGGGTATTTATTATACCTACGTTAAAATTTTTCTTGTATTTGAAATACAAAAATAGAGATATCTGATAATCAAACTACATTGTCGTGGTTATTATAATTATTATTAGAGTAAACAAAATATTTATATAACATAAATAATTACTTAATTAGCTGGCCCAAGGACCAAGAACTATTCTAAAGGCAAGTGTTAGCCAAATATTTTATAATAATATGTAGTTTAAGTATATTTAGATGATACATATGTTTATAATGATAAATAAAGTTTATTTAGTTATATTCCTTTTGCACTCGTCTACATATTAAATCTAGTAAGTTATATTCGCTTTTGATAATTATTAATTTTTATATTATTCTACATATTATTATTTTGTGATGCGATAGTAATTTTATATACATACAGTGTTACCATAAAGACCGAAGATGCTTTTTGTTAAAATCTGAAAGAGAAATGAGAACGAATACTTCCTAATTTTAGATTATTTTAAACGTTCAATTTACAACAAGTGACACCATAAATTGACAGCGTTAAAAAATGACAAAAACACTGAAAGATATACTATTTTGATTAATTGTTTATTTTAAATAATATTAAAATGATTTTAACTTGATACAACGTACCTTAATCAAACCTTGTTTCCTTGCAGTGTAGATTGATATCATATCTACATAAAATGGTATAAGTATACTATTTTACAATAATAATATTGTATATTCTATCATAATATATATTTTTATTTACAGTAATATATACCACACTAAATAAACTATGTAGATGAAAACTGAGTCTATTAAATTAATAAAAAAATACCACTGAAGTAAAGAAACGAGAAGAGTAACAAAAAATCTCATAAAATATAATGAATTACTTTACTAATTAATCGTTTACTTGGGTAATGAATTACAATTCATTCACATAATATAAAAACTAGCTAAATATTAAAACGATACATTGCTATTCTCTGCATTATATCACGTTTTTTCTTAAGGTGGAGTGACACTACCGAGGATCGATTAGATGTAAACAAAAAAGAATTATAGTAGAAAACATTTGCGATGATTTTAAAACAAATAAAAATATAGATAATTAGACAATATTTCAGATATATGTATACCTACTAGAAATAATCTTAACCCACAGCGACACCCGAACCCGCATACACTGGATTCGCGTCAATGTGCTTTACCAATTGAACTATGTGCGTCCTATCTAATTATGACGAAATTAATAAGGTACCTATACATAATATGTGAGGTGTTTTCAAATTATGTTTGTTCAATGAAGAATGCCAATCAACTTATCAAATCACATTTCATTCATAATAATTAATTGAATACTAATATTCAAACTATTTATTACTCAATGAATGCAAACTTCATAATATTCTTTTTTAAGATAGGTGTCTATGTATTGATTACATAATTAAAACTATTTTATAGATATTTTTCAGTAAATTGTGGTTAATTACATATTGTCTCATAATTGCATCGCTAGAGTTCACCAGTGATGTGGAAGAATTACTGTACCTACTATCATTATTTTTATTATTTATTTTCAATTATAAAAATAACACAAAATTTACAATAATATGTATTTTAGCTGTGAAGTAAATTCAGTTTTATTACCTATATTAAAGCAATATCAAACACACTTTTTTTAAATATTTTATAGTCGGTAGACAACCAGGGGCCAACGTTATAGAATAATAGTACATACATAGTAATGTTTTAGTATTGCTATATTTAAAATATTGTATAAACAACATTTATTATAATATTGAAAAAGCACAATTTTTTTTTTAATTGTAATAATGTCATGTTTTTATTTAAATGAAAAAGGATAGATAAATATTTAAATAACCAATAATTTGTTATAAATTTAATATACGCAATGGTTAACAAAAAAAATTAAAAAATAACTGACTAAAAAGGGATTATCTATCACATTTTTGTAACCATTGAAACGAACCAAAAATTGGGATCAAAAATCTTCACATGATATTCAAAATCAATATAAAATATATAATGCGCTATGTGCTTCGTTCTCATAATAAACTTTATTAAATATTAGCAAGTACAAGGACGTCATAACTAAACTAGGATAACTCCCGAAGCAAACCTATAAATCATGTCAGTCATATTATTTGTACATTAATTTAAATTCTAAAATCACTTTCCTTGTCGGAAATTTAAACACCTTTATTTGTAATATTTTGCATGAATCCTGCACGTATTGATAATAAATTAATATTGAATAATAACGCTCACCTGGACATTGAGTGATGAAAGTTAGAATCTCATTCGGTTTACGCAACATTACAAAAATATGTTAAATAATTTTTATTTTTTGAAGTTATACCTACTTCTTTAGGCGCGTTTGGGAAATCAGATCAGAGTGTATATTTGGCGTGTGACATGTAACACGTAATTTATTTTTTCACATAAAAATAAATGCACTCGATTGGATTCGAGCCACCGATTGTTCGGTTATCAGCCGAACGCACTACTTTTACGTCACAGTATGATACTGCAATCGTGACGATTATACAGTATAATATTATAGTTTAGAATTGTTCCGTTGTCTAGGCAGCGAATTTGTTATTGTCGGCCATTTGAAATTCCTTACGTAAACAAACTATTAAGTTGGTACTTTAAAAATAAAAACAACGAGCAACCATTATATAGTTTAGTAATATAAGTTCAAGTGTATAAAAATAAACCAACGGCGTTCCAATAAGCGGTCCTTTTTCTTGAGTGTGTAATTTAACAAGATAATTAAGAGCTAATCAAAGAATCTAGTTTATCGCAAGTTTTGTTTTTGTTTTGTTACGCCAAAGAAGTATAACTTCTAACACGCGTACATAATTACACACACCGATTTTTTTTTTATTTTGAGTTTATGTACAGAAAGTTTTGTCAGTGTTATGGGGAAAGAGAAAGGAGAAAGGGAGTGCTTGTGAATTGATTCTAAGTTACACTATTGAGTAGAGGGAGAGGGTAGGAATTTTCACTTGTAATTGATTACTTAATGGTTTACTAAGTTAACGAAACACGTAGGTATTATATTTAATCTGTAACCGAGGCTCAATCTTATGTATCTTATGACCAAAAAGAATATTTTCGGGAAAATAGAACTCATTATATTGCATGCCCTTATTTTGAATGCTTTAAGTGAATTAGGCCTTAAAAATAATATTATGATAATTAAGATACAAAATCGGTCGCAAAGTCATAAATTCTGGCTCTGATTTAGATATAGAAATAATTTATATTTTGTAAAAATGTGAAAACCAATGGAAAATATCCATCAGGATGAAATCAGTCTTGTGTTAAAAATATAAATTAATTGTGGAAAAAATACAAAAAAATAATTATAACTTGCATATTGAAGTGTTTGTTTTTTATAATAAAAAAATACCACATATTAAACTCTGTATCTTTTTAAAAGATTAAGAGTGATCTAAATCCAATTTAAAATTTCACAATATAATGATCTTTTTTTATTTCGATAATTTGTTTCGATTAAAAAGCCGATTTTATTCTTTTAAGTATGAATTTAGGTCATTGATTTATGATAAATAGCTGCTTTATTTCTAATTTAGTTTTTATCATGCTCATTTGTATCAAATAATGTTTACTTTATAGTTATAATTTCCAGCTTATTTTGTTTTTAAAAAATATGCAATACTGCAACATCTCTAATAGCCAAAGATTTTGGATAGTTAAATTTTTACTATACTATAGAAATAATGACATACTTAATACATATTCAACACTTAGCACGTATGGATTAGGTTAGAAAAAAATTACTTTATGCTATAAAATAAATAATTACTATTAATTCTAAAGTAAAATTAAAATATGTTTAGTTTATTTATGTAAGCAAAAAAACTTTGCAATCAGTGGGATAACTAGAATTGAGAAACCACCATGTAATTTTTATATGTACACTATTTTAGAACCAGTGAATAAAATAGCCATCGATTCTATATAGTAATTGATATTTTGATTATCAAAAATCTTTATTATTTCATTAATCGTGAGAGTTTACACGGCCATACTAATACTATTTTGTATTAAAATACTTGATGGCGATTCCTGAACATTTTGAATGCCTATCGTCGAATATGTAACCAATTATATATTTTTTGAATTTACAATCCTATATGCATCTTAGCCCAATTCCGGAAGAGGTTTCTCGACAGATTTTAAACTAGAAGTGGATTTTAGCTACTTACCCAATTTATTAGGTTGTGCAACACAAATGCACAAAACAACATAAGAATTTACCATAAACGAGATTCGAATCCACAACCCATGACTTTATAAGCGTGTAAGCTTACCTGTAATTATAGAAAAATTAATACTTATGTTGGAACTATTTTTTTAATATAAAAGGGAAATGGCGGCCTATGGTTGCGTATTTACTGTTGTTTACTATGTTGTATAATTTTTCATCGAAAAACGATGTTTATTTTCATATTAAATATATATATATATACACTAATACATTATCTTAGTGTGACCCTGGTAAATAGATATCAGATCAGACGACATGAGTAACCTTTCTCCAGCATATACGAATGTCTAATCTGCACCGAAGAAGGATTTTCTTCAACAACTTTGGTGACATACAATATTGTTTTATTGAAACATTTTCGCAAAATTACGGAATATTTTTTAAAGAATGTCTAATAATTTGTTGAAATGGGATTTCACTGAGGTAAAAATGCCCTTGCGCGGACGCTAGTTATGCCGCTGATTGTAATGTAAAAAATATCCTGTGGTAATCAGAGCTTTGGAGTCAGGATTGGAGCCGCGATTTATGATAATATTCTGAGGCGGAATCGTCAGAAATCAACCGAATGCGACTTTATTTTCTAAATATATTATATGTAAAAAAGTAAAAATTCGGGTCGTTGTTTTCTTTACATGACTCCACAGCTCTGGTAGTCACTATTAGAGTTGGGTATTTCCCGAGAAAATCTCAATCTCGAGATTCGGGATTTCCCGAAATGATGAAATTTTAAATTCTCGAGATTCCAGAAAAGAATTTTTGGGAATTCTCGAGATATCGGGAAATTTAAAAAAAAACCTGGAAAAATCCTAAAATCAATGGTAAAACAAAATTACAAAAAAAAATGTTTTTTTTTTATTTAAGAAGACAGACAAAATAGAAGTAGGAAAACAAAAATAATTCAAAATATTACTTATTAAAACGGGATTTCAAAAAAACACACAATCGCGTACGCCTTTGAGACACAAAATTCCCTGATGTTGCAAAAATTGCGCTCATTTTGAATCGACGTTAGCTTAATTGTGTTAAATGCCCCGATCAGTCTTTGAACGTTTTGTGTTTTCTGTCTTTTTTCATATAGAAAATCGTTTTTTTCAATTAATATTTGATAATAAAGAAATCCTGAAATGTTAAAAATTTTAATTCTCTAGATTCGGGATGGAAAATCTCGGAAGTTTCTCGAGAATTCTCGTCGGAAAATTCCCGAAACCCAACTCTAGTCACTATCATATTAATATATTGAACAGTCGTGCCTTGTTGAAATTAGTATCTATTAATATACATTTATGCTAGTGGTGTAATATAAAAAAAAAACACTATTTTATAGATATAAAAAAGGATGCCTCATTTTTATTTGATAGTAATTATTAGTAGACTTTAGTTTAGGTACCTAATTAATAATATTATTCATAGTGTTTTTTATTAGAACCATGAAGCAAAAATAAATAATTTTGATAATTATTGTTCGTATAAAATATTATCATTTAGCATTATTCATAGTTTTTCTCTCTCTGTGAGTCTATTCTATGCACAAGGCGGCTATCGATGGTAGTTTATCATATTTATGTATTGAGGTGGTTAATTATTACAATAAGTTAACCGTCTAAACTGTCAAAAAGTGCTATATTTTAACATCCCCTCTCTTGGCTGTGTTAACATTTAAAGCGAGATAGACAGGTTTGACAGTTTAGACGGCTAACTTATTGTAACACTTATAATACCGCAATACATAAATATGATAAACTACCGTAAATAGCCGCCTTGTGTATAGAATAGACATACTGATATATAATATGTAATTATTATGTATTCAATTAAAGTTTGTGTTTGTCTTCATTTATTTTTTAGTGATAGAAGGTTTTTTTGTACTAATATACTTATTTGATAAAATTAATTTGTATTTTTATTTTTAAGATTATATAAGAAATATTTAGAAAAATAAATAAATAAATGCTCACTAGCACTGAACATAAAAAAGGAATTTTTATTTTGTGAATCCAATGTTACCGAATAACAAATGACAAAAAATATTTATTATTCATATAGATAATGGAATCTGATTTGTGTATTTTTTGAACAATTTTATAGGCAATCAGTACCTACTTGAAAATTGCGTAATTAACACAAACCTTGTTTCAAAATCATTATAACATACGAAGTTTTTATCGTTAAAATAAATGACTTTAATAAATGTAGGTAGTATAGTTTTATTTTTAAATAATAGAGAATACAAATTATATCTATAGATAGTATCTGGCCAATTTAAATCATACTTTTCACCGATCGGAATTAATGTACATTTGATATTATATTATCATGGGTACCAACATAATTATATTAAGTATAGATTTGCATCATTAAATAAATCCATATTATACAATAAGACTTAACAAGAAAGAGTTGAGAAGATGTTAATTCAAATTCAATATTTAGCGCATGCGCGTTGCCTATCGATATTATAGCGACATTTTCCAGCGGGCGGTGGGAAATGAAAGTTCTGCCTGCACAATAAAAACCACATAGAGCCAACGTCCTTCGCCATGGTATCGATCGGCAGGAGTAAATAGGCCACGGTTAAGGTCTCCAGGATATAAAGCTACTGCAATTATATAGGTACATATTATTTAAATGTATAATCATTAATTTTAATCACAGTATTTTCATTTCCGAAGAGCAGATATATACTGTCATTAGACAAAGCACATGTAATAAGAGAATAAGTTTAAAATATTTCCCATGAATTCGGGATATATAGATTATTTTAAAGTAAATATTGACACAATTATCCATTTGGATAAATATACTGTTTACTATAATATCATGTCTTTTCCAGTATATATCTTAAAAAAGGAACGACTTGTTTCTAAATTTAAAAACATTACTAAACCAAATCCTTAAAATAACCTATTGATTTCAAATTTACAATTGATTTGTGTCTCAAAAAATGACGATTTTTTCGAAAATATAGTTTGTTTTAATGTATGAAACTTCAATTTATATGTTATCAAAATGAAAGAAAATTAGATGTAAAATATCTCATTGTTTTTTTACCCTGCATTACTTGAAGTACGATTCGTAAAGATATTAATTAAAAAAATAATAACGAATGATATATATAGTATAAATCACCAAATAAGATGGTTTAATATAAAGTTATTAAAATTTTATTTAGTCCATCTATAGGTTGCCAAAAAATACTGTAAATCCACTGTTAAATTATTAAAAATTTAAGATGTCATTAACGATACTGTTTTTCAAAAGATATCGAAGGAAACCTTTTTCTATAAAGATACTTACAGAAATTATAAATAGTCTATACATAAATATTACAAAAAATAGGCAAAAGGGTCTTCTAGGACTACTAATTTTCATATAAACTACTTATGTTAAACATTGATAGTATATTGCTTGAATATAAAGTAATGTTACATATTATTCATTGTTTTATTTTGTATGTACGAGTATCAATAGATTTCACTGTATATGTACTTGTATGCATTGTTAGCAATTATATGAGTTAAAAATAATTATAAGGTAAATGGGCAAATAAACATAATCAAGGTTTGTAAATTTAATACTAAAAAACGAATGAAAAATAATTAAATTAAATTGCCATATTTCGTTGGTCTGTTGATTATATTATACTGGATAAAATTTATTGAATTTGCCCGATGCAGAATATTTTTCACTGCATGCAATTTTTCAGAGTGCATTGCGAGGTGGCGCCATTTTCCGCAAGGTTTCGCGCGCATTCCGGATTTTGGCATGCGAACACACCCACCCTGAAAAAGTATGTCATCGCAAGAACTGGGCCAGTAGGCTTCGAGGGCAAGTTCACAGTACCAAGGGTCGAATCACCGAACACTCGTGCCGTGGACACGGGATTTTGTGCATTATTTTGTCGATCGTGTTTGTAGCGTTCAGCTGTCAAACGTATTTTTTGAAAATCGAATTTTATTCAACGAAACGATAGTGAAAAACAAAAGAATAGCGTTTTGTATAGCAAACGAAGTTGATAAATCGTTAAATTTTATAACATTCTGGATTAGGTGTCAAAAAGGAGAAAATATAACTTAAAATGGTAAATATTACATTATTGTTATACACGTAGGTTTATATGGCTTATTTATTTTAACAAATTCTGCAATCTTATAGTTAGTTTACATGTTTGACTGATTTTAGTATAATAATAGATAATAAATTACATTTCAAAAATTAATATGGATATAAGAAGAAAATACTTTTTAATCGAACGATATAATACGCATAATAAATGTAGAATTAATACCTACAATATTAACTTTCAGTTAAAGTAGCAGTTGGGTGAAACAATTTATTATTCAAATTGTATAATCAGTGGTTTCATATGCAAATGACAGATGTCGTTATAGATACCTAATATGATAATAATCTAAAAAAAATGTTTTGGTAAAAAGTTATATAATTTCGTTTGATTCTTAGTAAACATATAAAAGCAATAAAAAGTGATGATAATCAAAATTAATATGTTTTATTTTTTCGAAACATATACATTTTAGTTCCATTCATTTTCTCCAAATGCCCATAATATATAATATAATATATTATAGGTATTATATTATTAAAATTGAAATAAGTCTATGAATATTTTGATATTTAAAAAGTAGCTCGTTTTTCAAACCAACTAAACTTCAATTCAACATGATTAAACTGTTAAAGTTAATAAACTAATTTATTCGAATTTTGTAAAGACATTGTATTATAAATAAAAAAACATTGTATATATTTTATTTTTCGTTAAATTTGTGAAAAAAACTGTGGTCAACCTTTAGACCAATTGAAAATATTCTAAGAACGCAGCCGGTATTTTTATAATTAATCATTTAATTGCCATTATATTTGTAATATTTTAATGCTTTTTAAATATAATCATATTTTTTCATATCCCATAGAAGCAATATACATTATTGTAAGTTGTTTATCTCATAAACTATCTTTCGTTTTACTAGTATTGCTAGTTATATGTTAATTATTATTGTATCATAACTTTAGTAACATAAATTATGCATGAAAGTCGTCATACTAGTAGGTACAATACAATAATTATAAATAAAATTGCGACTATTTATAAAAGTAGTATAAACTATAAATAAATCCACTTTTCAATCTAAATTTATACTTAGGTATTGAAAAGGAAAATCATATGGCATATTTAATATGCTAAAATGCTTCATAAAGAATTAATATGGGAATATGCCAGACTGTAAGTTGGAGTAGACGTTTCAAAAAATCGAGCAATCTAGTATCTAGTACTGAAATAATAATATCATGCTTTGACCTAATTATTATTTAAGTAATGATAAAGCTACTGGGTATAAACCTATAGCGATTGGGTTAAATTATTGTTTATCCATTGAAAGTCACAGATAAATTATTTTTATGAAGAATCAAAATTTAACAATTTTAAATAAAGACTTAGAATCATTTGACGCATTTGATAATATAATTTTGGTAAATTTAGTGTGATTTTTATATGATTCATGAGTCCAGAGTTGTATCCCAGAAATATTGTTTGTTTCGACTATGTCCGATCCTAATAGGATCATATGGGCCTCCACAGAGTAGAGGTTTGTATTAACAGATTTTGTTTTTTACGAGAAATGGATGTCAGCCACTTGCTCAACCTATTAGGGACTCACACACAAATTGAAAAACAATATGAGTACTTGTCAGACCCAGGATTTGAACCTGGGACCCACGGCGTTATAGTCCAACCCGTAAGCCGCGCGGCCACCTTGGGTGTTAATATTAGTTTTGGTGAATAAGTACACACAATTATTGTTAGCAATGAGTTGGGTTTTAAAAACACCGCATAATTAATTACCCAGATAGGTAGACAAAATTAATAAAACATATCTGTAATATGCAGTGGCGAAGGGTGGAGGTAGGCTGTTAAGATCCGACATAACGACTACAACTTAGTCCCTACAAACCCTACCTATATAATCCAAGCATAATAGCATAATAGATAATAGTAAAAAAATATTCGTTTATCTATAAACTATTTACAGATTTAAAATTTACAGTCTATCACCATGTTTGTGGTTATAGAAGAGTTTTTTTTGTAAAAATCTGTAAATTTTTAATTTTCTTACAGCTGAGGTGTTAACAGCTCAACGACGATATATATATATATATTATTGAATTTGCTTTATAAACCATCTGGCTCATATTCTCAAAGTAAATTTACTTGAATTCCATTTGATATTTTTGAAAATATCTACTGCATCGCAGAAATTATTGTACGAAGCAGTGGCGAAGGGTGAAGGTAGACTGTTAAGATCCGCCATAAATAGTGCACATTAAACTTGGTCAGTCATACGTATTTGTTTTCATTGAAATAAGACTACACTTTACAGACGGTGTTGATTAATTTTTAAAATTCAATTAAACCCTGCGAAACCAATCCATAATAGATAATAGTCAAGAAATATAATATCTAAAAAATATCTCAAATTATGCAATTAAATCATACATAACTTTGAATATTTTAGAGATAGAATAATATTTTTTCTCTATTATAGTTTGGTTTAGGCAGGGCTTAATAAATTTATAAAATGAACCAACAGTAAGTCTAATCAATGTATTCTTAATCCAATAAGTATGAATGAAAAAGTATGCAAAATTTTGTCGTATCACCCAAAATATACCAAAACTATAACGGTTTCGTTTGGGCATGGTTTTAATTGATTTTTAAAAACTAACTATTACCATCTGTAAATTAATTGTAGTCTTAATTCAATAAAAATAAATACGTATGACTGACAAAGTTTAATGTGCACTGTTTATGGCGGATCTTAACAGCCTACCTCCACCCTTCGCTACTGGTACGATGTTATCCAAACCATTTTTTTTTATTTTGTCGAAACAGTCAGAATTGTATCCGAACCTTGATACGCTTAATTAAATGATTCAAAACTCTCTGAGACAGATACATATTCGGCGGGAAAAATTAGCAAACCCCAGAGAATCGTAACAAGGAAGTTGTATTAATTTTGATTTGGGCTATTTGCGCCAAAATTAACGAACATCACAGGCGCAGGCCGGTGTCGGAGTCAATGATTCGCTCCTGCGTGAGTCATTCGAGTTGGGCGACATTTCCTGCAATTTGCAAGACTGACTCCAACCATACAATAAATCTAACTCAGTTAGTTACACAATGATGCCCGCGTATTTTTTGAGCATGTTAACACTCGCATACATGCTTAGATCAAATTTTGCTCAATTGAAGTTGTTGGGTATATAATATATTGTTATTCTTATCGTATAGTGTGAATGGACTTCTAAGAAAAATTGCACTTGTTAATTTATGGACTCAACACGTCACCAATAAAAAGGTCGTTCGAAGAGCAAACTATCTAGACCAGGGGTAAATTACCCCAAATCGGGAAAACGTGACAATTTCGGATGTAATCTATAATATATATATATATATATAAATGAATGTGTGTTTGTCTGTCTGCCTGTCCCGTATGCGTACCTATACCATTCATCCGATTGCGATGAAACTTTCGTCAGTTGGTGTGCGCACACCTGCGAAGGTTTCTGAAGTAGTACAACCATCTTCTTCTTGTGAACAATAAAATGAAACTATAAATTATAGTGAAAATAATAAAAAAAATAGCAGGATCACTTTTCATTGCGACAACACTTGCCCATGTCTGTAAAATAAAAATAATAAAAAAAAATCGTTGAATTTTTATCTTGATCATATCATATTATGCAATAATACTTCAAATCAAATATATTTATTTTACATATAATGAACATAACAAATTATAAATTCAAAGCGTTCACGACATGACATAAAATAGGTGTTAATAATTTTTAAAAATAAAAATACAGAGAAGTGTGAGTTAATAATACAATGAATAATAAAATAAGAAATAAAATAAAATAACAAAATAAACGTAGATGGAAGCACACAGAGTGAACTTTGATAGACCCTATCTTAAAAACTTATAAAACAACGTCCACCTAAATAATTAACCCTCACGTAAGTGGAATATACCAATATCCGAAGCGATTCCATTAAACATGGTTATTGTCCTCCCAATTGGCATTACTAATGGCAGGTTAGTTCTGCACCGTGGGAGAACAAACAACCGATGCCCTTGATTACTAAGGTAATTATCAGAGACACACAAGCCAACACCACCAAGAATGGGAGAGTTCACATTTACGCCGCGTATAAGTCTAAAAAAATATGTAGCTAAATAAAGATCTCTTCTAAATAAAAACAGTCGGATAGCGCCACGGATAATATCCATATAGCCGAAAGTAAAGGAGTCTCAAAAATTTCTTTTGGAGTCTCTCCACCATAAAGCCGTACTTCAACTGATGCGGGGCCCAAACGATAGACCCACTCTCAAGTCTGCTTCTAACTAACGAGTTATACAGAATTTTTAGTACCGTAACATCCGAAAAGACCCGGGAAGTACGCAAGACAAATCCCAACATCTTTAGCGCCTTTTTACAAATGGTATCTGTATGACCACTAAACGTCAGTTTACTGTCAAACGTAATTCCAAGATCTCTTACAGATGATATTCACGAGAGAACTCTGCCATGCATCGAATACTGGAAAAACAATACTCGTGAAGCTTTAGTAAACGATAAAACATTGCATTTATTAATATTGAAGTCCAGTTTGTTACGGCTGCCCCAATCTAATATAATAATATCTATATCAAGTTGGAGTTGACTACAATCGTCCAAGGTGACAACTTCCATGAAGAATTTCAAGTCATCAGCAAACAACAAAAACATAGCATTTTTAATTACCAATGCTATGTCATTTATAAAAATCGTGATCAGCAATGGCCCCAGGTTTGAGCCCTGAGGCACACCAGAAAATGTTTCAAATGTCGGTGACTGATCTTAAAGGCCGTACGATACGTATTGTTGACGATTCTTAAAATAACTCCTGAATAACCTGAGAAATCGATCAGGCAATCCAATTAGTTGGAGTTTTTTCCATTAGAATATCGTGATCGACTCTGTCAAATGCCTTCGAGAAATCATTGTAAGAACAGTCAACCTGGCTGCCTCTATCTAGTACTGACGACACATAATCATTCAAAAATAAATAATAAAATAAATACCATCAGGTTTGTTTCCGTTGAACGGCCTGCTCTAAATCCATGCTGCTCATTCATTATAAATGACTCAATCCTTGGAGAAATCATGCTGTGCATGATCATCTCAAGAACTTTTGCTGGTGCAGAGAGAACAGCTACCGGCCTATAGTTTTCTACTGATGACTCCGTACCACTCTTATGAATTGGAGTAACCTTCGACATCTTCCATGCTTCCGGAAAGATACCCGTCTCCATTGTCAGGTTAAATATATATGCTAGTGGGCCCTTGAAAGTCAATACAGCCTTAAAAAAAAAACGTTGGGACATTATCCCGTCCCAAAAAACACGTATTCTTAAGTTTTTTTTAATAAATCCAAACACGTCACCCTCATCAATTGGGAAGATGTCAACGGATTGGGCACCGCATGATCGTTTTCTTGACGTTGAGGCGTCATCCAGATTCGGAATACTACTTGCGTACTTCCTTGTGCAACACCCAGCCTTTGTAAAAAAACTAGCTTTAGAACTTGGAAACAATGTGCAAGAATCAGTTTGATCTCTAAAACAGCATCTATGATGCTCTCACATTAAAAAGCCCTCATATCAAAAACGTTTTGTCAAAAATAACCTATATCTAAAACTAAATAGAAATGGTAAAATTTTTCAGAGAAGTTTATTTTGTGTTGGAAGAGCTCATCTAATTTGAAGTCAGGGTCCCCGACCCTTGATCTGGACAAATATTTTTTTTATTGTATTACTAATCCTAAGACATTTACCTAATATAACATCATAGTCAGCGTCGGTCAATCTACTGCTAGAGGAACGCATTTCTAAGATTATTAGATTTCTCTTGATTTTGTGTGTTGTAAAGTACTAAAGATGAAACGAGATTGGAATACGAATCTCGTAAAAAAAGCTAACCTAGGACTTTTTTCCCATTACCTACCACAGTTTACCTTCTACTCTGCCACTGCTATAACGAAAGGTAGATGACGTCTATATCTCAGTGAATACCCAATTTACGATCACCCCAAAAATCTCAATGGAAATAACTTAGAATTGTTAATTACTACTATAACTTAACAATATTTGAATATATTATTATTATGTGAAGAGAAAAAAGACAAATTTTGATTATAGATATGTACCATAGAAAATATGATTAAACAATAGAACTCTGATGAGTGTGGTGTCATTGATTAATTTCGTGGTTAGGCCACACGTACATGATTGTCTTTACAAGATGATGAAAATGTACATATTATGTCAGGGTTCTGAGCATTGAACAAATGGCTACTATCCTCCCCTCAAGAAAAGCTGGTTAGATACCCGCTACCTATTGAGGGACAGAAATGATGATCTTCCCAATTATGTTAAAGATGAAGAAAACACAATTATAACAATATAATATTTAAATTTTACAGGACACGCTCCGAGAAGCTAATCTGCCGGTAGTTTGGGTTTTAGGAGGACCAGGATCAGGAAAAGGCACCCAATGTGACCGTATAATTGCCAAATATGGCTTCACCCACCTTTCGACCGGAGATCTTCTTCGCGCAGAAGTCGCGAGCGGATCTAAGTGTGGAAAGAAGCTGAAGACTATAATGGAGCTAGGAGGGCTAGTTTCAAACGACATCGTCTTGGATCTACTGAAGAAGGCGATGCTGAGTGTGGTGGAGACATCTAACGGTTTCCTTATCGATGGGTATCCAAGGGAAAAGGACCAGGGCGAGGCTTTCGAAAATGAGATCTTACCGTGCACTATTATCTTGTATTTTGACGCGCCTAATGAAGTATTGGTAAAGAGGCTTTTGGGACGAGCATTGAGTTCTGGAAGGGCCGATGATAATATTGATACCATTAAGATGAGACTGCAGACATTCCTGGAGAATAACGACAAGGTGCTCGAATTGTACCCAGAAAAATTGAAACGGGTAAGATGTGCTGAATTACAGAAAATATGTTAAAAAGATAGACAATTGCAATTCTAATTATTGTTGGTTAATATTTCAACGGAAACTAGAGGTTTTATCAATATTTATCTAAAAGCAATCGCATGTTTGTTGAATAAGTCGTGATAATCAAATAGGAAATTTTATTCAATGTTTTTTTTTTGTATAAGTAAGTGTAGAATTTTTAAAATAAACTCTGCTTTCGGGAGAAGTCAGTTGGCATTATCAAATTGAATCATTTAAAAAATTAGTTTCCCAATTGTATTATTACTAGGAATTCAAATAGGCAATTCCGAAAATTTTCGTGATTACACAAATACAATTTATTTCCCCCCCCCCCCATATTTTTGTTTGATATCGATATGTAAAAATACATAATATAATAGAAATCCAGAGTTTCATAAATACACATTTTATTTCCGATCTCGTAAATGTTATTAAACCAACTTTTATTTAAATCAGTTTTATTTACATTATACTTATTCAGTTGTAAAAAACATATATGTTTTATCAAAAATCATTTAAAAAGTAATCGCACGATTCCAACATTTTCAATCTGAAATTTCGGGATTAAAAAAAGTGATTAAAAAACGGGATTGCAAACTTTAATTAATACCATTCTTTACATTTCAGATAAGCGCAGATGCATCGGTAGACGAAATTTTTGCGCAAGTCGAAGCTGTAATGGATGCAATAGTTAGTTAATAACGAGTGATGCAGAATGAATATTTCAATGCAATAATTTACCTACCTTATCAATTCATTTTAAAGAAATTTTCGCTGTAGTTTTGTTCAAATAAATCGATCGACATATTATAATAGAAGGTTTAATTTTTTTTCTTAATTTTTTTACACCAGGATTTCGCATTGCATTCTACATGAGCGGTGTGAGCACGTGGTAGGTAGCGTTAGCTCCAAAAGCTACTGCGATGTAATGATTTCCGTTAAATAGAGTTTGGAGCTGTAGTCTGTATGAGAGATGTTGAAATGCGTTTGCCAAAAGGTATAATACAGGCGCAAAAATTGCCACTCCCTTGCTTTCTTATACGCAGGGTTTGGCAATACGCAAACCGGAACCCTTGAATGTGAATCCAAGTGCTTTACGCATTGAACTACGAGATAAAGTTATTATTCATACTGTAAAATGTTAATTACCACTGAGTTGAGGATAGCAAGATCCTTGAATGTGAGTGGGAACTCTGATTCGATGCATTTCACAAATTATTTTGACCTCACTGTCTTGTTAACGAAAAAACTCTTACCTCGAACATAATGTGAATAAGCCATTTTCTTAATGGAGTTAGTCATTGGATTAACTTGCATATAAATGCAGATGTCAAAAACTATATTATGGTATATATCAGTGCCAAAAATTCGATACATAGCGATTATTTATTTTGTTACCTCGGCCTTTTATTAAAAATAATATACCCAAATACGCACAAGAATCCTCTTCTTTCAACTGGTATTCTTTGTTACCGTTTGGTACCTACTGATATTTACATAAATTAGATTATAGGTATCTTGATTTATTTATCTGTCTATAATGCAGAGGGAAAATATAATCATATTCGAAACTGTACGGGAGAGAGCAAGCAAGAGAGACAGAAGAAATATTAAAAGGTTAAGGTGAGAGAAATCGTACGAAAAAAAAATTTAATATAGTGGTAAGGTAAGACAGAACATACACGTAAACGTGTGACCGAGAGAGAGACAGGAAGAAGACGTATTATAAGGGGTAAGGTGACAGAAAACATATTATGTAAATGTGTGTGAGTGAGGATAAAGAAATAATATTTTAAAAGTGGTAAGGCGAGAGATAGGGAACGTAAACATATTGCGAGATCCTAGTCGAAGAGACACAACAAGCGAGATAGGGATACATTTTGTGTTCTGAGAGCTTATCCAGTAGTAAAGTCCAAATGTGATTTTAATCAAAATATGTTATAGAAATGTTATAGGTGGCATTTTTATCTGGTAATTTGCTAGTAATTGATACAATTGGCCAATATATTAGTCAACTTAGTTTAAATGATTTCCGTTCCTCAGTTAGAGAATATTATGGACATCACCCGGCGCCGCCAAGAATCCTTGTTGCTCGCCAGCTTTTTTGAATTTTCCCAGGTCATTCCAGCATCTCGTAGCTCCGCATATTCTGTGGATGGTATTTAGCCACCTTACAGAACGCCGAAATCCAGTTGGCATGAAGAACAGGCAATTCAACTTGAAATTCTCTTAAGGCGTCCATACCACATGGATGAACCGGGTGCAATGTCACTCCATTACTATCATTGACATAAAAGGCTAAATGGTCTATCCGATTATCCCCTCGTTAATACTAAGGTTATATCATACACCCTATATCCGCCGTAAGCATCTATTTTGAAAGCTCAGTGTACGGTTTCTCTGAATGTCCGTGAGTTGGTATGACCTACTACCGTAAAGAAATACAGCCAGAATGCAAGGCGGCATTTGGCTATGCTATAACAGAGTACATTCCCAGACATTTACATTCGGATAGCAAGCTTTCTTTGCAAAGTGCCACCTATCATGATGTTGACCATCAGGTATAAAATCAGTCGACACTCTTGATCATGGGCCCCGCATCCTGAAATGGGCCCCCAGGCTAAGATCTTTGGCGGCCTCCCTACCTATCACTGAGGATAAAGGTACTGTGGCGCTCTACAGTAGCAGTTTCCAAAATGGTGTACTCGTTAAAATAAATGTGTATATTTAGTGTTTTTTGCGTATTTTAATACATCCATTTGAATCATGGAGTTGTCGAGTATATCGAGAATACACAATTTAAAATTTTATATTATTTATTTATCGTACAACCACATAATTTTAAATAATAACATTATTGAAGGAATCAGGCGACTTTTTTTTAACTATTAAAGCATATTTGTGGTGTGAGTTTATCTCACTTATCTGGTGGACTCGCCTCGCCGGGCCCCTCCTGAGCCCGGGCCCCCAGGCTAGAGCCCTGTCAGACCCCCCCTTATGGGGGCCATGCTCTTGATGTTTGCTCCATCGCTAATCAGCGGAAAATCTGGATAAGGACATGTGCTATTACACAAAACGTTGGTTTCTACACGTTGAATTTTAAACCAACCCGACACGATTTTTTATGCAGCCTGTCAATTGTCTTCTAAAGGCTCTGGATTGGGTTGTGAATAGAACAGTGCCATCGGCGTATTCCCAATCCGAATTGGAGATGACAGCTATAACTCGGTCAGGTGGTAGGTATAGATAGACTATAAAGTATTTCTTATTTATATTAGGGTTGACAATTCCCGACTTCCGATCATTTTTTTTTGATTTAGAAATCCCTGAGTTTCAGAAATAGTTCGAACGAAGTATTTTTTGCTGAGTACAGTGAAATTATAATATTAATGTAGATTATTAAAATAATGAAATTCGATTGTTATGAAACGTATTGCTATCCGTGGTCATTAAAGGGTTAGAAAAATATACGTAGCATTATGTGGTACGTATTTGAAACTGCGCATTTTATAATAAAGGCCTATTGAACAGAAATTTAACCTTGACATTCATGCAAGAAAGGTATATTACATACCCTTAAAAGCAATCCACCACATAGTGAATACACTATCCTTCATCAGGATCAGAATCAATACGCTGAATGTAATGTTATTTTTCTAATAAATGCTCAACTTAGAAGGCCCCGTTTAATTAATTATAATGAAGTTGTACGACGTATAACGTTAATTGAACTAGCGTGAGAGCAAATGAGGCAAGTTTCTTAGCTTGTAGAGGTCGCGACTTTTAAACCAGATCGCTTCCTATAGACTTTTTGATTATTTGATGAACCGAACGTCGTCAGATTTATAAAAACCCAATACTTGCGATGAGCCGATCAAGTATGGATGATGAAGCACCGCACTGACAAAACTCCTTTCGATTATTAGAACAGAATGATAAATGAATATATGAGGATCACAACTTCTGTGGTCCACAGAAAGAATTGTAAGCGTTGGGTAATTAACTTGAGAAGGACAGCTGAAGACCAAGCAGAATTGGGAAATCAGTCTGAACCGAAAAGGTTCCACCCCGGGTTTTAGTGCAGGAAACAAAATGTGCAGTTAACCATTTTGACACAATGGTAGGTTCTAACAGAAATTCAAAATCTTTAATATCGACTGTAGAAAGGAAAAGGGCGTAACCCCCAGTTTTTTCAAAATAGTTTTTATTACATAATAACTTTGTACACGACTAAATACTAATACACGTCGTTTACAAAGGATGTAAGCTGCAAATGCCGATTTACTATATAAATTTAGCTAACAATTAAAAAAAAGAACGAAGTGACGTGGGAAAGACGTCTTAACCATAATTTCTGTTGGTTTTTTTTTAATGAACTCAATAATTAATATTAGATTAGGCATATAAAAACAAATTTATCAATAATTATCATGCACTTCAGGGTCTATTTTGTATTTTAACTTCGACCAACAACCATAGCAAACACGTTTTTTTGCCTCCTGTAAAATTTGATGTGTGTTGATTACGCCTTTTTTCATTTCCACAGTCGAATATATTGAAACACTTTTTTAGAATAGGTATTTGTGGAGTTTTATATGATATTAATAATAATATCATGTCCATATTTTGTATCTTTATCGGTAAATATTTTAAGCGCTTGGTTTTCTTTTAGGTAAGTATGTAGGTATATAAAGTAATTTTTAAAATATAAACAATTCATTCAACAAGAATGAAGAGACGAGATTGAATGAAATAATACGTGGTGTTAGATTTATTTTTATGGCAGAGATAAGTAGTCAGGGGGTTTATGGTAATGCGAAGTCCCTATATAAATGGCGAACGTTGCTCTCCCAATTTAGTCAATTGAATGCTAGAACAACATCAAGAGTGCAAAATTTAGTGTACACTTCCTGTCAATATTTTAGACCGGATCACTTTACAATGGTAAGTACATAGATAATATATTAAACAATTTATTGTATTTTTACATTATATTCAGTGATTATATTTTAGATGTAAATACGTGAAAAATATACATATTTAAAAACCATTTTCAGGCAGTAGAAGAACGTCTAATGTTTGAAAATATTATCTACAATATTTGAATGTTGAAATTCATAAACCTATAATAATAATTAGTAAGAATTAATAGTAATCTCTATTTTTGAAGTAATTTACTTAAGAAAAAACTTATTTTTATATAAATAAAATTAAAATTAAAATGAATTCTGAATTTAAATAATTATCTTATTTTACAATTTTATACTTACTTTAAATTTATTTTTTTAATATCACTGCATATTTATTAGGAAATAATTTCATCAATGAAATTTTCACAATTTATCAGAATTTTCACGAATATAGGTATTAGTTTCATTTAAAAAACATCATAAATAATTCTGAATTTCTTACTCGAAATAAAAATCACAAATTTAATTATGTAGTCTTTTTTATGATAAGCACAAAGTTGGTAATCTCGAGATAGATGCAGATTGGTTTTATTGTTTTTTGATCTCTTTTATTTGGTGGATTCAAGCTATTGAACTAGTAATAGTATTTGATTCGCTTAAATAATTTTTTACCATTGTAATTTTATTTGTAGATTTGCTGCAGAAAGGTTTAAACTTTTCTATTTAAATTATTAGTTGTTCACAAATATTCCATAGTATATTTTTAGCTAAATAAATGCCAAAATAAGTTAATGGGAAATGTGATCGGAAGGTATGATACGTAAACTAATATATGTATATACGTATGATTTATGTAAACCTGTGAAAAGTAATAGATATACCACAAGCGACAACTATTAAAAGATTAAAAAAAATCGCAGTAATGCTTTTTGAATTTAATGTTATAGTATATTTTCCAAGTTAATTTTCTTTACGCAAAGTATTTTCCGATAGTTAAGTCAACTAAATATTATTTTGTCGTATTAAAGTCACGTATAGATCTCAATTGATAGCATAGTATGTGGATACTTTCCTAACCAATTATTTATGCTAATTTATTATGTATAACATAATATACTATATGGATTATTTAATATTGGAAATAAAATTATCACACATAATAATATATGTCTGATGAAGAAAGTGAGCGTTAAAATACGTAGAACTAGATACAGTAAACCAATATACATAACAATAAAAAATAAACAAATACTCTTAATACGAGCATTATTTAAATTCCATGTTTTACAATTCACACAATATATTATTATATACATATTTAACAGGCTCCCTTCGATGTTACCCCCCTTCGGGAGTTCAAAATGCCGATAATCTGGGTGCTGGGAGGTCCAGGCTCCGGAAAGGGTACCCAATGCGAACGCATCGTCACCAAGTACGGCTTCACCCACCTGTCCACCGGTGACCTTCTCCGCGAGGAAGTCTCCAGCGGGTCAGACCGAGGAAAGGACTTCTCTGCCATCATGCAGAAAGGAGAACTCGTCGCCAACGACGTCGTCCTGGATCTCCTCAAAGAATCCATGCTCAACCACGTCGCTACATCCAAAGGATTCCTCATTGATGGATATCCGAGAGATGCAGATCAGGGGGTAGCGTTCGAAAGTGAAATCTTAAGTCCTACTATTATCTTGTACTTTGACGCAACCGAAGAGACGTTGACCAACAGACTGTTAGGGAGGTCTAAGAGTTCTGGACGCGCTGATGATAATGAAGAAACTATTAAATTGAGTTTGCAGACATTCCTGAAGAATAATGATGCCATACTAGCCCAATACCCTGACATACTTAAAAGGGTAAGGTTTTTTATGTTTATTTTTAATTTATTTCGATGAGTTCATAATTTACACATTTCCCACAATTACATAACCAAGAAATTTCAATCAATATTTGCCAACATTTATTGAAATTTACAATCTTCACCAGTATTCATGGTATATTTAATTATATACAATACACATCATAATTGTTATGTATATTCCTTCCGCATACATTGAGTGATTGTTTTTTTATAATACAGAGTGTCATTAAATCTGTACAACGTTTAAAATAAGTAGAATGCATGAAATACACATCATTATGTGTGTCTCGATTCAGGAAATAAATATTTGTAGTATACTAACTAACTTTACCGTTCAACTAAATAAATTTTCGTTAAATTTAATTATATTTAACCAAATCATGTAATTCCAATTAAAAAAAATACTTAAAATATTGAAGATTATACCAGTAATTTATATAAATAAAATTATTCGTGGATAAATATCTAATAGCCATGCACACACACATGTTTCATGGACCAGATAAGAATTTATTCTTTTTGTTACAGATCAACGCCGAAGACTCTGTGGATGAGATCTTCGCTCAGGTAGAAGAGGAATTGGATGCCATTCTATGAATTATAATTTAATCTGTTAATAAAATAACATATGCTCAATTATATTGATAATTTCATTTCAATTATGGTATCGCTAAAAATGTGTACAAATAAATCTTTCAGGATCATGTGTCAGACTCAAATTTTTGAATACAGCTGACATAAAGATTATGACAAAAATGCAACCAAATTTACAAAGATACTGAGAATGTTATTTCTTTGAAATGATGATGAAAAAATACATTACGATCAATATTATGCATTTTAAATGTGAAATATTGTTAAACTGTTAAAAAGTCGAATGTGAGAATTTTGTTAACATGTTTTTTTAATATATTCAATAAAATCCCAATATATCCAATATAATCATCACACTGGACCTATCATAATATACACTCGATGGTGATGAGCCTCTATCTATCTGACATTTGCAAAGATTAAATTAATCAGAGACAAAGTCCGCCTTCATTTACAAACATATCAACAAAACAAACGTCTACTGAATACCAATTTTTGCAATCCCTCTGAATCCTTAAGATATTCTCAATAATAAGATCCAAATATTATTTTGAATTTCGAATTTGCAGAAGATACGTACATACAAAAAAAATAATTCTGATGTATTTTCGTGGGTCGACGTTTATGAAATAATATAAGTCATAATGATGTCTTTTGTTACTGTTCTAAATCTCTCGTGTAGTTTAAAAGATTATGAAGAATATTTTTATTTTATAATTTATAGCTTGAGACTATTATGAAATTCTAATATACTTGAATAATGAAACTAATTGATATCAATCGTATTAATTAATACAATTTATTTGACTTGTTAAACCACCGCGCTGACATTGTTTATTGCTCAGAGGTAATCAGTAGAGATAGTCGTTTCGAAGATCGATTCGATTCAGATAATAAAAAATCGATAGGTACAACAAAAAAATAGTTAGTATACAAATTCTTTAAAATATCGTTGTTTTTAAAATAATAGATATATTATAAATATTTTTTCATTAAAAACAATCATATAAGCAATTTTGAATTCTGATTAAGATTTGGTTAAAAGTGAACAATTATAATTATTTCAATTCGATGTTTATACCTACTTGTAAAATAGAAATCATTATATTTAGAACCGAATTAATAATCGATTAAATCTAGACCAAAAAGGTATTTCATAAAGAATCAAAGTTAAAAATGTAGTGCGTAAATTTATAAAAAAAAATGATATTTAAAACAACTGACATGGGCCGGAAAAGCAAGCGATTTAATAAAATTAATCATGGTGACATAAATAAAACTGAAAAATAACACTAACAATTTTGTAAAGCATTTTGTGATTTCAAGACACTATTACCTCGTGTGATTTTTTTACTTGAAAACCCAGTTAATGGGAGTGCTGTTTTAAATACATAAAGGCTAAATCGTTGACAGGTGTGGTCCTTGGAGTCTTCTTTCTGATAAACCGCCAAACAGCGTTAAAAATACAGCTAAATTATATTGGTGATGAAGCAACGTCACGGCTGCGTCGTAGAAAATTGACAATGGCCTTGATAATAATATTGTTGTTCATAATCGTGTACTTTAAAAGAATAAGGGTCCAAAGAGCTGCGTTTGTTGATGATATGTAATGATTGTAATGTCAATAAAAAAAGAGGTACAAGTCGGTTATGGGGAAGCCTGCGGCAAACACATTTTGAAAATAGCCGATATACTGGATTAATTCATGAATTTTGCCAAAATCGGCTATGACAATTAGCGCAGTTCCCGCCTGGCTTTTCAAAACCGACTTGTATCAATAAAGATTCACAATAAAATAAGAATTTTTATAATATGAGTACATAACCGTTCATCGTCAACGGTATTAAAAAAAACATTAGTTATTTTCAATAATCCGTTCTACTTGTCTAACTACTTGTTACATAATATAAGCATTAGTAAATATTTACAATATTCAAACGTAATAATACGTCAAAAATATTAACGCTTTCGAATATCTTTGGCGCGAGTTACATTCAGCCCGCATGGACCATTCATTACTCTGTCAATTTTGAAAGATTAAAAAGTGTGGAACCCACGCACTCTGCATGTGTAGTGACTGCCAAATTTCATTGTGTCTCAAATGCGAAACGTCGTAACTGACCGCATTGTATGTTTTTCGCAAAATGATCCCTGCAAGAATACACAGTGTCCGGAAATTCATTAATCTACTTTCAACAAAAATTTGTATTTTTATCTATACAAAATATTGCTTCATAATGAGATCTGTTCATAATATTATGTATTTAGGTGTCATCATCAGCCGGGGTCAATCCACTGCTGGATGAAGGCCTCCCCAAGCTTTCTCCAACTCTCTCGGTCCTGTGTCGTTCGCTGCCACGTATTTCCGCCGAACTTTACCAGTTCGTCAATCCAGCGGCTTTTAGGGCGACCCTGTGGCCGTTTCGTACCCCTTGGGTACCACTGGATGACAGCATTTGTCCAGCGGCCGTCCTTTCGGCGAGCAATGTGCCCCGCCCATCTCCATTTCAGCTGTTTGGCAACGTCTATTACATCGCGTACTCTTGTCTGCTTCCTAACCCATTCGTTCCTCTTACGGCCCTTTCGCGTGATGCCCAACATGCACCTCTCCATGCCTCGCTGTGTGACTCTTAGCCTTTGGACATCTCTCGTGTTGAGGGTCCACGTCTCGCAGCCATACGTGAGCACGGGTAGCACACATTGGTTGAACACCCTACGCTTAAGACATAATGGTAGGTCACTCTTGAAGATAATATTCAGACGTCCGAAAGCACTCCATCCCAGCTTTGTTCTTCGAGCAAAGTTCCGTCTATGGACACCTGCTGTCCGAGATAGACGTAGCTGCTGACTTGCTCGAGTTGGGTGCCAGAAATACAGATAATCGCAGGGTCCGAAAAACAGTTCCTCATCACTTTTGTCTTTGAGACATTTATCTTTAGACCGACCGTTTGACTGACATCCGCGAGTTCTTGCATTCTACCTTGGAGGTCTTTCGGGTCTTGTGAGAGTATAACAATATCATCTGCAAAGCGCAGGTGACTGAGGTGCTCCCCATTAATTGGAACACCTTTTTCCTCCCAATCAAGTTTCCTAAATAAGTCCTCAAGAGTAGCGGTGAATAGTTTAGGTGAAATGGTATCACCTTGCCGGACACCTTTGTTAATGGGGAATTTACACGACCGTTTGTGGAGTTTCACGCATGCTGTGGCATCACTGATACTGTTAAATATGTTTATATAGCGTCTGGAAATTCCTTGGTTGTTAAGGGCGTCTATAATTGAGAATTTTTTGATGGAATCAAACGCCTTTTCATAGTCTTTAGGTGTAGTTTTCCGAAAATAGATATTAGTAATTATAATATTCCACCTGTTTTTAGAGAGAAGTATCATGAATGGCCAGGTAAACGTTACAGACATATACCAGAAATACAAACCTAACAATAATTAAAAAGTTAATCAATATAAAAAATAGTCATTCATAAATCCATCAAAACAATATTAAGTCATTGAACTATCTTTTCTGTGGTGGAGCTCCATTATAATGCTTTTGAAACAGACTTTTTTTTTGTTAATTTTGAGATTTCAGAGTTATTTATGTAGACAGCTGTTTCGTGCTATCAAACCACCTTCGGAATGTCGACTATCGACTATCGCCACGTTGTGGGAACAGGGTAAATAAATGAACGTCAATTTAGAATATGCACCCTTATTTCGATAAGGTAGAATTCTTTTTTTCTTTTACATAGTGTATGCAGTGTCTTTTGTACGTAGCAATATTAGCGGATACAAAAGTAAAACAATGTTGTAAGAACCGTATTCACTTGTATTGATTTATTTAGAAAATAATAAAGTTAGTGTGAACAGAGATATATATTATGTTTATACAGGGTAATGTACGAATACCCTTTTATTCTGCAATTATTGCTACTAAGTTAGTGCGTACTCCGTATATACTTCATTGTGATTACATAATATTGAAGGATTGTTTACCCAACCGACGATGACGTCCTTGGAATTTAAGACCCCTAAAATATTTATTTTAAAAACTGAATGTACTTTTTTTTTTAAATAATCATTGATATATTATACCTAATATATAAATGTACATTTTCCAATTTTTGAAGTGCGCATGTGTCTTCTGCACCGTTCCAATTTGAAAACCATTATTTTGAAATTAATAATGACATAACTTACGACCGTGTTTAGGAAAAAGGGCGTAACCCTCACAGAACAAATTTTACAGGAGGGGCAAAAAACGTTTTTTGAGTGATTTTAGTTTAATATTTTTACAAAATAGGCACAGACATTGGGTGCATGATGATTGATGATTTGGTGTAATATATTTTCGATCTGATAATAATTAAATAAGTTGTTAAAGAAAAATCATTAAAATTGAGGGTAAATGCTTTTTTCCATAAATTAAAACTTAATTAATCTCAATTAAAACCTGAATTTAGATAATAATTCGGCATTTGCAGCTTACTTCCTTTTTATAGAACGTGTATTATTTAGTTGTATACATTGTTAATATCTAATAAAAGCACTATTCGAAAAATCGAGGTTTACGCCATTTTTTCTAAACACAGTCAAGATGAACAAAATAGCATTGCTGTAATTTGCATTACGATCTGAAAAAAGTATTAATTGATTAAATTAAACATGAATATTATATTTTACGATGATCCTTTAAAATAATGAGGAACAGTTTTAAAAGTATGTAAACGATTTATTGGAAGATTTTAAAATAGATTGTAACCATTTGGATGACTTCATTAATAATTAATTGTAAAGTATCTAATACTAATTGTAAGTACCTACGCAAGACATTTTTCTCGGCAAAAGTAAAATAATAATGGGATTATGTAACAACATTAGATACAGGGAGAATTTAGACTAGGCAATCTTTTCTCTTATTGTATATAAACCATAATGTTTTTAAATTATTTGATGTAATGAAAAAAAATATTTATTTCGAAAATTCTAGATAGGCATCTTACATAGTTGGACAGTGCAGCTCTGAACTCTATAATCTGTGTTGTTTTCCAATTGTAATATGACGCTTTATAATCTCTTGATGTGTGTAGCTTAGCTTCTAATATCCTTAATCCGATACTGTTTTTTTTTTACAACATAATATTATATTTATTGGTGTTTAAATTATTAAAAAGGTGTATATAATTTAGTAGCCTCAGTGTAGTAATATGTAATAGATATTATAGTGTTGAATATCTACGTAAAAAGATTTTCATTATGTGTTTGCCTACGTGTCTACAACTTTTTGGCAAACATCATCGTTCGGTGCGTTTCAAGTAGACGATAATTTGGCATCGTCCTGGTCAGACCATTTTTATTCCCACGCACTAAAAGAGAAGAAAAAACCATATTATATTATATTTGTTTGAAATGGTCTTCAATGAAGACGATCCCAATTCCAGTTTCACATAAAAATGGCGGGATTCAATGATAAAAAATACTAAATACAGTCCACGCCATCTAGGTGAATATTTTCGCACGAAACATTTTGGTAAATAACCCGCGATGTTCTCTATGGCCAGTAGCCGCCCGAAAGGGATAGCAAATGCATAATTTTAAATGTGGAATTTTCGCGAGAAGAAAACAAAGAAAGATCGCAAGGGAAAGAGTGCCGATTTAAACAACACAAAAGGGAGTTCCTTTTTCCCACTACTGATTGTTGCCCTCTTTGCACTTTTTCCTCCCGAATGTGGAAAATATCTAAAGATTCATCGTAAGGTGGGTCCATTTCGCTACTTAATTATTTACCTACCTTAAAACATATAATATGATCTAATTTCATAAATATTCAAAATGATTTATAATAAGCTTAATATAATTATATTTTTCGTAGGTAAGTATATAATTTAACATTATTTTGCTAATACTTCCCTTTGGTTTTTAGTACACATCTGCTTATAACTATATAGATATCATTGCAGTTGCAGATATTATAACCCAATCATGTTTTTCTTCATCATCACTAGCCTAGGTATATCCACTGCTAGATGAAAAACTCACAGAGCGGTCTCTCTGTCTACCTTTCGGACCTTTTTTGACTGGATGACTAGATTTCTTCAGCAATTGTCCTTTCTTCGAGCCATGCGAATTGCTCATTTTCATATAAGGTTTTTATCTAACTGTCGTACATCGTATACCATATTTTGTTTTCTTGTAATACGTATATATATCCTGATTTAGGTATCTAATAAACACTTTTTTTATTCAACGAATAACTCACAAGATTTAAGAATAATACATTATTTTTATTGAACAATTTAGAAGTGCTTCAGTTGCAAGATTATTAATTAATTTCGTAGTAATTATGTAGGGTTAATGTGGCTAAATTAGTATAGTACATAGGTAGGCCAGAATCCGATGGATCCTGTTCGGCACTATATTTTTTTCATTTACGGGTGTGTTACTAAGGTGTATCCAAATTATGTATTTAAGTAAATACCGCCTTAATTTTTGATTTTATAAAAAAATATATTTATAATCAATTTATTAAAATTGTTTCCTAAAAACAATAAAAGATTATGAAAAATTCGGTGCTGAAGTCAAAAATAATACATAATTATTGTTTATGTTAATTTTATCATTCTCATAACAAATCAGTGTTCCTCATTTAGTATTTAGTAGAAAAAATCCCTAAGGCGAGAACATAATATAGTTGAATGTAACTTTTGGGTTTATAAATTTATTATAATTACTATTGCTTACCTAGTAAATAATTGATAATATTTTATTATATGGTTACATATGCTGAATAGTAATTTTTCTTCTTCTTCGTCGGGATCTCTTGACTGCGGATCGTGACCCAGACAATTTGTGCCGCCTGACAGCATTCTACGCAGATTTGCTCCACCTTTCTCGGCATTCATCAGCACGTTCGTCAATGTTAAACCTGTAGAACTTTTGATTCGGTCAGTTCATCTGGAGAGAGCTCTTCACCGCACCCTCCGACCCAGCATCATGAGTTTTTCCATGTCACCATTTTCTATGCGGGTTATATGTCCGAAACACTTTCACGAGTCCTGCGAAGGCAAACCGAAAAAGCTTGTCTAGAATCTGGATTTCGCTGATTATGGAATCGTTAGTATCTTTGGTCATCACGAGATTCTCAGTATCAGTATTATATTTAAAAAGTGCCTAGTCACTGCATTTATCATGCATTTACCGTCCAAATGTTAGATGCACATACCTATTCAAATCGGGAAGAGAAGTGATCTTACGAGACGCATTTTAGTCGTTATGGTAATATTTTTGGTTTTGAAAATTGGTTGCGATTTCGACATGGCATTTTTTGACACGACTATTCTCCTTTTGATATCAGTCTTGCATCCACCTTTTTCAAATATGCTTGACCGGAGATAAAAATTATACAATAGTAATTATTAGAATATAAAAATCCCAAAAAACATATTATATAAATAAATATAGCACTTAGGGGATGCCAAACTCCCGGGCAGCAGGATTCAGGGGATGGCAAAAGTCCGACAAAACATGCTTAAGGGACATGCTCGTCGTAGGTCAAAATTGAGTTTTTATTGTATTTTCAAACCATGATCCTGGACACTCCTTAAACGTTGTAGATAATCTATTTATATAATTTTGAAGCCTTATTATCCCTCATATTTATTTTAAACATTTGATGACTGTATAAAATATTTTTGTTACATAAAATAGTATTCTTTTAAACCTCTCGCTCTAATGTTTTAGAATATAGTCATATTTCGGTACACAACTGTGCAGTGGTGTTAAGATTTTTTACATTTATTAATTTTTAAACGCATTTATAAAACCATTAGTATAATTTATGACGAGATAATTTTTGTAAAATATTCACGATAAAAAATTACATTGATAATCTCTGTGATCCCAAATTTGACAAGAATTAGGCATTTTATTATTCAAAATTCAGCAAGATTAACACATTTGAAGATAATTCTAAAGATACTCATTATAAGCTATGTCTTTGACCATTCAAGTGTGATAAACATCCTACGAATAATGATTGCTTTATAATAATTATTGACCTAAGAATAAGGTAGTGCTTTTTTGAAATACGCCATTTTTTTTGGCATTCCCCAGTGGTTAATCTACAACATACGGCCGTAGCCATAAATTGACAAACTATAATTAAAGTAGGAAATACATATTTACTCGGAAAACAAAACATGTCAATGAATATATTATTATTATTATTTAAATAACAATAAACATATCATTAAATGGACGCATGTAGAATTTTTATAACAAATTATGTTTTGTTCGTCACGTGTCGATTGCACAATCCGCGCGTCGCGTCGTCACGATCGTTTTAGACCGTGCCTCAGCTGAAGTATAGCCTTAATATAGTGCACAATGACTATGAAAAGAAACATTATAAATATGAATTATTCATTAAATTTAAATGTTTAAATTCTGATTTAAAAACAAAACTTAATAGTATAGGTACTCTTTTAAATCAACATGTTTCTTGCGTGATTATTAATTAAATATTTTGTAATATACCAGCCCATAGCCATGAAAAGTTTGGTAAACGCTGAAATAAAGATAAATTTGTAATGAAACATGGACATTGTAATACTAATAATAATTTTCATTACTGTTTTTTTACGAATGATTACAATATCTACTGTGATTAATCTCTGCGAATGCAAGCATAATAATATTATCATCATTGCACAAGTGGTGAAATAACATAAATCATATTTTATTCTCAGAACGCCATTAATATGCCAACCAGACGGTCCGATTTGATTGGGCGTTCACGCCGATTTGGTTGGTAACTGTAGATATTTCGTGCAATCGGCTCATTCGACCTGATCGCTACAAAAGCCAATTTTAATGATTTTACAAAATTTGTGGTGTTATATCATGACACGTGAAAGTATCTCTTCACTTAGTCATCTCGGCCGCTTTGCTTTAGATATATTTTTATTTATTTGTCTTTTTTCGACCATGTCCGATCCTGATAAGATCATATAGGCCTCCACGGAGTGAAGGTTTGTATTTTCAGGTTTTTTTTTACAAGAGATGGATGTCAGCTACTTGCTCAACCTATTATGTCCATACTCTGACTCTACAAAAATTGAAAAAGAAAATGTGTACTTGCCAGACCCAGGATTAAAACCTGGGACCCATGACACTATAGCGTTGTAAAAAAATACATTTGGTCAAAGCACACTTGAGTGCGTTGTGAATTCCCACACAGGTGTACTCCCGTCAAATTATTAGGGATAAACAAAACTGAAGATATCTCATATCATCTTTTTGTGTCGCTAGATTTCAAAATCAGCCAAGTCCATAATAGATGAATAAGAGAAAAACAGCTTTTTGTTTTGTCAAATACACAGTCACAAGGGTGAAAGTTTATATTCTTTCGAGTATAGAATATTTAAAATGAATAAATTCCACATTTTGATTATGCAGAAATGTTAAAAAGCAGTAATTCTTCAGCAATTCACAAAAAAGTAAAAAAATGCCTAAAGGTGGACTTGGCTGATTTTGAAATTTAGCGACACATTTGTACCACGCCATACCAAGACCGGGAACAGCACGGAGTGAGGTAGATGGTAAATTCTATTAGGTTGTTGGGTAATAATGTAATGATGGGTGACAGCCACATCTAATCGTCAAAACGTTTGTTCGAGTATGTACATAATATGGATTTAAAGTTTAACATTCCCATAGCCATTTTGCAAACATTTTATATTATTATATGATTACTGCTCGTGTAATATATTATAATTACATGAACAGACTCATACCGATCGTCGTGAGCAATCATCAACTTTAAAATATCAATTACCAAATTAAAACCAATTCGATAGTCTTGACCATAGAGGTATTAAATAAAAAGAGGGGTAAGAAATTGACTTTCTCATACAACTGAATGAAGCAGGCCAACAACAGCCGACAACTTACGAGGAATAGCGACGCGATAAAAAAATTCAGAGCATCACGGAGAATTTACTTTGGTCATTATAACGTATCCATATAATATAATGTTAACGTGGAAATTTTGCCACAAATTGATTACCAGCTCGCCTCACCATACTTTTTCACTATATTAGCCTGCTTCACCATACTTTCATATAACCTGCCGCCCCTAGGTCTTGACGCTAGTTGAGATTTGTTCATAGAATACGTTTTATATTTCTGTCCCTCATTATTTTACTGGAAAAGCCATTGGAGACTTATTTGGACAAGCAGTAGCAAGTTACAATCTAAATACATATTGATATTTCTAACACAACTCAACGAAAATATTGAAAGTGACATTTCACAATCGTGTGAGACGGTTGATTGGAGTCGTTGAGTTGACGAGTGTGCCAGTGTAATTTTGATTAAAAAAATCCGCGGATGCAGATGCATTCTGTTCAGAAAACGAAATCAACTGTAAAAATCAGACCGTTTGCAGGCAATACCCTATTTGTTCGGGTATCCATAGACTAAAATAAACTACATATTATTATACAGTATTGTGACAACCAAATCGGACATTCTGGAGGGATTCTACAACGGCGGTTTTGTTGATTCTGTTCATATGTAAAACGATTTGGTCGCCATTTAATAACATTATGTCTAAAGATAGGATGTAATACATTTTCGTTTGTCTTACAGAAAGTAGGTAACACAAAATCTGCATTAGGTATATATTTTTCAATTAATTTTATTACTCATCACTTGAAGGTCAGATTATCTATCTAAGGTCAGAAGTATTTCAGCGGGGGCTTTAACAAGACGTCTGCGTGAAGAAATAGTATGCACCTAAATAACACAAACAACATAAATAGGGTAACAGTGTGGCAAACGGACACCCTATTGAGATTTTATAATATATTTAATTCTAACAAAATGATGGATCAAATTATTTTACTTCATTCAGTAGCTCAATCATTAGTTCATAGATTTCAGATTTTAAAAAAAGTGAAAAAAATGAAAACCGGTAAATTAAGCAAAAACTACCCTAAGGCCGAAGTGTCCGTCTGCCCCGCAGGTGTTTGGCAGATAGACATGTGTGAAATGTATGAAAAATTATGAACTTTATATCGCAATAATAAAATTTTGGAACCATTTTATGCATGTAACATTGTAACGCATTGAACCCATTCCTCACCCGGCTTGTAAATATTTGCATTTCCAGGCTTAAGAAATAATTTTGCAAATGAAAGAATCGGAATATTGTTTTTTTTTCACTGCTTCTATAGCTTTTATCCTATTTTATTCACTCCAGTTAAGTTTATCCGTTATTCTAAGTCGGTTTCTTATCATTAATAAAAAAATGAAAATTGTAATTTATATGTCTGTCCGTTTGCCACCAAGCAACGTATCTGTATGCCTCATATAATAAAAACAAAAATAGTGGGAAATTAAAAAAAGAGATGTGGCCATAAGCATCAAAGTGTGACAGAATGGTGAAATAAGTGTTTACATTGAATAACATGTAAAAACTTGTTACCTATGTGTTACCAAAAAAATATTGGTTGCATATTTATGATATACAACATAAATATTATAACACCACATTTCCACATACCTATTCTGTGCACCTCATGCGTTTGAAAAATTAGAATACGTAGGAATTGGGACGGATTTAACAGATTTATTCATAATTTACACCGCAAGACGTCTGCACGTCATACACAAAAAAAATAAATTAAATGTGTGTTGACCAGCTGACGATCACACTTGCTTAGCTCCTGTCCATTTACCCCCATGTCCGTTTGACCCACTATTACCCTACTATTTAAAAATAATAATCTTTTGATATTTAAGGGGATTTTTAAGCCCGATAAAAATAAACAATTGTAAAAAATAAGTTGAAAGATTTTTTTTATTCAAAAAATCAAAACATGATACATTTGAAAATGATTTCGGCCATATGGTCATAGATAATAACGTATATGACCGCCGCGGCTGTTCTTGACGAAGCGCATTTTGGACGTCTAATTTTGGGCCACTTTTTCAAGCACAGATATTGGCTTCCATTTCGTAAAATCTCGTATTATCAACATAAACCAATGACATTATATAGCACCAAAGGAAATAATCAGGAGCTGTCAAATCACATGACCTAGAAGGCCAATTGACAAGTCCATTTCTGGAAATCAACTTATCGTCTTATTTTGATTCAATAAGTCGATGGTTGCGGTCACAGTATGGCACGTAGTGCCATCCTGATGAAACCGCATCAGACGGTGCATTTTTGTGGATATAATGGAGTCTGTAGGATCTCTTCTGGATTGGTGCTACTCCATATGCAACAATTCGGTTATTGTACAGTAAAAATACAGGTGGATTATTATTAAATAGTCATCACGTGATATATAGAAAGAAAAAATAGATCGATATACACAATAAAGCAATATACTCATTCCTATTATCAATTGCTCGATTTTTAGGCGCGTATAACTCAGCCCACGCCTCATATTACCACCTGGTTGCAGGTTATATGTAAGTTGTACATATGCAGTTCATCGTGGGACACTTAGTCGTGCACCGCAGTACGTGAGACATGAGTTCGTATAACATTTTATCAAATGACGAGTTCTTCGTTAAACATTTCACAGTGGAATACATTTGTACGTATCTTACAAAATACGGCGATAGTTTGCAAATAGTACTGTTCCAATTAGATTAACCCTAACCTAACCTAGTAAAGACATCTCCACATGTTGTAGCATACGTACAAATATACTCCACGGTGAAATTTTTAACGAAGAACTCGTCATTTGATTAAATGTTACACGAACTCATGTTTCACGTACAGCGGCGCACGAATAAGTGTCGTGCGGTGAACTGTTTACGTACAAATTACCGGATACGCTGTTTGCAAGTGCGTTATTTTCGAGAAGTTTCTTTTCAGATGTCGACAATCGAGATGAAAGTCTACTAAGTTGGTACGGACCATGTCTTTGCAAGCTTCCATAATTGTTTAAGTAGTTTTTGGTTGTAACCGAATAAATGGAGATATACTCTAATTGTATTAATTACTATTGTAAATAAAAAATAGATTAATTATGTAATTAAAATAAACATCATATACTTACTATTCAAAAGTAAACAATAATGAACGATTATAATATAATATGTATTAATCTAATAAATACAACAACATTGTTGATAAGAAAAAATATAAAAACATTAAGATAAGTTTATTTATTATACACCGGCGGCATGTTCAGACTATAGAAACACGTTTTGGCAATCTTTTCACACTTATTTCACATATTAAAAAAAAACGGCAGCTCGTGTTTGAAAGGGGAGAGTAAGAACACGTAGTAAATGTAGACGTATTTAAAGTACGAAATACCTATGAAGCAAACATGTCTGAAAAATATTATTCAGTAAAAAAAAATATAGATTGAAAACAAAAATAAAGTTTTTGCATGTTTCCCTGATATATGAAATTTTCGTGTATATTTTTCTGTAGTTAACGATTTTTGCCCACCCTATAATCTGAGATTCTATTCGCGAAAAAGGGCAAACGAAGAACTCAGATGGAAAATTATACCGAATATAATTTACTATCTATATAATATATAATGTTTTTTAACATTAACATTGAAAATATAAATCGCGTTTCGACAAAATAATAATAACGACGGACATCTGATGTACCAAATATGGCTGTATTCTCAATTTTAACACATCGACGTTGAAAATATTGCTCTTTTGTGTTATTAATTTAATTTATTCGTTCACAAAATGTTAATTTCTTATATGAGAAAATATAGGGAATCATACTGACATATGCGCATTTTCCACAACATAATCCATAGATTATTCTACCTTAGACCTTCACATGACACCTGGGTCTTTACGCATCTATAAAGCTGTTGAATCTTTTTTATCTTTCATCACAAATAATATGTATGGATGATAGCACCTTCTGTGGTCTCTCAATCAGAATAGTTTAACCAAGTTCCAATTTGAAGTAATTGTTGCCGCTTTTCTATACTCCTCAAACCTCATATTCTGTTTGTATGAAAATTAGTAGATCAGTAATCCTATTTTACCACGTTTTTATTAGCTCGTATTCTTGTTTGTCCGGTACAGATTTTTTCTTGTGTGTCTAGTACAATTTTTTCTTGTTTGTCCAAGATTTGTATTGGACGATTGAAGTTTTTTAACTAACTTCCCGACTAGGTAGACATTTGAAACTTTTAGTATATATCAGAACACTACGACAATGTATTCTTTTAATACTTTTGGCCATCTTTAAGCAGAATTGGATTCATTTTCAGTTAATTCTGTTTTGTATGTTTCGGAAAAAATTCGTTAAAAGTAATATTTACTAATTTACTACTCACTATTATTGGTTGCTAAGGGGGTCCTAGCAACTAAATTATTAATATATACGTGCGTTACTATGGAAATCAATATGAAATGTCAAAACGACATTTCAGTATTCTATAATATTTATTCAGTATTTATATCAAGTACAAAAAAAAAGTATTTATTAATACATAGAATTGTCAAGTTTATATGATTCAACAGAAAATTTAAACACATGGTATGTAAAAAGTTCTTTTTATCTTGTATAATTATTTGTTTCACTTTTATATGTTAGCCATAAGCTGCATTTTTATAAAAGAATATTTTCTTCAATATCTTCGATATATCAAGGTTAATATATATTCTAATATTTCTATTTATGTTGTTGGTCAAGTACGTCACTGGTGTCTGAGTTCCAAGTTATTCGTATTTCATATATTTTTTCATGAAGATTCATTTTTTTGTAAATACAGTTTGAAAAACTTCAATACTTTCACCGAAATAACATTTTTATATTTGTTAATCAACAGCAAAACAAAATTTTCGAATTATGAAATGATGTGAGCTTTTTTCAATCATATTATGTTTCTTCGCCAGATATAGTTTGGATTCAAAAAAAATCATTTTCGCAATCATTTAAGATACGGACGGGTACGGATACGGAGGACGCGCATCCTGTCAGTACGGCCAACTATTTATGGGCCTAATGCGGCCCGTGAGTCCTCAGTTACTCATTCCTGATATTAGTATATCTCCGATAATTTGACAACGACAAAATCCTTCGATCGGTGACAGACACGAGCTTAGCAGATGGCGTTGAAAGATTCCTGAAATACCTACTTCAAAATAATTTTCTAGCCTATTTTTGTAGTAGAACTATTTATATTTCCATTCATTAATACAATTGGCAGAAACTAAACAGTATTACTATATTATATACTATTATAACACAAAATAACGACAAAATTGATAATGTTTATTATTTTTGTTTTCACCTAGAATAAGAGCTTGCCAGATTTTTTATTTTACTTACTGCAATTATTATAATTTACCTTAATAACATAACAGTATTTTATGATTCGTATAAATAATTTACACTAAAAAACCGACCCTATGACTCCAACTCTTCAAGATCTATTCAAGAAAAGTGGAAACCAATAAAAAGTTAAACTAATCAAATAAACATTAGTAAAGTAATAAAAATAATGTAAATGTTGCAATAACACAAAATTATAGCCACATGAACTTTATTATATTATTGTATAGGTTGTACGCTTCTATCGTCATAAGTTTGGTTATAATTAATTTAGGAAAGATTTCGGATATTATAATGTACCTATAACATAAATTATTGTTTGTCACTTCATTAATACTTTGGACGCGGAAGACGCACACGGTGCGTAATGACCAGGCGGCCGATCGATGTAATTAACGTGCATTTTAAAGGGGGCAATTAAAATCTCATTATCTATTCAGCAGCGAAAGCGTTAATATATGAATACCTTCTATAGGTATTATGATATAATATGATAACTAATTTTACAATTTTCAATACAATTTTTGTTCAATATAGTTTTTGATAATCGTATAAAAGATACATTGATAAGGATATTTTATATTATACATTTACTAAATTTAATAAACTATTATGTATTTTGTTTTTTATATTTTGTAAATTTCCTATGTGGGAATAATATAATGATTCGTCTGGCAACACCGGTACTCGACGCCAATTTCTATGTCCGATTTGTAGGACAAGGTCATTGTGTTAGAAGCGTCGCTTTTCGCGGCCACCGGTTTATCGCTAGCGCTGTGTTCGGCGAAAAAACGAAATAATCTCTTGAATTCGCGCCAAAACGCCAACAAGGTAATAGAAGAACGACCCAATATTTGAAAATAATGATGTCTTGCATCACTACCGCTTTCCCAACGAGCCCAATGGGCGACAAAGACGGGTAGTGAGTGAATTTGAATTTAGAATAGCCTAGAAAACAATAAAACCGCTTGTTAACTAATCGGGGAAAATGTTTTATTGTGCGTGCAATATTTCTATGTTCCCGGTCGTGTTCGATATTTAAATTAAAAAAAAAAAACTAAAAAATGTTAGGTGTTGAGTACTATTACTACCGCGAAGTTTTGTTAAATGGCGGTTATCCTCCCATTTGACGCTTATGTATACTTGGCGCAAGCGCTCTTTTGAAAAGTCAGTCAGTTGAAATTTAGTGAGCTAACTGGCAGTGCTGGTTTTTGTGCTCTTTTCCCGATAATCCGTGAATTAAAAAAACTTTGCGTAATGGTATGAAATACTTTGCATTTACTATTCAATAATATAGCCATTATATATATTTATAGTTATTATGCAATGCTTCTTTAATCATAACTCTTTTTTTAATATTAATCGGTGATTAACAATTTATTTCTATTTTCAAAATTTTAATATACTTACTTAGTTCTAGTGGCAGAAGATTAAGTTATATAAACATTATATGGTATGGTTTTATGTCAATAGGCTAGGGCCAGTTTAATAATTCGTCAGTTTTTTAAAACATTTCGGTCTATTTTATTGGTAAATTTGCATTTTTTTTTCAATAAATAGTTATCACTTACATATTAGTATGTAGTCTTATCAAATAAAGATAACATTTATTTATCATTTTAGTTTATTTCTAATACTAGATAATATAGTCACAATAAAGCTAGATGTAACCATTATGTAGTAAAGTTGTAGATAATGCACTGTTATCTATGTCATACAAAACGTCAACTAAATAAATAACAACAATATTCATAGTATTTAGAATATCATTTGGTAAGTACCTAACCTAACATTAAAATCTAAGCGTTATATATAATATATCGGGGATGTTAAGACAAAAAAGGGCCTAACGTTATCTTCAGCGTTCCAAACGTGCATCTACAATGATTATTTTGGTGACAAAGTTGGAACTATGGTTACTTACGCCCTTTTGGCTTGGCAATCCATATATATATATATATCTACTCATATGTACCATAAACCAATACAATAAAATAAAATTAACAATATGGATTACCAAATAATACGAACTTGAGATGCATATTAATATGCATTACAATTTATTAAAAATTACCCATTACCCTAGTAATGTTCGACAACATTTTTGTTAAGCTAACCTAACCTAACATTAAAAAAACACTGCTTTATTACCTTCCAGTGTCACATTCGTTTTACAAAATTATGTAATTAACTATTACACTTGCCATTTTGATCAATTCGCATGACATTTGAAGGTTTTAATAAACTTTAACATTACAATTTAAACATAAACGTATTATAGTTACATTACGTACGAATAATAATAACAAAACAGTATTATTGATTATAGTATGTACACTTTGTGACCTTTCTATATATTTTTTTAATCCAGCGCTTTAACATTGTATTTCTGTTTTTTTTCTTTGCTAGACGAGTTTTCCCGGGTTTTTATAAGTCATTCGACGTTTATAATTAGAATGAACTGTTGTATGAATCGTGCAACATTCTTTTATCTGAATCTGACAAACCAAGTGACATTAAATGGAGAATCAATTTATTTGAAATTGGAATGTTAGCTAGATGTGACCAATCACAATCAGCATTCATGAACCGTTTCCTGTAATTATAATAATGTTGCCGGGCCAAGAATATTGGCGTTCCCGTTCGCGTTCGTTTCAAAAACGTTTTGAACAATTCAATAAATTATCAATTTTCCTGCTGTCCTCCTTACTTAACTGTTTTTAATATACCCGAGAGTTCTGGGTTCGATTCCTGGCCAGGAAACAATATTTATGTGATTTTCTCAAAGCCTGGGTGTTTGTGATTGTTCGAAATTACTAACAACCACCTTGTACGAAAAAGCAAGGACGTCATGGTTATTAAGGCTATACCTTAGGCGATGCGCGGATTGCGGGTCGCGGGTGCAAATGACGCATGTCAAACGAAATATAATTTGTCATATAAATCCAGCATGTGTCCATTTAATGTTCTGTTTATTATTCTATCAGTAACAATAATAATATATTCGTTGACATGTTTTCTTTTTAAAGTAAATGGGTAACGTTTTTAGTCATTCACGATTTAAGAATTAATACGCCCGTCGCCATCACGAAACAAATTGACATGTTTCCGAAACTCTGCGAATGGCAGCGAGTCCAAAATTTCGTCGCACCTATAGTTGAAAATTATTTGCCATTTCACTGATGTATCACCTTAATAACAATAAAAAAACTTCAAAACATAGACAGTAAAAAAACGATAGAAACTATGCAATAAATATTTGTCAAGTATTTTTTTTATTTAATGAGCATTACACAATACCTATTCATGAAAGTAGCATTCGTTAGTTAGTTACATAGTTCAATTGAAAATATTATATTATTAGCAAGCGCAACTACGTTCAAACTAGAATTTGGAGGTTGTCTGTCGTCATCTATAAATCAAATACTATTACCTAGATTCAAAAATATAAAAGATGGTCGCAATTATCAACGGAATTTAAAATATCACCTTATATTAATATTATATTGTTAGTAAATTTATGAATGATATAACCATAGCCATTAGCTTATTAATTATTAATAAATACGTATGTACCTAAAAATAAACATGACCATAAAATAATAAGATGGGATCCTTTTTGAATTGCAAGTTTATCATTGTACCTATTTAATAAAAAAAATATTTTTTAGACGCGTTGAAACAGTTTAAAATATAAATTATCAAAAAATGTCTCCAATTGCAAGCTTCGTATTGTTCCATTAAGTACCTGTGGTAGGCGGAGTATTCACCTTAAAGCACATCTTCATGACTGCGATGAATGTGGGTTCAAGTCCCATTTGGTTAAATTTTATCATACGATTTTTTGTAAGGTGATAAATAAGGGGTATTAAACAAAATGATTGTGTTGAATTCTTTGATATTACAATTGATATTTTTCTATACGTATCTTGTGAGCATGGCAACACTGTCGGTAAAAATAATTCAACTTTGAATGTTAGGCCACCTAATAAGTTTGTTATGCTAATGTTACGTGATCACTGGTCGCACGGATCTTTATTCGTCTCATTGATCAGCATTTCCCAAACATCACAACTGTACGTTCCCTCAAACCCGTTTTGATTAGCTTTGAAATACTCATATAAACAATTATTATTTCAATGGGTTATTTGGTTGTTACAAAACTCAGCTTATATTTTGAATCGTTGTTCTGGTTTTTTTATTATTTAAAATAACCAATAGGTAAAACGAAAGTAATAAAAAAAATCGCTATTGAACCGTGATACCAATATTTTTATAATACGTGTTTAGGTAGGTACTATTTAAACTTTATGGACAGACTACGTATTAAATTAAATGTATCTATAAATTAAATTATTCAATTTGATGTAGATACCTATGTTTGACGAAATTTTATGATTGATAATTGAGGTGTTGATAATTAAACTAATACAATTAGTACACCAATGACAAAGTTAAGTAAATCGGCTTAAATGTTAAATTATATTTTATTAGTATTTCACAATAAAATCATTTTTTTATAATATAACAATATGTATGTTTAAAATATAAAGACAATTAATCAAGTAAAATACTCACATTGTTACAAAAATAATAACACATTTTATCTGCGCGTATATTCTAAACACATGGCGGCTATCAGAGGCTGTCGACGGTAGTTTTATGTATCATATTTATGTATTGATGTATTTAAATTGTAACAATAAGTTAGCTGTCTAAACACTCTAAACTAAACTATCAAAACTGTCTATCTCGCTCTAAAAGTTAACACAGCCAAGAGAGGAGCTGCTAAAACATAGCACTTTTTGACAGTTCAGACGGTTAACTTATTGTAACAATTAACCGCTTCGATACATAAATATGATAAACTACCATCGATAGCCGCTGATAGCTGCCTTGTGTATAGAATAGACCCAATGAACTCCAATGTTCAGAATGACAATATGCTTATATATTTTGATACAAAGAAGTTGCATGCTTGTATCATGCTTAATAGGTAGGTACGGTATGTGGTGTTGTAAAAACGATTCCTAACTATTTTTTAAATCATTTGTCGCTTGTAGTCGTTGAATCCTCAGCACCTCAATTATATTATATGTAGGTAACTATGCAATTCTACTGAATATGTATAAATACATACGAACAAGAATTGGCAATACCTACTAATACTAACATTGCTAAACTCACCAGATGATCGTTTGGTTCTCAAGTGTGCGCGATCTATAAATATTTCGATACACCAGTTCAATAGGGGAACAACTCATAAAACCTTGTTCCGAGATAATGGCGTTTGAATTTTTTGCAGTAATTCTTATTTTAATTTTAAAGCCTTGATTTCGATGAAAGTGTATATTTTTTTGTATTTGATTTAGTGGAATTCATCAATTCACAATGAAATTGTACATTTTAATAACGAATTAACAAATAAATTTGATTATATAATGGAATTACTGATTAATCTTAGAAAGGATTATTCGATTTTATGACACATTGAAGAAATTTTTAATTATTTTTTTTGCTGAATTATAAAGAGGAGACATTTCTACATCAAATGGCATTCTTAACTCAAAACCTTTAAATTTTGAGTTGTTCCCCTATTGAACTGGTGTATCGATTTGAAAGTTGTTCCATTTTTTAATTCACAGAATCTATTATTTATAGCTGATAATGCAATATGTCTGTATAAAGATTGAATTACCTACCTATTTTTGTTAGTAGGCAATATTTGCTGAATGCGTGCAAATAAATAGAATTCGAGTGTAAATATTAAAAAGTGTGAACGTAAGCTTCTAAAACGATTTTTAATAATACACCTCTTTTGACAAAATCGAAGTAGCATCAAAAGGCCATATTATATCGAAATATAATGACAATTATTCCAAAAATCTTACTTAGTCTGGCAACATTTCGCGTTTCGCAATCAATATACAAATATTTTTTTAATTAATATACAATGGTGAAGTATGAAAACTGCAAATATATAAATTCAATAATAAAATTGTAAATGAATATGTAGTGACTATAAAAATTAAATAATTCAATAGTTGCTTTATCATAAGTACATTGAATAAATTGACGCTTCTTTTTCCGCATATATTATGTACTTATTAAGTATTTATATAGTAATAAAAAATACACTCACGGTGGCCGCGCGGCTTAAGCGTTGGACTATAAAGCCGTGGGTCCCAGGTTCGAATCCTGGGTCTGGCAAGTGCATATATTGTTTTTCAGTATGTGTGTGTCAGGGTATGAACCTAATAGTTTGAGCAAGTGGCTGACATCCACTGTGGAGGCTCATATAATCCTATTAGGATCGGAGTCGGATATTAAAAAATAGTATATCAACATGGTATCTGTTTACATTTTAGATGCCACAGTGAAAATAATATAATACGATGTATTTAATACTGGTAGTGTTTCGTGTGTGCGTATATAATTGATACCTACTCAAAATAATTGTCATTAGTCAGAAACGAGTAAACGACACTAAATTATTTATCGCGCGCTCAGATTCTTGGAAGCACGTTTTGCTTCTAAATGATAATCATCTGAAAATGCATAATAATTCATGTTAACTGATCAGTAACTTAACTAACTAACTTAACTAACTAATCTAACTTAACAGTTAACTAACATTATAGGTATGCATCTCGGCCTAAGTCTCTACGTCACAGATTATTTGGCATTTAACAAGGATAACAATTAATTAATATCACAATATTATTATATAGAATTAACTACAACAAAAATATGTAAATAACAGTTCATTTAATATATTATTCATTTTCATCATATGAATGACTTCATTTACAGGCTCCCGTCGATCTGACCCCACTCCGTGAAGCAAAGTTACCAGTGGTCTGGGTTCTGGGAGGACCAGGCTCAGGAAAAGGCACCCAATGTGACCGCATCATCGCCAAATATGGCTTCACCCATCTGTCAACCGGAGACCTTCTACGCGCAGAAGTCGCCAGCGGATCTGACCGTGGAAAGAACCTCACAGCCATCATGGAAAGGGGAGAACTCGTCCCGAACGCGATTGTTTTAGATCTCCTCAAGGAAGCCATGCTGCTTAAAGTATCCAGTTCGAAAGGATTCCTTATTGATGGATACCCACGAGAAAAAGATCAGGGAGTAGCTTTCGAAAGCGAGATTCTTCCCTGCACAATTATCCTGTATTTTGATGCATCTGAAGATACGTTGACAAAGAGACTGCTTGGACGCGCTGTCAGTTCAGGACGCGCTGATGATAATGCCGATACCATCAAATTGAGACTGCAAACATTCTTGAAGAACAATGATCAAGTTCTAGCCAAGTACCCCGAGAAACTAAAGCGGGTATGTAAAAAAGAAAATAAAGAATATATACCTACCTACTATATTATATGGGGACTAATGAATAATGTTAAAGGTGTCATAGCATATTATTATTATATATTTCTTAGCATAGACATTTCTTAGCATAGACATTTCTTAGCACAGATATTTCTTGGCATATATATTTCATCCTATTATTCTAAAATTGCACCCATCAATGAATTTATTAATCGCAAAATAAATTAAAATAATAACAAGATAAAAAGAACTTTTTATTTACAACGTTTTTAAATTTTCTGTTGAATCATATAAGCTTGACTTGACTAGCTTAAGATCAAAAAAAATTGCAAGTACTTGATAGAAATAATACTAAAATGTGATATTGATTTCCATAGTAACGCACTATATATTAACATTAATAATTTAGTTGCTAGGACCCCAGACCCCTCTAGCAACCAATAATGGTATCAGAATAACTTTTCATACAAAACAGAATTAACTAAAAATTAATTCAATTCTACTTAAAGATGGCTAAAAAATGCATTGGCACCGTGTTCTGATATATTCTAAAAGTTTCAAATGTCTAGCTAGTCGGGAAGTTAGTTAAAAATCGATTGCAAGATTTGTTCCGGACAAAGAACCATCGGACAAATTAGAATACGAGCTAAGAAAAACGTTGTAAAATGAGTTCATCTTTATAGGATCAGAGTATTTTCTTCATTCATTACATAAGTACCAACTAAATATGATGTAAAATTGTGACTGATGATTAAACATATTGGTGAAGGTTTTGGATCGATATGATCATCACCAAGAAATTCAGATATTTTTGTCTTATAAATAAATACCCCATTTTGGAGCGGCGGATCATCCCTAAATCTTAATATGATGTATTGTCACCGCATTAGTGTGTACTGAATTTAATTTATGTGAATACGGGATTAGATCAAACTTATTAACTTTACTTAGGTTTTAGATATAAATATATTATAAAAAAAAGCTTCTTAATTTATTTATCCTTCGTTTTGTCGGGTTTCTTCTCTTTTGAAATGTTTCTACCAATTCTAATTCTACGCGTATCCTGTCATGTCAATTTTAGTTTGGAGGTTTGTAAAGATACATGGAATAAAAGTAAATGTACCACTGTTATTCATAACCAGACTTTATAGGCTTCCATATAGAGAAGATTTTGTTTTTTTTTTAATTTTTTACGAGGAGTCATTCGATCAACTTGATTTGATGTCAGAGTCAGATAATCTGGTAGTACTACTCCAACTTCTCACTAACATGTCAATATTTATTAGAAAACTTTTTATTAAAAATATCTTTGTTTTAAAACCATTATAATATAGTTCAACTATTTAAACGCTAATTCAATCAAGAGATTGAATTATATTATTTCAAAACTTGCTCGCGATTCCAGAACATTTTTGATATGTTTGAATTTATAACTATTAAAAAATATATGTACGAGTACGTTGGCAAAATTTCATGTTTTTTAGTTGTTTACGTCTTGCTTTGGTTACTTACTTAAGTATTGCTTATTGTGATTTTACGTGATTATTCGCCATTCTAGTTATAATTTCATTGTGGCCCTATCAAATAAATATCGGAGCACAATATGTTTCAAATTATTAAATGAATTTGTTATGCTAAACAACGAATAAAAGCTCCATCTACATATTATAATAAAAAAGACTTTCTTCGATTTTTTGTATAAATAAACTTAGTCTTCACGACTGCTGTTTTGGGTTAGATTAATAAATTATTTTCTTCTTCTTTCCCAGATCAATGCTGAAGCGTCCGTGGATGAGATTTTCGCACAAGTCCAGGCCGCCATGGATGCCATCACAAGCTAAACAAGAATACTCATTTATACTCGTTATTCACCCAAATATCACAAAAGCTCACCATTTTATTTACCAATCTAATTTATTAAATCATGTTATTGTAATTAAATAAAGTATATATTTTTTAATAAATTATTGTCTTTATTAATATTGTACCTGTTACATTTACGAATATCAATAGCTCAATCAGTTATCGTTTATCAAACATTTCTATCTTAATTAAGTAAATTTTACAACATTTTTAATAACTTACAATTCTGAGGGAACCTTTCAAAATTCAAACCTACGGCGAATAAATTGTAAAATGATTGTTTTTGTTCAGAATATGTAATTTCAATAATTATGTAATCACAAACATTATTTGCACTCTCAAATTTAGTCACTATGTCAAAGTAATCTAAAGTACACGCATGGTATCTGAAAAATTATGTTTCGCATAGCCTGTCGCTGTTGTCGCATTGCTGGTTTTAAAGTATTCTTCTTGGTCGTGCACTCATGGCTGAGGATCGTGACCACATTTAAATTTCGACATCCTTTGAGCGACCAAGACTTTTTTTTTAAGTAAAGAGTTTTAAATCCTTTTTTCAAGTGGGTATTTGCGAAAACGTCTGTATTGTATTTATTAGGTCTAGACCTTTTCTATTTTTGTTACACTCACAGACGCGGTAATACACCATGCATAAATCGATTGTGTTATATCGATTCTTCTAAAACGAATGAAAATTAGCCCCTAAAATAATAAGGCCTATTATAGCAGTTGCCCTTTCTGCCTTCCAATGTCAATATGGCCTGTTTCTAAGTATGCACAATATCTCAGCCAGTTAGTTTCCTGGATACCATAAATGTAGGTAATCAATATGTCGTTAGCATTATTTAGGTATTTGATGTATATGCCAATTCGCTATCTCAAGTATTTAACAAAATAAGTTTCCAACCCAAACGACAGTCAATATCTATCACCGTCCCCTAAGCATGGGGTCCACAGGGTCCAAACGACATATCGAAACTCAAACATTTTCAATTCTTACTTTCACAGTCATGTATACCTATAAACATAATTATTATTACCCTTGAATTATGAAATTACCAAATTACTCGATTACGAGTTGTGTTCATTTTGGCTAGTAGGTAATAATGTTTACAAAAAAATGGACCCTTTTCCCAAGCAGTGATTTAATAATTAATTGTGTTGGGTAATTATTTCATAAGGATATTATGTATGTGGTATTGCCTGATTATAATTATAACATAGATTAATTAAATTCAGAGAACTTGGAAAATCCGATAAGGAAAACACCGGGAAAAGGTAGGTACGTGAGAGCCAGGATGGCGATCTATCCCCAACTATAATAACCCTCTCATTTTGCTTGCCTCTACATTACTTACAGTACGACGATTATATATTAGCCGACACGTCAGAGCGCGGTATGTCAAACGAAGTAAGAGGTGAAGGTATCTATTTGAAATTGGATGGAGATTAGTAGTAAATGGGAGCATAGAGATGTATATTGTGACACATATGAAGCGTCTAATTCCAAAAAGCGATAAGTCCACATTTGGTCAAAATCGAAAAATAAATACGCACGTATTCTTTGTATAATTTTACACAATATGTATTGATCTATAAATTCCAAAACGCGACATAACCCTATGAAAAAAAAATATTTTAAGTCTCGATTTATTACAAAAAGCGCGTGTTTCATATTATTTAAAGCTTGGTTGATTTCGCGCGTGTTTACGTCAACCAATAAGGCAAAGCTCAATATTGAAAGGGGCGTTTCCCATGCTGTAGCATTTGGTAAACTCATGACAGTGCCACGGAAATATGTGCCTTATGCGGAATAAATTAAAAAGTGAGGTAGAAGTAGCGCTACGTCCAATTTTATTTTGCCTATATTTATTACATTTAACAGTTTATCGGCTGAAACAAATTGCCATCTGGTTCTAATTTCGACATAGAATACAACGCAAGAAACAATCTCACGTTAAAACAAATAATTGAAGCTTGAAACATAAAAACATTGTTTCCCAAAAATATTGAATTGTGGACTTGTCGCTTTTTGTAATTAGACGCCTCATATGTTGGATTTTTAGGTTCCTACGGGTCAAGAGACATGACGTTGCAAATTAATGAAAGCTGAGGAGCCGCAGAACTTTGCACCGCCGCGAAGTATAAATGACCATAATCTAGAAGAGGTACAATACACTATTTCCTGTAATAAACAATCGCTTGGATTTAAATAATAATTATGTATTATTTAAAATGGGAAAATTTGATCATTCTTTTCATTCATCTTCTACAACATTTTTTTTACTAATATTTATTATTAATAATATTATAGTTCAAGTAAACCAAATCTATTTTATCATTTTCCAATTTTTTACTGTAGGGATTCATTCTGAAAAGAACGTTAATTTAAATTAATATTTTGACGGTTCAAAAAACAAAAGAACAGTGAGCATTAATGTTATTATTTGCATGTGACGCCGGTCAATCAAAATTAAGTTCAGCGAATTATTAACACAATCAATTTTTAATTCAGGAAGCCATGGGATGCATGGGAAGTAAGGATAAAGTTAGTTCATATTTACATTGATTTTCTACCTGTAATATTAACTTATTTCTTGCATCAAACGTCATTTAGTTATCAATTCTGTATTACCTTCAGACAAGATAACTCATGTGCCGATTATTCAATTAGACAAGGGGCAAATTCAAAATATAAGAAATAGAATAATATCTATTTCATAAACAATGAATATAATCACATTACTTTTAATTCATCGTTAAACTATAATGAGAATATAATACATATCACAATTTTTGATGACCTATCTCTCAATATGCAGAATATTACAAATTAAAAAAGACTCAATAGTAAAATATAGATGTGATTTCAAATTCAGTACCTAAGGAAGTAAGAAATTAGATATTGCATGTATGAATAAACTTTCGATAGATTCCCAACGATGTTTAAATATTAAATGAAATGTACCTGTCCATTGCCTTGGCCAGTTTCGCTTAAAACTATGAATACATTTATAAATATAATGATTTGTTCAGCAGGTCGTAGTCAAAACCTCGGTAAAATGTATAAAAACGAAACGATTTGCGCCAGAATTATACATAACTGACTATGTACTACATGTAGAATTATTTTCTTTTTTGTTGAAAAAAGTTCTAAGATCATTATATAATAATACAAAAAACTACTCCCCTACTACATTTCCTGTGCTAGTTTATAAATGTCGTATATTGTTATATGTAAATTACTGCAGTACCTATAAGGCCAATCTTGAATCTCGAGAAATTAATTTTCCGAATTTACGAGAATTCTCATTTCGATCAATAAATTGTCACTATGCTAAGCCGTCCAAGAAATTTGGTATCTCATTTGTATTGGCCGAAAGAGCTAGAGAAAAAAATCTTAAGTTTGATTCTGAACGGAATTTGTTCAATTTCTCGAGAATTCCCGAGAAAACAAATATCCTTGATTTCGAGAATTCTGAAATATCGAGAAATCACAAGCTCAACACACCAGTTAAAGAAAGCGTAATGCTACTTGGCTAATTTATATTTTACAGTATTATAAATAATCAATACTTACGTAGATACATAAAAATATTATAAATAATATTACTTATAATATTACTTATATGGCCCCCACAAAGGGGGGGCTGACAGGGCTCTATCCTGGGGGCCCGGGCTCAGGAAGGGCCCGGCATGGCGAGTCGACCAAATAATTAGCATAAACACAAATCACAAATTCTCTCAATAGTAAAAAAAGTCGCCTGCAGGCTGTTTTTCATTAATAATGACGTTATTATTTCAAATTATGTGGTTGTACGATACAACTTTTAATAGTGTATCGATACTTGACAACTCCATAATTCAATTGGATGTATTAATATATTATGTAGGTATAAAAAAACACTAAAATACACATTCATTTTACCGCGTACAGTAGACTATTTGGAAAATGCTATTGTAGAGCGTCACACTGCCTTTATCTTTAGTAATAGGTAGGAGGGGGACGCCAAAGATCCTAGCCTGGGGACCCGCTTCAGGATGTGTGAGCCATGATTACTTATATAAAGATCAACTGACAATAATAAAAAAAAACCATTTTAAAAACGTGTAGGTATTTTTTGAACGCGCTCATCTTATTAATTCGTTTTTTTTTATTATTTTTTCTATCAGTGAAATTTTGTCTCTCGAAGATATCGGATGGATTTTCGAATAATAATTGTAGACATTCATAGTTTAGAATTTAGATTATTATATTTTATTTTATTTTAAAAACATTGGTTCTTTTTAACACCAAGAAAGCTTGTCATATTATGGTAAATCAATGGTAAAAATAATCAACAAAATATTTAATGAACGCGTTCAACGAACGCACATTTTATATATTTACAATTATTTTTTTATAATAATTGTAAGTTTATTGTTGATATTTTCTTCTGTTATTTTTTTAGTTACCTGCATATAGAATATATTTTAAAACAATTTATAGTAAAAATTATATTAAATTACATTTGTCGTCAGATAGCCATAGTAAAACTACTACAACAGTGTCACTGCGTTCCACCTTATCCAGTTTTACTATAAAAAATAATACATGTTATATTTTGATATTTAATTGCACTTATATGTCAAAGGATGAATCTGTGGATGAAGAAAAAGCCTTGAGAGTTGCCAATTTGCCCGTCATATGGGTGCTTGGAGGTCCCGGATCAGGGAAATTGACCATAAGCAAGAAGATCGTTGACAAGTATGAATACACACATTTGTGTGTGGAGTATTTACTTCGCACTGAAATCGCCAGCCAGTCGGAGACCGGAAAACTCATCGAGGACAAAATGGCGAAGAAAGAACTAATTCCAGTGGATATAGAGTTGAAAGTCCTCAGAAACGCCATGTTAAGTAACGTAAAAACGACAAAAGGATTTCTTATAGACGGATACCCAATAAACAAGGACCAAGGTGTCGCATTTGAGAACGAAATACTCCCTTGTAGTGTTATATTATATTTTCAAGCGAAGGACGAAGTACTGCTGGAGAGAGTATTAACCCGTACTGATACTTTGGGAATGCCACATATGGAACCCGAGAGTCCTCCCGTCATCCAAGCAAGGATTCAAAATTTTTTGGTAGCCATCAACGATATAATTGCAATGTTTGGCCATAAACTAAAAAGGGTAAGCATATTTAAAAATAATTTTATAATAAAATGAATCCCACAACCAGCACTTAAGGGCGGACGTGCTCAGCGTGGGTCAAAATGGAGTTTTTTTTTCTATTTTCAAAGCATGATCCTCGACATACCATAATTGTTGTAGATAATTTATTTATATAATTTTGAAGCCTTATTATCCTTTATATTTATTTTAAACATTTGATGACTGCATAAAGTATTTTTATTACATAAAATAGTATTCTTTTAAACCTCTCGCTCTAATGTTTTAGAATATAGTCATATTTCAGTACATAAATGTGCAGTGGTGTTAAGATTTTTTACATTTATTAATTTTTAAACGCATTTATAAAATCATCAGTATAATTTATATCGACATTATTATAGTGAAATATTTACGATAAAAAATTATATTGATAATCTCTGTCATCCCAAATTTGACAAGAATTAGGCATTTTATTTTTCAAAAAATGGGCAAGATTAACACATTTGAAGATAATTCTAAAGATACTAATTATAAGCTATGTTTTTGACCATTCAAGTGTGATAAACATCATAAGAATAATGATTGCTTTATAATAATTATTGACCTAAGAATAAGGTAGTGTTTTTTTTAAATACGTCATGGCATTCCCCAGTGGTTAAGCTACAACATACGGCCGTAGCCATAAATTGACAAACTATAATTGAAGTAGGGAGTAAAATGATGTAAACGCGCGTGTTTGAACATGTAAGTACCGTTTAAAAAAAATCGGTTAGGTACATGTTCAAACACGCGCATTAACATCATTTTACTCCCTACTTCAATTATAGTTTGTCAATTTATGGCTACGGCCGTATGTTGTAGCTTAACCACTGGGGAATGCCAAAAGAAATGGCGTATTTCAAAAAAACATTACCTTATTCTTAGGTCAATAATTATTATAAAGCAATCATTATTCATAGGATGTTTATCACAGTTGAATGGTCAAAAACATAGCTTATAATTAGTATCTTTAGAATTATCTTCAAATGTGTTAATCTTGGCCATTTTTTGAATAATAAAATGCCTAATTCTTGTCAAATTTGGGATGACAGAGATTATCAATATAATTTTTTATCGTAAATATTTCACTATAATAATATCGATATAAATTATACTGATGGTTTTATAAATGCGTTTAAAAATTAATAAATGTAAAAAATCTTAACACTACTGCACATTTATGTACTGAAATATGACTATATTCTAAAACATTAGAGCGAGAGGTTTAAAAGAATACTATTTTATGTAATAAACATACTTTATGCAGTCATCAAATGTTTAAAATAAATAGATTATCTACAACGTTTAAGGTGTGTCCAGGATCATGCTTTGAAAATAGAACAAAAGCTCTATTTTGACCTACGCTGAGCATGTCCCCCCTTAATTAAATTCATCATAACATAATATGCTGACTATAGATTTATTTTGTGTGAATAAATAATTGTTTGAAATTTTAAACTCCTCTTTGTGGAAGAAATACCAATGCATTGTGCGACCCCATCCTGAAGTATCGCATAACAATATATTATTATAGTCATTACACCAGTCGTAAAAAACATAGAAATACAGTATTTTTCGTAATCACTGTGGAATTTTAATTTTCCAAAGATAATAATATCTAAATATTGTTTACAAGATTACAAACCTCGTTCAAAAAATCATATACCTACTTTATAATATTGAAAAAATATTATTATGCTCAGGTAGTAGTACCCACCCTCTCCTATCGTAAGACAGAGATTGTTCAGAAATAATTAAACAAATATAAATATGTACTACTTATTTTCAGATTTCAGCCGAATTATCAATAGACGAGGTTTTCGCCCAAGTCGAAAAAGAAATCGACACAATGATTTCCGAAAGAAACGAGAAAGCTACGGCGAAACCTTACTAAACTTATTTGACTGAAACTAATTTAATTAAAATTTTTTAGTGTTTCACGTTTTATTTTATTTATCTATTTACTCATTAATATTTGTATTGAAAAGAAAATGTACTGAAATTCAATTATATTATGTAACTACTTAAGCACTTGTATATATTTTAATGGAGATGGAATTCAAACATAATAATATTTAACAAGTAATAAAATCACACTGCTTTCGTAGGTACTTACTAATAATAAATATGCATAGTTGGAAAGTGTTTTCTTTTGAAACTACAAACAATGACAACAGCCTTGAAACCTATCCACAAATTATTTGGAAAAGTAGAATACCCGTGGTATAGTATAATATTTATTATATTATGCATATTACAGGATGTTTATATATTAATGACAATTAACAATGCTAATAGTTTTATTACGAGATCATCCTTAGATAAATTATAGATAAAAAGAGGTGATTTTTTACTGTTAATTTTCCTAGGGCAATGCATATAAAAATAATAATATAATTAATAATTATTCTAATCTATATCAACCATATATAAATAATTAACAGAATGTCGGTATTTTACAAATTTTTCATCGCGTACTGAATAGAAACAAATAATCAAAAAAAAAAAATTTTTAATAGGGACCCGATACCTATCTGTTTATATAGGTACAATACAAACCTACAAACTTATCTGAAGAATGGGATGGGGGAGCCACTGTCGAAAACTACCCAATCAAGACTCGTAACTGGACAAAATCTGACATTTGAATGAAATTTAAAAAATGGGTCCTATGGGTTCGTAGTTTCATTTTTGGCCATTCTACAGATAAGTTTGTAGGTCTGTAATACGGTAATTATTTGAATAAAATCACAGTCGTCTCAACAATCATTAAAATGGCCACAATCAAGGATTTACAATTTTGTTCTAGAATTAGCTTCCAGACGTGTCAAAATTATCTGTGGTTTTATTTATTTCGATTTTTAAAAACAGAACATACAATCCTCTTTTGTTTTATAGCCGATTCTTTGACAGATCAATTCTTTTAGAACCGAGGTGCAATTTTATGATATTGAAATTGTGATTGATTTGCAAATGTGTGTGAAATATTAACGACATTGTAGTTTTATTCGGTAAACCTTTTACTTATTGGAGCCATTCTTATGAAAATAATGGGTTGTTTATTTGGTAAAGACACGGTGAGTTTTTTTTTATTTATACAATATATACATTATGTATATTTATACTTATATCTATCTATCTATTATCCTGTCACGCCCCCAGCATTGGGGCATCAATCAATTTTGATGAACCGTTGCATTTTCATGTACCGTTAGATATCCGTCATCGTTTAGCCTAACCATGAATTTGTTAAAATATATTATGTCAATTTGAATATATCATACAGGACCATATCCGGTCCGGTTTAGAAAATCTCTTATCAATCTTAATATTATTTGGAACTTCCAACTGGCTTGAGCTTTTCCACGTTTTATCTTCAATATATTTGGTAATCATGAGCTTATGCAAGCTGTGATCCTCTGTGGGTGATATCTCTAAAAACTATAAAACAGGAAAACCAGTAACGGACGTTTAGGTCAGTCACATTAGACATGTTTATTACTATTACCTACCTAATCGCATAGTTATCAAATTTGTTATTTTACAATATTCGTTAGGGATAAAAATGTACGTAATTTTATTCTGCTTTGTCCATTTCCGTTCCTTATGCCACGTTCTCACGTGGCGATTTTTGTCGTCTGTATGTTGAATGACAGTTGAAAGTCATTTAATAAATGGAAACCAGGCGTATATTACCACCATGCAACTCTTCAAAGAATCCTTCGCTATTTTATTTTCTTGCATTATCCAGGTTCGATATTACACTTTACTAATACGAAGGATTTGACTGAAGCTTGCAAATTGGATAATGTTCGCGTGCATGTCTGAACGTATCAAAACTGGAGCGACTTCTGATAATCTGTGAATTATAAATACTTCATCGGGAGTTATTGATTTCAACAAAATTAATTTGTCTTATTTAAAATTAGCTATAGGCATATTTCAGCCGACTTCCCAAATGTGTTGCGCATCTACTTCATTCACATCATTTTTAATTTTTTTAGTTATTCTTCAAATCCCGGGACTTCTGCCTATTTCAGGGCCTTTACTATATCCCCTTTAGCCCAAAGTACAAGCGCGCACACAAAAAAAAATGTTACGGGGGGATCCATCCATAAAGCGTCAATGACATTGAGCTACTTTACGCGCTGCTTGTTGGCGAATTGACAATCTGCCTGTAAAGTTGCCCAGTGTAATCATCGAACAAGCTAACAAGCAGATTGTAAACAATCTACCGAGAAAAGTTGAAAGCCGGTCAACTTTACACGCTACACGTCGGCGTAGAGCGTAGTAGCGACCTCCCGGTAAAACTACGTTCTGTCAAAATAGTCGCTAGCTTGTTGGCTTCTCACCGAATAGAAAGTTTTGTGTGTCATCATCACAATCGCAGTAGCTGAATCGCCCGCTTTTAAATTCGCCAATAAATACCTCCTAAAGTAGGTCAAGGTAATTGACACATAAGTAATATTTTCATTCTTGTCAATGCGGTGAGAGGGGGCAGGATTAATGAAATCTAACAGGTGCCGCTATATTCCGCGTTTACCCCGCCTAGTAGTACTTATGGCCCCTCGTCACTTCAACCGTGGACTCTCGCATTTTTCCGGTGTATTCCCCACACCAGGGCACTCCGCACTTTGAGTACAGCAATAAAGACCTCACCTGCACCTGTAACGACAGGTGCTCAACTATGAGTTATTGCGACCAGTCGCATCTGGAAGTGGTTGGCGAATGCGCTTGGCCTAATAGTCATATTTTATAGGATCGTCAGTGTCCGTTTATGTCGTCCACGCTTGTATTTTAGAAATACCGCACCAGAATATTAAAACAAACATTGGATGCCTCAGATTGTTGTACCAATTCAGTCTTCAACTGAAAAACGCGTTGTGTGTCGGAGAAAACTGAGAGGAGAGGGGCTAACCCACAGAACAGATAATAAATAGAATACCAATAGGCTATATTCAATACACCGCATGGTGAAGCAGGCTTTTGAATGTGTGAGTGTCCTACAAAAATGAAGCACGCATTATGCACGTGCAATAGTGTGTGTAATACACCAACATTAAATGAGCGTAAATGCATAAACCGAGAGCAGTTTTCAGTATTCGACGTTAAACGTATTCTAGACACATGTTTAAGTTTAACCCGGATTCATCCTTACTCGAGTCGGTTACCTGCTATCGCCTTACCCGTTGTGTATTTCAGTTCCCATTATTTCTGAGTTCCCTGGGCTAACCCGTTGATAAGGTTAATCGACAGCGAAATTATCCGGGCCACGAGGTCCTGACGAAGGAGAAGTAATATTGCATTCACCTAAATAATTAGTATTATTTTCCTTCCTGTGGGGGGGGGGGTGTACGGAAACGAACCCCCGTTGTATACGCGCCTGCAATATTAAATCCAGCCCTATTAGAACAAGTGGCAGTAATTATTGGTCAGACGTAAAACTGTGGGTCTGAGACACATTCCACATTGAGTTAAAACCTGCTCCAACCATATCTATTTCGATCGTCAGCTTTCTTTCCGAAATGTTATATATTGTAATGTGTAGCTAGTTGATAGAAAATGAAAATTGTCCCTATCAGTATTGATTATAATATACTTAGGTACATATTATTATTAATATTATGACGAATGACAGGAGTTTGTAAATTAACAAAACTTCAGTCAAATAATTAATATTCCTGGCAAACATCTGAGTAGGTATATAAACCGAATGTATTGTATAATTAGTATATAATTAGAGTTACAATAATTGGTTAGCAATTATATTACTGATGGCAATATAATTATGTACAATAATAACCATAATTTATATTATGACCATTGTATTGCACAGTCTCACAGAGATGAATACGACATGAAGGCTGTACAAAACACTCCGGTGATATTCGTTTCCGGTGTGCCGGGGGCCGGAAGCCAGACGGTGTCAGAGACGCTTTCCCAACTGACAGGATATCACGTGATCAATCCAGGAGACCTTATCAGACTCGAGGCGACCAAGTATACCACGCTGCGGGGGACTTCCATCGCGAAGATGATAGAGCAGAGGATTAAAATACCAGAGGTTTGCGGAGTTCTTTACAATCTTAGATACGCGTTACAATATCATAAGCAATAGCCCAGTGGTGGTTTAAGGCTCTTGGAGCCAACTAACGGTCTGTCACCATGACTATATTAAATCAGTCAATTTTTAGTTAAAACACATGTAGGCATTTATTAATTTATTTTATGGTGTTAACTGTCAATTCATGGTGGAAATGAATTGCATTACCTATTAATTTTAATAAAACGCAATTTTACAGTATTAATTATTCTACCATTATTAAATTACACTAATTGAAAATGTCTTTCTGAGGCGGACGAAACCAGTTCAGTTAATATTTTTTAAAAGTGGAATAATAATTATTACCCGTTATAAAATTGTTTTTTTATTTAAATTAATAATATATGTAGGTATGTATGTAGTATTTTTATTTTATATTACAAAGTTTGTTTTATTGAATTCAAGTAATTTGCGTAAACCATTGATTTGCCATATGGCATAGGTACCTATTACAGAATATGCCTTTAGCTAAATTCAGCTAGGTACTTAGATTTTATTTGGAGAGCAATTTGGCGTATTAGCATTAAATAGTATGTAGCCAATGAGTATCGACTGATTAGTAGGGACTAGGTTGTGGTTTTCAGACAATGAGATTTTGAAGGTGGGCAATGTACGATTTTCGTTTGTAAGAACAATCAAACCTCATTGGAATACACAGATCGACGTACGCACGTATCAGTTTCATGAATTATGTATTTATTTCATGACAGGCTTGGAGACCATTTGCAAAATTTAGCCATTGCCATGATACAAGCTCTCAATGATTATTATAAGTAGAGTAATATACTTGCGATGCATTGGTTTTTCCATTCAGATTGTGAAAGAAACGTATGTATTTACGTAAGTATCACATCCCAAAAAATCTATGCCTAGCATTGATATAATACTACTGGATGAATCATATGCTTCTTAAAATGACGCCCAATTTTCAGCGACTCGGCCAGTGTTAAAACTTACTGTTTTAATATCAGCGGACTTAACTCGATATAAGCTCACTTAATATTTGTCTCGAAAACGACCTGGCAATAATTATGAGTAAGCCCGATCTAGCTTGCATCTTACTCTAACTAATAGTCAGCGCATGATGACTAGCTCTGTCCGCTCACACATGAATTTTTGGTAGCTTGCAAGCTTTGGGTTGCAGACACCCTTAGGGTCACTATTCCAAGAACGCAAATTTAGTTTTACAGCCAGGGCAATACGGGTGAAATTCGGGAATCCATGTTAACGGTCTTAACGCATTATACCTACAAGAAAATATTATAAGACGATATTCGCAATATCTTCTTTTTTCTTTTGTGGTACATTTTTAAAATGACACTTGTATGGGAACTCCTCATCTAGTAGTATATCAATGATGCCTAGTCAACTTTACTGTAGGTACATAAATATGTCCTAATAAAATTCATTAAGTTTCATCAGACCTACCTGTATTGAAACTGCTAACTTAAAATGGAGTAGATATTTTGTTGACAATGAGTTAGGTAGGTAACCACTTATAAGTTAAATTGTTTAGAGTGGGTATAATTTGCAAGCTGTCAAAAGTCGGTTTGTTTGGCGCTGTTGGTGTAACAGCCTCCACACATTCCACAGAAGATATATAAACATTAACATCTTATGCAACCACGTGAATTGTAAATAAACTATTTAAATTCACAGGAGATCATTTTGGACCTCGTGAAAGAAGAAATGCTGGAAAACTCTGATTCGCAAGGATTCATCATTAGCGGATTTCCCAAGAGCAGGCGTATGATGTCCTTGTATAAGCGCGAAGTGAAGACGCCTGAGAAACTCCTGTCGCTTCAAGTTGCTGATGAGATTGCCATCATTCGACTGCAAAGGAAGTTGGCTGAGCTTGGAATGTCACCAAAGGAGATACTCGACGCCCAGAACATGGTGAAGACCGCTGTTCCAAGAGTGAAGAGAATTAAAGAGACATTTACAGCAGGATCTGTCGTCACAGTAATTGTTTTTTTTTAATATTTTTAATAATATTATCTTTCTTTACTTTTTACGATTCCTGTCCAATATTTTGACTTTTGAAGCCATCTCTTTCCCCGTTAACACTTCCTGGACATTGCTCTGCTCCGTCGAACTTCTTTGACTGATAAGATTTTCTGTAGCTATTTGTCGTGGTGTATGATATATCTAGATACTCGACGCTTCTTCTTGTTAGGTGACCAATGAGCCCTTGGCGCTTTATTGATCTTAGTTAGTTTGAGGGTACAGTTTCTGGGTTGAACCAATTAACGCCAATTAAATAATGAAAAGCATTAATTATTTTTTTAATGCTATCTACGTTTATTTTATTTCATAACAATCAAATTTACGTATGTAATGATTTTCACTGTGGCCAAAAAATCGCTATAAAATATATACAATTATGTATCTTGGTAGGTAGCAGTAGCGAAGGGTGGAGGTAGGTTGTTAAGATCCGCCATAAATAGTGCATATTAAACTTTATTAGTCAGTCATACGTAGGATTTGTTTTTATTGAACTAAGACTACAATTTTATTTATAGATGGTATTGGTAATTTTTAAAAACCAATTAAACCCTACCTAAACCAAAACATAATAGTTTTGGTATACTTTGGGCGATACGACAAAATTTTGCACACTTTTTCATTCATTCTTATATGTTATCGTTGTATTAAGAATACATATTACAAATTTTGTTGGTTATTTTTTTAATTCATTAAGCCCTGCTTAAACCAAACTATAATAGATAAAAAATATTATTCTATCTATATAACATCGAATGTTATGTGTGATTTAATTGCACAATTTTAGATATTTTATAGATAGACCAGTATTTTTTGACTATTATTTATTATGGCTTGGTTTCGGGGCTTACGTAATTGAATTTTAAAAACTAACCAACACCGTCTGTAAATTATTGAAGTCTTATTTCAATGAAAACAAATACGTATGACTGACAAAGTTTAATATGCACTATTTATGGCTGATCTTCAGCCTTCTTCCACACTTTTTAAATGATCTGTTTCATAATGAAATGTTATGTAACTTGATGCGATGTAGATATTGTTTGAGATTGCCACAGTGTGTTCTTTCCTCTGCAACGAGCCCGAAACGTCGAGGAAAGAATGAGGAAAAACATGTGCCTGTAACCCAAAAATCTAATACGATAATATTAAGTATGACGTATCTAGGTATGTTTGTTGATAATTTTAAATGAACCTTTTTTTATTTTTTAAGGTGAACAGTTCTCATGGAAATTTAGAAGCTCTGCAAGAAACGATCAGGACGGCTTCCGATTCATTCAAAGATTTATTGAATACACCTGAAAATATGCATTTATTGAATTTGCCTAACTTGTCTAGTACTTTACCTTGTCAGTCAATATAAAACGATAATTATTACTGTTTTATGTCATATTATACTTAGATATCAAATTGTCATAATTATTACTACATAGTTTGAGTTGGCATGCTGATTGGCTAAATAAATAGAAATAATTTTCGTAGAATTTATGATATAATATAAAAACCAGTATAAATACTAACTCTACTATTCATAGTCTGATATTCAATGTCGATTCCCGTAGAATACTGTGTTTATTATATTTTTATTTATGTTTGAGATGTTTTATTATGAACAAAAGGATTAGTTTAATCATTTTAGCCGGGTTTTTGTTTGAATCTTTTTTTGTGCGCTGCAAAGAAAATGAGTGCGCGAGAACTGGTGAAAAAAATCTTCCGGATTTTTATTTATTGGCCACTTGCCACCGATCTAAGTTGAAGATAAGCGCTCAAGCAGATCGCCTATCTTTGGAGATGTGTAAACGATTCGCACACGAAAGAAGAGGAATGGCTATTAATTTTAGTCCTGCAGATAGAATAAACAATATCGGGAGGACGTCCACAAAGAAGAAAAATCTTAAAACGTGTATGGTATTGTCTTGTCCAGAAACAGAAAATTCTACATCGCTTATTTTTGATCGAGCCTACGACTATTATAGCATGTTTTCTAATCCAATTCGTAAGTATATATGTTTTCGTCAGAACTGACTTTAATATAGATCTAAAGGGGGCACAGACCAGGGACCCAAGTTGGCAGGGCTCCCATTGCCCTTTAGTCGGTTAGTAGATAGTAATTATTATACAGTTTTATAAGTTAAATCAAGAAGACTCCGAAAAGCCAAAAATGTCTCAATTATTGTGATTTTTTTTCAGAAGTTGGGAGCCCGATTCTAAGTGTCTTTCTAACGTTTGAATTTCTTGGAGAATTTTTCTCAGTATGGTAAACATACCTTCAACGCTTCAACTCATTGGAAAGATGAATGTCATTTTCGAATACATCTAAAAGAATATTGTACCTACCACGCGACAATTGACACCTTAAATTTAAAATTGCAAATTACATCAGCAAGGGCCTTTGCTTCAATTCGGGAAGAATTTCCAGATGAATTATTCAATATTGGGTCATCAAATATCTCCATTCATTAATCATATCATCATATACATATCACCAATATTTTATCTTAAAGGCTTCAAAGCTTCAATTCGGCTGTCCCACCTTGTTTCGCTCAATGGTTTGAGAGTAAATATTGGGATACGGTTAGATAAAACTTTCCAACGGCGTGTCAACCCGGAGAAATAATTATATATTTGTTAAACTATATTAATATAAATTGCTGAGATAAAAACATATATGTACGGTCTCTTTTTATCTTGGATTAGCTTAGACCGCCTACCTGGAAATGTCGCAGTTTTAACAAAAACGGTCGATTAAAAAATAAAAATTTTGATTAGCGATCGGAATTTTTTCCACAAAATGAGGTCGCGATCAGTGCTTCATATTTATGCTGAGTGCCGACAACTCAATAAATGAACTGGATTTATTTAAAACTCGGTAAAAATACACGGAATACCCTTAACCCTGGGGTTCCGTGGAAACCACTTGGGGAACACTGCTGTAAAAAACCACACTGCCCTTAACCTTAGCGATAGGTAGGGGAACCCGCCATATATCCTGGCCTGGGGGGCCTGCTTAAGGATGTGGGGGCCATGATATTATATACCAAATGATTCTCCTCGATTTTCCGCCCTTCAAATAACTGCCCACCCCGCGGGACGTCACTGCAGGTAGTGTTTGAATGTTTGGCAGCAAGAAAAGAACATGTGAGATTCAGACAGTTGAAGTAAACTTTACTGACTTATCGAGTAGACTAGGCTACACCTTATACTGGACATAAGAAAGTAATAGTAAAATTGTGTCAGATTGTTCATGTTGATTGTCAGATTGTTGATTTGGAAGTGTAGGCGACTCATTTAGGTGTTGGCGTCGCTTGGTAGGTATTATCAAATGACACTAAAACCATTCCAAAGTGATTTCGTCGTAAGGGGAATAAACTTGTCCTTTACTAGTAGTAGACATACGTAAAAATCACGTGGCACCTACAATCATTGCTGGAATATTTGGTTTGTATAAAAAATACGAACAGGTAAAATTAATTTGTGTATTTGTTACATTTTAGCGCTAATCAATTCATCTTGTCTGGACGGAATTGGTGTATTTTTTTTACAATTTTCTCAAAAAGAAAACCAGTCACAGGCCCAAGAAATGTGTAAAAAGTTTGGGTCTGCTTTGGCGGACGTAGCAACAGAAACGCGTACAAATGCCATATCAACTTTAGTAGATACTCTTTTACCATCCAGCGCTCTGAAGCAAGCTTTCATCGGTATGGACGACATAACAAAGGAAGGGCATTTTTTAAGATCCAACGGTGAACCATTGTCTTGCACGACATATCGTGCTTGGGCGCCAGGTCATCCGAAATATCGTCATCCTCACCAGGATTGTGTCACGATCGACTCGAATAGGATGTGGCGACTGGTCGATTGTACCAAGAAGATGCCATTTTTATGTGAAATATATCCAGGAGGATGGCAGTCTTATTATGACGTCGATTATTACGAACCAGTTGTTAATAATTACTGTTTGGATTATGATATTGCGAGGATAGAAAATTAAAACTTTACTTCTTTATTGATAATTGTAATAGTTTACAATACGCTAGCCTACTATTAGTTTGTGACACAGACCAATTATTCAAATAACTTCAATACTTTGTGGGAAACGAGCATTACATGTACACATGCTTACTACCACGATTGCGTTTGGCTTAGAACAGCGGTCTCCAACCTTTTGGACTTCGCAGACCACTAAACTCAAAATCTTGAATCCCGCGGACCACTACCACCTATTTTTTCCACACTAATAGTTAGGTATAAAAGAGTCGTCTGCATAATATTATGATATTATAATGCCCGAATGTGCAAGGACATAGAATTGCAAGAGTGGCCAAAAAAATATAATATAGGTACGTATAATCCCAACGACCCAACAGCATTACGTCGATTGCCAAAAATTTGCAGAAATGGAATGTGCACTTTGGAAATATAAGCTTGAAGTCTTAAAAGACCACGACCACAAAAACGTTATGGAGTTATGTATTTTTAAACATTATTTAATAATAAATACCAATAATGATGTTATAAATCAGTACATTAGAGGATAAACCACGGAAGTCCAGTTTTTACCGTTTCTGAGTTAAATATGCAGAAATTTTTATTTTATTTCATTACACAAATGAATGAAACACTGAAGTCCATAAGTAGTAAATTAACCGATATAGCTAATTAAAAAATCAATGAAGTCCAATTCACTTTAGTGCGTAAACAACAGGTGTCCTTTTTATGATGTTTATGCTCTAAGAAAAATGTTAATAAACCATTATAATAATTCCATAAACACGGAAGTCCAACAAACGTTAGGTAGGTATATATTATACATACTATAATTTTCGTTTTTCTTTGTAGAAATCCACACGTGCAATCAGATTTCGACAAAATTTGGACAGTAGACGGGGGTCGACAAGCCGGAGTGCGTGGTCAGGGTCTCAAATTTCAGATTTAACCCGTTGCACCCTGAGAATAGTTTTACAGTTTTTGCGGGAAAAAAGTCGCCGCGTACAAGGTCTTGAAACGCAGAAGTTAATGCTGCAACCCCCATGTTTTATTAAAAATCTAGCTAGAATGTGTACATTTAAAAAATATTGGCGTTCATTTCAGTTTGATCGGAGGTCAAATGGCAAAGTTAGATGCAAATAATTGTGTTATTAAAATTAATAACCGGCAGGTCGGCGCGGGCGACGTGTTACGAGTAGATCGGAATGCTTCACTCACGGACAATAATTGTATGTAGTGGCATCAGAGCCGGAATGCGTGGTCGGGGTCCCGAATTTCAGTTTTAACCCGTTGCACCCCGGGACAGTTTTATAATAATAAATTGAATTTGTACTACTTTTTTAGATATTTAAATGCAATAAAATGTACAAAAAAATAAAAATCTAAAATATCATATTTTTTTACTTTTTTAAATTTAATCCTTTACACTCTACGTAACTCCCGGGAAGCGCCGGGTGGTACAGCTAGTTATACATAAATAAGTATTACAAAAATGTTTGATTTATTCTTCAAAGAATATAACCACATGAATTAACCCAAAATTGTGTCTCTATCGCCATATACCTATTCAAAATGGATTTTCAATAAAATTAAATAAAAATTTAATTCGGGTTTCATTTGCTAAGCAATGATACCTGTGACGCCTGCGATAGCCTGCGTCTTAAAGATGTTAATTATTATTTCTTTTGAAGAAAAATAAAATTCAAAGACTTAAAGAATTAAATAAGATTGATATAACTCTTGCAAAAGAAAAATTTACCAGTATGAAAATAATAATGGTTGACTTGGAGAAGTGTTTATCTACTCCATATAGTTTCCATCTGAGAAAACTGTGGACGCTGAATTTTACAATTTACGATGATGCAAGTGGTGAGTGAGACACAACACTGATGTGGATGAAATAAAAAGTGAAGGGGTGGCAGTAAGATCGGCTGCTACTTAATGAAATGGGCATTTAGCAATGTTTTAGCAAATATTGAAGAGCTGACAATTTGGTACGATAATTAATTGCCATGGCCAAAATAGAAATATCATGATTGTTTTTTCATATACTTACCTGGTTTTTGAAAACTATTCCTACGTTGAAAATCATAAATCACAAATTCCTATTACGAGGCCACACACACATGGAGATCGACACTGACCACTCTATAACAGAACGTCAAAAAAGATGCTCAACTCTATGCAGATAATTGTTACTCCATGGGATTGGGTTCAGTTCGTAGGGAGATGTAAAAGAAACAAGCCTTTTAAAGTTATTAACATGGAGTTAAATGATATAAACAATTATTGCTCTTTGTATGCATCATCTTTAGCTCCTTTTGTGGCACTAAAAAAGAATATTGATGGCACACCCTCTTTATTTCTTTTTTATTTATATCTTAAGGGGACGCTCTACAGAACCGGCCTTGAGAATTGAAAATATGATTTTTTTACATGTGGTCCATAATAACTGGTCTACTAGTTAATATAAAAAGGTTGCCGCCAATGCTTGTCTCAATAAACTCCCTCCAAGTGAAGCTTGTGAAGTGAAGCTATGGGGTGACCAAAAAATAGTACTTTCTAATAAACGTTACTAAATTCAATATGTTTATCAGTTGTTTGGTGGGAAGTATTGCAACTTATATGATGGGTATGATAACTTTTTTGATTATGTGTTAGCCACGATATAAACTTAACAACATATTAATAACTTTTTGATCTGAAATTGTCCGAGAACTAAACATACGAAGGATGTTGAAATACATATCTACCCACATTTTTATTTCATGGGCTATCCAAAAAACATTACTAATGAATAGTGTTTATTTGTAATGTTTAGGACCTACGTATTAAAAATAATAGGTATTGTTTAATTCTAACGCATATTTTAAAAAACGTAGAATTTAGTGTCTGCCTATTATAAAAAGGAAGTGACTTTTTATTGCCTGCGCAACTTCACTTTTATACTAGTAAAACAAGTGGTAGGTAGTACCATTATTGTATGTAAAGACAATGGGCGAAATAATTTATATCATGAGTGTCTAAAAATAATTATTAACATGCAGTCACTACACACATTATTTTTTTATTCGCCCATCCGACTGGCGGGCGAATAAAAAATGACGCCAGGGCTGTCGACGCAATTAATTATTTTGTACTTTTTAAATTTTATTTCTAATATATTTTATTTAAGTTTTGTGCATCTAATATCCACTGTGGTTCACGTAGTGGCATGGACCTGTTGTTTCTGGGGTCAACTAATTCAAGAAGTAAACACCCATGATAGACTTTTTCCAGTTTTAGTTGCATTATATTCCAAAACTCATTTCCGATTTTATAAATGGAAATTTCTTGGTGTACATAGTAAACAAACCTACGAATAAAAAAAGACAGGAATGAACATACTGATTCATCGCAATAAAAACTGGCAACCAAATTCGCCATTTTGGAAAGCGACGACTTTGCGTAAACAAATATCGCGTGGTCTGCACGTGTGCGATAAACTTAAATAGGTAATTTTGTGTATTTTATGTTTTTTTATCATGCATTGTTGGCCATATTTGCCGGCCTTTCTTCATTGTCGTGTTTTGTACACATGTTCCTTCCAGTTTTTTTTATTCATAGAAAAAAACAGTATGTTCGTATCGTATTATTTTCTCGAAATCATAAACATACTATAATAGTATTTGAGTATCAACCTATGCTCAATTTGAATTAGGTAATAATAATAAAATACCCGTAGATATATCAATAGTATGTGTGCTACGATATCCACCCAAGTCATCAGTATGTACTTGCACAGGTTTGATTAAAAACTATGATGAAATTAACATTTAAAAAATATTAATTCATGTATTATTTTGACAACCCTGTTTTCTGATCGGTGGACACTTGCAGGTGTTTATCAAATAATAATTTGTAAGACGGCCGACAATACCAATAACAATAATGTTTATTTTTTAAATAAAATCTCCGATGATTAGTGATTTTTGCGAAAATATCGATTTAAATTAACGTCCTTACGACGCCGAGGTCCTTTTTATACTAGATTATACTTCAATCTCCTTCTCTTGAGCCCCCTCTTAAGATGGCGCTAGTTATCTACGTTATAAAGCGAAGTTCTCCGATGAAGATTTCCAAACTGTGGACCTCCGACCTCCGACCTTCTCGCTCGCTGTAAAACGCCGCACACTTTTTAAAAGAACAAATTTTCCCTCGTAGATGCCAAGTCGCAATGGCCGACCGGTCCAACTGAGGGTCGAGCCGACTTGAGAAGCTCTTCTCTTTCAACTGACATATGGGGACACTCCCAGAGGATGTGATCGGCATCCTGCAATTCGACACATAAGCAAGTCAAAGATTCTATTAGGCCAAGCTGACAGAGCTTCGAGGCAAAACCACCGTGTCCGGTTAAGATCTGCAAACTATGAAACAATGGATATCTCTAGAATTTCAAGAATTTTATGATAGATTTCCACATAATTCCTCATCAGCTGATGTCCCGGAGAATGACCAGGAATAATTCTCATTGCGTTGATTTGTTTCTAGAGCAATAATAAATTTCAAATAATGTTGTAAGGTACTTATGTAAATTAAAAAAAATATATAAGTAATTCCTTTTCATATTTAGACTTGCTGAAATATTTTGTGTATTTATAATAAAATAATTATTAATACTTAATATGATGCATAATCAATAAAAATAATTTATACCTATATGGACTTCCATGTATTATCTATAGGTGAAGTATTGCTAGGCTACTACCTAATGGTATTACTACATTATGTGCTAGAGCATAGAACACGGAAGTCCATTGATTTATTAATTTTAAATGATTTGGTCTTTCTATCCATAATATGGTCAAAAATAAATTTAATTATGAATGATACCGTTTACAGACCCTAATTATTGTAGTTATTAAAAAGTTAGAGTTTCAAACATTTAACCTACACAAAAATCACTCTCCTGAACAAAAGTCCAAACGTGACTTCCGTGGTTGATCCTCTAATGCAGTGTTTCCCAACCTTTTTTGGCTCATCACGCTTAATTGTACCACTTCGTAAAAATGATTGTATTTCGAGAAATTTGTTATTATATTTGCATTATAAATTTTATTTTTCCGACCATGTCCGATCCTAATAGGATCATATGGGCCTCCACAGAGTAGAGGTTTATATTAACAGATTTTTGTTTTTTTTACGATAAATGGATGTCAGCCACTTACTCAACCTATTAGGTCCATACCCAGACTCACACACAAATTGAAAAACAATATGTGTACTTGCCAGGCCCAGGATTCGAGCCTGAGAACCACAGCGTGATAGTCCAACGCTTAAGCCACGCGGCCACCGTGGGGTGACTATATTTCCAAGAACTCAATTTATTTAAGTTAAAAAAAAATACCAAAGGTTTTATTTTTTCTGATAAAAATGAGACATTTGAACTTTACATATCACAATGTTTTTTTTTTTAATAAAAGATGCTGAAGCTCATTTCTTGTCGAAATTCAAAACCAGGACATTTAAAGAAGTTTTTTGTATAACTAATTTTTATTAAAAAAAAAAATACATAGAATTAAATAAAATTATTTGTATAAAAAAATGAAATGCGCCGTAGGCAATTTTTTTCCAAAAATTACCGATATTAATAGATAATCTATGTATATAAAATTAATTAAACACGGTAAATGTAAAAATTCTTCTGATGAAAACGAGACAATTCACACTTTCATTTTTACAAATTTACAGCAACGCCGCAGGCAAAATTTTTGTTTTAAATATATTAATATTAATGAAATTGTATGTAAAAATATTTTTATTACCGAAATTTTCTATTTATTATCGAAAATAATAGTTATGAAAGTGTTGCTTAAGATTATAATACATTGTTATCAAGTTATAAGTTTAATTTTTGAACAAATTTTACGAAAATATAAGCACAATAATATAAGCAAAATAAATTTAATGAGATCCTTGTGCTTGTTTCGAAGAACATAATTTTTTGTAATTTGGTTCAAAAGATGTGAGATACACCCTTAAATCTACACCTGCGTCCAATTTGTTTCTATACTTATTTAAAAAAAAAACAAATATGAAGAAAAAGCTCTTTCTACTAATTCCGTACTAGTGAACGGTAATGAAAGGAGTTTTACCTACCATTAAAACTCTTATTATTCTTGTTCCCTTATCCCTTGAGATGTTGATCGTATTTTTCACCTTGTGTTCTTCTGTGCTGGCCCCTTTTTACCCCTTTTCTTCTCGATTACTTATCTCTCTGGTTGCTCATCTTGTTTTACCGGCTGGCAGGACTGACGCTTCTATCGTAGCGTGCTTTGTCTTTGATTCTTCAATTTGATATGTCTCAAGGAAATCAGGTAGGTGTTCTCTGGACTTCAGAGTCAACAAGAATAATAAGAGTTTTAATGGTAGGTAAAACTCCTTTCATTATTCGCTATTGACTCTGAAGTCCCTTGAGATATCTGTTTGTTATCACCTGGTAAAGCAAGATAGATCCTGCAAGATAAGGTCGATGAACCTAACATGAGAATTAGGTATAACATCTCCTTGCTTTTAGGCTCAGTGCACCGGGCTGAACAGAGAAGTCAACATATTTTGTTCCCCCGCTGTAGAAGTCTGTGTGTCTATCGGTCTCTGGTAAAATGTTTTAAAAGTAGCTTCTTGGCGCCAATTGCCTCTCTGCAGGATGTCATCTAGGGGGTAGTTCTCTAACCAATTTAGAGAGGCGACTGCTGATCGAGTACTGCCTGGTGATTCCTGTACCCCTGCATCAGCGAGTACTGACTTCACCCAATTTCCGATGACTGCTCGAGTCGCAGGTTTTGGGGGGCCTCTTGACGAAATAAACAATGCCGGAATATTACCACCCTCTTCTCTTCTCTCATTGGAAACGCAGATAAGTTTTCGTAGCCAAAATACTGGATCGATGTTTTGGCAGCTGGAAGCGCTTAATTTCCATCCAGATTGGCGGTGCCTTGATGTGTCTGTCTTGGAACCAAACACTGGCCATAGAATTATATGGTCGCCATTATCGACTAGGTCATTATCCGCTACACTGAGTAGGGTAAGGTCATGAACCCGTCGTCCCGATGCGAGTAATAATAATATAGCTGTTCTACGTGAAACTTCATATAGGTTGTATACTAGTGGTGTTGTTTTCTTGAGGTAGTGCACGATTATTCTTGGATCCCAAATCGGTGGTTTTGTAGGTCTAGTCTTGCGGGTGGATATGGCCTTTAACATATGACGCACTACTATGTTACTGCTGATGTCTTTACTGATCATAGGTTCTGGGATAATTTTGCTGCGTGAGAGATAGTCTGCAACGCAGTTGTATTTTCCTGGAAGGTATTGTGCAGTCAATGATATACTGGCCTGATTGGCGATTTCCAGGATCTGTCGGCAAAGACTTAGTAGGGTTGTAGACTTTGTGCGCCCTTCGTTGTTGATGTAGGCCACCACTGTTTTGTTGTCGGTTTGTAGGAGTAAATCCCCTGAGCGTTTGCTCCCGGAGTTGTATGGCTGAGAGTACTGCATACAGCTCTTTTTGGTTGGAGTGCCACGTGGATTGGCGTTTTGTCCATGTACCTGATAGGTGGCACTCGTCTAACTGCGCTCCCTAGCCTGAATCGGCTGCGTCTGTGGTGAGGAAATGATTGTAGGTTGCCCTGTAAATCTTTCCTGAGGAGCCCACCGCTCGAATCTACCACATGATGTCCTCTCGAGCTTGTGGTGGAATCGATGATGATTTGTGAGGATGGCTCCTTGATAATTGAGCGCTCGTACGTTGTAGACGTCGGCAATGCAACCTCCCCTGTGGAGTGACGAAGGTTGCAAAGTTGAGTCGCCCGAGGAGGCGTTGGGCCTGCCTGAGCGACCAAGTGACTTTTTGATCTGCAATTGCAGGTGGTGACGAAGTGATGTGCACTTCTCTGTTGATAGATATTTCCGATTGTTGTGAGTATCCCACGTGATACCCAAGAACTCCCGCTGTTGCCTTGGAATCAGACAAGATTTTTTCTTGTTGATTATCCAGCCTAGTGCCTGCATGAAATCTATCATATAAGTCAATTGTGACAGAAGAATCTCTCTGGACTGATTTGCCATCAGAAATTCGTTTAAGTAAGTGACGATTCTCATACCCTTTCCCCGGAGGTGTTCGGCCATCCAGTTTGTTAATGAGGCAAACAGTCTTGGTTGCCGACAGTCCGAACGGAAGGCACGTGAATTGAAGGAGTTCTCCTTGGTAAACTAGCCGAAGAAATCGGCGATGTTGTATAGCTATAGGTACATGTAGGTACGCTTGGCTTAGGTCTATTTTTACTAACCAGTCTTCCCTTTGCAGGAATGTTGGGACCTTGAAATGGTGGAACAGTTTGAACGGCCTTGGTTGTAGGAAACCGTTTAGGCGTTTTAGGTTGAAGACGGGTCGTTGACTGCCGTCTTGTTTCCTTACTAAGAACAGGGTTGAGAGGAAGCTCGGAGATGGTTCTGCCAATTCCAATACTCCCGATTTCTTCAGTTCCGTGATTTGTGAAGTGATCTCCGGCGATTGTTGCGTTTGGAAATCCTTCTGGAATTGTACGGAAGGCATTATTAGAGGAGGTTTCTTTATCCTCTTGCGTCCTGAGGTACACATATGTGGACGTTATTTAAATATTTTTTAGTAATGATTTGAATGGATACTTGAACCGCATTTGACTACAGTGGTATAGATAGTATATTTTTCTACCACTAGAGCAGAACACTAGCCTATGTAGTTTTAAAATAAATTGTTATTTTGACTTTGAAGTTATGGATATTTGCACAAGACGAAAATGGCGGCTAAAAAGTCAACTCTGACAAGTAAGTGCTTTTAATTAAATATTAATATTTATTTATATTAAAAACCAATGATGTATTTAGTTTCACAATGAATCATAGTAATATTCCGTATACTTTAAATTATCTTTACACTTTTGTAAAATATTATAATCATAGTTTCAAAATTCGGTACACACATGAGTAACTCAGGTCTAGAGTGATATATTTTGACATTAGTATATCTGATTTATTGAGGTTATGTTTTTTGTTTACATTTAGACGAATCCTTGAATAGCCAGCATATTGGTGATATTTTGAATGATAATGATGTCGAAGTTGGTGGAGGATATAACCCTGACGACAGTAATGATGTTCACATTCATCTCCTGGGCCCAGATGATGACTTTATTCTGGAGAACCAGTGAACTTTACTCACTGCTAGAGGCTGAGATACATCCTTCAAAATCACAATCCAGGATCCTATCCTGGCTTATGAAACCATAAGGTATCAATGCTCATATTATATTACTTTATCATTTAGTCATAAATATCAAACTTATCATTTTATTAGGCAAGTGCATGCACTGCTAAAAAATCAATTAAGTACCAATTAAATTGATACAGTTTGTGATGAAAGGGCTTTGTGATCTCCATATTGAGGATTCGATGGACAGAATAATTAATATACTTAATATACCTAGTGATTAATACTATTGGCCATTAGTATTTATATTCCTGGTGTTGAATACTTAATAAATAGGAATAAATGTATCGATTAATTCATAGTATTGTATTTTCTATTGTTTCAGTACGCTGAGCCTAATAAGACGAATGATGCTGAGCTGAAGAGTTCAGTTCATGGCCATATATGGTTTATTGGGTGCTGGACTCCAATTGCTCTATAAATTATTCTCCATGTGGGGAAGTGAATCCTACCTATCTGATGAAGATACGATACAATCTCAATGCAACGCTGTGATGTTACTTTGGCTTCACAACAACTGCCCTTGTACGTCTACACATATGACTTTTTTACCAGCTTCAACCTCACCGATTCGTTATTTCAGGCCAATACGTGTTATGATTCAAAGAAGACGAAGAACGATATGCATCACTCAGTCAGCTGTTGTAAAATACTGATTACAAGTCGATGAGCCGCATTAATCTTCACAGTGGTGTGTTTGCCTTCACAGGACATCAAGCATGTAAACTGTGAGGATCTTTGACCACTGTGGACATGGACTTGTTGGACATGGACATGAAATTGTTTGCTCATTGTACATGCAAACTTATCCTCTTGAGACCCGAGATAGAACCAGTCATGAGAAAAAATATTTGTGCATTTTACTGTTCCATAAATATTATTAAGATCACAAAAAAAAATTAAAATATTTTATTTACTATATATTAACTAAAATCCACTACGTGCACGTGAGTGCATCTCAGGTCACAATAGAGTACAATATTGGATACAGTACAAACAATGAAATGAAACAAAAACAATGTGATATCCATATAATGATACAATTTTATTAGAAAAATAATACAATAATCATAATAATATAATGGTGATTGGAAAATTATATTTATTTAGATTAAAAATATAGTACATTAACGGTCAAAACCCTAAAATACTAAACATTAATTAGCGCACTTCAGGGAATAGGTTTAGGGACAACCATTCTTTGCTGTAGAAGTAGATCTGTGTTTACTCAGTGTGTTATTGAAGCTAATGGTGAAGAGTTTCTTGGATGACCTTGTATCGATGATGATACTGATGGCTAAGTGACTTTCATACCAAATCGTAGGGTTTGCAAGTCTGATTTTCTATGACTATGAAGTATTCCAATCACAGTGAATATTTTCTTTCCTTTATAAACGGAATACGGGTTCCCGCTATTATTTTTAATAATGGTGGTGGTGCACCCTTGGCCTGCCAGATTTCATGGAAATGCTGGAGGCGTCCCCCTTTGAACGTGATGAGGGAGACCCGGTCACCTGCGTCTAGGGTAAGTGCCCCTCGTACCACCTCGGTTATCTCTGGGAAAACCTCGGTTGGATGGGCGTGGGCCTCTCGGCAAGCCACCCCATAACCTGGTCTGGTATCCTCCTCGTGTATCCCTGCCTCCGAAAGGTGTCCTTGTGTCCACCTGACGAAGTGCTAGGTTGACTCTCCCTGCCCTGGTCAACCACTTTGGTGGTCTGATCGAAGACCTTCTCACGATCCCCACCTCTTTCTAGGAACCCCGCCAGTTTATCTTTATTGAAGATATGTTCGGCGCTAGGTGGGATCTTGTTAAGAGCCTCTCGGGTGAAGGTGTCTTTTATACCGGAGAGGATTTTCTTCCGCCTCGTCTGAACCAACTCTGCCCGTTTTCCACAAAGGATTCGGGTGACGTCCTCAGACACTTTGTTGAGTGCTGAAGAGGGCTCGAACTCTTTTACGACAGTCTCAAAAGGAGCCGTACCGATGGTGTGGTCGCTGACAGAGTCGACCACTCGCTGTAACGCGTCCCGAATACACTCCTTTTGAGCGAGCATCGCATTTTGGAGGCCGGCGATTGTACGCTCCATTAGATGTATCGTTTGCGATGAACGATCATAGGGGCGTAACTCATCGTTGAGTCCCAACTCAACGATAGACGGGGCCGCCAAATATTGTTTTTGGGTTTCAGCGTAGCGAACCCCCGCCCAATTATCTGTGTCGAACAGTTGGAACCTGGTAAGTTCCGCTTCCCGAGCTTTGTCTGGCGTCGGAAAAGCAGGCTTCTGAGCTATGACACTAAATACAGGCAACGGAATCCTGTTGGGTTTTTCCGCTGTTTCAGGCCTTGCGGATGGCCGTAAAAAACTTACCGGAGAGTCGATGTTTACCGTCGGCCTCTGCGGAGTAGGCACCACTGCAGGCAGACCCTGTTGGGTCAAGATTGAAAAAATCTGTGATACCTTGTTATCCAGAGACATTACTGTTGCCCTCAGTTTACCCACTGGATCGTCCAACAGCAATTCCGACTCATTCGAGTCGGTCTCCATCGCTAGTCCCTCCGCGACGTTGCTGGCTTCATTACACTCCATTATTGCACAAATTTCACAATTTAACTGCACTTAAACGTTTGACAAAATTTTTTTCGCTTCTGAACAAAGGGAAAAAATCAACTAAATTTAAGAACCAAAGACAAAGCATGCTACGATAGAAGCGTCAGTCCTGCCAGCCGGTAAAACAAGATGAGCAACCAGAGAGATAAGTAATCGAGAAGAAAAGGGGGTAAAAAGGGGCCAGCACAGAAGAACACAAGGCGAAAAATACGATCAACATCTCAAGGGATTTCAGAGTCAATAGCGAATAATAAGAATTTGAGAGCTTTTTCAGAAAGTTCTTCATATTCTTTATCGATGTTTAACCAAAAATTAATTAGATTGTTTCGTTCGAATTTTACTTGTAAAGTAAATTTAAAAGTGCACTCCAAAAATACGACATTGATTGTTGGATTTTCGATCATCGACTGTACAATATATTAACAACTGTACTGTATATTATTAATTAAAATTATGAATTATAGAAAAAATACAATAGTTTAAATGTTATTTTTATGACTGATTTTTTAAAACTTTTTATGTCCGCCATTACTGATTATCTTTCGCGTACCACCAACTATCCACTCGCGTACCACCGGTGGTACGCGTACCACAGGTTGGGAGCCGCTGCTCTAATGTATTGAAATTATTTCGTGTATTATCAAATGTGCAAGTATTACCAACTAAACCATGTAACAAAATTGTTGAAAATTTGTTTTTGACCTAGCAACAAATTATCAATGTTGTGAGTGTGACATTACATGGACATTACTGACACTGACAACTCAGCGCGAAATGATCTGAAATCTTGCTTTGTTGTGTTTTGTGCCAGTGAGTGTGGAATGATCTCAGTATTATAATAATTAGTATAACAACACAAATATTAAGAATACGGTGTACTTGCCTATAAAATATAATGGGCCAAGGAAAAAGTCAATTTACCGAAGAAGAACTTCAAGATTACCAGGTCATTAGATACATCTATACATGCTAAATTGTCCGCATTATTATATTATTTACTGGAGGATAATATTTGTTTAATTAATTTTATATTTGTAATTATGGTAATTATTTTGTATAAGTCACATCCCTACCCAAACAGTGCATATTTACTTACCTACTTATGTTTCATTGTGTTGCAGGATTTGACATATTTCACGAAAAAAGAAGTTCTTTTGTGAGTACCTATTTCTTTTATATTTTGTATTATTTTTATATTATTTATCGTCTTTCACCAGAATTGTTCTAGGCCTTTCTGGTATTATCTCCACAAATGCAGTCATATAATAATTGTGTGCAAATAAGTAATGGTAATGGCTTTAGGGATTAATAGCGTGCCCATAATGACATATTGTTGGTCATATAATACATATGTGTAAGAAAGGTAAAGTCTAAAATGACTACCTTTCAGTAGGTCAAACGGAGATTGTGTTTTGGACAATTTTGTATGGAAACTTATATGTTTCTGTATGAATTTTACTAATTCGGTGGCGTCGATTCGACTTGTTTTTTTCCTCCTACATATAACAGTACACATAACCACATTGTCTCTCGAGAATAGCCTATGCAACTAGCTCGAAGTATTGAGGAAAAAAATAGAATCAAGAATACACTGTTACAGGCAAAAAACTAAATATAATCATGCGCATTTATTATATATGTTACGCCAAATGTGCGAAATCGACTATTACATGAAATGGGCTAAATTTTGGCTAATTCATGTAATAGTCAAGCCTGTTGCCTTATTCATGAATAAGGTAAATTTTCTGCCGAGTACATGAAGTCGCCAGGGCATGGAATTCTTAAACTGTCAACATGACAGCAGAAAAAGTAAATTTAATACGGATGATTTTATTAGTTATAATTGGACATAATATAATATTATTAGGTTAGGTTAGGTTAGGTTTTGAAATTCTGAATTATTCAACTGAATGTCCATTTTGAGGTTAGCTAACAAGTGTCAACAATACAATCGACCATTGCATGTACGATACCCAAGCACGAATCAAATCGCGAAAATACCTTTTAATAAAATTCATCCGTTATCATATTATAGTTCTAGTTTTTTTGCGCATAGTAAATGGACATGAACGTCATTTTAGTTATTGATTGGTATATTTTTATATTATAATCAATGACATTTGACACAAATTTGGTTAGTTTGATTAGTTGCAAAAAATACCACCGGAGCGCGACCACCTATTTCGACCATAGATAATATACGTATATTTTGACCAATCCACGAGCATTTCACACATTTAGTTTAGTTGCAAAAAATACCACCGTAGCGCTACTATCTAATTTGTCCAAGACATGAAGTAGGCAGAAAAATTACTGCCGATTTCACGCAGTCTCCAGATATTTTGTCTAATTCATGAATAAGACAACGGGCTTGCATTTTTCATGATTTAGGCAAAATTTTGCCTAAATCATGAAAAATGTAAAAATATACAAAAAATGCAAAAAATACCACCGGAGCGCGACCACCTATTTCGACCATAGATAATATACGTATATTTTGACCAATCCACGAGCATTTCACACATTTAGTTTAGTTGCAAAAAATACCACCGTAGCGCTACTATCTAATTTGTCCAAGACATGCCAGTAGGCAGAAAAATTACTGCCGATTTCACGCAGTCTCCAGATATTTTGTCTAATTCATGAATAAGACAACGGGCTTGCATTTTTCATGATTTAGGCAAAATTTTGCCCATTTCATGTAATATTCAATTTCGCACATTCGGCGTAACATATACACAAGACTGTTATCGGCAGTTATGGAGGGTAGTTTATCATATTTATATATTGAGGTATTATTACAATAAGTAAGTAATTTTTACAATAAATTAGCTGTCTAAACTGTTTATCTCGCTCTAAAAGTTAACACACCCAAGAGTGGTGCTTTTAAACAGAACACTTTTTGACAGTTCAGACGGTTAACTTATTGTAATAATTAACCGCCTCAATACATAAATATGATAAACTACCCTTGATAGCCACCGATAGCAGCCTTGTGTATAGAATTGATGCGATGAAAGTCTTAAGAAATATACAAACTTTATGTTAAACAATAATGTTAGTCACTAAAGCGACTGTCACTACTTATCTAAACAATCTCTTCCTTGGTCAATAACTTTATTGTATTTTTCAGTGCTCATCAAAAATTCAAAGCCTTGGCACCGGAAAAGGTGGGTCATAATAAGAATGCCAAACTGCCGATCAACAAGATATTGCAATACCCGGAGTTGAAAGTAAACCCGTTTGGGGACAGGATTTGCAAGATATTCAGCAGCAGCCACGATGGGGACTGCACATTTGAGGATTTTTTGGACATGATGTCCGTATTCAGCGAGAGTGCCCCAAAGGGTGTTAAAGCTGAACATGCATTCAGAATTTTCGGTAAGATCTGTTGACACACTACACATATTTTTATTTGTTTTCTAAACCATGCTCACTCTGAACATCTGAAGCAAATCGGTCCCCCCGAAGTGGAGGTTGTATTATGAGACCTTTTTTAGAATAAATGCTTATTAGTCTTTCGCCCAACCTATTTAGTCCTTGTATTAGGTCAAATACAACATACATTTTTGCCCAGCCCTGGGGTCGAACCTGTGACCACAACTGAGATAGCTGTTGTACAAATTAGGGTACCATATTAATACAGAAAACTTTAATTACTAAGCAATGGAATATTATGAAAGAGATTTTCGAGATGTCATAAATTTTGTACATGGAGGTTTTGGAATAAGTCATCATCATCAGCTGGTGTCTTTCATTTGATTTGATCATCATACAATTTGATAAGCATTTCATGTAAAAGTTACTAGTTAATTTTGTCGTAATTAGATTGGATGCCTGTTGCTTAATTGGTAAAGCATATTGGTGAGAATCAAGATTCAAGTCCCATTGGGCGTCATATTTTTTTCAAAAATATTTTTTTATAGTAGGTAAATAATATCTGAGGTGTTTTCAAATTATGTATGTTCAATATAGTACAAAACTCAAATCAATTAGAATGTAAATTCAAAGTCGATAGTATTAATTTTATGTATTTAAATGTTCACAGATTTTGATGGTGACGATATGCTAGGTGTATCAGATCTGAGACAAGTCGTTGAAAGACTGTGTGGAAAACCTCAAAGGTTAAACGATTCGGAAATGAAGCTCTTGATAGAAAATTTACTGGAAGAAGCAGATCTGGACGATGATGGAGCACTTTCCTTCGCCGAGTTTGAGCACATCATCGACAAGAGCTCCGATTTTTCTCAGTAATATATTTTTTTGTAGTATTATCTAATAAAATGCACCAAAATAAATTAACTACTTACTGACAAACGTCTAATAAAAATTTATTAACATACAATATTATTACGCAAATAATATTTCAACACACTTTTCCATATAGCAATAATAACATAAGATTGAGATATTTCCGAGAATAGTAAATGAGATTTTTTCGAATATTCGTATCAATAACTTTGACATCAGGTTCATCAGAGTTTATGATTGTAATGAAGTTGCCAGATGCCAATCTTGCGGATGGGGCCAAAGATCTTTTGCAAGATTTTACAATTAAATACCTGCAGCTTCTGGGAATCACCACATATATCCACTGAACTGTAGCATGATAATAATATGTGGTGGTTTCAACAGCGTTTTATATAAGTGGACTTTCGTGTTTATTGATAACTTGAAGGATCTAATGTGTCTATAGGAGACCAATTCAGCACCTGTTGACACGTCCAGTGTTGAGACCGCGCTAAACTTGTTCATATCTCGTGTGACATGCACATCACGGCAGGCGTGTTTTCTTAAGTACTATCTCAATATAATCACAAAAATTTCTCAACGAGGCTAGCAATATTTTTATAGAGTATTAGCATACGATTTCAGTTCAGTGTCATCGGCAAACGTTTTGTTTTAATGCTCACAGTTTGTAAGTTATGTATAAAAGCACGTTTACGTGAGTGTAGTAATTTTTGACAGACCAATTTTTATGTTATCAAGTTCGTTTTTCTGATTTAGTGTAGTAAGTTTTTTGTGCATTATATTTTATAACAATTTTTTGGAGGAAAAGACTTGTGGGACATTCTCTGTACTTTTATAATTTTTATATTCATCTTACTGAATGATTGGTTGATAAAAATACTTATGTCACCAGAACAGTAAGAAATAATAGAAAAGGAAGGGCGGGCGTACAGAATTCAATTGACACAAACGATAAACCGCACCGTAAAATGGTAATAAAAACAATAATTACAAGATAAAAAGAACTTTTTATATACGTTTTTAAATTTTCTGTTGAAATCATATAAACTTGATTTGACTAGCTTAAACGATCAAAAAAATTTGTACTTGATAGAAATAATACTGAAATGTCATTTTGACATTTAATATTGATTTCCATAGTAACGTGCGTATATATTAATAATTTAGTTGCTAGGACCCCAGACCCCTAGCAACCAATAATAGTAGATTGGATTACGGATTTCTTCCGAAATAACTTTTCATACAAAACAGAATTAACTGAAAATGAATTCAATTCTACTTAAAGATGGCTAAAAGTATTAAAAAAATGCATTGGCATTGTGTTCTGATTTATTCTAAAAGTTTCAAATGTCTAGCTAGTCGGGAAGTTAGTTAAAAATCGATTGCAAGATTTGTACTGGATAAACAACCACCAGATAAATAAGAATACGAGCTTATAAAAACGTTGTAAAAATTAGATGACTGGAGTCAGCTATCATAATCAATTTATTGTGCCTGCCAATGTCTTATGTACATTCAGTATTAAATAAAAAAAATATAATTTAACAATATTACTGTTTTTCTTTTCAGAACTTTTCGCATCCGGTTGTAATTGATTGAACTCAATGGAAGAAGACTGATCCAAGGAAATAAACCTTAGTCACAAATTGCCAACTGATATTTATTACGTATTTAACTAAATTATTATTTGTTATTGTATTGTGTATATTTTAATGATCTGAATTTTATTAAACTATTCGTATCCATTCCACACATTTTATTATTGGTCACCAAAGCTTTATTGAACTTGAAAAAAAACCCGTAAACAGACCAAAAGAAATTATATGTCAGGTGAATTAGGAACTAAATTCATTATTATCCAAAAACCTCAAAAGAAATTGCGTATAAGCGAAAGTTGTGTTTAATACCTGCCTAGTCCAGACAAGAATATCTGAATGTGAACATTTTTTCCATCCGCGGTAGAATGGAAAAAAAATAAGAAAAATAATTCACATTTTTTTTTTTTTCACATTATTCATATATTCAACATTATATTATATTTTCATAAACCTGTTTTATACAACTTTCATACAGTTTGTATACAATGTTTATCCAAAATCCTGTCAAATAACATCAACATATCCATAAGTGACCCAATACCTTGACAATGAATTGTAGTTGCGTATGGTGAGTTTTCCTTTTGTAAATTTGTTAAAAAATTGGAATCTCCTCTAATCCAAATTTACGCTCGTTATAATGTGATTGTTGTGTTTTACATTACATTGATACATTATTTACAAGTACAACGTAGTGACGTTTCATTGCACTCAGGCAGATCATATACTATTTGTGGGCGATTAAATAAATAAATAATTTTTCACAGTATCTTAGTAAAACAATGATTTTATAATAAATAAATAATAAAAATTACCTGCCGTAATCATCAATAGATATAATATTTTATGGATGTCAGAAATTTTCAAGACATTACATTTGTCCATCCAAGATGGGTATATAGCAAATAAATTGAACACGTTTTAATATATCGAGTGCTCCTTGTAAAATTTTATATTTCGAATACTCAATTGAATTGTGCTAATTAATGTGGTTACTAACAAAAACCTAAATTTTGCAAGAGATAACAATAACATAGTTGTGACCTCATTCTTGTAGTTATACATTCATTGGTAATAAAAAAAACAAATTTAATTACAAACAGGTAATAAATATTAAAATGTATAATTATTATGTCAGTTTTAAACATTTCAAATGTAGATATCGCCAGAATATCTACTGTGACAGTTCTATTTGTTATTTCCTGGTATTTTGTATCATCGTTCACTTCATGAAAAATAAGCTTATGTCCAAAGCGCTGTATTTTTTTAACACTATTACCATTCTAAACAGTCATTATCCTCGAATTCCTGGGGTCTTGTTGTAGTGATCTTGTTTATGTTAACTTGAAATTTAAAACTTGCATATGCATTTAGTATGCTCATTATTTATACTACGAATGGATCTCGTAGTCCAGTAGTCGGCAAACCGCGGCTCGTGAGCCACATGTGGCTCTTTGGCCCCTTGAGTGCGGCTCTGCCACAAATGCCCTCTGCCCTGTTTGACATCGCTACAAAAAAGAAGCAAAGGAAAACGGATGACGAAAACCGTGAATTTAAAGTTGAATGGACAGAGACTTTCGCGTTTATTCAATACTTAAATGGCCTATCGATCTGTATTATTTGCTTAGAAAAATTGGCTCATAACATGAACTCAAATTTGGAGGGACACTTTAGAACTAAACATGCGTCATTTAGCACTAAATATCCTGTCGGTGATGCAAGGCAGAAAGCAGTCGAGGAACTTTAGAAGAGTCAAGAAAAATCAAGTTCTGCATTTAATTACTGAATACAATCTTCCAACAATGTTAATATTGCATTATTTGTGTTAGTAAAGAGATTTCTAAGAGAGGAAAAAATCAAGAGTAAATTGGGAAGTCGTCTTATTGATGAGAACCTAGAATCGTACTTAAAATTAAAAACATCAACATACAAACCTGACTTACCCAAACTTTTCAAGGAGATGCAAGGCCATTATGCAAATTAAGTGTTTGTCAGTCATTGTCATGATTTAATTATATGGATACCTTACTTACAATTTAATTTTTATCAATAAATAAGATCGTTATTAAGTATGATATCAAGTTTTATTCAATGTACCTATAGTTTAATTAGGACTTAAATCTTAACCTAAAGTTTATCAACTTAATGAACAGTTTACATAATATTATATATCGTTGTCATACAAGAGAAAGTGACCAAGTGCAAAATAGTAAATTGTTCAGGAGAGCCATTTTAACATTTGTAATCAATCTAAAAAATCCTTATATTGCATTCACATTTCTGATTATTTTTGTGGGTGTAGATATGATATTTACTTTTAAAATGAAATAATAATATTTGAAAAAATCACTTTTGTTTTAGCTTTTAAAAATACGTAATGAAGTTGGTCAGTTTTACCACCCATGAATTAATGGAAAAATTGCAGATAGTCACTTTTCATTCCTGGAATACAGGTAAAACAAAAATGAAGTATATGTATTTTTCTTTAAATTGACTTTATTTTGAGTGCATTCTGAATAGAATGGCGAAAATAGAATACATTTTTTTAATTTTCTATGGAAAATATACCCAGTTGCTAGTTGCTTTACATGAAAAAGTATAAAAGTCACAAAAATATAAGTACATTAAAATAAATTAATGTAAAAAAATACTCTGCTTCAGATTGAGAATCCATGTTTGGTCCTGGTGCCCTGTCTGGCATGTTATTTTCAGCAAGTTATCTGTACCATCCATGATAATCTCGAGGAATTGCTCCAGTATCACACAGCTTTACAAAATCTCTCTTTTTAGCCTGGTTATATTGAGTTCTTCTTTGAATAAGTATTTTAATGGGGGAACAAGTGGTGGCCGACCTCGCCCAAACACTGACAGGGTTTGAACGTCGTCGTTATAAGAATATTTTATGGAGAATGTGTCCTGGTCTGACACGCTCATACCGATTTCTCAGAGCATATGGACATATGGACACTAGGCGCCTCCAAGAATCCCTGTCGCTTGCCAGTATTCTTGCATTGTTCCAGGTCAAACCAGCATCCCGTAGCTCTGTCGTATACACTTTATAGATCCGGTTGGCTTAAAGAACGGGCAAGCCAGGTTGAAATTCTGGTCCAACGTTGCCTCTTCACTCTCAGCGTGATGAGAGGCCACTTAGTGCGATCTTTTATCTCCTCGTTGCTCATAAAGTCATACCACTGCACACCCAGTATCTGTCGCAAACATCTGTTTTCTAAGTTCAGTACACGGTTGCTCTGAGCCTTCGTAAGGTGCCATGATTCGCTAAAGCAGCACCGTCAGAATGCAAGCGTCAAATAGGCGGCATTAAATTTGGTTCTTAACTCATACACTGCATATGGTATCACTATTTTTATTTTGTTGGGATTGAGCTGCTCTGAAAATGTTTATGTTTATACAACGGATAAAAAAATAGATTCAAACTCACCTCTGAATTGGTTTTGACACATTTCCACCATTAATTTACTTCTACAGATCATTTTATGAACGAATTCTATCACTTTACAATGAGAGAAAATTGATACGTCAAACGTTTTGTAAGAAATAAATGACTAACTTCACTACTACAGAATAACTACTACAAGGAAAACTGTCACTTGGTCATTTTTTATTGTAAAAGATTACAAAAAGAAATGACCATGTGTCTAATAGTCAATTTTGCTTGGCAAAAAATGTGCCTTAATGCAGATAGTCATTTTGATAAATTCGAGATAGTATGTTTCCAGGCTGAAATTCAGTTGGTCATTTTTTCCAGACAACCATTATGTTAGTAAGATGTCAAATAGTCAATAAAACCAATTTCGTAAAAAATGCACTTGGTCACTTTCTCTTGTATGACGACGATATTTTCAGTTTAAGAAATTTGGCTCTCAAAAGAAATCTCAATCGTTGTACTTTTGATATTTGGCTCTGTTGACTAATGAGTTTGCCGACCACTGTCGTAGTCCAATGCGTAAAACACTGGTTTCTCATCCTGGGGCTCCGTGTTCGATTCCGGTGAGGTCAAAATATATTTTTGTGATTTTTCTCAAAGCCAGGGTGTTTCTGTGACTATTTCACTGCATTACTATACTAGGTACCTACTGTAATTTGATCTCATTGGTTGTTGTAGTGTTATAAAGAAATGATAGTAATTTAGACGGTATTAAATTACTCAATCAATACGACTGCTACAATGGGTGGTTGGAACAGATTATTAGAGATATAATAATATGAATGTATGTAAGCAACGTTCCCTCTAATTTTTCTATTGTCTGTGCGGATCATCAACACATCTGAGCAGTGGCGTAACTAGGGATGGTGTCACCCGGTGCGGTAAATTCCCCCCCCCCCCCACAAACACACACATACAATTTTTCATTACGGAAGCTCCGTCTGATGTTTACATCAGTTCTGTAATTCAACATTCTTTTAACATAACATAATTTTAAATTCTGTAAATTTATTTTATTGTCACTATAAAAGTTTTTTACGGCTGAAAATGCTATTGGTAAGTAACACAATTTTATTATTCCCGCAAAAATAGTCTTGTAATTCATCCCGTACCTATCGATATTTGACATACAAAATTATCATTTTTTGCACAGATATTATATTCGTACTTTCATCAACAATTAATTAATGTATGAAACCAAGACTTCCTTATTTCATCAAAAAATATTTTTTAATGACTGCATTAATACATTCGAGCAAAACTAAAATCTGGCAAAGGAAACTTTTTTTTACAATATTTTTGTGTGAGGACTGTGCGGGGGATGAATACATGTGTGCGGACACATTTTGGTAGGTGTGCTCGCGCACCTTACAGGGAACATTGTATAACACAAAAAATGTTTCAAATGCAACACATTTATTTGAGTAAGTATATTTCTTTTTACAAAAGAGTAGTAAATAAAGTTTGGCGACATCTTTCAAGTGATGTTAACAAATCAATTGGTGATTTAAAAAAATGACATAGTCTGAGTATAAACTAAAAATTATGTATTAATATTGCAATTACGCACCACACAATACCTCGTTCTATTCGCAGTTTTTGTTTAGACTCAAACCTTTGAAAATAACTTACAATAGTGTACTTATTACATACTGAAGCTTTAAAAGTAAATTGTGACATGAACATGCATATAAAACTTTCATTTAAGAATTAACAAATGAAATATCTAAGCCTGTAAATACCCAGGCAACTTCATACGCATAAATATCCACGTTGTGAAGAATGAAACTAGAATACAGAGGAAGCCCACGGATATTAAGAGTATTCTATTCAGCTTAGGGGTGGACGGGTTATGAGTTCTATCCAGGATGATGAAGCCTAACCCTCCCATGGAGAATAAGAAACTGGAAGCCAGTCCTTCCATGATGTACTGGCCATTGACTCGGTTCGGCATGAAGGCAACGGGTCTCGAATGTCCATGTTCATCTGTTGTCGATCCTACGCTAGGAGGTTCTACGATGACATCAAATATTATTCCTGTAAAAAAAAAAGAATTAACAGTCAATAAGAAACACTTCCAATCCCTTGCAACATCAAGTGTATCTAATACAGCATCATTCTGCATTAGTTACATGTAACGATATAAAATATTCATGAGTGTTTTTATCGAAGAGAATAATAGTCTAAAATTTTCGATCACCAAGAAGCAGAAGATGTAATTGAGTGGCTATATCTTGAATTTCTAAGCTAGTTTGTTTCTGTTAAGTAACGGATTGAGGCAGATTTGACAGATACCATAAGTGTATCTGTATCTGTGGCGAAGGGTGGAGGTGGGCTGTTAAGATCCGCTATAAATGGTGCACACTTTGGCAGTCATAATATGTATTTGTTTTCATTGAAATAAGACTACAATTTACAGATGGTGTTGGTTAGATTTTAAAACTCAATTAAACCCTGCAAAACCAAACCATAATAGATAATAGTGAAAAAATACTCGTCTGTCTATAAATTATTTAAAGTAACGCAATGAAATCATACCTACATAACTTTGGATATTTTATAGACAGAATAATATTTTTTATCTATTGGTTAATGAATTCAAAAAAATGAACAGACAATTAATATGTGTAATATGTATTATTAATCCAACGAAAACAAATAAGTGTGCACAATTTTGTCATGTCGCCCAAAATATACCAAAACTATTATGTTTTATACAAGAAACTCTCATTAATTTATTAACATAAAATATAACAAAGGTACCTAATAGAAATGAAATAAAAAAAACATAAGTATTTTTTAAATAAATTTTCGTCTTATTTCTTGCAAATTCGTCAATTATTTTGGCAGTGTCAATTCGGTTTTAAATTTCTTTCTCTATATAAAATGGCCATACTATTTAATCTTTCTTCTCCCATAGTAGGTACTTCTCAAATAATTTTTTACATGCTTTAAAACAGAAAACGATCTATCACCTGACGCAAGACATTTCTTTGTTGGCCCGATGTCTGGTGTGATTTTAATAGTGTCCTTGTTTTCTCTAAGAAATATTGAAAAACGGTCAAATTCATCTTCAAAAGTACAAACATCAATGTCCTCTTTGTAATTATCCATCAACTTTTTTATCACATTCTTTTTTTCTTCCATTGATAGATTCCGATCAAAAAATATTCGAAAAGGCTCTATAACTATTTCATATGTTTGTGTTCTTTGCGATAGTTCTGCCTTGGTCTTATCACATAATATGACATAAAATGAATTTACTTTGAAATCTTCTCTAGTTGTAAATTCATATCCGACTTCTTTATTTTCATCAATAAACATTTTTCTTTTTTGTTGTCTGCGAGTTTGTCTATATTCATCGTTCAAGGATAATCCTGATAAATCAGTTGCCTGTTTTTCAACTTTTTCATATTCTTCTCGGAAATTATTGATGAAATTTTCTATGACTTCAGTAGGATAGATCCTTTCAATAGTTCGCATTCCACTGTTTAGTAGCGAGACCATAATAAAGTAAATGATGAACTGCACCCATCACAGAGATTATCAAAAAATGATCAGAAATTATCAAAATACGTCTCTAAGACAATTCTTTAAAGACACTCCAAGATCTCGGGGCCCCACGCGACCGCTTAGTCCGCTTACCGCTAGACCCGCCTCTACGTATGACTAACAAATTTTAATGTGCACATTTTATGACGGATCTTAACAGCCTACCTCCACCATTTGCTACTGATCCATATAAATAGTAACCCACACAATGTCTTTGCCTTTTCTCAATGGCACCTCCACCGTGATACTACTCATTTTTTTACCAAAAGAAACCCCCATAGATTCATATTTCAAGGCGTTCCTGAAGATACCTAGCGGTATAGCATAAAATCAATAACCTTCTAGCAATTTATGAATGTATTGAAAATGATATAGATGTATAAGTATGTCTGTAAAAAGACTAATTAATAGAATTCGTATTTTGTCTACATACCTATTCTGGAGTCGAACATTTGGTAAACATAATAGGATAGTCATATCAAAAAAAAAAGAAAAAAGCCCCAAATTTCACATTTTTAAATGTTAATTGTGTTTGAATAATAAACCTGATTCTACCAGTCGAAGACAGACGCAAGTGTAGCGATGGCCAATGGCGAAATTTAATTAATACTGTCGTTTCTGTGGCAGTGGTATTTTGACACCTAAAACAACATGATTATTGTTTAATTACTGGCTGCTTTCCAAGTATTTTTTTGATGATATAGAGTAGGTAGGTAATGTATATTTACAAGTATTTAAAGTAATATGTAAATCTGGGACTGTCTATTCAGCACCAAATTCAGATAAAGCTTCTCTGATAGGATGAACTGGACATGAAATATTATGATTTATTTTATGTTCAAATAACATAGGTATATTGTGGTGGGCACTTGTTTTAATATGCACAACGATTATTCATATTTTTATTTAAACAAATGCGCATGAACTCCTGTAGAAGAAAATCGAGATTATTCCACTGACATTGGAAAAGAATCGTCAGACATACGTAGCAAGTACAAACTATTAAAATTTTATTAGACAAGGCTGAGGCTAGTCACATTTAATTAACAGTTATCATTGAATTAATGAAATGGTACAGTTTTAACCGAAGACGTGTCGATGTGATTGGAGATACAAAGTTAAGATTAAAAAATACCGGTATGATAAACTAACCTCCTGTCACTAAGAAGTATGATACCAAGACGAAAGAGAACATCGCCATGGCCGATGGTTGTTGAAGCCATGAAGGCTTTTTAATTTTGATATTTGGTATTTCCAGCACATTATAAGGTACTGCATATAATGATTCCATGACTGGTAGTACAATTATTTTTCGTAAATTTAAATTGTTTACGTTCCGACGTGTCCTATCGATAATACCCAGTGCTAGTGTTCACAGCATAAAAAAACTATCTTTGATTTCGATTAAATAATAGACAATAAAAGTAAAGTTATAAAATAAACAAACCTACCTACGCAATAATAAATATCAATGAAATAAATCTATTTTAAGGTTTTGATACACTACAGGCAAAATAATAAAAACATCGAAATTATAATAGTATGTTTAAAACTTATTAATAAGATATTTTTATTTTTATTTTGGGTTTACCGTTATTGTGCAAAAAATTTTGGAACGGGACATTTTGTGATCTGGCAATTTAATAGCACAACAAGAATGAAGTACACGTCAGTTGTAGTTTTTCGCGTATTTTATGTCCGAAGTATTTCGTCTGGGATTTTTTGAGTTTGTTTACTAAAAAATGGTATTGAAGTGGTCGATAAAATCGTCATTAACATGAAGCCTGAACTGAAATCTATCTACAAATGGCTTATGTTAACCACAGTTCTGTCAAGGTATAAAACAAAACCGTATTATAACTATAGTATATTTTAACCCTATGTGTGTATGTTGTGTCAAATGTAAATGACTTTTTGCTTTTTCAGTTGTGCTTTATTTATCCTGGTGGCTTCGGAGGCCGCTTTGCCGTCAGAAAATAACATCAATATTACCGCTGATGAATCATTTGAGGTGAATTCCTCTATTGATGATTTAGAAACAGCCGACCGTGACAGTAATTATTTGAAAATCGACGATTCTCCTGTTAGTGATGTGAGTCCAGGAGAACCAGACACGAAAACGAGTTCACCAAGCAGCCAAGAATTTATTTTTGCTGAAGCATTATCACAGAATTCGGCTATATCTAGTGGGTGAGTCAAAACATCATTCTTATTTCTGTCTATATAATATAAAATATGATTAGGTTGATGTTGATTCTGGATTCTCTGTTCCATTTTCAAACGAATCTACAATAGAGTACAATAGGTATTCATCGTTCAAGTATTCCTACATAGGTATGTGTTTAGTTATTTAAAATAACCCTATAGTAGGTAAGAAGTTGTAACTTGAATGTAGCAATATTGTGCAATAACATTAATAATTTATCTCCACATATCTAAATATTTTTCGACAAGATCAGTATGTGTAATTTACTTATCACACTGGCAATTCACTTCGTTTTTACAATCAATATGTATACCTACCATGGGATGTGTGCAATATTATCCCTTTTTTCAGTCCTATCACCACTTCCTATGTATTAAGTATAATTAAGTAATAGTAAATAATCATAAAATAAATCTCTTGCATTAAGAAGCTTCTAATGCTATTCTTAGATGGTGTGAATATCTAAATTTTAAAGTATGCGCTATCTGGAATAATATGTTTAGCGTTGAGTCCATTTAGTTTTTGAAATATTTTCAGTATGGTAAATGATCTTTCTCCCTTTGCTATACTGACGGGTATGGTTAAAAAAATCATTAGTCTATAATTAATCGGTGTATTGACGACAACAACTATCTTGGATGATTGTGTCTTCTATCCGTAAGACATGGTCTGGGTGACAACAGTGGGATCGTTGTACAACATGTGTAGTTAGTGGTTGTACCTTCTTCGTTATGTGCTATCTTCATCACATACAGCTACGAAAACCATTCTTAATTTCAAAGATATCCAACTTTCCACGATAAGCCCAAGTACTCTGGTCCATAAATATATCAGTATAGTCCATTAAAAAAAACTTCTTGGCTAATGTGGTGGTTTTGTAGAGTGATTTGTGATTGCAGATAAGTATCTGAATTTAATTCGGAATATATTGTTTTAAAATAATAGGCTTAGATTATAGAAAAATATGATAGGTATATTATTAGTATATTATAATCCCTATATATAATTACTCTAAAAGTCTAAAATATCTTGGATTACGCATGAATTTCTTATTTAAACTCCGATTTGTTGATTTTTAAAAACTATCCAATACCATCTGCAATAATTCGAGGGCTTAGTGTCAAACAACACTATCTACAAAAGTGCAACTTTACAGGAGAGCCAAAAATCGTTATTTTAGATTTTTGTAACTCAACAAGGGAAATGTTTATTTAAAACCTAATGTTAATATTTTATAATTTATTGTGTATTGTACATTTATCTTGCTTATGATGATGTTAAAATTTATAGGGATAGTTTAAAAAAATATGAAAACAAGGGTAACTTATGTAGTTAGTGTTAAACTTTACTGGCGATTTAATAAGAAATTAGAAAAGATTGACATAACATTGTTTGACTATCATGTAGCCATAAATGTAAAATAACGTTATCTCAAAAAAAAAAAAAAACACTTTTTTGTAGATAGCGTTGTCTGACTTTAAGCACTCGAATTGCAATAATACAAATTATTTGTATTATTAGTTCAATAAATACAAATAAGTATGAATGACAAAGTTTAGTGTTCTCTCTTCGCCACTACAATATGCCAACTATTTAAAAATATGTATAGGTAAATCATTCTACAGTGGCACCGAATGCTATTTTCGTGTGTATTGGTATTCTTTGCTACAATGCATGTTTCAATGCTCACAATCGTTACCAATATAACTGTGAATTGCTTTTACCATACCAACGGTGCCACTGTGGAGTGATTTACCTATTGCTATGATGTGTATAAATTACAGTTTCCTGTTTTAAAGATGATTTTGTTCTAGTATGCCTTGATAATATAGGTAAACATTTATAGTGTAATTTTTAGACTGCTGGTTGCCTTCCACTAGACAGGCAGATAGCCACGAAGCGAGATTAGAGAGGGGGGGTAGTATGGTTAATACCGACAAGCAATTCTTACACGATCAGGTTCCTGTAAAATGAGATCTTAAAATTGAAGAGAAACAAATCACATACAATATTGTACTGTTATACACATTAAATTTAATTACATACCGGCACAGGGGTACTTAGAGTATTATGGCACATTCCTCCTTGAGCTCCGACAAAAAATGGCATGGTAATCTAGATTTTTTAAATATTTAACGTCAGTAAATATTTTGAAAGCATTAAGCTCAGACTGTTGAATCTCGAAAGTCAGGTAGCCAACCTCATATACAGTTTTAATTTTTACCCATTTGGCTTAGGACTTTCTGACAGTATTCCTTTGCACTATGTATTTACAAAACAGCGAAAAATATTTTTTTTTTAAATCAATTATTTGGTGAAATTAAACCCAAACACAATACAAATCACATGCCTTGATGATGTATTATCGTTTTGGTAACAATAGGAATATAGCAACTTTGCATAAATTGCTTCAATTAAAATCGTCCAAATCAAAACATTTCTGTTGAATATTGGCCTCATTAAAAATTTGCGGTCAACACAATTTATTTTATCTAGCAAAATGCTTACTCAATAAATAAATTGATGGCCTGACAATTGAATATTAATCTATTTGAGGCCTGGGCAAAATCTTTTGATCGAGTGAATGCTATCGATGATGTCATGAGCATTGGGCGAGCTTGAAATGAATTCAAACCAACGTGAAGATGGTCAGCAACCAAAATATTAATAATTCTAACTGGAAGAAACCTAATGGAATTTTTCATGATAATATATTGTCACATGCCGGTTTGCCGCTTCTGCGCCTTTATTCCAATGTATCCACCGTGAGTGGAAAGTATTGCGCCTAGATTTTAGGTAATTACCTAAATAACCAAGGTAATAACAATTCGATAATCCTGGCGTGATGCATTTCAATTGTATGGGGTATATTGGATTATAGACACTGAATAGTTTAAGAGTTTTCCAGTTTTGCGTACTTAATTAATGAAATGGTGTTCGTGAATGTGTACGATATTTACCTGAAGCCGTGAATGATGACTTTCTCTGTTTACCATATTAACTCATCCTTGTCTTTTAAGACACCTGAGGCCCACTGTGTGATAAGCTTGAAGTTTTTGTAATCTTTCATTTATATTGTTATTATCCATCCATGTTTCCAATTCAATAATAATATGTATGAACTTTCGTCCTGTATCTCTCATGCGTCTCTTATACCTACCACCTCTTTGAAGCGTTCCTGCTTTATTAATGGTATGGTATTATGATGTGACATCATTCATGTCAGTACTGTTCAGTGTAACTAAAATTAATTAAAAAATAACATCTCTCAATCAATTTCTCACTTTTAAAAGTAATGATGTCATAGATTCCTTGCCAAATAATTTTTGCAAGGGGCTAAATTCAACAGACTTCATACACATTGCTCCGTTTGCTTGACATATTTTGCATAAATTGGGTCACTGTTTTTTTATTATTAAAATTGGTATTCATAACATGCTAGCAGTTGCACAATACGAATATACAAAGTGTGTGTTATACTCAATTAAATTTTGTCTTGGACATGCACAGATTAAAATGAGCATGACAAGTATTCACAATCACAATGATGTAATTATTTTTATAACAGTTTCATCTCATCTCAATTGTCCGATGTTTTTCTTAGTTCTAATGACAATATTGACATAGATTCACTCTATGAATATGTAATAATTTCTATCTGAATCCGGGACATGAATATTTGCAACATAAGTGACGTAGAGTGAATGGTTAGCAATCAAACTTTGAAAATAAACGTTAATATCTGTATCTGAGAACCCGTGTATTAAAATTTTCAGACACTGCATTATTGTATTTAATTCAGATACAGATGTGATTTCAGATTAAAATGGATACAAATTACCGCTCGCTGAAATCCTGGATGAAGAATGTGTCACCCGGTCTCAGTGGTATTCTGCCATCTGTTATTTGAATAAATTTCCACAGTCATATTGTATATATACAGTTACAGAGACAAAATATACTCCGAATAATTAGAAATAAATTATATGTTACATTGATTTACCATATAGGACAGTGATGGCGAACCTATGGCACTCGAGATGATTTTGCATGGCACACGAATGTTTTATTTTGAAGAGAAAAAAATTACCTACAATAATTTAAAAAAAAATACAAAAATGTTGTATAAAAAATATCAGGTAAATAAATGCAATACTCTTCGAGAATAATCATTACTTTTATTTCTTTTATTTTGTTAACTGTCAATTCATGGTGGAACTGCATTGTATTGTTGTTTTTAACGCATTTTTTTTGTAGTACTTATTCCACTTTTAATCAAGAGATTAGTACCGGTTTCGTCCGCCTCAGAGGGACATTTTCAACTGAATACATTTTTTTTTTAAACAATATTTATCAAACAAAATCCAAAGCGATAGAAATAATATAACAATAGGTACATAAATAATTATCCGTCCAATAATACCTTCCCAATAACAGATTAATTTAAAACTAATGAGGTTGGACATTAATATTTCATACTACGTCAGGGGCATTAAACAAATTATTTTAAATATTAACAAACCACAAAATATGAAACAATCTACACTTACAATAACATTAATATCAACAAATAATTATGATTAGTCAAAATTTACAATAAAAATTTATAAAAAACAATAAAATAAACAATATTATCAATTGAAATGAGATCGAATACAAAAACAAATACAACCAAAATATGAGTCAAAATTAAATAAAAATTAAAATAATAAATAATGTACAATATATAAAGTTATGTTATAATAATCCCAAATATTAAATAGGGTATAATAATGGAGAAGACACAAAACATAATTGATCATTTAACAAATTAGAATTGGGCAAAAATTTATACCTATTAAATTCTAGGATTTCCTGTTTATCCAATTTTATAGATTTCTCATTCAAATGCAGGATTTTAAATTTTTTACTAATATTAAAATAGTGATTATTTAAACTTAAATGATTTCCAAAAGATGAAGATTCATTACCATTTTTGGCACACTACAGGCTAAATGTTCTTTGATCCTAGTATTAAAAGAACGTCCCGTTTGTCCAACATATTTGGCATAAATTCCACTTTGGTTCAGTTTATCTAATCTATCTTTAGTATTCACCAGTATTGAACTCAAATACGTAATTCACGGATAATTATTTATGTACCTATTGTTATATTATTTCTATCGCTTTACATTATATTACATTTTTCGCGGAATTAAAATTATAGTTTTGTACTATAATTATAATACGGTTGGCATCACTGGCCGCGACACTCTAGTTTTGATCGATTTACAATGCTTGAGACCAACAATAAAAATATTCAACTACCTACTAAACCTGATGAAATTTATCGGCAGTCATTCAAATGTAAACAAATGTTATTTTGCGTCAAACATAATCGCTAAAAATGGAAAAACGTTCAGTGATGGGGAATGAAAGAAGCATGGTTAAAATGCTTCCATGATCTCTTCGAAAATTTTTAAAACAATGAAACAAATAGTCAAAGAATAAAAGATATGCCTTCGGCTAGAAACACGGTGCAAAATAAAACCTCAATAACTCAATTGTTATTAATATATATAAGTAATAGTAACTTCTTACTTCTAACATTCTTAAAACATACTTTTTCACTTTTTTTCCATGAAAAACTGCTCGGCACGTCAGACAGTCGAAAAATAATATTTGGGAAACCTTGGCACGCGTACGTGAAAGGGTTCGCCAACCCTGATATAGGATCTTCAAAACGTATTCGGAGCCATTCATTGGTCGGCGTAGGTAGTGGTATTAAACGATATGCAGCCAATGAGGTATAGACTAATTAGTGTGGAGTGTGGGCAACGTTCGATTTTCATTTGTAAGAACGTCTCCATGAGTGTAGCGAAAAAATCAAACCTCGATGTTTTGTGCATTGCGATTTTTGTTGGATGGTTGAGTTTAAACGGGATTCGAAAAATGTAATATTATAATATTATGAACTTCAAAAGTGAACGATTCGCCGACAGGAAAATAACAACTCGCAGTCTTACCTAACGTCGATATACTTAGTTCTTAGTGGTTCTTCTCCTCGGCCAAGTCTTAGAAATATGTCATATTATTCAATGTCAGTTTGCGATGATGACTGATGTTACGAGTCGCGTGATGGACAAGGGCTCGAAATCAGTGTCGTTCGTCGAACGTAATAAATGTTACCGACTCACCCACCACCTTGCATAAAAAATAGCAAGGTCGTTTATCTATTTCCGAATTCTTTTTTTCTTATTCTAAACGTAAGATAGCTGGTACCTACCGGTGATTACTTTCGGCGTTACGCACCAAAGACAAGATGTTTGTGGGCTTTCGATTCACCTTGTTTTCTTTTTCTGTACGACTGCGTTCCGTGGAAATTTAAAAAATAAATAATACTTGTGCCATGTCATGAATTATTTACATTTGCAACCTTGTTTACAGCTGTCGATATGTACCTGCTGAATGAAGTTTGTCTTTAAATAATACTTTTCGAAATATATCTCATCACTCTCGTAAATTCATCAGTACTATTATTAAGGTGTGCCGGGCAATGGCCGTTCCAGGATCATTTTTCTGATCGAGATACTAATATAATAATTACACACAGTGGGGGTTGAAGAGGGTGAAAGAATGTGAAGAAATTTTTGGATGGGCTCACAATTATCGTATCAAAAGAAAAATAGCATCGCACATTCCCACTTGCTAATTTGCTATTGGTGTCGAAGGGTGGAGGTATGTTGTTAAGATCTGACATAAATAGTGCACACTAAACCTTATCCGTTGAACGTGTTTGTTTTCATTGAACTAAGACTACAATGTGTTTGTTAGTTTTTAGATTTCAATTAAACTCTGCCTAATCCAAGTCAGAGTATATAGGTAGAGTATGATATACTTCATATTATGCTTTATAACTTTTCACTCCGGCTCTATGATGAAAATGATTAAATATATTCTAAAAATATATTTTTTTACTTATATTATCCGTCTATTTATTTACTACTATATATATATATTAATACAAGTAAATATCATTTGATCTAACTTTATGCGAGGTGATCAGGCAAAGAGGCGTATCAGTATTATAGTCAAGAGTGCAAAAAAGTTCAAAGTTATAAAACGTATAAGTACTCTACTTAATAGTAAAAAATATTTTATAAAAAGAAGAATATTTTTTATTGATAATGGCTTTGTATAGGCAGGTCTTAATAACTTTAAAAAAACTAACCAACAACATCTGTAATAAGTACCTAATATAAGTAACACGCCACAAGTCCACAAGCAAGTTCATGTTCTCGAGAACGACGTGTAATTGATTGTTCTGGATTTTCATCCCTACTTTGATTCACAACATCGATATTTTCAGCAGTACGCTTACATTTTTGACGGGTAACATCTTAGAAACTCAAATTTTTCAGTTAAATTACAAGCTCTGTATGTCGATTATTTTGACCATAAATTTCACGTAATGCCAGAAACGTCGCTCGAATAGATTCATTCATTTTTAACAATTTGTATACGCTGTAGAATTGTGTATCTTTTTCCATGATGATTTGCCAAACAATACTGAACACAACTGTCAACTTTGAAAAAATGGCTACTGTGACGTTTTAAACATCTAAAGTGCTAATTTGATAACTCTTTCGATAACAACCAGTGACGTCCCTAGACTAAATGCCGCTCGTAGGCAGCGCCAAAATGCCGCCCCCTTTTTATACAATATTTTTTATTATCCTTTCATGACACCAATATCTATTAAATGTGTATGTATGGATACATTACTAACAAAATATATAGGTACGTTTGAAAACAAAATTAAATCGTGGACGAAGAGCGGTAAGTGGGACGCTCTGTAAGAGGGGGGTGCATCTTCAGTTTCGACGGCCAATGCAATTTCCGTGCGTACTGGTTAATAAATCAGATCGTTTCTGGTTACCAAGGACGTCGAAGGGCAACATAAGTAAACTAGACATCGCGAAAACGACGAAAAACAGTCATTCTAAAACTTATGTTAATTAATACGTTTTGTTTCCAACTAGTGATTTTTTTAATGGAAAGACATTTTCGTTATTACTAAATGTATGTAGCCAACTATGTCTACATAGTACATATTATTATCAAATGATTCTCCTCGATTTGCCGCCCTTCGAGTAACTGCCGCCCCCGAGCGACGCTCATTCTGCCTACCCCCACGGGACGTCACTGATAACAACTAATTGATTCATCCAGGCGGGATTTGAATCCATATTCACCGTTCGCCGACACGCGACGTTACCGCTATGCTATGTGTGACCGACTTCACCTTGTAGGTACATAATATAATATCTAAATATGTATAAAGTGTACGTACATAGCATTTGACAATTAATGTTATTACGGTAGACTTACTATTTAATAATATATCAGCTAACAACATAATACTCGACTTAACACATTGTTAAAGTATGATAAAATTTCTCCTATCAAGTCACGAGTTTTGAACACGACGCTTGATATTTTGTAGATATAAAGACGATGACTTTCTTCAAATATTAATCCACCTGTTGCGTATAATATGCTCTCTAACCAGGGCCGCGCCCAGGGCGCTTGTCGCCTGGTTACCAATCATAAATTGCCGCCCATCACCAAATATGAGATATTTTTTATGGCAATATAAAATAAATTAAATACAAAATGTCTATACACGTGGGAAAATTTAACTATAATATTTAGTAAATTATATATTATTATGTGTGTTGATGGGAGGTAGAGTAAACATTTTATAACTTTGCACTCTTGACTATACTGATACCTACGCCTCTTTGCCTGATTACCTCGCATAAAATTAGACCTATTGATATTTACTTGTATTAAAATAGGTAAGTTAAAAAAAATATTTTTAGAATATTATATTACAATTACATCATTTTCATCCTAGAGCCGGAATGCAAAGTTATGAAGTATATAATACTCTATAATATGAAATTGACTAGTCCAGTTTTTAAGAAACTTTTGATAATAAGATCGAAAATTGCGCATATTTTTGCCGTCCATAAAACACATTCATAAAAAATACCCTTTCGCGGTCCATTTCCTTATGCCTTAACAAAGAATACAATTTAGACATAATGCCACTATTATGGCTATACTTCAGCTGAGGCATGGTCTAAAAAGATCGTGACCAGGCGATGTACGGATTGTGCAAATGACGCGTGCCGAACGAAATATAATTTGTCTTAAAAATTCAACACGCGTCCTTGTAATGTTATGTTTATTGTTATATTAGTAATAATAATAATATATTCATTGATATGTTTTCTATTTCAAGTACATGAGTAACGTTTTTTAGTCATCTTTACACGATTTAAGAATATATTCCTCCGACGCCATTACAAAACAAATTGACGTGCTCACACGTCTGCTGCCGGTCTCCGATTGGCGACGACTTGCAAAATTTTGTCCAACCTACTGTTGAAAATTATTTGCCGTTTCACTTATGTATGCTCTTAAGACGTTAAGTATGGCAGTATTTTTGTATAAAACCGTAATAATGAGATTTTAACTTCTTAAATATGAATATTATTAAGTACAAAAAATAAAGAGCAAGTACAATAATTACTCTAATTTCTGCTTACGCTTGGATCTTCAATATATTTTTTAATCAAGCGAATTTACAATAAGACTTTTATTTAATTTTAAAATTTGTCTCTACCATTTTGGCATAGTAGGTTACTATTACCATCATTAGACGACCTCATCTTCTTGGATTGTTAATAGGTATATCATTATGTAAGTACATAAATAATGTGTAAATTTATAGTGCCTGTACACGTGCATGGGTTTACTGCCAGCAATAGTGTGTATTACCATCGTGACATAACAAAAGTGCCGACTGTCTCTCCAATATCATTCTTCAAGAGTAAGCGAGACGCGATGTTGTCATTTTATGGCACTATTTGACAGATCGTAAAAATCGGTTAACCTCAAAATGAGTCTCTCCGCGGTGTAGTTCGTTTTTTTGTCGGCAGGCTCGCCACTATCTTCTACTGCGCAGGCGGAGATCGAAAAAATCCCAATTGTCGCATGAAAATTCAGCAGCTTCCGAAGTTTTTTTGATTCATGCATGCAATCTAGCAACTGGAGAATTATAAACGGGGTATTAGCAATGAATGCATTTTGTGATTATGATGTGCATATGAATAGGTTGAATGCAATAATAATTTCAGTGAAAGAGATCGCGATTGCCTGCGGATACGTCTGAGCAAAAAAAAAAACAAATAGTAATCACCAATAAAATTTTATCTTCAATAAACCTTCCATCGATGATTACCGTTATAGATCACAATGGCTTGTGAAAGTCACAGTATGCCTTTTACAAATTTGTATAACTTTTATGTTTGTAATGTAATGTTTTTGTCGTGAAGCCTATTATGAGCATATTATCCAATATTCCTTTGTTTTATCATGTCCCGGGTGAGAGGAGATTAATTGTTAACAGCTTTTCTGATCGAAGACGAAGAGTTAAATTTTACTCACTTGAATCGTGAAAGCACTAAAGAGTAATAACACGATAACTGATTTTCTACCTAATGAATGAGGTAATGATTTATTACAGTCGTTAATTGCAAATCATAAACTCTGTACATGAGATAAGATGCAGTTTGATAGTTTTCAGTGAAACGTTGTTAAAAGAAATTGATTTTTACCAATACCAGATGGGTTTTAAATCTAATATAATATGCTGCTCGTTTTAAATCAATTTGTGTCCATGGAACCAATTGGTTGAGTGAACGGCTGATAAATTGTTTACGTATATTATATATTATTATAATACATATGTACATATTGTGAAGTTTTATATTGCCCCCCGCAGGAAAAATGGTAAAAGTGGTCACTATATCATTTTTTTTTTGCTTTATTTACTCATCGTATTTGACAACATTAATTTTTCCCAAAGTTTTTAGGACAACTAGAGAATAAAAAATATTGTAATAACTCGGTCTGTATTTTTTATAGTATCGTGGGTCCCGGGTTCGAATCCTGGGTCTGGCAAGTACATATATTGTTTTTTAATTTGTGTATGAGTTCTGAGTATGGACCTAATAGGTTGAGCAAGTGGCTGACATCCATTTCTCGTAAAAACAAAATCTGATAATACAAACCTCCACTCTGTGGATGCCCATACGGCCATATTAGGATCGGACATGTTCGCAAGAAAAGATATAATAAATAAATGTTTTCAATCACATATAATAGCTACGTACTGCTGATGAATTATTTTTATACACTTAGTGAAAGTAAGAGGTATCGATTAGTATTTGAATATGATTTTAGATTTAAATTTTAGTCATTTTTACAAAGTTTTGTCCTGTGGTTCTTTGGCCGGTACAAATCTTGCAATCGATTTTTAACTAACTTCCCGACTAGCTAGACATTTGAAACTTTTAGAATATATCAGAACACGATGCCAATGCATTTTTTTTTAAATACTTTAAGTCATCTTTAAGTAGAATTGAATTAATTTTCAGTTAATTCTGTTTTGTATGAAAAGTTATTTCGACACCATTATTGGTTGCTAGGGGTCTGGGGTCCTAGCAACTAAATTATTAATATATACGTGCGTTACTGTGGAAATCAATATGACATGTCAAGTACAATTTTTTTTGATCGTTTAGTCTAGTCAAGTCAAGTTTATATTCTTCAACAGAACTTAAAAACGTTGTATATAAAAAGATCTTTTTATCTTGTAATTATTAGTTTTAAAATCAAACTATGTTAGCTTTGATCTAAGTTTTAATATAGGTTATCATTATTTTGTACTCTTTGTCGCTTTTCAGTGACAACGCCCCAGGGGCATATAATATTATCAAATACTATAACATAGCATTTTTTTAAACGATTCGACTAAAGACTAAACAAATCTCACTCAATAGTTTGTTGGTGGATGCAATATACCATGCGCACAGTTAAATCGATGGGCAACTTTCGACGCTCACTTTCCCGCAGACGCCGTTGCACTTTCCTCTCGTCAGAGATCGACTGCAGCATTTTACGCCGGCGCTTATAGCACGTTGATACCTCTTCTGCATTTCTTCTGTATAGTCCACAGACCCACCCATCCATTGAACCAAGCGTACAGCCGTTCAGTTGGCCGCCGCCCGTCGTCGGCGAGACGCGGTTTATTGCGGTACATATTCTACAGTTAGTAGTTAGCTCCATACGAAACGATACACTCGAAAACATTTCGATTTATCTTTATTATAAAGTTTGTTTATTAATGTTAATGACATTCGGTGACCGGTGTTTATTTGCTGAAATGTAACTTTAAAGTTTGTGAAATCCTACAGTTTATAATAATATGTGCATTATTAATTTACTTGTTATTTACAGGCATTAGTGTCCGATGTGAAAATATTGTTTCTATTTTTCAAATTTAGATTTAAAAGTATAATTATCTACAAATTATACAGTATTAATGGTTATCGGCAACGTACAAGGGAAATTTCCTTTCTATACAGTTTTCAAAATTATTTTTACCGTAAATATGCTTGATATTTACCTGTATAAAGGGACAAGTTAGTGCTATTCCAGCTATGCGATGAATTGTCAGGAATGAAACAGTTTTTCGTAAGAAAGATATAATGCTACGTTAATGTCATCTGTCCACATAATTATAATCGTCGTGGGATTTTCTTATGAATATGTTATGTCTCATATTATGATGTTTCATTCGGGAAACTTTTCTTTCAGGAAAATCCATGCGTCACATTTTTCACGTAAAAAGTTATGCTCTAATAGAAATTTCTGGATCCTCGGCAAGCCCTCATGAAGTGGAATGCCATTTCTTTTTTCTAAAATTAGGTCGACCAAAATGTATGGGATTGAACGGCTATGTTTGATGAAATAGTGCATATTAGATTTCTCAGATTAAAAACAGACCTAGTTAACTATGTATAATATGAGAAGGGTCTCCTGCAGATAATGAAGGCCTTTTTAATAAATCTGAAGAGGTGCTTTACTGGCCCTTCGTACAATCATTGCATTTCTCGCAGTAATTCATGGTTTTCAAAAGCCGCTCAGAAAGCGAAAGTTCCCCAACCGTCCGAGATCCAATCGGACGGTAAACGGTCATCGAGGGCCACGAATCAAATCCTAAGATCCAATTCGAGGCCTGCCTCACGCTCAAGGAACCCCGCCACGTCTCCTCATCGCGGAGTGTCACTCTGGTAGAGTGTGCACGTTACGAGGGAGGAAGTACTACAGAAATGATCCTGTGAAGTACAGTCCTACCGATTAATTTTTCACCTGAACTACTAATGGACATTACACATAATTTCTCGTGCGACTTTGTTCGATACGCGCCGCGCCATCTAGCGTATATGTACCGAATATTTTTTTAAATGTCGGAAAATTCAACTCGATATTTATATGAAAACTTTTATGCACACCCATATATTTTTATTAGTCAAATTTAATCCGAATTTTGACTCATGGATTATTTATTGAGAAACGGAAATTTCGAAATTTCTGAGAAAAAAAAAAACAACTCAACTTTTTTCGGTCCCGATCAAAACCTTCATTTCTGACGTTTCTGACTTAGTAACTGTCTCATTTTGCTCCATGGACAATCGCCACTGCTCCCGCTTATCTGTGATAATGACAATTTATTGTAGTAGGTACCTAGGTACTAATATTGTCGGAGGCCTACGTTAGCTATGGAGAGGTCCGGGGCTCGTTATCATTTTGTTTCGGTGGAATACAGTTGCGGTTCTACGTGCCTGGACAGTTGCCAATACCTGCCAGGTTTACAATAGGTAGTTTAATTTGTTTGATGGTTTAATTGATTTTAAGATTTCGGTAGGGGTTTCCCTGACGAAGCGATCGCCTCACATGTTTCACGTAAAAACGGACACTGCTGGGAGCTGGAATAACACGTATTGTACAGATTTAAATGTGTCCGATTAAGCCTCTCCTCCCCCTATTTCCACCCTCTAAATATTAGTAATAGCTACCAACAAAGCTTATGCAGTAAAAAATACACTGCAACCCAAAAAGTATTGCAATTTTCATAAAGTACCTAGTCTTATATTTTTTATATGTAATATACCTACTTAGTGTACAATAGTCGATACGTGTTATTTAAATACAAAATAATTATCTGACCCATTTATTTAATTTATTTGCTTGGAAAACTACGTAGGAAAATTACACTAGGTACGTAACCATGAAAAAATAGTAAAATCGACCAAATGACCTTACCTGATTTTAAAATACCATGCCAACATTTTATCGTACCTATTCGTTGATTGCATGTAACGTACCATGGATGGCTGGCTATTAGGAATAAGTATTAATTTTTCTAAATATGTGTAAGTACATGTAGGCATTTAAGTTAATTTACTATGATCCTGATTCTACAGATTTAATTTTTTACCTACCTATTTAATTTCGATAGGTAAACGCGCATTAAAATGTTGCTTTAGGACTGTTTTGCTTCCATACATACCTTACATACCATATTAAAAGTTATTGAAGAGGCAAAATTTTCCTCATTTCGTATTTTATCGATATTATTCATCTATATTATATAACTACCTATAACTTTTTATGATTTTGTTTTGTAATTATAATATTAATTTTTAATCTTGCTGTTTTTCTCTCGTTGTTTTGCGCAGTTTTAAGTAAGTACCTACCTACATGTTATTCAAATTAATCTTTATTCACTTGTTATGCATATTAATTTATTTTAAATACACGATTTTTAATCGTAAAAAAACAGTTTTTTTTAATATTAACAATATTCTTACTTACATACTATACCTACCTACTGTATAGAGTTTGCATTTTTTTATTTGTGTTATTGATAATCAGATTGGTAAACTAATGGGTAATCGAAGTTTCTCTTAACTTGCACATATTATTACCTATGTGACTTATTTTATTAGTTAGTGCATAGCTATTCTATGTAAAGTTTTCATCTAAATTGAGCTATTATTATAAGTACACAGAATAGCCGTCTGCGCCATACGTCATTATAATGTGAATGCTGTAAGAATATTGCGCGTCCATTAATTTCAAACCCTGAATTTCATTCCATATTCGATTTTACCAATACATTCGAATCTTTCATATTATTCTACTTTCTCAAAATAAACAAAAACTGTTTATTCCCATGAGATTAGTCCATTAAACTGTCGACATACCTGTCCATTATGAATATTGCACGTTTCGAGTAACGTGCAATTTATTGTATTATGCAAAATATTACTGTGGTGTTATAATTAACTACCCTTTGTTTTATATCTATTAATAATTAGTGGTTGACATTTAAATTCAATATGCATTGGCCCTTTTACCGGAAGCCATAACGCTGTCAGTTAACTACTGAACGTTCTAAATATAACCGACCGTTTGCTCTGTTGAAGTTGTCTGCTGTGATTCCACGTGCACTGTGTAACATGCACGTTTCAAAATAAAAACAATCGCATTAAAACTGTGATATATGCAGAAAAATAATGGAGTCAGCACCGTGCGATGAAAATTAAAATTAGTAATCCGGTAGATAGTGTGTATACTCTTCTTCTCTGGTTGACTTTCAATAAACTAACGGTGCACATGTGTGCAGTAGCTGACAGACTATCACGGTAGTCCAGCATTTCATTGGTTACGGCTTGTGGGGATCATAACAATACAACATATCCCTAATTATTCTGGTACTGGGTACTGTACTAGTTACACCGAAATCCTCCTTATTTATGCACATGTACTTATTAGCATCTTTGTCAATGCTGTGTAGTCTCGGACCATCTCTATTCTTTCCACTGAAAAGTAGTCCTATATTATATCCTTGTTCGCGATAAGAAAACCTTTCCTAGATTTAGATTTTAAGTACCTACTTGGGTTTACTATTGGGGTGTATTTTGATGAAACATAATTTTACCTAAAATAAAATATTTTCTGAATAAACAATAACAAACACTAAGAACTCTAACTAATACACGATATCTTTATCACTTAAAACTTCCGAAAACCTTATCATTCACATGCCGATTCTGTTCAGGCCATGGTTGGAGAAATATGTCGAGACCCAGGCAATGTGTGAAACAACATACATGTTATGTTTAGAACAACAGTTCCTACATTCAAGTGATTAATTGCCATATACACGAGGCTTTACACGTTTCTCATGTTGGCAATAAACAGACCAATCTAATTCTGAAATGTACTTGTCATCCCTGCTAAGCCTGTTAGTCACGCGCCGTCTAAACATAATACGGACAATAAAAATATATTTAATATTATTAAAAAAGCGAGAAATCCTACTTTATTTGAATCGTTGCGATATTTTTCCTAATATTTTTTTGCAGTGAAAATGTATATTTTTTTGCAAATTGCATAATTTTACGGGCAGTTACGTAACTCGAAATCATCTTTTTTCTATATTATGTTGTCGCATTCAATCGTGATTAAAATTAACGTCTGTCTCCTTTCGCATAACTAAATCGTCTGCACAAGTCGTCATAGGCGTTGTCCATCCATGACGCAAAGCTATGGATTGGGTGGGAGAGGGGTGTGTTGTAGATTATGATTAGAGTTACATAATATGGCTTGAGAGTGGGTCGATTGTTTGGGCCCCGCATCAGTTGAAATATGACCTTGTGGTCAGAGAGTTCAAATGATTTTTTTTTGACTCCTTTATTTAAGGTGATATGGATACTATCCGTGGCTTTATCCAACTGGCTTTCTCTTAGGTATGCTTATATACTGTAGTTTAAATGCTAGAAATATCAATATTTGGCCACGTATTTTTTTCGACTTATACGTGGTGTAAATGAGAACTCTGCCATTCTTGGTGGTATTAATTTGTGTCCCTGATAACTATCTTAGAAATCGGGAGCATCTGTTGTTTGTTCTCCCAACGAGCAGAACTGACCTGCCATTGGTGATGCCAATTGGGAGGGCAATTACTCTGTTCAACCAAATCGCTTCGGATGTTGATATATGCCACCTACGCGATGATGAGTATAATAGGTGGGCGTTGTTTTATAAATTCCTAAAATAGGGTCCACTTAGCTCATTCGGTGTGCTTCAACGCTTTATAATTTATATTTTTTGTACCTTTTACTTTTCATACTATTGCTGTGATACTGCATATAATTATTTATTCTTTATACTATTTCTTTGTTTTTAAATGCCATCTTGTAAACATCATAAATTTATAATTTGTAATGTTCGCCGTATGTAAAAATAAATTGAATTTGAATATGATATGTGACATCAAAAAAGGCACAAAATGTTAACTCGTTTTTTCGACAATACAATATTCTGTGAGAACATACCTACCTGCCTGCCTGTCTATAGAAATCGATCATATTTTTACGATTTTATTTTTTTATCAGAAAATGTAATGCAATTTAGACAGTGGGATGAAAGAATTTGTGACGAAATGTGACAATTTGTGAGGGTGGGGGGGGGGGGGGGGGAGTTAAAACATTAAAAATTTTGGGGCGTCTTTAAATTTATAGACGATCCCATAATGTAATTACTGGTTTGTTTGTTGTAACACTGAGAGGTTTAGTTGTAATTTTCAAGCGAGGTCTTGAAATCTATTTCAAATACTCGGCGAATGTTTCGCGTTTTCTTTTATTTGACGTCAGTTTTCATCATCATAAAAACTATTTGCCACCTCTGACAGTTACCGATTTAATTGTGAGGTCAACTCGATCCCGTAAGCTTGTTAGTGTAAACAGAACCACTGGAATTACTGCAATGCGAGCCTTTTATTATTTTTTAAAGCCATTGGTGTTTTAATTTAAAACTAATTTTATCTAAATGCTTCACTGTCTTGTCCTACTAAGCACACTATTAGACTACATATCTACATTTTAGCCAATTAGAAAAAAATAAACTCACAATGATGACATGAGTAAGAACGCGGCAGAATTCGCGTCGTGTTCGCAAATGTGGTTGGGGCCTCGGACTCTACTGCGAGCATCAGCCGAGCCAAAGGCGCGCGTCAGATTATTTCTTCACGCTCATGCCACCTCGAACTCTTTTTGTATCTGTTGAACTACCGATAAGGGAGAGGATCGCTATGAACTTATTTGAAAGTGGCACAGTATTACACTGGTAAAGTACTAGCCAATACCAATCTACATAAATAATGCTTAAGTGCGTACTTCAGTGAAACGGCAAATAATTTTCAACAGTAGGTGCGACGAAATTTCTCACTAGTCGCCAATCGGAGACCGATCGTAGAGGTATCCGCACGTCGATTTGTTTTGTCATGGCGTCGGATGAAAATATTCTTAAATCGTGTAAAGATGACTATAAAACTACGTATGTACTTAAAAAAGAAAACATGTCAATGAATATACTATTATTATTAGTAATATAACATTAAATGGACGCATGTTGGATTTTTATGACAAATTATATTTCGTTCGGCACGCGTCATTTGCACAATCCGCGCATCGCCTAGCCACGATCTTTTTAGACCATGCCTCAACTGAAGCCTTAAGAAAAAAATTACTGCGACTGTAGGTCATTATAAAATTTGACATTACATATACATTTTGGTTCTTGTCTGTTTAGTGGAAGCCAGCGGCAAACAAATTTTGAAAATAGCCCACATACTGGATTATTTGTTGGGTTAGGTTAGGTTATAATTCTTGAATTCATCAATTTTGCCAGTTCCCGCCTGGTTTCCAGTAAACAGACCTACACCCATATTTTTTTTTACAGGGAACCTTTAATTTAAATATACTTGAGCGGAATGCAGAAACATTGTCCTTAGTTAAGATCAGTGGCGCACCCAGGATTTAATATTGGGGGGGGCCCAAGGAGGAGAATGTAAATTAGTCTCATAGGCTCTTTTTCTTCTTCAGAGCCTAATTTCTCGTTTATCGGTCTTTTGTCTACCACTCCACTCGGTGTACCTACACCATGGTCCCCACATCCTGGAACGTGCCCTCAGGCTAGGATATTTGGCGGGCCCCCTACCTACCGCTAAAATTAAAGGCAGTGTGAAACACTACATCAGCGTTTTTCAAATTGTGTTTTAGTTCAAATTAAGGGTACTTATACAGTGAATTATTGGCGATTTTTAATACATCTACTTTAATAATGGAGCTGTCGAGTATCGACACATAATAATCAAAAAAAATATTGCACAATTATATAAGTAATTGAAAATGTTCATGACCATGAAGTATAATAGCGCCGCAGGCGACTTTTTTTACTATTAAAGCTAATTTATGATGTGTGTTTATCTCACTTATCTGCTCAACCCGACACGCCGGGCCCCACACAGCCCGGGCCCCCAGGCTAGAGCCCTGTCAGCCTTCCCCAGCCATGACCTACACCACTCCGGAATTCGGGTGGACACCAAGAATTTTTTGACAGTTCCATTAAGGATTAGGTTTCAAAAAAACCTGACATTAGTGTTGTGTTAGAAATTAAAATCTAAGAAATTTTTCTAAAAGGGGTGCTGGAGAATTACAAATCATTTTTTTGCCGTATTTTTATTTGTCTAAACCCAAAGGTATAGTTTATTGGCTTTCAATTTCAATGTTTAAAATCATTGAGATAATTTTCATGTTTGGGGGGTGCCAGGGCCCCTTGGCCCACCCCCTGGGTGCGCCACTGGTTAAGATCATGTTGTCTATTGTTCAATAAAAAGTAAAATAATATTCTGCAAGTACCTACATGCCAAACGAATTAACACTATCAATATCCATATTGAGATAAATTGTTAAATGAATTTGAGTGTATGGACTGTTTTATAGACACGCGAATTTATTTTGACAGCAGCTCTCGGTAGTAAATGGTAATACAGAAGGGGGCGTGTTCATAACAAAAGTAGTCTATGGTTAAGGATTCCTTAACTCTATAGTCAGTGTAGTCTATAGTTAAGTCATCCTTTTCGGCATCTTATCCTTAAGATCGAAATATTGGAATCTGCATTCCGCTCTTATACTATATTATGATTTTAGCTATTCATAAATTACTAAGTAATAATTGTTTTAAGATAAAAAGAGACATTTTAATTAGATTTTCCACAAGTTTTGATGTTAGGTAGATACTTGTTAGTTTTCCTGGAGCTTTCAACTGCACGCGTCATTCCTTACCGCTATCTTATCTTAAAAACCCAGCTTTTCATTAAATCGTCAACTGCTGTAACAAATTGCGTGACTTACGTACCTAATAGTATATTAGAATATAATATAGTGACAGGTTTCTTGGCTCGAACTTTTATACAATGTTTACAGTACACTGATTAAAAATTAAATTGACTGTTGCACCGTTCTCGCTGCATTTGCAATACAGAATCAAAACAAACATGTGCAGACAGCGTAAAAACAGTGCATTGCCAATACTACCTCGCATTGTATCGGTGATTCCCCAAGTTTGTTTTATAGTAGCCACGATTAATTTAAATTACTAATTATTTAATTTTTAGATATATATTATAATGTTGTTCTCATTTCAATCATTTAACACACTCAAGCACACAAGTCAAAATTACATTATTCTTTATTTAATTAACTCTTATGGATTTAAATTCAAATTTCATCAAGGAGGCCCGGCGTGGTGGATGAACCAGGTAAGTGAGATAAATACACACTACAAATTTATTTAGTAAATAAAGGCACTATTTGGCTTTTGGAATAGTGCCTTGAGTGGTTTAATTAAAGCTATACCCAAAGAGATTAGATATACCTCAGTTGAGGCATGGTTTAAAATGATCGTGGCTAGGCGATGCGCGGATTGTGCAAATGACGCGTGCCGAACGAAATATAGTTTGTCATATAAATCCAACATGCGTCCATTTAATGTTCAGTTTATTGTTATATTAGTAACAATAATAATATATTCATTGAAATGTTTTCTTTTACAAGTAAATGGGTAACGTTTTTTAGTCATGTTTACACAATTTAAGAATTAATACCCCCGTCGCCATCACGAAACAAATTGACGTGTTCACAGCTGGCGTTCGCTCTCCGATTGCCAGCGAGTCCAAAAGTTCGTCACACCTATAGTTGAAAATTATTTGCCGTTTCACTGAAGTACCGTCTTAAATGATAATTCATGGGTAAAAAATTATTTCATAATTATTTTAGTGTTTCCCGAAAAATAAAAATGTCTTAAGTATTTATCCAATATGTCGAAGAGTTGCATGTTGCTTTGTTACCACAAAAAGGTTGCGGTCTCGTTAAAAGTACACGGATGCCCTTAATTATACCATTTGGGAATCATTAATGCTGTAGAACATCATACTGCTCGCAACCTTAGCGATAGGTAGGGGGGCCCGTCAAACAACCTGTCCTGAGGGCCCGCTTCAAGATATGGGGCCATGCTGTTAATATTACTGAGTACGGAGATATTTATCCTTTGGGTACCTTTACTTACAAATCGAGACAGTGCCAAGACTCTGTGCTAAATGCATCAATGGTCGTTAACATATTTGACATGAAAGGTTCGATTTATTATAGCGTTTCGAGACGCCACACTGTTTATCTGAGCTGTCGCCATTGATATGCATCGTTTATCATCACATAATACAGTGCAAATTGAAGAAGATCAATTTGTTTATTGAATAATTAATAATATATAATTAATATATCGTCACTGTTCTGGCAGAAGACACTAATTCGAAAAAATGACATATTGAGTTAGTTATACCAAAATGTTCTTTATTTCAAACTTTACCGTCTGGAAACCTTCTTAATAAATAAACAGTCTTTATTTTAAAGTCATCCTTTTTACGATTACTTAATAAACTCACATGATAAACCATTTCAAACATTTTAACAACTTCAAAGTCAAATTACTCAAAACTAGTACCTATTCTCCAGTTAGTGTGTTCCGCCAGAACAGAGACGATATTATATAAATCAGTAAGCACTTATGCTTTCCGGAATAATCTTACGTAAAAGTAATACGCATAATTAATTTTAGCAACAGTTTATTTTTTATACTTTATGTAGTGGTGTAGTGTAGCCGTAGTGGCTCTCCTAGTAGTCCGCCACTCCTATACATTTGTCAATCGCAGGATTGAATCCAGTGTTGTCAAATATATATTTTTATATAATATATCGTCTCTGTTCTGGCAGAACACACTAACTGAAGAATACTAGTTTTGAGTGATTTTACTTTGAAGTTGTTAAAATGTTTGAAATGGTCTATCGTGTGAGTTTATTAAGTAATCGTAAAAAGGATTTATTTATTAAGGTTTCCAGACGGTAAAGTTTGAAATAAGAAACATTTTGGTATAACTAACTCAATACATATGTGATTTTTTCGACTGCCAGAACAGTGACGAAATTATGTTTGTGACACCAGCGCGCATCTATTCTAAACACAAGACTGCTTTCGGCCGCTACGGTAGCTATCTATTGTAGGTTTGTATCGAAGTATTAGCACTTATTGTAATTGTTACAATAAGTGCTATGTTTTAACAGCACCTCTCTTGGCTGTGCTAAATTTTAGAGCGAGATAGACAATTTTAATTGTTGAGAGACGACTAACTTATTGTAACAATTATAATACAAACATGTGAAAAACTACCCTTGGTGGCTGCCGATAACAGTGTTGTGTGTAGAATAGATGCGCAGATGTTGAATGCAATGAGTCGAGCGAACGGCTAATTATACGTATGCGGTTGGCCGTATCGTAATTCACCGTGAAATGTTGTATCGAAAATAGATGGCCGTATAGTAGATCAAATTCATGCCTAAATAAAATACTTACAAAATGCGTTTTTTTTAACATGTCCGATCCTAACAAGATCATGTGGGCCTCCACAGACACTGACTCTGAACACACATTGGAAAACAATATGCCAATAGCCAGATCAAGGATTCAAACCTGTGACCCACAACATTATAAACAGGCGCCTTAGCCACTCGGCTATCGTGGGCGTACCTAATACCAACCACCGGAATACAATGGATATAATTTATATATATATTATATATAGAATTTGCTATATGTATCCTTATTGCAATTTAGGTAGAGTTTATTTGTCAACCACATTATCAGTTTTATATGAGCAGGCTCGTTTACTTTCCGAGGGATTTTTTTTTTCTTCAGAATATGCTACACATTTTTTTTGACCATGGCCGATCCTATAAAGATTTATTCATATGGGCCTCCACAGAGTGGAAGTTTGTATTAAAAGGTTTTTGTTTTTACGAGAAATGAATGTTGGTCACTTGCTAAATCTAGTAAGTATATCCATATTATCACTCCTAACGCACATTGGAAAACAATATGTGTATTTGCCAAACCCATGAGTCGAACCTGGGTCCCACGATATTATAACCTGACGCGTTAGCCGCTTGACTATCGTGGGCCATGCTATTCATTAATAAGTCAATAATTCACAGTGACTGAATGCCAGGGAACTCAAAATTAATCTGTTCTGTGCTGAATGCACTATGCAAGTTAGTGTGTCGGTTGCAAACTTCGTAGCAGGTACATAATGTAAAAATGCATCTTTACTGCGCTAGCAGTATCGACCGCCGACCTAAATCCTTGAACAAGTCATATTTTTACCTCTATGTGAGTACGACTTGTTTGCGAAGTCTACGAACTGCTCCGAATAGTTACGCAAGCTACAGCTAACCATATGAGCGCAATAATTGACAGGTAAACTGCAATATTATCTCCACTTATCTGCACACTTTTAATCTGAGCTTGAATTATTTATATCCAGTAGGTACCCACTTTAAAAGTACGTATATATATATATGTATATATATTTTAATTTAACGAACCTAATGTGTATACGAGGCGACTCTCGTGGTGCAGTGCGTAAAGCGCTGGCCTTCCATCAGGGAGCTCTATGTTCGATCCGGTGAGCACACAATATATTTAAGTATGTGATTTTCTCAAAGTCTGATTGTTGAAAATTACTAACAACCACCTTGTACTAAAAACAAGGACATGGTTATTAATAATTTTTAAAAAAAATGTGTGTACGAACATATTCAACACAGCAATTGAATGTTTTAGCTATTAGTGCTTGTAATAGTTTGTGATGGCATTCATTTGCCAATAGTAGTAAATTATGTGTCGATTAAAAAGACAATTAAGTCAATCATTAACTTTTTAACATTTCTTATAATTCCTTGTTAATTTGTAATGTCCAAATAAATACAATAAAACGTCACAGCAACACTTACATCGTAATCACTTAGCAGTTCTAACACGTGTTTCATTAAATTACGGTAACTTTCCAAATTGTCCAAGTTTTTCGTTGTCGTATTTTTTCCATATCCATCCCAGTAATATTGCAAACACATTCATGTCTAAGTAACTCGATAGGTGATATGTTATTTTCCTAGAATAAAATGTTCACTGGAGAGTATGTAGGTACATACTGGATGTTGTGACAATTATTACACTTGTATGGCGAGTGTGTAAAACACAGCATGTAAATACGTACGGAAAAAAAACCACATACACCAACTCAACATTACATTGTCAGTAATAGTTCTAGAGATGCTCGGCTAGAGCCTGTGAACCAATATAGTAAGAGGTAGAAAGTCCTCCGGAAAAGCATCATACGTGACACAGATCTCACCGGTATGTTCAGAGGTAACTATTTTCCGCAATCACACAACGGATTTGTTTTTAACCACACGTGTTAATCCAATGACATTAATATGGACGAATCATCTGGGAATAAAAATGACACTCACTTTTTTGTCGGGTCTGCCGAATGGCATAATCTGTTCTAACGCCATTACAATAAAGGTGATATTGCTATAAATTCCCGATGCTTTTAGTCGGGTCTGCCGAACGGTTCGGTTCGAACGGGTTCGCTCAAATGAACATTGACACTAGAAACACCATTCTAACGCCATTACAATAAAGGTGATATTGCTATAAATTCCCGATGCGTGATATTGCATAATGGAAATTGCGTGACGTCTACCTATACATGTGCGAATGTCGCTGTGCGTGAATTTAATTGCTAGCTACTGTATTGAGTGCGTTGTCCATTAATAATGTCATTGTGTTAATCCTATATCCAAATCGGGTATGTCCGCACCGCAGATGTACCTACTTAGGCACCTGGCCCATCACCAGATAAGAAGATGCCCGTCATATAATGGCGCCAATAATGACGTATCATAAAATGCCAGCCAATCAAAGCAAACATAGTTGTGCGAGTAGATATTTATATTTTCGGAGTTTCTTATATCTTTATAGTATGAGAAAGTAATTCTTCTGGGGTTTTTGCGTACAAATACCTACTTTACTACGTGCCTACTTGTTTGTTTATACTATTTTTTTTTACTTGTAGGTACACTGAATATTCTGTAAAGTTAATAATGGTAGTATAGTTTTACAATGTTTAATGGAAAGTGAGAATGCCTTCTGTACCTTTTTATTTCTCATAAAAATATACTTAACCATACTATCGTGAAAGAAAACCAACAAATTTTATTTGGAAAACAACAGTTAACATTTGGCGTCACTTGAAAGTGTCATTGGCGATTCTTTTCATACCGAAAGCCGGATCTAATCTCATCTAGATAAGAGTTTTCTTTTATACACATTTACTTTGTTTGAATTAAGTAACACGTGGAAATTATAATTTATCGATGTACATTATTTTTATAAACGTAACGGTAAGTATGAAGATAGAAAGTGAATTCTTATACGCCGTTTATTTTTTGTGCGTCGATTGTTTATGGTCCATTGGCCCGATCTCGTATGTGTGCAAACCAATAAATAATATACTATCTATGAACAAGATTGATATGATTATAAGATTTTCCATAAATAATTGTTTCTTTATATAATTGAGTGTTGGGGAAAAGTTTTTCTCCCAATTCTGTGTAAGTAAATAATTCTTATTGCACCCACGCGTTGACGACGTCAATGACCGTAACACTTGCGTATTTGAATAGTTTATTAAAAGAAGTTGACTTTTATCACAATCACTATGAGATAAGTATTTATTGTAGTTTTTATTAGTGCCCCTTATATTTACAATACCTTAGTAATTCGAAAACATAGTAGATACCTACCTACTGATACCAAATGTCATAATGCCTAAATCGAAGTATACTTACGTAATACTTAATGTCCCTGAATCCGTGTTTTTAATAAGTGTAAAAGTATATATCAACACCCTACATAAACCCATACCTATCACTGCCTGCTTACAAAATTTGAGTAGGTACTTACTTAGGTAGTTGTTACGAATAATAATTGTATGAATATTATTGATGAAAACACTACCTACTTCTATAATAATTTCAGTTCTCACAAGAATATCAAACACACTTGATGTAAATTCGAAATCAAATCGTCAAGTCATTTTTAACAATGCAAAACACACCTGTTATCTATCTGTCGCTCTCTAGCGATGATATTATCTTTCTTTGCAAGTGATTGTTGGGTATTTGAATTGTATGAAAGAATTGTGATTTTTTTCTATTTTACCATCAGAAATCACCACCGGTTTTCAAATATTTTGCTCTCGTGAATTGCAGTTGAAATACTCTCTAAACTTTATTCAAATTGCATACTTACTTATTATTATTATGTTACTGTTTGTTTGCGATGTGCTTAATTTAAATGCGAATAATAAATCAATCCATTTTAGTTTTGGCTCAACTTGTTCTACAAATGATCATAATTAAATGTTTTCTTTACAAGATAAACTTCGGCACATGAAAAGCCTATACCTATAAGTAATACCAATAACATAATTCAAATTCAAAGAGTCCTTGCTGGCTATATTTCAATTATGAAGAAACTAACTTTATTTGTTAAAAATATACAAAATTATAAATAATTGCATCCTTAAATATTTTCTCACCTTCTGTAGGTACCTATATATTTATTTTTATTCATCCATCTAGTGTTCAAGTATTTAGCGATGTTATCTGCATTGTTATTAGATCCCACATGACAGATTGTTCAGACAGAAATGTTAAAGCCATCGCTGTCGACCAAGGTTTTGAAGCTTGGTGATTTATGACAGTCATGCCACAAAACTCAAGTATAACAAAGCGCGCCGACTGCCATCAAATATTTAATGCACGTAACAAACTTTAATGCATATTATGATACAGACGTAATTATTGAAAATAACACATTTTCTACAGTCGTGATCCATAGCCTGTTTTAGGTAGGTACACCTGGTACAGTGTAAGCAGGTTCCTACCCGTTAGATCTTATATAAGTGCCGATATATTGATAAGCTAACGGTACTTCAAATACGATTTTTATTAGAATTTGACTAAGTATGTAGAAATAAATAATTTTTTATCCGACTTATTATCTTATTTTTACATGTTGTTATTATTTAACATTAACATTGGTACCTAACTTACCTAACAATATTCTCAAAGTTTTAAGAATAGTGAGATTATCAACTACATTTAAAAGGTTCTACATCTCTTCCTTATCAGCCTCGTTGTTATTTTTTGTGAAATTATTTTTTTTGTCTCGAGAATTCCTACTTGCACTTTTGTCTGTGGGCGACTGAACTCGTTACACTTCTCGCAGTTGGACCAACAAAAAATGTTTTATCATCTCAGTAATACAACAAAATAATTATTGTATTTATAGAATTTCTTTTAGAAAACTTCTGTCACTTTTTTGTGTCACGTCTCCGTAGTAAACGATTGATTGACATACTACTATGTATATAAGTAAATTGATTGGTACAACAGAACAGATTAATAGAAATAGACCAATATTTTGACGGCAGTTTAGGGAATGAAAGTCCTCGCATATTGAATGTGCAAACTTCAATATGTATATTGTATTCTGATATAGACATAGATGTTGAGTAGGTTTATCCCATATTTCTCCACACTCGAGAATTATACAATCTTAAAACCACATCCAGATGGTAACAGCCACACCCTTCTGTAAGTGGCTGCAAGCAGTTACTTTTCTCGATTGTGGAGAAATATGCCTGTGTTATAATATGCATTAAAGTTTGTCACGTGCACGAAACGCATATTCAATGTTGGTAATATTTGATATTCAGTGGACTTCGTATATCTTGCGTTTTGTGATCTGACCATTGAAGTTAATCTTTCCAAACCAAAACCCGCCATGCACCACACCCGGTCTTAATCGAGCGTATCACGTGGCCCTACATTGGCGATGTTTTTCTAACCGCCCACTAGTTCCACAGTAACGGTGATTTATAAAGTACGGGTGTAACTACTGATACTTATGTCAGACTTTCGCTAAGTTTGGCAGAATAAATCTTTATAAAATAACTTACTGTAGTCAAATCTATCTTTTTATTTATACTTTGTACACATAGAAGCATGAAGTCTGATGAAATTACATTTGATAAAGTAATTAAATATTTTGATATAAGACAGGCATTTTTTTGTTTTGCCATATGTGTTTAAACCCCTATCGCCCACCATGAAAGCTGGAACGCTCACCAGTGTGCGGTAGGGACCAGGTCGACAACCCCTGATCTAAGTCATACACCAAAACTGACTTCAAAGTCTTGGTCTATGGTGACTGGCTTCCGCAGTTCTATCTTATTAATCTGTTGTGTTACCACCCTTAATATGTAAATTTGATTATTGATTAATTTTGTTTGATTTATTGTTTTGTTTCGTCAATGTGTATCCGGTTTTTGATGTGTGAAGGGAGTGGCATGATCCGATATCTAATACTTAATGTGAATAGTGAATATGTACCTACATTGCATATAAACTGATCATAAACGAATCACTATTGCCATGCTGTCCCAAATATAGTCTTGCCGCAGTCGCTGGTTTAGTAATAAATATTTAAATGTAGCACTAAATGGTAAATAGAACGATGCTTAATTGCGGTTTTACAATTTTAAATGAATCGATATGTATGTAATAAGACTAATAAGTACTGTAATTGGTTGATTTGACACGATTGCTTTCTCCACTCATCTATCTTAATAAAATTGCTAGGTGTATGATAGGTCCACTATTGCTAGGTGTGTGATAGGTGTGATAGGTCCACTGCAATTTCTCACACTACAGTGATACTTGAATTACTATTGAGAAAGGGCATAATATGTAGTTAGGACATAAGCATCGCGGTTAGGGAATCCAATCATGAGACACAATTTTTATCCAATTGGATTGGCGTTTTTTTCGATATTTAATGTTTATACACATAGCATTGATAAAATCGGTCAAAAATGTCTAGTATAATGTATACTATTTAAGACATTTAATGTTAATATTGTGTATGTTCAATCTTGGAAATATATGGGTTTAATAGAGTAAATAATATTGTAATATAGATAATAATGTGAAAGTAAAACAGTGTTTTTTTTTTTTTTTAATTTATTTAAGAAAAGATAACATTCATAAAGTTCGGCATATAAACAAGTGCCTGCCTGCTCGTCTGTGGCACTGGCGGCTAGACGCCGTTCGCGTGCCAGAACGTCAGTGGCGTCTAGCTGGTTAAATAAACGAATTTATTATTTTTTACTGAATGTTAATACGATTGCGTATGACAAAAAAATAGTTATTTATTATTTAGTTAGTTATTACTAATTGAAAAAAAATCAATCCCGAAGATTTTGGGATTATGTTTACTAATCACGGGATTCATAGGTATCGAAAATTGTCCGGGATCCCGTAATCCCAGTATTGGATTCTCTAATCACGATTGCATGTACATTGTACGTAGGTATTACATTTCGCCGTAGCATAGTTCACCGTGAGCTGCCTAATACTTACTTTGGCTGTATAAGATATTATTTTTAGGTAAAATGTGTCAGATTCTTGTGGCAGTGCAGGTGACTCATTTAGGTATTGGTATCGTTACTTTCAAATGACACTAACAACGTTCCAAAGTGATTTCGTCGTAGCCGCAATACCAGAAGAATCTGTCCTTCAGTCTACGTGTTGGTATTTTTCATCAAGATAAGTTCAACTTGATACCTCGTGCACAAATGCGAGCCCAAAGAATTTTCATAAGAAAAATGCAATACAAAATGTCTTGGCAAATTTGTTCAGCTTACCGTGACAGACGCAGTCTAACGATTTTGGGCTCAGAATGTGCGTGCAGACTGGAGGAATCAGTTTACCGAAATGTTACCTCATCAAAATATCTGCTACGCAAATGCCAGCTCACATAACTTTTCATAGAAGCATTTGAAAACTCTCACGATCCCCACTCAATAGATTAATTTTTAATTTCATATCATTTTATATTCTTTCGGTGTCGTGTATATTATGCTCATATCGGAATGAGACCTAATGGAATTATCAATTTGTACATAACGTTAATTTACCTTCAGTCAGCACAACTACTTGGAACGCGATGCAGACCCATACTTAGGAGCGTAAAATATGCGCCTATCTTTAAGCAGCCAATATCGGCAACTTTGATTGCGTTGACTACAGTTGCAATTTATAATAATACGTCATATAGCAGGTAGTAAATCTATGGAAAAAGGCAATGGCCGAGAACGAAACCAAAATCACGCCTAACAAAGTCGAGCTAAATACCAACTCTGGATGGTGTCTATTGCCAAGTTAATCCAGATGATTCTGCATCGCGCTTTTAGTTAGTACCTAAATACGACTTTGCAACTCGCAACTGATGACATAGTGAACGCCCGTCACTTATCGTACACACATTGAATGAAAACGGACCATTCAGTTAATTATTATCATCTGCGATTTTACTAAAATAATATTTTTGTTGCTATTATCGTTCTTAAAAAATTACAATACTACATATTATCATTAAATATATTACGATTATGTAATGGTGTCATCTATACAGGAAACGGAAATGAGTAGCCTTGGCGTAAGTATGCTATTCCATCGATTTAGTCAAAATTATACTTTTTTACAATAATTAGGTGGGTAATATTTATTTTACGACATTATGAATTGAGCTATTGACAATATATTTTTATATATAATATTTTATGACAAATAATCATAATATAAAATAATGATTATACTAAGTAAATTTATTGTTATGTTTTTCCATTGGCCTTTGTAGCGTTGTTTCACAGCCGTGCCGTTGTTACAACCCCCCTGTGAATCCGCGCCATTCATCGTAATATTATGAAGTAGGAATAGTGTGCCTTTATCTATGCGTAACCTAGGTCGCCTAGGCCCTAGAGAAGACTACTTATATGAAAATATGGTAGGCTAGGTAACATTGTTCCTGAGGTCTAAACTAAAGTATGATAACTCTGAGTGCACCAATACGTCTTTCCTACAATATAATAATGATAAAACTACATTATTTTTTACATTTAAAAGCCTCAGTTTGTCAACATTACAATACAGTTGAATAACTCTCAACTTTTTACTCTTCGTTAACTGCAGGTTATACGTAACGCAAGTATTCATTAGTAGGTAGGTTCACCGAATCTTGTGTGTTATACTATAGCAGGGTTGGTGAACCTTTTTACGTACGTGTGCCAAAATTTCTCAAATATTATTTTTTTACTGTCTGACGTGCCGAGCAGTTTTTCACAGGGAAAAAATGAAATAGTTTTAAGAATTCTATAAAAAAGTTAAAAATTATAAGTAATTGAGTTCTTGAGTATTGCTGTATTACTTAATTTGGTTCTTTACGCAAAAATTGACGCCAAAGTAATTTCTCCGATCAGATGAGGTATTCTCTCGCTACAGTGGTCGCAAGCATTGTAAAATTGTAAATCGATCAAAATCAGAGGTTCGCGGCGCGGCTTCCCTCGCCGCCTGATGAGGTCAGTGCGATAATAATATTATCTGTGAGACCTAAGAACCGACTTATACAATTTAAATTAAACGTAATGCGTATTCTTGAAGAGTATCTGCCTGCTATTTTTTATACAATGCGGTCTGTCAATTATGGATGAATTTTGTCGTTTTCATTTGCGCATCGATTGTTCACTATTATTGGTAAAAATATTAAAACTGAAAAAAATACGCATGGTCTTGTCATCATTATTTTTTTAATATTATATATTATTATATATGTTCTTATTAGTTTATTTGTAATTTTTTTTTATTTAAAACAATCGCGTGCCGTGCAAAAACATTTGCCATGGTTCGCCATCACTGTACTATGGTATCTACATAGGGAAACGCGTGCATGCCATGACAAGTGACGTCTCTCAAACAAGTCAAAGAACAATGACCTTTCAGGTTGATGCTCGAGTTTTTACTACACTGCCAAAGTATCTGCGGGAAAGCGTTTTTTTTTGTCTTTATTCACGTTCATTAATTCAGAAGGGACGACGTGCGACTATTACAAGCGTGTATTTTGAAGGAAATATATGACTTACTCTGTAGGTACCTAAATATTATTAACAGAAAGTCTGAGAGTAGATAGTGAATGTTAATAAAGTTAAAATTAAATGATTTAATTTATTGGTAACGATAATTTGAGAGTTTGTAGGTTAAACAATTTAATATTGTTGACAACGTTGTAGGTCTTGGGCCCCGTCCAGGGTAGGCGCGTTCGGCGGAGCGTTGAGCGGCACGCGCTACTCAAACCCCAGGGGCCTTATGTTAGAACTTGCGAGTTCTAGTCGACGGTCGACATGACGTCATATGACATCATTGTGACGTACTACCGGAGTGATAATAGCATTCGAGAAAATAACGCTAGTCAAATACTGGCGTTATTAATTGTCCCCATACACAAATATGTGTTTCAGCATAATAATATCTATGGTGAGCAGTGTGTGTTGGGCGGCTTGCCTCGAGCGTGTATTGGCTTACGTCACAATTACGTCATGTCGTCGGGTGACTATATCACCAGTTATAACATAGGCCTGCGTTGGACGACGGTATCAGCTGTAAGAACTATCAGTGGGATCGAGTGAGTCTGAAATTAACTTCAGGTAATGAGCCTTGTTGTTTATATCTAGTTAGGTACCTATTGATAGTCTTAACGTCCAGCGACATATTTTCACGATGTCGAGTTATGTCGCTATAGTCAAATCAAAAGATCATGGCGCTGTCAATGGAGATATAGATATTATATACCTACGTGTAACGGCGGGGTGGTGAATCTAGATGACTACCAAGACACTAATCTATATTTTTGTCACAACGATGATGATTTGATCCGTCTTTAAATGATTAATAATATAATTATTGAATTCTGGTGTGTTGAATAAATGGCTGACGAAAAGACCGAGAAACAAGAGAAACGCTCACAGCCGAAGGAATTAAGAAACCCATAGTGTCCTTCACTAGATCAGACCTTCGAGCAGGCGACCTCCCTCTTTCAAGTCAACTTAAATACAATTATCATTTTCTCTTCTATCTATGTGAAGAAAGAACTTCTGAACTCTCTAAATACATATTTTTTATCAAACCGACCCTTTACTTGCATAATAGGTGTCTTCCATACCAGATATTATTATATTGTCATATTTGCCGTCCAGTATGTCAACACCTCAAATGCAACGATCTTTGCAAAATCATGGCCTATTCAATACTGAATTTTCTTTACATACTGTGAGATTATACGACTGTCTTTTATTGCTATGCATGACTTAAATGTTACGACCTGTCACAACGTTTAACACTAATAATTATTACTTTGGTATATACCTAGTACCGTTTTGTCGCGCGCGGAAATATTGCACAATATATTATATACCTAGCATTCATTCGTAAAATTAATAAAACAACAATGAAGTCGGTACCTACGTACAATTATTGTGGATATTGTGATGTGATTGACCGAAACGACGTTTAGCAACATGCAGGTAATTTGTATGTCAACTGATAATTAATTGATTGCCTCACACAAAATAATATTATTATTGTTTTCAATGAATGTGGGGGCCATTACCCACTGAAGAAGAAAGCCGATACATTACACGACTGGTCCTACTTTTCGCCCCTCCCGTTGTCTATGGATGACTTGTAATTGCCTGTCATTGTCTATAGAGTGCTCATACTGACGCGTCTGTCGTGTTCATTTGTTAGAGTATTCTTTCAGATTGTTTTAACGTATCTTGGAGACCTTGGAATTCGATTTAGTGATTCTGTGTTATTAATAATTGGAAATGACGATCAAAGCAAGCATTGACACAGGGAATGGTTTGATTTGGATAGATGAGTTAAATGATAAATAATACACTAGCATTAATACACTTTCTACAAATGTAATGCATATATCAATGCTACATATTTTTTGGAAATCGATATTATCACCGGTTTTTGTGTGAAGGACTAGTCTGTCTTTGACAGCTGATGAATACTAGGAATGTAGGTATATTTTTATAAATAACACTGATAGTTAATATATTTGATTTGAGAATTTTTCATAATTCAATTTGAGACGAGAAAGTGCGACTCAATATGTCAAGCAATCTGGGATCTGATTTTGACAGCTGAAAAGTGGACCACTCGTTGCTTGTGCAAAAAGTTATACTCAGGCTTTATTAATCTAAAGATGGCGGTGATGCAGCCCGTTTTCAATGTCTTTTTATTTGGTTCCATTTCCGCGTAGGTACAATTATAATTAATAATAACTTGAAAAATAATTACTGCAACAACATTAGTCATCGTTAGGAAGTTCTTTTAATCTGTTTCATTTAATCCAATTTCGAGCCCGTGACACTGACAGTCAGTATGCCTGCACGCTAGTTGGCACAACATTTTGCTAATAATTAATATTAATATTATTATCAGAGATATTTACATTTTAAGTCCATACAGACAGATTGGATGAACTCCGTGGACAGGAATTTTGTTTCAAGTCGGACGTCAGAGTTAGGGACTCCAATCCCGGGATCCCGAGCTATTTTCGATACCTATGAATCCCGGGATTGATAAACATAATCCCGAAAGTTTCGGGATTGATTTTTTTATCAATTTTTATGGAAAATAAAATAAAAACGAAAATATAACAGAAAAAATACTTTTAATAACAAATAACTACATTAGAAATAAACTGAGTTTGAATGAAGTTTGATTTATATCCATTTGTAAGTTGCTGATTCATTTTATTTTTTCATATAAATTAATAAAAATGAGAATGATTGGAAAAAAACAATGCTTCGCACTATTAACAAAGTAATTTCACCATGATCTCATACGTTTTACGGCAGTTTCATAATTAGCCGACTAATTAGATTTATGAAGCGGAAAGGCCATAAGTACCTACACCATGAGTTGCTTTACTATTTTAAATCTCGCTAACCCATTCATTAAGTCTGTACTATCAAAAACAGCAATCTCATATTAAATTCACATTATTATTTATATTACAATATTATTTACTCCATTAAACTGATGTATTTCTAAGATTGAACGTATACAATATTAACAATAAATGTCTTAAATAGTATAAATTATACTAGATTTATTTTTGACTGATTTTATCAATGTTATTTTTAAATATACAAATTTTATATTGACAATGGAAAAAAATGCCAATCCCGGGACCAGTCCCGGGATCCCGGGATTGTCAAATTGTAATCCCGAAATCCCGGGATCAGATTTTTGGTTCGGGATTGGATTCCCTAGTCAGAGTGGTAGTTAAATTAATAGTAATATAATAAGTCCTAGCATATTATTATATTATTAGCGACCGTGAGGCATCAGTAATGTCTAATAATTTATACTCATCTGCTATCATAAATATAACCATCTGGCATCTGTCATTTCAACGGTGTACTAATTCAACACCAGGCACAGTGTTGCCAACTTACCGTTTTTCTTGCCAGATCTAGCATCTTGCAAAAAATGCATCTAGCTTATGGCGTATTTATTAGCGTTTTTTTATGCCTTCAACAGCTTTAAATGTGCTGAAAATAAGCTTGATATGTAGTTTATTAAAATTTATTCTAATATTTAATGAAGTAGGTCGGTACTATATTACGATATTACAATTTAATGTGTGCTTAGGCATGACGTGACATCGGATTGACGTTTTAACTCTCTGGTATTACCTAATTATTACTTATCGTAGGTTGTTAGATTAATTAATTATTTTTTGTCAATTTTGAAATGAGTTTCTGGGAAAGTGTGGTGTGATTTTTTTCCGCACTTTTTTCGATAGGCTAAAAAAAAGTATTGAAATTTTATTATCGCAAAATCTACGGTTTTTTTCCCTGCCAAATAGCTTATTTTCGTACCCCGTCTGGCATATATTTGTTAACGACAGTTGGCAACACTGACCAGGCATCTAATTTATCAGAACTGGAGTATTCATAAATGTTTATTAATCGATAAATTGCGCATTTTTAATGTTATTATTTTATACTGTGGAATCTGAGATGTACTTGAAATTATCAATGTTTACTCAGCTACTGAAGTATGAATAATCTGTATGGATTTCTACGTAAAATGTAAACAACTTCACACGGGCGATGAAACACTTGTACAAAGCAAAGTATTTTTGTAAAACTTTAATAAGACGAACTCATTTTTAGAATAACAATAATCCCACGCAAAATGAACTATAGTTCAACAGTCCACTGTGGCATTTCCTTTATACGATAAGAAGTCATGTTCATATAAAAATAGATACATACAATTATTTCATAGTGTTGTAGATGTGTTCAGTGGCGCACCCAGGATTAAATATTGGGGGGGGGGCAAGGAGGATAATGTAAATTAGTCCCATAGGATCTTTTTCTTCTTCACAGCCTAATTTCTCGTTTATCGGCCTTTTGTCTATTGCACTCGGTGTACCTACACCATGGTCCCCATATCCTGAAACGGGCCCTCAGGATATGATATTTGGCGGGCCCCCTACCTACCGCGAAGATTAACCCTTTATAGGGCAAAGGTCGAAAACGGTTTATTTATCAACCACCTCATTTATGAGCTATAAGTCATACACTAAATATGGAAATATCAACCTTAGTGCGTCAAGACGTTGTCGAGAACGTTCTCTGGTTATGAAATAAACCATCTAATATGAAGTGTACGTCAATCGCTCGCAAAACACTATTTCATCGATTGGTCGATGTATCAGCCATTGCGCGTTTGCGGTCGCGACTCGACGAATTCGCGAGTGACACTTGACTTTGCAAGTCATTTTGTTCCCATTTATATTATATTTTGTGAAAAAAAGTATGTACATAAGTATTAAATATGCATTTATTTATCGATTTACATTATATTTTTTACAAATATATTTTGACAGGGTACTTGTTTCGTCATTCTATTGCCAAGCGGGAAGTACATAACCTCAAATTTGCAATTCGCATGGCTGACCTCTAGAATTATTTTAAAAATAAAAAAACGGCTTAGGCAGCTGTGTATAGTTATATTTTATTGTGAATATAGTATACTATCATAAATGTATTTTAGTTTTACTCAAAATATTTGGGATCGGAAAAGTTTTCAAAATATCCTCGAAGAAAAGGTGTTTTTTTGTTAGTTGTGACATCAATTGAATGCTAAAGTACTAAATTAGTATCAATATCGCAACTTTCATGGGCTTGTATTGTATTATATTTGACTGTAGAAGTAACATCATCATCAGCTGGGGTCTATCCACTGCTGGATGTAGGCCTCCCCCAGCATACTCCATTTTTCTCGGTCATTTCGTAATATGGTAATGTTGTAGGTCGGTAGGTACTGTTAGGATAATATGTTTTATTTTTTTTTCAGTTCATGAGTAAATTTAAGAAAAAGAGCTGTCGATGTGCTTATTGTAGTACGGTTAGAGAGCCAAAACGCATATATTATTTTTTAACGTACCGTTTTGCATACTATGTTTTGAAAAGTATTAGGTAAATGGGTGTAAAAAAATAAAAAATGAATTGTAACTTTTCTTATGATTAAATAAATAATATGTAGAACCATTATTTATTTGTTTTATTTGAAAAAAATATATCAAAAAATCAAAAAAAAAAAACACCTGAATGGGCACTGGTTGATAAAAAAACCACCATATATTATAGTTTTTCCAAATTTCTGATAGATATTTTTTATTTTTATATTAAAATTGTTTTAAGATATTAAATATCTGATGCAAAATGATAGAGGTCGGTTTGAAATGAAGAAAAAAATGCTTTGCCCTATAAAGGGTTAAAGGCAGTGTGAAACACTACATTAACGTTTTTCAAATTGTGTTTTAGTTCAAATTAAGGGTACTCATACAGTGAATTATTGGCGATTTTTAATATATTTACTTTAATAATGGAGCTGCCGAGTATCGACACATAATAATCAAAAAATATATTCCACAATTATATAATTGAAAATGTTCATGGCCATAAAGTATAATAGCGCCGCAAGCGACTTTTTTTACTATTAAAGCTAATGTATGATGTGTGTTTATCTCACTTATCTGGTCAACCCGACACTCCGGGCCCCCCACAGCCCGGGCCCCCAGGCTAGAGCCCTGTCAGCAGTGTCAGCACTCCCCAGCCATTTCCTATACCACTCCGGAATTCGGGTGGACACCGAGAATTTTTTGACAGTTCCATTAGGGATTGGGTTTCTAAAAAAACCTGACATTAGTATTTCGAAATTTTTGTGTTAGAAATTAAAATCTAAGAATTTTTTCTAAAAAGGGTGCTGGAGAATTACAAATCTTTTTTTTCCCGTGTTTTTATTTGTCTAAGCCCAAAAGTATAGTTTATCGGCTTTCAATTTCAATGTTTAAAATCATTCTGATAATTTTGGGGGGTGCCAGGGCCCCTTGCCCCCCCCCCCCCCTGGGTGCGCCACTGGATGTGTTCACAAGTAAAACGTAAATTACCATGTTCGATACTGGGTGGATGTTGTATTGGATTTTTTTTTTACCAGAAATGTATGTTAATCACTTGCATACTCTAGTAGGTAGACTCTTAATATACGTCTGAAATACCATTTAAAACCGTGTGGTTTTCTTTTGTCTTCGTCGTCCATTTTTCCGTCCACAATAAAACTGTAAGAATGAAAAAAAAATCTTATCGTAAAGATCGTTTGGTATATACTGAAAGAAAGTATTGATTCCAGTAGGTATTATAAAAAATATACTACAAAAGTATCGTATCGTAAGAAACACTCTGAAATTTGAAAATAATTTATTATATTCTCTCTAAAGAAATTTCCCTCCCTAACGTAAAGTACCTATTGTCTTCTACGTATGGTTCACGCTTCGATATTCAGAGAGGAGTATTGATGCCAAAGTATTGAACTATCGGCTAAAAGTATTGAACCCCTTTCTCAACTCTGGGTCAATGATTCTCAATGTACGATTCGCGTATCCGTAGTGGTAAGCAAGCGTATTTCAAGGGGTACCTATTCGACTTTATGTTTTTTGTATCTACTTTATAATAAGTATATTATTATCTAACTATAACATTATAAATTTTAATTGATTTAAGATTTCGGGCACTATGCACCATCACCAATGTAAATAAACGTTCGACTGACACGGAATATAGTAAAGTTACTAGGCATTGTTTATATAGGTAGATACTTAATCAAAATTCTAAAAAACTAAAAAGATCGCGAAAGGACGCTATTAGGTACTAAGTAAAAAAAATACCCAGACATTGACAAATGCTATTGTATATTTCTGCATTACTACGCCAATTAAGTTAAAAAAATTAGTAAAAAAATCTCCGACAACAGACGCATTCTGACCTTTTCCATATTATATTTAATTATTTTCGCATTATCAAGCAGATAGTAAGCGAGTAAAGTTGTAACTAGGAAACGCGTACGGTTTTATTTGGGCACACATTTCTGTAAATTCCGAACGACCTTGCATGCGACGTGGACATGACCTTTATTTTGGCATGACCACAACTGCTTACTGTTGCTGATAATGGCTTTATTTCTGTTTACGTTATTTGTATATTGGCAATTTTAAATTTGCATACCTACTCAAATAGTAGGTTTACAGTTACGGCCAAATCAACTGAATATAACATAAATTTACGTTTTATCTTTATTGCGTCTCAGTCAATATTAGTGATTCTAAAATTACATGAATATCTCTGATATTTGACATTGGTTTCTTAATGAAAGAATGAGACGTGACTGTCAAATTCTTCACATCAGCATCATCACTAAAAAACTACAGTAAGTACCTACTTCTGCTACTTCCCAGTTCACTGTTTAAGGAAAGACCAACGGTATTAGTGACAGAGTAAGACCCAGCATTTCATCGCTTAAAAGATCTTCGTGTTCCACCGAACTACGGCTACGGCCGTATGTTGCAGCTTAACCACTGGGGAATGCCAAAAGAAATGGCGTATTTAAAAAAAAACACTACCTTATTCTTAGGTCAATAATTATTATAAAGCAATCATTATTCGTAGGATTTTTATCACACTTGAATGGTCAAAGACATAGCTTATAATTAGTATCTTTAGAATTATCTTCAAATGTGTTAATCTTGCCCATTTTTTGAATAATAAAATGCTTAATTCTTGTCAAATTTGGGATCACAGAGATTATCAATATAATTTTTTATCGTAAATATTTCACTATAATAATGTCGACATAAATTATACTGATGGTTTTATAAATGCGTTTAAAAATTAATAAATGTAAAAAATCTTTAGACCACTACACATTTATGTACTGAAATATGACTATATTCTAAAACATTAGAGCGAGAGGTTTAAAAGAATACTATTTTATGTAATAAAAATACTTTATGCAGTCATCAAATGTTTAAAATAAATATAAAGGATAATAAGGCTTCAAAATTATATAAATAGATTATCTACAACGTTTAAGGTATGTCCAGGATCATGCTTTGAAAATAGAACAAAAGCTCCATTATGACCTACGTAGAGCATGTTCCCCCTTAAGAAACACCCTAAAATAAAGAACTACCCATCTAATTTCTAATATAACGCCGGTCGTGTGGTCCACCGTATTTATAGTACCTATACACAATAATATTATTACATTTTATCATTCAACTACGTTGTTTAGGGAAAATCGTAGTAAGTTATTGTACCTACTACCTTGTGATAGTATGCAAAACAACTAATTATCTTATATCAATGAATCTGTAATAATAAATACCTATCTAAATATTATTTGTTTATTAACTGCGCAATTAAAAGCATATATAGGTATGTAAAATACATATACATGCCAAAGTGGGTTTTATAGAGGATTTTCGTGCAATAAGCTGATTTAGAATTTTTAGAATTGAGATCTTTAAATCCTCCATCTAGGGTTGGTTAAGGCACGCAGTTACGCATTTATTTTCTATTGTATTATTCATCTTCGTCTTCGTGTGCGGATCATCAACGCACTGAGCAGTGGTGTAACTAGGGTTGGTGTCACCGTGCGGTAAAATTTACACCCCCCCCCCCCCCCCCACAAACACACAATTTTTCATTAACACTTATATTTTTAAGGTATTTATTAATTTCGGTGATTTTATAATAACACTAACAAATTTTGATTCACGCAAAAATAATTTAAGTAATGGTTTCGTGCATTCGAGCAAACTAAACTCTGGTAAAGGAAACTTTTTTTTAAATTATTTTTGTGTGAGGACTGTGCGGGGGATAACAACCTGTGTGTGGACACATTTCGGTAGGTGTGCGCGCGCACACGCGCACTCCTTACAGGGAACATTGCTTATGGTATAAAATTAATACATACCTACTCATTTTATTGGAATTTTGGAAATTTGATGCCCCGATAGGTAGCCTACCTTCTACTATGCCTAAAATAGTTTATTAAACATTAAATTATATGTCTGAAATTAGGAACAATACGGAAACGTCGCCGTTATATTGACATAATTCAAATAAGTGCCATTACCACCTTATAGTGGCAGACTGGAGAAACGCATGTGGTATTTTGTCAAAACAATCAAATATGTCGCACATGGAGTTCAAGCAAATACAGCATTATGTTTCATGTATTCACAAGATAAAGTCAACTTGAATTTCAATTGAAATTCATAATTCATTTCTTAATCCCGTCACTATTTAGTAGTGTCACCACTCACTAGCGTCTCAGCATCCGGCCCTATGACACCAGCGACATTATAAAGAAAATGAATGATTCGACGGACACCGATGGTTGTTAAAATTGTCATTTGATTGATCGGAATAACGATGTTGTGATCTTTTGTGACCATGTATGATTCTCCAGTCATGGTAGTTGCCTTCCTAGAGTTTTCCCTGTGTGTTAAGTTGTAGAGGGTGGCTTTTTCCGCAACGCATCATAATACAAAATAATACCTAATAATTTATCACTCCAGGTGTCGCAATGATTGCACAGTTGGTATACGATTTCATATTTTCAGTAAACCGTGACTTATTCAAAGAAGTCGCATGATGAAATTCAATAACACCAGACGGAATAGATAGACGTAAGCAGTTACTAGATTCTTGTCTTTTTATCCGACGAGTTAGAAAAAACTCACTGCTTCGCCAGCCGTTCGTGAGAATTTGCAATGATACTATTCCGAAATCGTACTGTAATCTTTGCCTAATATCTCTTCACTCTTGAGTGATATTGTAAATATTGTTTTGGTTTTACTATGTAATTATATATCTACCCACTGATGCACCTATTGAGTAAACGTGTTAATTGTAGTGGGTAATACGTGCATCGTCTTTTTTGGCGCTGAGCTTGTCCTTCTTCATTGTTTTCCTCCAGAGCACCGGTCTTCTGCGCATATTCCCAATCATGTATATTGAGAAATTCAATTTTATTTGTTTACATCGGCGATGATTACAAATTACACTTTCCATGAAACATGTTAAGAAAAAGAAGCACAAACGAAACAGTTGAATGATAGATTTAGACAATGTTTTAAAAAATATTACAGAAGGATTCATAAATGTGGCGATCCTGGCTCAAGTCATTCCACTGACAGCATTGGTAGCGCGAACACGACCGATTATATATTTATTTTCTGGCAATTGTCAAAACAATTAACAATTTTCATGTACAACGAAATCGTTATGTATGTACTGACACCACAGCATCGTCATCATTATTAACAACGATATAATATTTTGTAATAGATTGTAAAAGCATTTCACTACGAGGCGGGTACTATGGCAACACTGGCTCAAGTCACTCTACTGGCAGTAGGTACCTATCTGTAGAGCGAACACGAGCCTGTGCCCGAAAAAAAATGAAATTATAACCCATTCAACCCCTCTGTTAGTGTAATTTATACCTACATAAATTAGAAGGAAGTACAATGACTAAGTCAAATATAAACTATTTTAAGGATACATGTAACAGTGTCCACCTAAACGTTCTAAATTAATCTTAACGTAAGTAGATCATATTGCTATCAAACTGATTACACATATATTGTAGACGACTTAAATTTTACTTATATAGCATTGAAATATAATGATTGCTATTTTAAGGGTTGATGCCCATAAATAACACCACAACTGCACAATTCCCCTAGTTGACTTCACAAGTGTCACAATAATACACATGCAGTCATTCCATAGTTTTGTAATTCCACGGTGTGGACCTAGAGGTCTATATGGTGACAATAGCTAGTTGTCAGTATGCATAAAAACTAGGTTGGATGTCATTGGCGTAAAGTAAATATACAAGCAGGTATACAAAAATGTTCAAAATACAGTTTTGCGACGATGGAATTCGGTTGTTTTGCATACGTTTGTATTCTTTTTTGGATCGTAATAGCAAAAAAACCAGTTTGTTCTCTCGAGTCTAGACCCAACCAATTCTGACCGATGTATGTTTTTCAATGAATATTAATCTTATATTGCCATGACGTGGATGCTTTTGTCCACAGCATATATGGCGATTAGTCGATCAGCCACTTACGTTCTGTCTATTGGTACAATCAACTCAGTAAAAGCCCCTGTAATAATTTAACGTAGGTACCCAGCTGTTGCTACGCGCACAGTAACCGAGTGTACAGCGTACGTCTACGATTCTTATACCTACCTAACTGCCTACGGTCTACGGCCTACGCCATGTTGTGATAATAATAATTATGTATATAACATACAACCTTTGAGTTAAGTACTTATTTCGCGTAGACAGGCGCCTACGTTTTTCCTTTGACTTGCGTATCGGTTTACCTCTGAGTACGTTTCCATTAATGTCAAGAACTTCATTTTCGTTGTTATCACTTTTATGACAAGGCATCTTTTTATTTACTGTTTTATTTTTTGTAATATTTTTTTAGAAATTTCCTTTGAGTGTGACCCGTTGACGCTAGACAGGCATGCACGAGATATGTACTTAATATATTCTCTTGCGTCACACGTTTGTAGAAATAAAATTCTTTAACTCACTATTATTCGTAGAATTGTATGTTATTTATTGCAGTATAAAAGAAAACTGATCTTTGTAACCTTTGATCATAAATACGCTGAAAAATCTTTGCAGTATAATATGTAATCCGGAATCTCGGTAGGTAATATCAATATTTAACATTCTATTTATTTTATTTGAACATTTGAAAGTTCAGTAGGTACACCGATTATATATTGTGAGGTACATACTGTCTTTTGGTGATTAGAGATTAATATTAATTTTAGTATTTACAGAGATAGACAGGTTTGACAGTTTATACGGCTTATCGTAACAATTATAATACCTCAGTACATAAATATGATAAACTACCGTCGATAGATTCCGATAGCCACCCACTTGTATCTTTAGTTGACAGCAACATTGTTTTCATTATTTGAGATGAGATGCGACGAGATTTTTCTTCGCTTAAATTATACAGTTTTACTTTTTCAGTTAAATTTTTTACTTTCAGTTTTAGTTTTACAGTTTTCTGGAGAAACGATACATTTTATTTAAATTAGACTAAAAAAAACATTACACACTGAACAATATTGAAACTTGAAATGTTTACAATCCTACTGAAAACAAACGAATGCATCAAAGATTAATGTACATGTGTATGTATTTGAATGCTAATATTGACGTTTCTTGCAGAATATTATCCGGAATGGAATTCATATTGTAAACTAAAATTCGAAAACACTCTTATCTGCGGGTATTAATACGAATTTATAAGTAATCCTCACTACCGTCTGTTTTCTTTGCCATGATTTCAAATTTTATGTTTAATACTAATACGGTCTTATGTGCCATGTAAGTAGGTGTATCGATTCTGAAGACTACGGAATTCGAGGACTTGGGATTTGAAATGATCCAAATGACAATATTAATATTTTTTTTATGTTTATTAATTTGTCAAGTCAGATTATTCGAGTAAATATCGCAACACCCAATCCATATAATAATAATATTTTATATGCAATTCATGCAGTGTTACCTAATACTAGAAAAAAATGCTTATAGTAATCGATTATACAAACTAGTTACATGGTTGAATTTCTTCTCATGCATATTATGTAAATCAATATGTAACGGTGGTGTGAAAAATACTTTTAACACTATTGTTTCCATTGGTTTTCAAAATATAATTGTACCCGCTTTTATAATGCAGAAAGGTTCCTAGACGGTGGCGGCGTCGACGCCGTGCACCGACGCCTGGCAGTATAACGATTTCCGGCGTCGCCGTCTACATTGTTATAATTGCAATTTGCAATATCCTTATTAATATTCTATTAAGCTTGGATAACACAACAGTATCTAGGGACTTCGGCTTAGTTTTAGAGAGAATTTAATGTTGCAATATTGTTTTATGTTATCAGGTTATCACATTGTGTGATAAAAATGATAATGTCAAAAAACTCCCGTTTGAATCGTTGATCCATATCTTGTTTATCATGAAATTGTTATCGCAGAAAGACTTTACATGTATAATTGTATAACGTAATCTGCGCTATTAGCACATGCACTTGCTTCCAGGTGGATGGAAGGATCCGCGATGGGCGAGTATCAAAATGCCCGCTTTCGAAGCCTTGGGTCGCGGGTTTACTTATGCGTCTGAAATACTGCTGTTTATCATCGTGTGTATAAATACGCAATATGGATGAGCTTTATGGGTTGAGCTATTGGTAAACCATTTCGCGTGAAACAATCTAATAAGAAACCTCTTCAAGAGGGGGCTAACGTCTTCATCGGACTCTAGAAACCTATGAGATATATAATATATTCTAATACCATACAATAACATATTTACCAGATTTTATTAGTTTAATACAATATGCGTAGTAGGTAAACTACTTTATTTTGTAGGTATATTAGTTTCTTTTTTGAAAATTAAATTTAAATGTTGTCATTAGTGAATTGTAATATGATAATTTAAAAAATCAACATAGATACGTAGGTACCTATCATATCTTACGTTTGTGATGCTGAATACAGGAGCACGTGCCACCCCCCACCTTCTGATTATTATTTTATTATCACATTTTGAATATTAAATTGAGCGTCGCGATGCTCGTGTCGTGTAAATAAACGGCGTCAGATGTGTTGCCAACGTTTTTTATATAGGTATGGTGGCATTCATTTACGCTGTTTTTTTTTAAATAAATACTGACAATACAGGTGAATTTAACGTACAATAGTATTTTCTCTTTCACATTTACTGCACTGAGATATTTAAGTTCGGATACATTAAATAAATATATATATAGGTTTAACGCTATCATTATAAATAAAGAGACCAATATTATAAATTTGATTCGCTACGTACAACGTTTAATAAGCGATCTGTTATAACCGATTTTATTTTTCTTGTTAACTAAAATGGCCAATCGTTCATTGTAGTATCTACGTCAGCAGGAAAACGAAGACAGATCACAACGATTTTTTTGTTTTTTTTTATATACTTAGGTACTTGTCAGTTAAATGCATTTTGTCCACGTCTCCTGCATCGAAGTTCACGTTTTAGAAATAAAAATTCTATCGTTATAATACATTCTCATTCGCATCACTGGCAATATGTGCACTGGAGAGTTGACGTAAAGGAGCTTTATGTGAGCTTTCTCTCACGTACACGAAGCACTTTCTTAAAGTATTCAACAAACTCTGTCGGTCTGGTCTGTGATATCAATTTTCTTGCAAAATTCTTCCGCAAGTCCAGAGTGTAAGATTCACCTTTAATATACTTTCTATTATAATTTAATGGCTAGCTTCAAAATTAAATTTTAAAGTTCAAGGTGTGGTCTTTCTCCTTATAAACTACCACCATGCGCTCATTGAATACTTTAGGTATCTTTCCCTCCTTCGTAAAAAAAATATAACTGTACGTTATTCCAAGCCGAAAAGTTTCTTAATAGGCCCACACAGCGACGTTAGTTTGCCATGTTGTTACTTTAAATGTCAGGATCACACTAAGCTGAAATTGTAAATGCTGAAATGGACAATTTAATGAACGCTACAATAGAAACCACGATAGCCGCGTGGCTTAAGCGCCGGTCTATAGTGTCGAGGGTCCCAGGTTCAAATCCTCGGTCTGGCAAGCACACATATTGTTTTTCAATTTTTGTATGAGTCAGAGTATGGACCTAATAGGTTGAGCAAATGGCTGACATCCATTTCTCGTAAAAATAAAATCTGTTAATACAAAACTCCACTCTGTGGGGGCCCATAATATGATCCTATTAGGATCGGACGTGGTCGAAAGAAAATAATAATAGAAAAACAATGTTATTTTATCAAGTCGTAAAGTAAATTTCCGTTACATTTTTTATTACGATGCATATTTCTCTAACATTAATATCATGCCCACGGTTAAATCCGTCGTTAAATCACTGCGAGATAACTTCCTCGTGTCGACAACAGATTTATTAACCAATTCCGCGATCGTAACACACCACTATTATTTGTTTATTAAATTTATTATCTCATTGTAACTTTGACGTTAACTTTCTTCCTGTCTTCAGTTTGTGGCGTAAATTGCAACACATTCTAACCGAGATGATTGTCTGTCGCATATTATTTCGTGTTAGACAGGTCGTAAATATTTTACCATGCAATTGTGATTTTTATTAGTATGATAAACACTTTTAATGAAGACACTAGATTTAGCATACAATTATAGATATCGGTGCATTCTTGAGTTAGCATTACCATAATATAATTTACATAAATTTCTTATATTAAATTTATACTTACCTGTAAATTTGCGTCTTGTTCGGTACCTATAATATGCAATTAAAAAAACTGAGTACCTACCAATGACGAAAAGTCAGTATCAAACAATTATTCAAATAAAAATAATTGAATTAAGTACAACAATTATTTAATAATTAACGTATTATTTAATCACTAGAAATATTGCAAATTATTTCTTCCATCCGTATGTATTAAAATATCATATTATATGAACAGTATCCTACTCATAAATGTATGAAAACAACTAATGCCGCACTATGGATATACGGAGTAATAATGATTAAGAAATCTCAATACATACAATAATTCAGGTAAGCAGACGATTGGTTAGCTTAAAAATCAATTAAACCCTGCCTAAGCCAAACCATAATAGTTTTGGTATATTTTTGGCGATACGACAAAATTGTGCACACTTTTTCATTCTCACTTTTCTTCTGTTTTCGTTGGATTAAGAATACATATTAAGTAGGTACACATATTGTTGGTTCATTTTTTTTAATTCACTAAAAGCCCTGCCTAAACCAAAGTACAATATATCCAAAATATTATTCTATCTATAAAATATCCAAAGTTATGTATGATTGATTTACTTGCATAATTTAAAATATTTTATAGATATACGAGTATTTTTGACGATTATCTATTATGGCTTGGTTTCACAGGGTTTAATTGAATTTTAAAAATTAACCAACACCGTCTGTCAATTGTAGTCGTATTTAAATGAAAACAAATTCGTAATACTATTTATGGGAAATCTTAACAGCCTACCTCCACCCTTCGCTACTGTAGGGCTGTCATATTGAGAGAAAAAGTATTGATATTTTTTGACGGCCCTAGACACAGGTTCAATGAGTATAGGAACAAATTATTATCAGTGGCGCTGGATCAACGACATGTGAATCATTCGTTTTTGTTCAAAACTATCATAATAATTGTTCTATTAATTCAATGAGTAAAAACTTCTGCCGACATTTTTGTGTTTACTTACCTATTTTTTTCTCATTAGGTATGTATACTTTTTATCAGGATACGCATACATTTGTCGCAACCTAAAATCTATAGGTAAACCTGGTATTGGTGTTTTTAAATTGTTAAGTCTTACCAACTGGACCGATGTTTAAACATCTGTTTATACTACACCGTTAGTCAAATTCAAATTATATGCAAATACATGTAAATTATGACTATTTATATTGAAAAGGTGGGTAAAAGAAAAACACGTCTTGTTTACTAACGTTCATCAACGATAGAGTTCCAAAGACATTTTGTGGCCTACGTCGTCAGGCAATGGTATCAATACTCATTGTCATTACGTCTTAAATTTGGCTGACGTAGAAACGTGACAAGTTAAACAACATTATTTGTCTTTTTCATCATTACAAAGAAATACTCAATTCCTCGTTGTTAGTGAAGTTTAGGTCTTCCTTTGCACACGCATTGCACTATTGTTATACTGTGAAAAGAGAGTCGCACGACGGTAAAAAGAAATTACGCTTCGGTTTAAAGCGCGGGAATTCACATCTTTTCTTTCTCTCACTTTCGCGGTAGGCAGTGAGTGTTGTAATACGAATTAAGTGAGACGACGACGATACACGGGCTTCCTTATGGTTAATTTAAGCTGATTAAGGATTCCGATGGTAGTGCTAGTTATGGCTTCATTTCGATTTGAAAGCAGTAACCTGTCGTACTAGATGAATATTTCGTTTATATTACTAATTAATGCATTACTTACCATTTTTTTCAATCAACTTCAGAATAATTTTCTATAAACGTTATTGCATTCGAAGCAGGTATAAGCAATAACTAGCTCTACTATCGAAGTTCACAGTTCCGTGCCGCGGTCTGAATATAGTGGGGCTTGGGTGCGATGGACCACAATCCATCCCGTGATCGACGCTTTAGAGCAGCGATACTCAACCTGCGGCATGCGGCCTTTAAGCTTTTGTATGCGGCCCGAAACACATTTATTATCAGGAACATGATTTTTACTTTTGAAATAAACGCTTGGATACACATTACTTTTGTTTATAATTTTAAAAATCTCAAATATGTTTTGTAAAAAAGGGGGGGTTCATGATTTTTTTCGTCACACCAGTAGTGATGCGGCCCGCGTTACTTTACAAATATATGTATTTTGCCGTGGTGAAAAAAAAGGTTGACTACCATTACTTTAGAGTCTTTAGATACCTACCTGGCATACGTCAAAATCGTCTTTGTTCGTCCTCATTCGCTGTTTTGTCCCACAAGCATAGCTTCCTTATTTCAAGATAAAGCAAAGCACGTTTATAAGACGCCGCCCTAGAAAATTTCGGGCCGATCAAGCGCTTGATCCGATGTAGCAAAATTACCGGATGCGGGAATGACGGATCTGTGATGACTGACGTTATGTGAACAAGCGGCGATACAAGACCTGTGGAGGCTGCCACATCAGACCGTTGTCTCGGATGACGGATTCGGAAAACTGTAGAAAAACGATGCCATCCTTTCGAATGTTGCTAAAGATCTTCCGCAGGATCTCTTAGCACACAGAAAATTACTTCTAAGTTCCCTGATTTTATACTATACCTCATGTAGGTACCATCTGGGTATCACGTGGTAGTAAACGTTTACATAGGTAGGTATCTGTTTTGAATAACAATAATTGTTTTTGTATAATTTAATTATTATAAAACTATTCATACTGTTCTGAATGACGTTTTATAGTTCGTGCTTACGCACATTTACAAATGTTTACGTAAGTACTGCACTCCGAAAAAAATGAATTATTATTATAGTTGAAAATGAAAACATATTTTCTATGATGAATAAATAACCTTTGCTATGCTTCGTACAAAAAAAAACACTTGAAATATTATAATTGTGGTCAAATATTATATTGCTTAAATTATTTTATAACACTATTAATCACTAATAATTATATGTCTGCATTCGTATATTATAATATAATATCGTTACGTTTCGCATTCCATCAACACGCCATTTCCAGCGTTGCCAACTTATTAATATTAATTGTCAGATTTATCATTTATTAATATTATGCAACTTGGAAAATACACGTCTGGCATATGTCGTTAAATCTAGCGTTTTTTGGCGCCGCAAGTAGCTTAAAATTTCTCATTAAATCAGTATTGATAATAAAAATGTAGTAGGTACTAAACATAATTACGCGTGAGATCAACGTTTTTGAAAGAAACTACAATTTAAGTACCTACTTAACACATTTTACTAATAATTTTCATTTGAAATTTTCAATACGTATTCAATACATTGAAATTATTTTTTAAATTAAAAGATAAACTCACTATAATAATTTAGACGATTTAAAAATGCATTCATTAAAAATCTAATTATGAATATTTTTATCATTAAAACTTATGTTGCCACAGCCATAGTTATTTCGAAGATACCAAAAAGATTTTTGAGTAATTCATTATTTTAATGTAATTCGATATTTTAAAATAAAAAAAATAACGGTCACAATACTATTTTATACGATTAAGTGATAGCCAAATTTCGTGTCTTGTCATTTTTAGTTGTATGATTTATTCGTTACTTACGAAATAAAAAAATCTTCTTCATTCGTTCTTCTCGTGAAAGCAATGTTCATGATTACGACTTATGATTGAAAATAGTGGTTTCTCGACGAAAAATAAACACGTCTGTCCGACATCAAGCTTTTCTTTTACCCTGTCTGGGATATTTTTTTCAACAACAATAATTGGCAACACTGCCCATATCTGCAATATTCGCATCTTAATGATTCTTTACATCGTAGTTTTTTTTCAATAACCACTTTTTTCAAAAATATTTTCGTCTATTTGACAAGTAGGAAGTGAATATTGAATTTCTGTCTTTGGAAGCCTTGAACGTATGTTTGGCATGTGTAGTTTTTTGCCTATAATTACGTAACAGAAATATATATTACTTATGTCTACTTGTTGATTTTTTTCTGCATGCATACATATAACTGGTTGTAACCTGTAACAAAAGATGGATTTCATTTGTTATCTAGCGAGATATTTGATATGGGAAGGTATATTTTTGAATTACGTATATCAAATTTAATAATGGATAATCAATATTAATTAGAATTTAATCAACAATATTTATCTCGATATTTGACATCATTCTGAAACTGGATATGACCGGCATTTTGGTGTCGATTTTTTTATGACAATGCCAAATATTATTATGTTGCACAAGTAAATAATAGGGACACGATTGTCTTTATAAACTTATAACTTATAGTTATAACTTATAATATTACAGTTATGGGTGTGCCATAGTAAACTTTATTAAGCAGGTTTGAATTTTGCGATCTCTTCGGAATCTAAAAATATGTAAGTATATTAAAATAATATTTATTTTATACCACGGGTTATCGAAACATCTTTCCACGTTGTCGAAAACTAATCGACAGGCTAATAAAGTACCCACACTTAAAAATAAATAGAACAATACGTAACTATAACAATATACCTATATGTACTGTGAGAAACTGTAATGTCGGCGTGAAATTTTTAAACGTTTTGATAAAAAAAAAGAAATCGTGCATATTAAACAGTGATTCTCCTTACTGCTGAAAACTCTATTCCTCAATTTGTATTGTTTTGTTTTGCTTAAATTTTTTCTAGTAATATTCTCATCGCAAGCTTTTGAGAAATTTCGCGGAGCCCGGTTGGGATTGTTGGGAATCACATATTATAAAAGCTTTTACATGCATCTTGTTTAACTTTGTAATCTGGTTTCTTTTATTTTGTTAACTGTCAATTCATGGTGGAACTGCATTGTATTGTTGTTTTTATTTAATAAAACGCAATTTTTTTTATAGTACTTATTCCACTTTATTCTATTATTTTATTCATTAAAGTGGAATAAGTACTATAAAAAAATTGCGTTTTATTAAATAAAAACAACAATTTGTAATCTGGATTATGTATACGTTAATAAAAATATAAAGAAGAAGACTTCGTTCGTTATGTGTATTATAAAAGTTCATGCCAGACGTAAAAATCTGTCACTGGAACTGATATTTCCTTTTGGGGTATAACACCAGTCTAGAAAGTTTCCCTCCATATAAAGTCGGCAGACTTGTACACTCGTAGGAGTCGTAAGTGCATCAAGTACGTACTGAACATGATATTATTAGTAGAGAAATCGGAGTGAGTGTATCTTATATTTTATTGAGATTTGTGTAGGTATTCAGAATAGTTAAATTGGCATTCGCGCAACTGTCATAACAACAAAACATTTATAATTATACTATGTCTCTCACATTCATCAAGTAAATACCTAAATAGGTACAAAGTACAGCTTTTTTTCAACAACTTTGATCAAAAAATGTCACATTATTTGTGTTTGTATAATGTAAATTTCTTATTTTTTTTTTTGTATGTCATGTCATGTCAAATGTTGTTAGTTCAAACTCTCGTATCTAAAATTTTATTGATGTGAATCAGCGATTCCCGACTAGAATTCACCCACAGATTCTATGATGATGAAAAACTTGCCACTAATTTTGTAATTGATCACAGTGAGATAGGTGCTAACAAACCGCCATCTAACTCTTGATGAATACGGATGGGGATACTTCTATCAGGATAAATATCTACTGATTTTCTAAAACTTTGTTGCACAGTAAAAATATGATCGAAAACGGGCAAACGTCACATGTCACAAGTACTTGGTATTGGTAGTAGGTACAAAAGAATATTTATTCGTCGAGTGCAAGAACCGAATAATGGAAAGTGAAAATGACGGCAACAAAATTATTTTAAAAAGTTATTGTTATTATGTTTTAACCCTGCATTGTATTTTGTAGTTTACCTTTATCGATTTTATTTATACATATTGTTATTCTTATTATATTTCTATCTGTCAGCTAGATGGGGGGTTTCAAATTTCAAAACATGTCAAGGAATCTTCCAAACAAAAAAACAGGTTGGGCGTCAGTGTTGTAGACTGAAGTAGACAAAAGATGTAGTCTCAACTGTTTCTTTGATGTCATTTAATCAAATTTTGTTTACTTGTAACCCGCCAGTTACTTTCTCTGACAGTTTTCATTAATATATTTTATCAAATTATAGAAAATACCGGCTGAGCCCAGGTATAGATAATATGCTGAACGCCATCAAAAATTGTACTGGGAGCGTCCCAGGAATGATCTAAAAAGCCATGATTGCTAATGGTGGGTTGTTGCATATCTGGGTATTGTATCATGATTCGTTTGGACTTGTCTTGGTGATACGATACGACCCAACAGTACGTTTACAGTTATGTATAAGTATGCATCACGGTCAACGATGCAACAAAGTGGATACCGGCAAATCCTTTGCAGGGTTTCTAGAAATTACTACGGATGAACCTATATGAGAAGATATTTCACTAATATTGACTAAATTAGATAATCTTAATCTAATTCAAACTGAAGCTCAAAGAAACTTATGAATTATTATATTTTATTGGTGTTATCCAGTGTCGCCCTGTGTGGGTGGATAGGTCATGTGCCTTTACTTTAGATATGGACTAGACATTGTCTAACTGTAAACCTCAGTAGATGTATCTCAGAATTTTGAAGTTTTTACGACAGCCGACATGGAATACTAAACTATAATCAGTAGTGGGTATGCATTTTCTCTATAATTAGAGATTAAAAAACGATACGCGGCAACATTTTGGGTCTGCTTAAGGGCTCACATGCTCAGCGTAGGTCAAAATGGAGCTTTATGGTATTTTCAAAGCATAACCCTGGACATTCCTTAAACGTTGTAGATAATCTATTTATATTTATTATCAGCAACAAGGTTCTAAATCTGAATTCTATATGTACTGTACAATTGAAAAACAAATAATAAAACATACTAGTGGTTAATAAATAAAATATATCTGTTAAGGGGGGACATGCTCAGCGTAGGTCAAAATGGAGCTTTTATTCTATTTTCAAAGCATGATCCTGGACATTCCTTAAACGTTGTAGATAATCTATTTACATAATTTTGAAGCCTTATTATCCTTTATATTTATTTTAAACATTTGGTGACTGCATAAAGTATTTTTATTACATAAAATAGTATTCTTTTAAACCTCTCGCTCTAATGTTTTAGAATATAGTCATATTTTAGTACATCCATGTGCAGTGGTGTTAAGATTTTTTAGATTTATTAGTGACATTGTATAGTGACATATATACGATAAAAAATATATATTTTATAAGCTTTGTGATCCCAAATTTAACAAGGCGCCAGTTCTCAAATAGCTTGATTAGTATATGCGTCCTGTTGTAGTTATCCACAGTAGGACTGAAATATCTTACAATTATTTATGTAGAGATTAATTGATAGCTATGTACCATTCATTAAATATCTCTGTACGAATCGAATATTCTGTCCTTGAGCATAGTTATTATGGGGCTACCATTCATTAAATATCTCTGTACGAATCGAATATTCTGTCCTTGAGCATAGTTATTATGGGGCTACACATTTTTCCGTCTCGTATTGACTCTTTAATAAATTCAATTATTATTTCATTACTGCGATTGGTCCGTATTTGGTGGTCGCTGCTTTATTGGCGTTCGCCATGATTTAAAATTGTCGCCGGCCGCCAGAGTTCGATTCGGAAATGGAACGCGCGCGCATTCCGTTTGCCGCGCTCTGCATTCGAATATGGCGGGACAATTAAATAATTCAAATCGTAAGAATACTTTTTCGGGATGATTAATGACCGCTTTACTGCGTCCAGTAATTCATTAGCGCTTTTAAATTGTAGTGTTAAGAACGTACGAAATTTTGTGTGCTGTTTTATTTAGCGTAATAATTTCTACGTGTGTGGGAATACGTACCAAGTAGGGCTTGCAACCCGTGATTTCGGGATTAATTTTTATATTATGTTATTTATGAAAAATAGCATATTTTTGTGAACTAAAGATATAATAATATAAGTTGTTTCAATGAGCGGCAGAGGGTCATGTCGGGATTTCAATTTCGGGGAATGGTGATGTAGTAATTTATTACAGGCATTTCATTTACGGCTAGGATTCCACCAAGCACATTATTATTTTAACATTCCTCTATAACGGCAGTGGCCTTATAATTAGATAACGCTCTCGCCCAACGCGTTGGACGCCATTTAGGGATTGTTTGAATTTTTTTCAATCGGCAACAAAAATGCCGCGTATTTACTTTGTATTGTTTATGTCAAGTTGTCTATCCCCTTCATAATACCTAATGATTCTGTTATGTGACGTATCCGGTTTTTTACGTACTGTCCGACAACAAGCCGGAAGAATATAACCGGAAGTCGCTGTAGTAGCATATGGAAAACTTCTCAGTGACGTACATGTCATGGCGGCAACGCGTGTTTAAATAATGTATCGGCTCTATTTTTAGATGTGACTCCTTTGCTTCTTCGCAATAAATCAAAAGTTTACTAATAATAATTTCAATATCACTCCTTATCGTTTTATATATATATATATATATATATTATTATAAAAGGCATCAAATTACGTAAATTGATAGATACGTACACCACGAAAGCGTAAAATGAAATGATAAATTTAGGGGTGTTCCTCATTTGAAACGGAAGTACGATTAACTGCATAGAAGGGGCTTGTTAGTTAACAGTTTTAACACGTAGACAAGAAGTTCTTGTTGGGAAATATCCAGTTGGCCATATAAACACTCAAAAATACGTAATACAAACCACCGGGATACAAGGGAAAGACAGAAAAAAATAGGTATGTAAGTAAATTAGAGATACAATCATATCATAATATATATCATATAAAATTCTGGTACGTCAAAGTCATACCTATTAAACAATATCATATTAATGTTCGTATTGAATATAATAAAATTGAAACGTGCTACAATCCCAGGATCTCTCATACTAATCACAAAATCCCGGGAATGATGATTATGTCCGAGATTGCGATCCCTGGTACTAACCTACACACTTTGAGCCAAACGATTTAATTTTTCGATAACATTAAATATTTAAAGGTTCATAAATAATATTGACTTTAATATGCACGTACGTACATACTTGAACGATATAATATTTACGTAATTATGATCAAGATAAATTAATATTGGAAGCTGTTTACCACGCAATTCAGCTCGTAGCTGTAACATTATGTAAGTAACTATATTATTTGGGCTTCATATATATTATATGAAAAACGTCCATATTCACCCACACTAGACCTACATATTTATATTATTTGTTTTGACGTTCACTCTTACACTTCCGTGCTTAAAGACATCACAATATCGCGGTATTTCCCTCGGTACGGCGTTATGCGCCTCCTTCCCACCCTCCATCGAGTATATCGATCTTGTAGCAACGCCGCGGGGTTGTAGCGTACCGTGAAGTAAATCAATTCAAAGCAAGAGTGTTTATACTCAACATATTTTAGTTTCGGTTTAGGTTGTGAATCGATGGAAATTGTATAGGAAATAAAAATTGACGTATTTTATATTTCCGTTGTATGTATGTATTATGTAGCAAACGTACTTAGAACCATTGCCATGCAATGATGTTTCATTTCTGCCACGCATTTTTTTTGCATTTTTCAAGCCTATAATGTACACACAAATGTGTCATAATATAGTAGTATAATGCTTAAGGCTTAAGGCATGGACTTCTCATCTGGCGGGCCTAGGTTTGATTCCATGTGATTTTCTCACACATCTATATAATACCTACTAGGTACATTACTGTTCCCACTACACTGCAATTAGTGGGGCTCATGGCCTGATGTAATGTTAAAAATAAAAATTATATATACTGGCAAAAACATTCCGTCACTTATTCAGATCACGAGACGAAGAAAATATTTTATAGGCAGTATGAATTAAGCTCCATTACTATGGTAGGTATGTATGATTCGCACTTTGATATATTATTTTATTATATATATAATTATACTGGTTTCTTCTAGAAAGCGATATCTTAGCGGCCATTTCGCTTTATTTGTCATTTATTAAGTGCTCTGACCGCTCCGATCTCTCCTAACCACACTTTGACAACTCTACCATTATCTATCAAACAACTTTAATGTCCCTTCAACACTATAAGTACCGTTATATCGACTGTATAACTTTACTTATGTAGGTACTGTCTCAAAGTTGACCGATTTATATGCGTACGCGTACTACGAATGTGGTGTCAGTGGAATGTTACTTATCCTAACCGATTTATATGCGTATGAACTACTACGAATGGGGTGTCAGTAGGATCTTACTTATCCGGATTAACTGGGGATGGAAGTGCTTCGTGGTTTTTCACATATTGTGTCACTATAGATAGAAGTTGGCAAATGTAACACCTTTTCCTCCAGGTTGTTGTATTGCGTTGCAATGGTACCGGATTTTAACTATAAAAACCTGAAAACTGTAGGTTAATCTGCCAGCCGTGGCACTGAAGCCAAGCATCGCATACCAAGTATATTTTTTTTTAAATATTGAAGTAGATCGTGAACCGGTCTTAGAAATAACACACGATAAATATTGAAATGATAATTTTGGCGTAATATTTTAATGCATACTTAGTTATGGATCGAATTGCATGCTGACGTATTATTTTTAATTTAATAATATTTTGACAGCGTGATTTTATGTTTTACTTTTACTGGTTAGGTTTTTAAAATGACCTACCTATTATATTGGTGGCGAAGGGTGGGAGGTAAATACTGCACATTAAACTTTGTCAGTCATATATATTTGTTTTCATTGAAATAATACTACAATTTACAGATAGTGTTGGTTGGCTTTCAAATTTCAATTAAACCCTGCGAAAACCATGCCATTAGATAATAGTCAAAAAATACTCGACTATCTATAAAATATCTAAAATTATGCAATTAAATCATACGTAACTTTTGATATTTATAGAAAGAATAATATTATATTGGCAGGGCTTAATGAATTTAAAAAAAATGAACCAACAATATGTGTAGGTACCTAATATATTATTCTTAATCCAACGAAAATAAATTGACGTATCGCCCAAAATAAACAAAAACTATTATAGTTTAATTTAGACAGGGTTTAATTGATTTTTCAATAAAAACAAATACGGTATGACTAACAAAGTTTAATGTGCACTATTTATGGTGGATCAACAGCCTACCTCCACCCTTCGCTACTGATTATACATCTACTACTAGAGTTGTTGAATGCTATTTTACTGGCATTTAAAAAACGATTAGTAATCTTTTTAGTTTTTATTATTTGCTGTCTGCAGTTATATAAAGCTTAGTTAAAACGAATGTTTAATTTATTGAAGGTTCGGTTGGATAAGAATATTTTCCATTGTAATTATATTAAATATACACTCAGGTACTCAATATAGTATCTAATATATTTTTAAAGTGAATGTTTATCATAGAAAGGTCTCTTAAGTTTGTTTTCGATGATGTTGCATAATCGTAATTATGCGATAAACTGTTGTTGTCCATACAAAACCACGGTTTATCGCAAATGCGTGATGGAGATCTGATCGACCACTTTCACTCCTTCAAACACACATTAAAACGGCCCAATTATTAGAGTGTGTGCGTAGAAAAAAATAGTCTAGAAATTACGCCAAAGGCGAATCAATGGTAAGATAAGAAGTCATTGAACTTATATTATAACCAGATGTTAAATAAAAAATACTCTGCAATATCTACCTGTGCATTTACTTCCCATGTCTGTAATGAACCGGTAATAATTATGTTTTTATAAATAGCATACTACGGGGCATTACGAACGTTCCGTGAAAGTGCTATAAGGAAAATTATATCAAATTATAACCGATAAAATTACACAACTACTGTAATATAAATTTCTTTTGTCACTGGTAATGCATGTCTTTGTGGCTGGTTTTACTCAATTCTCTCTATTGTGTGGCTATCATTATTCTACGTAACTGAAGCAGCATCTGCAATACAGATCAAACATAGTCATACGTTTTACGTATGCAAAAAGTAGACGAGTTTTCGAAGTTTTGATGAGTCTTGGCTTACAGGAAATTTGATAATGACATATGAAAATATTGGACGCAAAAATTATATTCAATATTAATTTAGCAAGAAGAAAGTAATAATATAATCGCAATTTATATTCCGGAACTTGATAATATTACCATATTTTCGCTAGGCCAGCTGTTAGTTTCTAGACAGCTGGCATGTAGGAAGGTTGATTCAGCCGCAGATTTCAGATTTCTACATAAGGCGCTGGGTTTTCACCCGGGGCTCTGGGTTCGATCCCAGTGAGGAATAAGTATATTTATGTGATTTTCTCAAAGTCTGGGTGTTTATGGATTGTAAGGTTATACCTCAGTTGAGACACGGTCTAAAAAGATCGTGGCTAGGCGATGCGCGGATTGTGGGTCGCGGGTGCAAATGACGCATGTCAAACGAAATAATATAATTAATTTGTCATAAATCCAACATGTGTTCATTTAATGTTCTGTTTATTGTTCTATCAGTAACAATAATAATATATTCATTGACATGTTTTCTTTTTCAAGTAAATGGGTAACGTTTTTAGTCATCTTTACACGATTTGAGAATTAATACGCCCGTCGCCATCACGAAACAAATTTACGTGTTTCCAGCTCGACGTTGTCTCTCCGAATGGCAGCGAGTCCAAAATTTCGTCACGCCTATAGTTCAAAATTATTTGCCGTTTAACTGATGTATCACCTTACTACTCTACTGTTTCTCTACGCTACTGTCATTAGACCTCACGGCCTGTTGTAGTGTTAAAAAAGAATATCACAATATGTATATATTATACAGTACCTACATTGTTGGATTCCGACCAAATGGATTTTCACAGGGTGGAGGTCTCTAAGCAAACTTTACAAAGATTGTTTGATCCGTTCGACACAATATATTGATTGAAAACTAAATATTAGTACGTATAACATAATTGTTTCTAAAAAATAAGTGCACCCGAAAAATTTTCGATGTTTGTAAAGTAAAGCTTGTATAAGATAGTTATTAGTATTAGACCAGGGTTTCCCAAACTTTTTCTGCAATGGAACACTTCGCAAACCCGGAAATTTTAACGGAACACTTAGTTTATTTTGTAGGTTATTTATGAGCGCAGCTAACCGTTCTGCCAATTTTGGCAACTGTCGTTAAACTGACAAGACTTGTCAGCCGGTCAGTTAAAACAATATACCTACCCCATCTTTTTCATGCGCACAGTTTGGATATGCACAATTATCGACATGTCCAATATCGACAATAATCAAAAATTGTAAGTATGGGAAAACCACATATTCTTAAATGTTAGTAGGCTTGAAGTGAAACAGCGCCATTTTTTTTTTTACTATAGTGCATGTTTGTGATGTGTGTTTATATCACTTGGCTGGTCGATCTCTCACGCCAGGCCCCCCGTAAGCCCAGCCCCCCAGGCTAGAAGCCTGTCAGCCCCCGCCTCCTTGTGGGAGCCAAGATACTCGACGTCATAAACATCAGTGGAGATTGATCATCACTCGCCTTTCAATATGAAGTATATTCTTTAATTATTTTAGTTTTACTTATTTTACTTCTACTTAGTAGAAGATCTTTAAATATTTTGTAGTGTATAAAACCTTTCCAAATGGTCGCGAAACACCTATTCAGGTTCGGCGGAACACTGGTGTTCCGCGGAACATAGTTTGGGAAACCCTGTATTAGACACTGTCTCGTCTCTATTTAAATATAACTTCGCTCATTTGCGTTCGTTTCACCCGAGCAATAATAACTTTCGCACTTCTTCTCGAGTGTTGAGCTGTCTCTCTGGTTGGCGATTTATTGTGAGTCGTTGAACTCTGTAGCCAAGTTCAGGGTTCCAGCTGATCTTTAATCTCGAGGCGTGAATGCTTTCACTCGCGTGAGTGCAAACCACACAGAGTTAGCTAGCGTGACAGGCAAATCATTTTATAACTGTGCAGTTATCGTTTGATCAGTATCGATTTCTTGGTTAGCATGCTGCATGGCAGGTATGACTCTTTCAATGTCGACCTCTGTCCATTCAAATAACCCACACGTAGTTTTATAATTACAATTATTATGTTACTGTCGTCTTTTTCCTTCCTTGTTACATCCAACAATATCCAAACAAAAACGTAATATATGTATGTAAGTACTAGGGGTACTAATCACGATTCCCAAACTATTTTGTTTGACGGAACCCTTGAACCGTTTTTTTTAAATCTCGAGGAATCATGCCACAACCGATTCGTGAGAAAAATTAAAAGGGTACCTCCGAAGAGTTAACACCTGCCAGTCAGTTATTAAATTATAACGAGACTTGAAAAAAGATAGGTACATATTTCTCACAAACTGAGTAGAAAATATGTATTGCCCAAAGCATAACAAAATCCCAGCATAAAAGAAGGAATCATAATATCTACTGATTAGAAGTAAAAATATGTTAATAAAAGTAGGTAGATACGAACAGTGAACCAAACAATAAAATGCGCCCCCTATGTAAATTTGTTTTTGCTATCGAGTTCTTTTCAATTAACTTGTAAGTATTTATGTAGGTATATATGGATGCACATATTATTAATATTAAACAATTAACAGAGATAATAAAAAAATAATTTGTTTGAATGCATTGATTTATTTTTAAATTAGATGTTTTATCGTAGAGGGTTGAGGCCCATCAGTCGTCGCGTCGGGCCTCTACATCACTAAATGCGCCACTGTGTATTTGGCTACTCCTATTTCTTGCCACGGTCCCACGGAATTTAGCGAACGCGGCGCTTGACTATCCTTGTTGAACCAACCAACATTTTTTAATAATATCAATATAAAACGTTTTTTTTTTCAAATTTCGTCAGTAATGGTCACCAAATTTCTAACTTACATCAAGGTAATTACGTAAATACTGTGCTTCATAGATGGCGTAAGGATCGGTCCCCAATTTAGTATCAACATCTACTGTAGTTTATTATGGTACAATACTATATCTTTGAAAAATTTAAGACTAAAAATGTTCCGGTAGGTACTATAGTTGTTTTAAGGAACACTATAATTACAACGTTTTTCTTAGCTCGTATTCTCATTTGTCTGGTGGTTCTTTGTCCGTACAAATCTTGGATTCGATTTTTAACTAACTTCCTAGTAGCTAGACATTTGAAACTTTTAGAATATATCAGAACACGATGCCAATGCATTTTTTTTAAATACCTTTAGCCATCTTTAAGTAGAATTGAATTCATTTTCAGTTAATTCTGTTTTGTATGAAAAGTTATTTTTACACCATTATCGGTTGCTAGGGGTCTGGGGTCCTAGCAACTAAATTATTAATATATACGTGCGTTACTATGGAAACCAATATGACATGTCAAGTACAAATTTTTTTGATCGTTTAAGCTAGTCAAGTCAAGTTTGTATGGTTCAACAGAATTTAAAAACGTTATTTTTATCTTGTAATTATTTTTACCATTAGCATAGAATAAGGTGTAACACTAGTATACTTGGTTAATATAATTATTATTATAATCAATGAAATTATTGTTTTATGTAATATACACTAGATTTAAGAAAGGCACCTACAATAATAATTTACATATCTGAAAAATCCTACAGAAAAACTGAAAACAAACAAAATGTTATTATCAAGCAATTATGTTTTTTTCTAATCCATGTGTATGGCAGGTCTGTATCTGAGATTTTTCTTCCAAGTTACGTATTTTCAAGGAAAATAATCGTGATTAATTATTTATAATTGAGTCTTGGGTTGGACCTTATCGATTGAAGTCATACAATAATATTATGTATTTTATCGATAGATACTGTAATCAAATGACCAATGAACAACTCACAATTATTGCTGACAATAACAAACACAGTTCCTGTTCTTATTTATTTGAATATTGAACTATTTAAATGCAAAATAATTATATTGTGGGCATTTATTACACAGGCTTCTTCGCCGCCTCAAATTTTCATATGGATAGTCACTATTATGTATAGTTACTATAAATGAAGGCAAGAATATTGTTTGGTTGAGAATATTAATTTCATGACCCACCAAATTGACTAAATATACCAATCGACCCCATTTTGGTTCACGACCCATAGGTGAAGAAACGCTGCTCTAAATCTATAGGTTGGAGTTTTTTTTACATAATACCTACCGATGCCATTGTTAATGTGTATGTAGGTACATAATCAAGAAGGTGAATGCTAAAATATAATGTATCATTATTTAACAGGGGATGCAAGATTCGAATAAGACACTAGGTATTTGCATTCCCACTTCATATTTCGATCTAACTTATCTCTAGCTGTAAAGTAGAAGAATGTGTATTCCGATCTGTATAATTATGAGACTAGTGTAATAATTGCAGTATAATACTGTATAATTTGACTTGTACGGATTAATATAAAATTGTATGAATAAATTCTCTCTTGAAAAATCATTAACCGTGAGAACCATGCTAAACTGATATGATTAAAATACTTACGTCAAATTTTAATAATATTTTTGCCGAGTCAAGGACGCGGTGATAAAGATAAAGAAATTTCTTAAATCGTTATCGGCATAATTTTATGTTATTTTTTAGTTTTCGACGTAAATTTAAAATGGCCTTCTTCAATTATTCAAGTTGCCTGACAATTCGCATTAATTTGCGACAATTTGTTTCAAACGCTTTTAAATTGCATTATGTAATACGGACACATATTAATAGTGCCATAAATGTATGCGGTCTCCAAAATTTTCTACAAACCAAACCACAGACAACATCATAATAATCTGCATCTTGGTCATGCAAAATTATTTTTGGTTTTATTGTTTATTGTATTTTTACTTATTACCTAGGTAAAATATAATGATAAAACCCTAATAGGTACATACTAGTATATAATAATTTGTTGATGCACAATGCGCCATTTACATAAATTATTTGCATTGTCGATTCGGCGGTTGTTCTTGTTACCCCATAATTGGTTTTTTTATCTGTGTTCTTTACATAATGATTTTGGCACTTTAAAAAAAAAACTAAAAATAACACTATATAGATAACGCAGGAATTTTCTTATACCCCGTGTTTTTGTTTTACATATATGTATATATATATATCGACATCACTAGACGTTCACATCAGGAATTTAGTAGGTATTTTGTCCGTCTCATAATAATTATATCGATGATCATCATGGCCCCCACAAGGGGGGGCTGATAGGGCTCTAGCCTGGGGGCCCGGGCTCAGGAGGGTCTCGGCGAGGCCAGTCGACCAGATAAGTGAGATAAACACACAGCACAATTTTGCTTTAATACTAAAAAAAAGTAGCCTGCGGCGCTATTTTCCTTCATTAATGTTATTATTTAAAATTATATGGTTGTACGATATTTTTTTTAAATTGTGTATCGACACTCGACAACTCCTTAATTCAAATGGATGTATTAAAATATACAACAAGAAACACTAAATATACCTACACATTAATTTTACCACGTACAGCGTTTGAAACGCTACTGTAGACACACTGCCTTTATCATTAGAGATAGGTAGGGGAAGGGGGGCCTGCCAAAGATCCTAGAATGGGGGCCCGGTTCATGATGTGGGGGCCATGATGATCATTGTCATAATGTTATAACTACAAAATAGTGATTCTTGAGAAATCGGCAAAAACATAGTTGATGTTGACTTCTGAAAGGATTTCCGAAAGAATTATTATTTAATATTAAGAATACCTACTAGATACGTGTGTTTTCTTGTAAATGATGTTATATATTTCTTTCAAATCCTTATTTAGCATAAAATAACATTTTTTTGTTGATTTTTCAAGAATTACAATTTTGCAGTAATAACATGACATTAAGATATCGACATATGCAGTATTATTTGGCTCTGTCGGTCCATTGCGAAGAAAGCGGAAATATCGGATGCATTCTGAAATTATAAATGACAATATTGATTCACAGTTAATATTTTATTGCAAGGGTATTTCTCAACCTCGACGTGCACCGTCAATTTTAAAGCCTGATTCGGTTTATTAAGTTGTTTGTATTTTATGACACGTAGGTACTTAAATCCCGCCTGAATGTTCTCAAATATTACCGAATGCGCGTTTCTGCGAATATTATGTATTGAGTTAAGTTCATCCCATATTCATCCTCACTCGAGATTTAAACTGTGTTAACTATATTGAGTGAGATTATCCACCCAGAGGGTAACTGACTTTCCATTATTTTTGTGTTCCCTGGTTATTATGAGCGTCCACTTCATTGGTGTCGTGCGCTTGGTAGATTACAATAGTGTCAGGCGTACCGCGTCGCTACTAATTTATTTTGCACGCGCATTTTTTTTTACTAGGTAATTAAAAATATTGAGTCAATCCATTACATTAAGTTTAGTACATTTGTTTTCTGAATGTCAACTAAATTGCATAGATGATGTTGACAATACAATTTGTGGTTGCGTTGAGTTTGTTTGTGCGAGCTTGCTTATAGATCAATATTATTTATTAATATTGATCTGACTGATATATACACATATACATATGTCACACATGTTGTTTTTTATAATCTACGAGCATATTGTGCCGTTTAGGTGGTATATTGCATGAGATTGCTTTAGGTTAACTTGGTTATCTTATCAGATTTAATTATTATTATTTATTGTTATATATTTGTTCAGAGACATTAAGTGATAGCACGCATTACCATGGCATGTTCAGCCGCCTACCTGAATTCATTATCGTGGTGGGCGTCAATTCTGCAACGCCCAACGTCAGACGTAGGTATATCGCTCTGCGATTTCAAGAGTGTTACAGTGTATTTTTTTACTACAAAAAAGGTCGTCACTGTTGTAGTAGCATAAAACGCGAGTTTGACCCCCCCCCCCCCCGCGTCCGGTAAACTAACATATATTTTTTTTCAATTTGTGGTCCACAGTTCACACGGTGGTTTTGCCTACAAGGTCTATCAGCTTGGCATAGTAGAATCTTCGATTTGCTTCCGATTTCTTCTAGGACGGTCCGCCCTCGCGACTTATCTACGTTTGTTTATCTACGAAGGAAAAATTCTTCAGCTTTCGCAAAGTTTGCGACAGTTCACGAAGAGCGTGAAGATATTTTCCCAGCAGGGTTGACCGTAATATACAACATTTAAATTAAGGGCGTCTAGCGTTGGCTACGCCACGGTACACGCCTGCATAACGGACATGGAGACGTAGCGGACGGTGTTGGGGACAAATCATTATTTTTTTAAATGATAACTTAGAAATAAGATTATCAAGTCCCATCCGACGTTAAATCAATTTTCAATATTCTGTTTCCGTATTTCGTAGGAAAGAATCATTCATCAAACTTAAAGAAATTCTTACGTATTTATAGTGAGACTATGCCAACCTTTTAAATGTACGTGGGTATTAACATATTTTCGTTTACGGCAAATTGACCGCAGTGGGCAATTATTGACCGTAAGCGTAGGTATAATTAAAATATAACGGGGTAATATTTTAATTATAATTAAGTATGTATTTTCATTGTTCGTTCTATGGTTACTGTTATTATCCAGGAATAGATAAAAATTAAAATACATTGGAGCAACTTATTTAATTGGTTATCGACTCAAATTATTCGAAATTATAAAGAAAACAGTCTAAACCGTATTATTAAAACGTTATCTGTGGTGCTAGAACGTGGTTGATACAATATAATAATTATTGTTTTTAATGTGTTAATGACATAAGTAGTGATTATTCATTATCTATAATTATATAGATACTATCACACTGCAGTAGTATTTAACTGATTTAAAATAAATATGCTTGTGAAATTACCACATTTGCAATTGCGAATATGAATGCAGTGAAACCCCAATTTTACGTTTTTGAAGGGAGTGACAAAAAAAACAGAAATTAAAAGAACCCGTAAATTGGAGGGTACTTACTTATTGATTTTTTTTTAAATAAATTATTTTTTTATTAAAAATCATACAAATTTGTTCGGAGCATAGTATATCGCCTATTCGAGAATGTTCATTTTCTCTTGAAACTGCTACAATCGCATTAGATATCTATAAATGGAGCGCACACGTGCGTCTGGAATTCATTTCATCCATCGCATGCATTGAATTGAATGGGTTGAATTAAATTTGATTTGATTTAATTTTAATACATACGAAATTTTGAATATATGTATTAGACGTAAATTGCGGGATATAACAACGTAAAACCGGGAATTTAATGTATTAAAATGTAACAGGACTGCAGAAACTACACGTAAATAGCGGGACAACGTTAATTCCGGGCCCATAAAATTGGGGTCTGCTGGTTTTTTCATTTTTATAGAATTTGTTGGTGTTTTTTTCAATTTTTTTTCTCTCGAGGAAAGACATAATATTTAAAGGAATACCAAACACTGACTTTATTAACTTTTTTTTAAATTATTATTTCTACGATTTATATTATAACCTCTAGTCCAGTTTCATAATGGTTTTGGATTATTAGACAATATAATATTTTACCTACCTAATAAAGATAAAATTCAAATCGTTGAATTTTCTTGAGCTGTTACAATCTTGTATCAATTCTGCGATCAGTATGAGACTGAATTATTCCACCCTGTCATGTTAAAAATTAAAATACAATATAAAGCCAACCAGACGTAACACATCGACCTTACCAATTTGCCTGGTAACTGGATTTAAATAATGACTTCGTCACCGGCGTGGGGTATCCTTACTTATCTAAATTCATGACGGCGACGAGTGCACGACCGATGCAAGTTACCGAGATCATATTATTTAAAACACAAATTAGAGCTTAAAATGCTGCATTATGCATACTTAGGCGGAGATAACGAGTGGGTTTTCTATGTCGTAAACATAATTAATCATTATCAACGAGACTCGTGACATATTGTAAATATTGTATTGTAAATTTAATTATCATCTAGTTTGCTCTATAACTAACTCCGGAGAAATTATAGCATTGACGTATTAACCCAGCCGAAATATTAATATTATTAACTAAGCATGCATTTACGTGATAGAATTTATTCTAACATAATCAAGAATTCGGAAAAAAATCTTGCTCTCTTAATTCGATTTACTAATGATCAACAATTGAAGTAAGTGCCTATTGATATAGTTGTTTAATCAAATAACCTTTATTTTTATACCGTATTTCTTGGTGAAATTATAAGGTAACACACTATCTGCCTATTTTTTTTGTTTTTTTTTTGTTTGTAGTATTTCAATAATTAGACCAATTGAAAATGCTTAAAGACGAAACCGGTCTTTAAGTAAATTAAATAGTATAATAAGTTAACAAAACCATGTGTTTGTTATTTCATAATAAATAAAATTTATTTGAGAGTACAATATCAACTGTCATATTTTTTGTACAACGCGATTACAGACAGGAAAACATCATCTTTCATTGCTTCCAAAATAGTAAAATAATAATTATTGTAGAAATCTCGAGCAATGTAGTAGTAAGAATCTTCCGTGATTCGGCTCCTCTCCAGTTCAGGGTAAAAAGTAAATTTAATAAAGAGCGTTGTTTTAAAATCGTTATTATTAATAATTATATAATTAATTAGACTCTGGTGTCAACACCGAAATATCTATCGATTTAATCCTAACCAATTTGTAAAAATTAAAATAAATTTTATTATAAACAATTATTATATTTACCAATAAAGTATTGAAATATTGTATTATTAAGTATTCACAATTTATTACACCTACTTATGACTTGAAGATGCTGAGAAACGAATCAAGGTTATACTCATATTATGGAGTGTAACCACAGAACAGATAATAAATAGAATACCGATAGGCTATATTCAATACGCCGCATATTGATGCAGGGTTTTTGAATGTGTGGTGTCCTACGAAAATGAAGCACGCATTATGCACGTGCAATAGTGTGTGTAATACACCAACATTAAATGAGCGTAAATGCATAAACCGAGAGCAGTTTTCAGTATTCGACGTAAAACGTATTCTTGACACGTGTGTAAGTTTAACCCGGTTTCTTCCTTACTCGAGTCGGTTACCTGCTATCGCCTTAGTGCTCGGCCGTAGCGATTTGGCGGGCGCGGCGCGGCGGCGTCTTGCGAAACTCAAACGTATAACTGTGTGTATTATGCCCCAAAAATGACACTGTCTACGAACATTTTACACACGGTTATACGTTTGAGTTTCGCAAGACGCCACCGCGCCACCCCCGCGCGACCACTACGTTCTTGCACTTACCCGTTATGTATTTCAGTTCCCATTATTTTTGAGTTTCCTGAGTGTAACACTTCAATTAAGTGTAATGTTAAAACTTGTCGATAGTATTAATTGAGGGGTTGAGAGCATAAGGGGCACGTCATTTAACATTGGGTAACCATTTTTAATAAATTTTCTTTTTGAATAAATTTTCTTTTTGAATACTATGAAAATATGCATTTTCTAAATCTTATTATAATATTGAATTAAAACCATTATTTGAATAAATTGCGCACGTTATTTGACAGACATATTGTGATGATACTCTGTGGAAACTGCAACTAAATCATTCTCTTTCAGTAGGTACGCTTATTGTAACCACATCGATGATGGTCTATTTTCGTTTAACCGCGTCTCACCTGTAGTTACGTATTCGTTTCGCGTAACCTTATTGCCCGAAATGTTCCCGATTTGGAAACGTCCGCTTAAAAATTTACTGCCAAACCGGAATCGAGGCCCTTCCATATGAAGTACACATTCGAGATGCAATATTAAAGTTGCCGCTGTCGAAAGAGACACATCGGTGCGCGATCTTTAAAGAGAAATAACCGAAAGGAACGAGTCTTATTCGAACGTTTGGTCTTATTAATTTGCCCAATGCAGTGACGTCCATAGGCAAAATGCCGCCCCTAGGCAGCGCCAAAAAGCCCCCCATTTTTTATACAGTATTTTTATCACCCTTTCATGACTCCAGTATCTAAGAAATGTGTTGTATTGATACATTACTAACAAAATATACACCAATATAGCATACAAAATTACATTTAGATATAAAAAGCGAATACATATAATTAAGTTAGACATTTAATGTTAATGAAACCGTCTGAAGCCAATTCCAACAATTATTGCTCTTCTTCCGCAAGCGATAAACCCTCTAGCGTGGATGTCGTATTGATGTCGGATTATTGCTTGTTGCACCAGGCGCAGCCAAAGCTCGGTGCAGCACGTTCCCCCACCAAACTCTTCCCGTACCCCAGGGTACGCGTACCACACTTTGGGAAACACTGTCCTAGAATGTCATTAAAATCTACAAAAATTAGATATACTTACAATCAAAGAGATTGGACTAGTCTTTCAATATCTTTGCTTACAATAGAATATTAAACCTGTCCAAAATCTTGTTTCCTAATTATCTCAGAACTATGCTTTTTGAGTTATTATACTTAGTGAACTTTACAAATTCAAGACGTTCACAACGTGACACGAGGAAACAAAGAAATTTAAGGGGTATTAGAAAAACGATATGTAAACAGTATAAAGAGTAAATACAAAAATTATAAAATATGTAAGTGCTCCGAATGAGCAATGCCGGCTTCATATTTATATACATTTAGATCCGATACACACATAACATCCCTACTTGACGTAAAAGTGGCGCCACTTTTCGAGGCGCACGGTGCCGGCGTTTTTTGATGCGTTTGTGGCGCTTCTAAAGAACGTCAATCTGTAAGGACACTAAATCATAGTCTACCTACTGTATGTCATCGATTGTTTAACAATTATAATTTATTGTTAATATCCGGGCAGCGTTAATTGAGAGGTTTGATTATTTGTATAGTCACTAGTGAACGGGTACATTTTGTCTTTACCGTTTTGATTTTAGTCGATGTTCAACTTTCAAGGCGGACGGTCTGCTTTTTCATAGACTAGGCCGGCTCAAACTTTACGTTTATAGGTATTTCATTTCTCTCTTATCGTATGTTTTCAGTAGTACTTACGTGGTACAATGTTATTCGCGAATCGCGCGTAATGAAACACGCGCCGGTTAGATTGCTTATGTATGACGCGTATTTAAAAGGCGGTCAATGTTAATCGATTTGACACATTATGAACTGCCGTGAAAATATCAGCGAAATTTCGTCATAGTAATAATATGGCGTTTCACAGTACGAATGAAATTTGAAATAAGAATTTTGAATTTGTATCGAGCTTCTTATTTGGAAATAGAGCAAGGCTGCGTTGTAAAATTGTGTTTATTTACCTAAATTAGGAGGTATAATAATTATAATAAATTATGTGCATATTAAAATTTATAAATATTATTTTCTTTACAGTGTACGGGGTGTTGATATGTTGGGAAAGAGTGTAATTTTATAATTGAATACTTTAATGAAATGGTGAATCTGTACAAAGTGCCTTATTTATATGCTAACAAAAGCGATATGCATAAAGTGAAACTGACATCGCGGACTTTCATCAATAGGTGAACTATTTATACATTGACCCCCGTGAATTGTTTAACTTGCCGGCTTGGAATTTTGATGACTGTACGTGCTCCATTTTTATATTGATGGGGATTGAATTATCTAGCGGCCGGAGGTGGTGAGAGTGAAGTGTACAGTCAATCAAGATGTTGGGGAGGCTGTTTAGGGTGCTCGTGTGCTTTTTGGTCGCGATGCAACCCGCTTCTAAGAGTCTGTCAACTGATTTATATTATAGGTAAACAATTGTTTGAACTTTTAACATACTTTTTTCATCCCCTTTAGTTGTCCCTTAATATCACCGTAGGCCTCGTTCAAGATATGAAGGCGTCCCCGGAAAAGGAGTCTATATAATATAGTATTGCTCACGATGTTGGAAAGTTTTATTATGTTAACTGCCACACTTTTTGAGATATTAGCAACACTAAAATGTTTACCGTAGAAAAGGGGTCTATATGATTATTTTATTACCTATCCAAAAATTTAAAAAAAAATGTCAATGATAAAGAGTGTTTTCATGAACACACAGATATACTCAGCGCTCGAAATGGAACAATTTACGATCGGAGCGCTCGGAAAATTTCTGAAGATATTAATATAGTTATCAAATGTTATGTGCATTTCATAAAAATAAGTTTGTTAGATTTTTGTTATATGGCCTATCTAGCTCAGACGGTCAAATTATTTTTTCCACGAGACGGAGCGATAACTTTACCGATTTCACGAAAAGGAACGGCGCTCCGGTGCGTTCCGGTCCATTTCGAGCCCTGGATATACTCCAAAACTCCAAAAGTCCGCACGATCGAATAAAACGTTTTTTCCCTCTCCTGAACAATTTTGTTTTTGCATATAGATCTTTTTTCCAGGGACGCCTTCATATATTGCATTTTGTATTACTTAAGCATTGTTCTATTATAAGGATGTGTGATGTATAATATTTGAAATAAGTTGGTGACTATTTTATGTCACATGCATACCCATTTAATACATCTCTATATGTGATAGTTGTTTTTTTTTAAAATACATAATACCTATGATGCTCATGTGATGTGTTGTCGCGGGAAATTTATGACAACAGTGTTAATATAAAAAACAGCGCTCGAAATGGAAAATAATACTAACCGGAGCGCTCGATATAGTATTTCCGAAAATATTAACACATTTAGGATCTAGTTTCATATTATGTATTGTGTACAAATAAGTGGTTTATTTTTTTGTTATATACCTACCTACCTGGCTCAGACGATCATATTGAATAACAGTCTTTAAACTTGTGGCATGCAAAAGTTGTCAGTGTCGCAGGCGAAAACAGGGTGTACGACACATATTATTATATTTTACCATGTCATCGCTGTAGGATTGGTTTTCCGAATAGAATCAAATGTTCAGGAGACAAAAACAAATTTCATAATCCTATATTTAAATACATGGAGATATTTAAATTGTTATTTTTACAGCATATGAATGATGTATTCATTACCATTACAAAGTAATTTAAAGAAAGGGATGGTTCTAGTCCAATTAGATACAAAAAAACATTCTGCATTAAAAGGTCGATTTCGACAAAAACTGATATTCGGGAAACCAATCCTATAGCGACGATGTGTCGACAAGTTTCGTATTAATTTTCAAATAGGTGTGTAAATTTTTTCCATGCGACGGAGCTTCGTTCCGGTGCGCTCCGTCCATTTCGAGCGCTGTAAAATAAAAATTTATGTATGATTCCTATTATCGAATATTGAACGGCTCAGTAGGCGATAAAATGTAATGAACACAAAATGACTATGCGATAGGAATTATATTGTTTTTGGTCTCATTCAACAGTATCAATTTTATTTCATATTTGAAAGGTATACTTACACGCGTTGTCAGTGTTTTGCAATAATAACACCATTTGGGAGTCTTCGGCCTACCGGGATTTCTCCCTGTATCCGACCGAGGCAATACTCCCCTGTTAATTTGATTTTCTTAGAAGCAATCACAAGTTCTTTTATAGTTGTTATTAGTTAAGTACTTTATATAAATTGGACACAGTTATGCAGAAAGTAGCCAGTCCACAAAAAATAAAAAAATGAGATATGATATAGATCAGATACGAGAAGGTTTTCTTTGCGTTCTGCTGAAAATAGCCAAGCCGCGAAAAAAATATTCTTGAAATAAAATACTATTTACAATTTTACATACATTTTTAATAGCATGTTGTTGCTAAAGTGCCATTATCTCAGCTCGACATTATTGTGGACTGGCTACATTCTGCACAAGTACGTTCAATTCATAATCTATTTTAATCAACTCTGGTTTCATAATCGATTTTTCTTGTTTTAATTGAAATTAAAACAAACAATAATGTCAATTAGATTAATATCAAAACGGTGCAAATACCTAATTCAATGTCAAATCGGTGTTAAGATACTAGAAAGATTATAGACGGGAAATTAAATAGGGATATCTTTATTTTGATTCCTCATAAAATACACATTTTTTAAATATAAAATATATTTAGGTACATACAATATTCATACTTATAATATTATTATGTACCTACCTACTAAAATTATATTGTATTTTCCTAAATATATTTGCTGAATATTTTTATATTGTAATTGAGGGGGTGTTACTTACTAGGTACATAGTTCGAAAATTGGAGTTAAATTTTGGACTTAATAAATAAAATAAATAAATCCTACATATTATAAGGTACCTATTTATTAATGCCGATGACATAGTAATTTTCTCGCAAGACTCAGAAGACCTCCAAAGCAGAATGCAGGAACTCGCTGAAGTAAGCAACAAAGTAGGTTTGAAAATAAATGTAACAAAGACAAAAGTCATGTTCAACTGCTTTGCGGGCCAAAAAGAGATCCTCGTCAATGGCACTCAGCTCGAACAGGTGAAAAGCTACATCTATCTGGGACAACAAGTGTCTATAGATGGATGTATATTAGATGAAATTGTTCGCAGAGTAAAGCTAGGCTGGAGTGCTTTTGGCCGCCTGAATAATGTCTTCAAAAGTGACCTTCCACTGTGCCTAAAGCGCAAAGTGTTCAATCAGTGTGTGCTTCCCGTGATCACATATGCGAGTGAAACATGGACCCTACGCAAAAGAGAGATCCAGAAACTTAGAGTAGCACAACGTGGTATGGAGAGGTGCATGCTGGGCATAACGCGAACGGACAAAAAGAGGAATGAGTGGATAAGGAAGCAGACAAGGGTTTGCGATGTAATAGAGTTTATTAAAAGCCTTAAATGGAGATGGGCTGGACACATAGCTCGAAGAAGAGACAATCGTTGGACAAATCTAGTCATCCAGTGGTATCCAAGAAGTACAAAACTTCCGCAAGGTAGACCTAGAGGCCGCTGGATCGATGAAATGATAAAGTTCTGTGGAAGTACGTGGCAACGCAATGCACAGGACCGAGAGAAGTGGAAGCAGTTTGAAGAGGCCTTCATCCAGCAGTGGATAGATTCGGGCTGATGATGATAATGATGATGATATATAAATTTGTCATCAATCATTGTATATCATTTCCATTGAATTAATGCGAATACCTATCAAGTTTATAATAATATTATTAAATATGATTTTCCATGTTCATCTTGAATGGGAATTTCCAAACGTCGTCAGACCACTGAGCAACACCACCCTTAAATTATGTAAAACTGTTAATATTATGTTCCTTTGCCAGTGGTACGAAAAAGAAAACACATTTTTAATTTTTGAAATGTAAAATTAATGCGGTTTCTCCCATTTATACATTATTGTACCTATCTTGTTTCCAAACAGCTGATTTTTTGACAACCCTACTACATAATATTATGTATGTATTATAATTGATAAGAATATAGTAGTTAACCACTATTATAGAAAATGTGTAAATATTATTGCATTACTATCAAGTTATTTTTATTTGGGCTGTTTACACAAACTATCAATGATTATTTTTAAATGACTGACATACAAACTTACGAAATACTGATAGTGATAAAGCCAAAACATTCAATGAACATTTAGTGAATAATGAAAAAATAAAATAGTAACAATTGAATTAGTATCTGGAACATTGATATACTTATCTACAGGAAACTCCATTTCATACAATATGTAACTCAACAGAATAGTGATGGATACTTTTTCCAGAAAAAGCTTTAGACATCTTACAAAAATCTGTAAGAATCAACCTTATAGTGAGTAAAGTTCAGTTTTAAGTACATACTTACAATATGTATTTATAACAATTTTCTAAAAAAAGTATCCCATACTTATATGTAATTAAGTACTTAAATTATTTTCTTTTATTTTAATTTAAAGTGCAATAAAATTGACATGTACAAATTATTGTTTGGAAATTGACCCTTATCTTATTACAATGCTTATACAGCTAATTTTTCCGTCACTTTGATCTGTTTAATCTGTGTAATAAAAAAAATATGGAATGATTCTGACAGGCTAAATTACTTCAGGGCAGACAATATTTTGTGATCATTTTATTTTTCATATACTTAAAATTTTAGTTTTATTGTAAGTATACCCTTACTCGTAAAGAAATGTGTTGGATGATAAAAATAATGCAAATTGACATTAATTTATTTGAAATACATAATATATGGAAAACACCCCATAAACATACTGACTAGAAAACATCTTGAAAGAATATGACACTGGACAAACATTGACCCCACCAATATGCTTTGCCAATTTATTTGTCGGCATATTTAAATTTCCCACAGTGACATCTGTCTAATCTCAATGTAATATGGGTTATTAGTTATTACAGTTTAATTTTATTGTCAAGATTAAAAAATACAGAAGACGGCGGCCCAATAAAAAAGTAATCTGTAATATTGAGTAGAATATGAGTAAAATGAGTAGGTATTTTTGGTTGTTCATCACGTTTTATACAGAACCCCCCTGCCATCCCCTTCGACATAAATTATAACATTATATCAGATCTCCTCCACCCATTAGCGTGTGACATATTATATTAACGACCACTAAGTCCGATTACCTACCGACATCTACGGCATACATAGATATTGTTTAGTCTAAAATGGATCACCTTGGTTGAAAATCATATTCAACAAATTTTCTACACGAGTCTGAATAATCATTTCCACAGTGCTTTCATTTATGCTATCATAACATCATTACAATGTATGTAAACATTTAAAATTGATTGAAAATAATTTATTATACTTATGTGAATGTCAAAAGTGCTATAAACTTATAATTTGTATTACATTGTTTTTTTTAATCTAAAAACATACATTTGTATAATTTGTCAAGCCATATTGTATTTATTGCGATATTATTCTTTCGTGTTTCCATTATTTTTTTTTATAGTGGAACAGGTTGCTTAAAAACTTAGTTGCCTACTTAAGTTTTTTTAATCATATGAATACAGGAAATAAAAATGGCACTAAGTGCCCGAAAATCGAAAAAAAAACTGAGTATGCAGAAATATTCTATGTGCCATCGCCAATATCCTAAATACATGTCTAAGTACCAAAAAAAAATATTAGAACTTCTATGGATATTTAAAGATGGCTCTGGGTGTAAGAGGGAGCGCGATTAGTTTTAAAATTGGCACTAAGTGCCATTCTGTTTCAACTGACATTAGTATCAAAATGGCTGAGAATGATGTTTCAGCGTCTTGTCCTAATGTTATAAAACGTCGTAAAAATGGTGAAAAGAGTATGAATTGTGCGAGAAAAAACTGAAAGACGCCGGCAAAGGATATGTATCATGTGTTAATAAAGTGATATCTGCAAGAAAACCGCCAAATAATGAGGAAAATGCTAATTTAAATTTTCAAGTCATATTATAATTTTCGTCAAGATTTTATCAGAGATTGGCAACCGTTTTCAAATTATGATATACAAGAATTGCATATGAGAACATATTATTAGAAAATAAGCCATAAGGATATTGTAAGTTTCGAAAATAACTAGTTGAAGATGATGTCATATTGTGATAATATTTGGTAGGGTTGTCAAAAAACGGTATTTTTTAGAAAATCTTTATCTTACGAAATTAAAAAAACAATAATGTAACATGGAATCCAAATTTGAAAAATGAATAAGAAATAAATATTAACAAAAATTAAATTTATTGCCATAAAACAAGTATACTTACATGAAAAAAACATAATATAGGTATGTAAAAAGAAATTCTCGCATATTGGAACATGAGTTATAAAAAATAAAATGAAAATTATTAATACGAGTACCTTTAAAAATATGACGAAAATGAAAGAATATGATATTGTTAGTATCAATATAGAAATTGGGTTTTGCAACTAAATCAAGATTTAGAAAGAGACGGCATAATATCTTTATGTTTGTATTTAAAAATAATAAAAAAGGAGTTTTTGTATAATTTGCGTATCCTTTGCCCTTGTCGGACATTGATGATTGCTTGTAAAAAATAGTTTCATTGGCCATTTCATTTCTCAGTTTAATTCATATTATAATTCTTAAAATTCTAATGGATTTCAGTTTTGTAATATTCCATTTAAGTCATTTTTTGCGACCCGGGTTTCGCCTTTCGGCATCTTCAGGCAGTGTACACTCACCAAAGGTTTCAATATAATAATATGTTTTATTTTAATAGATACAGTCATTCTTTTTATGAGAAATTGTGAAAATCCATTACAAAATGTCATCATCATTTGTTAATTATACTATTAATGGTTAAGTTAAGTATTATTTGATTATTCAGACACGTAAAAGGTTTCCTATCTCTTAGAAATATAAGAAGTTAATAACAATGTGTGTCATTGAGACTTAGTGCCTCATTACCGACATAGAGCGAGGCACTTAGTGCTTATTTTAAGAAATTAGTGTTGCGACGTAGTGCTTTTCTAAAATGTCGTTGTTCAAACGTGTTTTTCTTAGAATGTTTAATTATAAATTGTATTTTTTTTTCTTCTAATGATATTAAGATTGTATGCTAAATCTATTGAGAATTTAATAAAATAGTGCTTTTATGAAAAATAAACGAACTATTCATTAAAACCGCCATATCTCAAATTCAACTTTTTGGTACTTAGTGCCTTTTTTATTTCGTGTATTCATATATGAGCGTATTATTATATTATATTGCACATAGCCATATCAGTGAATGTAGATAATTGAAAAAAATGTTGGACATATATGAATGTATAAATAATGCATAGCTGGAAATGAAATTGGCTAATACAACTATGAACAATAAATGAAAGTAAATGTCATATTATACTTACTAATTTAACTCAATTAAAATATATAACTACTAAAATCATTCAAATACAATATGAGTAAATAGCCATCATAGAAGTGCACTCAGATGGTATATTTTAATTATTAATTGATTCGGTGAATACCTGGGAAAACTTCATTATTACCTATATTGTTATGAAACAAAATTTGTTAATTTCATTTTTGAGTTGTTGAGATTTCTACCATGTTCAGAACGAAATAATACACTTAGGTATTAGAATAATTATTGTTGAATATACCTTTGTTAATTTGCAATTTATTTATATTTTTTTTGTTAATTTTTCTGTTCCAGACTTGCAGACACGGGGCAGCCAGTCCTCGTGACATTAGTGGACACTGCTGCTGCAGAGTTGGCCAATTCTGCGCGGATTGCCGACGCATTTGACACTGACAGACTCCACGAAAATAATACTAACATCGATGTCGACTTCAATAACACGCCTGTCATATCGGAGGCCCAACGAGACTCTCTTCCACCGCTAGAGAAGGCTTTCATCAACGAATCTCACAATGATATTGAGAACGATCAATTGTCATTCAAAGAAATCACCGAACGATCTAAAGCAATCATTCCTGAGCCGCATGCGCCCGGTGGTGTGCTGAGTAACATTAATGATAACAATGTCCGAGGGGACAATAACACAGCGCCGGAAGCAGAAATTGTTAAGAAACCAGATGCTGTTCCTCAAGCGAGTGAGCCTCAAGAAGAAATACCATCTTTCTCAGAGTGGGCTCAAAAGCAACTGGAAGAGGCGGAGAAAAACAAAGAAAATGTCCTCAATCACTCTTCGCAAACCACTCAAGGCACGGTGACTTCTACCACCAATCTGAAAGTGAGGTCGAAGAATTACGCTTCGCCAGATTGTGGAGCGAAGATTATTGCGGCCAATCCTGAAGCGGGGTCTGCTGAATTCATTCTTTCCCCTGGTAAAGACGAATACATGCTCAACACTTGTAACAGTCGGATTTGGTTCATAGTGGAGCTGTGCGAGGCAATTCAAGCCAAAAAAGTCGATCTTGCGAACTTTGAACTGTTCTCTTCAACACCAAAAAACTTTTCTGTGTCAGTGAGTGACAGGTTTCCTACCAGAGACTGGGCGGGTGTTGGGCAGTTCATCGCGAAGGATGAAAGAGACATTCAGACCTTCAATCTTCATCCTCATTTATTTGGAAAATTTGTTAAAGTAGAAATGCATTCCTACTACGGCTCGGAGCACTACTGCCCCATTTCTTTATTTCGAGTCTACGGAACTTCAGAGTTTGAAGTCTTCGAGACAGAAAATTCGCCACATTCTCAATCTAATCAGGGTCCTGATGATGATGACGACGATGATGAAGAAGTTTTAGGATTAACAAACTCTGAAAAAGACATTTCACGTAATTTGTTCGGTTCCGCCCGAGATGCTGTCATGTCAATTATGAAAAAAGCTGCGCAAGTTCTTGTTAAAAGCGGTGATTCTAAAAATTCCTCTGTGCATCAGGAAACCATAACTCCTGACTCCAGAAAATGCCGCACACCGAGTCACATTATCGTTTGCGATAACTGCAGCAATTCCATGTTCACAGATGTGTATGATTTGATAAGTTGTCAGGGAGATCATTTAAAAGACCTGATGCAAACTCCAACAATTCATAGTACACTCTGTAATACAGACATTTGTCAGCAATATGGTTTGGATTTTAAAAGTAAACGGACGCTGTTATCTAAAACAGAAATGGCTAGTTATATTTCGGCATTATTTATGCCCAGCTACGTGGCAGCTCTGTGTAATATGTTGGCGATCATCGAAAAGAAAGTGGTACTCAACACAAGTTATGAAACCGATCTTAATATTACTTCAAATCTCACGATAGATAAGAAAACAGAGAAGGGAACGTTGGAAGAACTCATTCATGAACCGTTTGTCACTTGCGGTGGGGACGATATAACCAGTTCTCCATGCAAAGAAACCATTAATGATGAACCAAATCCCGATACTGTGCCATTGATTGAGAGTTCTGCCCCGTTGGACGTAATAGGTGGAACCATCGCTGATATTAAACCCACTAAGACCCTCCAGAAAGACTCAGATATCTTGGAACCGAGTGTCATTACTGTTCAAACGTCTTCTGAATCACATCTAGTCCACAATGTAAATAGTCAGTCGAGTGGGTACGGAATTGAAGCTAGTATTAAAAATAATGTAGATCAAGTTTCAACCGAGACTCTCAGTACAAAGGAGCCGGAGAAAATTCACATTAACGAGTCTTTGAAAGAAATTGTACCAGAGACAATGACACTAGAACCGGATAAGGAGAAACCGGAATTCTCCTCAATCACTGTCAACCAGGACAGTGTCAATGATGTCGAAAGCCTTACCGTGTCCTATGACGGCTCTGCAGAAGATGTGAAATTGTCCACTCAAGACCAGCTGTCGTTGGACAAGCTTCTGTCGGAACTGGAGCAGGGAAGCAACGATCCGGCTACTCCGGCCCCACCACACAGCACCGCACCGACTCTTCATCAGGGACAGGGACAGAAGGAGTCAGTTTTCCTCCGGTTATCAAACAGAATAAAGGTTAATATATTTTCTAATTTAATAATCAATCAAAATTTGATAAAAACTTATAATTCTGGTAAAAATTTTACATAAATATTGAAGGTCAATAAATGAATTATTTATTCATTGAATTAGTATGTAACTTTAAAATATACTAAATAAAGCAAACGTGTATTGTAATTTTTTTTTTCATTGGAACCTGATGTCAGCTGCTTCTCGTGAAGGTTTATTAACAGATTTAATTTACGAGAAAATGAATTTAGCCACTTGCTCAACATATTGGGTTTATTCTCTAGATCCAAATACACATTGAATAACAACATGTGAATTTGCCAGATGAGGGTTTTGAACCTGTGACTCATGGCTTCATAAACCAATAAATTACCATTAGTTCACCGCAAGGTGAATACAGAATATTATTTATGATTTCTTTTAATGTATTTTCTTTTATGTTTCAGGCATTGGAAAGGAATATGTCCCTTTCTGGTCAGTACTTGGAAGAGTTGAGTCGGAGGTACAAGAAACAAGTCGAAGAGATGCAGAAGACTTTCGACAAGACGCTGCACACCATGAACGAAGAGAGCAAGAAAAGCACGGAACGGGACCAAAAGAATACGGATGAGATGTTACTTCTTCAGCAGCAACTCGCTCAGATTTCTACCGCTGTGAATATTCTTTTGACAGAGAGAGAAAGCTGGTTCGGAAATACTTCTCTTTTCAAAATGATGATGTTTCAAATTTTTATAACTGTCCTCGTCACTTACATATTCAGAAGAAATCCAAGGGGGGCAGCTGCGATAGAAAATTCCAATAGCCCAAAAAAAGACCAATCGCAGAAAGTTAAAATACGAAGAAGATCGGTAGAAGGCGCTGTAGGACATTCCGGTCGAGACACGAACACCAAAATACGAAGGTCTTCTGAAGAAGCTCTGCATATTGCCCGCACCGCCAGCGATATCTCTGCCGGCTTAAAAGTAGATAAAAAAAAGAGGAAGAGAAAATCTTCTGTCCTCCAAAGAAGTTATTCCGTAGCGAATCCGACAGAAGTTGAATTATCCAACATCAACATTCAATTGCAGCAAGATAACGAAAAATGGGAGAGGCCGGATATGAATGCGGTTAGAATAGACTTCCCTGTGGCTCTCGATGAAGCCGAATTTATAGTTCCGGAGACGGAACCAATTGATTTCAATAAAATCGGAGAAGTCCCGATCCCCAGAATCAATGGACTCACTCCCAAGAAAGAGTTTCCCAAAACCAACGGGTCAATATTTGGCAATAAGTCAAATGAAAAGAAAACTGGGAAAGTAAGAAGATTGAGCTCGCCCGCATTTTTCAAATCTGCACTCGGCCGGCAGAGTCAAAGAAGTATTAGTAATGACGGAAGCGTGCCGACCGTCTCTGAAGACCTGAGTGTCGCTAGAGACTTGAATTTTAGAGAAATAAAATCTGAAGAGAGACAAGTGAGGGTAGGTTCCGAGTCTCCGCAGCTCAGTGTCAGGTCGAGCATCGGCGATATATCGCAGGCCAGCAGTACCGCGCCCATAGAACCACAAAGTGCCAAGAACAAACGGTCAAAAGGCAAAGCGTTTAAGAACCTCTTCAAAAAAGTGTTTTGAAACTTGTGTTGTCCGTGCTGTGATTGTTTAGGACCACATAAAATTTAATTAAAACGTTTTGCTTAATAATTGTGAAAAAATTTTCTGTTATCATTCAGTTAATCACAATAAAAAAGACAGCTTAATTTTTGGTTCCGAAGAAGTGAAAAGAAAGACAGACGATTTTTTGTTTTTATATTAAATTTTCTACTCATTTATACAACATGTTATTTATTAGTTTGTGTTTAGTTAGGCTGCGTGTTCCTTTTTTGTGTGTATTATTTTCCGAACTGTATTCTAATACGTCCAAACGGACGTTTCATATTTTATTATGTGTTTGATTCTATGTTGCGTACATTAATGTATTGCCATTAATTCACCATAGTCAATAGATTATTTCATAAGTAGGAATCCGTAACCGTGCAAGAGTTTTCATACTACTTTAAATCATTACTAAGTTAAAATATAACATAAAAATCAAAAGTGTGCCAGGGCTTTGCGTGAATTTTTATTGAAACGTGTTAGAAGACTGATGACATTGTTGCTTTGATAATTTTATTCTTAGTCGGTTGTTTACCACCCCTTAAAGATAAATAAAGACAAAATATCTGCTTAAGTCAGAATCTGATGTATGGATGTTTGCTATTTTATAATCAGCCTTTGAAATAAATTTATAATATTGAAGCCAAAGAATTCTAGTTACTTTTGGGGTATCTTGTCAATTTTTAATTTTTATTTGTAGATTAGTTTTGATTTTTTTAAAACGCACTTCACTACGTACCCACTTTCAATTATTGTGAACTTTGATATCTTTAGGTTATCAAATTTATGTAATGTTGACAGATATTGATAAATTTTCTGTTGCAAAATTCATGTAAGAACATAAGTACTTCGTTTTTTATTGATTAGAAACTTAAAATTGCTTATAAATAATGAGGATTTTAAAGTAATATTGCATGTTTATTTTTGTAATAATATCTTGACCGAGGAGGTATAAAATTTCATTGGCTGCTCACTGCTTCATACCGATAGGTCGATCAATGAATGATTCCGATTGCCTTAAGTGAAACGTTCTCAATATTTGTGAACATATAAAACCTGTACAAAATTAGCAAAAACTTATATTTGCAGAACTATTCCATCTACATAACGCCATAACAACTATTCGTTATTTTTCTGGATCTGAGATAACAACATTTTGTTTCGTATATATATTCAGCAATGCTATTTTTGATGTTTAATATCTCAAGATAAGTAACACTTCGAATACATTATAGCATATTTGAGGCCGTTTTAAACATACCACAGAAACATCGCAATCTGCACAATTTCAAGGTTAAAAGTCTTTCCACTACAGATTCAAAGTCGGTAACCTCCATATTCTGCCACTTTCAGATAATCACAAAAAACCGTCAAGCACATTTAGGACCGCAAATAGAATATTTTTTGTTTGGAAATATATTAATGAACATGTAGAAAAAGCGAATAGCGGAATAAAATCTCCTAAACGTCATTAAAATTAATAGAAAACCATGTTTAACACATTCGCGGACACATGTTAGCTAATACATGTTAGTGATAATGATAATGACACATTAAAATTTAAAATTTCGATTTAAATATATAGAAATGAGTTAAATCTTAAGATACTACACTATCTAATGGAAATATGTTTGCACCGTGACACAAGTAGATAGGGAACATAGTGTTTTAATCCAAAATACGACTTGTATACACGTCGTGTCCTATTACGTTGTACAGTAGAGGACGTCTATAGATGTACTGTCATATCACACTTAAAAAAACCAACGTCTATAGACTTCGCGACCGCGAATGTGAGTCAGTCATCAAATATAAAAAATGGCGGCCGTTGAATATAAACTACTTTGCAATCAATGTGTGGTTTAATTCCATATATTATGTGATAAATAGAGCTGGAATAGATATTTTATGATTACATAAATATATAACATCATATGATAGAAAAGTACTTACAGAATGAGAGTCAAGAAAAAAATGTGGGTTATCGATTTTGAAACTTTAGATTCACCAGTATAAGTTGTCTGAGTTATGACGCCGCATGTTAACATTTGACATATCATTCAATATTTTTTATACTGTGATGAGCTTAGTTCTAAATTCAACCACCGGATGATTTATGATGGTATATCTATAAAAGTAACTCATTTATCCAGATTTTTAGTGATTTGGAAGTGAAGGCTACGTTGGAATAGATCTGAATAATCTAAAAAATATAATACACTTCATGTTTTTCAAACCATCCATTTTATTGCTGCCGTAATGTGAAATTCAAATAAATACCCTGAGTAATTAAATTTATCATGAAATTAAAACAATTAACATTGAGTGTACTTCTTTGTTATCAAAATGCATTTATTTTTGCAGAATGGCAATATGGTAATGAGATATTAATTCTCATAGTATTAACATTATAAACAGCTTTGTTGAATACTTCCGAATAAAGTCAGAAATTAATTCCAAATGTGACAGGAAGGTGAAAATAGAGAATAACAATAGTAACGTCCTGTTTTACTTGTAATTTGTGAATATTATAGATCAAATGAGGTCTCCCCGTTTTTATGTAGTTCAATTGCCGCAACAGTTGTTTGTCGTAAACTTTCTTTTAAGTTAAAATTACCAGTAATCATAAATATTATTATCGATTTGTTTCTTTTGGCTGTAGTTAAGTTATTCGCAATGCATGCACACGAAACATGTCTTGAAAAATTATGGGTACCACATTGAAAAACAGCAAATGATATCTACATAATGTAATCCAAAATGATGTCACTTATTTACAATGCTTAACATTTATGGCTACAGAGTATTTTAATAATGTGCAGCTTTATGTTCGAAACATGCGTTTTGGCTGAAATTATAATTTATTTCAGTCAATATGCGTGTTTGTGTCCAGCTCATGCGCATAACGGGATTTCCCCCTGAGGCAGAAATACTAATTTATCTGCGGTGGAATTGCGCTGATTTGAAATTTGTCATCCCGTGTATACAGTCATTGTTTTGGTAGCGAACTGACATATTCTACGAGCGTAAATTTGAGATATATGGGTGTTTAAAATTTAATCTTATCAAACACTTGTTTTACACAATAACTTCTGTAAAAAATATTTTATATTAAGGTATGAATATTTATTAAACAAATTAATGTCACTTAATTTTTTTTAGTAATAATATGCAAATTGGTATTTTTAAAGTTTGATTAAATAAAATAAATATATGTGGAGTATGTCAGTTCACATAGAGGGGATTAGCTTATGTTAAATTTTGATAGTTTTGTCTCTTAAAGTTTCCCTCACAAAATCAAATATTTCATCAACCAAAGCGATAATGTTTTACTCTCACATGCTCTTATTGTGGTAGTTGTGACATAAAAGTAATAGAAAGTATATTTAAAAATCCTCGATGGCATTAGTAAATTCAGACTTTTGTCATTAAATTACTGTCAAGTTGAATAATTATACACGTCCTGTAATAATTTGTTGCTTTTCAATTGTGTTACCATACATAACGGCTCCGACGAATTCATTTGACTCCTTTATATTGTGTGACCAATTGATATGTTGCTTAGATCTGATATGTGTGAATGGGTATAGCACGTTGGCCAAAATGTTGTATTATAGATAGTGTTAAATGTGTATGTGTTCCTATCAGTGTAAGACCCAATGTGATGCTATTCGTAAGCCTTGACCCTATAACTATTCCTCCCCCTTTATCCCTTCTATTATGTATGTATTTACTAAACGTCTCGCCAACGAAAATATTGATTTCCAGTTAAAACATTTAAGATATTTTGTTAAGGAAATATTATAAAATAGTTTAGGTAATTCCGCTTTTTATGATTTGATTACAATATGCAATATTCAATAAACCCATTTAAAATTCTCGAGTAATGGTCAGGCGATAAGCATTGTTTTAACTTGCTCATTTCATATTGAAATGGCAAACATTATAGAAAATAGTATATTAGTCACTCAATATGATTGATAACAACATATTAATTTTTAATGTGTATTAAATATTGCATATGTGTAAACATGAAAATATAATCAAAAATGCTAGAGCGACTGATATATAAATTTTAATGCATTTAAGTATTTGTTTGTAAAACTCAAGTTATTTTGATAATTCTTTTACGAAGAATGGGTACATATTGTAAGCCGTAAGATTTGTAAGTAGTCATGGTAACATGTTAAAAGACACTTATATTGAGAAGTTGGGTAGACCAGAGGCGTAGGTGCTCAAGTATTGTTTTGGGAAAAAAAACAACAAAATGTTCCATCACTGAAATTAATAATCATGTTTTTATGATTTACTATTTTTACAACTATTTTGGTACCATAATGTTTGGAAATTTCTTTAAAAATTGGAATATATCATTAGATAGTTATATTATTAAAATTGTAAGGGGTATTACTTTTGATAAGACGGTAAAGAAGGAATCGAGAATTTTAAAAATGCCATCACAGTAGAACGGTACAATATTAGATATTTCTACTGCTCGTCTATCCAGCTCATCAATTATTAGAATGATTTCATTTTATCAAAAATCTCTTGAGTTAATTGTAGTAGTTATAAAAATCAACACTAATAATATAATTAAAAGGTACTTATTTTCGTTCTAAATTATAATTTGAATTGCATACAAAAGTCAATAGTAGTATTCAGTATTGCGTCAGTGCAACAAATCGAACCGAAAATATACTTATATGTGTTTTTCACAATTTGCATTTATACTTGAAAGTCACGGTTGATTTACAAAATTTATTGAAAAGGCAATGTGTACATAATAATATTGCCGACACGTATTTGGTAATTTTTTTTAACAACATGAGGTTTCTGTGATTATTTATCCCGTAAGCTACCGTGGTGTCCATGTGATAAAATAAAAAAATACAAGCCTAGCGTTTTCTTAAGACTTGAGACACACCAGCTGTAAATATGCTCACAAAGGGATATTTGGATGAAAATTATAGTCTTAACGAATGTTCGTATTTTTCTGATTGCTATTGAACCCTTTTTTGCTGGCTGGTGTATCTCGAGGCTTAGATTAATAAAAATGCCTGAATTTTTGAATATCAAATAACATATTTTATTTTTACTTTAAATTCGTCTTTTTCATTATGTTGTGTATTGATTTTTATTTCGTTTTATGTATTCTAATAATACAAATATTGTGTATCAAAGACGATATTGTATGCTACTATGTATTGTATATTCAAAACAACAATGTTCATTCTTGTATTTATTTAACTGCGAAAAAAGAGGGCTTAGATTGAAAATAGTAAATTATTTTAAAATCGGTATTTATGTACCTGAAGATTTATTTTTGTATGAAGCAAAACATTGAATCTGTGTTCTCACATTTCCATATTAAAAATGGATAACAGTGTACATTTTACAAGCTGATTTCCATATTTAATTTATTATCAATTTGAGTGCAAGAATAAGCCTTCAGGAAGTTTATCTCTGGCTGTATTAAGTTATTGTTAAACACATTTTTGGTGTTGAATTGATTGCACTTGTTTGAAAAAGGATACATACTTCCTTTAAAACTCACTTGTTTTTTTTCCACCACAGTGGAATCTACTAATTACAACGTGGTTTCGATGCGTGTTAGTTTTGAATTGAATTAAACAAAATACTGAAAATACATTATTCTTACAGTAGGCAATCATTTATAAATAAAATAAATATCTAATCCGCTTTACAGTTTACCAAGTATAGGTTAAACTAAACTTAGCTTTCTTTGTTTTGTTTACATGTATCGAAAAATTATATTTATTTCTCGATTCTACTAAATTTTCATAGCTCTTTAGAACAGGTATGACAATAATGATATTTTTTGTTCCACATAGTCATAGATGCGTAATAATATATTTTTATGAAAACCAAAATTTTGTTGTTATTTAATAAATATTCTACTCTCCCAATCCATTCCTTCGGCTATCAATAGTAAAGTCACCACCTGCTATGGAACAGTGGTTAGGGTGTTGTCTTTCTGACAGGTAAGGCATGGTTTTGAAACCTGCTGGCCGAATAAGAATTCTTCTCTTCGGCCATATCAATCCCTTAGTTCAGTGGTCGGCAAACCGCAGCTCGCGAGCCACATGTGGCTCTTTGGCCCCTTGAGTGTGGCTCTACCACAAATGACCACGTATTGACTAAAACAGTGAAAGATAGAACAGTTAAAATGTCTTCGAATATAACCAACCAGCAAGTCGAAGATCTTAAATTGGTTTCAGCTTTATCAATAGCAGTTAACGAGTCTTGTAACATAAATTATACGGCACAAATTTGTATGATTTATTTCATCTACTGGTCTTAAAGAAGAACTTTTAGGATTGTTGCCACTCATAGGTCAAGCGCGTGGAGAGGATATTATAAATGCTGTAATTGAGTGCATGGAAAAACATATTCCACTCGATAAAATTATGTCAATATCAACAGACAGGGCGAAAAGTATGACCGCCATAAGAAAAGGGCTTGTTACTACTGTTTTGAAAGAATAAAATAATCACGAGATACTTGCTTACCATTACATCATTCGTTCTCCCTTTAATTTTGACATTGGCAACTTTGAAATGCAATTGCTGGATTTAAAAATTAAAGACTTATGGAGCTCTAAATTTGAACGTCTCTGTGCTGACAAGGAAAACATGATGATTTTTAACACCTGAAATAATATTCCTGACTCATGATCAGTTGAAAAAACTAGTGTTTGCTGTTCTTTCCCTTTCCGGTATATTCATGCTAACAATCGTTTTCAAACATGAACCTTATCAAGAGTAAATTGAGAAGTCGTCTTATTGATAAGAACCTGGAATCATGCCTAAAATTAAAAACAACATACAAACCTGACTTACCCCAACTTTTCAAAGAGATGGATATTAAGTGTTTGTCATGATTTAGTTTTATGGATACCTTATTTATAATTTAAGTTTTATCAATAAATAAGATCATTATTAAGTATGATATCAAGTTTTATTCAGTGTACTTACCTATAGTTGTGTACCTACATAATAATATATAGTTTAAGTTTAAGAAATTTGGCTCTCAAAAGAAATCTCAATCGTTGTATTGTTGATATTTGGCTCTGTTGACTAATGAGTTTGCCGACCACTGCCTTAGTTGAAGCATATGGGTATTATATATTTTATATATATATACTTATATTTTACTTTAGGTGTGCTCCCAATATTGAAGCTCGATTTGATATAAATAAAAAGAATTTCAAGTTATACACATTTATATTTTTATAAAAATCGATGTTTTTTAAAATAAATATAAAAAATATTAAAACGATGAATTAGTCAAAAATCTAAACGACAAAAAATTGAAAACTTAATAAACTAAATTTTAATAATAAATATGACCATAAAATATAATGTAATAATAAGATGTGATCCTGCAACGAATTCACATTTTATTACATTTTTTTACAATTGTAAGTTCATATTTAAATTTAAAAAAAAATAAAAAATCTTTTTTATGTTTTCAGATACATATTTATTAATTAATACAGTTGAAATTGTAAATTATCAACAAAAATCTCAAATTGCAAGCTTCGTATTTTTCCGCTAGGTTCTCTGCTGGCGTGCCTCTCCCCCTTAAGAATTAATTCCCCCGTCGCCATCACAAAACAAATTGATGTGTTCACAGCTCGACTTTCGCTCTCCGATTGCCAGCTAGTCCGAAATTTCGTCGCACCTATAGTTGAAAATTATTTGCCATTTCACTAAAGTACCGTATTAAAACATTTACAAAAAATATCCTAAGAAACACTTTGATGTAAGTACTTGGATAATAATTGGCATTCTCTTAAATAATGTGTACTACAGTGGCGTAGTTAATTAATAGCCCACCTGTCTCTTTGTAGCCATGGATGCAGTTTCAATCCTGCGTCTGGCTAATTAATTACATGTCAATAATATCAAATATGTTTCATCCGAATCAGTTGAGCACAATTGAAACAAAGTTATTTTTGTTCATATACTTATTACTACAATATTAATAACTTGCATGCGATCAGCACAATGGTGTCCAACTAAAAACTGAGACCAACAACACTGGCATATTGGAGTTTTCTTATTAGCAGTTGGCAATCATAACTTATTTACTTTTGGATTTGTCACTAATATTCATAATATATCCACTTCATCTTAAACTAAGTCCCAACTTTTCTATTGCGCATTTGATCTATGCATGTGTAAAAGTCATTTCATTTTGTATGACTTGATATGAATAATAATATGTATACACATTTAATACACAATAGAAAAATTACGACTATGAATACAAACCTATCTGCATCCTCCATAATGTATTGGATTTAAAAAAAATAATTAAAAGACACTCCATAGAACTACATATATAATTTAATTAAGTCATAAATTAACATTCAATGATTCCAAAAGAGAAGAAAGGTCTACAATCTCGTCGCTTTGTAGTTTTTTGTTTATGGTATTCGAATTTACAGCCTTCGATGCAACTTGGATTTCTTCATTCCAATTCGATACAGATTTTTTGCAGCAGAATATTACTTCATTAACTTCAGAGTCCAGTTTATAAGACGCCATGTTTTTGAAAACTGCTTTTAAATTACTCAATACATCTTTTCGAACATTTTCATCTCTGCATACCAGATTAAGAATGAAGAATCCTGAAAAAATAATATACATTACAGCATTTCACAATATGCATACAATTATATGTCAATACTTCATTTTTGTGATCATTACAATGTTTTATTTATTTTACCTGTCTCTTTCAAGCAGTAATTAACATTCTCTAAGACATCGTTGTCCACAAATTGTTTCGGTGGACATGACATTCCCACATTTGAATCTTTGCTGTCAACATCAAATAGAATAGCATCATATTTTAACCCTGCAATAAGAGAGGTTGAAATTATGTAGGTATATAAATTTTACATATAAATGTTCCACTATACCAGGGGTCGCCAGAGCCACATGCGGCTCTTTGCCAAATTCCTAATTCACAATTTTTACAAAAACTTTTGCAAAATTCACAGTTTTTATTTTTTGTCATTGATTGTACACTTATTATATTATATAATGACATTATCGCGAGACTAATTTTTCCTCCGTAATGGTTGACGCAAAAAGGTATGATTGTTGTTGTTTTAAATCCGCCCATTGCAAAAGTTGACAAATTAAGTTTTTCTCCATTTGATATTGAGACGAGCACTTTCGAAATACAATTTCATTGCAGTCAATCAAGCAGATAGTTATGGAGCTCAAAATTTGTAGGTCTTGCCACCAAAATTGAGGATTTGGAGAGACACAAATGCAATTTAATTTCACAATACAAGTGGGGCGCTCCAAAAGATCTACATAAAGTAGATACTACGATTTTTAATACATATTATGGAATAGCTTTCCGAACTCATATTCGAGTCTACATAATAACATGTATGTGAACAATCATTTTCAAACATGAACAATATATATAGCATTTAGAGAAATCAAAAAACCGATGAGAATTTGGAGTCGCGCCTGAAATTAAAAACTACAAGTTACATACCAAACATACAGAAACTCTCCAATGAAATGCAAGGAAGGTCATTGTTCATATTAGTTTTAAGGAATGCGTGAAAATTGTACGTAATTCATATTCTGTAAAAATTATATTTATAATTTCAACAATAAAAACATTTATATTTACGTTAGTTTTATTCGGGAAATCTTCTTCAACGATTTAAACAATTATAAAATGTAATTAATTCATTTAAATATACATATGGCTCTCGAAAAAATTTTTAACCATTGTGCCACTCATATTTGGCTCCTTTGGTCCAAGAGTTTTCCGACCCCTGCACTATACAATACTACTTGTTTTCTAATATGACAGAGAAAGAAAATTTGATTTGAGTTGTCAATAGGTTGCTCACCGTAATTTATAAAAAAACTAAGGTAATTGAAGTTGATTCTAGTTAAAACAATTAAAACCCGTAATAAGTGACAGATATGTATCTATCCGCACCAGTGGAGAAGGGTGACTTTTGGAAAGAGGTAGGCTGTGGAGATCAGAGAAAAAGAGCACAAGTAAAGGTAGGTATACTTAAGAAAATAAGAAGATAACACGATATTACTACAGATGAATAGGTACACACTAATGAAAATGACACACTAAATCGATGTCATCTAAATGTCAATAGCTCACTGATGATAATAATTATGTCAAATTATCTTATTATGAATTATTTTTGAATAAAATTATGCGCAGATGTATTAGGCTTCACCTTTTGAACCTAGCGTGTTGCACACATTACGGTAGACGGGGCTGAGGTCCGTGAAGTAAAATCTATACAACAAAATCTGATTTTCATCGCACAATAATTCGATACATACAATAGTTGAATAGAGATGGTGCTGTTTCATTTTTTTTAACCTTTGACAGATGGTATATAATATTTATAATACACTTCTACATATACGAAAGATTTTTATATTCTACAAAAATAATCAAGTTATTATTTAAATATTTATTTTTCTTAAAAAGGTAGGCTTTAAATAATAGCTTAGTATGGAGTCTTCGCCACTGATCCACACCAGTGGTGAAGGGAGGTAGGCTGTGGACATCTGACATAAATACTTAGTGCATTCAAGACTTTGCCAGTTAAAATTATTTATTTTCATTGAACTACACAAATTGCAAATGGTGTTGGTTAGTTTTTAAAATTCAATTAAACCCTCCCCAAAACCAGATAAAAATATATTTTGATTTTGAAAATATTTAAAATTATGTCATTAAATCATCAATTTAGATATTTTATAGATAGATGAGAGGTAAAGGAATTGTTCCCGACAATGTGTCTGAATACTGCAGTTTTTTTGACATATTCAGCGTAGAGGGAATAACCTGGAGAGATTGGTTGTTTTGGGTAGTCTTCAGGGAAAGCAAAGCAGAGAAAGAGCGTTGTCGCGACCAAGTGAAGGAGCTTACTTGGGGCAGCCTACACTCTTCCCTGAGAGAAGCAGAGGACCGAAATAGGTGGAAAGTCTTGGTCGCTCAAAAGATGACGGAATTTCAAGGAGGTCATATTCCTCAGCCATGAGGGAACGGCCAAGTAGAAGATGAATAGAAGAGTATTTTATATCTATTATGGTTTGGTAAGGCAGAGTTTAATTTAATTTTAAAAACTGTCCCAACACCAACTGCAATTGTATTCTTAGTTCAATGAAAACAAATAAGTATGACTGACAGAGTGTACACTATTTTTATCGAATCTCCAGTCTACGCTTCGCCATTTATCTACATGACACTTGATATTATCCGAAAAAGTGATATTCCAAAATTTATTATAAAAATACGACTGTAGTCCAGCTTCAATATGTATTTTAGAAGAAGAGTCTTGGCTATGATTTTATAGCACTATATGCAGTGTCAAGGACTTTGGCGGAGGTCAGGCACGTAGATAGATTGAGGAGATCCGTATTTCTGCAGATTGCGCCGCTATGACGTCTGCAGCCATGGTGGTACAATTATTCATAAACTACATACATATAGAGATACATACTACAAAATAAATATTTATTATTGCTCTTGGAAACTGATGGCAACTAATTTTGAATAGTCACAATACTCATAACTACATAATATGTAACAAGCTTGCTTATACATGGTTTTTACCTTTTTTCTTAGCTTGTTCCAAAAATACAAGTCCATCTTCAATAGAAACCTTCAGTCTGTCGTCTAGATGCAGTCCAAAATATTCTTGGGCGACTGTCAACATAGCTTCATCGATGTCCACAGCGGATATTTTAATGTTGTTAAAACATTCATGCAGGAAAGTACACAGTCCCCCTCCTCCGAGTCCAATTATAGCCACGTTTCCTTGAGCTTTCTTATTCTTTTGAATGGCAAGCTGGACTCCCACCGTCATGTAAATGTGGTGGCTGCATGCCAAATAGCCAAAATCAATTTGTATTTGTTTATCTCCAGCATTCTTAGCTAAGAGAAGAAAATTGATCAACTCATTATTATAATTCACCCTGTAAATTTTTTGGCCAATAAATTATAAAAAATATAAGGCAGATTATTATCATATTTCATTCCTTTACATATCATAGGTATATTAAAAAAAAAACTGCTTTATCAAATATATAATGTTTATAAAAAGTTTCTTGAATTAATCTTAAATTACAACTAATCTATTTAAATGAGAATTGACAAAGATTAGCCATGTCAGTTTATACAAGAATCTACATGAAATGAACTTTTTATTCTGTAATTCATTAATCATGCATATAATAAAGCATATCGACTGCTTAACCTGCAAATCAGCTAACTCCACTTTTGACCAAAAATGAGATTTTGATGGAAATATGTTATAAAGCATGTTTTCTATGCTCACACAAAATTTCAAACTCCTAAATATAAATAATTGCGTTATCGTTCCTCACACAAAACAGCCAACTGCAGGTGCCAAATTTCCAATATCGTAAATGGAACAACTCCGCTCTTTGTACATAAAAGGGAAGCTAAAATAGAGTATTAGAGCCGAATGCAGAATCTAAGAAATCGTTCCTAAGGATAAGTCGCCGAAAAGGATGACTTAACTATAGACAATCCTGAGTATAGAGTTAAGGAATCCTTAACCATAGACTAACTTTGTTATGAACACGCCCCCTTCCGTATTACGCATGAGTGCAGGACCGTAACAAAAATATCAATATTTTGAAGTATCAATACTTTATGAAAGATACATCGATATTTTGCTATTGATAATTTCTTTCGATAACAATGGATATATAATAAAATTATAAATAATCCTTCGCAAACAACCATAATTTAACAACGATATATACAAATATGTCCCCCGCAAGGCGGGGGGCTAACAGTGCTCTAGCCTGGGGGTCAATCAGATAAATGAGATAAACACACATCACAAATTTGCTCTAATACTAAAAAAGTCGCCTGCGCACTATTTATTTCAACGATTTTAACATTTTAACAATAATAGTACGATGCATTTTTTTATTATCGTATGTCGCGATACTTGACAACTCCGCAATTCAAATAGATATAAATTCTAATGGTTTTAAGTTTTGTACTATTCCATTTGAATCGTTTTTTGCGACACGGGTATCGCCTTTCGGCATCTTCAGGCACTATGCACACTCACCAATAGTAAATACAATTGACACACCGACCCGGGTCGTATCATGACCCATTCACTGCGTCCAACGCAACTGGTGCGTTGCCCATCAGGTGGACATTAGATATAATTAGGGTGTTATTTAAATGTGATAAATTAATATTAATTAAATGGTCCACAGTGAATGGAGACTGCGGACCTTTTAATATAGAGATATATTAAAAAAATACACAAAATCACTAAAAATACAGTAATTATCCTTCATTTTACCTCGAACACCTTTTGAATGCTGTATTTCGAAAACGTTGCTTGACACATTTTAAAAAACAGTGACATAAGTTGCAAAAATCTTCATATTACCTAAATACACAAATGTTAGTAGTTTTTTTTAAAGACAACAGTTAACATTTGGTATAAAATAATATATTTTACATCTACCTACCTATTTATTTTTATACCTATAGGATTGTTTTCACTATTTTGACTAAAACACAATAGTGACTTGTAACGTTTTCAAAATACAGCATTCATTTTGAAAACGCTAATATTGAGCGTCACATTGCTTTTAACCCTAAGTAAACTTAAAAATCCTGGCCTGGGGAGTGGGGGCCTGGTTCAGGTTGTGTGGGCCATCCTTTCCTTAAAGGACGATACTTTCTTTCGATACGATACCCATTCCATGTATCGATACTTTTTCAATGGATAGACAGGCCTATTTTTTTTTTCTCCCCCCTCTCATCTTATGTTCGGCGGATACCGCGCAAAAAACAAAAGTGTTACCATGTTAAAAAAAATATCTTGCGGTGCCTGTAGAATCACGTATAATGACTTACAACGGAAACATAAGAGTATTATAATTAAATATTAATATGTATTTATAGTTATTGCATTTATAAAGTGCAGTTGTCATATTTTTGTCATCGTTTAACAATTATAAAATAATTTACCTAAACCATAGGAAAGAGAATTTTTCAATATGGTATTATTTTCAATAGAAAAAACGACCGAAGCTTTAAGACGACTTAAACCATAGACAACATGATCTTAGCTAAGGACGATGTTTGTGCATAGTGTTTTGTCCTGAGGAAATCTTAGTTCAGACAAATGTTTCTGTATTAGGCTCTTAATTCATAGTGCAGCTTATTTGTAAATAAAAACGTTACAAAGTGTATTTTTGGAATTGTTAAATTCTGCTTCATACTTAAATTATTAAGTTTTTTCTAGTTGCTCAAATGCAGTTGACCGGTTTGCAGATTAGGTAGTCGAATTATGGGTATCTATAAAGTGAAAGTAGTATTAAAATATTTTTATAAGAAATAATTGTTGGCCATTGGTCCAACCCAATAGGCCCTCGCAGTGGATCGAATACACATTGAAAACACAAATTGCATTTTTTTGACCAACCGGTTTGAACCTTAGACCCACTGCTTCATATTATTTATAAAAAGACGAGCGCTCTACGCTTCAAACTAACATAAATGCATAGTTATATGATATTTATAAATAAGACCAGAAAATATAATAAGCAACAAACATTTTTTTACTAACTCTGCTTAATTCTGCATTCCGATTGTATAACGAACTGGTTGTCTAGAAAAATTAACCTCCTGTAAGAATATTTATCGCCTTTGCCTACTTCCTCAACAACAAAATGTCCAGAAAATTTTGAAAATCCTTTGTCAATCTGATTTCTATAGCCGACGTCGCTTCCCAGTGAGATAAATGGAATCTACAAAATAATTAACGCACATTAGTTACATATTAATTTTAAACTTTCTTCACGATGTTGAGACTTATGCCATTAAAGAAAATGAAATACATAATATGATTGATGTCATCGAAATATGGTGTTGGAGACGAATGCTAAGGATTTCATGGTGGCAAAGAAATAAACATGTAGGACAATAAAACAAAGATTGACGAAGAATTGATATTAACGGCCCACATGCTCAGCGTAGGTCAAAATTGAGTTTTTATTGTATTTTCAAACCATGATCCTGGACACTCCTTAAACGTTGTAGATAATCTATTGATATAATTTTGAAGCCTTATTATCCTTTATATTTATTTTAAACATTTGATGACTGCATAAAGTATTTTTGTTACATAAAATAGTATTCTTTTAAACCTCTCGCTCTAATGTTTTAGAATATAGTCATATTTCGGTACATGAATGTGCAGTGGTGTTAAGATTTTTTACATTTATTAATTTTTAATTGCATTTATAAAATCATTAGTATAATTTAAGATGAGATAATTTGAGTAAAATATTCACGATAAAAAATTATATTGATAATCTCTGTGATCCCAAATTTGACAAGAATTAAGCATTTTATTATTCAAAAAATCGGCAAGATTAACACATTTGAAGATGATTCTAAAGATACTTATTATAAGCTATGTCTTTGACCATTTAAGTGTGATAAACATCTTACGAATAATGATTGATTTATAATAATTATTGACCTAAGAATAAGGTAGTGTTTTTTTGAAATACGCCATTTCTTTTGTCATTCCCCAGTGGTTAAGCTACAACATACGGCCGTAGCCATAAATTGACAAACTATAATTGAAGTAGGGAGTAAAATGATATTGACGCGCGTGTTTGAACATGTACCGTTTAAAAAAAAATAAAAAAAATTTCGGTTAGGTACATGTTCAAACACGCGCGTTAACATAATTTTACTCCCTACTTCAATTATAGTTTGTCAATTTATGGCTACATTAGAGCGAGAGGTTTAAAAGAATACTATTTTATGTAACAGAAATACTTTAGGCAGTCATCAAATGTTTAAAATAAATATAAAGGATAATAAGGCTTCAAAATTATATAAATAGATTATCTACAACGTTTTAGGAGTGTCCAGGATCATGGTTTGAAAATACAATAAAAACTCAATTTTGACCTACGCCGAGCATGTCCCCCCTTAAAGAATTAATTCATAATAATAGAAACATGCACAATTATAAAATATTATGGGGACACAATAAAAAATAATTCATTCATAAATAAGTGTGTCAACAGACCTGGCCAGTTACTTCTTTTGGTGCTAATGATTTTACGCTACTGGATAATTCCTCCTGGACGGATTTTAGATCTCCATATTTCTGATCTCGGACCATACTTATCACAGCCAATCGCTCAAAACCGGCTGACTTGAGCAATTCTTTTCTTCCTTGAGGAGTTGAAAACATCCAATCTAGTTCTCTGTCATGAAAAATGCACATTTAAGTTGTTATTTTATGAAAATAATAATAATATAAAAACAATTTAGTTAGTGTTACAAGAAATGAATACGTTCACCAGGTGGCTAGGAAAAGTAGAAAGTGCATTCTATAAATTATATCAAAACTTATGGAGTTTGCTTTGTTTAGTATTCAAAGACCTGATGTTTACCTTCCTTGAGGAACAATAAATGCTGCAAATCTCTTGAGGCCTTTAGATTTTGGCTGATCTAGAACATAGATTGAATAGCTTAATTTACTTTCTCCAGGTCTGAAGACATCCAAGTATACCTGCAATATAAAAAAATTGTTAATTACAAGTTTACACAGATGAGCACTAATAATAATGAGAAAGTACTCCATATTGTAAAACATACTTGAAAAATCACCCGAAATACACATTTCAAATGAACCATGTTAGAGAAATTTTTGGAATGTAATACTTGGAATTAAATTATTTATTTAATTATGTACCTATAATACACGATTCGACCTACCAATGACAGAAGCAAATGCAACCAGGGCTTCGAACCAGAACTGAACCGAAAACCGGAAAATTCGTTATTTTTGTCAGAAGGAAAACCGGAACTGAACCGAAAAAAAAAATAACGGGTTTTTCGGTTTGGTACATGTTCAAACACGCATATTACCATGATCTTATTCTCGACATCAGTTGTCGTGATGCATCTCGAAAAATAATTTTCATAATTTATAAAATTATATTACCTAAGTACCTATTTTAAAAAATTATGGATACGGCCGTGCAGTGTAGCATAAACGTTGGTTTAAGAGCGTGCTGCCGGGCTATCATACAAATACCATAAAATGTTCTAATTTATGGTAGAAAATGTTTTTTTAATACAAATAAAAACATTTAAAAATTAACCACTCGGAGCTGAACCGAAAACCGGAAAAACCGTTATTTTTTCAGAACAAAAACCGGAACCGAACCGAACTAATATATATATTTTTACTTGAGCCAAAACAAAAACTGAAATGAAAAAAATAATGTTTCGAAGCCTTGAATGCATCAATGGCGGATACCATTAGTCTCTAAACATAAAAACAAACCGAAATCCTACATAATCTACTTATTTCTAGGTAGTATTAGATTTTGGTTTGTACCATTGGTATTGAATATAATCCACCGATCGGCTATTGCTGCATTTGCTTCTGTCACCGACAAGTCAAGTCGTGGTTATTATTAATTGGATAAATTGGTCTAATATAATATGATCATTTTCACTTTTGTATTTAAAATTGTGAATTTTTTCACCGATATGGAGTACCTACTATAACTGACATTTAATGCAAATAAAAATTATTCTGAATTAAATAAATAGGTTGATCATATCTATAAATTCAATTGTATCCATTACTTACCTCTCCCAATCCAACAAGACTGTTATTAGCCATTCCACTCGTAACCAGAGAAGCTTGTTGTGCAGTCTGCACAGCAGTGATTATTTCACTCGGAGACGATAGTCTTTGTATTTTGTCACCAGCCATACATATTTCCAGTACCCTTAACTGGAATTCATAATAGTAGTTAATATAACAGAGAATACTGCGGGAAGAGAAATTATTACTAAACTACCACTGAACACACAATAACCACTGATAGGAAAAGACGACACGGTAAGTAATAGAAAGGGTAAGAGTTAAAGTCAGCAGCAATGGGTTTTTTGAACTCCACAACATCCAGTCAACACACTATGTCTTGTGTGTGGTCATCTTATATGGACAGTAAGGGAAATGCAGTCTGCCGTGTGTAACTACTAGACCGGATTATATGCAACATAAAAAGCTTGAAATATGCATGGAAAGTGTCAAAATATGCTACATTAAATAATAAAAAAAAAGTAAGTTTTTTTATTTCAAAATCAGCATACAATTAGTAAGTATCGACGATCCTTGAACTGACATAGCCTCTGCACTATCGAAGTCATTTACTACACCTTTGATGGCCTCGAAATGTTCATTTTCAATATAAAATATTTCCGTTGTGTGTAAATGTTCCAGGATAGTCAGCTATCCACGAAGAGACACTTTTTTTTCGGAAGGCATGGTACACATTAAACTTTGCACAAATAAGTAAATAAAAAACTAAACTGATGCAATGAGCGCGTCAACAATAACATGAGTAATTTAATTGCCTAGTGGGAGGAGTGCTGCAGTTGGCGAGCGCGGCGCAGAACAGTGTCGTCTATCCTTGTCTTGCGTGAGTTTGTGTTTTACTTGTCCTCATAATATTATCCTACCAAAACAATAGATGCGCGGCTAATAAGTTTTGCCGGCTACAACGTATAGTGCACAATACTGTAAATACATATAACGAAAATATGCATCATCACGCAGATTTTAGGTAAAATATGCAATAACCGGTGAGAATGGGCTAAATATGTAATTGCATATAATCCGGTCTCCCGTAATTACCATTATAGATGACTGTGGTTAGTGATCATGTCTGTGCATACTATAAATAGCGAGCAGCTATAACAGCTGACAAAACAAATAATAACACAAAATTTATTCAATTAAGTACTTTGAAACACTCTGTTTGGTGGTTAGCATTCCATCTAATTTTCTAATCCTTATTGAGTAGGTATCAGATTTATTATGACTATACTTATACTCAGTAACGGAAACTATCTTACCGACGCTTTCATATTCTTAAATTTAGTCGCTATAACAGCGAACACTGGCATTACGGTACTTTCTCCACTCTCAGCTGTTTTCTGTTCAACTTCGTGACAACGTACAATCCTCAGGAAGAAGTCTGTGTTCGAAAAGTAGTCTACTAATTTTTTAACGATTTGATCTTGCAACAGAGAAATGCAAATGTATCTTCCACCAGAGCGCAGCACCCGACTTATTTCACTGAAGAATTTGTCGATTCTTTCGCGTACTTCTTCGGTATCATCGGGCATCAAGGCATCCAGTGTACCTTTGTCCAACACTACTGTGAACTTGTCATCTGCAAACGACATGTTCAGTGCATCCATGTGAAGAAATTCCATCTCTGGTTTATCTTTGTGTAGGGCTTTCATTTGCTTGATAACAACTTGGGATATATCAATGTTTGTAAGAGATTTGTATCCAACACTGTATAGGTCTGCGCTGAGAGTTGAATTACCGCATCCAATCATGAGGATCTCATCTTTATTTTTAATGTATTTATGTAAAATCCCACATAATTCTGGATATTCTCCATACCTAAACACAAATAAATACATTTTAATGAATTGTCTTATGTGCAAAATATTATTGCAAATTCTTTGTAGGTTAAATTATAAATAAAATTAATAATATAACAATACCATTCAAATGCCTTTGATCCCCTTTTTTTGAAAAATGAATTCCAATAATCTTTTTCACCGAAATCCAAATGACTCTTTGGAAGTAAATTCATGGTAAGGTCAAATTTAAATAAACCTTCTGCAGGTTACGAACAAAACTCAAAAGCATGAAGCTGACATTTGACATTAGTTTGACAGTTGAGAAAACAATGTTGTCAGAACGTAAAATTAATATTTCACCATATTATTTCTACTATTTTTAATATTAATTTTGCCGTACGTTATTTATTTTTTTACTTCAAAATATATAGGTACAACTAAAAGATGTCGATAACATTTTTACTTTATTAATAAATAAGGAAATTCCAATACATTATGTTTTTTAATGGTAACATTTGAGTAGTATACACCCGTTATAATTTTCTTGTTACCAGATGGCATTTTATATTTTTGTAATATTAACAGATGGCAGTTACACAAAAATTTAATTAACTATATTGATTGCTGTATTTTTATATAATTAATAATTCAATAGTTAAATTTAATATTGTATCTCTATAATATATTAATACACCACTTAGTTTTTCTTGTATAAACTGAATAAAACAATGTAATTTTGAATAGGTAATTAAAAAGGAACAATCAACAGCTATAAAAAACAAACAAAATAACTATCCATTCAAAACAGAACACAATTTTGAAATGTGACATTGTAATAAATTCAGTTATTATGTGAAAATTAATAATGGAAATGGATTTGGAAAGTACATTGCTTGTAAAATTTTATCATATGGGTTTATGTCAGTTAATCCAATCAAGGTAATATCGGATTAGCTTATTAATTGTTCATTTCAGTACTTAATATTAATTTTAAATAATAGGACATGTTATCAGGTTGACAATGTTGACAACAGGTTCTGACCATAAAATAAAAAGTTAAATCAACGGAAATCTAGTTTCTCATTCACGTTCCATTGGAACTATTGGGTATCATTGATTTCTACGGACTGAAAAGATATTCTTTCTTTTTACTTTATGGCCGCCTCCAAGAATAATAATTATTGTCGTTCATTGGTCTCATTGTCTTTTCCCAGGTCATGCCAGTTCTACCGTATATACCCTGTGGATGCTTTTAGATTAGTTTTTTGTACTATATACTTATTAATTTGAATTATTTATTTTTGTAAGCTCACCATGCTCTTCTCTTTCATAGGCACTTTTTATCAGAAAGTCCCTGTAAATTCAGTCAAAGCACTATTTGTTGCTGATACATTCCTAGGTATAAAAAACTGCTGATGCTTCACAACAAAACTTAGGATCTCGTGATACGCTTGATTAAGACCAAGTGAGGTGCGGGGCGGTTTGGTTTGGAGAGGTCTATGTTTGTGTTGTGGATGCCATCTATCACAGTCTTACAGATCGCCGTAATCTGGTTGGCTTGAAACTCTCTTGGGGCCATACTATCTAGCATATTTGCGATCCCAGGTCAAACGTTGCATCTTCACTTTCAAAGTGATGAGATGCTGCATTGTCTGCCTTCTTATATTATCCTCGTTACTTGTAAACATACCACCCAGTAGATAGCTGCCACAACTAAAAAATGTTTGTTTTATTATGTGTTTGTTAATTTAAATTCCTCCAAGATTGGTAATAATGTCACGTCAATAGAAAGTATCGTTACTGGAATAGTTTAAAGAAGTATTTATAGTAGTGACAAAACTAAAATATTAAAGTATCGGTTAAAAAATATCGATGTATATCTTCTATCGAATTCTTTCATCATCATCACCTGTACTATAACCCAATATTTTTATGAAAGGTGTTTTGAATTCATAACTACCAACTTTTTTTGAATATGTAATTGAATAATATGGTACTGTAGCGGCTAAATAGATAAATTATCAAAATTTTATTGTCAATTAATCGCAACTAATATATTATAACAAAAAAACAATAATTAATATAAATATACTTGTACCGATACAAGTACACAAGCACATACCTATCAATAGTAGTAGGTGGGTATTCATTATTCTCACTTCAAAATATTATTATTAGTACCCGTTTCCATTTTAGTGTATCTATAGAAGATGACAGTGTCAACTAATAAAAAAATTAATTAAATAAGTACATACTACAAAATAAATAATAATAGTTTAGTTTACCGTATAGATATGGCGAGCCTTTCTTCTCGTGAAATACTTCTTCTCATAGCTGTGCTGTGTCACAACTTTTTATTATATTTTGTAAAACTGCTTACCTACCGAATGTATTAATAGTATTTACAACAGGTTTTTAGAATACTGCAAATATTCAAATTATTCAAAATATTATGTTTTTGTACTTAATCCTTTACTTAGTAGGTATCTAGGTAATAAGGTTTTTACCCTTTCTTCGTGTATTAACTTATAATCTTTTTTTATTGTATTAATAAATAATAATAGTACAAAACTTAAATCAATTAGAATTTAAATTCAAACTCCATCAAGTACCCTCGGTCGATAGTATTGATGATGATGGTATATAATAGGCTCAACAATAGGTAATTTTCAAAACGCTTTCGATATAAAACAGTCCAGCTCCAAAAGAAGCAATAGTGGGAAAATAAATGTAGGTATAATGCAATATTACGTACTGATTTTATATTGATTTATTTACCCTTGTACGCCACTGTAATGAAAGATAAATACTCTCGCAGCAGGGTGCAGTTTCAAAAAAAGGCGTTTATGAATCCCCTTGAAAACCGTGTTTTCTCTTGGACAGCATTGTCGAAATATTGACGCATGTGACACGCATTTAAAACGCAATCGGCTCGCAAATAAAACGCAAATAAAACGCAAACGTCGTTTGGCGGATGAATCCGAAACTTCGCTTTGCCGTGTGCGCGCAGCCTAAGTCTCTCGATCCTTCCCTTTTTTCCTTTCTGGTATATTACACAGCAGTCTCTTAGGTGTTTGGGTTGTCTTCCATCCTAGAGACATGGCCTGCTTAAAAGAGTCGCCTCATTTTTACGTGTGAAGTGATAACGGAATCGCTGAACATCGTGTATTGTTTGTGGTTGTGCCCTCCTTGCCACGCTACATCTTCATAAGATCTCCGAAGAGACATCTTAATCTTATTTTTAATGATATTCTGTTTCATCATTTTTTGATAAGGCCATCACTCGGATCTAGGGCCCAATTTATGCTTAAAGGGGCCCTAGGTTAAGGCTATACCTCAGTTGAGGCATGGTCTAAAAAGATCGTTGCTAGGCGATGCGCGGATTGCGGGTCGCGGGTGCAAATGACGCATGTCGAACGAAATATAATTTGTCATATAAATCCAACATGCGTCCATTTAATTTTCTGTTTATTGTTCTATTAGTAACAATAATAATATATTCATTGACATGTTTTCTTTTTCAAGTAAATGGATAACGTTTTTAGTCATCTTTACACTATTTAAGAATTAAAACCCCCGTCGCTATCACGAAACAAATTTACGTATTCACACCTCGACGTTCGCTCTCCGAATGCCAGCGAGTCCAAAATTTCGTGGCGCCTATAGTTGAAAATTATTTGCCGTTTCACTGATATATCGTCTTAATACATATTATTAACGGGCCCAAAAAACAACAATCCCAAAAAATCGTAGGTTTAATTAATAAAAAAATGTCTTCCAGAATCACTTAGTACCATTAATATCCATTTCAGACTAGTATACGAGGGTGGGTCAATAATTCCTTAGAAAAAAGCATTCAAACAGTTTTTATTTTTGTATTTTTTTTTATTTCTCAACATAATCTCCTTGGAGCTCAATACACTTGGTTAGACGTTTCTCAATTTTTTTTAAACCGTCAGAAAAATAAGTTTTCGGAAGGTCCTCAAAATAAGCATTTGTCCGATCGATGACTTCTTTATTTGAAAAAAAACGTTGTCCACTTAGCCATTTTTTTAAGTTTGGGAAAAGGAAAAAGTCACTGGGGGCTAAATCTGGCGAATACGGTGGGTGGTCGACCAATTCGAACTTCAATTCTTCAATTTTAGCCATTGATCGTAAACATGTGTGAACACGGGCATTGTCCTGATGAAAGAGGATTTTTTTCCTGTTTAAATGAGGCAGTTTTTCTTCAATTTTGTTTTTTAGCTGGTCCAATAAAGATGCATAATAATCCCCTGTTATTGTTTTTCCTTTTTCCAAATAGTCAACGAAAATAATTCCACGTGCATCCCAAAATACAGTAGCCATAACCTTACCAGCTGATTTTACGGTTTTCGCCTTCTTTGGACATGGTTCGCCTTTCGCAATCCACTGCTTTGACTGTTCTTTCGTCTCGGGAGTATAGTGGTGTATCCATGTTTCATCTACAGTCACAAAGCGACGAAAAAATTCATCCGGATTGCGTTGCATGAGCGACAACAGGGCTTTAGAGGCCACCACCCTATTGCGTTTATTGTCGACTGTGAGCAAACGCGGCACCCATCTTGCAGAAACTTTTTTCATGCCCAATTTGTCATGTAAAATAGAAATGACGCTACCTTTTGAGATCCCTGTAACCTCAATTATCTCACTCAACTTTAATCTTCGGTCACTTAACACCATATCGTGGATTTTATTGATCATTTCTGGTGTAGTCACCTCTACAGGACGTCCTGAGCGTGGTTCATCCTTTGTTGATGTACGACCACGTTTAAATTCATTTAACCAGTTATAAATAGTTGCAAGTGAAGGAGCAGATGTGCCGTGAACTAAATCCAGCTCATTTTTTATTTCCTTTGCTGTTAACCCTTTTATATTAAAATGTTTAATAACAGCTCTAAACTCAATTTTCTCCATTTTTGTAAACAAGCAATTTTTTTTTTAAATGTACGAGAAACACACAACAACCCGACCAATCTGATTGAAACTTCGCAGCATACTGAATCGGTAGTGCCGCTGCATGAAAACAAACCGCTTACAGTACTAGTCGCGCCACCTGTCGGCTTTTCTAAGGACTTATTGACCCACCCTCTACCTTGGAGCGAATGATCTTTTTCGATTTTGGCCAATGGTGTTAAAATAGTGACAGTGTGTAAAATGACTTTGATTGGTCTTACGCCTCCTCTTTACAATGTCCCAAGTCAAGCAAATGTTGGCGCCCTATGATGCGTGTTGAAATACCGACACTGTGTCGATATACAACAAACATTTGCTGGCCAACGCGAATGTCGCTTTTAACAATCACGGTGACCACCACAGAACAGATAATAAATTGAATACCGATAGGCTATATTCAATACGCCGCATGTTGATGCAGGGTTTTTGAATGTGTGAGTGTCCTACGAAAATGAAGCACGCATTATGCACGTGCATTAGTGTGTGTAATACGTCAACATTAAATGAGCGTAAATGCATAAACCGAGAGCAGTTTTCAGTATTCGACGTACAACGTATTCTTGACACGTGTGTAAGTTTAGCCCGGATTCTTCCTTACTCGAGTCGGTTACCTGCTATCGCCTTACTCGTTAAGTATTTCAGTTCCCATTATTTCTGAGTTCCCTGGTGACCACAATCATTCCCCTGACTTGGGTCATTGTGTGGATCCAGAATAAAAATAAATCTTCTTGGCAATTATTTGTAGGGATAGGTACCTAGTAAGAAATATTTTTAAAGTGGTTCGAATGTTTTAAAAACATGTAGGCACATAGAAAAGACTTTTCTGAATTACTTGAATCCATTTATTAAAATAATTACAAGATAAAAAGAACTTTTTATATACAACGTTTTTAAATTTTCTGTTGAATTATTATGCTCAATATGCTCAAACTTGTACTTGATATGAAGTAAATAAAAAACAAACAAACAAACAAATATAGAATACTGAAATGTTATTTTCACATTTTATTTTGATTAACATAGTAACGCACGTATATATTAATAATTTAGTTGCTAGGATCACCCCCTTAGCAACCAATAATAGTCTTTTACTTTTTACGGATTTTTCCGAAATAACTTTCCATACAAAACAGAATTAACTGAAAATGAATTTAATTCTGCTTAAAGATGGCTAAAAGTATTAAAAGAATGCATTGGCATCGTGTTCTGATAATATATTCTAAAAGTTTCCAATGTCTAGCTAGTTGGGAAGTTACTTAAAAATCGATTGCAAGATTTGTACTGGACAAACAACCACCGGACAAAAAAGAATACGAGCTAATAAAAACGTTGTAATAAGTACAAACTTATTGCCTCGTGTATTTTTTATGATTTTTTTCAATTAATTTTTCTTACAGCCTCTCTAGAATATGGCCTCTTTAGCTATATATGCGCATAGATCAAAGCCCGATGAGATCGATTTTTTTATTTAATATGTATCAATTGTGTCAATGAAAGAAAGCCTGTTCTGTTTATTTGCTAATATTGAATAATAATAATTTGTAATTGCATTGGTACGTAAGTAAGCCAATAACCCCTTGTGTCTAATCACTCATTATTGGATAACAACGGCAGTGTCGGCCAACAGCATAGCGAAGCCTTTCGCGACTTACAGACTGCACCTTTAAGCGCCTTGCACCCTTCCCTCACAAATCCAGTTGCCTGCATGATTTCGTAATAAGCTTATTGGCCAGAAAAGCGGAAACCGTAGAAGCCTTCTGTTCCAATACGCGGGTAGTATATATTATATGAAAAAGACAGATCCGTACGTAGACCGTATCCACACTTTAAGAGCGTACATAAGTGAAACGGCAAATAATTTTCAAATCTATGTGGAACGAAATTTCGGCCGTGTTGAGGCACGTTGCCATTCGGAGAGGATGGTCGACATGTTCGCATGTCAATTTCTTTTATGATGGAGTCGGATGAAAATATTCTTAAATCGTGTAAAGATGACTTAAAAACGTTCCGCATGTACTTGAAAAAGAAAACATGTTAATGAATATACTATTATTATTACGAATATAATAATAAACATAACATATAAAGGACTCATGTTGAATTTTTATGACAAATTATATTTCGTTCGGTTCGCGTCATTTGCACCCGCGACCCGCAATCCGCGCATCGCCTAGTCACGATCATTTTAGAGTTTTAGACCATGCCTCAGCTGAGGTATAGCCTTAAACTTAGTACATGCATATTTTTTATAATTTATGAATCAAAACCGCCTAAATCCACCTCGGGTACCAACCCAATGACGTAATTAATACCGACGTCGGTATATGAATGAAGCAATTTGTGTAGAAAATAGCTAGGTACCTACTGTCTTTACTATTGGCATAGTCGGAAATAAATAATCCCAATAAGTTCCTAATCCTAATTTGATCGAGTGGGTAACTAGTACTATTATATAGTATCCAGTAGTGGGTAATACGTAAAAGGAGGTAGAATCAGTGGTAGGTGTGTTAAATAAAAATAAATAAGTAGATGGATCGATGTTTTTTTTTATATTATTAATCTGCCGAAACTCGGAAGTTTTTATTGTTGGAAGGAAGCTATAGACAATTTTCTGGGATAAAGAACTCTCATTTGGTGATATACTCCATGGTAGAGTTCACAGATGTCCAACTCCTTAGAGACCTTAATCTACTCTAGACCCTAGAGTTTACTGAAAGACGTAATTTAATAAAAAGTGCCATGGGAGAGAAAGGCGTGGAGACTTAACAGAAATAAATGAATTTAATGATATATATAAGGTACAAAAAACAAAGCTGAAATAATACCGACAAACAAAATTATGCGAAAAGATCTTCACGTTCGCAATAAGACACCGCAATTTTTTTTTAAATGCAATATGATTGGCCTTTGTGGCGACCAGGTCTTGCACATTTTCATTGTATGTTACATCTACTAGATATAACAATTATTAGTCAAATGATGAATAAAAATTCCCAATGCGTACCTGGAAGAAAGGGCTGAGTTAAATACATACTATCATGGCATCCCTGCCGGAAAATCATTAATGAGATTTCCATTACAATACCCCTTACCTACTCGACTGCGTCTTGCCCTTTTGCTCCATGTCGTTGGGGTACTAGAAGCCTTACAAAATAGTATTGTCATAATATTACATTGTACTGCGCACAAAGTCTAAATAGGTTGGTATACGTATAGATAGGTCAGTTTTTATATATGGATATTCGCTTATTTTTTTTATACATATATATATATATGACGATGTCTATAAGAGTTTGCAATTATTCTCGGATCACGATCGATTTTTTATTTCCGGGATTGAAAACGTTGGATTCCCGTGACTAGTTTTTGATATGACGTTTACCTATATTAAAAAAAATATATACCTATATAATATTTCATTACAGCGGTTATATTATAAACTTAGAATTACGAACTGGAAATGTATTATAGCTACGGTGATTATTTGTCTTTTATTGAACGGTGTCTTTTGGATTTATTTAAATTTCATTGTATTTTCAAATAATAGGCTGGAAAGCTTATAAAGGTCTTGGATATGATTGTAAAAGGAAGTTTTGAGTAGATCATCAATTTGTAATTTAATCATATTCCACCACATTGGATTTTTATCTTATAAGTATAATGTAAATATTGTATTATATCATCATCATCAGCCTGTATCTATCCACTGTTGGATGAAGGCCTCTCCAAGCTGATTCCACTTCTATCGGACCTGTGCGTTGCTACGTACTTCCGCAGAACTTTACCATTTAATCAATCCAGTGGTCTCTAGGTCTACCTTGCGGACGTTTTGTACCTCTTGGGTACCACTGGATGACTAAATTTGTCCAACGATTGTCCCTTCTTCGAGCTATATGTCCAGCCGATTTCTATTTGAGGTTTTTGCGAACTCTATTACATCGCAAACTCTTGTCTGTTTCCTTATCCACTCATTCCTCTTTTTGTCCTTTCGCGTCATACCTAGCATGCACCTCTCCATACCACGTTGTGCTACTCTAAGTTTCTGGATCTCTCTTTTACTTAGAGACCATGTTTCACACGCATAATATGTGATTACGGGAAGCACACACTGGTTTAACACTTTGCGCTTTAGACACAGTGGGAGGTCACTTTTGAAGACATTCAGGCGGCCAAAAGCACTCCAGCATAGCTTTACTCTGCGAACAATTTCATCAAATATACATCCATCTATAGACACTTGTTGTCCCAAATAGATGTAGTTTTTCACCTGTTCGAGTTGAGGGCCATTTCTTTTTGGCCCACAATGCAGTTGAACAAGACTTTCGTCTTTGTTACATTTATTTTCAAGCCTACTTTGAAAATCTATAAAGGAAAATAATGATTTCAATTTATTTAGGTAATCATTATCATCATTCACTGCTAGATGAGAGCCTCCTCTAGCTCCCCCCATTAATCTAGGTCCGCAGTTCTTCGCTACCACGTACATCCACCGAACTGTATGAGTTTATCATTATTTTATCTTCGAGACATTAATTATCTTTACAACAACGTTGCGGCTTTCATTTGTAAGCTCCTCCGAAGGTCTTTTGTGTCGTTCGCAAAGTCAAAAATGTCGTCTGCAAAACGCAGGTGACTGATTCCACTCTTCTCCTAGTCAAGTCGCCTAAATAGATCTTCCAGAGTACCTAGCGGTGAATAACTTGCGTGAGATCGTGTCACCTTGTTGGACACCTTTGCTAAATGACACCTGCAAGACGGCATATGAAGCTTTACGCTGGCTGTTGAATCATTTCGTATATTTACTAATAAATTGGTGCAAAAGCTTTTTAAATGCACTATTAACTCGTTTGTTCATTAGTTCTAAATTTAGTTCAGTAGAGCCTTCCGTATACTATCTATTTTACCACGTTTTTATTAGCGCGTATTCTTGTTTGTCCGGTGGTTGTTTATCCAGTACAAATCTTGCAATCGATTTTTAACTAACTTCCCGACTAGCTAGACATTTGAAACTTTTAGGATATAGCAGAACACGATGCCAATGCATTCTTTTAATACTTTTAGCCATCTTTAAGTAGAATTGAATTCATTTTCAGTTAATTCTGTTTTGTATGAAAAGTTATTTCAGAAGAAATCCGTAATCCAATCCACTATTATTGGTTGCTAAGGGGGTGGTCCTAGCAACTAACTTATTAATATATACGTGCGTTACTATGGAAATCAAAATGACATTTCAGTATTCTATATTTGTTTGTTTAAAAAAAGCAAAAAAATGATTTGTTGGCAATTGCCTTATTTGTCCAAAATTATTAATACATAGAACTGTCAAGTTTGTATGATTCAATAGAAAATTTAAAAACGTTGTATATAAAAAGTTTTTTTATTTGTAATTATTTATTTATTTCGAATAATTTTATCCAGGTGACGTTTCGTTAGACGACTGATCATACTTAGCATTGGTATAAAGATAAAACAAGTGACTGAAAAAGTTAGATGAGATACTGATTTCTTTACATAATACAAAACTGTTGTAGGTAAGAATATTACAGGCAATAGTAACAGAGCAACTGCCAATTAGTAATGAATTCGTGATGTTAAAAGATAGCACAGACCTTATAATAAATTAGCTGGCGTAATACGTATTTATAAAGGTAATAAATCTACGTCATATTTGATTGATGTCTCTTTTTAAATAATATGTGTACTGAAATCAAAAACGATTTGTTGATCGGAGATAAGCAAAGCCAATCAATGAATGGTCCTCCACTAAATACATTACGTACCTACCATATTCACAATCCATTCACAATCACTGAGTGGATATTAAATGTCCTACTCTCGTGGGGGACATTAGTGTTCTGTTTGATTTGATCAGTTGCTGATTTGAGTGCTTTTGTGTAGGTACCTATTATAGAAAAGCTTTCAAAGCACGGCAAGTGTGGCGATTCTATTTAGTAATCTAAATAATAAAACCTCGTTCATGCTATTAGCTTATATAAGTTTTCCATCAAAGAGCTTTACATGCATACTGTTACACGTTTACAGATGTTACACATTATGTATTAATTAATGGCCGATTTCTTGATAATACAGACATGCTATCACTACCTCATTGTGATCAAGAAATACCGTGGAGTGCTGGTCTTATTGACACAATTATAATCGAAGGGTAGAAAGTCTATAGGGTATAATTGCCAAAATATTCTATAACAAATTCTTTACTTCAATTTATGCCTAATGATATTATGAAGGGTCTAAGTTCCTAACTCTACTATTTTTGTCACACAAATACATTAAAATATGATCGGGTCTATGTGCCCCTACATATATACATAGAACATTTCAATATTGTCCATGTTTCTTATTCATTTTATTCTTCCTTTGCTTATTTTTACCACGTTTTTATTAGCTCGTATTCTTGTTTGTCCAAGATTTGTATTGAATGATTGAAGATTTTTAACCAACTTCCCGACTAGCTAGAAATTTGAAACTTTTAGAATATATCAGAACACGACGAAAATGCATTCTTTTAATACTTTTAGCCATTTTTAAGCAGAATTGAATTCATTTTCAGTTAATTCTGTTTTGTATGGAAAGATGTTATTGTCGGTTGCTAAGGGGGTCCTAGCAACGAAATTATTAATATATACGAGCGTTACTATGGAAATCAATATGAAATATCAAAATGACATTTCAGTATTCTATATTTTTTCAGTATTTCTATCAAGTACAATAAAAAGTAATTTTAGATTATTTACATAGAATTGTCAAGTTTATATGATTCAACAGAAAATTTAAAAACATCATGTAATTATTATCTTTAGAATTAGTTAAACTTATCATATTATACTGATGTTCTTTTGTAACTTTGTAAAAATATAAATGTAAGTTTTCATATATGTACGGTTTTATTCTTTTTGTTAAATATCAGTTTCACATTTTTGGCACTTAGACCTTATAGACTTCAACATCCCTTCAATTACTATGAATTCTATTTTCCATCGGTCATGGCCAAATCCGTAGAACTTAATTATTCAATCGATCTAGCGACGACTAGGTTACCATTGGATGACTAGATTCTTCTTAATCTCTCCTTTTAGCTATGTTATTAAATGTATATCTTTTTAAATTCTAGATTCAGGTTTAACATAAGAGAATTTTTTTGAAAAATAATGGATATTAGTTAATACCATCTGGAGCAAAAATAATACATTTGAATCAAATGCTTGCCAAATTTGAATGCAGATGACTGAGATAATTCAAGAGAGAATACGATGACTCTAAATGACTTGGAAAAACATCTGAAACGACAATCGTAAGGACAACTTATTTTTATTTAATTTATCGTTAGCATTCTACCGCCATGCATAACTAATAATTATTGTCTCATACATAATTCGGAATCACTCATAAGATATTATTATACACACTCTTTAAATATATATATGTACGTAAATAATTGCATCGTGAGTGTAAAACCAAGGCATCTGCAAATTTTTCAATTTCGAGATTAAATGCAAAACAACTGCAAAAGTCGTGAACTTGATAATTTAAAAGTGAAGTAACTGAAAGAACACGCAATATAATGTCGATATAAACCAAATATTTTTTTAGAAACTCTATTTGTCCTAACAGAACGAAGACTTCAAACCCTAATGTATCCAAAATATGTCTTTTACACTCACGGTGCGGACTGTATATGGTACAGGGCGGATCTCAAATCCGCATCTATCGAATTCTGGTATATTTATGAGGAGATTCCGAATTATGTATTTTCAATAAAGAATGTTACATTCTTAAATCATGTAAATTATTTGTTACATAAAAGAAGCGGTCTATTAAATTGATCACATTTTTTATGGTGTTAACTGTCGATTCTTGGTGGAAAGGTCAATTAAAATAAAATACCAATATGTACGTAGTAGGCACTTAAACAACATACTTGAATAATAATCAGGGCCAGTTTCGTCCGCTTCAATAGGATATCAACTACTATAATATAAAATATACCGTATTACAGGTATTTTACTAACAAATTGTAAAGGAAAAATTAGTATATAAACTATGTGGAATAAGTATTACGTATGCGGTTCTCATGGTGCAGTGCGTAAGGCGCTGGCCTTTCATCCGGCAGCTCCGGGTTCGATTGATACAATAGATCCCCCATACCATTTGCCTGTGTACGCGCCTGTTCGTTCTATTTAAGTATATATCGCACATTAACGACTAAAGGGCCTGAATCTAAATATTTTGAGAGATCTCCATTTGACTGTAAAATATGAAATAAAAATAGTATTCGTACCTATACTTAATATGTTTTCGTCCAGCACAAAGTAATGTATTTTCTTATCGTGCCATATTGCTATATACAGTATAACAGTTCGGTGGAGCTGCACTCGTAACAATCACGGATGTTCTAAAACCATGAAATGCATCGTCGTCTTATGCCACGCTTGCCGTTGATCTATCTTTGAATGATAAGATGGGGCATGCTGTACTTTTGTCCTCTCATAATGTAACCGAGGTATTGTAAGTTTTCTGGTTTTGATACTGCGCAGAATTTCTTTGTTCATAGCCATAGGTAGTGGAGCCATCTTGTTTAAATCAAAATATCGTAAACAAATGCAGGTTCATTCACGATGTTAAGATGAAATTTTAATTCGATAGCGGTGTGCACCTATATAATATATTTTGAAGTGGTGCATATGTTCCGATAAAATGCACGCGCTCGAGTCGGAAGAAAGCTGCACCAATATATTTTTTTTCGCTGGCGACATGTGGGACGCGAGCCTGCCTTTATTTTATTTTATACCTCACCTGTACGAATCGCGGCTCGCGTCCTGCGAAGTATAATCTGAAGGATCTTTGATAGAATTTTAAATCAGAACCACAGTTCTGAACCATCTGAATCAGCAGCGGAACGCTCTCCTCTGCTCCAAAAATCAAGAAAGCCTTTCTGGGTGTGGCGAGGAGGTCCTATCAGGTGATATACCAAATGGTAGAGGTCCTACACGCCCAACTCTTCCGTAAACACTGCGTGGGCCTGCCCTAAACCAACGAATAAAAAAAGAAGGAAGGAACATACTGATTCATTGCAGTATAAAAACCGGCAACCAAATTCGCCATTTTGGAAAGCGACGATTTTGCGTACCTAAACAAATATCACGTGGTCTATACTAGGGATTGCAATACCGAATGAAAATATCAATACCGGTTTTTCGGTATTTATTATTTAATACCGGTATTAATACGGGTATTCGTTAAAACATAAAAAAAGTAAATAAAGCTATTAAAATCTCTTTGTATGGAAAAAGCCAACCTACCTACATTTATTATGTTGACATTTAAAAATATGTATTGATCATATTAATTAATATTGTAGAACTGGTGATTTTCACAAATAATTTCAATATATTGATAATTTTAACTAAAGCCCTCTAAAAGGCTAGTTCATTAAGTTTAGTGCAAATAATTGCAAGTGCAGGAAAAGCTCCTTCAACGCTTATACAGTCATATCAATAATTGTATTATAGAATAATTGAAAATTTGTCACGGATGTTTTCTATTTCGAAATAATATTATGATTTATCCGGACAATTTTATAAATAGGTATATTTGATGGATTTTGTTTTGTTGTTAATCTACCTCTGTTGGATTCAGTCAATATAATTTCATTTTAGCAGCACATAACTTATACACTCAATTTAATAGGCAATACAGTACAAAGTAATGAAAAATAACATAAAAATTCATTTTCAAAACGCAAACGGGTGTGGTTTCTTAATACCGAAAATTCCGGTATTTTGGATTTTTAAAACCGGTATTTCGGTATTGATAAACACTGGAATACCGGGTTTGTAATACCGGTATTGCAATCCCTTGTCTGTACGTATGCGTATAAACTTTGTATGTGTTTGTAATTTTGTGTATCACGCAATGTCGGCCATATTTGCCGGCCTTTTTAATTGCCGTGATTTGGACGTCATGTACCTACTTACGGGTTACCTACCTCATTTTTGAAAATAATCACCAACTAGTGATGTTTATCATTGTTTTAGATTTAAAATAATCGTAATCTTACTTGTCGATTCAATTAGCAAAGATATTTCCGATTTATATACAATATGTAAGATATTATGAAAATGTCATGTCTTTTGTTTTCAATTCGTCTAAAGTAATTTATTAAAACTTGTTTTTAATTAGATCTTGGTTTGTAATCAACCAGTATTCAATATTCGTAGATATTCAGTTTCCAACACTACAAAAAAACTGTAAGCATTTTATCCGCCAATCGTACGACATCACCTAAAGACTTGCTTTTACCATGTATAAATAACACAGCATTCTTGAGGGCTAGGAAAATTGTGAGAACTTTTAAAGAAAGACGTTTCCCGGGGGCAACCGAGATTCACATTGCTCAGAAGTGCCAATAACGTATTTGATGTCAGCTGTGATATTTATTTATTGTTGGTTGTAGACTTCACAAAAATCCGTGATTTAATGTTAGTAATATATCAGTGTGATCAGATCAGTTATCTCAGTTTTATACCGAAGCTCGTGCTGCGTTATAGTCACATTGAATGGAAATATGCGAACGGTAAAATTAGTTTAATATTCCACTTTCGACTTCGGTGTAATTGCATTATGGTTTTTTTTCTCAACGGGTCTTTAAAAAAAGTGGTGATAGGTATTGGCGCTCATTAACATAGTGTTTTAAAATTGTAGAAATCATACAAAATAATGAATTAGGCAATGTTAATATACGAATGCATGTTGATTAATTTTTTTACCTACTTCACACTTAAGGCTATACCTCAGTTGAGGCATGGTCTAAAAAGATCGTGGCTAGGCGATGCGCGGATTGCGGGTCGCGGGTGCAAATGACGCATGCCGAACGAAATATAATTTGTCATATAAATCCAACATGCGTCTATTTAATGTTCTGTTTATTGTTCTATTAGTAACAGTAATAATATATTCATTGACATGTTTTCTTTTTCAGATAAATGGGTAACGTTTTTAGTCATCTTTACACGATTTAAAAATTAATACCCCCGTCGCCATCACGAAAAAAATTGACGTATTCACACCTCGACGTTTTATTATTATATTTGCCGTTTCACTGAAGTATCGTCTTAACAAGATTATTTTCTTTGATTTTAATTCATCATCATCATCAGCCTGAATCTATCCACTGCTGGATGAAGGACTCTCCAAGCTTATTCTACTTCTCTCGGTTCTGTGCGTTGGGTTGCCACGTACCTACTTCCGTGGAACTTTATCATTTCATTGTTTCATCGATCCAGAGGTCTCTAGGTCTACCTTGCGGACGTACTTCTTGGATACCACTGGATGACTAAATTTGTCCAACGATTGTCCTTTCTTCGAGCTATGTGTTCAGCCCACTTACATTTGAGGTTTTTAGCAAACTCTATTACATCGCAAAATCTTGTCTGATCCCTTATTCACTCATTCCTCTTTTTGTCACCTCTCCATACCACGTAGTGCTACACTAAGTTTCTGGATCTCTTTTTTTATTTGGGGTCCATGTTTCACACGCATATGCGATTAGGTACGGAAAGCACACACTGGTTGAACACTTTGCGTTTTAGGGACAGTGGAACGTCACTTTTAAAGACATTTTTCAGGCAGTCAAAAGAGGAGAGTTTCCTAGGATTCTGTTTTGGAGGTCCTCTGAGTCTTGCGAGAAATGAATTTAATTATAACTGAAAAATGAATGCTTCCGGGTAGCAGTCGATAAAGTGCATCCGGTAAGGGATGACACAACAAGAAAAAGTACCTACGTAATTAGAAAAAATATTTTGTAAAATATAAAATGATTTCCCCGATTTTTCTTATCGGTATTCTGTTCTTAATGCAAGTCTCTTTAGTATCTTTCCGCTAAGCCTGGCCACGATTTGTTTGCATTTCTATAATCAATCGTAAAATTTTTCTAATAACCCAAACTATTTTTCAGATCACTATCCGCATATCAATTAGTAGCGACAAGTTTAATTGGCGGATCCATAGCTGCAGCAATCGGCAAGACGGCGATAGCCCCCCTGGACAGGATGAAAATACACTTCCAAATCAGCAAGTTTCCATATTCCGTACGCAGCGCCCGGGATTACCTCCAGCAGACCTTCAACAAGGGCGGAGTATTCGCTCTGTACAGAGGTAACTCTGCAACCATAGCCCGAATTGTTCCGTACGCGGCGATACAGTTCACGGCGCATGAGCAATGGAAAACGGTTCTTGGAATTATGGACCCGAAGATTGCAAATCAACACCCGCTGAAGTTATTTATGTCAGGAAGTTTAGCCGGTCTTACGGCGCATTCTTTAACGTACCCTTTAGACTTGGCTCGCGCGCGTATGGGGGTGTATGATGTGACATGGCGAAAAATGATACAAAACACCTTCGTTAAGGAAGGTTTTCTAGGATTCTACCGCGGGGTTATACCGACGCTGTTGGGTATAATTCCTTACTCAGGCGTGTCGTTTTTTACTTATGATTATTTAAAGTATTCCTACTTCAAGAGGTATGGTAAAATGAATTCGCCGTATGTTAATCTCGCCTTCGGGGGCATGGCAGGCTGCCTCGGACAGACTGCTAGCTATCCTTTGGATATTATACGACGCAGGATGCAGACGAGTCAGGTTTCCAAGGAAAGGAACTATGAATACTCGTCCATGTTGTCAACTGTGAAGACCGTTTACAAAGAAGAGGGAATAATTCGAGGGTTTTATAAGGGCCTAAGTTTGAATTGGGTGAAGGGGCCGATCGCAGTCGGACTCAGTTTTACTACTTACGATATTATTAAATTATATTTGCGAAATGCGTGTGTGATTTATAATAAACAAAAAGAAAAATAGGACATTACTAAATTTATTTATTTTTTTAAAATTGTATGTTTATTTGTAAATTTTAAGACAGTGTGTAAATAAAAAGAATACAATAGACTCTTCGATTAATTCATAATTAAAATTTACATAGTCAATCAAACGTATTTGTTTTTATTGAACTAAGATTACTACGTGTAAATAGTGTTCGTTAGTTTTTTTAAATTTAATTAAACCCTGCCTAACCCAAGCTGTGATGTGCTGCCACAGTAGATAATAAACAAAAAATACTTATTCTTTTATCCATAAAATATGTAAAATTATGCCATTTAATCATACATGATTTTAGATATTTTATAGGTGGAAAAATATTATTATCGACTATGCTTTGGTTTAGGTAGGGCTTAGTTGAATTTTAAAAACTAACCAGCACCACCTGTAAATTGTATTCTTAATTCAATGAAAACAATTTAGTGTGCACCTTTTATGACGAATCCTGCGGAAGTACGTGACAACGCAGTGCACAGGACCGAGAGAAGTGGAAGCAGCTTGAAGAGGCCTTCATCCAGCAGTGGAATTCAGGCTGATGATGATTATGATGATAAGTACCATATTATTCTTACTCGTGAATACTTAATATGTGTTTGAAAAAGACGTGATATATAATATAAGTAACATATTATTTATATATATTCACATAATGAACCGCATCTGAAATATATATGCCTGCGTAATTGACTGCTTCAACTCGACATTATAATGCAACATTTTGCGATCTTCAAATAATAATGCGACGGAGCAGTTGGTTTCTGCATTCAGCAGGAAGATGCACCGTTACAATAATTTATAATGCATTTAAAATAAATAATAATATAACCAGCTTTGGGAAATGTACGATTCTTGATTTTTGAGACAGCAATCGACTGTTTGATTTTTTTCGTCGATTATATGAGTAAGTATCTAATGAAAGGTCACAATAATCGCCATTTTGGACTATTAACTCATTATCACACTATCATCGCGTCTAGGGTTGGGTATTTCCCGAGAAAATCTCAATCTCGAGATTCGGGATTTCCATAAAAGAATTCTCGATATATCGGGAAATTTAAAAAAAAACTTGTAAAAATCCTAAAATCACTGTAAAAACAGACAAATTCCAAAAAATATGATTTTTTTATTTATGTAAGAAGACAAACAAAATAGTTAAAAACATTACTTATATTATTATATTAAAAACACAGAATGTCAATCGCGTACGCTTTTGAGACACAAAATTCCCTGATGTTGCAAACATTGCGCTCATTTTGAGTCAACGTTGGCTTAATTGTGTTAAATGCCCCGATCAGTCTTTGAATGTTTTGTATTTTCTATCCACTTCTTCATATAGAAATTTGTTTTTTCAATTAATATTTGATAATAAAGAAATCCCGAATCCCGAGAAAAGATTCTCGAGATCCGGGATTTCCCGAAATGGTAAAAATTTCAATTCTCGAGATTAAGGATTGAAAATCTCGAAAATTTCTCGAGAATTCCCGTGGGGAAATTCCCGAAACCCGACTCTAATCGCGTCTATTCTATACACAAGAGTACTATAAGCCGCTATCGGCAGCTATAGAGGGTAGTTTTTCATTTTTTGTATCGAAGTATTAGCACTTATTGTAACAATTATTACAATAAGTTAGATGAAATTATTGTTACGATAAGTGCTTTGTTTTAACAGCACTTCTCTTGGCTGTGTTAAATTGTAGAGCGAGATAGACAGTTTTCACTGTTAAGACGGCTAACTGATTGTAAGTTTTACAATAAGTGCTAATACTTCGATAATACTTTAAAAACTATCCTCGATAGCTGCCGATAGCGGCCTATAGCAGTCTTGTGTATATAATAGATTCGCAGAAATAGTTCTCAATATATTATAGGCCCCGGTGACACCTCCATCCGTTCCGTATTCTGCTCAGCGCAAGCATAGATAATAGTAAATGATATTTTGCCGTTCGATTTTTTCTACACTCACGTAAAGAAGTGTAGAGACAATATTAAATTTATTTGAAAAAGATTATAAAATAACCCGTTCTGCAATCAAAAATAATGAAAATAGCGCTGAAGTTTAGTTTAGTTTCTATGAGATTGCAAACGTTCAGATAATATATTCTATAATTTTAAAAAGTCTTTTACCCAGTGACGTCCCTAGACAAAATGCCGCCCCTAAGCAGCGCCAGAATGCCGCCCCATTTTTATATAGTATTTTATCATCCTTTCATGACTCCAATATCTAAGAAATGTGTTGTATGGATACATTAGTAACAAAATATATACCTACCACTACTTACATCTTATTTAATTGCCATACTTCAATATACAATATTGCGTGTCCACTATTTCAGATACATGTAATACACATGACAACTTTCAAAATTCACGAATGACTGGCAAAAATATTTCGATAATTTAATTAGGTCAGTATGTACCTACCTATAATTCAAATATAATTCGCAAATATGCACGTGTCATTGATACTCATCAAGGATGTGACGTCCAAGGACAACGGAAGTAAACTAGACATCGCGAACCCAACAAAAAAAAATCAGGCCTGGTAAACCTTTTATGTTAATTAATACATTTTGTTTCCAACCAGTGAGCTCAACCTTTTAATGGACAGATATTTCCGTTAAAGGCTGCTAAATACAATCTACAGAGTGTATACGGCGGAGCTACGGGATGCTGGTTTAACCTGGAACGAAGCAAGAAGACTAGCGAGCGACAGGGATTCTTGGAGGCGCCGCGTGGTGTCCATATGCTCCAGCTAAGGGGCGGATATGGCTAAAGAAGAAGAAGATTTTTTATCATCCTTTCATGACACCAATATCTAATAAATGTGTTGTATGTATGATATATACCACGAAATCTAATTTAAATGCCATCTCTGCTTCAATAGACAATACGGTTTCAGATACATTTAAAATATTTAGATAAATTTTAAATTAAGTAAGTATGTACCTACCTATAATTCAATCGTAATTCGCAAATCTCCACATGTCATTGCTGATCACCAAGGACAATGGAAGTAAACTAGACATCGCGAACCCGACAACAAATTGCAATCCTGTTAAACCTTTTATTGTAATTAATACATTTTGGTTCCAACCAGTAAGCAGATATTTTTAATCGAAAGATATTTCTGTTATTACTAAGCTGTTTAGGTATCCATTTCTATATACACCTAATGATTCTCCTCGATTTGCCGCCCTTCGAGTAACTGCCGCCCTCAAGCGGCGCTCAATCTGCCTACCCCCACGGGACGTCACTGCTTTTACCTACTTAATAAATATTACCAAAGTTTCCAAAAGATCTTGGAAAGGCCGTTATCAACTCTATCCAGTTTCTCGAACCACCGGCACAGATATATTTTTTTTGTTCGCAAATCCTTTTAGTGAGTGGCCACATGCCCGCGGTGCTTTTTCATTTTTTGTTTTGTTTTATTTCTGACGTAAACAGCTGTTGCGGCAAATTGATTGTTTAGCGCGGCACGCCACAGCCATTACAGGCGGATAAAACGGTTCCCTGCATTACCGACGGTCCTCCGGATTGCCGCCCATGCATGCCCAAATTGCAACAATAAAAATGAATGCTAATGATTCGCTAACCAGTACTTAGGACGTTAGATGACGCAGCGCTGAGGGCATGAAGCGTTTTCGTAATAACATGTATATTACTTGTAATTTTGAATCCTGACAAGTACTTGTGTGAGAAAAATATCAAAAGATAATAATATGATAGATTTCACTGAAATTTAACTATGGACACTGGTTTTAATTAGTCACGTCAGTGTGATGTTAAGTATTTATATTGAACATATTTCTTCATTCAAAGTTAATACACAGTACAATGGGTAGAACAATACAAGTCAACATTAATATGAAGTGAATGTATAATACATCTTATTTCATTGCATTCCTGTACGTACATACATAATTTCAAAAAATTCCATGTATATAACTTAACCACTAGAAAAAAATCTTTTTTTGAAACCTACGGGCCTTGAATATGTAACCAATGGATTCTCGCCAATGTGATTTTCCGGTAATGCTGTGGGCATCTTACTTAATTACGACGAATTTCACTAGTAGTTCTTACATCAAATACACTCTGTGTAAACCAACCCATAATAGATAATAATCAAAAAATATTGTTCTATCTATAAAATATCAAACATTATGCCATTAAATCATACCTAATTACAACGGTTTTATTAGCTTGTATTCTTGTTTTTCCGGTGGTTGTTTGTCCAGTACAAATCTTGCAATCGATTTTTAACTAACTTCCCGACTAGCTAGACTTTTGAAACTTTTAGAATATATCAGAACACGATGCCAATGCATTTTTTTAATACTTTTAGCCATCTTTAAGCATACTTGAATTCATTTTCAGTTAATTCTGTTTTGTATGGAAAGTTATTTAAGAAAAATTCGTAAAAAGTAAAAGACTATTATCGGTTGCTAAGGGGGTGGTCCTAGCAATTATATTATTAATATATACGTGCGTTTCTATGGAAATCAAAATGACATTTCAGTATTATATATTTGTTTGTTTGTTTTTTATTTACTTCATATCAAGTACAAGTTTGAGCATATTGAGCATAATAATTCAACAGAAAATTTAAAAACGTTGTGTGTAAAAAGTTCCTTTTATCTTGTAATTATTTTAAATATAATGAATATGGTCTGGTTCAAACAAGGCTAAATAAATTATAAAATCTAATCTACCTAATATTATGCAGGTACCTATTCTTAATTCAACGAAAACAAATAAGTATGACTGAAAAAGTATGCACTATTTTTGTCAGATAATTTTGTCATTTAGACCTAGCGTAGCGCATGTGGGCCGTTAACAGCCTATCTTCATCCTTATGGTGACTTCAGTCTTGGGTAACTGTTCTTGATATATTCTTAGTCATAAAATAATATAGATGCTTCACAGCAACTATATGATCCTATGATACGCCCCATTAAAACCGGGTATGGTTTGTTGGTGACATTAACTCCAATGAGTGATTATTTAGTATATCAATATACCTACCTATATTATTATTTTGTATTACTTAATTTATTGGTGTTTTCTTAAACATAAATTTAATAATAATTATTAGTACACATACTGGTTAAAAATCACAGCCGACAAAAAAATTATTGGTTCGGTTGTGGTTGCTTTCAAGGTGAGAAGAGCTATCTTCTTACATAATTTATTATATATACATTATAGTCAATTATAAAATTATATAAATTGTCGACCTAAAAAACCAGGCTATTATGGAGAGGATCTTCCCAACTATTCTCCACCAAATGGCTATTTCAATTTCAATTTATTTATTTTTAACATATTGTGGACATTACAAATTATAAGTTTAATACGTTCACAATATGCCATTTATAAACAAAGAAATATAAAACAGTATTACATAAAAAAGGAGATAGATCAGTATAGAGATAGATAGTGAGTTATTAAACAGTAGAAATGTGTACCTACATACAAAAAATATAAATTAGATAAGTACAAGGAAGTACACCGGATGAGTTAAGCAGACCCTATTTTAAGAATTTCTAAAACAACGTCCACCCACGTCATCCTCACGTAAGTGGAATATATAAACACCCGAAGAAATTTCGTTGAACATAGTTATCGCCCTCCCAATTGGCATTACCAGTGGCAGGTTGGTTCTGCACCTTGGGAGAATAAACAACTGATGCTCTCTATTTCTAAGATAGTTATCAGGGACACACAGATTAACACTGCCCAGAATGGCAGAGTTCTCATTTATACCTCGTATAAGTCGAAAAAAATACGTAGCTAAATAAAAATTTATTCTAAATCGCAGACTGCAGTATGTAAGCATGCCTAAGAGAAAGTCAGTTGGATAAAGCCACGGATAGTGTCCATACAATCTAAAGTAAAGGAGTCTCAGGAATTTCTTATGAACCCTCTCCACCATGAGGCCATACTTCAACTGATGCGGTGCCCAAACAATAGGCCCACTCTCAAGTCTGCTTCGAACTAAAGAATTAAATAAAAGTTTTAATACCGTAACATCCGAAAAGACCCGGGAAGTACGCATGACGCTTTATGTAAAGTAAATAACGGAAGTAGGGACCAAGGCCATAAGACATATTGTACGTACATGAAAAAGCGAAAGATCTTTAATTAAATTGATGTACGTAGATAGTCAGATTTTTCACACTCGATTAGCATTAAAACTTCGTCGTTGAAAGTTTTTTTGTGACACTTCTAGTACAACTTTGAAAGCCGTCGGTGTTGGTTAGGTCACGGTTTATGCACTAAAATATCCAATAAAGACGTAAGTATCAATTTGTATCTAAAGCTGTGAGACGAAAAGCTTCCATCTAAATAACTGCAGATGGACAGGAGTACAAAAACTGAAGAAATAGGGGTAGGTAGATATATCTATAGTCTAAGGGTAGGTACTACGCTAATCCTACAAATGTGTCCCTGAAAACATTGTACTGTCTAGTTTCTACGTGAAAGTTCAATGATGCGGCGTGAACCGCAGAGTTATTGTAAAGTTTAGGCGCATCGTTTGCAAGGACATGCCAGAAGAGGAGTAATAAAATTGAAGCAATTATGTTCGTCTGTCCACCTTTCAAATACCTTCAAAGTACACCGTGAAATTTATGCTGATAATACAAGAGATGCTCCATCATGTGCCGCATCTTAGCAGCTGTAATCTGTCGGTTACGTTTTGGGTTTGATTAATATGTATTAGTATAGTTGCCGCACGAGAAACGTGATAATTGGGTGCATCTCGCGCGATAATTCGATAATTTGCGTCTCGCGGTTCGCGCGCAAACCGTGCTATGTGTTTATGGCCTCGTTAACACGCACCTCAAAGAAAAATAATATCTAATCGGCGATTTATTGCGCGCCGATATTCCAGCTTTTGTCTAACGCTTGTATACGTAAAATAATTCATCTCGAAGCCAGGGATTGAGCACCTGATTCTTAAATATATTAATATTATTAATATAATACCTAAAAGGTAAGTAAAGTTCTGATCAAATTGAGATACATATCACGTCACTGTCACGCTGTCACGGCGACAAATTAAGTCTATGGTTTCATCATTTTGCAAAATATTTTGAACGATCACCACCTCTCTAAATTCAATTAGGTATACACTAGAATGTATTAGTATTTTGAATTATTAATAATTAATCATGCTTATTTCAATTAATTGTAACAGCTTCTACGTGTGCGTACGTTAATTTTTTTTTTGCAATATTATATCCATATATAATATTTTGAACAGAACCCAATCTGCAGACCATAGATAATATACTATATTATTATAGAAAATACACAGTGCCAACCACTAAAAACAAAAAACGTGATTTTGACATGATTCGAAAAAGTATAGACATCTAGAAAATGATTAAAATATTCAAAACGTCGTGTAGGCGTAGATGCAGTACGATTTAACGTGGGGTGACCTCATTGTTGTTTTGGTGATTTCGACAGATTTTTCCAATTACTGATAATGTTCGTTTAAGAGTTCATAATGTGCTACGGGATGGAAGCATCAGTCTGATAACATTTTAAACACCATAATATATTTCGCGCTTTAGTCTCTTGTAGGTTACTACCTGAATATTAATTTTATTAGAATATTGGATGTTCAAGAAAACAAGACAAACAAGAATACGAGCTAATAAAAACGTGGTTAAAAAGGCTATGGCTTTAAGATTAAATTAGCTGCTGGTTGTTATAATATTTCAAAGTAACTTTATCTCTGTAGTACATTTGCGGAGGCCCACCCACTATCTAGATTCTACAATATAGTCAAAGTGGTGGTCATTCAATTTATAAACGCACAAAATATATTTTATATACCTACCTATATAAAAAAAATGATTTGTAATCTATGAAATATAACAGCATGCTGTTGTTGACGAATGATTCGTATCAAGAAGTACAGGACGAACCAGTCAATCATCCAGAGACTACAGATAAAAGAACGGTATTCAACAGTAATTTCTGAGATGCATTCTGCAAGACATATTAACCTGGAGACGCTGGTGGTTTTGGGTAGCCTCCAGGTAAGGCGAAGCAGAAGACCGAGAGGGGTGGAAAATCTTGGTCGCTTAGAAGATAACAAGGTGGTCACGATCCTCAACTCAAGAAGAGATAACATAAAACTATGATATTCAACGATTGTGCCTTTTAAGACTACTAAAAAGTAAATATTTAAAAATGTTATGTGAGGAAATATTTTTTAATCGTTATGTTATGTTAATCAAAACCCTACAAAGTTTCACCGCAGGCAATATTTTTGATGTGGATTCATGTTTATGAGACAAATAATTCTTAACTGTTAATAACTTAACCTACCTAGCTGGTTGGGTCAAATTCTCCAGTTTATTGTCAAATAAAATAAAGTAAAGTAGCATTTATAACAATATTATTCTTGAAGGGAAATGAGCTTAAGCTGATACTGAGGCTAATAGCAGGTCACACAATGGGTAAAAAATTTGATGTCCTCATGGGAAGAAACGATTCGCAGCTCTGCGATGAATGTGATGTTTTGGGGGACATTTTACATACAGTTGTACAATGCCCTAAATATGAACGACACAGAGTACATCTGCGAATTGCGGATATCTTCGAGAATGCCGACGAATAGAAAGGTACCCTGGCGGTGGGTAAGACGGAAGAGCTTGGCAAAATTGTAAAGTTCTTTAACAGAATTGGAGTGAGGACCGGATCCCCTTCTAAAAGAGAAGAGGCGATATGACAGCGAGTCGCAGTCAAAGCCTCGGTAAAATCATAAAAAAATGTTCCGTTTCCCTGCTAAGAAGCTAAATTTAATATTTTTGAAAAAAACAAAAGTGAAAGTTTTTGGGATTCGCATTATCTTTTATTTGAGGCGGTAACTAGAATAAGTAGGTGTTAATGCGTGAAACAATGTGCGTTTTAATAAAACTGCAATTAGAGTAAACACCTTGTTTCTTGGGGCATTTCATATTTATTATTCGCGGCTATTAAATGAATTTATAAGAGCAACTAGTAGGTATGTACCTGACTTTTTGAAAGGTGCGCACGATTTTTCAAGTATTTAATTAAATTCTTTTTTGGCAACGAAATATTTTTTCTAACTGAAAAATAGCAATATGTAGGTAGCAACGTTCATATTTAATAACGATTTGAACGGTAATATAAGTGGGTCAATTTACTTTCATATAATTTGGCCACTTAATACTTAACTACAATATGGCAATAATATGTCATTCACGTTGTAGATATTCAAATAGACTTGGTGAATGGCAGTAACGGCTCGTTTTAGGTAAGCGCGTTCGGCGGCAACTCAAACGTATAACCAAAAAAAGACTTTGTCTACGAACATTTTCACACACGGTTTTACGTTGCGCGCGCCGCTCAACGCTTCGCCGACTTCACCCACGTAAGACGCCCAGTAAGCTCCCTAGGCTAGACATGGAAAATGCAGGTCTGAATAACTTTGTTTAGATAATATCTCAGCACGTACTTAAATTAAAAATATATTAAGTTATTGTAAGAATGATAAAAACGTAAAGGTTTTTAAAAAATATTTTGAGTAAAAGATAGACATAGTTTTTCTCACTTTCTATAAAAAAAACATTTAAGTAAAACGTACCTATTATTGGTTGCTAAGGGACTCTTTAAATTGTTATAATATATTTCAATTTATTTATTTTTATATGTGCGTTACTATTCAATGTGAAATGTCAAAAGATTAGATTTTAGATTAGAACTTAGATTTTTCCCATGCCACTAAATTAATACAGTTTAATTTTAAACTCATATCTATACAGGTTTGCGTAATATTGACGGTTTTATTTTGCATTACGGTAATATAAATGTAAGTAAGTTTAAAAAATACGAATAAAAAAAACATCAGGTACATTCGGATGTATTTACACCAACAGAAGATTTATTTACCTATATATTCGAGTAAACAAGCTATAATATTTGTATCTACCTACTAACTATTAATAACTTTTTTCTTCCATCATTCAGAAAACGTAATTGATAAAAAAACTACATACTATATCAGTTGAAAATGTCTTAAGGTGAACGAAACAGATATTGATCATTATTGTGTATGAATTAGTGTCATTGTGAATTAATATAAAGTCTTTCGACCAAGAATTGACAAAAGAAAAATAGTTAAAGTGAAAAATAGACAATTACACAACATAAGTGAATTTAAATAATGTCAATGTTGTGTCCAATGTCAAACCTTTTTGGTGTTAATAGCTCCTTTGTACAATGTGCGACCCAATTATTTATTTTACTAGTTTATTTTATATTAACATTGTGTTAACCAAAACCAGGTTTGATATCGGAGCGACGGTTTGGCTTCTAGATCACCATTTTTTATCAATCATTTTAATTCAATCATCACATTCCCATGGTACACCAATAATTGATAAATTAATAATTAGACATGACGCTTCTTATATTAATCACAGTGCGATTCATGGTCGACCGGGACACGGTATGGTTGTGCAGGAGCCCCGAAACTGAATCAATCAATGAGGACACTACAAGTGAAAGCCGACCACTTAGGTTGTGATTGTATTGAGAAGCACGTCGCGTACTATCACGTGACGTCACAGTAACCTGCCTACATGGGGAAAAGTGTGATGTCGTTTTTCTTGGTGTTATGTAATGTTATCAGACTCATGCTCCCCATCCCGTAGCACATTTTGAACCTTTAGTTTAAATGAACATTGTCAGTTAACAAAATCTGCCGAAATCACCAGAACAACAATGAGGTCACCTTGCGCGCACCGCACTGCATCGACACCTGCATGACTCAATGAACGTTTTTTTTTATCATTTTCTATATGCCTACATATTTTCGAATCATGTCAAAATCACGTGTTTTTGTTTTTAGCGGTTGGCTCTGTGTATTTTCTATAAGAATGTTGTCTATTATCTATGGTCTGCGGGGTGGGTTCTGTTAAAAATATTATTGAATTTACAGAGACTCGTTACTAGGTTACTCCATCATTGAATTTGTAGAGATAGTGTTCGTTCAAAATATTCTGCAAAATGACGAAACCATAGATTAAATTTGTCACCATGACAGCGTGTTAGTGCGCGATATGCATCTCGCGGTTAGTTACATATCTTTCGATCGATCGTTCGATTTATGAAAAATTTGGTGGGACATTCGCGGCATACCGGTCATATTATAAACACTGATCTAGATATTACGATATCATATTATAGGAAATAATATGTATGTACTACCTACTTTTACTCATTATAATTTTATTTTATCCTTTCTTCACACGATATTATTATTTTCATTCATGGAACATTGTTCATTTTTTAAAATTCAAATTTGGTACGTGACCGGATCAGGGCGCGCGCTCGCCCTTCGGCCAATCATCGTGCGCCTTGCGGTCTTGTAATGGCCACGGCGTGCGGTCAGTTGCCAGCCTTGTCATTACGCGCAATTATTATTTTCTTTACCGTTATCCCTATTAATTTTGCGACCGCTCTTTTTGAACAGATTTCCCAAGAATGATTTCGATTTCGTTTGCCGAAAATACGCAACGTATTACGTAAAAAGAGGTGTCGTATATAATTATATAACTAGATTTTAGTTGATAGATTGGATTTTTTTAAGCTCTAAAACATCATAATAATATACTCTGTAGACGGTAGAGGTTTGTAATATTATCCGCTTACTTATTCACTTAGTTAAAAAAGTCACTAATGCAGTTTAGGTAATAAAATATTTAAACATAAATTAACAAACAAAATCTTCTATATTTTATATTGAATTAAGGTACCTAAAAATATGTACATATCACATATATACCTATATATACCCACATATACGTTGCGGAAGTGGATTAGAAATAGGAAATTTATTTTTATTTATATGGCAATGTAAAATATTCTTTGATCAATTTTTGTGATAACATTCATATTTTTAGAATACACCTGAAATAGATATTTATCTGTCAGTAATATGAGTGTATATTATGTTTACGTTTGTTCGTCATTTTAGAAGGGTATGGTACAGTTTATAAAAAAAGTCTACAGTTCAGAATAAATAAAAGAAAATAATAATAATTGCTATAGGTATATTTTTTTACATTGTCAGTTAACCGCTTGATAAAAAGTTAAAAAAAAAAACATGTCGGATAACATATGCTTCACTTCCCTCTCAAAATCGTTTTTTTTCGTACGAGAAATGCCGTTTTATTAATAATCGATTATATCGATTGTTGACATGATTAAATACCAAATAAAGAAGCCTAAAATATTAATCGACTTTCTATTTTACCAGTAGGTAGGAAACTACTTCATGATTTTCAAAGAAAAATAATATTAGGTATTTAATTGATCCCCCCTTTCAAAAACTTTTTGTAACTTGATTATTCTTTCTCTCCCTTCTTTCTTCTGTGTTTCAGACTCAAGATATAGTGTTTTGGAGTAGAAACGCGGCTATAGCGAGTGGCTACCACAGTGAACTCGGAAAGTCTAGAGTAGAGAAAGAATAGAGGCGAAAGAACAACACACACATAATAATTATTAAGACATTAAATTTGAGAATTTCCATAGAATATTACAATGAGCCACACATAACTATCGTAAAAAAATGTAGGCATTATATTGTTACATTCAATCTTCTTCTAATGTCTTTATCTTCGTTTGCTATAACGTCTTGTGTTTTATTGTATTCCAGTCTTATCTATATAACCAGTTGTTGGTTTAACTCTTCTTAGATGTGCCTCTACTTTCTATCTTACTTTCCTGAGCTACTCATTTGGCAAACCACCATCATTGGTAGGTATTGAGGTTTTAAAACTAAAATCTATTTTTAAGCTGAGATGCTTCAAGGTTATATTTAAATACGTCTGATTTATTATCACAAGAATGACAGCAAAAAACAAATGCTATACGAAATCAAAAGAAATCCAATTTCAAATCATAGCCAAAAAGCGTCATATTCTTCATATCAGTATTGCCAACTGTATAACTAATCATCATAGACTATACAATGTTTTTCCACCTACAAAATGATGACTTATATCAGACTGTCTCTGAATAATATTACGTTCCTCCCATCGTATTCCTACCGATTTTTTTTATTTATTTTAATTGAATTTTTCTTCACAGTTTTGAATAGAACTCATGATTCTCTTTATCTATGAAAAATTAAGTTTGTATTATTGTTATATTAATTATTATGATAATGATGCTCATCTGCGATTAAAGTATTTTTAAAAACGTTCTCTGTCTAAAATAATTAATTGCCAGGCGGCTCCCGCCATTTTTGTTATCTATCTAATAAGTTTTTACTTTCGCGCATCTGCTTGTTTAATTTTTTTTATAAAGTCTATATTCGAGTCAATATTGTAAAAAGGTGAACTCGCTATTTTTTATCATTAGGCAGGCCACTTGACTTAAAGTATAATATTATGTAGCGATATTCTGTTTATTATCCGTATGAATAAGTACCTATCTATTATTTTAAAAAATCAAGCTTTATAATAAAGCCTTTAAAACTAATTTTGACCGAATATAATATATTATTATAAAAACTTAGAATCGAAAAACATAATAATATACCTATAATTACCTTAATAATAGTAGGTATTTAAAAAAATATATTTTTACTTGATCAACCCATCATTATTAAACTTCATTTAAGTCGCATTTTTTTGCAGTACTTATTCCACTTTAAAAATGGAATAAGTACTACAAAAAATTGCGTTTTATTAAATTAAAACAACAATACAATGCAGTTCCACCATGAATTGAGAGTTAACAAAATAAAAGAAATTCATTTAAGTCATTATTGAAATAATTGGCAGAAGAGCATGAAAATTATTATATATTATCTAAGTAGAAACGATGTAATGCGAAAAATGAACGGATTGAGTATTTTTTTCTATAACAGATAATATTAAAGAAAACATCTAATGAATAAAACAATGTATTATTTATAACATACATATTATACCTATATTAATTTTACGAATAGTAGCCAAATATTTTTTTAAATATTCAGGAAATTTTTCGAAAACTTCTTCAATCAAAAATTTACGTCGAAATATTGAAGAAATAGAAGCGGCAATCATTGATTACAATATTGTTGTATATTTATTGTAACATAATAATATTAAACTACTTATATATTTTGATTTTTATTAAATTAAAAATTAAATCGATGAGATATTATTCATCGCAATATGACCAGACTGTTATCTGAATCTGTTATCAAAATCGGTATCGTCATCATAAGAAAGTGTCGATATAAAAGGATCAAAGTACCTATTATTACTTTTTGATGGCCCTAGGCATTCCTTGTGCCTGCCTAAGAGGCGAACGATTATTAAAAACCTACCATTTGTTTGTTTTTTAATAGTTTGATCGAAATATTTGTAGTAAAATTTCAAAAAAATTGACAAGATCAACTCTATACTTACAGTCAAAAAATAGTTTTTAGATAAACTTTAGTTTAAAAAAAATGATTATTTGAGACATGATTTCCTAACATCTTTCATTTCGTCGAGGATCTTCGCGGCGATCTAAATGGCACAACAGTTTTTTTACTATTGTAAAAAAAAACTAGGAAGAGATAAGGTATGAAAGCCAAGCCTATCGAGATTGCAGTAAGGATATTTTTTTAACATGATGCACCTTGCACCCCAGAGACATAATATACGATATATTATCTTATATACAAGTATATTAAGCCAGAACGTGTCTTTTTTTTGTTATGCGCCGCTCCATAGCTTACCATGCTTTCCTCCTCTTAGAGCAGGCATCTCCAACTTAACGTATGATGTGATTTACTTTCCAATATCAAAACTTGTTGTGACTACCACACTCTTACATTGCCATTCTCCAACTTAAAGTATGATGCTATCTACTAGCTAATATCAAAACTACCGTGTCCGGAAACTTGTACGTATGCAGTTCACCATATCACACTTCAACGTGAAATGCAGTACTTATTGGAAATTCATGGCCGTATATTAAAGACCGTCCAACCTCTTTGGGTCGTATAGTACTGACATAAAATGCATGTCTAAATAAAACACGGTTGTTGTCAGTTTACACTTTACAGCAAACCAGCAGTAAACAATTTTTGAAAATAGCCGATATAGGTATTGGATTATTTGTTAGGTTAGGTTTTTATTTTTGAATTCATGAATGTTGCCAAAATCAACAATGAAAGTTGATTAACGTTCATTTTGAATCTAATAAAATTGGAGACCGTATAGTATACAGTCGTCTCTTACCGATAGAAAGCTCATGGCAAACTGTGCTACGGTGAAATGGTTTACGTACAATTTACATGTAACCCGAAACTACACCATTCCATTGTCATTCTTCAACTTAAACAAATATATTATAATTACTAACGGATAATACGGCGTTCTAAATTAAACAACTACACTAAGCATGTCTTCCACCATTACAAAGAACTACTCAATTCGTTGTTTTGTTTTTATTTTAGGCAGGCATTATTTTCATTATCAATCTATTATCCTAATATGCAAAGAGTGTATTTCATGACGGTAAAGGAAAACTAGACTTAAGATTGAAGTACCGGGATTTACATCCTCTTTCTCTCACTCACGCAAGCCCGCGTAGTCACAGTTATTTAGAAAACGACTTTCACGTAAGCTGATTATGGAAATGAAAATAGGGATGCTTAATGCTCCCTCTTCAATGATATCGTATTATATTATAACTGAATGTATAGGTATACGATTTTTACATTTCTACGACTCGATTTCTATTGAGCTATGGTGCGATCAACCAAAATCTATACCGCGACCGACGTATTGGACATCTCTGTCTTAAAAAAAAACTCATCGGTTTTGTTGTATTTTATTAAACTTTTTTATGTCAACAAAAATATACTTGATTTACATACCTTTCTAATATATTACACTGATTCCCAAAATTAGAATGGACTAGAGAACTATCAACGTAAACTTTATTAGGGAGTACAGTACTTGCAAGTATTTTGAGTAAAATAAAAAGAACATTTTGAGTCCAATAAATTTTGACATACATTAAATTAACTAATAAAGAAACTTTTAACTGTGATTATTCAAACATACTTCGCAAACACATCAGAAACACACATATTAGAAAACTATAGTGCTCGACAGGATCTGCATTCAGCCACCAATACAATGCATTTCCATTATAAATGTACTCCTTTCGAATTAGGATGGTATTATAGCTTAAATATACCTACATGCTATCCTTTGACATTTTCTTTCGCGCAATGTTCAATGTAGAATAATGTAGCGCGATATTTACCACGTGGTATTTAATATCATCGTTTGTTTGTCAATACGATGTAACATTTACCAGCGTTGGTGGTATCTATTTTAATTTTAACCGTTTGTTTTATATTATCACTATTCTTGAGGCGATAATGGCATTAAGGAAGAAAATAAGTTGACAATGATAGCGAGGTGATTTCATATTTTAAATACGTATTTGAGCACTGATACTGATGCTAAGAACAGGACACACAATTGGTAAAAGATTTGTTGTCCTCATGGGAAGAAGTGATTTGTAGCTCTGCGATGAATGTTATGTTTTGGAGGCCATTGTACATAATATAGCAGTACAATGTCCTAAATATGAATAATACAGAGTACAGCTGCGAATTTTGAATATCTTTGAGAATGTCGATGAATTGAAAGGTACCATGGTGGTGGGTAGAACGAAAGAACTCGATAGAATTGTAAAGTACTTTATCAGAAATGGAGTGAGGGTTTGATCGGCGGATCCTCTTCTAGATGAGAAGAGACGATATGAAACCAAGTCGCAGTCAAAGCCTCGGTCAAATCATAAAAAAATATGTATTTGACTGTACATACGTCAGATATAGATAGATACAATGTTACATACGTCAAAAAAAGGATAGCATATCCAATTTAGTTATCTAATTTTTCATGGTTTATAAACTATATAAATTGACACCATTAAAATAAAACTATATTTTTTATCAGCATGCATTAACTTGCAGATCACCCTGGTCTGGTGGTGGCCGAACTGCGATGGGGGAAGGCATAACAAAAACAACCAATGAATTATTAAAAAAAAGTTTAAAATGTATTTTCATACTCACATTTATTTTTTATAAGTATATTTACATATAAGTTTAACTATTAAAAGCTCTATCAATATATTTGTAGAGTCGCCAAAAATAAGCTACAAAACAAAGTTCAGTCTTCGGGATCGTTGCGCCCATGTAGGATTTTTTGTCTCTGCACGCGCACCTGTCGTTTAAAAATACCCCTCTACTCTCAACCCCTCTCCTTAAGCCATGTGTCTCGTGCTTTGCTCCCCCCGCCCGCCACTGAGCGAGATTGCGCACTAACGGTGATTTTCGGCGCGTGCCTGCGGTTCACGAAAACCCCTCTCGACGCCCGCCACTGCCTTCTACAGGTGGACCGAAATATTTTCATGTTTCCGGTTTTGTCTTCTTTTTGTTATGTGAATGAGCATTAAAACAAATCTTTTTAATAAACGAATCGAGGCGCTGCGAATTAAATGGATATACGTGACATTTATCATAATAAAAAACTGTTTTCACAATACTACATAATAATCCATGCTTTGGCTGCTTCGTATTAAAAGATTATAATATGACCGTTGTATTCCTAACAGTTTAGTATATCCTATGGACGTGGTACATAGCAGCGCCGAAGGGTGGATGTAGGCTGTTAAGATCTGCCATAAATAGTGCGCACTAAACTTTGTCAGTCATACGTATTTGTTTTCATTGAAATAATACTACAATAATTAACAGACGGTGTTGGTTAGTTTTTAAATTCAATTAAACCCTGCTAAAATCAAGCCATAATATATAATAGTCAACAAAATACTCGTCTATCTATAAAATATCTAAAATTATGCAATTACGTCTTACATACTTTGGATATTTTATAGATACAATAATATTTTTATCTATTATAGTTTGTTTTAGGCAGGGCTTAATGAATAAAAAAAGAACCAACAATATGTGTAATATTGTATTCTTAATATAATGAAAACAAATACCTGAATATGAATGAAAAAGTGTGCACAATTTTGTCGTATCGCCCGAAGTATACCAAAACTATTATGGTTTGGTTTAGGCAAAGTTTAATTGATTTTTAAAAACTAACCAACACCATCTGTAAAATGTAGTCTTAGTTCAATGAAAACTAATATGTGTGACTAACAAAGTTTAATGTGCACTATTTATGGCGGACAGCCTACCTCCACCCTTCGCTGCTGGTAATACTATATAAATAATATTATCATAGCAACAGTATATAATTTGAATGTTTAGCTTGACTTGTACTCTTTCAAACAGATTAAAACATAAATATAAAGAAACACCGATATTTTTTTGTGGAATTATAATAAAGAATCCCTAATTAGAGAAAGATAAAATTAATGTTGATTGATGGTATACTGAAAAATATTCGTTTAATAATATGCCATGATAGCTGATTTAATCACGAATAGGTGTTTCACGTGGTTGACGGGTTTGGGTCGAAATCGCGAAGGCCGGAATCCCGAAGGCTAAAATCCCGAATGCTGAAATCCCGAATGGCCGTAATTCCGAAAACCGAAATTCTGAACGCTGAAATCCCGAAGGCCGAAATTCCGAAAAAAAAATACAAACAGGAATAATTGCGCAATCTTAACATTTATCTTGAATTGCGCAAATTTTACAAGAGAGGCAAAAAATCATTTTTTGTGGAAAGATTGGTTTTTGTCTCTCTTGTAAAATTTGCGCAATTTTTACAGGAAACACAAAAACCCATTTGTTTTACAATAAATGGTTTTTTGTTTCTCTTGTAAAAATTGCGCAATTTAAGATAAGTGTTAAGATTGCTAAATTATTACTGTTTGTATTTTTTTATTTTTCTGGGATTTCGGCCTTCGGGATTCCAGCCATTCGGGATTCCGGCCATTCGGGATTTCAGCATTCGGGATTTCGGCCGTCGGGATTTCGGCTTTCGGGATTTAGGCTTTCGGGATTTCGGCCATTCGGGATTTCAGCATTCGGGATTTCGGCCATTCGGGATTTCAGCATTCGGGATTTCGTCCGGCTCCCGTGGTTGACACATAGTAGCACAGAAAAACGGACTCCGTCGTTGTCCTTGATCTCCCTTGTCCTGCAACCATATTACTGGATATTATATATTACATATTACTACGCGCTGCATCGCTTACATGGTAAGAGGCACGGTAAGTGGTACAACGTCATACTTGTCGTATATCGCTGTATCAAGTATTGATTATCACTTGTAATAGGTTAGGTTCTGGTAGTTACTAGTTAGGGCCATGACACCCAATGACAGAAGTGCAATAAAACAGTATTGTAGTAATAAAAGTGAAACAACCACAAACACCCAGGCTTTGAGAAAATCAAATGAATATAATAATAATATTATATTGACCCCAATGGGTGAAAAGCCAGCGCCTTGCACACTGGTCAACAAGGACCTTTAATTATGTATCACTTTAAAAAAAATCTTGCTATAGATTTATATAATATACCTACTTACATATTATTTCTTTCTCAAATTCATCCAACACACATTCATAATTGATATAACAGTTGAATTCAATTCATTATTATATAAGCCTTGCATAAAGTGTATAACATTATTTTATATTGAATTTTATCTAAATTTATAATCTTTTATTCGACTTTTGGCATATTCAGGACTCAATTCTCGACAAATAAATTTAATTTTAATTAAAAATTTCAATTAAAGTTCGAACCCGAAATGATGTACAAATTTACTGCATTTTTTAATAGTTGACCGTCGTGATTTCCACTTATTAGAGTAGCGTGACGTAGTTACCTGTATTAGTCTATATTAATATATTATATTAAGTCTATATTAAGTCGCTAAATAATTGATATTGAATAAAAATATTTCGTTGTGTTGAAAATATAATAAATTTTTGATATTCAGTATTTATTGCAGCATTTTGTAATGCTACAAAACGCAATGTGGTCCTTGGGATCCCGATAACCTGTTTGTTTTTTATTGTTATGAAATCAGAGCAACTATGGCAGGTGTTTTGAGTTATCCTTTTTCGAGTCCAGAATTCCATGAGACAAAACCTTTATTTTTAGGTGGGTGTCTATCGTATATTAAAATATATCAGAGATGTCAAAGGTTTGGCATATTTTTTTTAAATAATATGGAATTTAGTTACTATTTGAATGTTTAAAATCAATTAATTATTGAGTATATTATTGAAGATATAAAGAGCAAAACTTAAAAACACCAGTAGAATTTTTTTTTAAGAATACGTGACATTATTTTTCGCTCAAATGTCAAGGATTTCGACATAATAATTTAGACGTTTGGTTCTCATCACGTTCCAAATATCATTGTCAAATAATAATAATTAATTAAATATAAGATAATAATAATATGTACAGTTTACTTTACTATATCATAGTGTCATAGAGCGGTCATCGTTGAAGCCAATGTTTGAAATCGCGTCTAGCAACGTGTTATTTTTTAATGTGTATTTTATCCAGACAACAAATTGCTTTAAATTTACTACATACAATGAAGGTAGACATTCAATTTTCAAAAACATACACAATAAATATTGTTATTTTTACGAAATTTTGTCCCTTGTCGGTATAAAAACTAAATATGTGGAGTGATCCGTGACGTCGATTAGTAATTAAGGCTTTTAATTGATACCTACCTTCCTTGATTTAATATACAAAAACCGACAGGCAACATCATGGCCCCCACATCCTAAAGCGGGCCCCCAGGCTAGGATCTTTGGCAAGCCCCCTTACCTATTGCTAAGGATAAAGGTAGTGTGACGTTCTACAGTAGCGTTATCCAAATGGTGTACGCGGTAAAATTAACGTGTATATTTACTATTTAGTGTTGTGTTGTATATTTTAATGCATCCATTTGAATTATGGAGTTGTCGAGTATTGATATACAATTAAAAATTGTGTCGTACTAACACATATTTTTTTTTACTAGTGAAGAAAATTTGTGATGTGTGTTTATCTCACTTATCTGGTCGACTCACCTCGCCCGGCCCCTCCTGAGCCCAGCTAGGGCCCTGTCAGCCCCCCCCCCCTTGTGGGAGCCATGGGCAACATTATTACGCAAAGAATTTCATGTGGGAAATACTGGTTATATTCGTCGTAATTTAGTAGGATGCCCGTAGCTTTACTAGAAAAGCACACTGGCGCGAATCTAGCCGTGTCGTGTTGGTGTATTATTACTTTACCTGACTATAATAATATTTTCACCATCATTATCGCATGCGATGCTTATAAATAAATAAAAAAAAATACTGTGTTATAAGATAACATAATATTATATTATTCTGTCTTTGATGCTATTTATAATGGTGATAAGTTATTTGTATTACGTTGAAGTTAAAACCTCTTGTTGCAATTTATAGTTAGTATAACAAGAGAGGAAAACACTGCTTGGACAAAAATATGAATGTAGACCCCCTATTTTCTGAAAAATTTCTTCATAGAGTGTATTTACTAATGTGCAACAACATCTTCTTGGCTACGTGAAGGAAGGCGCTGATATCGACTAAATGGGAGGAGCTTGTTAGTTTATAATGAAATTGAGATTAAAAATGGGAGGAGCATATGAGTTCACAGTTTTAACACGTAGCCAAGAAGATGTTGTCACAGAGTAGATCCCATGTAATTTCTACGTAGGTATATTAGAGGTATCACGGTTTTATTAGATATGCCGAATGAAACGACTGAATAAAATAAGGTTTAATAATTTAAATGCTATACTTAACAATTTCAATTTTTTCTCCGTTCTAACCTACAAAGAAATTTGACTTTTATTTACGCAATCCTTTTTAAGTAGGTCTCACCTGTATGGGAGCCGTTATTCTCGAGCCCTGACATAACATAATAAAAGATTCGCCGTTGCCCTTAAAAATGCTCCCGACAAAAAGTCATCGTTTTTTATACATATCTTCTTTCGCTAGAGATGAGATTGTTTTTTGTCTTGCTTAAAATATGCTTTCAAGGTGTTTTCGATCAATTACGAGCACCTGTTGGTCGTTTTATTCAGTTTATTGTTATATCCACAGTGCGGGTGATGCAAGCGAGGGGATAGGGGATCGACTTATTTTTATTACGGCCGTTATTTCGGTTTCTACAATTTGATTTTAATGAGGTACCAATTTAATAAACTGATAAGTTTTACATACAGTTTTATAAAAAGAAAAATAGTATAAATCATTATGCATTATCTTTCTAATATTTACATAAAGAACAAAGTAGGTATACACAGTATAATGATTCCTGATGTTTACGAAATTTACAGTGTTCTGTTTGAACGAGTTTTTATGGATTGATTTTTGAGATAATTAAATGTACTGTGTTATAGTTTTGAGTTTGATTTAGGACAAGCCTATAAGACTATACTAGACAAGGCATTGTAAGCCGACGGGTAAGCCGCTCGGCCATTGTGGGCAACAAAGAGATACGTATATATTTTTTAGTTACCGGAAATGATTCTAGGACAGAGATACAGACGATACTTCAGTGAAACGGCAAATAATTTTCAACTATATGCGCGACGAAATTTTGGACTCGCTGGCAATCGGAGAGCGAACGTCGAGGTGTGAATACGTTAATTTGTTTCGTGATGGTGACGGGGGTATTAATTCTCAAATCGTGTAAAGATGACTAAAAACGTTACCCATTTACTTGAAAAAGAAAACATGTGAATGAATATATTATTATTGTTACTAATAGAACAATAAACAGAAAATTAAATGGACGCATGTTGGATTTATATGACAAATTATATTTCGTTCGGCAGGCGTCGTTTGCATAATCTCCGCGTCGCGTAATCACGATCGTTTTAGACCGTGCCCCAGATGAGGAATAGCCTTAACATTACCTGCGAGTACGTTGGTAGTTTTAAAATTTATGGTTTTAATTGGGGTAACTAAATCAGTCTAATGAATTTTAGAAAATTAAAATCGATAGGGGTTGGACACTCATTGATTAGCAGCGTAACTGCGTTAGCATTCCAAGTTGGTTGACAAAGCAGTGGACTGCGTGGGTGATAATACTGATAATTAATAAGAGTTATAAAAAGACCACTCCAATTTCATAATCGTAATGACAATGGCATGGCATATCTCATTTTCTACTGCCTATTATTTGTCTCGAAACAGCTGTTCATGAATTACATCTGGTGACACTACAATCGCCCGTCCTCGCTTCGCAGTAACTGCGCACAATAAGCCGTATTGGATTGTCCTTACAAAATCGCCGAAGAGAAATTTGCCAGCCAACACGATATGTTTCCGTTTCGGTATGCAAAACGTCGTCTCCTTTTAATACTCCCCGCCGACAAATTTACCTGTTACAATGTTTTCAGAACTTTTAACAGATTTAAGTAATATAACTTGAGGGAAAACAATAATTAAAATATTACGTCAAACTACTCAAAAATTGTTAAGAATCAGCAGTTTCATAATATGAAACGTGTTCACAATTAATTTTTTAAAAGTTAATGTGCTTGTTGTAAATTGTGAATATGCGTACAAATTGTTGAAAGTAAAGTTTTTACGCACACTGGCAGTTTAATATATTTTACTAATAATGAACATAATATATACAATAATACATAATATTTCATATTTTTTAAAATCAAAAACTACCTTAATGAATTATGTATTTTTAGCATTCAAATCTAGTTTGGTAAGTTTTTTAAAATGTGACAAAACGATTTTTAAAAAATTCATAGTTTTAACGTATTTTTTTTTAAATTTTTAAAATGACAATTTTCATTGAATATTTGTGTTTTTATATTTTTATAACAAACCCAGCTATACGATACCATCAATGTATCCGCGAAAATGTATTTTTATCGCTGATTTGTTCGTGCCGTGCACAAAAAACTCGTGAATTGCTTGTTGGTCGTTTGTTGGGTGCATGTGGAAATAATTACAAGGTAACAAGAACTTTTTATATAAGTACCCCGTTTTGAAATTTTCTGTAGAATCATATAAACTTGACAATTCTATGTATTAATAAATATAGAATACTGAAATGTCATTTTGACATTTCATATTGATTTCCATAGTAACGCACGTATATATTAATAATTTAGTTGCTAGGACCCACTTAGCAACCAATAATAGTGAGTAGTAAATACTACTTTTACGATTTTTTTCCGAAACATACAAAACAGAATGAACTGAAAATGAATCGAATTCTGCTTAAAGATGGCCAAAAGTATTAAAAAAATGCATTCAAGTCGTGTTCTGATGTATTATAAAAGTTTCAAATGTCTAGCTAGTCGAGAAGTTAGTTAAAAATCTTGGACAAACAAGAAAAAATCTGTACGGGACAAACAAGAACACTAACAATATGTTCGCGCGCTGCTCGCAACTGCCGCAGTTCTTAGGCAGGCCCGGTCCAAATAAGTGCAAGGCCCGATTGGAATATTTGCGCGAGGCTCTTGGCATCGGTCATAGACGTAAGTATATTGGTTTATATTGGCGTATATTATATATATTGGCTCTTAGGTAAGGCCACAGCCACAGAACAGATAATAAATATAAATCCGATAGGCTATATACCAAAATAGTAAATTTTGACGCATGGTTTTGAATGTGTGAGTGTCCTTCGAAAATAAACCACGCATTATAGACTTGCAATAGTATGTGTAATACACCAATATTAAATGAGCGTCAATGCATAAACCGAGAGCAGTTGTCGGTATTTGACGTATGACGCATTCTTGACACGTGTTTAAATTTATTCCGTATTCTTCCGTACTCGAGATCTTGCCTGCTTCTCCTTACCCGTTAGGTTTTTCAGTTCCTATTATTTCTTAGTTCCCTGGGTAGGGCAGATCAGACCAATACAATTTGGACTCGAGGTCTGATTGACCCTAAGACCGGGATTTTTCGTGGGTGTGTACTAGGCGTTATAATTTATTACCAAAATAATGCATTGACAATTATTCATTAATAAACAATTTTAACACAATAAGACGTAAAGTTATAATATACACAATGTTTATATTTTACATCGATGTCAAAGTTTATTGAAATAGTCTCCCATTTATTCTTATATTTACCCTTCCTCTGTTGTTTCCAAAATTATGTTTTGTTTAAAAAATCCGAGTTTAAAACATAAATACAATTATTATTGTCAATATTTTTTTATCATGACCTCTATAAACTTGGCCCGGTAACCTTTTTAGCATTGACATTATAACACAGTGATACTTTGATAAATAAAAACAAAATATGAATTACTTTTATTATCTAACACATTGTGATATATGTAAATTAACCATAATAATATATACATTGACAATACTGGAAAATATTATTGTCTAAAATGTAGACTCTACATTAATACAATTAGCTCTTCGCTGAAATCTTTAGTGGAACACCAAATTTCTCAGGGTTTCGAGACACTTCGTATAGAAAACGTCTAATGAATAAGGAAAACTATGAATTTCTGTAAAGAGAGGTAAAAATATTTTTCAATTTTACGTTTACTGTCCAACAAGAACATATTGGCTACGTGTTAAAACTGCGAACTAACAAGCGCCTCCCATTTTTAACCGCACTTCCATTATAAACTAAAAAGTTCCTCCCATTTAGTCGACGACAGCGCCTTTGGCTTGTGCCTAAATCTTCTTATTGCACAGTATTTATCAAAGCTTTACAGATTTATTTAAAAGTCACATCAAAAGTTTACATGGCAATATTGGAGAAATGAAAACGTTTGTCATATGTATGTCGTAATATTTTGACATTCGATATTATTAAGGCTATACCTCAGCTGAGGCATGGTCTAAAAATATCGTGACTAGGCGATGCGCGGATTGTGCAAATGACGCGAGCCGAACGAAATATAATTTGTCATAAAAATTCAACATGCGTCCATTTAATGTTATGTTTATTATTATATTCGTAATAATACTAATATATTCATTGACATGTTTTCTTTTTCAAGTACACGCGGAACGTTTTTTAGTCATCTTTACACGATTTAAGAATATATTCCTCCGACGCCATCACAAAACAAATTGACGTGCTCACAGGTCGACTATCGCTCTCCGACTGGCAACGCGGCCGAAATTACGTCCCACATACTGTTGAAAATTATTTGCCGTTTCACTTATGTACGCTCTTAAGAAAATTACAATACGACCTTAATATTCTCTCTTCTTCGAAAATAATTGCGTAATTACGAATAACAGATTGCTAAAACGTATTTCTTTGTCATTTTTTTTCGTTTGCTTGACCGAAAAAATTACATCAATTTTCAAAAATTTTACCAATTAAACGACGCTTGAAATAGACATCGTTCAATTCAATATCTGCATCACTATGAAGTGGCAATAAAAAGGTATATGAGTAATTTAGCAATTCGTTCAGGATTTTAGAATAAACTAAATACCTTAGTTTTGTCTTTCTTATAAATATTAGTTACGATTACAGACGAATAAATTCATACTATTTAAAGATGTCGCTAGTTTTTCACACTGTAAATGATCTATTTACGGATAGAATACTAAACCAATTCGCACTATTCGTGACAATTGCATAATATTGTATGTCACGCGAATTCTCGTTAGGTCAAGATATACGTTAAATAATTATTTAGTAACGTGCCGTCGCCATTGATTTATGTAGGTCCTAAATACTACGTGAAAACTTAACTGGCTACAATCAGTTTGTATTTGGTTTTTGTTTTTGTTTTTTGAACTATTGCAATAAATAACCAGAGCGTTGGAGCGGACCCTTCTTTGAGTTGCTCCGCTCCGCGACCTAATGCTTGCTCCGGCTCCGCTCCAGGGTCTGCTCCGCTCCGGGTAAAAAGTTTTCATAAGTATTATATTATGTACTAATACAAGTGTTAAAAAATAAATAAAAAGTGTAGTTTTAAAATAATCTTCATTTTTTCATTCACTGCTGACCAGTTAATTACTAGTTTAATACCATATTTAATTATCATGCTAATGGTATCTAATGGCAACGCGTAGCGCTAAATGAGTTAAACAAAATTACCAGAAAATCGTATTATCATTATTTGCCTCTTCTGTCAAAAAAAATGAGGTTATTTATCACTCGGCAGTGTTGCCATATTTCAAATAATTCCAGTGTTGCAAAGTGTCAACATAATATACTATTTTCATTGGATTTTAGGACGAAAATTTAATAATATAAAAAAAACATCCGGAGCAGTAGAGCACTACAAATTTTTGGTGCTCCGGTTCCGCTCCTGGTCCGGGTATAATTCCATTGCTCCAATGCTCCGTGCAACTGCTCCGAGTTCCGCTCCAACGCTCTGTAAATAACTATTATATTAATAATAGCGTCATTTGATTATGTTTCATAATAGTTCTGGTACTTTTGAAATCGATTAAATCTGTTGAAATATTTAATTTTTAATTCATTTGTAATGTTTTAAAACCTCGGATATAATATAGGTAGGTTCATTTATAATGTGAACACATTGATATCGCTGTTTGATGTTTGCGCGTGGAGATTTTGTTCGCAATTGGAACCGCCAAGGAGCTCGTTCTATTGGCTAATAGATTGTCCCGTCGTAATGAACTTTGTATGTTGAAGATTGTAAAACATAATTAATGCGTAGTAAGTCTTATCTAATTTAATATCTATAATATATAATAATTTTTATAAAGACCAAAGATATGAAAAAAAAGGTTTTTGGTCTCCACAACCGTATACGATACGAAGGAAATCACAATCTAAAGCTATCAATAAAACCTATTAATGAAATTAAATAATACATATTTTGTATTTTTTAGAATTAATAAATATTACAGCAAATAATCATGTACAGCCAGGGGTAGTCAACCTGGTCCTTACCGCCCAGTAGTAGGCGTTCCAGTTTTCATGGTGGGCGGTAGGGTATTTAAAAACATTTTCATTATGTTTTCATAAAATTCCCCGTGACAATTTAAATTTCAGAAAATATACTATTAGTATCGCCCTCGCATAAGTTTAGTTCACGTTACGTAAGTGAAACTAAATGGCGCTATAGTGTGACTGCAAACAAAAGATCCTCGTTCCAGAATTCGTTTGTTCCTCACAAAAATTGAGCCAGATATCCAGTATTTAGTTTTGCAGCATAATAATTTCATCAGACATCATGCTTCTATGTATGCAAAGATAGATTTAACTACAGTAAGTTGTTTTATGAATATTTATTCCGCCAAACTTAGCGAAAGTCTGACATAAAGTATTTGGTAAGTAATTATAATTATATGCTTTAACTTGCTGTAACTCTGCTTTATAAATCACCATTACTGTGGAACCGGTGGGCGGTTAGAAAATTTATAATTTATTTTTAAACATATATCTATACAAACGTGGGTGGTAGGTATAAAAAGGTTGACTACCCCCGATGTCCACCATGGCCCCCACAAGGGGGGCGCTGACAGGGCTCTAGCCTGGGGGCCTGGGCTCAGGAGGGGCACGGCGAGGCGAGTCGACCAGATAAGTGAGATAAACACACATCACAAATTTGCTTCAATAGCATTAAATTTAATAGTAATTGCTTTAATCAATTTCCTTCAATAATATGATTATTTAAATATATGTTGTTGTACGATATAATTTTTATTTGTTTATCGATACTCGACAACTCCATAATTCAAATGAATGTATTAAAATATACAAAATACGAGTATACACATTAATTTTACCGCGTACACCATTTTTTGGAAAACGCTACATTCGTTAGCTATCGTTAGGTTGCGTTAAGTTAGGTTAGAGCAGAGGTAGTCAACCTGGTCCCTACCGTCCACTAGTGGACGTTCCAGCTTTGACGGTGGGCGGTAGGGGTTTTAAAAACATTTTCATAAAATTCCCCGTCACAAAAAAAGCATCAGCCTCAGGGATCTCATTAGTAATTTAATTAATTAAATGTAATTTCATCCGACTTTATGCTTTTATATTTGCAAAGTATAAATAAAAATATAGATTTAACTACAGTTAATTGTTTTATAAAGATTTATTCTGCCAAACTTAGCGAATATCTGACAAAGTATTTGATAAGTAATAATTATTTAATGCTTTAACTTGCTGTAACTCTGCTTTATAAATTGTATAAAGTGAAGTTACTTCCCTACTTTAGAAATCATCATTACTGTGGAACCGGTGGGCGGTTAGAAAATTTTACTACTAACAGAAATACAAAAGTGGGCGGTAGGTATAAAAAGGTTGACTACCCCTGGGTTAGAGCGTTACACTGCCTTTATTCTTAGCGATAGGTTGGCGGGCCGCCAAAGATCCTAGCCTAGGTACCCGCTTCAGGATATGGGGGTAAGTAAATATTTGTGTTATAATTAAGGAATTTATTAGACGTGAACTTTAATGTCAATTGTTACAAACGTTTTAGATTACAATTTGGTCCTTTTTTAGATTATTTGTTTACATCATAATCGAGCACTTCTTCGTATATCGTCTCCTAAGACTCCTTTACTTTCGGTTGTATGGATTATTATCCGTGGATCTATCCAACTGATTTTATCTTAGGCATGCTTACAATATCATACTGTAGCTTAAAGCTGTTTAGAAGGGATTTTTATTTTATCTACATATTTTTTCCGACTTATACACGGCGTAAATGGAAACTCTGCCATTCTGGGTAGCATTACTGACTTGTGTGTCTTTGTCTTTGTATTTGAATCATACTACCCTGATACTTTGCAATGTTATGCGCAAACTAAGCTGCAAGGCTTATTAAAATATGGAATACGTACAGTTCAAGGTTGTACCTGCATCACCATGTGCCATCCTGCACGACCAAGTTGGGAAGTTCTTCCCGATACGATATTAGTACAATTAAGAAGAGAACCTATCGTTCCTTACGTCACGGTATATGCCATACATATTTAATATTTTTAAGAGATTTATTTTATTCAAAAAATAGCTCACCTACAATAGTGTAGATAAAAATGGCTGGCAGTGTAATACTAGTCCAGTGTTTAACAACCGATGTATCCAGTGTACCCACGATGGCCGCGTGGCTTCGGCGTCGGTCTATAGCGTCGTGGGTCCCAGTTTCGAATCCTGGGTCTGGCAAATACACAAAATGTGAATTGTTTTTCAATTTGTGTTTGAGTCAGAGTCTCATTCACTGCGGACCAGTTAATTATCTACTATTTAATTACCACATTTAATTCTCATACTAATAATATCTAATGGCCATCTAATGCCGACACGGCAGACGTGTTGCCAGCACTGTCTGAGTTGATAAAAACCTCCATTATGTGGAGGCCCATATGATTACTAGGATCGGACATGGTCGGAAAAAAAATATTCCAAAAATAGCTACAAGTGGCAAGTACAAATAGGCCAGTGTTCACCTAGTCAAAATTGGCTGGCAGTGTTTAACAACCAATGTACCTATCCAGTGTATTTATAGAAATTTATAATAAGAGCAAAATATGTGTTAAGTACTGTTTCAAGCAACATTTATTAATTTATAATATTGGTATGTCGTGAAATCTTAATTTTAAAGTGTGGTGATAACACAAAAAGGTTGAAACACTGTGGTCAAGTCCACACGGAAATAGTCTAGTGAAATTTTAATCGGGTCACTCTGCTTAGCAATTATTATTCTTATGACCCAACTATCGGTTCGCTACACAAAGAAATTAAAATGAGTGTGGGAGGCAAGCGGATTGTGTTACGATTTATCGATTAAAAAAACCTCGGTCGTTAGAAGTTGGCGAGTAAAAAACGCCTGCATCATTTAGTACCCAACTGCTCAAAGCAGTGAATATCAACATTTTTATATGACGTAGCCCTTGAAATATTACAACGTTTTTATTAGCTCGTATTCTTATTTGTCCGGTACAGATCTTGCAATCGATTTTAACTAACTTCCCGACTAACTAGACATTCAAAACTTTTAGAATATATCAGAACACGATGCCAATGCATTTTTTTAATACTTTTAGCCATCTTTAAGTAGAATTGAATTCATTTTCAGTTAATTCTGTTTTGTATAAAAAGTTATTTCAGAAGAAATCCGTAATCCAATCCACTATTATTGGTTGCTAGGGGTCTGGGCAACTAAACTAAATCTAGCAACTAAATTATTAATATACGTGCGTTACTATGGAAATCAAAATGAAATTTCAGTATTATTTCTATCAAGTACAATTTTTTTTTTGATCGTTCAAGCTACTCGTAGCAAGTCAAGTATATATGATTCAACAGAAAATTTAAAAACGTTTTTATAATAAGTTATTTTTATCTTGTAATTATTTTTTATAATCTCAATGAACCTCTACCTGAGTGACACATTAAAGTCTATAAGGATAAATTATTAAAGCAGTAGACATTTAAATACTTAGGCGAAGTGTGTCCTAAACTCTTAAGCAGTGGATATGTAGTTTTTATTTTAATTCTGTTTCGTTATTTTAATTTTCTGTGATTATCTTAAGTAAATAATATTATAATTTGGGCATTAGGACATCTCTTATTTACAATATTTTTTACTAATATGTTCAGTAGGTAGAAACACAAACACGTAAACGGAAGAAATTTTTTCACTTCATCTTTGTTCACTAAAGAAGGTAGATTTTCAAGTGGGCGTGGATTTTCTTTAAAGAAGGAGAAATGAGCCAAATATGTTTGGGAATAAACTTTAAACTGTCAAAACTATATATTATCTAAAAATTAGCACAGCCAGGAGAGGAGGTGTTAAAACATGGTTACATGTAAGTTGTACGTATGCAGTTCATCGTGGGATACTTATTCGTACGCCACAGTACGTGAAACATGAGTTCGTATAACATTTTATCAAATGACGAGTTCTTTGTTGAACATTTCACCGTGGAATACATTTGTACGTATCTTACAAAATGCGGCGATAGTTTGCAAATAGTACTGTTCGAATTAGATTAACCCTAACCTAACCTAACCTAATAAAGACATCTCATAAAATTCGCCACATGTTGTAGCATACGTACAAATATACTTCACAGTGAAATGTTCAACGAAGAACTCGTCATTTCATTAGATGTTACACAAACTCATGTTTCACGTACTGCGGCGCACGAATAAGTGTCCTGCGGTGAACTGTTTACGTACAAATGTCCGGATACGGTTAAAACATAGCACTTTTTGACAGTTTAGAGTCTATGTTAGTAATGTTTGATTTATTGCATCAATTTAGATATTTTATAGATAGATGAATATTTTTTATGTATTATGGCTTAGTTTTCGCAGGGTTTAATTGAAAATTAAAAACTAACCAACAGCATTTGTAAATTGTAGTCTTATTTCAGTGAAAACAAGTACGTATGTCTGACAAAGTTTAGTGTGCACTATTTAGGATGGATCTTAACAGCCTACCTCCATCCTTCGCCACTGATAGAGTGTATACGACGGAGCTACGGGATGCTGCTATGACCTCGCGATAGGAACTTTTAGAAGCGCCGCGTGGTATCTATATGCTCCAGTTAAGGGGAAGATATGGCCAAAAAAGGCTAAAACATGTTTTCAGCTGTAAATATTTTGTAGGAAAGGTTTTGAGAATTCTAGCGAAATTCCTGATACGTCTCACTGAAGTTTAATTGGGAATCACTGGCTGAAAGTAAGTATCAATATTGTATGTCCAGTCAATGTTTAATACGGACTTGCAAATAAGATTCAATAATACCCAAGGCATACTGATATGATTATATATTCATTTTACATAATGTATATGGCAACACTGATCGTTGATCATGCAGAAAAAAGTAAGTAGAATAATAGAGGTTTGTATTAACAGATTTTGTTTTTACGAGAAATGGATGTCAGCCACTTGCTCAACCTATTAGGTCCATACCGTTACTCACACACAAATTGAAAAACAATATGTGTACTTGCCAGACCCAGGATTCGAACCTGAGACCCACGGCGTGATAGTGGGGATGCTTATACTATTAGAGGCGAAAAGAGGCACCTAACGGAAAAATATGAAGCTTGCAATTTGAGATTTTTTTTGATAATTTACAATTTAAGCTGTAGTAATTAATAAATATATATCTGAAAACACTAAAAAGATTTTTTTATTTTTTTTTAAATTTAAAGATAAACTGCAATTGTAAAAAAATGTAATAAAATGTGAATTCGTTGCAGGGTCAAATCTTATTATTACATTATATTTTATGGCCATATTTATTATTAAAATTTAGTTTATCAAGTGTTAGATTTTCTGTCGTTTAAATTTTTGTCTAATTCATCGTTTTAATATTTTTTATATATATTTTAAAAAACATCGATTTTTATAAAAATATAAATGTGTATAACTTGAAATCCTTTTTATTTATATAAATGAAATTTAAATTTAAATTTATATAAGTTGAAATTGTAAATTATCAAAAACAAATCTCAAATTGCAAGCTTCGTATTTTTCCGCTAGGTTCTCTGCTGGCGTGCCTCTCCCCCTTAAGCCGCGCTGCCACCTTGGGTGTAGAATAATATACCAATATGTTTTATTTATTAAATTGTATATTTTGCATGACACTTTTATGACTAGGGAATTCAATCCCGGGATCCCGAACAATTTTCGATACCTATGAATCCCGGGATTAGTAAACATAATTTCGAAACTTTCGGGATTGATTTTTTTATCAATCACAATCTATTGGTATATGTACAAAATCGTTATGTTAGTGACAATGTCACAAGGGGAATCGCCGGATGCTCATGGATAATAAATAACCATTTTTTGCTACCATACGCAATTGTAACAACATCAGAAAAATAATAAAACCATTTATTCAACGAGTTAGATGCCACTGAGCTGTGCGCAAACTGTTACATGACAATATGTGACTGAATTTGACATCTCATGATGTTATTATAATTGTGTAAATGTGGTAATTACATATCAATCTAATTCGCGAAATCAGGAAGCTACATTATAAATTCAACAAGTTTTCCTTATCTCCAGGCCATAAATATGATTTAAAAATACTTGTACGTAGATACATGTAGACATAGTACATTTAAATGATTTACTTGTATAAATTAATGACCATAAGCAAAACATAATATGGATACCTAATTAATATATTATCGGGATAATAATGAGCATAACTAAAAATATTTTCTGGTTGATTAAATATGTATATAATTCCATATGTACGAGTATCTCAAAATAATAGTTTGTATTTTATTAAAATGTAATTCTAACAATTTTATTAGGTACAATCGAATCAATATGGATGTAGATGTAGAATGTTACAAATTTATGTCATATTATAATTATAAACTTGTTGGAAGCGAAGAATTTAATTAATATTTAATTACCGCATGCTAATTATATCGAATGGCCAATTAATAAGTGTACAACTGGTGTACCGTCGGCGTGGAAAGGATTAAATGTTATATTATTATATCAGTATGTCTATTATTTTATCAGCTCTCTCTTTAATTTTAAATTATGTTTATTTGTTTTCAGTATTACATCTTCACCCCTTGGAAGATTCTCTGCAATTCCTTCCATTACCCCAAGTCCAGAGTCGTCCGTGACGTCTTAACCTGCTCACTTTAACGTATCGGAACTGTCGTCGACGTATGCCTTTGATTTTGTCGACTCAGCTATAGACAATTTGGCTAAAGAAAACTAAAAGGTGTTTATCCTTCAATCTACATATAACTATGAGAAAGTATTCTGAATATGCAGCTTATTCATAACAGTTTGTACGCGTGGTTGGGCAAAAAAATTAAAGCATTTCCAGAACCACATTTCAAAAATGTCCAATCGTTTTCTTTCTCTTACTTTCAGTGTGCGTAATTTCCACACCTTAAGCGCCGGTTAGATGCTCATGCTTTACGACAAGCTTACCTGCACAAACCGGTTTGTATCGGGACGCCGGTGTGTATGGACGGGAAAACTGTATGTGAAAATCGAAAAGCACTGTTCCGTATTTTTTATACCGCGCAGGCAAGTCGATACCGTCTAGCCGGCGCATTAAAGCCACATAAAGAAGACTAATAAGCATACTCAATACATTAGAGAATAAACCACGGAAGTCACGTTTGGACTTTTGTTCAGGAGAGTAATTTTTGTGTAGATTAAATGTTTGAAACTCTATAACTTTTTTAATAACTATAATAATTAGGGTCTGTAAACGGTATCATTCATAATAAATTTATTTTTGACCATATTATGGATAGAAAGACCAAATCATTTAGAATTAATAAATAAATGGACTTCCGTGTTTTATGTTCTAACACATAAGGTAGAAGTACCACTAAGCAATACTTCACCTATAGATAATACACGGAAGTCCATATAGGTATAAATTAATTTTATTTTCTGTGCATCATAATTAGTATATTTCACGTAATTTTTATATAATATACCTATTAAGTGTTATTAGATGTATGATACATAATAGGTGGATTATTATATAAAAAAATATTATAAGCTCTTTTATTCTTGAATTACGTACTAAGACAATGAAAAATCGATACCAGCGGTTTTGAAAATGAATGAGAGATAATAAATACCCTTTTATTCCTTTAGATTTGTAAATATCGACATAAGATATTCTCAAAAACTATATCATACATCTTTTAATCATTTTATCAACCACACTGCCTTAAGATTTCTCCCGAACTACTGAATATCTTCGTTCTTTTTTTCCCTGTCCATGACAGAATGCCGACGCGACGAAAGAGTCAAATTAAAAACCCCAAAATTATCAACGGAGATTTATGGACAAAAAGTAAAAGTTGATCACTCTCCTTTCGTCAAAGAAGGAAGCCAGTTATTACAACCATACTGGTAACCTGATTATTAAACAAAAAATGATTTACCAAAACATTTTTTGGAACAATTAAAACAACATAAATTTTGTCGTTTACGCTGTGGTTGGACTGTCATTCTCGTATATATTTTAATACATATATTCATATATACTTATGCATCTGTTTATGAGTTTTATGTTAAGCTTCAGCATTGATTTTTCCAACGCTTTTTTTGACGTAGAATACGTCTTTCTAGTTGAAAATGTAATGCTAATCGCTTATAGTCTAAAAGAGTAGAGAAATTTGGGCCGCTTATAACTTTTGAAGAAATAAATATAGCGAAGTATAATATACCATGCGACTCCATGGAGTCGCATGGAGGTCAAGACTGTATTCTGTGAGGACCAAATGTCGTTTGCTTAAAGCGTGCGTGCTACCTGTGCTCCTGTATAGCTGTGAGACATGGCATCATATTAAGCTTCAAAAGTCTCGGCTTTTGAGCTTTGAGAATCGATGTTTCCGCTGAATCTCAGGGGTACATTGGTACGACCGCGTTACAAACACCCGAGTTCGTGAGCAAACATAACAGCCTTCGGTGATTGAAGTTATCACGAAGAGACGATTTACGTGGCTGGGACACGTATTCCGGATGCCGCCAAAGAGTGCGGCACTTCGTACCCTTGTGGCACAGCCTCAAGGGTTCCGTCGCCGTCACCGACCCTTCCTCACCCTGCAGCGGTGCTACAAAAGCGACCTACGTGCTGCAGGTCTGACATGGCGGGAGGCGCAGGAGTTGGCGATGGACCGAGGGAAGTGGCGCCAACTTGTGCTTGCCCTATGCCCCAATGTTGGGACGTGACAGGGTGGAAGAAGAAGAAGAACAACATAATATACCATTTCATAAATAAAGTTCGACATTTTTATATTATAAATTAGCTTGTAGTGTCCGTCAGTCCAGAACGGGCCTCGGAACAGAGCACACGCGTATTACCTAGTAATGCACACCCGTAAAAATTAGCATTATATTAACAAATAATCATAGAAATCGTAATTAAAAGTGTCATAATGTGTTTCACCAATCACCCAACAATATATCCGAGATATTAATATTCATCGTATCGGGATCTCTACAAATTTTATTTAATCACAAAAACTAGTCTAATTAGTAATTATACTCGTAGAAAATACTATACTGAATATTTAAAAAAATCTTAATTCAGAAAATGAATGTCATAATATTATGAAGAATGAAAACGTAATGCAATCTTTTCAGTGATTTACACGTTTTTGTACCCGCATACCCACCCAATATTCATTGATACGTCAAATGTGAACTTTGAACAGTTTGTTCTTCTTCTTATATAATAATTTATGGGTCATCGTCAATGCAATCGTTCCTATTTTCAGACGTGCATACAAGGGTGGGGGGGGGGGGTCAGGTCCAGACCCCCCCAGTAATGAAAAAAAATACAAATTATTTAGGTAAATAGCATATTAGTTGTTCTTATTCTTTATTATGACCTCATGGCTGAGGATCTTGACTAGGATGATTTGGCTGTCAAATATCATGTCCGAAAACTTGTACGTATACAGTTCATCGTATCACACTTCACCGATAAATGTTGTATCAGAAATATATGACCGTATATTAAAGACCGTCCAACGTCTTTGGGTCGTATAGTACTGACATAAAATGCATGTCTAAATAAAGCACGGTTCTTATCGATTTAGACTTTACAGCCAGCAGCAAACAAATTTTGAAAAAAGCCGATATACTGGATTATTTCAGCTATGAAAATTGAATTAATGTTCATATTGAATCTAATAACATTAGAGACCGTATATTATACGGTCATCTCTTTTCGATAAGAAAGCACACGGTGAACTGTGCCACGGTGAAATGTTTTACGTACAATTTACATGTAACCGTCAAAGAGCCTTCTCAATGGGTTTCTCTACTCCTCTCACTCTCACTTGAAGACCCGCTGCACTAATAAATTGATGCAAATATCTGGGGCATCCAATGTTTGCTTCAATATTCTAATGTCGGCATGTCTACAATACAAGACATCCCGAATGACACAAATGGATACTAACGATCATAATAACTATGACTGTGAACGGCTTTCACATCAAAACTCGCCCTTGTGCCATCTAGCCATAAATCAAACCTTCTAGGAATGTCGCTCCAATGTTACATAATATGAAGACCGCGCACATAGGCACCTAGCGAAAGTCGCATGTGACCTCTCGAAATGTGATATATTGGGATGCGGCGAACGGCGAGCCGGTATAGGAATGACCAATTCGTAGGCGCATGCGATTTGTTGCTAGCAGCACTAGGTGTTTTTTTTTCAAACTAAAAAGTCGCATTCCACCAATGTGCGGAGGTGCATTTGGCTACATGTGTTTTGTGAATAACGATGACGCCACATCGACGTATTCGACCCGTTGCAGATGAGACGAGTTCTGATGTGCGAGCCGGCTTAAGCCGTGCGCATTCGATAGCCATTTGTGGATGCGACATCTTGCAATAACACGTAGATGAACATCTTTAGTTATACCTGCTGGTCAAGTGTTGATGAATGAATTGCAAGGCTCAATAGTGCGGTATTCTGCAGTTGTAGGTTAGTAGAGGGTGAATGAGGAAGTCAATGGTACCTGTTAGATTTGTTAATCCAATCCCCTTCTGCCGCCTTAAAAATCAATGAAAAGATGTTATGGATATTTTTTTCAAAATAAACCTCTTCCCAAACCATAAACATTACTGTGTGCATGTCTGAATAATATATTGACTGCATCACAGAATCATTAGCTTTAGCTTAATTACACTATTCATACAGATTGTTACAATGAGCTCTTCACGTAGGCATCCTTCAGCTGAATGCAGAACTATTCTAACTTACAATTAAAATTTTGAGGAGAGAGTTTTTTTAAACAACAATTATTTATTATCTTTATGGATTAATACGCATCCAGCGCTTGAAATGGATAATTTTACGAACCGGAGCGCTTGACAATTATTCGAAAATACTAACATATTATACATGTAATAATTTTATAAAATATATAAAAATAACTAAATGTATTAGATTTTTTTGTTATATACCTACCAAACTCAGACGGGCATATGGGATTGTGGCATGCTAGATTGGGGGATAATATTGTCGGCGCCGCAAACGAAAATTGAGGTTTACGTCACGTCATAAACGTTATTTTTTAACCATCCAATAAGCTTCGTATAAACCTTTTAAAATATATTTAAAATAAATAATCATATAACTTTTAATAATTCACGAATAGGAATGCAATATTTTAGTTTTCCACGAGACGGAGCGATAATGTTGGGGATTTCACGAACAGGAGCTGCGCTCCGGTGCGTTCCAGTCCATTTCGAGCGCTGAACGCATCATATTTTAGTACGATTATTGATGAAAAAATGTGCATATACTTATCTATATAAATAATAAATAACTGAAGTAGGCTGTTTCAAAAATATCTTCTGCAAAACATTTCAAATGTGAGTTAGAATAGTTAATACGGTTGATCTTTTATTGAATACAGAGTTAAGGAAGGAACATAATAATATATCCGAGATACCGTAGTTTGCCAATATTAATATTATGCAAAACTTGATGGTCCTTTCCGAGATAAGTTTTATCAACTAAATAATAACCAAAAAAAAATAAAAAAAAATGTTTACGTTGTCAATCATATTTTTTATTTAAATCGCACATAATTTATTAAAAATAAAACACATAATTAGTTAAAAGACAATAATTATTACAAACAAACATATTCAATATTATTTATTATAAGTAGCTAGTACGGAATATATGTTTAATTTTGGCTTTAAAACACAATATTGTACAATAAATATTTCTCAAACAATTATTATTATTTAAAGAACACTTCAGATAATATTATGACACTACTAATTAATCCAGTATGCTTTTTTTATAGTACAGTGAATTATTTTTAATCTTTGGTAATCTAGCCGTGTATGACTGTTTTTATACAACAAATCCTGAAAAAAGAAAAAAAAATACAAATATTTAAATTTTCAAATACGATTATTAATAGAATATTTTATTACGATAATACACTGATCGAATAAAATGAATATACAGTAGGTATTAGTAATTACCAGTTCGATTAATTAATTTATTGCGTATTCTGTGAATTGACAAGAGTGTTTTTATTTTTACAGTGCAAAAGTATTATACAGGATATACGTGTGTTCACGGCTTAACCTTACAATAAATAAACATAAATTAAATACTAACAAAATAAGTGAATATATAACATACAACGTTTTTATCCACCTTGTTGATTCAAAAGTTAACACAATTCAAACACATCGAAATATAAATATTGAAAAAACCAATCATAAATAATTTATAAAAAATGTCCATTTTCGCGTCTCGAAATCTTGGAGTTATTTTTTTAAGAATAATAGCTATTCGTCCAAGATATTGTAATTTTGCACTGGATCAAAACGGGTGCCGGACGAAATCCCAAAGGCCAAAATCCCGAAGGCCGAAATCCCGAATAATAAAACAATACAAACAGTAATAATTGCGCAATCTTAACACTTATCTTGAATTGCGTAAATTTTACAGACGAGAGACAGAAAGACAAAAACCCATTTTTTATACAAAAAAATGGTTTGTTGTCTCTCTTGTAAAATTTGCGCAATTCAAGAAAAGTGTTAAGATTGCGCAATTATTGCTGTTTGTATTGATTTATTTTTCGGCATTTCGGCCTTCGGCATTTCAGCGTTCGGGATTTCGGTATTCGGGATTTCGGCTTTCGGGATTTCGGCAATTCGGGATTTCAGCATTCGGGATTTCGGCCTTCGGGATTTCGACCCAAACCCGATCAAAACATATTTAAAAAAAATGTGCATGTGAGACAATTAAAAAAGATTTTTCCAAAGATGGTGAACCATAACTACTGAACATAGACCAAACCTACATAAACTACACTGCAATTTTCCCATTATATAAGCTAAAAATAGTATAGCTACGGGCCGTAAATTACCCATGCCTGGCTTAAAATGGTGTAATTGAATTGCGAGAATTAAATAGGTACCTAAACACTCTGCTTCACCGTGGCAAGGGTGGAAATAGGCTGTGGAGATCCGACAAAAATTGTGCACAACTTGTCAGTAATTTCATTAAACAAACACTACAAATTACAGATGATGATGGTCTACAATTGTACATAGGTACTTTTAGGTATACACCCACGATGGCCACACGGCTTAAGCGTTGGCATATAGCGTCGTGGGTCTCAGGTTCGAATCTTGGGTCTGGGAAGTACGCATATAATATGGTCTGGTTTTGGAAGAGTTTAATAGAATTTTCATAATTAACCAATACAGTTAATGAAAACAAATAAGTATGACTGACAAAGTGTGCACAATTTTGTTGAATCTTCACAGCCTACCTCTACTCTTCGCCACTGCTATTTTGTTTAGTTTGTAGTTATTTAGTTTAGTTTTACCGATAAAATGTATATAGTACCTATTCAAACTTTTTTCTTGAAAACTGCGATATTAATATAATCTCGTATGAAGACAAGTTGCTTTTAAAAAAAAATAGTAGATGGCGTTTGGTAATAAAAACAATAAAAATATTAATAATTCTTATTTTAAATTGGACTAAAATACATTCAGTGGTGTCGCAGAATAAATACATACAATTGACATACTGTTGGTAACAGATCCTTTCATTATTTCGACTAGACGTCTACAAATCTTTGAATTATATGTACAATTTAAATACTTATCTATTATTTGGATAAATATTTTTATAACTACTGGCAAACATTTTATTTTGGTATACATAATTTTTAATTATCAAATTTGAAAACTAAAGTAAGCGTTTTACTCTTAAAAATTATGAAAAATAATTTATATATTATTACAAACATATTAAGCTTTGGTTAAAGTACATGATGTATTTAAAAAAATGTAAAAATTGTTTTTAATAACAACATAGGTAAATAAGGCACGCACTTAATCAATATGGACATAGTATGGCTTATAATATTATAAAATAGATTTGTACATAATATTTTTATTAAGTAAAACTTATAACTTAAACATTATAAAAGTTAAGGACGGATTAGAATTGGGGATTGAATTTTTCATGATTATGTTTGTTATTATGATGATTATTATGACGATGTTTACAACTGTTTATTTCAATTTAATTGTCTTTTCGATTTAAAATATTATTTTTGTTTTTGTAAGTTTTTGTAATACTAAAAGTAAGATTAGGTTTTTCAATTATGTAACTATAAAATCAAAATTAAATATGCTCTGTACCTGGTACCTAGCCAGCAGTAGCAAAGGGTGGAGGTTCTAGCCAGTGTATCGTATGAGAAACAATTATAATTTCTATAAAACGCAATTTAGAGTTTCGGTTTTTTGGTTTTAGGAATAAGCTCTGAAAGATATGATAATCGTTAAAAAATCACTCATTATTATCTACACAGTAAAATAATAAATAATATAAATTACATACTAAGGAAGTATTTACACTAAATAGTAAAAACATATAATTATATACAATGAAATAATATGTTACAGACACTGGAATGTTAAATTACATAGAGATTACAATCTTCGTGATTTTTTTAAATTTAGGAATTACGGGATAAACTTTTTTTTAGGGCCGGGATTAAAAAAAATGTCTGGAAACGACATAATTTGAATTTATAGCAACATAAATAATATGCAAGAAATTTCACATTATTTAACACTACCTTCTTGAATAATTATTATTTATTGAAATGTATCATAACTATATTTCTTTCCGATCCCATGAATTCTAAAAATCGGGAGGTAAATGGTAATGTAAAATATTAATATATTTTCATTTAACTGCTTGCAGCGTTTATAAAATGTCATTTCTTTGATCATATGAAAATTAATGAGATTGCAAACCCTAACACATACATCGATTATTGTAAGTACACAACATATTTAACTGATTATTTGTGAATTGTACTATGATGCTTTATTAAAATTATCATCAAAATTATCTAACGTAGTAAAACACGAAGTATGAAAACCAATAACTAATTACTAAAGAAATAATAAGATTGAACTATGTCAAGGAAATGTATACTTTAACAACTGCTCGTGACGTGCCCTTCGCGCAGCCCTCCGACGCCGAGCAACGGTGGGACGCCCATCCGTAATCCGGCGACGCCCGTGACGCTTCCGGCGTCGTTTCCGTAAAAGTGGTGGTACTGCCGCGACGCGTGGATAATTGACGAAGGTGCCGCGTCAGGATGCTGTGATTCTCGGTGCCTTCGAAGGTCTACCTTTCGCTGGAAGGCTTTCTCGCAAAGACCACATGTGAAGGGTTTGTACCCGGTGTGCTTGCGCATGTGCGTGATGAGGTTTGAGCTTTGGCTGAAAGCTTTTGAGCACACTACGCATTTGTGGGGCTTTTCACCTGAGAAAAAAATAGAAAAAATACAACGTTAATATAATTTTTAAACAGTAATTTTGATTATTATAACCCATTTTCTAAAACGTCACCATAAGTGACATTTTGCGTTTTAATATACCTAAACAAATAAACAATTTTATAAATCATTATTGACTCAAAAGATTGATTGTTTTTAAAATCATAGACATTAATAATTATATTGTATTTATTAAGTACCTAGAGAAGGATTTATAACGATTTTTAGGCAAATTAATTAATAGTTTTACTGATCACATTCTTATAGACATATTCAATTTAATATGTGAAAATTGTTGTTTATCTGTATTAAAAAAAATCAAAGCCTATTTGTTAATTCAATATTTGAAGCCTCACTATTTTAAAATCACCCGCTATTTTGATTTCACATAATAATATATCACTAATACAGGAAAAACAATACAAAATGTTTTAGAAAGCAACCAAATATAACCTAAGTTATTAATGGTGGCGAGGCTTTAATTATTAAGATTTGTTTCTCGTATTCTATCCTAAATACGTCGTAGAGAACTGATATAAGAGTAAATAATAAAGTGCGGAAATATTGTGAAAAAGCTTACATAATAATAATAAAAGTTTCTTCAAAAATAATCCATTTTTGTTTATATCATGTTATTTTATTATTATCAATTTTCACGTAAATAAGCAGTTACCCCGAATAGTAGTAAGATTAAATAATTAATCAGAAAGAAAGTTTGTTCGTGTTCTCAAATCTCTTATTCCTTCACTTAGCACGAACTGTGAAACTTTCAACAATATAAAACAAAACTTTGGACAAAAAACAAATCCACGCCATCTATAAAAGTTGTCACCCCAATCATTATCTATTAACTAAACTGTTTTGATAAAATATTCAAATCAGAACTAGAAAACTAATCCTTCATCGACTCCAGGGATCTTGAAGCTTTATATATGTGGTTCATTTAATAGGATTAATTTTGGGATTATTATTTTATCTCACGTTGGCTGTTATATTTTTTATATGTGTTTTTGATCCAGTGCACTAACTCAATGGGTTGGACGAGTGGCTAATAACTGTTTATGATCAAAAGTAATCTGTCAATATAACCTCCAATCGGTGGATGCCAACGGCGTATCTCAAGGCACACGTCACGGTGACGTAAAGCACTTGCAATTATTTAGATTTGGTATTGTCGTAGGAACAACTGTAGAATACTTATATTATCACACGCTTAAAGCTGTTTTTTTTTAATAGCTCGCAAGAGATGAGCAAAGTAAAATAATTAAAAGAATATTAAAAAAAATATTTTAAGCATTTTCTATTTAGTAAAAATGCCTTTGCAGTAACTGACTTGATATGCCTGAGAGTTGGTTGGGGCGATTTGAAAAGCTTTTTGCTTACTACACATATTAGAACACTTCCAGAGAATGTAGTGATTATTATTCTGTGGTTTCTAGTCTCAGATACATGTAGATTGATTTACATGACGAAGATGAAAAATTTTGCAGGGAAGCTGCAACGAGTCAAGAATTGAATTGTTTCAAAAGTAATTGAATATACTTTTAGATAATAATATATAAAACTGTCATAAAACAAAATATAGCATTTGATATAATAATTCACCTGTCAATTAAATAATAGTTTTAAAAGATTCTAGACCACGGACATCTGATGTGGCAAACATAACTTTATTCTTAAATTTAACACGATGACATTTACAATAATAGCATTTTATGGTACGAGTATTAATTTATAATGTGTGTGGTCACTAAATATTATAAAATTGAAAAAAAACTAGATATCATAATGACATATACGTTTTTGCTACAAATCCTACCAAATATATATATATATATATATATATATGATAAGCTCGCAAACATATGTATTTTTTGTTGTAATTTCTGACTAAATAGGTAGGTAATGGAGTTTTTACCTACTTTATTGTATTGATTTACTATATAAGTTAGAGTTAAGGGTGTTCGTTGTCAGTGTTTATTTGCCTTTGGTGAGTGTACACGACGCCTGAAGATGCCGAAAGGCGAAACCCGGGTTGCAAAAAACGACTTAAATGGAATAGTACAGAGCTTGAATCCATTAGAATTTATATCCCAATTTATTAATTTTCATCTTTCACACAACAAAATGTTTTACGATAAAATTATAATGAATACGAATTTTGTGTGAATATAAAACTATCTCATCCGGAAATGTATACGTATGCAGTTGGTGAGATATTGTATTGGAATTAAATGACCGTGTAGTATTGAGATCAAATAAAATATTTGAAAAATACGTAATAAATCTACCGAAATACACAATATGTAAGACAGAAGAAATTGTGTAGGTAAATAAATTATAAATACAATCATTTCTTATAATTTATATATAATACTGGAAGTTGCTCATAAGTATCAAGTTGTACGTATCAAAAAATATGTATTAGTATTGGTCTGCAATGCTCCACGACAACGCGTATTTTTTTCGTTCTGAATGCTATATGACCATCTCTTTCTGGTAAGGCAGCTCGCGGTGAATTGTGCTACGGCAAAATGTAACACGTATAACGTACCTACAATGTTAATAATAGTTGTTTAGGTAACTTGTATTTCTATAAAGCAGATGAGGCGTGAGAATCACGGAAGGGTAGAGACAGACAAATTGATACGTATAATATGAAAATGTAGGGAAAAATAAAACAGTTTTAAATTGTATCTAAAAATCGTAGTGTGATCGAGCAAAGGGACAAGTTTTATCCATTGCAATAATGTACTTTGTGTGAATAAAATAGCAATAATCGAAGGGGCTAACTTTTCCTTTGAATTGTTTATGATGCAACTCGGACCGTTGAAAAATCTATTTCTCGTGTCGTCAAATCACGAGAAATTTAAAATTCCACTCGATACTGTCGGACAATTTGAATTGAAGTGAATATTAAAAGGTTACATACATATGACGCGATATTATATAGGTGTCATAAATATTTTTGTAACTACGTAAAGGTACCAATTATAATATTATCGTCACTGTTGGACAGGCCAATTGGCGTAACCCTCTCTTTTCACCAAAGTGACATTTTGATGGCAATGGACTTATTGCATACTCTTTCTTACACGAACTGGCCAAGTATCATAAATCCCAAAAATATATTTCATATCAAAATAATTCAAAACTATTTTTAAGCCATTTGTAACTTGACAAAAAATATTCCAGCCAAATGCTGTAATCCTTTAAACACAAGGGACTGGTGTGTCAATAAAAGAAAATTCTCAATATGTAATAAAATAATAATTAAATATTACATAAAATAATAAGTAAATCCGATGCCCACAGTTTTTTTCACTTCCTGAACAATTTGATATTTGAGAGTTATGCCAATTGGCCTGTACAGTGACGTTATGATATGTATAAAATTATAAAATTTATGATTTAATGGCATAATTTTAGATACTTATTTTATAAATATAAGAATATTTTGTATTTATTATGGTTTGGTTAGGCAGGGTTTAATTAATTAGCACCGTCTGCTATCTGTATTATTAGTTTAATAATAACAAATAAGTATGTCGTCTGTCAAAGTTTAGTGTGCAAAATTTATGTCAGATCTCCACAGCCTACCTCCATTCTTCGTCACTAGTATATAATAATATATATTTTTATTTTTAATACTACAACAAGTCATGCGGCCTAATGACAGTGGTGTAGAGATACAGTTATGTAGTAGTAGAAGTGAAATAATCATTGTGTATCACTTCTTTAGCACCGGTGTATCGTTTTAAAGTATCTGTGTACATGATAAGTAGGCGAGAAGGTAGTTGAAAGTTTATGAAGTGTTAAACTACATAATATTAAATGGTATCATTGGTTCTGTCTATACTATATATCTATGTAGGTAAGAGAAATTCAAAAACTACGAATAACGTAATGTGGCATGGAAAGGTGCTTCTTGAGTATAACGCGGAAAGAGCACAAAAGAGACCAATGCAAAAGAATTTAAGAGAAAAGCGCATGACGTGACAGAGTTCGATAAAATAGTGGTTAGTTATACACATTGATGTATTGGCGAGAATATAACCGCTGCATAAATGCAGACATATAATGTAGAACCCAAAGGCCATAATACAACAATTTTGCATTAACACCCGTTCATGGAAACAAGAGATATTAGGACAAACCAATGGGGAAGCTATTTCAGTAGTGAATCGTCTTCGACTGATGATAATAATGATACATATAAAGTTAAATCATTGTAAGGTTTGTAAAAAATGCACACGGTTTGATAATTATCATTGTAGCTTGGGAAATACAAAAAAAAATGACAGTAAACGAGGAAAGATGAATTCCATTATTGCCGGCACGCGACACACACGCGTTAAAGCAGGAAGGAAGTGGGCTTCAGAGCGTGCCGCACTTCCGTTATAATTACTAGAAAATGAAAAACTAATAAAATATTTAAAATGCAATTTAAGATAAATTACTGACCATTTGATTACAATTATAACATAGCGATCAATAGATTAATAATTTTTTTTAAAGAGGGTTGGTAATATTAATTGCACAGGTAAAAGATGTATTATTAATGCAATATGAGTCGATAAGCAAACGACGGAATACGATAGAATACTTGAATGGAAACGGTGTTTTCAATTTCATTAAGTCGGTACCAAGGCACCTAGCGGAATAATACGAAGCTTGCGATTTGAGACATTTTTATTTAAACAGTGTTAATTATTAATATTATGTATCTGAAAATATTAAAAAGAAAAATATTATATATAAAGATAAACTTACAATTGTAAAAAATGTAATAAAATGTGAATTTATTGAATTGGACCCTATCTTATCATTGATTTATATTTTATGGTCATATTTATTATTAAAATTTACTTTATTAAGTTTACTAAGGATCGCCTAAGAGATTTTTCACTAATTCATAGTTTTATTATTTTATTGCAACGTTTTTCATAGGTCGTATTCTTATTTGTCCGGTGGTTGTTTGTCCGGTACAAATTTTGCAATCGATTTTTAACTAACTTCCCGACTAGCTAGACATTTGAAACTTTTAGAATATATCAGAACACGGTGCCAATGTATTTTTTAATACTTTTAGCCATCTTTAAGTAGAGTTGAATTCATTTTCAGTTTATTCTGTTTTGTATGAAAAGTTATTTCGAAACCATTATTGGTTGCAAGAGGGGTCCTAGCAACTAAATTATTAAATAATATACACGTGCGTTACTATGGAAATCAATATGAAATGACATTTCATTATTCAGATTATTATATATTTTAGATTATTATTTCTATCAAGTACATTTTTTTTGATCGTTTAAGCTAGTCAAGTTTAAAATTTAAAAACGTTTTATATAAAAAGTTCTTTTTATCTTGTAATTATTTTATATTTATTTAACAAAACCTCTTTATTTATAAAAAATATAAATGTGTATACCTAACTTGAAATCCTTAACTTGAAATGTGTACCTACCTATAATAATTTACATTTTATGCGGAAGTAAAATTATTATAGGACAATACTATAATTAATATTCGTCAGAAGAAGTGTAGTCAAAAATAGACGCAAAATACTTAGTGAGAATATATATATATGGCGATGGACTTAGAAAGGCCTTAACCAATCAATGAATCGATTCATTATTATAATATGGTTGGTGGCACTGATTCTCATATACTATGCACTATGCAAATATATACGATAATATTAAAAAAAAATATTACGATACTTCACTTACCCTTTTTAAAATAATGCGATATCTGAATGTAATCATTAAGTGACAACTAGTCAGGTACTTTCTATGACAGTAAATCTAATTTTATGCCATCCGGTGGACAGGAAAGTAATTTGTTTGTCGCGAGGTTTGCGGGTGACATTGTCGTTCATAAAAATATAGTACGGACGTCTCACGAAATGAAAATTGACGCATCACCCCAAATTCTAATTCCGTCAAATTAGGCGTCCTTCAGCTGAGCGTCGGCGTCACGACGCGCCATTTCCCACAGAGGGTGGCGTTACTACTACAACGAATAACAAAATAAATAATATTTCCTTAGTCAATCGTATTTATCAAATATTTTAAAAAATGTCGTTAGACGGAGACTGGATATTTTGATTATTTTTTTACGAGTTAGTTATAATAATGATGGATATTGAACCCTTACTCTGGATCAAACACCATTTCAATTCTGGCAGACATGGGAGTTAAACCTGCACCATGGTTTTAAAAATAGATAAATTAGCACTACTCTAGCAGCGTAAACATAATTTAGGCATGTATTTTCAAAGTGAACTTATTCCACTCCAATTTTTTTTTTGGCAAAAGCCAAAAAACTGTTTACGGTGTTGATGTTACATAATAAGTTTTATTGTATTAGAATAAGTAACTTTTGTAACTAACCCCGATTTTGAAGTTGATTTTTCTACTGGATTTAATGTTTATTAGGTTCTTCTATACAAAAAAGACTTGTTCAAAATTTTATCCTTTAAATTCTGGCATTCATAACTCATTTTCGTCAAGTAGTGGAATAGGTTCACTTTAAAAGTACACCCCTCAATAATTAATGACTAATCCAACAGAATTATTGTTTGACTGATAATGCATAAATATGCAATAACACATATATTATAAATATAAGATTATATCTAAATGTTATTTTGATACCTATATATATTATTATATTGAGTAAAACATAAAATTGTTTTTTTTAAATTTATTAAGCCTGAGATATATTAATTATATACCCAACAAAGTGGTATTCTATTTCATAGAATGTTTGCACTTTACTTTTGAGTAAGAATACGTAAATAGATTTTTGAGCTGTTAAGAAATAATGTGAAAAAGATACTACTTAAATCAAACCAAAGAACTACACTTATTTAAGTGTCGAGTATTATTATGTATTTTGTACCCATCTCAATTTGACAATATAAAAAAGAATTAATTTGAACTATCGTTTTATATACTTAAATACTAATGTCTTTGCTTTACTATAACAAGAAATTTTAATAAGTTGAAAATTTTGACTTATGTAGTTTATTAGACCTGTACTGATATTAAAATGGTTTTATTTGTCATATTTTAAAATACAGTGACTAATGATTGAAAAAAATCCATTTTCAGAAAGTTTGTATTAGATTGAAATCTTATTAATTTATAATCCAATATTTTGTGAGAAAACATATTATTTTATAATGCAATAACATGACATTGTATTCTGATAAAAAATGTTCACTTGAGTGATTAGATGTAATGTAAAAAGGCAATTATTGTCAGCATAAAATAAATAAGGCAGTGTTTGTCCCTTCTAATTAAAAAATCCTTTTTGTGATTAGTATTCTTTGTGTGCCGAGAAACAAACACCCCATTTTTGTAATTTGATTGTGGCGATAAATCCAAAATGATAAAACGATCATGTACTTTATGATATTTGAGGTGTCCAAACCAACATTCACGTGTCATGTCCCATTTCATTCATTAGTCGACATAACAAACCCCATTAGCGGCAAATGAAAGCATTTAAAGTAATAGTTCCACTAATATCATGACCATTTACAAATAGCCCAAATTCATTTTAGGAATGTTTTAATATTATCATTGTGACATTTTTAAAAAGGTTAAAACAACAGTTTAGTCTAATGAAGATGTCCCATATGTCATTAATTTTTAGTACAAAATTAATGTTTAAATAAAACTGTTTTTAGAAATGCCAAAAAACAAAACGAATATAAATTAATAACTGATTACCCTACATGTATTAAACTGTCTAATACGAGTATTATACAGAATTTCAGTTATAATGATTATAATATAACAGTTCTAACTCTAGTTATTAAATATATTAGTTAAAGTCGATTTAGTTCGTTTGTTTAGTTTTATTATGTTCACGTATTTACAGACTATTCAGAAATAAAAGGTTTGCTCTCCAGTTCAAACAAAATAGTTATCCCGTTGCGTTAAAATGTACCTGCAAATATTTTTTTTTAAATCTGTGGCGATGATGTGACAACTAATTAAAAAAATACTATTAATTATTCTAATGGATTTAAGTTTTGGAAATAATAAAAAAAAAACAAAAAGTAGAATGTAAGAATATTAATTTGTTAAACTAATATAACTTTTTATAGACTGATATTCTTGATAATATATCTCATTAGTTAACTCCCAATTTATGTTGTCATTGTTTTACCAGTATTTATGATTTTACAACTCTTGAATGTAGTATTAGATTCTAATACTACATTCAAGAGTTGTAAAGTGGTCTAATAATTAGAATGTAGTGTGATTGATTATTAACTAATGATCTATTATCAGGGTTTTGACAATGCCTTAAATAATGAATAAGCCTTTTGATTGTATTATTAGTGATATGGGTTTTTTACAAACACTTAAACTATTCATAATTTTTTGGTTATTTTTTTTGTGATTCTTGTCTTAATACTCGTACGTAGGTGATAAAGTTTTTACGTTCTTCCGAAGTTAAAATATGGAAAATATTCTTAATAATATTGATTTTTTATGAAAGTATACAGGGATATCTGTTAGTTTTGTTTCACTTACAAAAAATCCAACAAAGATTTGAGAAATAAAATACTACGCAAATTTTCCGTTTTTACCTTCTTCTTCTTGCCGAAAGGCGAAATCCGGGTCGAAATACGACTCAAATGGTATAGTACACAACTTAAATCCATTAGAATTAAAATTCCATCAAGTAACCTCAGTCCAGAGTATTACTATTATTCTACTTATTGTTCGGTTTATAATATATAATATAATTTAAAATATCCTAAGAGAAAGAAAATTTCTTAAATTGATTTGGATTCGATGAACCATCATTTGTTTGACGGTCGACTGATCTAAACCTGTTAAGCATCCAATCCAAGTGAACTCCGATTATTTACAAGAAGTCGACTTTTTGAAAATATAATCGAATGGAATTTGATGGAAAATGACGTTGGGAAGTAACTACAATCAAAAATGTAGAAGAAGAAGCTTTTTATATGTTTATGTAGTTGTATGTATATGAAAATGAAGTAAAATAAAATATATCAGCTATATTTATATACGTAATGATTAAAATAATATGAATTACATTAAAAAAACTCTTTAAACTTTTTAAATTTGTAGTAGTATTTACATATGTATTTTAAGATTTATTCCCAAGGTCTAATTATAAAAATAAACATTTTTTATACAATATCTTCATTGATAAACTCCCCAAATGATCGAGCAATAACATGTTGGCTTAGAATGTCGTGGATCCCCGGATCGAATCCCAGGTCTGACAAAATTCTTCTGAGAAATATATAACTCCTGAAATAAATCTTTTTGAAAAAATACGACACCCAGTAAGATTCAAAGAGCTGCGCCTTCCGGGATTTGTGCCTATGTGCCTTACGATTAAACTGTACATGTTTTATCTGCTTGCGAATATCATATTTTTTAATTCAAAAAGCTTTTTTTCTCGTGGTTAAACATTTCTTAGAAGTGTTTTAAAATTATGTAACTATGTTCAATAAAAGAATATTACATTCTGAAATTTTGTGAATTATTTGTTAAATAAAAAAATAGTTTATATACAATAAATTTGTATCTTGATATCTGTAGCGCATGAGAGATATAAATGTAAATGTGTATGAGATAGCGAGACAGGGAGAAGACGTAATAAAAGGCGTATAAAAATGAGAGAAAACATATTATACGAGAACGGAAATTCTAAATTTGAAAAATAAACTAACACGTAAATAAAGGAAACGTGTCAATCGGATCGTAAGGGAAGATAAATGATGGGTTAACCTTATCATAGACTGATACTCACAGTACAGTACTAGCATATTGACACATATTAGAGAAGATTAAATCGAATATATTGAAAAGAATCTTACCGGTATGAATATACGTATGTTTCTTCATGTCTGACTTCTGATGGAATCTCTTTCCGCAATATTGGCAGGGGTAAGGTCTGGTGTCCGAATGAATGAGCAGGTGGGTTGACAGAGTGCTGGACCTCTTAAAGGCTTTCCCACACTGCTTGCACTGTTGAATAAAGCAAATACACACCTAGTTAACAATAAGATCATGTAATAAATCACTAAAATTATTATGCTTTTAACATTTTAAAAGTACCTACTTACCATGAATAAATCTAAATCATAGTGCTACAGCTAGGAATTAGTAGTTTTAACTAATGGCTGATTAAAGTTTTGTCTCACCCATACTGACTCATAGAAAAGTGACAGAAACATCTGCCCTACTAGGACAACTAGTAATTTTTTCGAGTTGTAATTTTGTGGAACTAAAGATGAGCGATATACGAATATAATGGCTATTATAACTCAAAACTTGAAATTTTTGACTATCGTATTATGGAACCGAACCATCGATAAGTATAATACACGTATGTGAAACTCTTTATTTATTTAACTTTCAATTATATATTAACGAAAAAAATCCATTTAAATTGCATAATATGTTTAGTTGCATTGTTATATATAATTTTTCATTACAATTAATTAGCAGTCTTCATATTAACACTATTAATAAATTTAGTAAACATAATATAATAACAATAATATATGGGTATCCTTTAAATTCATCAGTGATTATTATTTCTCTAACTAAACCAATTTCCTAATTTTATGTTTGTGATTCTGATTTTGGCTCTACAAACTGGTACCTACGGAATCTTGACCGTTTCATAAATGACTTTTTTTTTAGAAAAAATGATAATTAACCATACAACTTTAGATCTTAAATACAGGCTGTAAAGTAGACGTATCCTTAAAACCAATGACCCACGGCTTTGAAAGTGGATACTTAATGCATCAATGATATATCTTACTATCATTTATACTTTTATTATTATTTATGCTGTTCTTATTTTTGTACTACACAGTTGTTAAGTTTTCATATAAATATTGGAATAATAGTTAAGAATTTTTGTAGATGCATAGAATGTGAGTTAAATAATATAATAGTTAGGTATGTGATAAGTTGACAAATTAGCATTTAAACATCTTCCTGTTGTTTTATTATTGTAACAATTCTATTTTTAAAATAATTATTATGACATTTTAATTAATCTATAACACTTTATAAATATAATACAATTACAGAATTCAATAACTAACAGAGCTTTAAACAAAATTGATTTACCATCAATAAGTATCAGTTGACAAGAGGTACCTTTCTACTTATTATTCAACGCTACGTCACATAAATACCCGATAGTGATATGCCGCGTCGTAATGAACAAATTGCATGGCAAAGAAAGGGTTGACAGAAGCCCATATAATATTAATGCCGCGTAAATAAGTTAGTAGGGATGGGACGGCAAAGTATCGAATGACTAATATTTTTCTTGTACTCAGTTCACTTTAAAGAACGCCTCTTGCGTTTAAAAATGTCTGGAGAATTCGAGGGATACGTTATCTTTTCATACTAAATATTGTATTTTTATAATATGATTATCTATTGTAGTGGATGGAAGATACCTGAGAAAGCTAACCTGGGTGGCTTTAGTCTATGCACTATGTCTAAAATTGGCATACTTTGGCTATATTTTTTATATTAGTATAATTTTGTGCATAATATATGGAAAGGTATAATATGTTAACAATAGCCTAGGTTCTTAACTGGCAAACTTCGTAAGTTGCTGACTGTCTAAGGTGTTGGGGATCTGATATGACTGATCAAGAATAGGAAAGTGTACCACAATTTAGTCGCCTAACTCCCATAGAAGATGCTACCAAAAGAAGAAGGCATATTATTACTATTTTTGCTATGCTACGAGTATGTACATACGACAAGTCTATTCTAGGAAATAATTTTTAAATTATTATGCGTGTATAGAATATGAAAATATTTTTAACTGATATTATTATTATATTGATTATACATTCTGATTTGAACGGAAAAGACTTTAACGATTTAAAGAATTATTATTTGGTACCTACATATTTTTCAGTCAAATTATTTTAGAAAAAAAATATGGCAAGTACATTTATATTTTTTATAATTTTACATTTTACAAAAAATAAAGCATCGAAGGTTTACAGCATAGTTCTAATTAAAAAAAAATACATTATGACAAGAAAATGATGAAAGAAAATAAACGACAATAGCGTTTCTGTCAGTTTCTAAAAAATATACGTGCATAATTTATATTGTGGTGGTTCCTTGAAATAACGGGAAACATTTTGCCAAGTACTAAAAATATTTATTTGAAGACCATTCGGATGAAATTCGTTAAATTATTAATAAGAGAAACAATACTTTTATATACGCAAATATTTTTTGAAAGTAGTTAAAAATACAAAGACAAGCTTTTTATGTTGTCTTAGATGAGACACGTTACTAAATTATAGATGCCAGCATAAAGTTTCCAATCTTCGTTTCATTCAGGATTTAAATATTGTTTCGTGCATCCTTGACTAGGTTTTCCACATAGTAAAAAAATATATCTACATTTCTTTCATACATATTCATGCTAAATTCCGGACTATTTATAAGTAAGCAGTGATATACTAATCAGGTATCCCTCAGAAATACGGAATGAGTGGTTATTATGGCAGCATATAATTAAAAAGTAATCAAATCATTTTCTAGTATCTGAAATAATTTATATTTCCTACCGGGAATAGTTAGAAGGATATATCACGGTCATATAATACTTATTTCACATGGAAAATTTTGAAGGCTCATAAATAATAATTATATTATATTAATATAATTGTCACATTCTGACATAATAACAACATTAGTTTTACCATAGATGTCATTAAAATTATAGCCTTAAAACCATATTATACTTGTACTTATATCATTACTTATATAACTCCTTATATATTATTAAGTATATATTTTTTTCACTACAAATATAATAAATAATTTTTGGTACCCGGGGGTGCCAATTATTGTAATTATTATTTAAATAAATGAAAGCAATAAAAATCCAGTGCGTTTATGGTTACAATGAAAGGTTTTTATTCTCCGATGGCTGTTGTCTTTTCAAACCTTCGTACTGTCCTTCCCTTATTGCAAAAATTACGTACGAAACTGGTCAAGTTTTGAATAATAATAAAGAACACATTTATTTTCCTACGTGCAAAGGCTAACTGTTATGGACACCGTGAAAAAATCTTTATAATACATACCGACAATAAGGGACCCGCGTTAGAAAAAAAGTTTTAAAACCACCGATTTAAGATAAATGCGTTTATTGTAAGTCTTATATCTGACGTAGATAATTACTTCCTTTTAAAGACTGATATATTTTTTAATTTTTCATCACTTTTCATTACATTGATAATTCATGATAGCGTGTTGAAAATTCCTTCACACATTTTAGATATAAAAATTTAATTTGATTGACAAAACGTGGCTATAGGAGAAGTATAGGTACGGATATAGTTAAAAAAAAAAGACAGGGGTCAACCTAAAATGCAGATAATTTTTTTTTATTTCAATTAATCCCTCTCTAAACGAAACCATGCTAGAAAAAAATATTATTCTGTCTATAAAATATCTTAAATAATAACGATTAAATAATTTAATGGCATACTTTTTGATAGTTTATAGATAGAAGATTTTTTAATCTTATATTATACTCTGTTATGGTTTGCTTTAGGCAGGGGTTAATCAAATTTTAAAAACTAACCAATACCATCTACAATTTGTATTCTTAGTTCAATGGTAAAAAATAATAAGTATGACTGGCAAAGCTTAGTGTGCACTATTTATGTCGGATATTCATAGCCACCCTCCACCTTTCCCTACTCTTATAATATTATGATGTAGTTTAAAAGTTAGGAGAGGTCTTTATTTTGCTATGTACGTATTTTGTCGACTTGTGCGCAGTCTAAACTAAATGAAAACTATGTCATTCTTGATGGTGTGAATTTGTGTGGTTCTTTCCATATCATATTAAGTCGAGATAATCAGTTGTTTAATCTCTCATGGTGAAGAAATAAAATCCGGTGATGATAATATAGCTATATGTTAAATTGTTTTAGATTGGTATTAATATATTACACTTATGCGAGAACTAGTGATAAGAGTGAAATAAAAAATGGTAATTGAAATGTGCGATGATTATATTTATAAATCAACCCATATATATTTTGAATCTAATAATTTGATAAAAATTAATACGACGGAAAAAAGAAATTAACAACATAAATAAATGTAGGTACGTGCGTATAGATGATTAAAGAATTTGGCCCACATAGTGGCATTGGGATTTTGAGTGTTTACTTTCATGCACCAATTCTCTGAATGACACTCAAAACATCTGTGTAAATCGTTATCAAAAACAAAAAGACAAAAAATGATTACGTAATGAAGCAGTTTTTAATTGAATGCACTGGTTAGTTTGCATTACGAAAAAATACGTATTAAATATTTATTAAATTACTTTAAATTGTTGGTATTTTACAACGTTTTGCTTAGCTCGTATTCTTATTTGTCCGGTGGTTCTTTGTCCGGTACAAATCTTTCAATCGATTTTAACTAACTTCCCGACTAGCTAGACATTTGAAACTTTTAGAATATATCAGAACACGTTGCCAATGCATTCTTTTAATACTTTTAGCCATCTTTAAGTAGAAGTGAATTCATTTTCAGTCAATTCTGTTTTGTATGAAAAGTTATTTCGATACCATTATTGGTTGCTAGGGGGTCCTAGCAACTAAATTATTAATATATACGTGCGTTACTATGGAAATCAATATGACATGTCAAAATGACATTTTAGTATTATTTCTATCAATTACAATTTTTTTTGATCGTTTAAACTAGTCAAGTCAAGTTTATATGATTCAACATCAAATTTAAAAACGTTGTATATGAAAAGTTCTTTTTATCTTGTAATTATTTAAATATTAAATGATTTTACATCTACCGTGTCTCTAAATGTAATATCGCCTAAAGAGACTATTGAAACATAATATTTTTAGATGTCACTATTTAACTAGTCTTGCCAATATTGTATTTTTATTGTCAGATCAAAAAAAAAAATGTTAGACATCTGGCATAAAAGATATGAAGGTATCTGACAATGATATTAATTAATATTTTTTGAGTTGGTAAACGGACTAAAAAAAATTTAAAAAAATCTAGAATTTTTCTCTTATTCTTGTGCAAAATAATATTCTTAAATACTACTTACTTCTTTCAAACGGTGGTTTCTAGATAATTTTCAGTCTATTAGCTTATTTTCGTACCTTGTTAGGGCATACTTAAGTCAAAAATAGTTGGAAATACTAGATAATATAATATTTAAACAATAATTTAACCGAAAAATTTAATTATCCCAAACCAATTTAAAGTTTCCTATCAAATATAGATAGGAAAATTTTTAACAGCCCGCGATGTTTCAATCAGAATATATAATACAAACCAATTTTCCCACAAAACTGAAATTTGTTATAATTGAGCTGTTTCAAGTTAATCACAATTTTTGTTTCGTGATTTTTGGGTAGCGTGATATAAATAATATAAAATGTCATTTCTAATTTGGTAATTATTTAATTGAGCTGTTGCCGTATCCGACTGAAACTTTTGTAGGTTAAAATATATTTTAGATTTAATTGAGGTAAGTTTTAAAACTAAGTTTAAACTATTACTTTTATGGCAAATTATTTCATTTGATTTGACGAATCTTATGATGGTAAGTCAATTTACTACTTGACGTATTTTAAATTAAATTTTACAAAATTAATATAGCATATTAGCATTTCGCTCCCAATTAGAGTACTTATATATTATGTAATCTATATGATGATATATTTATAGAAGTTTTGTTAAAGAGGGAATGCTGTTTTAGATAATATAGTCTTTCGACCAAACTATCGGGTCCTTGCATAGGATCGTTCGAATAAATAAAAAAGATCTATGTATTTTTTCCCTGCCCCACGCACATATCTTTAGAGACAAGAGGTCTAGCAACTACGTCATCGTGGATATTACATACAATTTATATGATATATATAAATTAATATCATATGATAGGTGCATTTACATTTATATAGAATGATTAGGTATATCGTGTGGCTTATTTGTTTTCTCAGAAAAATGGACCATTAAAAATCTTCGTTATTAAACACCTGCAAGTGAATAAACAGATTTATAAATTTTAATACGAATATTAATCTCAAAAATTGAATTAAAAATATGTCACAGCCAACATTACAATAATTAAAATATTAATGAATTCAATCGAGTCTACACCGAATGAAATCAGAAGCTTATAATATTTTTTTAATAATGATAATTTGACAAAGCTAATAGATATTCATGATTATAATCTTAATTGCATATCTAACATATCCATTATTTTTTTGTACGGGGAGACGCTAATAAGTACAAATATTGTGTGTTTATTCTTACGTTCGGTTAGGTTAGGTGAGGTTATGTGATATTTTGTTAAACATCTGAGAAAATATTCTAGAAAAAATACGTAATTAAGGTTTTGGTTATATAGAAAAGACAGAGAAGAAAATTCTGAAAAACATACGTGGAAAGAATGGAATAATCTAAGATCCCATACATCACATTAGCCATTTCTCTCCCAGCAGATACTTTAAATAACGAAAATTTTGCTGGGATTCATTATCTGAATAAAAACAGACCTCATGGAATAGAAGACAAAGAAAATTAAAATTTGTAATATCACCATTTACTACAATATACATACGCACATGCAGGTAACTGAGTTAATATGTATAATAATGTTTTTACAATAGCTAATAATTAATGTTCATGGAAAATGGGTGCCTACGTAGACTCTTATTACTAAAAAATATTATATTTCGTTACCTGTATTATTATATTATATTATATTGCAGTACCTATAATAAGCAATTATTAAGATTTCTTAAGGGTCGTTCATAAATGACAACTCACAAGTTTTTTTTTTTTATTTATTTACCTACTGTTTCAAATACCTAACAACAAGGTTATAATCGATGCAATATAATAAATATAACGGTAATTCGGTGTGATGTGTCTTTAATGGAAACTTGTAATTGAGTGAGATGTTTAATCTATTATGACCGGCTACTTATCGACCGCGCACTATGAAATAATATATTGAAATTATTATGAAATAATATTAATTCGTAATTTTATGAAAATGCAGATTCGTTATCTCATAACATTACGAAATGATATTATATATGGATACTGGCTGATTGTACGTGCAACATAAATATTTAATAAAGTATATTATAATTATTGAGATCTGGGTTACAGTAATCCGATGACAGCCAGAATAGTAACAAATAAATCAGTTTCGACTTAACTCAATTCATAGCAATAAAAAAAGTTGAAAGCAACTGTCAGGTAGGCAACAGAGCGCATTAAAATATTGCGTATTGCATCAAAAACACCTGACAGGTGGTAAATTTCTTAATGCCTCAATATTTTGTTTAATTGCCAGCATTTGTTTGACAGGTAAACATTCGGATTTCGTATGCAACTGTCAAAAACATGCACAAAGATTCATCACTCATAACCGCTTATAGGTGCCACAGAGTAACAAAAGCATAAACCTGTAGGAGTTTGGTATTGCTTACTTTTTTATTGTATAATTATTGAGTCTGATTTGATACCATAATTCGATGTAGGCATGGTATCATGCACTCCGAATTTTATAGGTATGCAGTTGGCCGTATCACTGAAAAATCTAAATACATATTTTAGATAAAATTCATGTTTAAATAAAACACGTAAAAATATGTAATAAAAATTAATGGTATTCAAGGGAAAGACAGAAAAAAATTGTAAGTCAGTAAATAATTAGGAATACAATCATATCATATTATATAACGTAGGTATATTTATATAAATTTCTGAAAGGTGCTTGTAAGTATCAAGTCATACCTTTACAATAATTATTATAATATATGAAATATCTGGTAATAATAATAGCGGTATTATCAGATATTTGATACCTACCAATTAATAAAAGATTAATGTTCTTATTGAATCTAATAAAATTTGATCATTACTGTTTGCAATGCTAAAATCGCAAACTATGCGTCATTTTTTGATCTCAATGCTGTACAGCTATCTCTTTCCAATAAGACAGTTCATGGTAAACTGTGGTATGGAAAAATGTAATACGTAAAAATTACATGTTACCATGTTATCGATATATGCAAACAACTAAAAAACATTTGGAAAAAAATAATTTGCATGTGTTTAGTATTTACACGTGAGATTTGTGAATAATGAGCATGTATGGAGTATTGCCGTTTAAATAATATAAAATAAAATAATGCTAGGGACACCGTATCCGTGGTGTATGTATGTACCAAATTAAAGCACCGATGAAGCAACCAATAAATTATCAAAGTATATGATAACTTTACTGTTAAAATTATTTAATTTATATTGTGTAGTTTTATATTTTAAAATTATAGATAGGTATGTCAATAAAAAAATATTGTAAAAATTTAGAGAAAACTGGAATTTTAAAATGGCAACACTTTCAATTGTCAATAATCAGATGGCCATGTTATTAATTGATTTGATAAACTACCAATAATTAAACAACGAATTCAAAAATAATTAGTTTAACATAATGTTAACGTCTTTGTAAGTTAAGTCAGTCGTATGTAAAATTGAGGTAAGTACTAATTTTAATAATATATGATAATATTACCAACGGATTTAATATTTGAATTTATTTTTAAATATTTGAAAAATAAATATATTATCATTTTATCATTGGTTTATTTTAATATTATGCAATATTAATTTTATATTGATTCGTAATTAGCATAAAAACACGACGTCTGCTTAATTTAAATATAACAACGCTAACAAAAACAATTTAATTGATTTATTGGACAAACGGATTCAAGACTAACATAACAATGATTATTTAAAATGAAATACTTTGTGCCATAACGACTTATGCAATCAAAAAATACGAATAATAATGGTAGAACAAGCATTATTGATTGCAATTTTTTGCGCATATGGTAAATATTAAAATAAATTTCTAACACACAGGCAATAATATTTTTACAGCCAAAAATTAATTTATTAGTTTGCCCAGACGATCAGTACACATTTAAAGTGATACCGGAAAGTTCCGTAGGTATTTCATTTGAATTCTGAAATCTGTCTTAAATGCGTTGGTATATTTTTTGAAAAAAGTTATGAGCTGTATCAACGTCTTAGAATGCCGCCATCTATTTACTATAGTTTTAAAATGTCAGAAAATTCATTACGTACGTACTTATATATTTAATTATTTATTTATTAAGACAAATAAATACCTACACCAAATACCTATCTTTATTAAAATATCTAATAAAAAAATGGTAGCATGTAAAAATATTTTTCTAATATAACTTTTTAAAGACTGATAGGTATTATATATATATATATATATATATATATAGAAATATATAATTACTTCATTAAATTCCTAGTATTGACGATTTTAGACGTCTTGAATGTAGTATTTATTTATTATTATTTAATGATCTATTATAAGAGTTGGACTATGCATACACCTATTGATTTTATTATTAGTGATAGAGGTTTTTTACAAACACTTATTGACTTAATAGGTGGGTGATAAAGTTTTTACCTACTTTATTATATTTGTTTCAACGAGTACTATTACATGTTAGTTGTTTGCTGTAAATCATTATCGGCTCAAGTAGAAAGCCGATACATTCACAACGACTGGTCCTAATTTTTCCGCCCCTCCAGTTGTTGTCTATGGATGACCTGTCATTGTTCCATAGAGTGCTCACACTGACGCGTTTGTTTTGTTCATACAGAGAATGGTTTGACTTGGATAGATGAGTTACAATATGATATACACTAGCATTAACACACCTTCTACAAATGTAATGTATAGATCAATGCTACATATTTTTTTAGAAATCGATATTATCACCGGTTTTTATGTGAAGGACTAGTCTGAATTTGACAGTTGATGAATAACAGGAATGTATATTATTTATAAATAACACTGATAGTTAATATATTTGATTTGAGAATTTTTTATAATTCAATTTGAAACGAGAATGGGCGAATCAATATGTCGAGCAATCTGGGATCTGATTTTGAGAGCTGAACAGTGGACCACTCGTTGCTTGTGCAAAAAGATATGCGCAGGCTTTATTACTCTGAAGATGGCGCTGTGTAAATGCATTCGTAAATATAGCTAGAAAAATAAATTATAAAATCATATCACTCACTTGAAAGTTTCTTTCTCCACCAGCACCTCCACATTTCCCCCCGCTGCTTATCTTTCCGGAATACGAATCTCCATGTCCAATAGATATAGATGTGGATATAACACTTCCATTTTCAGGTTCCGTATCCCAGCTTCCACTGGATGAACATCGTCTTCCATTGGAGGGGTCTTCTTTGGTCTGGAGGTCTATGCCAGTTCCAGTGGAATCTGGTCTGCTGAATACTTCAGGACTTGCTGACCTTCCATACTTTTCATATCTGTGATATTTTTCTGACGGGGGGTAGTCTGTTTCTTGCTCGCATAGACTTCCCGGGGACCAGATGCCGCTTGGACGCGTGGAGACATGTCTGGTGCAAAGGTTTAGTGGAAGGTCTTCGTCTTCTGTTGGAAAGATACAAAAACTACCATTATTATCTCATTTGTTACAAATTTTGTTTAAAAGCATATTGTATATTAAATTTAACGAACAAAATCACTGCGGTATTCAGATGGCAGAAGAGTCCATCTGCATTTTTTTCTATTATCAAGTTTTCTTCTACAAACGTTGTTGAATATATCAATCTTCAATGTCGCAAGAGGAGACATCTGTCAGTGGATCACAAACCAAATGCCATAAGTTTATAGAGCCAGGCACACGCATATTGAGTCTGATTCACACCACAAACGCTTGACAAGGCAAAGTTAAAAGACATGGCCATTTTTATACTGAGGGATTGGTACAATTTTGTAAAAACTATATCTTAAAAAAATTCTTTATTTCAATACTCAATCTCATAATAATGGTAAAATTAATATTTTTACCACTAATCGGGGAATAAGAAAAAAATAGGCATTTATAACAACTGAAAAAACATTTTGATGGCAAAAGAGCCCATTTGCCTTGTAATATCGAATATATCAGTTAAAATGAATATGTATATTTTTTTCACTCAAACTAAATAAACAACAGCCATACAGGTCATATTATACTAAACTATTTTGTATGTATATCACTAAAATACTTTGTTCGCTAGACTATCCATGGACTGAAACCGTATGCGGTTTAGATCCGTGTGCCATACTAAACTTATGATTTTTGTTCATGAAAATATATTTTCACTAAATTTGTTAGTGTATAGTATAAATAAACGGATACGATTAGATGCTTGTAATATACTTTGTAAAAATATATTTCCATTAATAGAAAAGATAAGCTTTAGCATGGTACACGGTTTGAAACCGCATACGGTTTCAGTCTATGGATGGCCTATAAATTGAAATCTTATTATTGCTCTCTTCAGCATTCTAGAAATTGACAGACGGTCTAGTCTGAAATCTGACTACCGCTATAATATAATATTATACATATAGTGTAGGGACAGTTTGCTATATCATATCAGTGTATTGTAGTACATTGGCTAATCGCTGTTTATACCATAATACCGTTCTGTGAATATATAAATACGATTTATTTATGTATATTCCACTTGCTTCGCATATTTATTGCAATCAGCAACACCAATTTTGTTGCGACTGTAATTTACTCATATCTACTAATTGAACCCCTCGTGGATTCTTTCGGCATAAGTTTAGCGGCATTCCGCTAGGCAAAGATAAGTTATAAATATCTACTTCGTATCACCATGCCCTAGATTCAAATATTACCTGTCACTTATTTAAACAAAATCAGCTATTTAGAATTGTACAGTCAATGAAACAGTTATATTATGAAGTACGACTGTTGACAACTATTGTTTCCAGCTAAGAACCTAACTGCATTCAAACATGTTGACTCGATTAGAGAAATATAGCATTTTCTCTAAGTTACTAATTTTAATGATATTGTTTTATGTGTTATCTGTTTATAAGTAGGTACCTTTTGGTTATTAAATGTCTACATAATATACGAAAAACCACAATCCCAGCAACACGAAGATTTGCGCTATGAAAAAACCCCCTACATAAATTATGCTAACCATAAAATTCAACAGAAAATTTTACACTTATTGTCACTTTTTATTCTATACTGTAAATCGGTATGCAAGTTTAATAGTTTTTTTTTCTGATTGATCTAATGATATTTAAATAAAATATCTATGTATTGTCTTTGTAATTTTTAAAAGAATTGGAGTAATAGCGTTTTTTTGAAATACCGATTTGAAAAATCGTAAATTATGTTGAAAAAATAAAACCCAATTTTCAAAAATAAAAGACATTGAAAAACATTATACATTTACAAAGTTGAATTTGGTAACTTTTCATATACTATACCAACATACTCAGGTTTGTATTTAAATATTTTCAAATTAGCCACATTTTAAGTTTTACATACAAGTTTTACCTACTTATTGAGTTGATCAAAATACTCACTATTTGCACAAATAATGATGACTACTCCTAAAATCTCGGGATTTTCCATCTTGGGATATTGGAATCAGGAAATCGTGTTGCATTCCAAACCACAGCGCCTAACGTTGGAAATAAATTTAAGGAAATACTAATATGCACAAAAATGTATATATTATTATAAATGTGTCCTTATTAGTTTCGTTTTGACGAGTATTATATTATATTTGTTCAATTTGGATAATTATAATTGTTTCATTTTAATGTATTTATAATGTAATTAACTATTTTTTTATTCAAAGAATAATTCACAAGATTTAAGAATGTAACATTCTTTTTATTAAACGTACCTACCTACATAATTTTGAAAACATTTCTGAGAAAATATATAACCAATAGAAAAAAAATATTTTTTGAAAAAAACCTGCGTCTCTCAGGTTTCGCGCCCACGCACATTGACCACAATGCTAATAGTTATCCTATCTAATTGCGATAAATTTTAACTAATGGCTCTTACAATACTCTCTGAAGCGCTTTCCAAACTGAGTTACTACTGGCGATCGGCCTAAATATATTTTAAATCAAAGTAGGTTTTAAGGAAGAGACCCATGCATTTTATCAGAAGTATTTTCAAAATTATATATATTTATTATGTATCAAGACAATTATTATTATTTATAATGTTTTTGTAATAACATACATTTTTGGCTTAAAATTTAATATTATGATGGTTTGTAACTTCTAGTAGGTACGTAGTGTAATTACTGTATTATTTAGTTGTATGATACAAAGTTGGTATTTAACATATCAGTGATAATTCAGTGACAGTATAATATATTCAAAGCAGTGAAAAAAGATTGGTGGGTAAAGAAAAGCCGGTGTTCCACTTCAGTTTTTACTTAATCGGTGTTACTTTATAGATAGGAATAACAACTGAGTACTGACACTGGTTAAAACTGTTCTACAGACTGACTACAAAACTTATTAGCAACTTATATATACATGAAAAATACTAATACTATAAATTTTATGTTCAATATACGTTGACGATATTGGTGAATCTGATTCCAGTAATGGTTACTTTAGAGAAGGATCTATAGTCGGTTGATATGACGATGCGAGTTTTTTGAGGTCTATTATAGAAGCTATGAACGTACATTAATTGTAAAATGTTATATTATTATCAAATTAATAATTTGACGAATTAATAAGTTGACACCCACTATGGCAGAGTTGCTTATGTATCAGCTCATAATGTAGTGGAGTCTCAGGTTGGAATCCTGGGTTTGAAAAATACACATATTGTTTTTTTTTATTTAACTTGTGTTAGAAAATGGGTGATATTTGAGTGAAAGCTGATTCTCTGATGTCAGGCTCACCAGTTCAATAGCGAGGACTGAGTGGCTGGTCAATGCACTCTCTAGAGATGAAGACATTTTAAGCGATTGAACAAGTATTTTGTTTTTAAAATTCTATTTTATTTTACTTAAATAAATTATTGTTTTTTTTTTATTTTAATTCTTTTGCTATAAAATTATTATTTGATTTGTTTTTTCTCTCTACTAAGTTGATTTACCTGTACTTTTTATTCTAAATGTCATGCTGTGAATGTCTTGAATTAATAATTTGTTATGTGCTCAATGTGTCTTTTAAAACAAATAAATGTACCTTATAGGTTGGGCGAGTGGATAACACCCATTTCTTGAAAAATCAGAAATCTGTTGACACAAAACTACCACTTATGATCTTATTAGGATCGGACATGGTCAAAAAAATATATCATGGTTTTATAAAATATAAGACTGCGTCGAAACGGATATGAATTTTAAGGTAGGATACGAATCAAAATCGTCAATATTGAAGAAGGTAGGAAAAGGAATTTTTCATTGATTCGTTCACATAATTATGTATAATTTGAATAATTTATTTTTTTAGAAACATGCATTTTTAATAAGAATTGTAATATAGCATATTTAGAAGGTAGCCTATGTTAAAGAAATATCGATGGACTAACTCTAAATTTAATATAATAATAAGTATACTTGATGTTACCTCATTTTTTATTACAACGTTTTTCTTAGCTTGCATTCTTATTTGTCCGGTGGTTCTTTGTCCGGTACACATCTTGCAATAGATTTTTAACTAACTTCCCGACTAGCTAGACATTTGAAACTTTTAGAATATATCAGAACAAGATGCCAATGCATTGTTTTTATACTTTTAGCCATCTTTAAGTAGAATTGAAATCATTTTCAATTAATTCTGTTTTGTATGAAATGTTATTTCGACACCATTATTGGTTGCTAGGGGGTCTGGAGTCCTGGCAACAAAATTATTAATATATAAGTGCGTTACTATGGAAATCAATATGACATGTCAAGTACAAATTTTTTTGATCGTTTAAGCTAGTCAAGTCAAGTTTATATGATTGAACAGAATTTAAAAACGTTGCATTTAAAAAGTTCTTTTTATCTTGTAATTATTATTATTTACCATTAGATTTACTTTTTAATCATAAAAGTTTGTGGAGAATTAAAAAAAATCTAATAAAACTGATAACATGACATCAAAAAGTATTATAAGAAAATATCATTTATACGACAATATATTTAGTAAAACGTTTCCGATATGTTTATTTTAAAATCAATCTTCCAAATTATCATAAAAATCATTAGAAATGAAAATAAATAATTTTCTAACTAATATTAATCATTATCAAAATGTAAATGATGCATTGACTTTACGTTAGTCCGGTAGTAACTGATTGTATAAGGAAATTGCTTTTCAACTATATATTCTGAAAAATGTGCGAGGTAAATGACTTGTAAATTATTAAACGACTTGGTAACTTATAGTACCCGTATGTTTAAATGCTGTTAATGTTATTTATAAAAAAAATGCCATGACAATCAAAAACAATACCTGTATCTATTATCTAAGGAAGTCTGATTTTATTAAAATAAATAGTTACGTAATGAATTTACTTTTACAGCAATTAGAGCATAATACTTAATTATTGTATCATGAAATATATCTATAAATAAAAATCTATGGATGCCATTGTTTTAAACTATTTTAAATGTTTTAATAATTCCATTTGGATTAGAAATGTACCTTAATATCAGTGGTGAAGTTTGGAGGTAAGCTGTTAATATCCGACTTAAATAGTGCAAACTAAACTTTATCAGCCATGAGTATGTGTTTTCATTGAACTATGACTACAATTTTCAGATGGTGTTGGTTAGTTTTTAAAATTCAATTGAACAATGCGAAAACTAATCCATAATAGATAATAGGCAAAAAATACCATATAAAAATGTCATTAAATTATACATAATTTTGGATATTTTATCTACTGTGGTTTGGGTAGGGCTTAATTAATTTAAAAAAAAAACCAACCAACATCATATTGTGTAGGTAATATGTAACTATTATTATTTCAACGAAAAAAAATAAGTATGAATGAAAAAGTTTGCTCTATTTCGTTGGATCGCCAATAGCATACCAAAACTATTATGTTTTAGTTTAGGCAGGATTTAATTGAATTCTTAAAAACTAACAACACCATCTGTACGCTGTAGTCTTAGTTCAATAAAAACAAAAATGTATGACTGACAAAGTTTAGTATGCACTTAGTATGATCTTAACTACTTACCTCCACCCTTCGTCACTGCTATATATATACATATCGTTTATGTCACATTTAATCTACAGTAATGCTGCTAGGAAATAAGCTACATATACGATTATGACTAGGGAATCCAATCCCGAGCCAAAATTCTGATCCCGGGATTTCGGGATTACAATTTGACAATCCCGGGATCCCGGGACTGGTCCCGGGATTGGGATTTTTTTCCATTGTTAATATAAAATTTTTATATTTACAAATAACATTGATAAAATCGGTCAAAAATAAATCTAGTATAATTTATACTATTTAAGACATTTATTGTTAATATTGTATACGTTAAATCTTGGAAATACACAAGTTTAATGGAGTAAATAATATTGTAATATAAATAATAATGTGAATTTAATATGAGATTGCTATTTCTGATAGTAAAGACATAATGAATAGATCAGCGAGATTTAAAATAGTAAAGCAAATAATCATGGCGTACTTATGGCCTTTCCGCTTCATAAATCTAATTAGTCAGCCAAATATGAAACTGCCGTAAAACGTATGATATCATGGTGGAATTACTTTGTTAAAAGTGCGAAGCATTGTTTTTTTTACCAATCTTTCTCATTTTTAATAATCTATGTGAAAAAATAAAATGAATCGGCAACCTACACATCAAACTTCATTCAAACTCAGTTTATTTCTTATGTAGTTATTTTGTATTAAAAGTATTTTTTCTGTTATATTTTCCATAAAAATTGATAAAAAAATCAATCCCGAAATCCCGGGATTATGTTTATCAATCCCGGGATTCATAGGTATCGAAAATAGCTCGGGATTGGATTCCATAATTATGACGTATTTATATAAAGTAAACTATTTTGTTTGTATCATAAAGTTTTTTTTTCCATGTTTCAGTTTGTATTTATATATTTATTACCAAAGAATATTTATACAAAATTATTCTATTGGACTTTATAAACGTCAGGGCAAAATAAAATTTTGTAAACATTTTATTTCGTCCGTGTAATAATGTGTCAATGATTCCATATTATGAATTTGGATGGGTAAGCTGGTGGTTTAAAAAAATACTTTATCTGTTTGTGTTTTGACTGGTTTAAAGTAATCAGAAGTTCAATGGCTCTCAACAAAGTACTTCGCTGACTAATTAACATCCGTTGTTTGATGATAAAAAAATATACCACTTTTAAGTGAAATTTTTATACACCAGCATAAGACGAGTACCTACTTGAAGATATTTTAAAAGAATAGTGAATTAGTTTATTCATGTAAGATAATTTCAATCGTGAATCAGGTTACTAAGGTAGGTACCTCAAAACACTGTTCAAATAATTTAACATTTTATTCATCACCATAAAAACCACAATATACAAAAATATAAAGCACACAATCAACTCTTTCAAAGCGACAAATATTTTAAAAATATTATCGCACAAAAATATATAATACTAAATAGGCATTGAAAATACTGATTTACTATTAAACAATAGTAGAATAATTATTTAAATACGTATAATTTCTATAAGTAAGTACCTCATAAAATTCCATTTTTCAATTGATTAATAATTAAATAAGCATTAAACTACCAATTTAATTTTTAATATTTGTTGATAACTATTTTAGCTATCAAACCATTTGATTATCAAGTATATGTCTACCACACAGTTCTGGTCGTAATATCCTAGGTTCTTTTATAAAAATATACTAGTCAATATAATAATGTCAAAAATAAAAACTAAAATAACCATAGACTTGGATGGAGTAAAAACTTATGTACATTATTAATTATAAAAGAAGAATATTTAGAACTCTATTTTTGAATGGTTTAAAACTAGGGGCGGCAGGTTACATGAAGGTATGGTGAAGCAGGCTGGTATGGTGAGGCAGGCTGATGATTATCTTGATATGACTTGATTAAGTTGCGGCAAAATTTCCACGTTAACATTATTTATGTGGGTACGTTATAATGACCAAAGTAAATCCTCCGTGATGCCCTGCATTTTTTTTATTGCGTCGCTGTTTTCTCGTAAGTTGTCGGCTATTGTTGGCCTACTTTATTCAGTTGTATGAGAAAGTCGATTCCTTGCCCCTCTTTTTATTTAATACCTCTATGGTTTAAAATCAATAAAAAACGTATCTACAATTAACGCAATATTAAAAAAAAATATATCTTTTCAATTGATTTAGAATTTACATGATGTATATGTATACATACAAACTATACTTATACCAATATGGAAAGACTACATGTACAAGAAAATTATTACATACCTTCGTAGTTTTGTTTATCGGGAGTCCGGGGCGGTGAGGCGGGTGGCGGTGGCGGTCGTAAAAGCAAGGGTGGCCAAACACAAGCTGGGTAACCCAGCGGTCCGCAATACATTAGGGCACCCAGTTCAGCTATGGAAAATAGAATATTGAAAGTTTTTAAATATTATAATGAAAATAATGAAATAATATAGAAAATGGACTAGATCATTTATTTCTAGCCACACCGCCCCAGTTTCAATATGACGGGATTGGGTCAAAATCCCAAAGACCGGAATCCCCAAGGCCGAAATCCCGAATGGCCGAAATCCCGAAAAATAAAAAAAATTACAAACAGTAAAAATTGCGCAATCTTAATACTTATCTTGAATTGCGCAAATTTTACGAGAGAGACAAAAGACCATTTTTTGTGGAAAAATGGGTTTTGTCTCTCTTGTAAAATTTGCGCAATTCAATATAAGTGTTAAGATTACGCAATTTTTTACAGGAGAGACAAAAACCCATTTGTTCTATGATTGATTAATCGATATTGCCCGATTTGCTCTTGATTGCACGATTATTACTGTTTATTGTATTACTGTATTTTTTTATTTTTTGGGATTTCGGCCTTCGGGATTCCGGCCATTCGGGATTTCGGCATTCGGGATTTCGGCATCCGGGATTTCGGCTTTCGGGATGTAAGCTTTCGGGATTTCGGCCATTCAGGATTTCACCATTTGGGATTTCGGCCTTCGGGATTTTGACCCAAACCCGTCATATTGAAACTAGGGCGGTGTGGCTAGAAATAAATGATCTATTCCATTTTCTATATTATTTCATTATTTTCATTATAATATGTATATTAAATTAATTGTACTAGTAACAATAAAACAAATATAATCACAAATTCTATATTTGCTTATCAATAATACTTGTCACCTAGTCATTGTATTTAAAAACCGATGTATCATAATTCCAAAAAGAACACTCATAAAACGCAACATAAGATGTTATATGCGCTTAACTGTAATGGAACCATAAAGACTGGTTGTTGAAATTGTAAATTTTTATCATGAGTATACTAAAAATATGAATTGGGTCTGTAAGATGTGACAATCGATGTACTTACATTTTTTTAATATTTTCGACTAAAATTGGACTAAATACACAATTTTTCTGAGATACAAAAATAAACATAAAAAAAACTTAGAAAGGCCGATAGTATTATTACACGTAATCACTATGGACTTACAGCTTTATGGTTGTATGAATTCTAGGTTTTTGTTATGAATAAGGTAAGAAAAGCATACTAATTAACTATTTTTTGGGGGAAATCGGACCTAAGATACCCTGGCTCTGAGACACTGACACAATCAGCACAATAGGCATACAAATTTAGAAAATCCGATTGGATTTTTAACGTTGTTTTTCAACTTTGCTTTGGAAACCGTGAAATTACAATATATTTGGTCCCATTTTGATGGTATTCATGATTGTCGAATTTGTCATAAACATAATATTATTTGTAACAATATGTTTTCTCGATGATATAAATGCAATTTGACTATATAAACAAATATGAGCACAATAATTATTGTAAAATTGAATTGAATATTTAAATTGTACAAACCTCTCGCCCTTGCGTATTCTTTTAATCCGTCGACTCCGAAAGAAAAGTCTCTGGCTGATGATACCATGGAAAACGCACTGAGCTTTTCCCTCTCCCTTTCACAGAATGCACTCAGTGCTATTCCACGTCTCCTGTCCCTCTCATACGCCAGTAGTAATCCAGAAGTATCAGGTGGTGGGGTAAGAGGAGAAGGGGGAGCCTCTTGTTTCAGCATGCTACCCTGGTGAATAATGAAAAACATCGTAATTAAAAATTATGTAATGGCATTTTTTTAATATGTTTGAAATCTCGGAATACCTCTTTATTTTGCGATCATGAAATCTCAGAATTGAAAATGCTAAGGTATTTTGTATGATATATTTCGTTTTGAAAATAACTATATTTAAGAACTAACGACGTAGGAATGAGATAGTTCTTCAAATTAATCGGCATAAAATCAGGAAAATCTCTATGTAGGTAACCAATTAATAAATTAATTTTGTTGAATCATTTTCGTTTTTTTAGATGTCAGTTATCAAATAAAGAGTCATTTTTAATTAAAAATATTTTAGACATCAATTCTTTTTTGTTATAAGAATAATGAAGATAACTTAAATAATGTTTAATTAAATATAAAATGTCATTGACAATACATCGTCATAGAGTAGTAGTGTAGTTAGATTTTATTCCTTATAAATAAATAAATATAAATTAAATTTATTTCTTAAAATTACGTGTAAGTCCATATTATTATAATACTACCAATCCCTAAAGTTAGAGATGCGGATTGAAAATTCTGTACTTATTATTAAATTTGTAATGTATACGAAACAATGATGTTATATACGAAATGATGTTAATTTAAAATTTAGACAGAAAAGCGTGATTTTTGAATCGAAATAACGACAATCAAAACTGCATAGAGCAACATGCAATTAGAAATGCATATTATAATATAGGTACCAAATATTGATGGCTAGTAAAGTTTAGGGTAAATGATTTTAATAAAATTACAGAACTTAGTCATTTTCCTTCATTGCAAAAGTTGAATTTTTAAAACAACTATATACCTATTTCTTGCATTCTTAGTAGGTATACAGTTATATCTAGGTGAGTCTAAATTAACAACACTTTTTTTTAATTAAAAAGTTTAATGTTTCTGTTCAGTGGTGGTCTTAACCATGTTGAGGTGCATTGTTTGGTCTCCCAAGGTGCAGAACTAACCTGCCATTGGTAATGCCAATTGGGAAGGCAATAAATCTATTCAACCAATCACTTCGGATATTGACATATTCTACCTGCGTGAGATGTGGATAGGTCTATAAATTCTTAAAATAGGGTATGCTTAGCTCATTCGATGTATCTAATTTATATTTGTTTGTATTTACACTTTTCTACCGTTTAATGCTGATATATTTCTTTTTTTAATATATGATATAGTTTTATTCTAAATATCATGTTATGAACGTGTATCAAAATAATTATAATTTTAATTATAAACCTTCTTGCCAAAATTTCACATATTATGCAATACACTTTCATTGATTTTTTTACTCTTTGATTATTTTTATTTTTCTCTACTTTTTACTGTAACATTTTGTTTGGTTATGAAAATTACTAGTGTATAAAATCGTAACAAATCAATTATTGTGTCTGAACTAATAACATAATCTGAATGATCGCAAAAATAACCCTGGTATTTGCTGTAATGGTACTTATGGTAATGGAAAGCTATAACGTAAAACTTCCACGTAGTGTTATTATTGTGCAATCCCTTGATGAGTTAAGTCGTTCTGTATGATAACTGAAATGTTTCTGGAGCACTTCAGCAGAGTGGTAATGGAAATGATTTTCCATTACATATTGTCATTGTTATATTCTGAGAATTGAGGATAAGTCAGTTACTTTTACTTTTAAAATTTTTATTCGACAATAAAATGTTGATAATTTTGATTTAAAATTATTTTTAAAGCATGTGTCCGTTAAGTATAACGTTATTATTAACACTAAAATTATATTTTCGTTTCATTTTTGAATGCCATTTTTATATATTGTAAAATAAAAATGGGTACCTATATCGATTATGGTTGATGATAAAACGTGAGAACAAAGAACAAAAGCTTTAGAGGTGTGGACACAGTTAAGACACTATTATTAAACTGACCACGGTTATAATAATAACTTTCAATCTTACTAAATGTTTTATTGTTATAACCTAATGCAAGTACTTTAGAATTTTAATTATATTTATTATTATACGTATATATATTATTAAAAACATGAACATCGATTTCAACAAAAGTGTCCAGTGTCCGTTAGGACGAAGGTGTTGTAAGTATATAATATATACATTTATAACAATTGTGGGAAAATGTACAATAAGTTAAATATATCGTATATATTATGTACCTACTTAATTACTTGTTAATTATTTCTATTACTCTATCAATATGTTAATTAAATTTTAGACAGTTCATTTTATAATAACAATATAATAAAGGTACACATAATAATAAAAATTATCAATGCCTAGGCTTTATAATATGTAGGTACATTGATTTTATTTTCAAATATCATATAATAATATATCATGCAATGTCCGCTTTATGATGGTTAAAATCGTAGACTTTTTGATAATTTAAATCAATTACAACTTAATCTTTAGATGTGTATAGCTCAAAGCTAAACATCAAAGCGTTTTCGTTTATCCAAATGTTTATGAGAGAATGAAACCTGCAAGTACAAATTATAATACCATATGGTTGAAGTTAACATATAATATTATTATCTATTATGTATTAGTAATGGAAATGTAATACTAGTATATAAATGAACAGCTAAATAAGCCTTATATGAGACTTTGTAGCTTAATAAAAAAAAGAATAACACATGTCCAATAATAACGATAGGTAAGTCTGATTTATAACAAAGGATTATTTCATTCAAATCGTTTCATCGATAAATGGACTGAAAAAATATAAAAATCTTTATATTCTTGTTTTAGTTCCAATTGTACCTTATTATTTTAATGACATTTAATAGTAGCTTGATTCAATAATATTCTACCGGTATTTTATTTCTACATCTATGTAATTTTATATTCCAGTGCTATTATCCACATTTTACAAAATGACACCTATTGCAGTGAGTAAAGTGTGTATTTTGCGAAAGTCACAATATTGAAGACGCTTAAATTGTATTTCGATATATATACCGCAGCATTATTACATTTTTCTTTACTTTGAGCTGGAATTTTACTAATATTTTGTAAAGATTATTTTATATTTTATCCAAAGCTTAGCTGTTCTTTTATTACATAAATTTAAATGATAAGTATCAAAAATGCGTTATTATTTTTAAGTATTTAGATTTTATTATAAAATAAAATAAAATATAGGAATATGCATATTTATATTTAATGTTAAAAGTATTTGATAATTAATATTTTAATAAGAATACCAAACCTTTGTTAATACTCATAGCCATATAGGTACAATATTTTTTTAAATAATATGCTTTCCATACATATGTCTTAAAATACAATAAAATTCAATTCTGAGTATTCAAAAGTATTAAAAAAAAACTTAAAAAACGTAGAGTAGGTCAGTGGTGAAGATTGTATGTTGGAGAGATTTAAATGATTCGCGATTGAAATTAACTGCATATACTTACTTGGACAGTAAAGTTATATCTAAGTTTTAATATTTAGTAAATGTTAAAAATACCTAATATCATACAAATACCAAGCTTTGATACGTCGTACGAAAATAATGATTTTTTTAAAAGCTCACATATAATATTGTCACAGCGTACAGTTGCGTATGTTTTAAATAATGCACATGTCATAAACTCGAAATCAAGTCGTCAGTAGGACATTGCGCGAGCGTAGTAATTCATAATTTCTTAGCGGATTACAAACACACGATCACCCAGAATGTGCTATTGTTTTTCACACATTTAAAACGCAAAGATTGCGATGGAATAATCTCACATAAAGGACTTATTTCCATCAGACCTAAGAACAAGGGTTATGCGATCTTTGTCAATAATATGCAATGGCGAGTCCTAAAGATGACTGTCGTAAAGGTCGTTTGGTTTTGTACCGTTTAAAAAAATGTTTTTTTTTTCCGGTTAGGTACATGTTCAAACACGCGCGTTAACATGTTGTTACTCCCTACTTCAGTTTTAGTTTGTCAATTTATGGCTACGGCCATATGTTGTAGCTTAACTACTGGGGAATGCCAAAAGAAATGGCGTATTTCAAAAAAACACTACCTTATTCTTAGGTCAATAATTATTATAAAGCAATCATTATTCGTAGGATGTTTACCACACTTAAATGGTCAAAAACATAGCTTATAATTAGTATCTTTAGAATTATCTTCAAATGTGTTAATCTTGCCCATTTTTAAATAATAAAACGCCTAATTCTTGTCAAATTTTGGACACCGAGATTATCAATATAATTTTTTATCGTAAATATTTCACTATAATAATGTCGACATAAATTATACTGATGGTTTTATAAATGCGTTTAAAAATTAATAAATGTAAAAAATCCTAACACCACTGCACATTTATGTACTTAAATATGACTATATTCTTAAACATTCGAGCGAGAAGTTTAAAAGAATACTATTTTATGTAATAAAAATACTTTATGCAGTCATCAAATGTTTAAAATAAATATAACAGATAATAAGGCTTCAAAATTATATAAATATATTATCTACAACGTTTAAGGTATGTCCAGGATCATGCTTTGAAAATAGAATAAAAGCTCCATTTTGACCTACGCTGAGCATGTCCCCCCTTTAATCCATTATAGGAGAGTATGTAATGAATTTAGATAACATATTTATAATATTGGTTGCGGAATTTTTACACAGCTTATGTGTGTCACTTTGCTTACAGACGTCGCTGGAAAGCACTTGAATTATATTTTGCTGGTATTCTGATGATGTGTCTAATTTAGGTACCTATGGGTAATTAAAATGATTTAAATTATTTGCTGCTGTCTGCAAATTGTTTCTTTACAAATTAAATGCGTTAAGAGCATACTTCAGTGAAACGGCAAATAATTTTCAACTATAGGTGCGACGAAATTTTGGACTCGCTGGCAATTGCAGAGCGAAAGTCGAGCTGTGAACACGTCAATTTGTTTCGTGATGGCGACGGGGGTATTAATTCTTAATTCGTGTAAAGATGAATAAAAGACGTTACCCATTTACTTGAAAAAGAAAACACGTCAATGAATATATTATTATTGTTACTAATAGAACATTAAATGGACGCATGTTGGATTTATATGACAAATTATATTTCGTTCGGCACGCGTCATATGCACAATCCGCGCATCGCCTAGCCACGATATTTTTAGACCTTAATTGAGGTATACCCTTAAATAATCATTTGAAATCAAATCTTTGCTATTGTTAATTGTTTTTTTTCGATTTTTTGCTTAAATGAGTTAATCTCTGATATTATTCGTCAACGTATTAAAGAAATTTTGATATTGGGTTAATGTGTTGTGTGTCTTGTATACCATCTGTGATTGTTTGTTTTGTCGCAGTTAAGCTGTCGATTGAACGACGTTCTCATATGCAAATATGTCCTTCAGTAATACTTAATGATTATTTGAATAGTTTCGGTAACGTCTCTCAATGTTGATCAATGCGCCGAAAATGTGCAGCTGTTATACCAACGTGGAATAATGCATCAGAAAATAACTATTGACAAAATTCGTGTGATAAAAATTTGAGAGTGGTATTTGTTTAGTTGAAAATCTCATGGCCTCTTTTACAATAAATCTTATAAAAGAAAATTAAATATTAATTGAATTCTTTCAATTCATCGAATGAATAATACTATTAATCTAATTTTAATTATATCGTATATTATTTTAATTCTATTATATTTCCTTAGCTTTAATTCTCAGTAGAATTTATTATATATATTTTTTTAACCATGTCCTATCCTAATAAGATAATAAGGCCCTCCACGACGTGGAGGATTGTTTTACTTAACAAATTATTGCTTTTATGAGAAATGAATGTTAGTCACCTGCTCAATCTATTAGCTGAAGACTCAAAATACAAATTGATAACCAATATATATTATTATGTGTTTTCCAGACCTATGATTTAAAGCTGGGACCCACGAAATTATAAGCTGACGCATAACCCGCTCGTCCATCGCCATACTATATTTTTAGGTATATAAATAACAACACACTTACGTAATCTAATATTTAATTTATCAAATTTCAGTATTAGAGAACGATTTGTGGTTAGGTAGTTAATTATTTTTAACTAAAAGTGGAAACGCATGAATAAATAAGTAATATTAATAAACACGTACGTATTTATTATACGAATACTTAATTATGACTAAGTTATTATTATATTGTAGGAATATTTTGTAGGTTTCGATCAAATACAATAATTTTAATAGTAATTTTAATAAATCTAATTTCACCGTGGTACATATATTATAAAATGCGGCGATAGTTTCCAAATAGTACTGTTCCGATTAGATTAACCATAACCATACCTAACCTAACCTAGTAAAGGCATCTCCACATGTTGTACCATACGTATAAATATACTCCACGGTGAAATGTTCAACGAAGAACACGTCATTTGATTAAATGTTACACGAACTCATGTTTCACGTACTGCCACGCACGAATAAGTATCGTGCGGTGAACTGCTTACGTACAAATTTCCGGATACGAATCGTTATGTACCTAATTATTAATATTAAAATTAACAATTCGTTGATTAATATAGTAGATACTAAATATCATCAGATTTTCTCGAGACCAATTTAGCTTAATGCAAAATATTATGCTGATTTTAAATTGTAATTGTTTCTTCTTGAAGGTTTCTTTGAACCAAAAAATGATATTCGAAGCCACTGAATTTCAAACTAGTCAAACATTGTTCAATTGTTATTGTAGTATTAATAATGTTCATTGTCGCATTGAACCCTACAAAACAGATTTAATACAAACACAATTAAAATTTCCTCTGAGACTAAAATTAGCATAGGTAAGTACTTAATAAATCTATGTCACATTAACACACTATAAACTTTAGTCAACCTCTTGAAGAGAATAATATCAATAATTTGAGAGTAAAAATATCAATAACAAATGATAAACGGATTCTAATAATTTTTATGTATTCTTACAAAGGTATATCTGAAAAAATAATAGGCACCTAAGTACATTTTTATTTAACAGATTATATTATATTCGTTATTGAAATATTATTCGCCATGTTAAGTATTTAATGGATTAGTATAAATTTTCATATGTAGAGATATGCATATAAAAATTATTAACATCCTTAAATTATCCATCTTCGTGGCCACTTAACCTATAATTTAATATACTTTATATAATTAAAATAAAATACAATATGTAGTATCTACTTATTCTCCATAAGTTAAATTATCATCAGAACTGGTTTAGCTTACTTAAAATGGGAAATTATTAACTGTGTTTTATTTTAATTTAATATATACAATGTGTTTTCAATTAAAATTTATTGTTAACACAATTAATTAAACATGATTTAATATTAACTACTTATACTGAGACTTGATACATATGTCATATTGTGCTTATATGCCACTGTGAGTCGAGATCAGTATAATACTACTTCCATATACTACAAGAACCTACCTACTCGATAATATTAAATTATCTATAAATATATAACTATATAAAAGACGAACCAAACGTCCAATTGCAATGTTAAATCGTCTGTAATAATGGGTACGCTAGATAATTGTATGTATAATATTAACGCATTATATCAATAAGGTTTTTCATCAATAGGTAGTTAGGTACATATCTATAAAAGTATGCAGTATTACCTTATATTAATATAACACTTATATTTATTTTTAAGAGTCAGTAAACTCCTATTAACCAATTCAAGGAATATTCAAAAATGGGAATTGCGTTACCTTATGGGTATGGTTACAAGAACATACGATTCTCGAGTGTAGATAAATAAAGGAATAAACTAAAACACATGTTAAAAAATATATTATTCACGTCTGTATCAAAATATGCATAAAACTTTGTCATGTAAACGCAACGCGCATTAAATATTGTTAATACTTGAATATATTCAGGGAATTCTTAATTTCTTATGTTTAATGGCTTGCCCCCATTAAGTCATGAATTAAAACTGGCATCAAAGTCTTAGTACATGGCACTTCTATATTATTAATCTATCCTGTGAACAAATCCCACTCAATTCAGTTTAAAATAAAAGCTATATTTGAATTATATTAGACAAAACATAGTATTTATACAAATATGTATATTTTAAGTACTTATATTGTTAATTAAATGTGTATATTCATTTAAATAGCCTTTTTATAGTGCCCTTTTTTTAAATATTACATATGTTTCACAATATATTATGTTAAAAAGTAACATAGGTACTATGAACTGTCACTGATTGCATCACAGAATAACAGAATATATATTTAAAGTAACTTTAATTAAACATGAATGTTCTTTGAAAAAGAAGACTGCAAGACGTTCTTCTGACTTCACCAAAGATTCAGATTAGTCTAATAACTTTAATCTTATTTAAATAATAATATTATTTCTAAAATATAAATGTGTAAATAGAAAATATCTTACCAACTTCATAACAAGAAGAATGACACAAGTTTGGCAGCTGTCAAAAATTGTTCACCATGATGTTTATCACGAAACAATAAAGCGGCAATGTCTTTCAATGATTGTTAAAAAGCTCTCAGCAAATCATAAACAAACTTATCGAAGCTTTCAGGAACAATGTCTGTTTACCGCGTCAAAGCTTTTGTGACATTGATATAACTGTTACGTCAAAATAACACCGCGCGTATTTACGATTAGACACCATGGACAATAATGAAAATATCAATATTTCACTTAATTTACTACCTACGTGCTTTGTCGGGCGGCATAGGAAAAACTCGTTTGTTTATTCTTGATGTCGCGATAGCGTTCGCTGGACGTTACATTAAGTTGATTAGCTTTAATTTGATTGGACTCGAAAACTTGATTATTACGATTGTAATTTGTGAAGGTATAATCTGTAATAATTGACATCGATTTAGACTTTTGAAAGGTTCATTAATTATTTATTAGCCGTAATTCAAATATTTCGATTAAGTATTACTTATATAAAGTTTTTCATTAGAAATGGAAAAAAAACACTTTAATGATTATTAAGTTTAGTTAATCTTATAAATTAAATACTAAAATCTTTCTTTACAATAGTTTAAGTAAAAATTTTCTTAGTTTTAAAATTAAATGAATTATTATGATTTTTTATAATAAGGTGTTAAAATGTTCATTCACTTTGAATTTTAAAATCTTTTCCGATTTTTAATGGTTGGTCAATTTAGCGATTTTGAAGATTTCATTAACGAGATCGTTATGTTATGTTGTTAATTTATCGCGTGGTTGGTTACAGAGGGGCACGTGTCTCTCGGGTACGTCGCCACACCTGACTGAAGACAGGAGGCTCGCGTATATTATCTGAAACAAGCGCCAGGACAATCAGACCGGGGTGGGGGCAACGGGAACTGATCACCTGTGATGAAGAGAGGGGGGCTAAGGGATGCGCCGAGCTTTGTTTCACTTTCATACACGATTATCACATTTCCATAAAAACTGTCACATCTCCATGCGTCACACTTGTTCAAAGAAATATTTTAAAGCAATCTGGTCTAATCAAAAATAACTATAATACCTACATATCATTTAATAATATGCAGTTATTTTTAACGTAGTTAATTTAATAATCAATTTGAAACTTAAGTATTTGATAGAATTCCATTTTAAAAAAAACGATCATATACATTATATGAAATTTTACAGGTTGGTTTAATAATCGAATTTTGGTACAGCTATAAACGATGTGTATCTGCTTAAGTAGGTAATTAACTAAAGTGTAAGAATTATTAATTATAAGATAATTATTTTGTCTATGTATAAAAAATAACGTAATAAAACGTTAAGTTTATTATAAAAATTCTTTCCATTTTTAAATGAAATCATCAACTATTTATTAGATATTATAACCTATGAAAAAATACGACGTTGGGCAAGACTCCAACATATCCATGGAATTTGCGGCAATATGCTATATCAATAATTGAGCCACGTGTATCCTATCTAATTACGGTGAAATTAACTAGTACCTAGTATATACCTACATCTGAAGCGTATAACAAATTGCATTGATTAATCTGGTTTTGTGGTTTTAACGAAGGTAATAGGTAAATCATTTTACAGTGGCACCATAGGCGGTTCGCGCGTGTATTGAATTGCTTGCGACAATGCCTGTTTCAATGCTAGCAAACAATACCACTACAACTGCAAGCCGCATTTGTCGTACCCGTGGTGCCACTGTAAAACGATTTACCTTTACCAATAATAGGTAGGTATTTACTTTCATTGATAGCTGACATCAGGATCTCTCCAAATTTTAGTTGTAACAATGTTTAAAAAGTAGTTTATTACACTACTTATTTTACTATATGACAATTTTGATATTATTATTCAGATTGCAACTTTATATACAACTTTAATATACAACTTTGTATACAACTTTATAAACAACTTAAATATCGTGAAAATAAGTTTAAAATTTTCTATTTTATTTAAGGACTTTGGTCGGTGTGGAAATTAAGTGCAGACGATACATTTAAACATAAGTACGTACCTATAGGTATTTTAATTCCAAGATTCTTTAACCATATTTTTATTGCTTCTTTTATGGTTTCTACATTACCATCTAGGTACTTAAGCGGTATATATGGAAAACTCAACTTCCACGTCGCTAACAACTGGAGCAACTTTAATCCGTACACATTATTTTTGTAGTGAAACAGAGTAAGTAATACCTAAATGATTATTACCTAACCTAACCTGTACTATGAACATATTCACGTAATGTTTTCCATCCGCGGCGTGCTAAAAAACACATGGATATTTATATCAGAATATTTTTGGTACATCTTTTAAACAGTTTTTATTCAATACTCATCTATTTTGTTCGCGCATAAATGCATTTTCGTATAAGTAATAATTAGTGATTGTGCATAAGAGCTTTTTAATACAATTGTGAACCTGTTCACGCATTCAACTACCAATATTTTTTTAGATATTTATGTTGGTACAGGTGGGTACCTATCTTGTCTTTCACACACATTCACTATACCCAGACACTCAAGAATTTGAGTCAAGCGATAAAAACTTGGCCTGCATGTACGACTAAGTACTCACCCACGAGTTCTTGAGTACTGTTGCTTTCAAAAGTCGTTACCAAATACGCGTGTCGTAACCGTCATATTTATTAGAATCGTTAATGTCTGTTTGTCTTTTAGGCATGCATCAGAATAAAAAGACATACATGACGTATTAAAATGCCCTAGATGATTGCATCTATTAATCCAGGATACCGATAGAAGTGAGGTAAACCCGCTGAGAAGGCTATTCTATAGTAAAATCATCTGGGTCACGATCCATTTCAAATTTTCTACATAATAAGTATTCTTGTAATCGGCAATATTAATAATCACAATGATATATAATATAAAGAAAAATATAAAAAATAAATATAGGTATAAGAAGTCGAAACCTAGACGTTAAAAAAACGGACAGTAAGATGACGAAATGGAAAATTGTACGAACCGGAAAGCTTGATAATTTTCCGAAAATATTAAAATGTATTTTTTTTACATTCTTAATACCTATCTACCATCCGTTTCATATTCAACACTAAGAAAGAATATGTAGGTAATGTAAATGAAATTAATTATTTTCTTCATAATTCATAATTGATTAAACAGAATACAGTTTATAATTTTTTTCACTTTCGTAAACATAACGGTACCTATTAATAATTATACCTACAAAAATAATAAAAATACTTATTTATAACCAAAATAAAAATAAAAATTTATAATTACTTACTTAAGTACCTATTCACTCTTAAAGTAGATAAAATGTAACAATATAATAAAATCTATAAAGTCGTTATTTCAATATATGAGATTAAAACGATAACAAAAATACATAGTTCCCTCAGATCAAATTAACACTTTCCCGCCGGTACTTATACTATTTTTTAAAAGCACTAATATCGAAAGCTTTCGTAGGCTTCTCGAAGGTTTGAAATCCAGGCTAGATTCACTGGCCCCTCCTCCAATCTCGGATAAACCGAGCTATTGGCTGACTCTCAGCGGAAGGCGGGGCAAGACTGGTATAAATTAGCAAAGATATTTCTAGCGTAACCTAATACGAAGTATAAAGTTTTCATATATTATGTATTATATTTGCATTCATACGTCATAATAATATTACTTAATAAATTTGCTTAAAGAATGTACACAAATTTAGCTATTACCTACATATTTTATTAGGTACATACTTTGTATACATAATATTAATTTCTCAATTTTCGACATAAATGAGATTATGTAAAACAGTGATAATGTAAGTTTGTAAGTATATGTCCTGCTTACAATATGAGGTAAAAAACACAGCTCTTACTATGTCATGATATGAATATTTGAGTGAAATAATTGTATTTTCCAATTTTGACGAAATCACAGTCAATCAATTTTCGTTTATGACCATTCGTTGAGGTCTCTGTCGTAAAATCAGAGCACTATGTTATTATAAGTTGAGCTTCGATTCTCACGCAGAGCTTTTCATGAAAATATTCTGTTTTTGAATCCATGATTTGTTAAATTCCAATCATTCCGATGAAATAAGAACGACTTCCACCTACTCAACAATTATTAACTTTCTAAATAATCGCTATTATGGTATTATCCATCTTTAGTAGATATAATATACCTACGTTATAAGCACTTAGGTACCTGTAATAGTGTATTGGCACTACGGAATTAAATATTGATAAATAAAATAAATTAATAGGCATAAGAAAATAATTATCACATGGCGTTTTCACAAAAAATGAAAAGATTACCATAATAATGCCTATAGGTAAATAAATAAAAGATGTACAATACAGAGTATATTTTAGTATTTTCCTGCACCCAGTAATACTCAAAACCTACAATAGTGTGCCATCTAAAACGTAAGTAGGTATACCTACATATATATAATATAGATATATATTTGTCTTTGAAATATTACAATACATATTGCGTATTTATAGCAAATCTAGATTCTACGTAAGTACCATATTCGACAAGCGACAGATTTTCAAGCAGTGATTTTGTCTGCAGGATCTACAAGATATTATGACACAGAAAATTCCATGAAATTTGTGACTTGAATGTGAGTAGATTTTCACGTTATGTATGTAGATAAGCAGGTAGGTAGGTACTTGTATGTTGTAGATAGACGTTATAATACATGTTTGACACTTAATCAATATTAAGAACATACATTAACATAATATTATACCTATATTTGAAAATAAAACTTGAAGAAATATTGGTGATGGTTGAGATTTAGCCCACATCCATTAGCTTTCATATGTAATCATGACGAAATTTACCAATAACTATGCGGTCGAGGAGTTTATCAATTTTAGTTAATATCGACGACAGTTTTTTTTTGATTTTGTGTTTACCTTAATTCCTAAACGGCGTGAGGTTCTCTCAATATTTTAGTTTTAACGTACCCGCTTGGTAATATTTTTTTATAAAACTATAAAAAAGATTCGAGAAAGTAGCATTCTTCATTGAACATTCATCACAAACATACCTATTATAAAAAAATGATTCGAATATTCTTGAATCTTATGAATTATTTATTTAATATAAAAAATAGTTTATGAAATTATTAAATAAAACCAACCGATATTTCGCCAATGGTAGGTAGGTATATAATATATATCGATCAAAATAATATCAACAATGGGATTAGTACAATAAAAATATTTTTAGCGTAAATGTAAAGCATATTAATACATAGGAGCTTATGGAAGCTTTCATTTATAATGAAATCTTATAACTTATTTAACTACTTGAATATAGCATCAAATAAATACCTACATGAAGAAGAGTTGGATATATTTTCACTATTAAAAAGAGATTCACCAAAAAGCCCGGTGAATAATATTATAAATAAACGCCTTGGTTTTGTAAATCTCAATAGAGCATATCGTGGCACGTGTATAATTAGAGGAGTCGGGGGTTAATAATAATGATTGCAGAGTATGTCGTTTTTTGGGGTTAGGGGTGATGCGGCGCGAAAAAAGACGGGCAAGTGTCTGACAGTGCATGACGATATACCTACTGCGGATAAGGATTGTTAAACATTACATGAATATGTAAAACTTTAGTTATTCAATTTTTGGTATTTTTGGCGTGCGTCAACATCAACACAAAATCTCTTATACTCCTGTCAAAAATGATTTGACGAATCTTAAGTAATATTTTTAGAAAAAAAAATGGATTTTATATTTTGTCCCCCCCCCCATACTTCTTAGGGCATGACGTCATATATGGACGGCACATATGTCTTAATGCAGCAGAAACGTTAACCGCAAAAGCAGTGGATTGGAAATGACTGATGCTTTTGAGATATGGAGTGATACATTTTAACTAAGGGATGGAAAATTATGGAAGAAACACGAAAAGTAAGTGTTATATTTGGAGAGCAGTTTTGATGTAAAATTCAGTAAATTGAAAGAATTATAATACCTGTTACTTTAAAATATCCATATCATCAATTTGTATTGGTGGCGAATATATTTATCTATCAAACCAAACATGGCCCCCACAAGGGGGGGGGGGCTGACAGGGCTCTAGCCTAGGGGCCCGGGCTCAGCTAGGCCCCGGTGTGACGAGCCGACCATACCGAGATAAACACAGATCACAAATTTGCTCTAATGGTAAAAAAAGTTGCCTGCGACGTTATTTTCCTTTGATTAATAATTAAGACTATTTGGTTGTACGATGCAATTTTTTACTGTATGCCGATATTCGACAACTCCATAATTAAATTTAAATGAATGTACCTAAGTACATATTATTAAAAATATAAAATAATGCTAAAAATACACCATTAAATTTGGATAACGCTACTGCAGTGCGTCACACTGACTTTACCCTTAGCAATAGGTAGGGGGGTCCGCCAAACATCCTAGCCTGGGGGCCTGCTTAATAAAAAATCTCTGAGACTCTTGAAAATATTATTCGTATAAATTTAATATATTTCATTATACAGATTGCCACTGCCACACTGCCACACAAAAGCAGGAGAACTAAAAAAAAAAAAAGTATAAGGCAGATAAGTGTTTCTACAGAACAGAATAGCAACTAAAACATTTTAATAATATCAGTAAAAAAGATCGAGAACATCCAGCTTGTCTGTTAGTCGTTTTACGTAGAATTTACAGTTTAGTACAAAATCTGTTATTTTTCAATGTGTATTATTGATCCAGTACATAGACCCAGTGGGTCAATTATATTGCATGTAGCATAAATAGGGTAATATAAACTAGTTACTTCCTCAGACAAAAATGAAACAGTAAGTACCTACTAACTAAGCAATATTAATCAAAAACAAACCCTCTTCAAATCACACGTAGGTATTTACAGTTGCGATATCAAAACAACGCATCAAGGAAGAGGCGAGTGGCAAACACTTGGGCGAAATGATGACGGAGGGATGATTGTTTGAACCCCAACCCTCGAGGTTCGAGGTCAAGAACCGTGACGACGCATCGCACCCCGACAGGTGGCGACTAGCGAGTGTGCCATCAGTTCACCCCTGCTCTCTGCTTCTTACAATGGAAACAAATGCACGTAAGGTTTACATTTTACCTTTACAAAGTGTTATTTAGGTTTTTTCAAGTTCCGGATATTTTTCCATAATAAAACAAAACATATTTGTAATACCTTAATACATACTACGTAAACAAATAAAGACACACTTAATCCATTACTTCATTTATGCGACTATACAATTTATATATTATTTTATTTTTATTCTGTATGTGTCCAACTCAAACAACGGTTTGATCAATAAATTATTAAAAAAAAAAAAACTTTTGAAGCGAACGTCTTTTGGAGGTAGTTAAAATCTACGAATGATTGATTATAAAGCTAATTATGACATAACTAAAGTGGAGTTTAGTGTTGCTAGAAGCATTTGGCGACAGAATATGATGGGAGCGACTAAACACATTTTAATAATACAAAGATAAACTTTTTTTAGCCATGTCCGATCCTAATAAGATCAGATGAGCCTCCACAGAGTAGAGGTTTGTATTAATAGATTTTGTTTTTACGAGAAATGGATATCAGCCACTTGCATCAACCTATTAGGTCTATAATCTTTATATTGATATTATTATAATTTTTTAATATAATAAACTTATTATTTTCTAGAAAACGAAAAAATAAAAATGAAGTATACATTGAAATTCTTTTTAATTATATCCAATCGAGCTTCGGTATAACAAAATATGAATAGATATTTTTAATGTGTAATTGAATCAAAATACCATTACATTTTATATAATTTTATTGAATTTAAAATTAATAGAATGATCGTAAAACATCTATAAAACCCCGACCCCAAATGAATGACGCAATGTCGCGTGCAATCTGTCAATTATCTACCGCAGATGAAAAATCTGAAACAATTCGACTATTTTCCAAATGAATCGCTTTTATTCATTCCATTATATGGATTGAATAATAATTATTGTCTCCCTTTTATTACTTTTCCCACGTGAAATGCTATTAATCGGGGCCATATAATATTATTCCACTACAAAAAGAATGATAAAATTCACTAGTAATAGTTACATCTATTTGTTGAAAATTTAAATACATGAAATAGATTTAATTAAAACGTAAATAACTGTGAAAGAAAGAGAGAATCCTGCTAGCTGTCGTATTTCTTCAATAGAAATAATGATACATTCTTAAATCTTTTGAATTATTCGTTTGAATAAAAAAAATAGGTAGTTAATTAAGAGATAATATGTTTGTGCATATAATACCATTTTTTATTTCGTTATTTTTATTTTAATGTGTAAATTCCAATAGATTTATACAGTGTAAATGCTATTTCATTGCCAGATCAACCTGAAATTAATAGCGTCAATTGGTATTGCAATTACTATGTCTAATCAAATCGCTTCGGATATTGATATATTCCACTTACGTGAGGAATTTAGGTGGACGTTGTTTTATAAGTTTTTAATATAGGGTCTATCAACCTAGTTCACTCTGTGTGCTTCCATGTACTTTTATTTTTCTTATTTTATTATTGTATTATTTACTCACTTACCCTTTTTTTACTTTAAAAATTGTTAACACTTATTTTATGCTATGTCGTGAACGCTTTGAACATCACATGTAAAATAAATACATTTGAACTTGAATTTGAATTCAATTTATACTTTGTCTCAATTTATTTTATTAAATTATTACATACATTTTAAAAAAAGGAGAACTTTTACTTTCTGAAATATTTATTATGCGTCCTCTGATCTGAAAGCTTTTTATAGACATTCCGTTAGAACGAAATGTCAAAATTGCTAGTTCCGATCATAGATAGCGTTTATTGTTGAGTTGCTTATATTATTTCGAATACAATGCGGTATTCTAAGAAGTATCATCCCTATTTCTTCACAAAATTAAAGTATGTATGTGTACTATATGTATAATATATAAAAAAACAATATCACTACAGTTACAAGCTTGATGTTTTGCAAAATGCAATCAATTAAGTCTATAAGAATAGATACTAGAGTTTTATAAGTTTTCGTAAATAGAATAATAAAATAGTCAATCGATTTGTTCTCAATTAACGTCATTTGATAAAGTACCTACCCATTTTCTTTGACAGTTGATATACATTGCACATGAATATACTGCCATATGGAATATTACATAATACGATATGTGAAATAAATTCGTTGTGTACAGGTAAAGCGAAGGAATTGCTGATAAATTAATATTTTGAACATACATCATCTTGAAAAACACTTTCTGAGAAAATATATTATAACCAATAGAAAAAAAAATCAAAAAAGTAAGCCACCCCGGCAGGGAATCGAACCTTGCATCTCCCGGGTTTCCTGCATATCCCATCCGCGCATTACCTCTATTCTACGCAGTGACATACTAATTGCGACAAATTTTAACTATTGGCCACTTTTAATACCCACTCATCAGCGCTCTTCTAAATCAAGCTACTTTGGCAATCGATTTTTGTTTATTAAATCAAAGAAGATACCTATTACTTCAATAATTACTAGCCGACGTCGTGGACGTGGACACTTTTTTCAAAAAAAAATTTCGTATTGGTTATAATATATTTTCTCAGAATGTGTTTTTCAAAATTATGTATGTTCAATAATTAGAATGGTACATTCTTAAATCTTGTGAATTATTCGTTGAATAAAAGAAATAGTTAATTATAAATTAATATTTTGTTTTATAAGTAGATTATGTGTAATTAAGACAGCATATTTTCTACTACCCCTCACGGCACCCCTATTTTCTGTAAATAAAATAATTTGGTAATAAACCTACGTTCATTTTACAGATGTAAATTTTTGTGGTTTTTTTTAAACATTTTTCGATTTCGCGTGTCGTAAGTAATCACTAGCGATGGGTGCTTGCCTGATGAGACTTTTTATTGGTTCGCCAAAGGAACACAACGGTAAATATTAAATTTTATACGGCCGCCTGTAAAGATGTTTTTCACATGAAATAATTAATACGCTGACACCATTGATGGGTCAATTTACGAGGGAACGTCGGTAAAAAATTGTACATATCGACTTGCTTAATTGGTTCCTTATCGTTAAGATTTCATAACCACGTAAAAAAATAATTAGTCAGCCATCCAACATAAATGTGAATGGTACTTCATATAGGCTAGGTTTATTCATTTTAAAAAAATCATGCTTTACCCTTACACGTAGACCTATATAAAAAGTCAAAACTCACTCCATAATAACAAATAACGGGAATGGAATAACTAGACGCCAGGACAATTGGACGCCGCACTGTCCTAGACACGTATACAGAACGTAGATGAGGAATTTTAATCAGTTTCTATCTACAACTTAGTAGTTTTAATTCATTTCACTCTTAATATAATGTTTTTTTTATTACGGATTGAGAATTACTACACCTAAGACTTTATATAAAATAAAAAAACTCTTTTTTCGTTGGAACTTAAACATATGCACGATTAAATCATTATTTACGTGTTCATATTTAAATTCTCACTAACTATTAAATCATAATATAATAATTTAAATATATTTTTAAGTACCTAATGTCTATTTAATTTCGAATTGCGTGGCGTCCAGTTGTCCCGGCGCCAAATCGTCCTAGACCCCAAATAATGGTACAAGTCGGTTATGGGGAAGCCAGCGGCAAACACATTTTGAAAATAACTGATATACTGGATTATTTGTTAGGTTGGGTTAGTTTAGGTAATGTTAAATTAGGTTAAGTTAGGTTTTCATTCTTGAAATTCATGAATTTTGACAAAATCGGCTATGACAATTAGCACAGTTCCCGCCTGGCTTCCCCATAACCGACTTGTAACCAAATAACCTAATCGAGTTGACCAATTGCGTAGACTCCTTACTAAAGCATTACTAAATATCGTATTAAAATATTTTTTAATTACCTTTAATTGTATTTTATTAATTAATAAGAGACTAATAAATAAACGATGGCGAGCGGCTTACGCGTCGGCTTATAATTTTGTGGATCCCATGCTTGAATCCTTGGTCTGGAAAATACACATTCGTTTTGTATTTTGAGTCAGAGTAATGACCTAATAGATTGAGCAAGTGGCTAACATCCATTTATCGTAAAAACAAACATTTGTTGATACAAACCTCCACTTTGTGAAGGCATATAATCTTATTAGGATTGGACAAGGTCGGAATAAATATATTTACATTCAATATAATTAATACATGGTAAAGTTGTCGCATTGTCCGGCCTATTTATACATATGCGCCGTATAATATAAACCAATCAATACAAGTGCATTGGCAAGCTGAGTTGTTGTTATCGAGTACTAGATTTATTATTATTCGTATAAGTTATGAGGTGCCATCTACCACAATATTTTCAAAGCATATCGGCAAATTATTTGAAAAGTAAGTTGAACGTAAGATTTATGATGTATCTGTTTAATATAATCGTAAATATCTACGTTAGTAGATATCTATCTAATGAATTTTACAAGAAAACAATTTTAAACTAAATAATTACAAGATAAAAAGAACTTTTATATACAAAGTTTTTAAATTTTCTGTTGAATTATTATGCTCAATATGCTCAAACTTGTACTTGATATGAAGTAAATAAAAAACAAACAAATATAGAAATACAGAATACTGAAATGTCATTTTGATTTCCATAGTAACGCACGTATATATTAATAATTTAGTTGCTAGGACCACCCCCTTAGAAATCAATAATAGTGGATTGGATTACGCATTTCTTCCGAAAAAACTTTTCATACAAAACCGAATTAACTGAAAATGAATTCAATTCTACTTAAAGATGGCTAAAAATATTAAAAGAATGCATTGGCATCGTGTTCTGCTATATTCTAAATGTTTCAAATGTCTAGCTAGTCGGGAAGTTAGTTAAAAATCGATTGCAAGATTTGTCCTGGATAAACAACCACCGGACAAACAAGAATACGAGCTAAGAAAAACGTGGTAAAATGAAAGGGGATGGCGTTATAAGTCTGCTTAATTGTTCTACTTTGCCTAGGAATGTCACTGGTTAACGTTATTTGTTTTATAACGGAAGTTTAAGCAAGGATTATAATTCGTCACTGTAGGTACAGGCCAGCGCTCGAAATGGAAAATTTTACGAACCGGAGCGCTCGATAATTTTATGAAAATATTAAAATAGGTAGTTATCTAATTGTATGTGTATTTTCCAAAAAAGTGTGTTAGATTTTTTGTTACATGGCCTGTCTAGCTCAGACGGTCAAATTATTTTTTCACGAGACAGAGCGATAATTTTGGGGATTTTATGAACCGGAACGGCGATCCGGTGCGCTCCGGTCCATTTCGAGCCCTGGTACAGGCCAATTTCCGTAACCCTGACTTTTCACCAAAGTGACATTTTGATGGGAATGGAATTATTGCATACTATTGCATAATTATTGCGAACTAGCCAAGTATCATAAATCCCAAATAAATATTTCATATCAAAATAATTAAAAACTATTTCTTAAGCAATTTGTAACTTGACAAAAAATATTCCAGCCAAATGCTGTAACCCTCTCTAAACGTAAGCCATATGATACGTACAGATTAAGCCACTCAATTTGTAATAAAATAATAAATACATATTACATAAAATAATAAGTAAATCCAATGCCCACAGTTTTTTTCACTTCCTGAACATTTTGATATATGAGGGTTACACGCTACTTGGCCTGTACAGTGACGAATTAGTACCTACTGTCACCAGGTAAGAAAGAATTTTGAAGATAAAATAATATGACAACTAAAGTAGGTATATTAAAATAAATAATAAATTGTATTAATGTAAGATGGTTAAGTTTGCTTATACGTGAGGTATGCATGTCGTGAGTGTTTTGACCTACTTAAAGACGACATTTTGCGAATCGATCGGAAGCGATTGGACATACCGCTAAAGGAATAAAATTCATGTGACAACTTTTTACCCCAAGTTCGTGCGAATTTAACCCTTTGGATATTGTATTATTTATCTTGTTAATTTTTGTTTTCTTTATTACTAGCTGGGTAGGTACGTATATATAATTTTTATTGTACTATATATCTATCAATTATGAAATATGTTACCAGTTAGATGGAGGCAATGCCGTCCCTAAGCAAATCTCACCCCATAAGCAACTCTAAATGTCATCATTTATATTTTTTCAAATATTTTTATTCCAATTCAACAACTACCATATTTTTACTATTTAATCACGGTCATCATAACCAAAAAAATAAAATGAAAATCGTAAAAAATCTGATTTAAACATACATTAACGCCTGGAGACTACACGTATCTTTAGCGCCGCAGGCGAAAAAATGCCACAAAACTACTTTTATAATATGGTTGAAATACTTGTAGTACTTTCATAATACGCCGCCTTTTAGAATGTGCTGCCCTAAGCAATGCATAGCCTGCCTGCCCCCATGGGATGTCATGGTATGAAGGTTAAAAAACGAAAGGAATAACAACACACTTCTCTGATTGTGTTGTAATATAGGTATAATACTATAATATTATTATATCCATACCTTCACTCTAAATTAACAGAATATTATAAATTATTCTAAATACTGTTTTTATTTTATTTTAATTAATAATATTATAATAAAACTGAACCTTTATTATCTTCAAAGTGCCTCACCAATTCGTAAATTATATGTTCATACAAATATTAGTTACGATGACAGATCCAATAATTTTGTAGTAAGTACATAGCTATTTAAAGGTGTCATTAGTTTCTCACGTTATAATTTCATCAGGTACCTACTTAAAATAATCAATTTCTGATATTTGTGGCAATTGTCTTATTGGTATTGTGAATGTATAAAGTTTAAAACCTACCACAACATGTGAACGTATTAAAATGGTTTTTTTTATTACACAAATAGAAATGTTAGCCATTCGTTTAGTTTAAGGCTTCAGCAATTAAAACGGGTACCCACACGATATGCAAATACTCTCCGAATTAATCGATATTTAATTTTATTTATCATAAATCGTTATGATGGCGGGCAATAATGATTTTATGTGTGTGGAGACTTGAAGCATTGATGTGTTTAGAGGCACCCTTGCAAAAATCTTGCCTACTGTTGACAGATTCTTTTACACTTTGATTTTTTTTTATTAATTATCTTTTTAATATTCAGCTACTTTGTGCTGAAGTCCGCTTCATAAAAGATCCCCACCAATGATAGAAATAAAAATTAATATGTCCAAATCGTCGATCATTTCGAAGGGGTTAAAACGTCATATTGGATTCGTTTAATTCCCATTTAAGTTCACGTCAAAAAAACCTTATTTGTTGCCTTTTCAGATACCATCAAAAAAGAATCAAAAAGACGTGGACTTGCGGAAGTTTATATAATTACTACGATTAAAAATGTCATGCACACTTTTAAGTTATTGAGCTATTACAATCTTGTTACAAGTTTAAAAGTAGTTAAATGTAATTAAATATTAATAAAATAATATTTCCACCTGTTTAATAATAACAAAATTGTGACTTTATGAAAATATGTGGAATAATGATTATAAAATTTTATTTAATACATTCACTGCTGACCAGTTAATTAAGTTACTTTTTTTACCACATTTAAATATCATGTTAATTATATCTAATGTCCAACTACTGCAAACGCGCCAGTCGCGTTGTTGGCACTAAATGAGTTAATAGACGTTGTGAAGCCATCGGTGATCACTGATTACAGAATCGCTGCTAGAGTTACGGCCGCGTGTGTATGAACATCAGATTTAATAATAATACAGTTTTAAGTGCAAAGACGTTGTTTATCCATGAATATTGTATATTTTGAGATAATCTAGTTTGAAAGATTTGGATCGTTCGAATATTGAAGGCGCATCCATGTATTTGATTGAGGCAATATTTTCTCAAATATCATATTTCCGGTGTTCCGCGATCGGCCGGTCGACCACGGAATGAATTTCGGTTGGTCGCAACGTAGGCCCATAGCAATTAAATAATTATGAAAATGTAAAAATCGTGAACTCAATTGTAATAATATAATATGGTTTAATTGAAATTTATTATGAAGAAAACGAAAGTAATAAACCATTTTAAAATTAACCACAAGAACGCCCGCGTGACTTCGTACCACTTGATTTGTATTGTATCATTCACGGTTCGGCACAGGAGTGAAAGTAAGAGAAGCTGTGTATCCCCGGACTTTAAACAGATGCGTAGTTTTCCCAAACTGTCGTGTATTAGACTATTTGCACAGTAAGATAATACTTTGACAATGAGTGCATTGAGGTTTCAAAAGAAAAACAAAAAAATTTCATGGCGAATAGAAAATTGAGTATATCTTTGTAATGGTGAAAAACATGTGTTGTTGTATAATTATCCTAAGCCAAATAATATAAGTTGAAAAATTACAATGGTACAGTGTGGCAAATCACTGTCAGATTTTATACTGATTTGTAGATCACGGTCTACTCGAAGTTTGATATGCCTGACTCATTTTGACGTATAATACAAACGGGTGTTAATATATAACAACTCAATTTCAGTGAAAACTTATAAGTACCTATATAGTATATTTTAACATAACTACAATAATTATTAAAATAATATAATTATTGTACTTGTACGGCGAATATAAATAACGAATTATTCTAAAAAAACGAAACGATACCGCATATTATAATATAAGTGTAGGTCCCTACGCGTGGACATAATTTATATCAACTGCAGGTGTTTGGGTTTTATATTGAAAGATGATGGTAAAAAAGTGCAGTAATTTTTGAGTCGCGAGTTGCATTGGGCAGATACGATAAAAGAGTCGGGTTTTAATAATTCTACACATGCATATCGATACGTCTTTCTACCAGAAATGATAAATATACGCGATTTTATTGAGAGGAAAACCAAACTTTATAAATTTGGCGGTAGATATAAATATAAAATATTATTCCTTGAGATTTTCACGGATATGTTTGTCGGTAGGTAATTCAGGGGTGAAGGGTGGAAGTAGGCTATTAAGATCCGCCATAAATGGTGCACACTAAATTTTGTCAGTCATACGGATTTTTTTTCATTTAAATAAGACTATAATTTACAGATGGTGTTGGCTAGTTTTTAGAAACCAATTAAACCCTGCAAAAACCACGCCATAATAGATAATAGTCAAAAATACTCGTCTATCAATAAAATATCTAAAATTAAATCATACATAACTTTAAATATTTTATTGGTTGAATAATATTTTTTTCTGTTATAGTTTGGTTTAGGCAGGGCTTAATGGATTCTTAAAAAATGAACCAACAATATGTGTAATATGTATTCTTAATCCAACGAAAATAAAATAAATAAGTATGCACAGTTTTGTCGTATCGCCCAAAATATACCAAAACTATTATGGTTTGGTTGAGGCAGGGTTTAATTGATTTAAAAAAATAACCAATACAATCTGTAAATTGTAGTCTTGGTTTAATAAAAACAAATACCTAGACATGACTTACAAAGTTTAATGTACATTATTTATGACGGATCTTAAAAACCTACCTCCACCCTTCGCTACTGATATATATATATATTTATATATATATAATTATACCTACATCATGTTGGGTAATTTATGGATGTGTAATTGTTCGGACCGTGTAATAATGTACATTATATTTAAGACTTAATTTGAGCAATCGAAAGTATGGTCAACATATTCTCCTTAGTCCATAGTCGACTTATGAGTGCGATAATTTTGACATATTAATAAGAAGTTCTTTTTGGCGGGCTCACGCGCACACGTCGGGGACGAAAGCTGCGCGCGCAACTCAGAGGATGCGTGCGTATGACGCGATTTGAGGTAGATATACATACATAAATGTGAAAGAAACGCATTATAAGTGTAAAATATTACGGAATTATAAAATTGGGGCTTACTTCCATACGGTTAAGTAATTTAAATATAGAACAATAACACGATGTTGTTGGCATGCTCTTATAAACAAAACTAAAAAATATCTAGTCGATTATTATGATATTGAAAATTTCATCATACTATGTTAGCTAGGTATGTTTTGTTCCATTGTTATTTTTTTAAATAAATTACTTAGTAGATTTAAAAAAAAAACCATTACACATTTAACTGAATTAATAAGCAGGGGCGGTTCTACCTTAAGGGTTCATAGGGACCATCCCCACATCGTTATTAAGTGGAGAATGCGTAAAAACGTCCGATATTTTTATCATTGTCATAATATACCTACTTAAGTGATTAAATGAATTATTTAATTTATTTTATCTATCTAAACCCGTCGCAATTTTAGAGAGATATTTATTATTATCATACAAATAAATAAAGCAATAATTATAAATTAATTATGTACTTAATAACGTAATAATGATTACGCGGTATTAAAATAACTTATTAAATTAAATACGCATCATTTCACGGTGACACCTATGTACAAATTAAGAAAGATATGGCGTCTATTTTTCTCTGATCGGGGTCACTCAGTCCCATCCCGTTGCTGCGGTACGAATCTCTTTCTACAAAGTATGTGAATGCATTAGCGTTATTATACGCATACTAGGGACCGAATAGAATGACCCCATAGTGAGTAAAAACGCTCGTTGTATGTTGTTGTTCAAAACTGATGATGATAAATCTATAATAATTATTATTATTTTTTAGGTTTATATTTTTAAGCGCGATTTTTAGATGTGATTAAGTATGTAACGACTCAGATAACAATATAATTTATTTTGAAAAATTATTCATTTCCTTATTAATAAAATGATATTAATATAATTAGTAGCTTCATACATAATGTATATATAATAATAATATGAGAATGTAGGTAGGTACATACTTGTACATATAGGTATTTGATTATTAATGACTATACCCCACCACCTAGATAGACATCGAGCCGCCACTGGTAATAAGTAACTATATCTACTATAGCTCAGTGACAAAGGGTGGAGGTAGGCTGTTAAGATTCGATATAAATAGTACCCACTAAATTTTGTCAGTCATACTTATTTGTTTTTATTGAACTAAGAATAAAATTTGCAGATAGTGCTAGTTAGTTTTAAAAATTTAATCAAATCGTGCCTGAACCAAAACTATACTAGTATAAATTCTAATGGATTTAAATTCAATTTCCATCAAGTACCTTTGGTCGATAGTATTAATATCATAATAGTTAGGTGTGCTATAGGCGATTCAATAAAAACTTCACACTTTTTCAGTCATATGGACTTATTTGTTTTAGTTGAATTACGAATACATATTATTACAAATGGTATTAATTAGTTTTTTTAAAATTCATTGAGCCTTATCTAAACCAAACCATGATAGATAAAAATTATTCTTCCATCTATAAAATATCTAAAATTATATATGATTTAATGGAATAATTTTAGATATTTTATAAATAGATAAATATTTTTGTCTATTATCTATTTTGACTTGGTTTAAACAGGGTTTAATTGAATTTTAAAAACTGACTAAAATTATCTGAAATTTATAGTCTCAATGAAAACAAATACGTTTGAGTGACGAAGTTTAGTGTGCACTATTTATGTCGGATCTTAACGCATACACCCTTCGCCACTGATACTTACTATGACTACAGGGATGCATATAAACTTTCTATGGTAAAGTAAGACAAAAGACATGAATGATGGAGTTGGGTTTTAGGACGTGAAACCGGTAAACATTAGTTTGACGGATGCAGTTATGACAAAAACTGCGAGTATGTTTTGCTGAAATATTTCGTTAAATCAGTTGTCTCCAGATCTACCTGTCGGTCACTTTATTCCTTTTGGGTACTACTGGATATTTAAATTTGCCTATAAATTGTTTTGTTTCTTCGTGGACTCTTCCGGTCCATTGACATTTAATTATTTTATTAAGCTGGATTAATTGCATACACTTGTTAGCCCCCTTTCACAATTATTCTATTAATTGTCTATATATTCAATTATTTGTTCTTGTATGCTATGCCCATTGGACGTACCAAGTTGTATCTAAAGGTCCACATATCCTGCTCATATTAAATAAGTTATCATATACGTATACCGGTTATTTATATAACGCGTTTTGTGTATTTTGGGTTGGATTTTAAAATAATTTAAATATTCTGACTTCACAACTTTTGTCCATGGCAACTGGCTTTCACATAGCTATCTTATTAATCTGTTATGTGGGCTCAATGCTCAAGGCGTTGGATATCAGGAGATCTGATACGAGTAGCCCAAGACAGGAAGGTGTATTACCACCAAAGGAAAGTGTGGCACCAAAAGAAGAGAATAATTGTGAACAGAATTTATTAAAAGTTAGTGTAAATTTGACTGATATGATACTTTAGACTCTGAGTTTACTACATAATTATTTTTTTTAAGTATGAAGTTACCCACGTAATGTATGTAAAGATAATGTATTTATTGTGTTAATTCAAAATACATATTTTCATGACGAGAAAATACAGGTGTACACTTACAAACTCTTTGGTTATTATAAATTTAATTCACCTAACTGTTTATTTTTAAGGCTACAGCTAATAAAAAGTTAAAAAAAAATGAAAGTTGGTAATGAAAAATTATATTAAATAGGTAATCATATTCACTTTCCAATACACATTGTTACTGCAAGTAATTGTGGTAAAAACGTCAATTTTAAATAACTTAACCTTTCTAGAATACGGTATACACAATCATTTCTTATGAGCGACCACATTTATTTATAACGTATAACTTATTCCTGCTAATAATATTCATAATATATACATTGTCATGCCATCCTGTCTCAGTTTTTTAAAAGCAATTGAACTACTTATACTTCATATACTTGCATCTGTAGGTATATCGTAGGCTTTATTGTATACAGCAATGACGTACACAACTGGGAGCTAAAGATTTTATTTACTCGATCAATGATATATTTTTAATTTTAATTATATAATTGCCAATATTGTAACATTTTCACTGAACTAATTAGGTAAATTTTAATATATTATTTAAAGTACATAAAGTAATGAATGCCTCTACCGGCATTTATCACCAAGAAATATAGAATCAAATATACAAGGAACATTCATCAGACCATAATGCAAGCATGCGTTTCTCGCGACGTATATTGAAACCCAGTATATTTTATTGTTGAACTTAACGACTTTATTAGCAGAGTTGTCCCTTATATTTTTTTTAAATTGTCATTTAATCTATAATTTCATTAATGTACAATGCAACGACGCTGTCCTAATTGGGAGAGTGGCCGTCTTTTTATAAATCTAAAAGTCGCAGGTTCAATCTCGCGGCTGGTCAAAAATACACGATGTCTCTTTCAATGTTTATTCGACCCATTGCAAGAACCCAACGAATTAGGCAAATGAGCGATAACTACTATTCTTTGTAAAAATCAGTTTATTTATTTATTTAAGAATACAAAACATTGTGGACATACAAAATCTAAATTCAAGACGTACACAACATGAGATTTGCATTATAAGTCAAACATTACCCTCACAAGAGAAAAGAAGAGAATATAGAATATATATATATATATAATAACAATAATAACAGAATTTAAAAAAGAAAAACATACTTGAGTACAATTTAATACAGAAAAATATAATTTTTGAAAACAAAAAACATACAATTTTATACAGAAAAATACAGTTTCAAAAACAAATTGCAAAATACATCATTGAAAATGTCAGTTAATCAAACAAAGTAAAATTAGTTAATATAACCTCCACTATTCGGAGACCCATATAGAACCAAATTAAGAGCAAATATAATAATATTTTTTTTATCAGAATATTAAAATTTAAGTCATTTTTACAAGTAAACTATTTACCTCTATAAACCGATTTATTAAAAATAGACAAATTTATAAGTGGCCCTTTATTATAATATATTATATTATATATTATTTATGCCTGCCTGGAGCACAAATGTTGTATGTCCAGTTTTGTATATTCAAATTAATTAAAAATCAATAGCAAAATGGACATACTATTATGTAAGTATTTGAACAGACAATACCTTCACAAACACTATATTTAGACGTATAAGATTTATACATTTTTAAGATATGAATGTGACTGCCGTTTTGCATATTATAATAACTCAATTTTGTCAAAAAGTGGGCATGGTAATATACAGAATCTGCACATTACCCCTCAATAATGAGATCTAAATGCACGCAACTGACTCGATTCAATAAATAAATAATCTCGAAGGCCAGAATCATCAGGTTTGCGCGCGGCCGTATAGTAATAATAATATAACAAGTAATGTGTGCCGCTAAGAATTGCAGGATCCGCGCACGCGCCTCCCCACATGCCTTCAGATTCCACCTGCTGCAGCTCGAAGCCAGCAGCTGACTCCTGGAGACAGATGACGATGGTGACGCCATATCGCAACATCACAATGCATCTGCTCATCTCGAGATTCAATCACCGGCAAATTTTATCAATTTATTATTCAGTTGAAACTCTTTACCAATTAATGAAGTGATTGGTCACATCATTATTAAATTGTTTTAATAATATTGATAAATGATTCATAATGTTTAATAATTGAAGTTCAATTTATCAGAACTACTTAAGTGAGTTAAATAATTTTCATATATTATGAAATTTATAATCGGTAATTTCTTAGATTTGTATTCTACACTTTGAAGACGGTGGCATAGATCGATCGTCGGTTGGTTTCCGACTACGCGGTTTAAATGGAAACTCAGCCATTCTTGATAGTATTGACTTGTGTATCCCTGATAATTAATAATTATCTTTGAAGTCAAAATGATGAAATGACAATTAACGAACAAAACAAATAATAATTACAAGATAAAAAGAACTTTTTATGAACAACGTTTTTAAATTTTCTGGTGAATCATATAAACTTGACTTGACTAGCTCAAACGATCAAAAAAAAATGTATTTGATAGAAATAATACTGAAATGTCACTTTGACACTCATATTGATTTCCATAGTAACGCACGTATATATTAATAATTTAGTTGTTAGGACCCTAGCAACCAATAATAGTGGATTGGATTACGGATTTCTTCCGAAATAACTTTTCATACAAAACAGAATTAACTGAAAATGAATTCAATTCTACTTAAAGATGGCTAAAAGTATTAAAAGAATGCATTGGCATCGTGTTCTGCTATATTCTAAAAGTTTCAAATATCTAGCTAGTCGGGAAGTTAGTTAAAAATCGATTGCAAGATTTGTACCGGACGAACAACCACCGGACAAATAAGAATACGACCTAATAAAAACGTTGTAAATAAAAATAGCATTATTTTCATTGGCATTTCGGACTGAAAAAATAGTTTTTAATTAACTTATACGTGTAAATTATATATATTGGTGGTTCCGTAAAATAATTGAGAACATTTTTTAATGTATAAAAAAGATTTATTGGAAGGTTTAGAATACATTATGGCCATTAGGATGACTGCTAGTGATAAAAAATGTTAATGAGTTTAGGTATCAACTTTATTTACAGAGGAATTTTAAACATTCATTTTCTATTATTTTACATGAGGCACGTTCCTAAATTATATATATTAGCATAGATCTTCTAATAATTAATAAGAATATAAATATTTTTTTGTGCATCCTTGCATAAACTTTCTATCTAGTTGCTAATAATATTTAATCAAACTATAATACATAATAATAACGTGCGATGTCGGTGTATACGACAAAACAGAATTTCGCCATATGCCGACCACCTTATGTCGACGGATCAAAATATATAAATATGTATGTATATTTAACGTAAGTATACATATTATTTCATATATCACAAATTTGAATAATGAATATGTACTAAAAAAATCTAATATATTAAATATTTAAAAAAAATATATATGTGATTGCGTGACGTATAGGTATTAAATGTATTTTTAAATTTTAGATTATCTTTGATAGTTTTAAGATTGATAAAACACGGTAATTAGGAGCTTTCATAATGTTTGGTCTAAGCGGGAAATTTTAGGTCGCTGTATAAAAACTTCTATAAATCGTATTTTAAAACAGGGTTGACGTTAGCTGTTATATCGCGAAATATTGTATTTTTCTTTTGTGGATTTTTCAAATTATACCCGTCCTTAAACATACTGAATTATAAAACTGATTATTTTCACTGAAAATATGGAATTACATGGCTACTATAAAAGATGATACTGAATGCAAACAACTGAATAAAATAATTCAAATAGATTTATTTAAAAACACAAAATAACACTGAAAATAAACGTAATACACTTAATGTTACCTACTGCAAATCATTAAGTTTCGCGGAATACCAGTTGTCGATCATGTCAGAAAATTTGTACGTATGCAGTTCGCAGTATCACACTTCTTCACCGTAAAATACTGTATAGGAAATAGGTATATGGTCGTATATTAAAGACCGTCCAACCTTTTTGGATCATTCTTGGGATAAAATTCATGTCTAAAGAAAACACTGTTCTTGTCGATTTACAGGAAGCCAGCGGCAAATAAATTGTGAAAATAGCCGATATACTGAATTATTTGTTAGGTTAGGTTAGGATCAAATAAAATTGAAACACTATTGTCTCCAATGCTCCATGAACAACGCGTATTTTTTTCATTTCAGTGCTATAAAGATGACCGTGTAGTATACGATCTTCTCTTTCCGATAAGAAAGCTCACGGCGAACTCTGCTACGGTTACATGTAATACGTACAATTTACATGTAACCGTTGTCGATAGATAGGGGCCCCACCAAAAGATCCTGGCCTGGAGACTCGCTTCAGGATGTGGGGCTATGACAAAGAAAGTCACTATTAGTTCTCTGCTGCCTTTAAATTATTTTTAAAATATATATCAATACTATCGACCGAAGGAACTTGATGGAATTTGAATTTAAATTATATTGGATTCAAGCTCTGTATATTCCATTTAAGTCGTTTTATGCGACCCGGGTTTTGCCTTTCGGCATCTTCAGGCGTCGTGTACACTCACCAAAGGCAAACACACACTGACAACGAATAATCTTAACTCTACCTTATATAGTAAATCAATACAATAAAGTAGGTAAAACTCCATTACCTCCATATCTAGTCAGAGGTCACAAAAAATACAATAAACAAATTATGAATAGTTGAAGTGTCAGTACTGACTGAGAGTGTTCGTTGTCAGTGTGTGTTTGCCTTTGGTGAGTGTACACGACGCCTGAAGATGCCGAAAGGCGAAACCCGGGTCGCAAAAAACGACTTCAATGGAATAGTACAGAGCTTGAATCCAATAGAATAAAAACATATTTATAATAACAACATATAATAATAAAAAAACGAACAAGACTAAGTCAGTGCAGTGCATTCTTGATAGCAAACTGTCATAATATCAAACGACCATAATAACCGAAGGGGAACGACGAAATAAGTAAGTAGGTTTTCAAAGTTAAGACAGTGTTAAGAATGTGAATTCATATCATAACTGTGGCAATAAAAATTCAACGCATGAACATAAAGTGATCGAATTAATTTATCTGCCACATTGTAAAATACGACGTGTTATAATTATTAAAATATTTTAATTAAATAGGAAGCGTAAAAGAAATAAAAGACACCCATGTTCGCAACTATCAATCGCTCGTGACTTCGTCCGCATGAAATAAGGATGAATCATGAAGAAATAGACCGATTCGGTTGGTTTATTTTTTCAATCAAAAACATAATAATAAACCATTTCTTTTATTCGACGAATAATTCACAAGATTTTGGGAATTTAACATTCCATATATTGATATCAGATTGAGATCAATATATGGAATGTTACATTCTCAAAATCTTGTGAATTATATTTATGGAATGAAAGAAATGGTTTATTAAAAATTGCTAGCAAGTTCAAGTAGACGTTATAACTAAAAAAATATTTGACGAGAGCCGGGCGTCGGTTAGTAATTAAGGTAATTAATATTCCTTGATTTAATACACAAAAACCGATAATCAATAATAACGCTATTTGATAAGCATTTCATGTATGAAATCTTCTAGTGGGTGTTACTTATATCTGAGGTATTTTCAAGTTATGTAGGTATGTTCAATAATAATAAAATATTGCATCTACGTGCGCGTTCTTTTACCAGCACCTCACCTCACCACTCCACCGCTGCAATGTGACAACTTTACACGTGCATGAGCTTAATGGATCAAGCAGTCGACTAACAATAATTAATTTTAAAAACTAATGTTAATATAATTTTCTTTTTGTGGAAACACATAATAATATGACCACCATGAGTTAACATAGTATCCTAAATGACTATTTATAACGTTACGTATTGCATCAATTTTATATTATTATACAAATTATATATAAACTTTTACTTAAGAAATGTCAAAGTTTAGCAATAAATACATTAATCTTAAATGTAACAATAAAACAATCTTCAGAAAACGGTTTTCCAACATGCATTCTGATGTTTTTAAGTTTGCTCGCTGTGAGCTTAAATGTGTTGATGTCGCGAGTCGTAGCACGTAGCACGTGGCCGTCACACGTGGCGTAGATGCTGCTCAGCAATGTGGAAAACTTGTTGTTCCATTTCATATAAGTACCTAATTTAATACTAAAGGATATCCGTTTATTAGAAAATAAAAGCTTTTAGTGGTTGATTGTTGGGGTGATTAATAATTATTCAATTTAAATATTTTTTTTCTGAAAACAAAACAATGAAGTAGGTATATATTAAAATATTATGAAGTGTTTCTTACACTTATTTGTTATTTAAAAATTTCTTACGTACCTAATGCATCCTGTTACACTTCATTATCAGACTATAGGGCAAGCACAGGGTCGTGTCGCCTTATTGGGTCCATCTCCACGTCTGGCACCTCCTACCATGTGAGAAAATAATCCTGTTTATTTATATTTTACAAAACAAATGATGAAAATAACACTTGAAGGATATAAAAATGATGGCGGTTCTCGTAGTCGAGGAGTATTATGAAAGGCAATTGCTTCTCTTCTCCAGGGGCTTTGTATTCGATTCCTAGTGATTTCACACTACAACAAGCTATGAGGCTCAATGACAGTATTGTAGTGAAACAGTAGTATTTTTTTTGGTTCTGTATTAAACACTAAAACAGACTGCGAAGTCCAATTACATTAGAAAAACTCTCAGGCATGAAAAAAATACATACTTATTAGAGTATGTAAATATTTTATTACGTCATCGGGAATCAAACCCGGAGCCTCCGGGTGAAAAGCCAACGCCTAACGCACTGGACTACGAGAGTTACATAGAATACAATTTACACGGTTGTATCAAAGCCTGTGTGTTTCTGTGGTTGTTTCACTACTGCTAGAGGTTTTTCGCTGTGATATAATATGTGACTGAATCACCACTATGGTCAATGATATACTTCATACTCTATCCATATTCTTATCAGTCTAAAGCAGTTTACTTCACATTGATGTCATCATTAACAATAGCTGTTGATGATCACTCAGTTTTCTTTTTCATTCCTCTTGTTTCATAACCTTTGCATCGTCACGTTTTACGACAACTTTATTTATTTTATTAATTCAGCTGCATTTAAAACAACATTTAAATGCAACTATTTGCTAAATACAACTTTTTGCTGAACAATAAATTATTTTTAATTAATAGTTTTTCTTGATATTTTATATTTTTAAAGAATGTAAAAGATTATGCACAATAATCATTTACTTTTAAATTATGTAGATATTTGTTAACATGAGTTTTTATTTTATAATTCTATCATAACGAAAATAAAAATCCGTAATGCTAAAGTTCATTCAGCAACCTGCCACAAGTAACGTCTTTTTGTTGACGTGTAATATATTTTTAAGAATACAGAAAAATAACATAGTCAGTGTCGGATTAAAACATATACTTTTCGTACACAAATATCTCCACAAACGGCGGGCTTCTATATATTTTCGTGTATATATACGTGTTTCTAAAGATTGGAATTTGATTTTTTCCAATTGGGAAGAATAATTGGGTATGTTGATATTGTGGTGATTGTTGAAAAATAGATGGTTTAAAAAACGTTATGCACTCGTTCCAATCTATTGACATGAATTACATAGAACAACATATAATTAATGTTGTTAATACCCGGTTAACAATATTATTACTGAGAGAAATTGTCTAAAGAATGTAGGTATTCAAATCGACAATGACACAAGAGCAAATACATAAAATTATTAAGTCTTGTCGAAGTTTGTTTTGTTACGCCAAAGAAGTATAACTTTTAACGTGCGTACATAAGTAGGTACACACACCGATTTTTTTAAAATTTAAACTTGTTTTTTTCAGTAATGTGGGCCTTACAGTAACCTGTAGTCTACGGGCCTACAAAGTCTTAATACGCACCTGATTATAGTAACACATTGGTACCAACTGTGAATGATTTTTGTACACGCAGGTGATTAGACCATACAAGTCCACAATAATGACTTATTACATACGCTTTCAATTAAAATAACTGAGTCTTGACTTGCCTTAAGCGACCGCAAGATGGCCAGAGAATGAAAATTCTCACTGCAGAAATTCGAAAAATGAAGTTTGTAGTAAGTGAGAAACATGTTACGTACTATTAACCTAATTAGGGATTTTAGCTTCAATTACAAGGTACACCTTTCGATTTACGGATACATAATATATGTAATATATATGCACGATATTTATTGTAATATATAAGTATATTACAAAAGGTGGTTGCGGAAAATAGAAACTCAAGGTTGCCTGTCTGAAAGTATGAATAAATTAATAATAATTAGACAAATTACGATAAATATAATTTTTACATAATTTAAATATGACTTTAGATTTCAGTGGATAAACATTTTCTCTAAAGATATTCCCTACGGCCTACATTGTATTACCACTATGATAATTAATTTATTAGTGGTATTATAAAAAAATCTATCATTGTAATGAAAAGTAGTTTTTGCGACAATCACTGAAAGAATACACACCTATACCATTATAAACTTAGTGAAATAAATTTTGTAAAGTATTCATTGAATTTTGATTCGTATTTTTTGTAATTCGTAACTTGCAATATTTTGCGTTCTGTATTTTAGAATGGTTAATTATATAATTATCTCAAGTATGCACCATTCTTCCCAAAGCCGATTATATTAAGGCTGTGGTACCTACTGAATTGCGTATTAAGATGGTAGTGATAGTTATTGCCAAATTTCAATGCAATGAGTAAACCCGTTTGCAAAAAATGAAGATATTATTTCGTTCAAATTATTACCATTTATTTAAATATGCAACAATCATCATTTTCTACAAACAGTTTACCATATTGCATTCGAAGTGTCTAACTAGCACTACTATCGAGGTTTATAATATCGTGTTATGGCTTGAATATGGTGTGCCTTACATTGTCCTCATTCAAAATTTTCTAATATCAATAGAAATTTTATCAAATATCAAAAATTGACAATGATATGAATTTTTTGATTTATTTTAAATAATATGTATAATGTTCTTCTATGGACAATTGACAGTTAACATCATTAAAATAGTGAAATACATTAAAGAATCTTATAAAATCCATTATTATTTTTTATTAATTTATCTCAAAGATAATACTGGTGAATTTTAAATAAGAGTGATACTATTTGTTATTAATACACATACCTAAGTACATTAAATTTCTAAAATAAAAACGTTATTAATTTCATATGAATAATTTAATTTAATAAAACGCAAATTTTTATAGTATTATTTCCACTTTTTCCATCATGAATTGATAGTTAACACAATAAAATAAATTAATATTAATAGTCAATAAAAATATCCGTTAAATCTTGAGTAGCAAAAAAAATGAACAACGCCACGCGACTTGTTTTTTTAATGGCAACATTTGTGAAAATTTTACGGTTTACAAGTTTAAAGTTGACATGATCGTAAACTTTTGATTGGGCCACTTCTCCAAAGCCTAGCGCGGGCCATATGGCGCTTTCCTTTCAATTCTTCCCCTGTGGTTGCTATACTTTTTTATACAACCAATGTTGCTCACTGCAGTATAATATTATTATGCCTTCTATGGCATCTTTACGTTATACTATCAACCCCCGGAGCAAGGGTAACACATACGACATTTATTTTTATGTGACGCACCATAGTTTCAAGCTAGAATTCTATGCCTGGCCAAAAACTGTTATATTATGTTAAGTTTTAAATAATATGTCTTTGATCCAGAAATAAGTACCTAAGCGGCTTACCCGTCATTTTAAAATGTCGTGGATCCCAGGTTTGAATCCTAGGTCTGACAAATTGGCATTTTTTAAAAAGAGACATTGTTCACATTGCAAATTATTAATTCAAAACGTTCACAACATGACATTTAGAATAAAAAGTACAGCTAAATCAACTTAGTAGCGAAAAAAACAAAGCAAAAAATAATTTTATAGCAAAAGATATAAAATTAAAATAGTTCAAAAATAGAAATTAAACAATAGATATATTTAATAGAATTTTAAAACAAAATATATATTGCAACGCTAAAAATGTCTACATCTCTAGGGAGTGCATTGTCCAGCCGCACAGCTCTTGCTATTGGTTCCTGGTAAGCCTGACATGAGGAAACAGATTTCATCCAAAATAGGTCATGGCTGACCACGCATGTAATTGAAAAATTCAAATTTTCCAGAATATCTGGATTGAAAACTATACCACGTGAGAGCAGTGAAAAATGCTTTAAGAACATAAGTGACCTACGAGCTTCAAGGCGAGCATGCCTTGAATAAAGTTAGTCGGAAAATACTCGTTTGAGAAACTGTCAAAAGTAAAATACGTATATATATTAAAATAAAGATGTTGAAGAAATTTCTTCTGAACACGCTCTAAAACAAGCTTATAAGGACTCCAGATAATTAACCCATATTCAAGAATACTCCGTACTAATGATACATTGAGTGTTCGTAAAACATTTGGATTCTTGAATTTCTTGGCTTGTTTTAATTATGACGAATCCTAGTAGCTTGCGCGTAATGCCGTAGATAGTGTATATCAATTTGTGTTTGAAGTCAGAGTATAAACCCAATAGGTTGACCAAGTGCCTAACATCTATTTCTCGTAAAAACAAAATCTGTTAATACAAATCTCTACTCTGTGTAGGACCCATATTGTTAGTATCGGACATGGTCAAAAGAAAGAAGATTGAGTTTGACAAACGACTAACAAGGCATTTAATCGTAAAAAAATATGATTACAAAAACCGTAGTAATAATTAATCATAATAATTATCACGTTAAGGCACGTGGGAAGTGGTGGAGGAGTTTTTTTGTTCCTCGTTAGGTAAATACATTCTTTTGTGGCTTATAGTTTAGTGAGTTTATTTATTTAGTGAGTTTATTTATTTATTTTGTTTATTTATTTATTTAAGAATACAAAATATTGTGGACATAACAAATCTAAATTCAAAACCTACACAACATGAGATTTACATTATAACAGATATTACAATATAGAATATAATAATAATAATAACAGAAAAATTAATTAAATCAAAACATACTTAAGTACAATTTAATACAGAAAAATAAAATTTTGAAAACAAAAAACATACAATTTTACACAGAAAAATAAAGTTTCAAAAACAAAATGCAAAGTACATCACTGAAAATGTCTATGTCTTTCTTCTTCTTTGCCCATATCCGCCCCTTAACTGGAGCATATGGACACCACGCGGCGCCTCCAAGAATCCCTGTCGCTCGCCAGTCTTCTTGCTTCGTTCCAAGTCAAACCAGCATCCCGTAGCTCTGCTGTATACACTCTGTAGATTGTATTTAGCGGCCTTCCAGGACGCCGGAATCCGGTCGGCTTGAAGAACAGGCAAGCCAGGTTAAAGTTCTCTTCTGGCATCCGCAGCACGTGGCCGAACCAGGTCCAACGTCGCCTCTTCACTTTCAGCGTGATGAGAGGCTGTTTGGTACGTTCTCTTATCTCCTCGTTGCTCCTAAAGTCATACCACCGCACACCCAGTATTCGTCGCAAACATCTGTTTTCGAAGCTCAGTATACGGTTGCTCTGAGCCTTCGTAAGGTGCCATGATTCGCTACCGTAAAGCAGCACCGTCAGAATGCAAGCGTCGAATAGGCGGCATTTGGTTTTGACCGAGTACAATCGTGAGTCCCAGACATTTCGCATCGAGTTGAATGTTGCTCCAGCCATTCCCATTCAGATAGCGAGCTCTTTCTGTAAAATGCCATCTCCCGTGATGTGGACCCCCAGGTACTTGAAGCTGTCGATGCTCTCGATGCTTTGTCCATCGCTAATCATAGGGAAATCTGGATCAGGACAGGTACTATTGCACAAGACGTTGGTTTTCTTCGCGTTGATTTTCAAACCAACGCGAGAGGAGTTGTTATGCAACCTGTCGATTGTCTCTTGAATGCCCTCGATTGAGTTGTCGAATAGGACAGCATCATCGGCGTATTCTAGGTCGCATAGCTTCACCGTGGGGGTAACAGGTATGCCTCGGTCGGGTGGTATTGACTTCCATAGTATGAAGTCAAAGAGAATGATAAAGAGAAACGGTGCAAGGACACAACCCTGTCTGACTCCGGTCGTGACCCCGAACCATTCCGTGACAATGTCTCCAATTCTGACACAGCATTCGCTATTATCGTGCAGGCTTTTGATTATGATTTGATTTTGTATCATCCAGAGGGAGGGGCGGTGCAGACTGTCGAAAGCCTTCTCATAATCCACAAAGCAGCAAGCCATCGGACTGTTCAACTCATGGCTCTGCTCACGCTCGACCAGGTAGAAACCCAGCTTGGTTTTTCCTGAGGACGTGCATTATTAGGTCCCTTATTCTCATCAAAATGATGTTTGCCAAAATCTTTCCCGGAACACTGAGTAGCGTAATGCCTCGGTAATTGTCGCAGCTTAGAGGGTCACCTTTTTTAAGAAGTGTGATGATTTCACCGTTCACCCAGTCCCTTGGGCAGCGCTCTTCTTCCCACACCTTTGTCATCAGATGAAACATAGGGTGCAGGATTGCGCTCAAGCTGTACTTGAGGAATTCAGGATGAATCCCGTCTCCCCCCGGTGCCTTTCCGTTCTTGAGCCTTTTCACAGCCGATTTTATCTCGGTGTGCATGCGCGGGCAATCGGAAATGTCGGTCGCTCGGGGAATGTCCAAAAGTAAAGCTTCCGCAGATATGTCAAAGGGATCCAAAGGGGGTGGGCGGTTCAGCACTCCGCAGAAATGATTCTTCCAAATCTTCTTGACGCATTCTGCGTCAGACTCTATTGCTCCACTGGGACCACGAATGGCTCCGGGAGTCGGTGGTTGCATGCCGCAGACTTCACGGGTGATTTTGAAGAGTTTCCTGGTGACATTTCTGCTTGCTGCCTCCTCTGCCATTTCAATTTGCCGGTTCATAAAATTGCGCTTGTCCAACCGCACGGATCGTTTGACTACCCTGTCTTGGGTCTGGTAGTCAGTCCGGCAGTCCTCGGTTTGGTCGGGGTCTATTTCCTCGTCTCTCAGGGCTTTCAGCCTGGCTCGTTCATCAATTTCAACCCACGTTTCGTCAGACATCCACTTTGGCTGCTCACTCCTTCTGGTACCAAGGACGGTACGAGCCGACGACACAATAGCACTCTTTATGAGGCTCCAATCCACCTCAATGAGGTTGGATTCAGATTTGTGTCGCTCGTAGATACGATCTACACTATTTCGTACAGCAGTTTTGAAGTCGATCCGAATTCTTCGGCGTCGGAGCTTCTCAACGTCAATTCGTTCGCGCTTTGGAGGCTTAGCCTGGCGACTGAGTTTTACTGGGATATTTCCAATAAGTAACTCATGATCGCTATGGATATCGGCGCCTCTGTAAGTACGCACGTCGAGAAGTTCCTTTCGGTGCTTCAAGCTGTACAAGAAGTGGTCAATTTGCGTCCTCGTGCGTCCATCAGGAGACGTCCACGTATATTTGTGAATGTCTTTGTGGGGAAAACAGTGCCTCCGATTGCAAGCTCGGTTCAGAGTGGCGAATTCTCACCATTATCGTTAGGGTCACCGAGGCCGTGTCGTCCCATCACCGTAGGGCCAAGCACCGGGTCTGCTCCTACTCTCGCATTATAATCCCCCATTACAATCACGCGGTCTCTTCGGGGGATGGGGGAGACTGCCGCGTGGAGAGAGTGTCTGCGCGTCGGCATCCTCAGTGGGGGCGTAGCACTGAAAGACGATCAACGAGCTACCAGGCATCTTAAAGGAGGCACGTATCAGTCTCTCCGAGATTGGTTCCCATTTCACGAGGCAACGGGCCGCTCTCTTTGACATCAATACTGCCACTCCCTGGCGATGGTATTGCTCCTGACCTGAGTAGACAATAGAGTAACCCTCAATCAACTTTCTCCCGGCTCCTTTCCAGCGCACTTTGCTCAGCCCTAGAATGTCCACACCGTAGGTGGGCATGATGCGTGTGGCGTGCAGGTCCTTTCCGGGGGTACGCAAGGTGCGAACATTATATGTCCCAATGCGCTTACTCGAGTTGTTAGAGAGGATTACTCTACCTGTTTCATTGTCCATTTCCATGCAAGGTCGTCGTTTTACAGAGTCGGTTGTCGTCCGAGGCTGCTGTGTAGGTGTTTTGTTAATCTGTTTCGTTTAAGGAGGCAAGGTGATTAGCCCAGCGCTCCCGAGGCCTGTACCACGAGGGCCCTGAAGGTCGGCTCGACCAGGTTTTTCTGTCGGGGATTTCCTTCCCTAAGCCAGTCTTTAGGGAGTGCATTTACTAATCTTGCACCTTTCGCTAATAGTGTCTGATATGCTAGACACGAAGAAACGGTTCCGATCCAGAATAAACCATGGCTGCGACCACGTAGGTAATTGGCAGGCGCATATAAATTCAAATTTATTAGGACACCAGAATTGGAAACCACCCCTCGCGCTAACAAGAAAAAATGTTTCAAGAGAAGAAGAGACCGACGAGATTCAAGAGAGTGAAAAGTAAGCATGCCTTGTAGAAAAGCAGTCGGAAAATAATCATTTGACGAATTATTGAAAGGAAAATAGTTAAAGGTCTTAAAATAAAGACATCGAAGAAATTTCTTCTGGACGCGTTCTAAAATAAGCTTATAGGAAACCTCATAATAATTTTAAAATCCGATAACACAATAGACAAAGTAAAACGTTATTCACCAGGCTGAGATAAACTGCCAGTATTGATCCCTGGAAAAGACCGAATGGAAAATGTATCATGATTTTACTTGATATTTTATATTATAATAAGATATGAAAAAGTGGTTAATGCACTATTTAGCACGTCTTGATTTATATTAAACGTTTTATGCAACAGAACCTGTCCTAATCCAGATTTCTTTCTGATTAGCGGAGGGCAAACATCGAGAGCGTCGACAGCCTCAAACACATGGGGGTACAGATCACTAGAGATGGCATTTTGCAGAGAGAGCTCGCTATCCGAATGGGAATGGCTGGAAAGATTCAACTAGATGCGGAGTGTCTGGGACTCACCATTGTAGTTGATCAAAATCAAATGCCGTCTATTTGACACTTGAATTCTGACGATGCTGCTTTACGGTAGCGAATCATGGTACGTTACGAAGGCTCAGGACAACCGTATACTGAGCTTCGAAAACGTATGTTTGCGACGGATTCTGGGTGTGTGGGGTGGTATGACTTCAGGAGCAACGAGGAGATAAGAGAATGCACCAAGCAGCCTCTCATCAGGCGACCTGGCTTGCCTGTTTTTCAAGCCAACCGGATTCTGGCGTCCTGGAAGGCTGCTAAATATTATCTATATAATGTATAGCCAGTGCTCCGCAACCAGTGTGCCGCGGCACACTGGTGTATCGTGAGACGATGCTAGGTGTGCCGCGGTGCAACAGCCAAACTTGCGTACATGGCTGGTAATATATTTGAGCACCTGCATGAACTTAATAAAACAATGCAAGGTCAGAATGAAAATATATTGACGTGTTCTGATAAATTAGCAGAATTCAAAAATAAACTCGGACTTTTGCAGAAGGAGTTAACACAAGGATCTCTAAAAATGTTCCAAAGGAACTACCAGACCACCATTGAAAACAAGCAATCAATTTTGGATCCGTCTCAAAAACATTTAACTTTGCTGCAAAAGAAATTTCATCAGTACTTTCATACAATCAATGCAACTGGATACAAAACCCTTTTTCTACCAATGCCGAAAATTCTATAGAAGCGTTTTTCCTATAAATTCGAGAGGAATTCGTTGAATTGATAAATGACGGGACGCTAAAACTGAACTTCGCCGATGTTCCATTTGTTATTTTCTGGATTTCGGTTAATAAAAGATATCCTCGGATTTTCGACAAAAATATCGCAGTTCAGCTCCCATTTTTGAGTCAAAAAAAGTCGCCTGCGGCGCTGTTTTACTACACTAGTATTAATATTTTAAAACATCTTATTCTAAGATACAATTTATTATTGTTGTGTCAATACTCGACAAATTATTATTCCCAACCCGACAACTAACCATAATTTTATTAATATAATATAACCATACGAAAAATTACTAAACATAAAATCAATACCATTAATTTTACCTCGAACACTATTTTAAAAATGCTATTTTTGAGGACCACGCTGTCTTCAACCTTAGCTATAGGTAGGGCCCCCCGCCATAGATTTTGGCCTGGGGTCCCCCTTCAGAATGTGGGGTCCATGTTTTGGTGTATAAATTGTTTTACGTGTGGTGTGCCGCGGAATTCTGGGAAGACCTTTGGTGTGCCGTGGGTGGGAAAAGGTTGCGGAGCACTGATGTATACGACAGAGCTTTGTTTGATCTGGAACGATGCAAGAAGACTGGCGAGCGACAGGGATTCTTGGAGTTGCCCCGTGGTGTCCATATGCTCCAACTACGGGGCGGATATATGGCCGAAGAAGAAGAACAAACAGATTTATATTAGAAAGTTATCATTTTGGTGTCATTCGCATTCGAAAGTTTTGAGCCAATTTTAAACTTGGGCGAACATTTAAATTTTCAATAGATGTACAATTTTTAGCAGCCTGAGGGTTAAATTGCATTCAATATGTCGAACAAAAAAGAGGCACACTGCTTAAAATTATTATAACTCCTGCGAACAGAGCGCGTGTCACTTTTACTCGATGTTAATTTTTCAATGGTTGCGACCGAAATATCCCATTCTGTAAAAGGTTTTTTTTCTGTCGCTATTATTTATCGACGTTTTCAACGTGCTGTCACAAAGGAATAAATTTAAAATTTTGCCGGTAGTTGTAGCTACAAAACTGTAAAAAATTTTCTTTTCATGGATTTTTAAGTTGTAAAGGAGTGTCGATACTCGAATCAATCAACACTATACGACTTCAATGCATTCAGTTTTTTTTGTATCCCGCAATATCTGTTTTATTCATTATTTTATAATTTCGTAATTTTATAATAATACGAAATAAATAACAGCCCAAATTGACATATTTACCATTGATTGCTGTATTTTCCGGGCGTGAAAGTAGGATACAATTAGAACTTTCACACCACAGTAATTTTGTAGGTTAACCAATAAATTAAGTAGCTGGGTGTATGGATATTGGTGGAACATGTGGGTGGTGCAAGGCAGGTATGAAAAATCTGGATCATCAATTATTTTTTTCTTTTCTAATTACATTACGCGGAACCGGATTAACAATATATTCTATTTATCTGAGAGTGAGTTCAAGTGGTATTTATTTTACAAATGATTTTATGTATATCTACGTCAATGTATTTAGGTTGGATTTTTTTATTATGGATAATTAATTATACATCAGATGGGATGGGTATGGTTGTAAACGGATACGATTCTCGACTGCGGAAAAATATGGGATAAACAGGGTCTAGGACGATTTGGCACCGGACAACTGGACGCCACGGAATTCGAAAATAAATAGACGTTAGGTACTTATAGGTACTTTAAAAATAAATATTCAATATTATTATTTATATTTAAATGATTATATTATGATTTAATAGTAATAGTGAGAATGTAAATATGCAGACGTAAACATTGATTTAATCGTGCATATGTTTAAATTCCAACGAAAAAAGGGTTTTTTATTTTATATAAAGCCTTAGGCATGGTAATTCTCAATCTGCGATAAAGAATACATTATGTTAAGAGTAAAATGAATTCAAACTACTAAGTAGTAGATAGAAACTGATTAAAATACCTCGTCTACGTTCTGTATACGTGTCTACGACAGTGCAGCGTCCAATTGTCCGGAGGCCAGTGTCCCCATAAACATGTAATAAAGAATACTCTATTTTCAATATTTACGTTTGTATCATAATATATATTATAGTTAATCACGTAAAAGAAACGCGTATTCAATATTGCTATTATTTGAGATTTTGAGTCTCTCTATTTCTTATCAAATCAAATCAAATCAAATTTATTTATTTTACATATAATGAACATAACAAATTACAAACTCAAAGCGTTCACGATATGACATAAAATAAATGTTAACAATTTTTAAAATAAAAATACAGAGAAATGTGACTTAATAATACAATAAGAAATAAAATAAGAAAAGAAATAAAATAAGGCAACAAAAATAAAAGTAAATGGAAGCACACAGAGTGAACTATCGATAGACCCTATCTTAAAAACTTATAAAACATCGTCCACCTAAATTCACCCTCACGTAAGTGGAAAATATCAATATCCGAAGCGATTTTAAACCTTTAATGCATGCTGGTAACCCTTATATTTAGGTACATATTACTTTTCTAATAAATTACTTTTAATGTCTAATATTATTATAAATTAATAGTAGCACATGTCATTAAAAACTATAACTATGTTTTCAGAATAATTGTTAAATAAAATTTCATTCACACAAAAAATGTAAAGAATAGTACAATATGTTGCTGTAAGGCGATATCATGCAATTTAGGGTTAATAGCCTGTCCTTCAGTCATAATCCAAAACTCCCGTCAAAGTCTTGGTCTGACTGGCTTTCTCATTTCTATCTTGTAAATCTGTTTTTTGCTTCATAATATCTCTGATATTGTTCGTGATTGGTGTGAATGATTATATTATGTAAATAGCATTATGGGCATAAACCTAGCAGTAATAATTCTAAAATTATGGTTTACTTATGGCAACTCATGTGGAAGTATTTACTTTGGAAGGGGAAGTGACCGCTGACCAGGATGAGTGCGTGCTTTGTTTTACGAGAGACACGTGACTGACACACTGCCGTTTATTGTTTATTATTTCGTACTTCGTTTGGCAATAATAATAACATTAATATAATGACCCGCATTGGGACCAAAATATTAACTTAGAATTATTTATTATTAAATTAGTAATTATAATACAAATATTAATAATAAATAAAATATCTGGAGCAGTGGAGCCATAGACTATAGATACATCAGTAGAGCACTACAAATTTTCGGTTCTCCAGCTCCGCTCCTGCTCCAGGTAAAACCCCGTTGCTCCACTGCTCCGCGCTCCTGATCTGAGCTCCGCTCCAACGCTCTGGTATAATTACACATTGACGTCTCCACGATTGGTTTTAAAGAAACCTATTTCTATTAACAGCTATTAATTCCAGTGGCCATAAAAGTGGTTTAAACTTGCCTTGATCGTTAATTGAATTATCTGCTCAAATTAAAAATCAAGAGTTACACACTTTATCAATAATAATGAAATAAAAAAAACTAAAATATATTATTCCTGTGATAGAATCAGGTCCAATTTTTTAAGGGCATCGATATTACCGAAATACACAAAATTGATCATTAATTCAAAATACATAAAATGTCGACATTAATATAAGTACTATATTTTGTTTTATTTTTAAAGTATTTATTCACGCGGTAAAAAGTAACTACAGTATAACCCCTATTTTACGTTTTTTAAGGGACTGAAAAAAACCTAATTGGAGGGAAATTGTAAAAGGGGGGTATTGAAAAAAAGAACATTTAAATTTTATGTTTCTAAAAAAATAACGTTTTATTAAAAAACAACATTCAATTAAATTTTTTATTGAAAAATCGTTCGAATGTCACGACCCAATCATTGTCAAGCGCGCGTAACTAACATAGTTTGAATATTATCTGTAATGCATGAAAGATGTGTTAAAAGGGGTAAGGTAAAAGAAAAGCTACACATAGACGCAAATTTTAATCGTTTATTTTAATTGGGTCCTTAAATACAACAAATAATTGGAAACGTTTATAATTGTTTGACATAGGAGTTAAAAGTCTAAATGTGATTGTGAAAATGTAAATATTTAAGTTGAAGAACCAAGCCATGCCCAATAATGTTGATAGAAGGCGCTGTCACTATAATTTTTTTAGTAGGTTTATAATATGAAGGAAATTTTATATTATATTGTTTGAGTTTCAACATCATTATTTTTTTTATAATTTATACGAGGAGACGAATTCATGGAAAGAAAGAATAATTGTAGAAGCTAATTAATAGAGAGTTGCACATTGATTATTAATATATGAAATAGATAATAATATTTTCATCTAGTAGTTTCACTATTTACATAAAATGATCAAGAAAAATAAATTTTGCAACGAATATCTGCACAGGTAATTTTAAATTTCAGATGTTGTAAAAAGCCGTAAAAATCACAATATTAAATTTAAACTGAGAACGTATTAATTGGTTGACGCTTGTCAACTGTTGACTTTATCGGCTTGATCAAAAAATTGGGTCTATGCCAACATTCCAAAATTTTAATTTACCAGCCGCGGAATTCGAGCCTGCGTCTGGCTTAAACGGACATTTTCTATTTGTCCAACGCTTAGATATATTATAAAATTGGGGTTTTTGAAAAAAGAATAATTAAAATTCAATTCTGCTTCAATTTTTCTTTCTGAAATTTATAATATCCGTAGAAGTTCCATTATGTATATGTATCTATTGTTTTCCATTTAAATACTAAATTACCAAAGGGCAACTTTTTCCACTATCTCTGATCCTGCGCTGCTGTCATTGATGTGACAACCCTGCAAAACTGACTAATATCGTGCACCCATCTTGTAACTGACGCGACGGCATTTACTATGGAACATATTATTTTCTCATTGCCTTCAAATCCAGCACATGTTTGGTGCATCTATCGCCTGGCGTCTTAGCAATATTTCTTGCCTATTTACATTTTAAGTTACAATTAAAATTCGAGTTTTCAACTTTTCCGATTAAGCTACCGACGTAAATACAATGCTTACATAGAGTTTCTAACTGATACGCGTTTCAGGTTTTAGTTAAAATTCCATCAATATTGACAACTAGACGGCGTCCGAATCTTTCAAAACGTAGTCTAGAAGTTACATTTTTTAGGATTTTTCGTATAGGTATATTTTTGAGGATTTTTCAAATTATCTGATAAAAATTTAAGTTATTAGAAATATATAAATACACGTCTTATATATAGGTATATTATATGTATTACTTTACAATAGACCATTAAACCCAATGATAATACTATTGTAGTTGTATAAGTGAAAAACTCAGATAAACACCAAAGCTTTCAGAAACATAAATTACCCAAAGTCACATTCTTGTACATTATATTGATTATATGTAATAAATATTAATATACATGTTAAAATTAATATATGCCCATCTTCAATAATTATTACTGAACCAAGACAGATATTACATGTTCTAAACCAAAACATTGACTTATGAGTTTTATATTCATGACGCGTGGCCTATTAATAATAGTCATCCAAACACAAGGGTTACAAGTTCATAACTTTCTGCATCGGCAACCGCCTCGTGCGCCAGTTTTCCCGGTTCGATTCCCACCATAACGGTTTTAACATATTGCCTTCTGCGGCATATTTCGCTTATTATCATATATTTTTTTCTTTTTCTATTGTGTGGATACAATGTATTTTCAATATTCTGGGTTGCAAAGCGTCACGAATCAATGGATTACAGAATGAGTTTCCGAACCGTTCGAAAACTGTGAAATTATAATGGGAGCCTTTGTGTGGCTGTCAAAATACTAAGGGTAATTTTCGCATTGAATTTTTGCACAGGCTTTCGGTTTCATTTGTGTGTGTATTTGATGATCTGAGAGTTTTGGAACACGACCTATCGTGATGTGATTTTTCTGAATATAATCGGCTCTTTTCACAGAAGAATTCCCGAGTTTTAAATTTCTATTTAACATAATATCATGCAGGCATAAATTGTAACTGAATTGTTTAATAACATAATTACATACAATACAAATATATTCAGATTCACGCATTTTATTGAATCTTTTGTATGTTAATCACGCTGTTTAACAATACCTTATACAATCACGTTCAATCATGTTAATAAAATGATTTAATATTCAGTGAAAAAAGAATATTAACATTACTTTTTAGACATTCCATTGATTTGTTTAAAGTCGTGATCATCGTACAATCGTACCATTATAACCAAGACTTAACAATTTGTGTATATTGTGATCAAAGGTGTAATGCTAAATAAAATAGTGCTGGATTGCTAATTTTTTTTAAAATCACAACCGACCCCCACCCCAAACATACTTTTTTGAAAGAACATTCTTTAAAATTTAGATTATTAGATCATTTATTTATGATTTTTAAGACAACGGGAGGGGCGGGGTTAACAAAATCTAGTAGGTGCTACTAACTTCCGTATTTACTTTGCCTACTATGCACTGTACATTTCCCATACCCAGACACCCCGCACTTTGACTCTAGCTATGAAAACCTGGCTAGCAGATATAGCTACGGGTGCTCATCTACGAATTATTACGACCTATCACACCCACAAATGATTATCGTATGCGTGTGGCTTAACGGTCATAAGTATTAGGATTGTTAGTATCCGTTTGTGTTCTTCGCTCTGTCTTGTTCTTGCACGTGCTACGTCAGTATATTAAAGCAAATATTGAATGCCTCAGATAGTTTCACCAATTCATGAGTTCCGTTGATAAATCATCGGTATTCTATTTACTTAAATAATTAATATTTTTTTTCGTTTATGTTGGTTTATTCTATACACAAGGCGGCTATCAGCGGCTATCAACGGTAGTATATCATATGTATGTATTTAGGTAGATATTATAATTGTTACAAAAAGTTAGCTGTCTAAACTGTCTATCTCGCTCTAAAAGTTAACACAGTCAAGAAGAGAGGGGCTGCTAAAATATAGCACTTTTTGACAGTTTAGACGGTTAACTTATTGTAACAATTAACAGTCTCAATATATAAATATGATAAACTAGTACCGTCGATAGCCGCTGATAACTGCATTGTGTATAGAATAGACATACTGGGAGGAGGGGGTCGGAACCGAAACCAGAGTCTGCCCCCCCTTTTTGTGTGGGCGCCTGATGTCGGTAAAGTTATTTTAAACGCATTTGCTGTTCATCTAGTAAAACAGTTACAATTAGCAAAATGCAACTATTTGAATTTCAATATGTATGATATTATATTATGAAAAAACGTTTCATTATTTAAGGCTATACTTCAGTTCAGGCATGGTCTAAAAAGATCGTGGCTAGGCAATGCGCGCATTGTGCAAATGACGCGTGCCGAACGAAATATAATTTGTCATAAAAATCCAACATGCGTCCATTTAATGTTCTTTTTATTGTTATATTACTAATAATAATAGTATATTCATTGACATTTTTTCTTTTTTAAGTACATACATAAAGTTTTGTTGATAAAGAATATTTTCATCCGACGCCATGACAAAAGAAATCGACGTGCGGACACCTCGACTGTCGGTCTCCGATTGGCGACTAGTGAGAAATTTCGTCGCACCTATTGTTTTAAATTTTCCGTTTCACGGAAGTACGCTCTTAATCTTGTTTTTTATTAAAATTTTCAGTTTTTGGTGTTCTTATTCACCCAGTTTCTCTGGTTAATAGGAACAGACCATAATTTTGGGAAAATATCGATAACAAGTGAATAATGAGTGTTTCCATTTACCAAACCATCATCTGAATTTCAATAGCTTTTCAGTCATAAAGTATAAGTTATAAATCATGTTTAAATTTAATTTGAAATCTGAAAACCTTCCTGTTCACCTCGTTTTACTGTACTTATAAATTGTATATAATAAAAAAATAAAAAATAAAAAAGCCTTTTTATTTCTTCAAACACAAGTAAATGACAGTTAAATGACTATATCTAATGAATATATATTATATAACCTATGAATATATCTATTATGTATATATATCTATCTATGGTTGTATAATCTACTTATTTTCTAGTTTATATAATATTAATTATTATTATTTTTTATATTTTTGTATAATACTATTAGATAATATTTATAAATTAAACAATGATATGTAATTAGTTTGTTTGGTTTGTTAGAATCCCTCCTCGGGTGAAGACCTCCTCCAAAGTGTTAATCTCCGGTGTGTTAATCTAATAAATTGTATATATTATTATTAAATTGATGCAGTATTTGTAAATTTGATTTTATCGCGGCAAATAAAAACGGTTATAATAATTCGCTAGTATCCCATCCCGATGTTTTGCGGTTAAAAAAATGGGCACCCCATATTCTGTCGCCCGCACGACGACATCCCAGTCCCATCTGTTGTAACGTATGCGCCTACTAAACTGTGACGCGTGCCCTGCGAAAGATTCTACACTGATAAATAAAATAATTATTATTGAGAATATCCGTGATATTTTTGGATTTAGTAACATTGCTGAAATGCATCGGACGATGACAAGAATGAGAATCATTTTAATTCAAGATTAACATTTTCGTCAGCAGAGCATATGGGCCTTTACCATTGACATATACCAGAACATCCTCTCATATACCTACATCTCAATATTAAAATAGACAAGTCATCAAAGTAAGACGAATACATAAATGAAAATTTACAATATTCGCCCAGATTGAATTGTGGCTAAAGTTTTCAGTTATAGTACAGCATTTTTAGTAATATTTATTAATAATTTATTAATTAATTGAAAACACTTCTGAGAGATATAATATAATCACTAGAAAAAATCAGACATCTAGCAGGATTCGAATCTACGCCCCTCGGAATTCTCACCCATGTGCACTGACTACTATGCCATGCGTGACTTATTTAATTGCGACAGATTTAACTACTGCTTTTTTACAATACTCTCTGAAGCGCTTTCTAAATTGCGTTACTTATTAATTGTATGTAGTGTTTTCAAAATGTAAATCTTCATTAAAAGAATGTTACATTCTTAAATCTTGTGAGCTATTCGTTGTATATAAAAAAGTTTATTAAATATGTTTAATTAATTACTTACTGAATATATGCAAGATTTAAGAATGTAACATTTTTTTGTACTTGTTGTTTATACTTGTCAAATTTTTAAATGTTGTGTAAATACGTAAAATATATATTTCTTTGGAACCCAGCAATAAAAAATAATGACGGTATTACCATAATTTAAAATAATATTACCTATAATATTTTGTGCCGTTATAATGTTTTATCCTATATTATCATTTAGTAATGATCAGAATCGTTTGCGCCTATTTCTATATGACATTTTTAACTGTTGTAATCCTATTGAACCGGACCAGTTTTGATCGTTGTTAAATTATATAGAATAAGTAGGTGTTGGATAGTATTTTGCATTATTTTAATTATCTCCAATGTCTTTCTACGAAAAATTGTCAGTTAACACCATTAAAGTTATAAAATTACATCCCTAGCTAATAAGTACTTTTTTTTACTTAAGTTTTTGAAAATATTCAAAATCGTGTAGTTATCTGTATTTATCTGTTTACGAAAGAATGAAATTTGAATGAAAGGTATGCCTAGCATCTATAAGCAGACTCATCACATGATGTACCTATCTATTTATAAGTCTTAGCATATTTTTAAGAGTAACATTTGTTAGCCATTTTCCAAACCATTGGGTCCATTCTCTTAATCAAGAACACACCGAAATAACACTATATGAATTTTCCAGACGAACAATGCAAACCCGCGGTATTCTAAGTGGGCTCTCTACTACGACTCCATCGTTTATAAAAGACATTGTAATTCATCTCAAATGAAATAATATCCAACAATTAATCTAACGGTAATTATTCTAAAATTGATAGGGTATCAGAGTTGATCAATATTTCATTCAAAACAGTTAATTGATAATGCCCTTCATCATAGCAAAAGCATACCAAAATAGCAGATGATGAATCGACTCGGAAGGCCTTCAGTTATTTTTTCGTTTTTGCAAATAACACATTGAGGTTCTTACCATATTTAGAAGTCGTAAATTGTTTGTCATATATCCAAAAAAATATTCTCTTGTGAATAACCAAACATAGTGTTGTTATTATCTATCATAATTTAATTAATTTCAATAAATTTATTTTAACATATCGAGGGCATTGCAAATAAGTATACATTCATGAGGTTCACAGCATTGGTTATAAATTATAGAATATCAAAGCTAAATTTATTGCATTCCGGGTGGTGAACTTTACTGATGAAGGTTTTGTTTCTAGTCTAATTCGAAACAAAATATGTAGGTAGGTATATTAAGAGATGTATATTATGTAGAGATATGTGTAGAGATAAAGTTGTAGTTATTTGGATGACAGGTTATTTGTCGAGATGAGTAGTGATCGAGTGATGGACTCGAGTGGAGTGACGGGTAATGGATCTTCCTTGCTATTTATGCAAATGCAGTCCTTACATTAAAAAAGACATTGTCGCAATTCTTCTCTTCTTCTTTTCTTCCACCACCTTGACACCACGCGGCGCCTCTAAGAATCCTTGTCGCTCGCCAGTCTTCTTGCTTCGTTCCAGGTCAAACCAGAATCCCGTACCTCCACCGTATACTTTCTATATATTGTATTTAGCGGTCTTCTAGGATACTGAAATCCGGTTGACTTGAAGAACAGGCAAGCCAGGTTGAGGTTCTCTTCTGGCATCCGCTATCCGGTAAATTACTAAATTTACCTACATATACCTCACAAAATACAAAATAACACAAAAACACTACACAAAATATTCAACTCTGGCCATTAAAATAATAAGAAATAAATGCAGCAATAATGGTATGGTAGGTACTCAATATAGAATTTATCTGATTAAGATGGTTCAGTTCCATAGTAGGTACGATAACTCAAAAATTTTAAGTTTTGAGTTATGTTAGCCATTATATTCGTATATCGCTCCCACTCAGTTCTACAAAAATACTACTCGAAAAAGTTACTAGTTGTCCTCGTAGGGCCGATTTTTTTGTCACTTTTCTACAAGTCAGTATAGGTGAGTCAAAACATTGATCAACCATTACTCAAAACTACTAATTCATAGTTTTAGCACTATGTAACTGAGCCATCGAATCTATATATACTTATATATATTTCATTAATTACATTACGAATTATTTGAATATATATTTTACGAATTTTCTATATGTAGAAAGTCTATAGTTATATAAATAAGTATAATATATCATTGATTGCTTAATGTTGACGTTTCTCAGTGTGTTTTTATAACTTATCAAAGAAGAGGAGGCCTGTCATCGCCCCATTTTCCCCATCAAAGCGTGCAAACAAACAAAACAAAAAAAAAAACAATGGCTACACTTTGACCACCGATTTTCAATTTTGTTTTCAACTAATGAAATGGAAACGTTACGCCTCTCTAACAATAATCCGATACCATATGGTTGATACATTATACTTCACACAAACAGTATTCGTATCTATCAGCTAATTAATGGTTTCGTGTTATAGTGTGACTTCGGTAAAATTATAAAATTTTAGGGTAAACAATTGTTTTATGAATATGTTATAGAAATTACTAATAGGCTGAAATCTCGGAATTGTGTCAACGATCAATTGAAAAAAATCATTTCATTCTCAATTTTGGGAAAATGAAATTTAAATTTTACTTGATCAACAAAAATCTAGGCTATAGTTATTATTTAAAATAAAAATGGAAAATTGTGCTTGTCTAATTGGGAACAATTAATTAATGTTCAATTGTATGAAAAAATATTGTATTATTATGTAGTATTTTATTTATTTAATGCATTTGTGGTTAAGTTATCTAATATTTTCAAACACAAAATTAATACAGTTCTCGTTAATTTCTGACTTACCTAATTTTATCATTTTATAGAAAATGAAATAGAATCATATTCAAAAACTATCTCAACAACAGTGAAAATCAAGTTATCTAGTTGTAGTATTGAAGTGACGTTATATTATCCGAAAAAGTGTTGTAGATATTTAAAAAAATATATATAAATCACATGAATAGTGTCAGCTGAGAATGTAATAAAGATAATTTTTCAACCAAGCACGTGATTTAAAAAATAAGTGTTTGTCAGTTTATTTATAAAAGTAGAGTAACAAGTAGTATAAAACTAAAAAAACTACAAAAGTAGTATAAAACAATCATTATTTGTAGGACGTTTATCACATTTGAATGGTCAAAGACATAGTTTATAATCAGTATCTTTAGAATTATCTTCAAATGTGTTAATCTTGCCCATTTTTTGAATAATAAAATGCCTAATTCTTGTCAAATTTGGGATCACAGAGATTATCAATATAATTTTTTATCGTAAATATTTCACTATAATAATGTCGATATAAATTATACTGATGGTTTTATAAATGCGTTTAAAAATTAATAAATGTAAAAAATCTTAACACCACTGCACATTTATGTACTGAAATATGACTATATTCTAAAACATTAGAGCGAGAGGTTTAAAAGAATACTATTTTATGTAATAAAAATACTTTATGCAGTCATCAAATGTTTAAAATAAATATAATGGATAATAAGGATTCAAAATTATATAAATAGATTATCTACAACGTTTAAGGAATGTCCAGGATCATGCTTTGAAAATAGAATAAAAGCTCCATTTTGACCCACGCTGAGCACGTCCGCCCTTAAACAAAAGATTTTTAGCACATCGAATTTATATCAAACAATTATTAAATATTTATATAATAATACATAAATATTTTATATTGGAATGAACCTAAAGATAATTTTCCAAAACTGAAAACTCTAAAACTGTTATTGAAACTTTACTGAATATATTTTACTGGAATAAAAAAGAAATGAATTAACCAATGAATATCACTCATCACAATCACTCATCACTTTTATTTTGCGGTATTAATATGTTATAATATATAATGTTAATTTCTAGAAAAGGCTAACATATTACCATATTATGCATACATATTTCCTAAAAATCTACAGATTTTTCAGGTTTATTTACTGAAGACATCCCAAATTCTTCATGTTAAACGGCGTGTGGTCCCTGAACATTTTCACAATAAATAAACATGTTGTATTGTGCTGTTCACAAGAATAGAACAATACAACACATGTGAGGCGTCTAATTCCAAAAAGCGATAAGTCCACATTTGGTCGAAATCGAAGTACGCACGTATTCTGTGTATAATTTTACACAATATGTATTGATCTATAAATTCCAAAACGCGACATAACCCTACGAAAAAAAATATTTTAATTCCCGATTTATTACAAAAAGCGCCAAGTCCGTGTTTCATATTATTTAAAGCTTGGTTGATTTCGCGCGCGTTTAAGTCAACCAATAAGGGAACGTTCAATATTGAAAAGGGCATCTCCCATGCTGTAGCATCCGGTAAACCCATGACAGTGCCACTGAAATATGTGCCTTATGCGGAGTAAATTAAAAAGTGAGGTACAAATAGCGCTACGTCCAATTTTATTTTGCCTATTTTAATTAAATTTAAGAGTTTATCGGCTGAAACAAATTGCCATTTGGTTCTAATTTCAAAATAGAATACAACGGAAAAAATAATCTCACGTTAAAAAAAATAATTGAAGCTTGAAACATAAAAACGTTGTTTCCCGAAAATATTGAATTGTGGACTTGTCGCTTTTTGTAATTACACGCTTCATGTATAAGTACATGGATTTACCGGCACCAAGAGTGTGTAAATTAAACTAACGCGATAATAACTGCTTACAAGTAAGCGTAGTAAGTAGTGGTGAATATCTTGCCGATCTCATTTATCAAGCGTAACCGAGACTCGTTGTTGTCATTGTATGTCATCATCAGCCGGGGTCAACCCACTGCTGGATGAAGGCCTCCCCAAGCTTTCTCCAACTCTCTTGGTCCTGTGTCGTTCGCTGCCACGTATTTCCGCCGAACTTTACCAGTTCGTCAATCCAGCGGCTTTTAGGGCAACCCTGTCGCCGTTTCGTATCCCTTGGGTACCACTGAATGACGGCATTTGTCCAGCGGCCGTCCTTTCGGCGAGCAATGTGCCCCGCCCATCTCCATTTCAGCTGTTTGGCAACGTCTATTACATCGTATGTATTGTGCTAGTTATTAGCTATTGTGAAAATTGGTAAACCTTAAAAATCCTGTGCGCGGTGTATTTCGTATTTTTCTGGCAAGTTCGCCACTATCGTTTTACTGCGCATGGGCATACGACATGCAAGTGCCAACTACTGCGTGAAAATTCAGAATTTTTTGAACTATACAAACAATCTTATTATAACCGCGATAATACGTACTGTCAGCAGTAAATCCATGCACGTGTACACAAGGTAAAATACCATATTATACGCTGTCAGCGCAATGGACAGCATCATGCAATAAAACATCCGCCGTGCGATGGGGTATCAAAAATTATTAGATATATAAATTTTCATTACCCACATTACAAATAATATATGCAAAGTTTTAATGTTTATTTCTACTTTATATAATTCAAATTCAGTTGATTCAGTAAATTTAGTCAATCGCAGGGCATTGATCTTGAATTTACTCAGTCTATAACGTCATCAGAATTAGCATAAAAAATCGGTTAAATTCGGTTGACGAATTTTGCTAATCTTAATTGTTTTATTGATTTTTCTACTGGTTGACTGTTCACTGACAATGACAGTGATCCATAACCTTCTTTATTTATACTGCCATATAATCGTGATGAAATATAAAGGCACATTCACATATTCTATCAATATTTTAGCACCAATCCAATTTAATTACAGCGCCGAAATTTATTAAGAATATGCATCTGAGCTGAGAGGTATTAATTATTCAAATTATGTTAATATTGTAAATGTCTTTTGTAATTTTTAACCAGGTTATCATGCCAACTTTACGTTTTAACTTGAATTAATATAATTAACATTTTTTTTAAATTACAGTTTCATTTTTATTCAATTAAAATTACCCTTAATTTAACAATGTAAATATTATATTTAAATTTGGAACTTTGGAAAAATTTGAATAAAACGACAATGCTAAACATAAAAGCGTTAATGAGAACTTGCGGCAAGTATTATTATTATATATAACACATTTTTGTCTAACTCGCTTGCTAAAAAAATAGTTGTACCTTTATCACAGAATAACTTTTGCTGACAAACTTTTGAGATATTGAGAATTTATAAAAAAGAGACATGATAGTATCATTTCTTATTATACCATCATCGCAATTTCGTCACTGGGTCAATCTAAATGGTTACATGTAAATTGTACGTAAAACATTTTACCGTGACACATTTCGCCGTGAGCTTTCTTGACGGAAAGAAATGACCGTATACTATGCAGTCTCCAATTTTATTAGATTCAATATGAACATTAATTCAATTTTCATAGCTGATTTTGGCAAAATTCATGAATTCAAGAATGAAAACCTAACCTAACCTTACCAAACCTAACCTAATTTAACAAATAATCCAGTATATCAGCTATTTTAAAAATTTGTTTGCTGTTGGCTTCCTGTAAAGTGTAAACCGACAAAAACCGTGTTTTATTTAGACATGAATTTTATGTCAGTATTATACGACCCAAAGAGGTTGGACGGTCTTTAATATACGGCCATATATTTCCGATACAAAATTTCACGGTGAAGTGTGATACGGCGAACTGCATACGTACAAGTTTCCGGACACGAATCTAAACACCTCTGTTTTCACTATGATTTCTTCTTTTTCTTCTTTCGACCATGTCCGATCCTAATAGGATCATATGGGCCTCCACAGAGTAGAGGTTTGTATTGACATAATTTGTTTTTTACGAGAAATGGATGTCAGCCACTTGCTCAACCTATTAGGTCCATACCCTGACACACACAAATTGAAAAACAATATGTGTACTTGCCAGACCCAGGATTCAAACCTGGGACCCACGGCGTTATAGTTCAACGCTTAAGCCGCGTCTCCTCTTAAGGTCTCCTATATACGACATTTTGGACAATCGATCACTATAGATATGTAATTCAACTCTCTCTAAAATAGGTGTATTCAATAAAAATCTTTAAAATTCTAAAAGTGTACATATGATAATTAATTCAATAAAATATAGAGATTAATTAGATACCCAACTGTACGGAAATATGAAATATTTCAATTTTTAAGTTTTATTTATACTGGAACCATTCTACAGTGGCACCATGGTCGATTCACATATAAGTATTTCTGTTATTTGTTACAATAATAATAAGTATTACAATACTAGCAAACACAATCAATACAACTTACTGTGAATGATTTTTGACATATTATACATTATGCCACTGTAGAATGATTTCAGTATACTTGTACTTAAAAAGCAATCCAATATTTTTTACTTTTTAGTTTTATAGATTTATTTTTTGTGTTGATAAATTTACGGAGATATTAATAAATTGCTTTTAAGCCTTCCCTGGTTAACAAACCTACATTATTCTAAAAATAATTGAACTTGTGCGACCGTGGCCTAACCACCCGCATTGCAGTCCCATATGCAAATGTCTACCCGCGCTTTTTTTCTCTCCAATTTGATTTGAAATCAGCTGGCGCTAGTGCGGTCGGTCGTCAGACTCGCGAATCACAATGGCGTAATGAAAATAATATTTTAAAAAGGAACGAATGGAGAGCGTAAAAAACCGCGAACGCCTGCTGCAGATTTCAAATGACACCGCTCTATGACTTACAACTACTACAGGGCTAAACTATGACACTTATTACCTACTATTTAAATATTCTTTATTAATTACTAGCTTAAAAAATCCACCCTAGAAAGTTCAAAAATAACAACTGAATGCCTGTTATTAATTATAATATATTTATTGTTTTACTTTTTTGATCCATAGAAAGGACTAAATGGGTTAGGAAAATGGTTACCCATTCACTATTCATCATTTAAAAAAATATGTTAATATTATTTCCTTATACTTGGAGTAGCACAACGTGGTATGGAGAGGTGCATGCTGGGCATAACGCGAAAGGACAAAAAGAGGAATGAGTGGATAAGGAAGCAGACAAGGGTTTGCGATGTAATAGAGTTTATTAAAAGCGTTAAATGGAAATGGGCTGGACACATAGCTCGAAGAAGAGACAATCGTTGGACAAATCTAGTCATCCAGTGGTATCCAGAAGTACAAAATGTCACTGGATCGATGAAATGATAAAGTTCTGCGGAAGTACGTGGCAACGCAATTCACAGGACCGAGAGAAGTGGAAGCAGCTTGAAGAGGCCTTCATCCAGCAGTGGATAGATTCAGGCTGATGATTATGATGATACTTATATGGAAGTCTCCTTACACTAATTTAAATGTAAAATTTCATTGTATACAACATTTTTAGTTAAAATCAAATCAGATTATTTCAATAGGTAATAATATTTCCCCTGACTTGGCACAGAATAAATTTTAACTTAAAAATAACGGGATAACTTACAATTGGTCATCTGCATTGTAAATTTAATCAATACTTTAAAAAATACCTTATAAAACATTTAAAATTATGTATTTACTTAGTTAATTTTATCATCTGTCAATAATAAAAGATAGTGTATCACCAAATTTATCCTGTTTTAAAAAATCATTGCAGATATTTATTTAGGGATTTTTTCAAAAAGCTTACCCATGGACCTTGATTATTTATTTTCTCATCATATCAAGCCTTTACGAAGGTTCGATGTTACCCTATACTCAACTTAAAAAATAGCTGGTGCTTATGGTTGACAGTGTTAACACTGGGTATCCGATGGTATGACTTTAAAAGTAATGAGGAAATAAAAAGGCAGACAATGCAGCATTTTGTGACATTGAAATTCAATAAATGATGTCAAACCTGGTACGGTCGAGATACAAATGTTTCAACACTCACCCTAGTCTGCATTTCCTTCAAGCCAACCGGATCCCGATGTCCTGAAAGGTCTCTAGATACAATTCTCATTTTATATACGGCGAATCTACAGGATGCTGACATAGCTTGGGAAGGTACCAGGCGAGTTACACGGATCCTTGGGAGCGTCGCACTATGTTGGAACTAGGAACTAGGATTTATGTTTTGTGAAACTGGTAATCCATCAATAAAAAGGAATACTTCATGCAAAGTTATGTGAAAGTTTTTACAATGGATAAAAGTATCATCTAAAAGTGGTCAGAATCTCCATAAAAAATATTTGACGTATAGTCATTCTTCCATATAGATCAATATTAAAAACCAACTGGAATCCAAAAACTTTGGTAAACCAGACACGACAAAACATACTTTTATAAATCTGTGGCACCCAATTATTTTTTTTAGTAATTTAGATAAATTGAATATATTAATATTTCTATTCAATATTCTGCACTATTTCTGATCCAGCCCTGTGCAATATTCGCATGGCAACGTAATGTAATCCGTTTCATAACACGCGTTCATCAGAAACGACTTCACTGCCATGCTTGCCATCTGGTGACAAAGAGGCTCATAAAAGCTACTAGCTTTTGCTTTCTACGTCGAATACGGGCGAAGAGTCATCGTGCCATGATCAAGCACACCTTGCCACGGTTTATATTACTTATGTTTATACGATGTAATGCTATCAGGTATATATTATACTATATATGCTTTAAGACAATTATTACCATTACCATTCTATTGGTTTTTGAAGTTATGCTTATTTAGGCGCGTTTGGAAAATCAGATCAGATTGTATTTTTGACGTATGACATGTAACACATAATTTATTTTTTCACACAAAAAAACGCACTTGATTGGATTCAAACCACCGATTGTTCGGTTATCAGCCGAATGCACTGCCTTTTCGCTACAGTATGATACTCCAATCATGACGATTATACAGTATAATAATATTATAGTTTAGAATTGTTAAAAAAATACAAAAAAACAATAAATAATTATATAATTTAGTAATATAAGTTAAAGTGTATAGAAATAAACCAACGGCGTTCCAATAAGCGGTCCTTTTTCTTGAGTGTATAATTTAAGAAGATAATTACAATAATAATAATGATAATCACAAGTTTTGTTTTGTTACGTCAAAGAAGTATAACTTCTAACGCGCGTACATAAGTACACACACCGATTATTTTTTTCATATATTTTTCACTAACGATGCTACAAAAATATATGGTTGTCATCAGTGATGTAATGGGAGTGGAAAATCTCAGGTCGGCGACAGTTTTCATGAATATTATTATGTTACACACAATAATATAAAATCACCTAAATTCATAAAATTTAATTGTGTGGTTGTTATTTTTATATTGGTTAAAAGTAAGAATTTTACCCAATAAACTGATGGTAAGAAAACGAAAGAAACGATTAGCCAGTCCAATACCGAAGTGATTATGATAAAATATAAATATTGCGTTTTTACTGAGATTTTCTGTAGGTACATTAACATTGAAATATTGAAGAAAGTGCTTCTGGGTTGGGGGAAGGGGGCTGGTAATTGAGATTTTAAATAGCCAGCGATCTGGCACTATTTTATTTAGCACTACACCTCTGGTCATGACGGAATAACCTTTTGTCGCATTTTTTGGGATATTAACGATGATATTCTTAATAGTCTATCCCCATAATTATTTTTTTGTCAGAATGTTTCTTACATTCGATATATATAATTATAATATATACCATGTCCGATCCTAATAAGATCATATGGGCCTCCACAGTATGGAGGTTTGTATTAAGAGTGTACATAAGTGAAACGGCAAATAATTTTCAACAGTATGTGGAACAAAATTTCGGCCGCGTTGCCATTCGGAGAGCGATAGTCGAACTGTTTGCACGTCAATTTGTTTTGTGATGGCGTCGGAGGAATATGTTCTTAAAACGTGTAAAGATGACTAAAAAACGTTTCGCATGTACTTGAAAAAGAAAGCATGTCAATGAATATACTATTATTATTACGAATATAATAATAAACATAACATAAAAAGGACGCATGTTGAATTTTTATGATAAATTATATTTCGTTCGGCTCGCGTCATTTGCACCATCCACGCATCGCCTAGTCACGATCTTTATAGATATAGAACATGCCGTAGCTGAATATAGCCTTAACATATTTTTTGTATATTTGCCAGACCCAGGATTCGATCCCACGACGTTATAGGCCGACCGGCCATCATGGGCGACAAATAAATAATAGGTATTATGTTACAAAAGCTTCTTTTAAAATATATTTATCTGAAACCTCGAGATTATTAACCTCGTCAGGTTATCAACTAAAGCTATCGAATTCGTAACTAAACTTGTAATGTCAATATTTTTTATTTATTTTCACCATCAATCAATGTAAATAGTTTCTACCTCGATTTTAAAATAAAAAGACTGTATTAATTTATCAATGAATTAAAAATTAGTCCGTTGAGGTTATATAAGGTGTTTATATACCTGTACAAATTGGTAGGTATCTACTTATATATTATCAAGTAGAGTGTTGTGGTTATTTCAAGGAATAAAAAAACACCTGTCGATGGATGTTTTCCGTTGGAGCTTTAAGTCACTTCATCACAAGTTAATTTTAAACCGTAATTCATAGTGGATGAGTTATAACATTACATTACGGCAGCCCTTGTGGTCCACTGCATAATGCAGTTGGGTTCGACTCCCGGTGTGGTCACAATATATTATTTAACTGGTTTTCTCAAAGCTTTGGCAAATAATGTGATCGTTTCGCTTTTTCGACTGCACTACTATCATTGGGCCTCATGTCATGTTGTAGTGGTAAAAAGAATATAGGTTTATGTATATTATGACATATATATTGTTCAAAATAATAATTAAAAAAAAAACTGTTATTCACTATTCTATCCACATCAATAACTTAACAGAGATTGAGGTTATATAGGAAACTGTGATTCTGAATTAATAGATAATAACATTAAAATTTAGTAAATATTTAATAAGCTTTTTTAAGAAATCAAAGTTTCCAACGTTACATCAAATTTATTTACTTTTAAATTCACATAATGCACTTGATCAAACATACGTTGAAAAACGACATAAATTATATCTTTGTCAGATACTTAATTGAAAATTATGACCCACGCCTGCTATCTACGCCATCGTATATGCAGATTGTCATGTTATTATTATGATGAATTTTAAGTATTCTATTATTAAAAAATAATTTTAAATTACAACTACATATTTTAAGGATAGTTAAGACCTCAATATTGATGTATCTTTTCATAATGATTATTTTAAGCAAACCGGATTTTGTCTTTCGGCGTATTTAATGAGTTCGAAAACCCAGATCATTAAAACTGATTTTTATGAAACTTTGAAAACACATCGAATTAGAGACACTACATAAAAGAGAACTTATTAATTTTCATTCATTTTTAATCAGGTACGCTTAGATAATATCAAAATTGTTTTTACGTGTGATATTAACATAAATTATATAGATTACCTTTTATGGATTATACTTTATCCATTCATAATAGTATGTTTTTTCCTTAGTTAAATAGTGGGTGTCTTAAAAACTTTAGATATGAGTGTTTCACAAGCATAGTGAACCAAGTCCATTTTCGGTTGTTTTGTTTTAGAAGTTTTGTAAGGTTCAAACATAATTTTTGAGTAATTCTTATTCTATAACGGAATGATTTCCCTTACATAATAACTTAAATGTACTCAAAGTAACACTTCAGAATTGCAATCATTCTTCTTCTTTTCTTTTGCCATATCCGCCCCTTAACTGGAGCATATGGACACCACGCGGCGCCGCCAAGAATCCCTGTCGCTCGCCAGTCTTCTTGCTTCGTTCCAGGTCAAACCAGCATCCCGTAGCTCCGCCGTATACACTCTGTAGATTGTATTTAGCGGCCTTCCAGGACGCCGGAATCCGGTCGGCTTGAAGAACAGGCAATGCAATCATACCCTTAGAAAATTATAAATACTCAAATATTATGTTTGAACCTAGCTTACTCAAAAATAACCAGAATGGACTTATATTATACTAGAACTGTTTCTTTAAGAAATATATTTTTAATGTTTTTTTTCTATTATCTTACATATTATGAATGTCGTGATTATTTTTCTACATTCACAATTATTGGTTAATTTTTCGGAATTCAGAAAATTTAGTCTCGTAATTGAAAAGTATTAATTCACATCTATTTTTTTTTCGTTTAGAAAATAATTGTTTATTGAGCTCAATAAATCTTAAGATAATAAATACCTCAGTACAATCTGGATACTATATAATTTTAAAGTACCCGAAAATTTTTACTTGGAGGGACACATGGAAAATATGAACAATACATCAGCGCCGAAGTACTTAACGTCGCTAAATACAAAACGACGATAGCTGTATGAGTATAATTGAACTTCTACAATTCCTATACTCACGCTAGAGGAAGGACGAGGAGATGATGGAAAGTTATATTAAAACGGCCAGGATCAACACCGGATTATAGCGTTATTATTAAAAATTGTAACACATAAATAAATAATTACAAGATAAAAAGAACTTTGTATACAACATTTTTAAATTTTTCTGTTGAATTATTATGCTCAATATGCTCAAACTTGTACTTGATATGAAGTAAATAAAAAACAAACAAACAAACAAATATAGAAATACTAAATACTGAAATGTAATTTTGATTCTCATATTAACGCACGTATATATTAATAATTTAGTTGCTAGGACCAACCACTTAGCAACCAATAATAGTGGATTGGATTACTGATTTCTTCCGAAATAACTTTTCATACAAAATAGAATTAACTGTAAATGAATTCAATTCTTCTTAAAGATGGCTAAAAGTATTAAAAAAATGCATTGGCATCGTGTTCTGATATATTCTAAAAGTTTCAAATGTCTAGCTAGTCGGGAAGTTAATTAAAAATCGATTGCAAGATTTGTACCGGATAAACAACCACCAGACAAATAAGAATATGAGCTAATAAAAACGTTGTAAAATATATTCATATATATAGGTAGGTACATATACCTAATCGTTATAATATTTAATACTAACCCCTTTTCATTTTCATAGAACAGCATTTTGTCACGCGGTTAAAACCGTTATCAAAAATCGTTCAAAAAATAAATTCTCAACGCTAAAACCTTGAGTTCGATAATATATTTTGTACCGATACTTTTCCGACCTGACACAACTCAAATTATCTTACCCATCAATATAATATTACTATAGGGTTATGCGTAGTAGAATTTTTACCAAAGTGGGAGCGCAGTGCGGATTTTATACTCAATAATTGTAATTAATTTATCTTGTAAAATGTTATGGAAGTTACAAATTATTGATTAATGAAGATATTTTTAGACGTTTATAACAGGATATTATATAGTAGACCATTTATAAAAAAATATTTAAATAATGCCCATTAACCAAACTATCGCCGTTCTATATATATACCATGTCTTAATCGAGAGAATCCTGAAGAAAGTGTGATGCGACGCTGTTCCTTTGTACTAGCTTTACCTTCTTTCCAGAAAAGCTTTCTTATTTTTAACCATTATGTGGTTGGAGGCAGTGGCAAAGGGTGGAGGTAGGCTGTGGTGATTCGACACGAATAGTGCACACTAAACTTTATTAGTTATACGTATTTCTTTTCATTGAACTAAGAATACACATTGAAAAGTATCACTTACAAAGTTTAATGTCTATTATTTAGTTCTGATTTTTACGAATTCCGCCAAATCGATTTCGTCTTTTTTCAGAAAAACTCGTCGCTATAAATACAATGTGCTGTATCAATTTAATAACATATATTTATTTTTACGGAATGTAATCTGTAAATTATCATCATTATAAGTAGTACAATAACCCAGAGTAGGTCCAAGCATCCTCCAAGTACTTTCTCCGTCTCCCCTTATCCTGCGCCAGCCGCTCCCGCAACTCGGATAATACTATCCAACCGCCGGAGTCTGGGTCTACCAGGCGACTTTCGATCATCCGGTCTGGTATCCAGAATTCTTCTCGGTGGTTGATCACTGTTTATTCTTGCTATATGGCTCACCAATCAAAGTCTACCAATTTTAACAAAAGCGGAGATTCATTGTTCTTGGAAGAGGTTGTGGAACTTGTAGAGTTCCAGGTTATTCCGAATGCGCCAGTCTTCTCTCTCTAGTATACGCATAATCGTTCGCAGCACTTTACGTTCACATATATCATATGCATGATCATCGGCTTTGGTAAGAGTCCAACACTCCAACCCGTAGATTAGTATTGGTCGAATCAGTGTCTGGTATAATCTGAGTTTTTGTACGATGGGAGAGGGTGCGGGGCTTAAGCTTATTTTTTTATATCAAAATAGCAACCCTTCACTGTTATGACTCTCCGTTTTATTTCCTCACTTATGACACTATCGACATACTTGAAGAGAAAGCCGTTGATTCGGAGATCTGAGTTTGTTGTTGGTTTATCAGGATGGGAATATATTTCGTTTTTGTCTCATTGATCTTCAAGACCATGTTTTTTTGTGGATGCTTCCAGATCATAGAAATCTTCCACTAGCGTATATTAGTATCTCGCAATAATGTCTATAGTTGTTTCCAAACCTTATTTCTGCCAGTTCAACGCTTCATAAATCAAAAATTTTATAGTTACCTAACTAATTCTAAATAAACTAATTGCTTCAAATAAAAAATGCACATAGGCAATACTATTTTACAACGTTTTTCTTAGCTCGTATTCTTATTTGTTCGTGGTTCTTTGTCCAGTACAAATCTTGCAATCGATTTTTAACTAACTTCCCGACTAGCTAGACATTTGAAACTTTTAGAATATATCAGAACACGATGCCAATACATTTTTAATACTTTTAGCCATCTTTAAGTAGAATTGAATTCATTTTCAGTTAATTCTGTTTTGTATGAAAAGTTATTTCGACACCATTATTGGTTGCTAGGGCTCTGGGGTCCTAGCAACTAAATTATTAATGTATACGTGCGTTACCATGGAAATCAATGTTAAGTACAATTTTTTTTGATCGTTTAAGCTAGTCAAGTCAAGTTTATATGGTTCAACAGAAAATTTAAAAACGTTGTATATAAAAGTTCTTTTTATCTTGTAATTATTTAATTTAACTTTCGTAAGTAAATATGTATGTATATTACATTATACACGTACAATTCGGAAGAAAATTAGTGCGATCCTTGTGTTATGCTTCGTTTTAAAATGATTTTCAAGATGATCTTTTTGCCCCCAACACATTCAAATTGCCCCCCGGTGGAGCGTACGCCCCACGTTGGGAATCGCTGGTCTATATCATCCGTATAGTCAAGAATTTACACTGATTTCAAAAAAAAACTGTAAATACTATAAATAATATTATGTTGAGATAACGGGGTTTTGCTTTATATGAGATCCATGTAGATAAGTATATACTTATATATACATATCACTAACTATCTCTCACATAATGAATAATGGCTACAAAAACCATAAATACCATGTCTACCTCAAATTGCAGCTTTATCTGGTGATAAAGCTCGGAAGCTATTTCTTTAATGTCGAACGTGTTCAACATGCACAATTTTGCAAACAAGTGAAAATAAATAATTGTTTTTTACACGCTGTAGACCTTGTTGGGTTATTAATTTTAAGGCTTCATTCTGAAAACGTGTTCGCAACATGACGAGGCTCAATGGAGCCGGTGGCTATTACACCTTTGGACTCGAACCACTTGACGGTAAATAACTGTATCATATTTTCAGTTGATTTCACTCATAATTTTCACATTCACATAATTTGTAAATTATTTAAACTAAATTAATTTCTTAATACCAAAAATGTTGAAAAAAACGTTCTTTTATGCAGATGGAGCCTAACCACAATAATACAGTGAAGCAAACACTCTATGTACCTATATTAATGTTGTACAGTGTACACAATCTGAGCAATCTAGTGTGTTTATAATTCTTTACAATAAATTTTGTCAGTCATACCTATTTGTTTTCATTGAACTAAATCTACAATTTACAGATGGTGTTGGTTATTTTTTTTAATATTCAATGAAACACTGTGAAAACCAAGACATAATAGAAAATAGTCAAAAAATACTCGTCTATCTATAAAATATCGAACACTATGCCATTAAACCATACTATAGAATAATATTTTTTATCTACTATGATTTGTTTTAGGCAGGGCTTAATGAATTTAAAAAAACTAAACAACACCATTGGTAATATGCATTCGTAATACAACAAAAACAAATAAGTATGAATAATAAAGTGTGTACTTACTATTTTGTCGAATCGCCCATAACATACCTAAACTATTATGGTTTGGTTTAGGCAAGGCTTAATTAATGTTTACAAAAATAACCATCACCATCTGTAAATTGTAGTCTTAAATAAAAACAAATACAAATGACTGACAAAGTTTAATTCTCACTATTTATGTCGCATCATAACAGCCTACCTCCACCCTTCGCCACTGGTGTTTATGCATGTGATGTTTTCAATTTATGTATATTCAATATTATGTTACATTTGCAAACATTGTGTCTTATTCGTTGAATAAAAAAATAGTTTGTCACGTCTATCCATTAACCACAATATATGATAGTGAAATTTCGTATATTAATTTGTCAAACAACAACATCCATAATCATAATAGTATGATTTGAATGGTAATAAACCGCTTGTCACGTTTAAAATGTATGAAAAATGGGTGATATGTAAAAAAGGTAATAAATCCCCAACGCATATTAAAGGAATTTCAATTGACAGAGCAAGTGTTTGCAAAGCAAGAGAGAAACAGATAGAGGAAGAGAGGGTGGGTTATTTGAAACTTATATAATCTACGATCTTTTAAAACAATATTTATCTCGTATGTCATATTTTTTTGGATAAAATGGTGTTGTAGGACGCAAATAATTAACGACTGCGACCTGTTTTATGCTGTCAGGAGAATAACGACCTCATTATATGCCTTAGTTGAGCCTTTGGTCCTTTGTGGCCATTATTAATTATGATGATATAAAAAAATTCATTTCAATCTTCAAAGTCCATTCTAGGATACTTATTTTGGATTCAATTGTTATGATATTTTCACATTAACGTGGTGAGCCTTCACATACATCAGCTAACCCTATTTTTCTAAGATTCAATAATATATCAATCTATATCAGATATATTTAATAATTTATCATATCCACGTATAATTTTGTTTCTATGTGCGCCTCTCTCTCGTGTGCACTTTTAATTTAAAGCCATGTAAATAAAGACAAAACACACTTGAGTGCATGGCGACCTTAGTCTTGGGTAACTACTCCTGAGACATTCCCATTATCCCATTCATAAAAAATACAGATGCTGTACAGCCAAACGTAGGATCCCGTAATACACTTTAATTATTGAGAGCGATTATGAACGGCTGTGGTGCGGGGCAGATGTGGTTTGGTGGGTCCATTAACTTCAATACCCATATATTGCGATATTAAAAAGTTATATCATCTGTACTTGTCACTAAATCTGTTTTGGTAGAGCTTTTTTGGTAAGAAATAATTATCGATAGCCCCAAGCTCATTTTTCAGTTACATATTTTTATTTATTTGCAAATACTTCTACTTTAAAATAAAAATATATTCTCATAGCATTTTTGAATGAAAGATTGTGTTACACTTTCTCGATTCATTAAAGATAATCAATGTTTTGTTAACTCAATGTTAAAACCTTTAAAGTCAAATGTCCACTGATTTCTTTAAAATATCATTTTCAGAATACCATCTCCATGTTTGTGTCAGATGAGAGAGCCTCTCTGCCACGTGTCATCATGACGTAGCGTTTCGTTTCGAGGGGTGGGGGTATATCCGGCACGCGCCTGCGCAGCGGGTGCCACCTTGCGGCGGCGCGCTCAACAAAAAAACCGGATGTGAGGTGATTTAGTTAGCCGTACAAAGCGGTGTTCGGAAAATTACACTAATTTGCGATTATATTATTATTTCGTGATTTTACGGACAATCAACTTGAATATAAGGAAGTTGATGTTATGGAACATCCCATAACTGTTGATTTTTGCAACGGAATATACATTTAATTAATATTTTACGGAATTCAATATACTGATGTTATATTAATTATGATAACTTGGTTTGTGACTAAAAATTAATGGAAAGTATTAATCACTTGTGACGACTTTAAACGTGTCTGGATTACGCGTACAGATCCAGAAGTATTTTTAAAAAGTATTGCATATTTGCGATAAATTATTTCAGGGACAATGCTTAGATAATAAGAATTAAAAGTCCCTCCTTTGTTTTCCGGAAGAATGCAGAAACCAAAAAGTAATTAAACGAATGCAAAACACGTGGACTTCATTGTTCTTCATCTGTAGCCAATTTTATTATCATCTGGGTAGTCTATTTTCCGAATATATATTTCTATTCAAATAATAAATTTATGTATATTTTATGTTATTTAAAAAAACTAATTTCGTCAATGATACATGATTTTAAGAATTTAAGCTATGAACAAAATTTTTGGTTTTTTACATTTCCGTTTATTAATAAGTAGAGGTTATATTATAAAGCATACAATTAGGTATATTTATATATACATATATATTAAGTTACTTCATTTTCTCTGGTAACCACTTTAACTCATTCGACGCGGATGACACGGCTGCCGTGTCCCCGTTAAGCGGCCGATCGATCCAATTAACATGTTATTTAAATGCGGTAATTAAAAAGTAATTAAAAGGTACGCAGCGATTGTGTTAAGGCAGACATAAGATATAATAGAATGGAACTGATCCAAACTCCTGCAATTGAGAGTAGTCACAAGAAAAAACTGAAAAGTCATCAAGCATTATTAAATTTATTACAATTGAATAGCATCAATTAAAATTCAATTTTGTATAATCCATAGTTATGTACATACTGCTTTCCTTACATATTGTTTCAACTAATTCGAGTAAAGTTATAATATTTTAATCGTCAATAAATGCATATTCATAATTTAAAATTTAAATAGAAAAAGTAATTACTGGGTATTCACAATTAACTCAACCACGCTATACTTTTATAGACCAAGTGACATCTTCACAAAACTGAGGTAATCGGCTTCAACGTTTTACGCTCGAATATAAATAATAAATACATCAAATTGCTTATAATATAATATTATTATCACTTATTATTCTACATTTATTTTTGAAAACCCATGACCAGTTCCATCAGCCTAAATAATATAATTAATAATTATTATAACAATTATGAAAATAATAATAATTATGTTATATATTATAATATTTTTTTATGTTTCGACGTTTCTAAATTCACAGGAGCCATGATAATGATATTAGAGATGATGGCTACCGTTTAAAAACGCCTCCAGCACTCTTTATGAACCATGATTGAAGTATATCCTCGGTCATCGCAACTGATACAGTACACTATCACCCTTTTTTACTATGAGCAACGTTTGCTCTCAGCCAAACAAACCACTTTCCATATTATACTAAACAGCATATTTCAATAAAAATTTCCTCTGCAACGAAACCGAAATCTTTTTCAACAACAAATAAGAGTGAAAGTATAAATATTATATTATAATATATTGAATGGCGGATAATTATAAACTCCTCGAAGGAAAATTGGTATATATTATTGATTGTTTACTTTATTTTACAAATCTCTAGACATGTTCAGTGATATGTTCCTTGATTTGTATGTATGTTACGCCAAATGTGTGAAATTGCGTATTACATGAAATTGGCAAAAGTTTGCATATTCCATGAAAAATGCAATCCCGTTGCCTTATTAATGAATTGGGCAAAATATCTGCCGAATGCGTGAATTCGGCAGTATTTCTTCTGCCTAGTTCATGCATTGGGCATATTAGATAGTAGCGCTCCGGTGGTGTTTTTTACAACTAAACCAAATGTGTCAAATACTCATGCTTTGTCAAAATAGATAGTGGCGCTCCGATGGTATTTTTTGCAACTAATCAAACTAACCAAATGTGTGAAATGTCATTGATTATATAAAAATATACATTTTTCATTAATTATGCAAAATTTTGCCGATTTCATGTAATACGCAATTTCACACATTCGGTGTAAGATGTACATGCGTAATGCGACCCAACTATGAAATAAAATAGATGAAGTCGGTTTACGTGTAGTTAGGCGGGAACCGCGCTAATTTTCATAGCCGATTTTGACAAAATTCATGAATATAAGAATGAAAACCTAACCTTAACTAACCTAACCTAGCTTGACAAATAATCCAGTGTACTGGCTATTTTAAAAAAATTGTTTGCCGCTGGCTTCCTTTAAACCGACAAGAACCAAAAATTATAATACATTTTTAATTCAACAACTAATTACATCATGAAATTTTAATCGTTATTTTTAATAACCTGGCCGCTTTGTTCCTAATAATAACAAGATATTTCTATCCTGGAGTAGCGTAGGTATATAAAAAATAATAATAAACTCCAAACAGTTTATAAAAAAACTATGCATTCGCTTTCAGGTAGTCAGTTGCTTTAAATGTCTGTTCCCGAAAATCGAAAGGGCGATTGGTTTTTTTTTTGTTGACCCGCGATGCAAAAAATCTCACCCCACCTTGAGAGTCTCGGTCGCCGTCCCTGGCGGTTTATTAACACGAAAAAAGAGGGGTTAACGTACCCTCAATCTTCAGTAATCTCAAACTGTTGTAAATTTATTTTCCCACCTAAGTTTCTTTCCTAGATGGCTTTATGGATACCTCGCATTTTCTATTAAAGTTTATTTAAGACACACAAACTACTTTATCTTAATATGCTAAATCAAAAGAAAATAATGCCCGCTTAGAAAAATGTATTATTGATAACAATCCGTCTAACTGTAATAGTATTACTGATTTGGATTCGGCAAAAACCTATCTAAACGTTTTGTAAAAACCGTGGAAAATTCTTTGTACCGCAAGGTGGCGGGAATTTTGAAAATTAGAACGGTTTTCTCTGTATATACTCATATATCGGCATTTTTTTATAGTTTTCCCGTGAAAAAATTTGCATAGGATTACGTTTCAGTTTGTGAAATCTAAAAATTAATCTTCATTTTTACACCTTGAACATATTAATTATGATTATGAAGCTACCGTTAAAGTACTTATATTGGATGCTCGCTTATCAATATCAAAGCGATGTGGTATGCTATAGTAGTTCTACTGGAGGTATCTGGCGACATAATAATATGAAGTTTGTTAAAAATATTTTTTAAATAATTTATATTTAATGGCATGGATAGGTGTATGTTGGGAATCACGCGAAAAGACCGTAAGATAAACGAATGGGTTAGGAAACAGACAGGAGTACGCGATGTAATAGACGTTGCCAAACAGCTGAAATGAAAATGGGTGGGGCACATTGCTCGCCGAAAAGACGGCCGCTGGACAAATGCCATCATCGAATGGTACCCAAGGGGCACGAAACGGCCACAGGGTCGCCCTTAAAGCCGCTGGATTGACGAACTGATAAAGTTCGGCGGAAATACGTGCCAGCGAACTACACAGGACCGAGAGAGTTGGAAGAAGCTTGGGGAGGCCTTCATCCAGCAGTGGATTGACCCTGGTTGATGATGATGATGAATAATTAATCAATACATAGGTTTTTAAAACAACGAAAAGAAAAATAATCATTTTTCAATACAATAAATTCGTTGAACATCATCTTCTTATTAGTGTTATTTTTTTTGTATACCTATTATTTAAAAGTTTTTTCGAAGATTATTCATAGATTTTTGAATAATTCATAGTTTTAATGTACATATAAATTTTATATTTGATTTCTCGAAAAAAAAAAAGGTTTTAACTTTGAAATCTGTTTTAGTTATATCGAATCAGCGTTCTTTATTAAGACCATACCGAAATATCGATAACGTTAACAAGTTTAACGGACATTTATAATGGAATTATTCTATAATGGGTACGGCAAAAGCGATTCGCAGTTATATTCGTAAAGTTTGCTAGCATTGAAACAGGTAGGTACATATACCAAAACACCTGAGAATCGCATATGGTGGGCACTGTAAGATTTTTTTTTACTTAGAATGATCGGCAATATTGTATTAGTTTTTGTTATTTATTACATCTACAAATAACATTTTTCTTCTATTTTTTCGTCTTTCCCATGGGCACTCTTAACTTAAAGTCAGGCCATAAACCAAAGATTGAGGACTAATAAGAGTGAAGACAGCAAAGAAAGATCTTCATCTGGGAAAATATCGAAATATACTTAAGACGGTACTTCAGTGAAACGGCAAATAATTTTCAACTATAGGTGCGACGAAATTTTGGACTCACTGGCAATCTGAGAGTGAACGTCGAGCTGTGAACACGTCAATTTATTTTGTGATGGCGACGGGGGTATTAATTATTAAATCGTGTAAACCTGACTAAAAAACGTTACCCATTTACTTGAAAAAGAAAACATGTCAATGAATATTTTATTATTGTTACTAATAGAACAATAAACAGAACATTAAATGGACGCATGTTGGATGTATATGACAAATTATATTTCGTTCGGAACGCGCATTTCCACAATCCGCGCATCGCCTAGCCACGATCTTTTTAGACCATGTCTCAACTGAGGTATAGCCTTAAGTAAAGGTGATAAAATATATAAAATATAATATAACAGAGGTTGATACCCATATGATTAATAATTTTAATTATCTATTAAAGTATATATGTAACATTTGAGAAACTTTCTAATATCTGGCATTGCAGTCTTCCCCTGATATATATCAGAACTGTAAAGGACCTGGAGAGGGGTTGAATGCATGGACGGGGGTTAATCTTAACTGAAGGTTTGACGGTAAAAAAAAACAACAACCTTTATCAAACGACAGCAGGTGAGCCAGGGACGGCGCAAATTAAAAGCGATACTTTATCGCCAACTTATAGATGAAATACGTAATAAATTCTAGTTAAATGCGATATTATTTTATAGAAAACCGAATACTTCTAAACTAATACATACTAAACTAATACGTAATACATAATAAACAATAATCGGAATTCATGATACACACTCACTGATAAGGTAGGAATCTTAGTTTACTTTATACCTATCCGTCATTCATGATGTTTTTTACTCACCCACATGATATGTCAACATTTTAATCAAAATATTTTATTTTTATTTTCACATGTCATGTCCATCTACTTATCTTAAAGCTCCACTTTAATAATCAGATAAGTCATTTTTATATTAAATTATAATAAAATCAATAAAGTTAGATAATTAATTCAAAAATATATTAAAAAGAACATTATAAATTCAAATAATGTCTGTATAACTTATGTGAATTAAAGATTATATATTTTTTAAATTAATTTATTATACATATTTTATATAATCCAATTTTACAAACAACAACAGTCAATATTTAAATCAATAAGTATGATAAAAATATACTAAAAAAACGTAATATAAGTAATATAAGCATATAGTCATTATAATAATGAATTCCACTGTGGTGAAGTTGACTATCCATTTTTGTCCATTTTTGAAGCTGTTAGTAAGGATTCAACTCTATTATACCTGACAACGATTGCTTACATAATACTATTTTTACATTTTACTTTTTAATGTGTGATTAATGCAGATACAGAAAGAATCCAATAGGTTGAGCAAATCACTATAACTATTATCTATATAAAAAGTGTGTAAACCTTCACTTTGTAAAGGCCAAAGTTAAGGCTTGCTGTGTGCTTTACAATTTTTGGTTCTTGTTAGTTTTAGTGAAAGCTAGCGGTAATTTGAAAATAGCCGATATACTGGATTCTTGTTAGGTTAGGTTAATAATTTTGAATTCATGAATTCTTGCCGAAATTTACAATGAAAACTGTCCCTGTTCCCGCCTAGCTTCCAGTAAACAGACTTATACCAAATTTTCTTATAAAATAGCATTATAAGAAAGACTGAAATTATCTGAATGCGAAATTGTAGGAATACTGGGGTTTCACAGTTTATTAACAATTAATTATCCATTGTCATTTTGGTTCAGTTTAATTAAAGGATTTGGCTACGAGACGCCAATGGAGTTCTTTGAAATGTCGGCTCGCGGCTGGCACGCGCCCTCTCTTCCTTCCTGATTGTGCCGGCAGATGTGATTCCCTCTCCGCAGAAGCCTCGCGCACCCTCCTACCCGCACCACATGCCTCTTATTAATACGCATTTTTTCTCATACTTCATTCGCTTCTTTTTAGTTTTTACCTGTTGCCGTAACACACTCGACACTGGTGAGGTGACCATAATATTTTTTGAAGTTATACTTATTTTGGCGCGTTTGGGAAATTTAGATCAGAGTGTATTTTTGGCGTGTGATATTATGTAACACATAATTTATTTTTTCACACGAAAAAAAACGCATTCGATTGGATTCGAACTACCGATTGTTCGGTTATAAACCGAACGCACTACCTTTTCGCCACAGTATGATACTGCAATCGTGACGATTATACAGTATAATATTATAGTGTAGAATTGCTCCGTTGCCTAGGCAGCGAATTTATTATCGTCGGCCATTTGTAATTCCTTACATAAACAAACTATTAAACGTCAAAGTGACAGGTACACGAGACAGAGCGGTAATGTTGAAGATTTTACAAACCATGGATTTTATAAAAAAAAATTGTATTCTGGTGCGCCCCGGTCATTTCGAGCGCTGCATATCAGTTTAGGCCGCCAGAGCCTTTTTATTTCTAGTGTTTCGACGAAGAGGTTCTTGAATGGTTGGGTGTTTTCCATTATTGAGATATATTCTGCTCCATAGCGTCGCCAAATGGCGAAGAAGATTATTTACTATTTACCTTGATTTTGAATTTTAAATCCTGATGCGATAAATAAATAAATAATTAATTAATATTATACATGTGTCAACTGTCAAGGTATTCTTGATTCGGGGGCCTACTATAATATAAGTATCATATGATAATTCGTGGGTTAAGATGAGGTGTGGATAATTAGGTAGATATAATGTTATTTTGTCACGCATGTATCAAGATCCAAAACACACTTAAAAACTCAAACATATAAAACTTATCTATTAAAAATAGCTGGTTGGGCCATTTATGTTCCCATTCCACTCCTTATCTCCTCACCCACCTCCTTATCCCCAGTCTTATTGTCACCAGACAATCAATAAGCAATAACGGGTGATGAGAGACGGTGTTACAAAGAACATTCAGTTGCATCTCGATAGCGGACGCGTGCGGACTTCTAATAGCTTTCCGTCGCTTAAGTGATTGACTTAATAGATACAGACTTATTCATCATCTATCATCATCATTCATACACCCTCACAAAGTGCGTAAGTGTACGAACCGGGTGACCCAAAACAACCGTACCGCGCGAGCGAAAGTTGAAACCAGACCACGGAGCCATCATACATCATCACAAAGATCAGTGTCTGCTACTCTGTTCCATCGCCCCCACCCCTAGATCCGACTTCCTCATCTGCCCTTAAAATAATGAAAATCCACTTAAAAAGCTCCTCCTTGAAATCCACAGGAAAAACTTTGAAATGAATGAAATTCGAACACACGTTTTTTGCTACCTAGGGGAAAGTGCCGACTACTAAGCTACAGATCAAGATATCTTTCTTGCACAAGGGATACAGGAAGATATTTAAAATTCCGTCTGTATATTAAAGTAAGATAACAATCTTTATCTACTATTTTGGATTTATAGATGAGTCCTGATTACACCAAATTTTGTTGTGTTGTTATATATTTTTTATATAATACTAGTTTATATTAAAATTATTGAATGGTAACCCCACAAATAACACATGTGGCGTGGATGCACTGAATGCATTTCGATTTGATCAGATTGTTGGTGCAACGCTGCACTGGTGCAATTCTACGGTGCACTTTTTTACGTGTGTGTTTTAAAGTTATCGTAAAGCAGCCTGTGGCTTGATGGATAACAATTATTATTTTATCAAGTCAATGGTTCCGGAATCAAAAGGGCAGACTATAATAACTAACTTATAAGTTCATCAACGGTCGAATGCAATTTTAAGTTGGATATATTAATTCGTATTTTATGAGAAGCTACTAGGTTTACATTAAAGTAGAAAATATTATTGTTTTTGCTATGAATTGGTTTTAAAATGAGAAACAGTTATTTTTTATTGAATTAAGTAATACTTTTAATTATCATCAAAGCAAAAACTGGTGTAAAAAATAATAAGAAACATTCTAATAATCTAATGCAAGAAAAATTAATATAGTACCTAAGTATGTCGGTATATTCGTCATACTAAATAGTACTAAATATAAAGAATTTACAACAAATAGATTTTGCATTGCCTTAAAAAATATTTCCGATAAACTAAATACCTAGGTATTAATACATTATTGTGGTCATTAGAAAAACAGAGTAATTTTTAATGCAAAAATGAAACCCTGGCAAGGACCGTGCGTACAATGACACGAGAACAAATAAAAAACTTATTAAAAAAAATTACGTACTTACATGATCTTAAAGAAAATAAATAATCGCTATATTCACAATTACAAAACAATAATGGTTTAAGGGCGGACGTGCTCAGCGTGGGTCAAAATGGAGCTTTTTCTATTTTCAAAGCATGATCCTGGCCATACCTTTAACGATGTAGATAATCTATTTATATTATTTGAAGCCTTATTATCCTTTATATTTATTTTAAACATTGGATGACTGCATAAAGTATTTTTATTACATAAAATAGTAATCTTTTATACCTCTCGCTCTAATGTTTTAGAATATAGTCATATTTCAGTACATAAATGTGCAGTGGTGTTAAGATTTTTTACATTTATTAATTTTTAAACGCATTTACAAAACCATCAGTATAATTTATATCGACATTATTATAGTGAAATATTTACGATAAAAAAATATATTGATAATCTCTGTGATCCCAAATTTGACAAGAATTAGGCATTTTATTATTCAAAAAATGGGCAAGATTAACACATTTAAAGATAATTCTAAAGATATTAATTATAAGCTATGTCTTTGACTATTTAAGTGTGATAAACATTCTACGAATAATGATTGCTTTATAATAATTATTGACCTAAGAATAAGGTAGTGTTTTTTTTAAATACGCCATTTCTTTTGGCATTACCCAGTGGTTAAGCTACAACATACGGCCGTAGACATAAATTGATAAACTATAATTGAAGTAGGGAGTAAAATGATGTTAACGCGCGTGTTTGAACATGTACCTAACCGATTTTTTTTAAACGGTACATATTCAAAAAATAAAGTGTAAGTTAGCATTGTACCAATCGAAACACGTTTAAAATATATGTAAGTATTTACTATTTTATTCCGATTTACCTACTAGTGTAGAATGTGAGTCTGGAATCCATATTATGTAAAAGAATATTAGATCTCTAGGTATATAATATTGAAAAAGTTAAACAATATTACTGTTTCACATATTATATTAATATAGATCAGGGTTTGCGAACATTTTTACGCACGCGTGCCAAAATTTCCCTAATATTATTTTTCAACTCTGATGTGCCGAGCAGTTTATGGGAAAAAATAGTTTATAAAAATTCTATTTAAAAAATGATGACGTTCTAGATACCACTCACAGAATATAGCACACATATAGCTTTATCACTTTTTATAATAAAATTACCTCATACATTTCGGTCCACCAATTTTGAAACTGTCTGCCAGAATTACTACTCCTAGCTTCACCAAGTTTTTGTTTCTTATTTGATGCAGTTATTTTTTGTGGGTAGCAATGATATTGTTAGTTAATGTGTTAATTAGTTTGGACATTTACGCACAAATTTACATCAAAATAGCTCCGATCAGACGAGGCATTCTATCGCTACAGTGGTCTCAAGTCTCAAGCATTGTAAATCGATCAAAATTAAAGGTTCGCGGTGCGGCATCCCCCGCCGCCTAATGAGGTTAGTGCGATAATATTATATGTGACGCATAAATTCTAAGAATCGACCTATGCAATAACATATTTAAATTAAGCTTAATGCTTATTGTTGAAGCGTATATATGCCTGTTATTTTTTATACAATGTAATCTGTCTTTTATTATTATTATAGGTATTTTTTCTCTTCAAACGCGTACCATAGGTTCGCCACCACTGATATAGATAAATCACGTACTTATATTAATGTATAAATTCATTTCAGTAGGTACTTATTTGTAAAGTTTTTCTTGGTAAGGATATTAATTGGAGAATGGCGAATGGCGACATCTTCCCTCGAAATACCGAAACGTCAATTAGCGGAATAAAGTCGAATTACCTTCTTGTTGGACCCATTACGTGCTCGATATTTTTTTTTCAAATAATAATTTCGCGAATTGCCCATGTAAATCAAAAATGTCAGTGTGTATACCTTACCATACACCAGCTGGAACACTGGTTTGCTCATCAGTTATAGATCTACCATCATAAATTGGCATTTCAGCGAAAGCGCTAGTATGACATTGAGAATATTACCATAACTAACAAAAAATGGTAATTTATAATTTTTTATTGGTAGTAGATTTCTGTACAAATATTATGCAATCCATAATTCGAGAAACATGTTGTAAAATTAAATGGCATTTGTAACTAATTTATCCTCGATAGACAATTTTAGTTTCAAATTCGACCGGCTGCCAACTTACGATGGTAGATCTTTACATATATAACTCATTACCATTTTGTGAAACAATGGATATGTATTTCGTATCACAGGTAATAAACAACCTGTGAATTATTGATGGAAAGTTATGTATCATCATCGGCACTAAAAACCACTGCATTCAAATCGTCATCATCCCTCTCCGTTCGGCCCAAGCTCTTTCCAATGTCAGAGTTTCAAGTATACATAGGTACCTACAGCCCTGAAAATTTTAATGAAAATAAAAATGTCAATATCTCTCTTTACATTGCTAGGTTTTGTTTTTAATTTGTACGAAAACACTTGTGTAGAAAATTTGACCAAAATCGTTAAGCCGATTCATAAATGGTAGATATTGGTCCAATTAATATTAAAGCCCAATATATATATTTTTTAATCAACTTGCCGATGTCATCATCATCATCATCATCATCAGCCAGGGTCAATCCACTGCTGGATGAAGGCCTCCCTAAGCTTTCTCCAACTCTCTCGGTCCTGTGTCGTTCGCTGCCACGTATTTCCGCCAAACTTTACCAGTTCGTCAATCCAGCGGCTTTTAGGGCGACCCTGTGGCCGTTTCGTACCCCTTGGGTACCACTGGATGACGGCATTTGTCCAGCGGCCGTCCTTTCATCGAGCAATGTGCCCCGCCCATCTCCATTTCAGCTGTTTGGCAACGTCTATTACATCGCGTACTCTTGTCTGCTTCCTAACCCATTCGTTCCTCTTACGGTCCTTTCGCGTGATGCCCAACATGCACCTCTCCATGCCTCGCTGTGTGACTCTTAGCCTTTGGACATCTTTCTTGTTGAGGGTCCACGTCTCGCAGCCATACGTGAGCACGGGTAGCACACATTGGTTGAACACCCTACGCTTAAGACATAATGGTAGGTCACTCTTGAAGATAATATTCAGACGTCCGAAAGCACTCCATCCCAGCTTTGTTCTTCGAGCAATTTCATCGTGCATGCTTCCGTCTATGGACACCTGCTGTCCGAGATAGACGTAGCTGCTGACTTGCTCGAGTTGGGTGCCAGAAATACAGATAATCGCAGGGTCCGAAAAACAGTTCCTCATCACTTTTGTCTTTGAGACATTTATCTTTAGACCGACCGTTTGACTGACATCCGCGAGTTCTTGCATTCTACCTTGGAGGTCTTTCGGGTATTGTGAGAGTATAACAATATCATCTGCAAAGCGCAGGTGACTGAGGTGCCCCCATTAATTGGAACACCTTTTTCCTCCCAATCAAATTTCTTAAATAAGTCCTCAAGAGTAGCGGTGAATAGTTTAGGTGAAATGGTATCACCTTGCCGGACACCTTTGATAATGGGGAATTTACACGACCGTTTGTGGAGTTTCACGCATGCTGTGGCATCACTGTATATACTGTTCAATATGTTTATATAGCGTCTGGAAATTCCTTGGTTACTAAGGGCGTCTATAATTGAGAATTTTTTGATGGAATCAAACGCCTTTTCATAGTCTATAAAACCAAGATATAATGGCAGTTTGTATTCCTGGTAGCGCTCTACGATTTCCCTGACGACCTGTATTTGATCCATAGTATTGTAGCCTCTTCTGAATCCGGCTTGCTCTCTTGGTTGGTTCTCGTCTAGAACTGTTTCGAGACGGTTTGAGAGTATTTTCGTGAAAACCTTATACAGAATTGGCAGTAAACTAATTGGTCGATAGTTTTTCAGATCTTATGGAGAATAATAATGGAGGCATTTTTCCATGACTCTGGGATGTTCTCTTCGTATGCCGATGTAGTAATTCAAAAATAAGTAGCATTCATTTTCAAATAATGGTTTCGACTTATTTTAATTAGAGAAATATAATTAAATGTAATATTCATAATTCAATAATTAAAATTACTTTTATAAAAAGAATACTTATATATTTTTTAAATCCAAGTAAATACCGAAAGGATTCAGAATGAATATAAAGAAAATATAATGTATGTTTCAAATAAATTATCGTATCTCACATAAATCTAACTTCTTTTTTAAATTTTGAATGAATTATCACCGCTTCAGCATAGTACTGACTAATATGGCTCTAATGATTTTCTGCTATGTGTTAATCGACCTGATAATTTTAGCCAAATTTCCTTCGTAAAATAGTTTCGTTCAAATTACTTACTAGAAACTTTTGAAATTGAAAAATATTTTGTTTTTTTTAAATATCATAAATATTAGCTTGGACGGATACATTACTGAATGAAGGTTCTGTGCGTTGCGTTAACACGTATTTCTATAGGCAATTTTACAAGCCACTAATTACTTCTGAAACGGCGAACCCAGTTACAATCCGAGCCTGATTTATGTATTTACTGCCAAACAATAAACTTAAATATATTAGATACTGTCACACTATCAAAGTACATGGAATCATTGTTGGTGTGGGCATGATAGTTTACCTTCATTTATCATTTGAAGTGATGACATTTAATACCGTATAAGATTTTGAGAGGGAAGGAATACAAGAGTACTGGTCACGTTTCATACAGCTTCCGTGAAAGGTGTTCAGTGCAGGTGCTCTTTTCTTCCTTGTCAAATATTATTATCCCCGCCACTGGTTTCTTGAGGACAACTGTACTGAAAAAATGTTTTAATGCACACATTTTCAATTCAGTGACGTGGGGTTGAACTTCAATTGAATAATTTAATTTATCGTCTTTCAAAATATATATCGAGATATAAAGGAGGACACGTCATCATTAGGCATTACCATTTTGGTAATCTTTTATTTAAACATCTCCTACTAGATTTTTAAAAAATACGACGCCTGTGAGTTAAACCTTTAACCGCTGGATTTGCGCTAATGTGCTTTACTAATTAAGTTACAGACGTCCTATCTAATTACGACAAACTTACTTTTTTATATGAAATTCTGATTAAATTGCGTTAATTTCGACTACTTTTCAGTTTTTCAGTTTTAAATAAACGCCCGGATTACTCTAAATTTAGTTATAATATACTTTCACTTGTTAATATTTTAATAAACTATTATATTATGCAACGAATAATTCACAAGATTTGGTAACTGAAGATTGTGATCCTGCTCGCATAGGTGCTTTGGACTTCTTGACCAGCTTTCTCCATCTTCCATTATCCTCTGCAAGATTTGTTGCGGATGGCTTTTACCTGAAACGCCACCCAGAATAAGATGGATATGCAAAAGCTAGTGGCCAATAAGCCAATACTTTGAAGGAAATTTTGGTTTATAACTGAATGGAGCGAAAGTCATTAGTACCAAAAAATACAATGCCCCCTGAATGCCCTCAAATATCGTTGGATGTGCATTTTAAGGTGATATACGGTTATGTATCGGGCTTCTAATGACGTGGGTCTCGGGTTCGACTCCCATGTATGGAAAAAATTCGCATGTTGTTTTTCAATATGTCTTTAAAACTAGAATATGGATCTTATAGTTTTAGCAAGTGGCTAGTTAGGTACAACCTCCACTCTATAGAGGTGCATAATATTATGATCTTCTTAAATCATAATATTATGCATCTGATTGTCATCTGATTTATAGAACATGGACACAAAGCACAAATATATTAGCATTATGCCTGGCTTTAGAGGACATGTCAAACTTCAAATTGCAATTACTACGTAACATGATTTTGAGACTTACCAACTTTTGTCAGTTACACCATGAATATAAAATATAATGAATAGGTTATTTTTGAACGTGGAAAGTAAATAACTTTACAATGTTATCCATTCACCATGAGACGGCCTTTGCATGCAGCCGGTGAATGCATAATCATTAAATCAAGTCTAATTACCAATGCGCACGTGCAACTACGAGTTTTGATTCATCTGCGCATTGATAAGGTTTTCCGTTAACAATGTTGATTTTATACTCATAATTATTATGGTCATGTCTCTTTTATCATATCGAATAATATGTAAATTTACTAAAGAACTATCCGTAATAGTAGGTACGTACTAAATTAAAATAATAATGATAATGTGACAGAGAAAAGTTGAAATATTAAACTATTTTATTGTCATCAAAAGTATACCTAGTTAAAATTATCACATAATATATTATATATTTTATACTTATTATATTATATTCCGTCAACATAAATGTTAACTTTTGATGTTCGGTTGGGTTCGGCTATTTTAGGCCAGTACGGGAGCGACTACACAAAAGGAACAGCCCGTATTACACGTAGCAAATCGTCAAAGTTACTTTTAATATGAATAATTATTAAACTACTGTCTACAGCAAGATCTCGACGATAACAGGAAGTCGATGTAGTCGCATGTAGAATATTTTTGTGTTGTCATTTTATGAGAAAACCAGTCCGGCGAAATTAGTTTTGTAATTTGTATCAATTCTATTCTCAGTAATTCACTTAGAAGTCCAATTATTATTCGGTAATTAAAATAAGAAAAATAATTTAATTTAATCAATTAATTATTATTATTATGATAGTTAGGTTAATTATAGATTATATATACTGGGTAATTATTTAAATATTCGGTCTCATTAAAAACAATTTCTCGCGCTTCCCTTGTAAAAGTTTTTTGTAATACCCCGATCGAGATGGGGTATTCATTGTATAACTATAAAGATAAAATTCAATCGTGTAAAACAGACTTTTCGTGAACACGTACCAACGTTAACATACCAAATGTCAGGGATGTACTAATTACAATCCCTACTCTATGTGCACGAAAGGAAGTGTGCTTCTGCGCAGGTCCGTGCTCAAGTTATTTAGTATCAGTTAAGTTGTTAGTTTAGTATTCAGTATAATTACTGTAAAGTGTCTTAAATCAATGGGAGATGGGAGCATAATTTATAAAAGAATAATTAATGACATGGAGGAAAATTTCATTACAAAGTTTATTTTATGTAATTGAAAAACATTTTATTTTTTAATAAAATCCTAAGTGTTTTTTTTCGGAATTTTGCCGCCCCCTGAATCTTGCCGCTCGGGTGTTACGCACCGCTGACACCCCCGATTGGGGCGCCTCTAATCTGAATTGTACATAATTATATATTTAACCCGTAGTACGATTCATTATTCATCATAATACCTATATGAAAATAATTACAAGATAAAAAGAACTTTTTATATACAACGTTTTTAAATTTTCTTTTGAATCATATAAACTTGACTTGATTAGCTTAATACTTTGGACGCGGAAGACGCACACGGTGCGTAATGACCAGGCGGCCGATCGATGTAATTAACGTGCATTTTAAAGGGGGCAATTAAAATCTCATTATCTATTAAGCAGCGAAAGCATTAAACGATCAAAAAAATTTGTACTTGATAGAAACAATACTGAAATGTCATTTTGACATGTCATATTGATTTCCATAGTAACGCACGTATATAGTAATAATTTAGTTGCTAGGACCCCAGACCCCATAGCAACCAATAATGGTGTCGAAATAACTTTTCATACAAAACAGAATTAATTGAAAATTAATTCAATTCTACTTAAAGATGGCTAAAAGTATTTAAAAAATGCATTGGCATCGTGTTCTGATATATTCTAAAAGTTTCAAATGTCTAGCCAGTCGGGAAGTTAGTTAAAAAGAGTTGTACCGGACAAAGAACCACCGGACAAATAAGAATACGAGCTAAGAAAAACGTAAAAAATCTACCGAAATCACATAATTATTACTCGCAACGACGATACATTGTAGGATATAGATAGGTACGGTAGGTTAATATTAAATTATTGATTATATACACAGGGCGCGAAATGGACCGGAGCGCACCGGAGCGCCGTTCCTGTTCGTGAACTCGGTAAAATTATCGCTCCGTCTCGTGGAAAAAATAATTTGACGGTCTGAGCTAGTTAGGCCATATAATAGAAAATCTAACACATTCACATCTTCTTTTTATGAAATACGCATTAAATTTGATAACTATGTAAATATCTTCAGAAAGCTGTCGAGCGCTCCGGTTTGTAAACTTTTACATTTCGAGCGCTGTGTATACATCATAATAATCGATAATATAACAGTTCCAGTTTCTCGGTCGCGTTACTGGGCCGTGTGATTTTTGGCCTAAGGGAGTAAGGTGCATTATATTATTATACATACCCTTTTCGAGGCGGAACGCGCACTTAATGTACTTACGGTCTTACTGCAGCATGCTTGTTGAATCGAATGATTAAATGATTTTTTATTTTTCTGCGTTGAATTGGTTTTATTACTAATTAAATTAGTATTTTTTATTCAACACTGAATACCTATACTTACCGGGATTTAAGAATGTTAGATTATTATTATTATTGAAAAAACATGATGTTTAAAAACTTCTAACAAACAAAAAAAAACTTATAAATGCGTCATGTATGTCATGTCATGGGTACATCGATATTTAAAATAATAACAGCGTTTATTTGGACAGTAAAATATATGCTCGAATCCCACTCAGATCAACTTTTTTCTGGGACTATGTTGATATTAATTGTTATTACGACCATGTCCGGTCCTAATAAGAATGGGCCTCTGGGGTTTATATTAATGGAATTTTATTTTTTCGAGAAATAATTTATATAGGTAAGCCACTAAACTAAATTTGCTCAATCTATTAGGTCCATACTCTGATTCCAAGCAAAAATTGAAAATAAATTGAAAAAGAGAACTTTTTATATACCACGTTTATAAATTTTCTGTTGAATCATAATATAAACTCGATAATTCTATGAAGTAATAATTGAGGGCAAATAAGGCAATTGTCAACAAATCATTTTTTTGCTATTTTGCAACAAACAAAAAATATAGAATACTGAAATGTCATTTTGATTTCCATAGTAACGCACGTATATATTAATAATTTAGTTGCTAGGACCCCAGACTCCTAGCAACCAATAATAGTGGATTGGATTACGGAGTTTTTCCGAAATAACTTTTCATACAAAACAGAATTAACTGAAAATGAATTCAATTCTAAAGATGGCTAAAAGTATTAAAAGAATGCATTGGCATCATGTTCTGATATATTCTAAAAGTTTCAAATGTCTAGCTAATCGGGAAGCTAGTTAAAAATCTTCAATCGTCCAATACAAATCTTGGACAAACAAGAAAAAATTTGTACTGGACAAACAAGAATACTAATTAATAAAAACGTGGTAAAAAATATGTGTATTTTTCAGGCCCAGGTTTCGAAACTTGAGATTATTAGCCGACGCGTAAGCCGCTTAGCCATCGTGAGCTATGAGGGTTGATAATATGTGGCATTATTGTCATATTGTAAAATTATTTTAAAACATGTATTTTTTTCTAAATTCAACTAAGCGTCTGTCATCAGGTTTTTCATAATTCGCGTTACCTACCTACTCATAGACAGGTTTGTAGTTGAAAGGATAAAATCACGTAGGTCTGGTCGTGGAAACTATGCATTGAATAAATCCAATTTGATCCGGCCTTTTTTAATAAGTAAGCTAGTTCTGCAGGCTTATTCTAACATATCACTTACCATAAAAAAAGATCTAATTGTGATAAATGTATCACATTTTATCACTTACGTATTCTGGTGGTTAATTATGTAAAAAAGTTAACCGTCTGAACTGTCAAAAGGTGATATCTTTTAACAGCCCCACGCTTAGCCGTGCCAACTTTGAGAACGAGACAGAGTATGTCAACACATATTGGGAATTGAGATGCAAGATTCGACTATTTTGCTGTAATTAATCGCAATGGCATGACTAAGAAAATTGTAGGTTATATTAATATGTCTGACGTGTAAATACAAAATTCTTGTGTCCAATTAGATGGCGCTCGTTCGGCTTTATGTACTTGGGTTCGGCATTACGAACATATCCGAATTTGACCGACATGTCTACCAACCTAAATTTTTGCTGTATTATGAATTAGAGATAGCGACCGATAGCTGTTTTGTTTATAGAATGCCTTCCGTGCTAATTTTGACCAATGAAAATAACGGAAACGTGCTAAAGTGATAACCATTAAAAATAGAACTGCTGCGGCGCTTAAGAGGACATTATGTACTTTCATTAATTCGAATCTAAAATTCTTAAACGTTGTTTATATTCAGTATTGAAAAAAAATAATAAGTCTCTCCGGTTTAAATCTCACTTGTGTTTTATACCGTTGCTACGCGACGGAATAATTTCCATCAAGTTTTTTTAAATGCATCGGGAAGCGTAACTGGGTGGTATGTCATTATGTGCTTTACATAATTTGGTCGTCCAGGTTTTTATCCAATAAAATATTAATTAACTCGTGGCTGGATTACCTGCGTTCTGTGTGCGTGATGAAAGAATTTTACATCGTCTTATGGTGAGGAGAGTTTTTATCAAAAATTTTATTAATTTTCGCTTTCACTTTTCGAACGTAAATAGGCGCAAAGGTGTACTACAGCTTTTGGACCCATTTCCGTATTATGTATGGTCACCTAGTACCAGTGATGAACAGTGGCGGTTCTAGGTAACTGGATTATAATATAAATTTAATCAATATAAAAACGTTTAAGGTACGATTGAACCGCAAAATTTACACAAAACCTCACGCCTACAAGTTGAATTTTGACAACCTTTTTTGCATGTGATACAATGTTTTATCCGCTATATATATATAATAAAATTTATATCTTTTTCATCTTCTGTAAACTATAAGGGGGGTAGTTGTTATTTATTTGACAACTACCCCCGTTATTATTTTATGTTCAGACGGTTACTTTTGTATGTGAGGTTTGATATTGTATGGGCAGTATTCAAGAAAAACACACGTTGGTACGTTGGTATTTATATCGTTTTGTCTTTTATTACGATATGCCACAAATATTGATACTAGTAGTATTTCACGACAAATAGCATGAAGTTATATTAAATCATAAAATTAAAGGTTTATCATGATCCTTTAAAGGCTGAGTGCCCTTATACTCTCCTACATAACATATTGAAGGTTTCTAGACAACTGTCATTTCCGATTCGCTATTGTCTATGCTCTAAATATGAGTATAGATAATAACGTGTCAGTTGTAGAGTTGGGTAAACTACTAAACTCTCTACAAGTCCCTCCTCTGCTCTGTTCTTCCATTTTGGTATTATTTGTTTTTTTTACTTTTGTGTGTCAGTAACTCTCGGCATTGTAATCCTGTAATATACAATTTGCTGCAAATTCTTAGGCATAGTTACAGTATTATAAAAAGTATTGGTTTGTGAATGGTTTACATGTCCGTTTTTTACAGTGTATGCATTGCACAGGGCTCTGGAAACAAAAACGACAGTCTCCATGTTCGCAATATGTTCTTCTTTGGCCATATCTGCCCCTTAACTTGAGCATATGGGCACCACGCGGCGCCTCCAAGAATCCCTGTCGCTCACCAGTCTTCTTGCTTCGTTCCAGGTCAAACCAGAATCCGTAGGTCTGCCGTATACACTCTGTAGATTGTATTTAGCGGCCTTCCAGGACGCCGGAATCCGGTCGGCTTGAAGAACAGTGAAGACAGGTTGAAGTTCTCTTCTGGCATCCGCAGCACGTGGCCGAGCCAGGTCCAACGTCGCCTCTTCACTTTCAGCGTTATTGTTATTGTAAATGCGGAAGACTGACGATAAACTTGGATAAACCGTCGTTTGTACTGAAAAATGTAAGTAAATAGTTTTACACTAAAAATTCTTACGCAGATAGATAGGTGTTTACCTATACTGTATTACGCTAGTAATTTTCATGCATAACTATATTAGTTACGGCTATGGACCCTCAATACGAGAGATGTCAAAGGCTTAGAGTCGCACAGCGAGGCATGGAGAGGTGTATGTTGGGCATCACGCGAAAGGACCGTAAGAGAAACGAATGGGTTAGGAAGCAGACAGGAGTACGCGATGTAATAGACGTTGCCAAACAGCTGAAATGAAGATGGGCGGGGCACATTGCTCGCTGAAAGGACGGCCGCTGGACAAATGCCGTCATCCAATGGTACCCAAGGGGCACGAAACGGCCACAGGGTCGCCCTAAAAGCCGCTGGATTGACGAACTGATAAAGTTCGCGGAAATACGTGGCAGCGACGAATGACACAGGACCGAGAGAGTTGGAAGAAGCTTGGGGAGGCTTTCATCAGCAGTGGATTGACCCCGGCTGGTGATGATAGACCAATAATTTCTTTACAGTTGCATCGTAATTTAGCAAATTCTCATAACATACTAATTATTTTTTTGCAAGTCAATTTAAACGCTAAATATAATAATTTAATTTCAAGACTCTGCCACTACATAGTACAGTGGTGGTGCATATATGCCACATTTGGCATGCCAAAACATTGAAAACGTGAATCACTGGCATGCACAAGGTCCGAAAAAAATGGTTAGAAAACTGAGGAATATTTTTTTATTATGCATTTTTTCAACAACATAAAAATACACCTAACCTTTAAAAGGTTCGTAAAACCTGGCCACACATGTAAAATGGTAATTAATAAACATATCGCCGAATCCATCGGTGTAATTATTAACAAAAATGATAAATATATAGTACCGATGCTGCTTATTATAATCGATTGGTAGGTGGGGTAGGTACCTACTTGGTAGTATTGAATTGCGGTTATTATTTAATTCCAATGACAATAATTCACAATACGTACCTACCCTAAATAAGCTTCACTGAACTTTGATAAACTTCCGAGAATGAAAATATTATAATATTTAAGTCATCCGTGGACCGGTAACTAAGGATACAAGAACACTCACCCGAACAGTAAAAGATGTGGGGTTTGAGTCCAACATGATCCAACATTATTTCTGATTTTTATTATATCTATATTATATATTTTATTTTCTAAAGTATTGTAAGTATGATGTAAATATTTTCAATAAGAATAATTTAATATTTTGAAATCTTATACATATTGAGTATTGAATAAAAAAATAGTAAATATATTGATATCTACAAGGCGATCGTCAGGTTTCGTGTGTACTCTACCGCTCATGTCTTTATAGTGTGATACCTAACGTACAATAATATATAGGTATTATTTTAACACACAGGTTTTTAATATACCTAGGCATGGCCCCCACAAGGGAGGGGCTGACAGGGTTCTAGCCTGGGGGCCCAGACTCAGGAGGGGCCCGACGTGGTGACTCGACCAGATAAGTGAGATTAACATACATCACAAATTTGCTCTCATAGTAAAAAAGTCGCCTGTGGCGCTATTTTCATTCAATAATGTTATTATTTAAAATTATGTGCTTGTACAATACAATTTTTAATTGTGTATCGATACTCGACAACTCCACAATTCAAATGAATGTATTAAAAGATACAAAAAAAACACTAAATATACACATTAATTTTACCGCGTACCATTTGGAAAACGCTACTGTAGATCATCGCAGTGCCTTTATCATTAGCGATAGGTAGGGGGGCCGTCTAAGATTCTAGCCTGGGGGCCCGATTCAGGATGTGGGGGCCATGTACCTAGGTAACTATTTTTTAAGCTTTCTGTGATGTCGAAAACCGCTAGATTTAACGCCATACGCCAGATGTATTTTTTTTTGCAAACTATATGTTTATTCAAAAAGTTGGACACGCTTATCCAGATATCCACATAACTACAACCTCCATTGCTGACATAAGTAATATTGTTAAATATGTAAGTATGTACTGAATTTATTACAGAACATTCTCTTAAACTTTTCATTGAAATCATGGTGGCCTTTTGTTTAAATTCGATGAAGTAATTAAGCACGGCTTGCTTTTAAACGCCACCTGAATAACTAATTAATATTTTGTATTCTTTCTACCGTAACTCAGTGGAAATATAAACTATCACCAGAATCTAGGTCAAAAGCTTAAATAACTACCTTATCTTCGTAATTATATGACAATAACAAACCCTTTTCTTATATAAATAATACAAATTCGAGCTAGATTTAGATTTACTATAGAAATCGATGTTTTTAAATTTCAGCTACCACTAAAATACGCGTAGTGACTTCTATATACTTATAACTGTTTCAACATTCAGTAAATGGAGCCTCATTCTCAAATGATACTATATTATACGAAAACAGTGACGTCCCGTGGGGGTAAGCAGATTGAGCGTCGCTTGGGGGCGGCAGATACTCGAAGGGCGGCAAATCGAGGAGAATCATTTGGTATTATATATAAATAGCTACCTAAACTTAGTTATATTATAACCAGAGCGTTGGAGATGTTTGTTGCGGAAGTTTTTTTCTTTATTATTACCCAGTAGGTACTCGCAGCGATTTTAGTATGATGTCACCACGCTCCGCTAGTGATTTTTTTATTTTATTTTTACTGCTCGGTTTCGTATACAAATGCCGATAAACTTGACGCCTAGACACATTATGAATATATTTATAAATGTAAAACACCACAAACGAATAATAAATCAGTCATAATAATATAATGTCATTTACTCAGATTAAAGAGTTCCTTTCATAACAGTGGTAGCTATACTGCGCAAAAGCCAATTATGTCGCGCCATAGTTATTAAAAGAAAATTATATTATAAAATATATATCAACGTTGGTAACGAAACAAAGAGAATTATGGTAGAGATTTATAGGTAGGTCCATACCGTATTTTTAAATTTATCCAACTCGCGAGATTTAAAAGTTGCCGGATGTAGGTACCTATTGCAAATAGATACCTATTTATAATGATTATTAATCCTTATTGACATTTGACATAATCAATTAGTATTCGTGCATATAATAGGTATGTAAGTTAAGTACCAGTAAATTGTAATAAAAATGTACACTAGTAGGTACCTACCTAAATTATAAATCATATTTATCGTGCTGTGAATAACAATACCTTCTTTTAAGTCGTTTTTTGTAAACATGTTTTTGCTGATAATAGTGTGTATTTGTAGTTTATTTCAATCATTAACGGTTGAGTGTTGAGACTATTAAATAATAGTGTATTGTGTATTTATAATTAAAAGTAAGTTTATATTAAATATATAACGAGGAAAATTATTTTGTTTACTTACATGTTTTAGGGTACAAAATAGGATAGAAAAAAATTGTGTGAAAATAATACATCTGCGTAGGTGTTACTAAATGCTTAGATTACCAGTACCAGAGTACAAACCAAATGTGTCAGACATAATATCAACCAAATAGCATCTCAGACTCTGGTGATTTGGGTAAGTGTCTAACTAATATTATATTTATTCGCTTATTTATTTATTAATATCTAAATTTAATTTTGTATGTTTCAGCTTAGTGGTAGTTATGTATTTTGTTAGTAATGTATCCATACCATGGCCCCACAAGGGGGGGCTGATAGGGCTCTAGCCTGAGGCCCGGGCTCGATAAGTGAGATAAACACATATCACAAATTTACTGTAATAGCAAAAAAATTCGCCTGCGGCGCTATTTTCCTTCAATAATATTCTTATTTAAAATTATGTGGTTATACAATACAGTTTATAATTGTGTAGCGATACTCAAAAAACTCCATAATTTAAATTAATGTGTTGAAATATAGGAAAAAACACTACTTAAATATACACAAATTAATTAATTTTAATGCGTACACCATTTGGATAACATTACTGTAGAGCGTCACACTGCCTTTATTCTAAGTGACAGGTAGGGGGGGCAAAGAATCTAGCCTGGGAGCCCGCTCCAGGGTGCGGGAGCCATGCTTCATACAACACATTTCTTAGATATTGGAGTAATGAAAGGATGATAAAAAAATGGGTCGGCATTTTGACGCTGCCTAGGGGCGGCATTTTGTCTAGGGACGTCACTGTACGAAAATATATTGATATGTTAATAAACTATTTTTTTATTCAAAATTCACAAGACTTGAGAATGTAACATTATTTTATCGAATATACATTACATAATTAAAAATACTTCAATAAAGATTGTTACATTCTCAATTAATTATTCTTCTGCATTCATTATTCGTCGAATAAAAAAAAATATTTGAAGTGGAAGTAGGTAGTACTTTAGTTAAACTTTAGTTAAACCACCGATAATGATGTAGATAATTATATTGGGTAAATTATGAGTTCTGTTTTTGTTAATTTTGTATCATAATACTTGACATGAATGTAAAGTACAAATAACTCAGGGACGTAAAATATTTTAAATATGTTTTTATTAACGCATTAATTGGCACCTTAGACTACTGATTAAAATAAAAGCTGCCCTTTGTATGCCCAAGAATTGCCTTCCGTTACAACGGTCCATGTTTTTTTCAGGGCGAAAAGGTTTAAGTTCAGCCAACTTGTGGATTATAAATAATAACACTTTCAGGCCACGTTGACAAAGAATATAGCTATTATGAAAAAAAAATTATCTTATTCGAAGAAGTACTACATAGATATTTTTGTTTTCTTCGTTATTCAGAATCATAAGTTTTTTCAAATATCCTAGTTTTGTCTCCCCAGTGATCCCTACATTCCGCTTTATGTATAGCTGAAATTATTGAGACTCGTAATGCCATCTACGTGGTCGGACTAACTTTATCCAAATTATTATTTTCGCTTCTGGCCATAACTGCAGAGCTTTTTGGAAACAAATCTTGATTCTTTTCGGTCCGTACCAAATATAGTATATTCATCAATCCAGTTGTTTTTAAGCTACCTCTGTAGTTGTTTAGTGTCCTCTAGTACCACTGTTTGACTGCATTTATCCGACGGCTGTCCACTTACAAAGCAATATATCCAGCCGATTGCTAATTCATCAATTTAGCGACTTTTATCACATTGTGTACTCTTGTCTGTCTCTTTCTATATATTTATTCTGTGGTCTTTCCGAGTAAAGTCTATCAGGCACCTTTCAGTGGCACATTCTTTATACTATATTATGGCAGTAGCAAAGGGTGAAGGTAGGCTGTTAAGATCCACCATAAATAGTGCACATTAAACCTTGTTAGTCACACGTATGTGTTTTTATTTAACTAAGACTACAACTATTTACATATGGTATTCGTTAGTTTTTAAAAATCAATTTAGCCCTGCCTAAACCAAACCACATTAGTTTTGGTGTACTTTGGGTGATATTTTTTCATTCATACTTATTTATTTTCGTTGGATTATGAATACATATTACACATATTGTTGGTTAATTTTTAAAAAAATCATTAAACCATGCCTAAACCAAGCTTATAATAGATAAAAAATATTATTCTATCTATAAAATATCCAAAGTAATGTATAATTCAATTGAGTATTTTTTCACTATTATCCACTTTTGTTCGGTTTTCACAGGATTTGATTAACTTTTAAAAACTAACCAACACCATCTGTAAAGTGTAGTCTTATTTCAATGAAACAAACATGTACTGACAAAGTTTAGTGTGCACTATTTATGGCGGATCTTAACAGCCTATCCCCACCCTTTGCCACTGCTATATGGTAAATCAATGTCTTAGGCACTGCGTTTTATAAATAGGTATGTTATATTACTTTCACGTTAAAATCACGAACTGAAAGGGTTGAAGCAAGTCATTGGTGACAGGTGGTGCACCCACCTGCCGACGCCACTGTACCTCCTTGTCCCCGCCGCCCCTCGCTAAACTCACACTGCCGTTCGACAAGGCGAATCCACCGGCACGCGTCTCAGGTGAGTCCTGGAGGAAATACTATCATCAAATACCTACTTGCTTGCGGAAATAACTGTACTAAACGAAATTCGCGGATGTTCTCACTTACCTTATCACTAAATAACGGATTTCGGACTTACGATAAATAATAAACAGCGACCCTATTGACTTCTCCGACGGCCTTTGAAGGTTCGCTGTTACTGGTTGCGGCGGGGCTGTAGGTGTCATCATATCCTCTCAGCATTGTCTTGAAAATGTTGAACTTGCAGTTGCGTGGAACGTCGGGTTCACCACTGTGGGGGTCACTCTAGTGTGGTGTTCGATGTATAGGTAGAGGATGATGATAATGACGAAGTCTACGATGTAGCAGGGTGAGATTTATTAGCAGCGTATCGGTACAATAGTATATTATACATGATAGTTACTAGCTAAGTACTCTGATTCGAGTGACATTGAGATAAATTGTTCTTCGTTATTTATACAATAAAAGTTAGTACATTAACATTAAATTCTGTTACATAATCATATTAAACTGAATATAGAATCAGCGTTTTAAATTGAGTAGCGAAAAGAAATATTATTTGTTAATACAGTTGTAAGAAAATACTATGAGAAATGTTTATTCAGCTCATACACCGTAATGATGTAATAATACACCGTCTCTATATACTAATATATATTTCTATATATACTAATCAACTTGCTGGTCTAGCTGAGTTGTTTACTGGAAATAGATTGGGAATATTTTACTGCAAAGTAATTTGATATTTTTATAAACAATAGATATCTGATCGCTTATTATTCTGCAGCTACAGTAGTAATATATAGTGACAAAAATACCAATGTATCATTTAGGGGTGTGAACTATTAGGCATGATTGTTAATTTACTTGACTAAGTACCTATAACCTATTTTAATTTTACTGTTTCATATTAAAGGCGGAATAAAAAAAGTTTCACATAATTTTCATAGATGTCTATCTTCTTCTTTGGCCATATCCGCCCTTTAGTTGGAGCATATGGACACCACGAGGCGCCTCCAAGAATCCTTGTCGTTCGCCAGTCTTCTTGCATCGTTCCAGGTCAAACCAGCATCTCGTAGCTCCGCCCTATACACTCGGAATCCGCTTGGCTTGAAGAACAGGCAAGCCAAGTTCTCTTCTGGCATCCGCATCACGTGCGCTAGCCAGGTTCAACATCGCCTCTTCACTCTCAACCTGATGAGAGGCTGCTCGGTGCGTTCTCTTATCTCCTCGTTACTTCTAAAGATGTAGGTATATATGTACGTTTTATTACAATTATAGGAAGTATGTTTTGAAAAATCAAAAACCCCCTAGAATTTTTGATCACAATCGATAACATGACGTGTCAGAAATACGAGTATAATGAAAATACATCTTTGTATGTTTTCAGGGGTGATCAGAATTAATCGTGCCCCTTGTATTTTTATGTTATATATTTTTCTGTCTAAAAACGTTTTTGTTTAAATGGTAAAATCTCTTTACAAAAAAAATCTTTGCCAAGTCAGCCGACTACGTGTAAATTATTGTTGTAATTAAATAAAGCTATCCTCTACATTGAAATCTTGCTTCGTGGTTCTCTGCCGCGTGACTGGTAATGGTGTAGTGGTTGCGAAACAGAATAGTCTTTTTAAACCTTCCCAGTAGCAAGGCAATCACCGATATGGTTCAGGATTCGCCTCAATATGATATTACTGTGCGAATGGTTATTGTTTGTATTACTCATTTAAAATTCCAGTGGGTCTATTCTATATACAAGGCGGTTATCGGCGGTTATCGGCGGCTATCCACGGTAGTTTATCATATTGAGTTACGTATTAATGTGTATAGAATAGACCCACTGGACCTTAGATTAAATACTCACTTACTACATTAATTAATTAATTAATTATTTATTAATTAATTATTATTGATTCTGTATTTTAGTACCTAGGTTATAAAAAACGCTAAAGTAAGATTAGTGGGACCAATTATTTATTATTATAGAAGTTGTGCTATCACTCTATTATACAGAGAAATTATTATTTTTACTGTAACCCGCCACTGCTTTTAAGCGTTGTACTGATCGTAGTCTTTCCCTTTATACATTGCTGCCCCTAAGCAACGCATGAGCTGCATACCCCTACGGGACGTCACTGGCCGTTATGTATACCTAATCCTCCTTTTGTACGAAAATGATGTATGGACACTAGTCTTTACGATGTGGTAACATTATTTTGATTCTTCTTCTTATTGTGCCATCCCATAGCGGAGGTCGGCCACCATCAAGGCGATCTTATCTTTTTCGTCTGCTACCCGGAACAGTTCAGTGGAGCTGCACTCGTACCAATCATGGAGATTCTTAAGCTACGAATTGCGGCGCCGTCCTCTGCTACGCTTCCCATTGATCTTTCCTTGAATGACAAGTTGGGGAATGCTGTATTTTTGTCCTCTCATAATGTGGTCAAGGTGCTGTAGTTTTCTGGTTTTGATACTACGTAAAACTTGTCGGTCCTTCCCCTATCAATTGAGAACTTCACCATTTGTCACCCGGTCAGTCCAAGGAATTTTGAGGATGCGTCTATACAGCCACATCTCGAAAGCTTCAAATCTCCGTGACATCTCTTGGTTTAGCGTCCATACTTCCATAACATAGAAAAGAATTGAGAGAACATAACAACGTACCATACGCAGTCTCAGACCTAGGTTAAGATCTCGGTGGCTAAGGATTTGACGGTGTAAAAAAAAAAAATTGACATTCTCAGATTAGAAACATGGTCTGGAAAGGACCGAGAATTATGCGCAGTATTAAAACCATAAAACTATAGTATCTTCGCCTCATAATAAGAGGACAAAAGTACAGCATTAGCCAACTGATTATCTAAGGAAATATCAACGGAAATGAACCTCTGTGATTGGTAGGAGTTTAGTTCTTCAAAAATATTCCGAGTAGCAGACGATACCCACAGTTAGCTCTGATAGTAGCCGATCTTCAATAGGGAATGGCACAAAAAGTTAAAGATGATTAATAATTATTGCGCACATTTTAGTTAAAAAATAGAATAGATACATAAAAATGGCGGTTGGATTATTTTAACTCAAGTGATTAAGTATTATTATTATGTGTTTTGAAAATCAACAGCGCTTTGAGAGCTTTTTCTTGTAAAGTTTATAAAATGATCCCCCTTTACTAATCAATAAAAAATACCCCTATGTGAAGAAAATATACTTCCTCAATTTTAAATTAAAAAAATAATACAGGACGCATCCTGTAGGTATTTAAAACCATGGGAAATTTGTAACTTTTTTAAGACGCTGAATAATTTATTTATATCAAGTAGCACACAAGCAAGCTTGATGTAGTAGGTATTGGTCGAATCCTGTTAAATTGATTGCCTCTATAAATTTATTGTATTTCACTTTACTACATTATTATATGCAACACTGGGTGTTTTAAAAAGTGATGTTAAAAAGGATTTATTTTAACTTCTTCAAGTAATACCTACTATCGACTGGCATTTGATTTTTAATTTTAATTAATGCATGTTTTTTATCATTTCATATACCTATATAGATTATAGCTACCCGAATGTCTCCTTTTATTATATTCAGACACTGTAAATCTTTCATTATTATAAAAACCTGGATTGCTAAAACCGAATTATATGAGTAATGAAAACTGAAAATCTTTTAGGATAATATATAAATACAAAATACTTTATTATTTATTTTTGACTGACTTAAAGATTTTGATATAATTTAATAATTGTATGACTGGTTTCGAAGCCTATTTTTAAATCTTCTGACGAATCGATTGCATCATCTGCGTCAAAGAAAATCGCCACTGTTTATTATTGTAGAAAAATTCAAAAAAAATAATGCCCTTAAATTGACTAGCGGCAAAATCTTTGTTCAGTCTCCAGAGAGTTGTGTAGTTTTTTAGACATATTATAGCCAGAAGAGAAAAAATAAATAAAAAGCTCATTGACAAAGGACACGTGTGAGGGTCGAAAGAAAGGAGGGTGGTCGCGTCTACGATGGTCTGACCAAATGAAGGGCACTGCTGGTCTTCGTGGTAAATGCAAAGATCGCTGGATAAACATAACTTAACATCCCTTAGCAATAAACTATTTTATTATTCAACGAATAATTCAAAAGATTTAAGAATGTAACATTCTTTATTGTATTATTTATATTATATTATGTATAACTGAGAAATTTAAAATAAGTCACGATCCTCAATAGCGAAGTATGTAAAAACGAGGATATGTAATATTTTTTGCCTTTGCTCATATTTTCAGAGAACTAACGAAAAATAAAATGAATTTATTTTTTCAGGCCCAGAATACGGGAAGATAGAGGATTCTCTGGATTGGGCTAGGAGGTCATCCATAGACTGAAACCGTATGTGGTTTTGTACCGTATGCCATACTTAACTCATTATGCATATAAGCATCTGACCGTATTCGTTTATATACCGTATTCACACACGTTCAATTCATGAGGTTACTGTCAAAAAATGGTACCTTAGTCTCGAAATCATGATATGGAGTAATTGTAATTGTAATTCAAAGTTTGGCATGCCCTCTAAAATCAGGCATAATGCTAATTTCTTTGTGCTTTGTGTGCATATTTTCAGGGCTCGAAATGGATCGGAACGCACCGGAGCGCCGTTCCGGTTCGTAACATCCCCATAATTATCACTCCGTCTCGTGGAAATATTAATTTGACCGTCTAAGCGACATATGCCATATAATAAAAAATCTAACACACTTATTTTTTAAATTCATATACAATTAGATAATAATGTTAGGTAATATTTTCGTAAAATTATCGAGCGCTCCGGTTCGTAGAATTTTACATTTCGAGCGCTGCATATTCTATATTATATCGGATGACCTTGATTGTTTCCTGACACACATACATATTTATATATTATATACACATAATACGTTGTTAACTATAAATACTTAAATGATCAACTTACCAACTTTTGGCAGCAACCCCATGAATATTTAGTAAAAATATATTTCCATTAACAAAAATCATGGTATGGTACACGGTACAAAACCACATACGGTTTCATAGTCTTAGACTTACCCTGGGTTTTAAGCCACCAATGATGAGTTATTTATAGACCTCTTCTTCTTTCACCCTGTCACGACCCACCATTGGGGCATACGGCAAGCACAAGTTCACGCCACTTCCCTCCATCCATCGCAACTCTTGCGCCTCCTGCCATACTAGACCTGCAGCGCGTACATCGGCTTTGTAGCACCGCTGCAGTGTGAGGGAGGGCCAGCCACGACGACGGAACCCTTGAGGCTGTGCAACAAGGGTACGAAGTTTCGCAATCTTTGGCGGCATCCGGAACACATGTCACATTATAGACTATTCTGATTATATACTTTATTAGACTTTATTATAGACATCTAGTCTGTTTAAAATAGCTATTATGTTTCCAAACTACCCTGTATTTTATTAAATGATACAACTTCTCAAAGAAAATTTCACACCCCATACGTATGGAGAGGTACTTATACATTTTCTAAGACCACGAAAATCGTTAAAAGACACGTGGATTAATTCGTTATTTAAATACCTAACGGAAGCCCCTATACAGGTGTATGCAATAATTCAACTGTGTTAGAAAACTTATGAAAAAAGTATAATGTTGTTTTTTTTTCTATAAAGGTATACGACTATATGTATATCTGGGTACATACATCAATTTAACACCTAGTTGGAAAAATAACACTTCTTATCAATTTGTTTGAGACTTTCATGGCTATTTTGTTATCGTAATAGATTTTTTGGGTTGTCACCGCGTGTTGTTCCTTCTTCTTTGCTTGATCTTTAGAACTCGTTGCATAGGCCATTCTCAAGAAATGATTACACTAAGTGTTTTAATTAATGCATACGTAGGTACCTACATAAAAAAAAAATTAAAAGGGATAATAAATATTTTTTAAATTTTAGATTACCTCACAATTTAAAAAAAACGTTATAAAATATGAATTCGTTATAAATTGTTATTAGGTACATATTATTAACTTATGGTCTATCATTATGCAAGCATTTAGATCAGTAAACATCGCATCGATATAGTTTTCACTCGTACATACAGTAAGATATTATTTTGAATCATTTTTCGTCTTTTGAGATAAACGAGCCACAAGCATTTAACAATTAATATATATGTAAATTGTATATGTATATCAGTGACGAAGGGTGGAGGTAGGCTGTTAAGATCCGCCATAAATTAATAGTGCACACTAAACTTTGTCAGGCATGTGTTTTCATTATGAGCGTACTTCAGTGAAACAGTAGGTGCGACGAAATTTCTCAATAGTCACCAATCGGAGACGAAAGGTCGAGGTGTCCGTACGTCGATTTGTTTTGTTATGGCGTCGGATGAAAATATTCTTAAATCGTGTTAAGATGACTAAAAAACTTTACGTATGTACTTAAAAAAGAAAACAATTCAATGAATATACTATTATTATTAGTAATATAAAAATACACATAACATTAAATGGGCGCATGTTGGATTTTTATGACAAATTATATTTCTTTCGGCACGCGTCATTTGCACAATCCACGCATCGCCTAGCTACGATCTTTTTAGATCATGCCTCAACTGATTAGACTACAATAATTTACAGATGGTAGTTTTTAAAATTCAATTAAACCCTGCGAAACCAAGCCATAATAAATAATATTCAAAAAATACTCGTCTATCTATAAAACATCTAAAAACTTTGGATATTTTATGGATAGAATAATATTTCTTATGTAGGTATTATAGTTTAGTTTAGGCAGGGCCTAATGAATTTAAAAAAAATAACAAACAATATGTGTAATATATATTTTTAATCCAACGAAAACAAATACGTATTGTGCACAATTTTGTCGTATCGCACAAAATGTACCAAAACTATTATGGGTCGGTTTAGGCTGGGTTTAATTGATTTTTAAAAACTAACCAATACCATCTTTAAATTATTGTAGTCTTAGTTCAATAAAAACAAAAACTTATGACTGACACAGTTTAATGTGCACTATTTATGGCGGATCTTAACAGCCTACCTCCACCCTTCGCTACTGATGTATATGTATAGGTACTTGTTTCATATGATCAAGCTTCAAAATTGAGACCATAACTAAAATAAAATTTGATATAAATAAAAAGGATTTCGAGTTATACACATTTATATTTTTATAATAATCGATGTTTTTGAAAATAAATATAAAAAATATTAAACGATGAATTAGTCAAAAATGTACACGGTGAAAAATTGAAAACTTAATTTTAATAATAAATAATATGACCATAAATATAATGTAATAACGTTATTCGTGACATAAATATGTAACAAAATCACATTTTTTTTACAATTGTAAGTAAGTTTATCTTTGATTAAAAAAAAACTTTTTAATGTTTTCAGATATTTACATATTTATTAATTAATACAGTTGAAATTGTAAATTTTCAAAAAAAAAAATTCAAATTGAAAGCTTTGTATTTTTCCACTAGGTTCTCTGTTGGCATAAGGATGCCCCTAAATTGTTGGATATTGTTAGACATTAATTAAATAATATAATAATTTAATATAGCTTTCCATTTTTGCAAAGAGGCATGTAGCCGATGTAGATTAATCTTGTTTAGAATATTTTTTTTATCAGTTTGTTCTATTGGCTATTTTATGACATCTGTTATTTAATAGTATAACCTAATATTTTACATGATTTATAAACTTTTTCTATCAGTCAACAGATGACTCAGTTTACTTAAAAATTAATATTTTTTTATTGTCTTTTACTAATAATAATAGCATACAAAATAAATATAAAACTCTACCCGTAGACATCATGGCTTCTTTCTTGACCATTTCCGATCCTAATAGGATCATATGCGTCCACAGTGTGAAGGTTTGTAATAAATCAGATTTTTGTTTTTACATGAAATGGATGTTAGCCACTTGCTCAACCTATTACGTTCATACTCTGACTCCATACACAAATTGAAAAACAATATGCGTATTTTCCAGACCCAGGATTTGAACCTGGGACCCGCAATATTATAAGCCGATGCAAAAGCCGCTGGCCATCATTCATACTTTTGTCAAAGATGAATTTGGTTGAAATAATAAAGGGTATTATTGCAATTTTGTATTTATGCCTTAACGGCATTGTCATCCCATCCTGTTAATATGTCTAATGCTGTCAGAGAATTGCAGGTTGCTGTCACATCTTCGACCTATTATGCTGACATATAGATGGCAAGGTGCTAATTGAGTTGATGTAAATCCGCGAACTCGAGGTGATTATTGATTCCACTTTAACGTTCCACTACCACTTTGATTCGACTATTTACGAAGCAAATTCAATGCTGGGTTTTCTTTTGAGGGTATTGAAGGATTTCAAAAAACCATCTATCACAATTCTTTTTTATAACTCTCTAGTACGATCGCAACTCGAATACTGTAGTACAGTATGGAACCCTCACTACACTATTCATGTCAACAGATTGGAACATAAAATAATTATCTAACTGTCTAACATAAAATTAAATGTATCCAGAGTCAATAATCAACCTCATATTTTCTCACTTTTATAGATCCATACATATAAAACCAATCTAATTGTCCAGTGCCTCGGCTCTGCAGAGCCTTGAACGTTCACAGTGATTGAATGGATCTGTTTTGTTCTCTTACCTCTTTCAAAGTAAACTGCTTCCAAAATCTACGACTAATAATCGTATCTGGACGACTGCTTTTTTTATTGTAATTTTCTTTTCATATGTTACCTGTCTTATCTGTAACCAGACAAAACATAACAGTGACAAAACAGAACATGACAAAACATAACAGTGACAAAACAGAACATGACAAAACAGAACATGACAAAACAGAAAATGACAAAACAGAACAGTGACAAAACAGAACAGCCAGGTGAAAAATGAAACATTAATTTTTGTGAATACTCTTTAGGTTAGGTTAGGTTAGTTCATTATTTCGTTGTACCTTGTCACCCAATCATTTTGAACATATTATATTGATAAAGATGAGATATCCTAAGCTTGCCGGCAAAGTCCCGTTTATTTGAGGATTTCTAGCGATAAGGAATGCAGAAATTAGGTATATAATTTGATTTATTATGGTGTATTGAAAATCTGTGCTATTAAAAATCTATCAACATAATAGAGATAGGACAATTTCAATATTAAATTTATATTTTTCCTGAAAGGTCATAGTTATATTTATCGTTATTCTGTTTTGTCATGTTCTGTTTTGTCACTGTTCTGTTTTGTCATGGAATCGTCTTATCTATATTATATACCTTTTCTGTTTTTTTCTCTATTTTTCTCATGATAACTTCTTATATTCATTACAGCCAATGACATTTATATGGACGAATCATGTGGAAATTAAAATGACACTCACTTTGTGTCGGGTCTGCCGGATGGCGAAATTCATATTTTAATATCGGTATCCTTCGCTCAAATGAACATTCCGCTTGCAAGCGGTCTGGCGACACCACTGGGTCTGCCCATACAAAATATCGAACTAATTGCCGTTCGCGTCCGTTACATTTCGACACCGCCGTTATTATTGTGTTACAAAATGCCAATGTGCCTAGTTAAAAATTGTAAAAAAAATTCTACTAAACACTCCAAGAAAGATGGGATAACTTTTCATGTGTAAGTATTATTTATTATTGATAAAATGCCATTTTTAGATATTGACAAACGATATTATTCGATGCAATTCAATGACAGAACAATTTGACAGAAATGGCCGAACATTTTTACGCAGGCAGCGATGATTTCTCCGTTCCTAGGAGGGCTCAACGCACAAATGGTGATTTATAAATATGGTCCGTATTGTAATGACAGTAAGGTATATATTCGTTCAATTTTTCAAATATGGTAGTACTGTTTGCACCGTACTTCAGCTAATTGATTTGCATGAACGGACTGGTAATATTATTTTCAATTTATTATATGTAATTAAACATATTTTTTGACATCGTTTGTTTAATTAAAAATACTTTTTGTCACGAAATCGATAAATGTATTGGGAAGTATATATTTTTATAATTGAATCGCTACAAATTAAAAAGTGAAATAATGAAGAAGGGAGAATAGTAGTATTATGTCAATGGATTTAGCGGTTTTATTGTCATTATTATCTCATTTATCTCTATTATCATTTTTACTCCCGAATATTTCCATTTACTTTCTTCTGTTTTATCTGTCGTTGATTTTGTTCTGTTTTATCTGTTGTTCTGTTTTATCTTCTTCTTTCTTTTTTTTTCTTTTCTGTTTTATCTGTTGTTGAACTTAATTATTGTTGTTCATTACGGTTATTTCTTCTTAGAACGCCATAATGAATCGTAATAGAATTGTTATCATTGTCATACTTCAATAGTATTTTCCACTTTGTATGTTTGCCAATAATATTAATAATTATTAATCTCATATCTTGTGCTCCATTTACTTTTTATGAATATTTCTATTTACTTTCTGTTGTTTTCTCTGTTTGCTTGCTCTCTGAATTATTAAAACATGCACCTATAATATAACGTTAATCGTGTATAATATTTTCTCCAATAAACTGATACTGGTTTTGTCATTCATTGTTTATGTCATAATAATTAAATTAACAATACCATTGTTATCATTACCATGATTTGATAATATACGGGTATCGTTGTTATAACATTTTCCACGGATCAACTTTCAGTTGAAAATGTCGTAATGATGAAACTGGTATCGCCTGTTTGAAAATAAATGTACGAAGATACATACGTCAAACATACAATAATAATATATTTTTATAACTTGTTTTTATCTCGAATAAATGGCGTTCAATAAAAATTTAATTGTGTTTGACTATTTTTTTTTTTGTTATATTTATCTACCTCCGTTCTCTTGTATTATTATCATAGGTACCTACTTTCTTCTGTATTCATACTTCGAAACTGTGTTATTAATTGATAAAAGGCATGTATTTATTATACACACAACAAAAAGAATAATAATATAAATAACGAGTTACAAAAATATTTAAAGTTATTAATTAAGGGCAGAATTCCCAGTTTGCGTCTGGAATAGAGACGGAATCGTTTTGCTGAATGCCTGGAAGCGTTTCGCTGAATCTCCGGAAGACGTAAGTAACCCGAGAATTCTAACGCGATGACATTAATACGCCGTTACAATAAAGGCTATATTACTCTAAATTCTCGAAGCTTGATATCGTATAATGGAAATGCAACGTCATATGATCACGTGACGTCTACCTATACATCTGTGAATAAGTTTCGTGCACTATTTCTCGTGATCGCCAATATGAAATGAGTTGTCCATTTAATACGTCTTTGATTACAGCTGTACCTAATATTTGATCTAATTTAATTTGATCTTTGATGTTTTTTGTGTTGCCATCACATATTATTTTATTCTATTTCATAATTATTATTTTACTTATTCTCTTATTCTGTTGGTTGACCTGAATAAAAAAAACATGCCAAGCTATTGAAGTATGATCCTGGTATCAAAATATACAGAAATTTAAATACCTTACCGCTACTGAAATCCATAATACATCGTTTAGCCATATTTGAATGCCTGCCTACCTACCATAATATTATCATAATTTGATAAAAATTGCAAGTAGCTTTAGTAATATTATTGTTTTTATTTGAGTTAACATGAGTATACGAATTGGTGAAAACAAAGAGATATCTAGTATCAATATGTTCCTAAACAAGAAGATGAAGAAGTACAAAGAAGATAAAAAATGGCTTATTGACATAGGTACGTTTGTCTATAGATGTAGAATGTGAATGCCACAGGCTGCAGGCCTATTCTAACAGATTACTGAACATCAAAAAAGAGCTAATTGTGATAAATATATAAAAAAATTATTAATTATGTAAAAAAGTTAATCGTCTGAACTGTCAAAAGGTGATATCTTTTAACAGCCCCTCTCTTGGCCGTGCTAACTTTGAGAACGAGACAGAGTACATATCGAGATGCAAGATTCGACTGTTGTACTGCAATCACAATAACATGACTAAGAAAATTGTAGGTTATGTTGATATGTCTGGCGTGTCAATACAATATTCTTGTGTTTGGTCTTATCCGCTTGGGTTCAGCAGCACGAACATATCCGACTTTGACTGACATGTCTACCAACCTATTATGAATTGGAACTTTTTTGTTTGTAGAATGCCTTCCGTGTTAATTTGTAACAATGGAAATAACGGGAACGTGATAACCGTTAAGAATAGACCTTCTGGAGTCAATAAGTAAGATGGTCCATAAATGATTTTATTAGGCAATAATACAGTGACATCTGGTTGTGACGCCTCGAAGGTAATTTGTGAATAGTGGTATATCTCTTAATTATTTAGTCAATAGAGGACAGTATGATATAGCATGAGTAAGAGGTTTTTTTAAACAAACAAATGAGAACTTTTAAAAAATATATTTAATATCCTATAATTTATAAAAATTATATTACATGGCAGTGTTTACAATAGTTATTATCATTATAGAGAGATGAGGGGGAGGGGGTTAATTTCGATGTTTTAAAATAATTTATGATCATCCTTAGTACAATGCCAGCTGTTAAAATAGCTTAAGAGGAATGCCTAATTTTTTTGGTGACGACAGCTAATTGAGATTCTTGACATGGTAAGTATGACTAGAGCAGATTAGAGAAGTTTTAAAAAATATTTCAGACGTATGAAATCTGCATAATATAATATTGCGTAAAAGTTTTATTTATCTGCTATTGCATTTCTTTATGGAATCAAAAAAGCATTGCTGTGATTCGCCTCTGGTTTAAATGAATAACAATATTATATCGAAGGGTCTTAATGAATATGCTTATAACTTAGAGAATCACGGTATTTGATACCTTGAAACAAAATAGCATCTTTTTTTTATCTTTTTATTTTGATTGTGGATAATCTGAACAGTATAACGAGCCACCACTGTACAAAACTTTTCAAGAACCTAATTAATCTATAGTATAAAATATGTATAACGTTAAAAAATAATGATATTTCTACGCCTACGTGTAATAACTAATTTTTTTATCAATCTTGTATATATATTAAACTTTGTTTTATAATCATGGCACTTTGAAATATACTTACAAACATGGGAGACTTTTTTCCAGGCATGTAAGTATTATAATCATATACTATTAACTCGGTATAAAACTATATATATATATATATATATTATAATAAGTAACTTGTTATTTGGCAATAATGAAAATGGTGAAAATGTTTTAAAAATTAAGCCATCTGCGGTATTGCATACATCTATTTTAAATATTATACTTTTCATCCGTGTACATATTGCAAAATGAATTATACAATCAATGAACATTCAAAACATATGATTCATAATATTCCTTTGAAATGAGGTAATGATTTATAAATGCATGTTAACCGAAATTGATTTATTAAAGTGAGAAAAACTAAATAATATTTATATATTTTGTAATAATAGACAAAGATATAATCTGGTTGATTTGAAAACACTATCATCAATTAGAGTATTATTTTTTTTTTAATAAAACCTCTTTCGTACGTTGGATTTTTTAGAGAATGTGGTATTCAGTTAATGGCAACCAATACTTATTATACACTTGCAGCCTAAATGAGAACTTATTATCAGTAGACTATTTAGCATAATTTATAATAAAGAATCAATATTTTTTTATTGGTCTGTTACAAATAAAATTATTTAAGTACAGAGAATGATATGATGATTTAGTATATTATCTATGATGTTATATTTATCTTGAAAGTATAATTTTTTTTAAATTTTTAATGTAAATATTGTTAAGTAGTAATAATTTTAACTGATAGATGCCAGTGCTTGAGTGTTCCCCGATAATTTAATGTACAAAAGCGGTTCGCCTTAACTGAATGCAAAATTCCCTTAGAATTAAAAAGTTCTTTATCTACTCTGCCGTTTGGCTCACTTATGTGTTTTTGATGCAAACATTGCACCGCGAGATTCTGGTTCGTAAATTGCCTGACTTGAGAGTTTGCCGCTCAGGCAATTTGAACTGGTCTTGGTCCTCAATGGTGGCCATCCAGAAACTCAATTTGTTGGCGAAGTAATGACATGTGCCCCGGGCACCGTTGCATTCGATGAATGGCGTCGCTCTGAAGTCCTCCAGGCAGGAGCCGGGACTTGCGAGTGCTTGGCCGCCGCCCTGATCGCCACCACCCGTGTGCTGTTCAAATAATACACATAATCAATATTCTTTATATTTACAATAAGATTTATAGATATAATTGTTAAGTTAAACTAAGTACGCTTGACTTATCAACACAAACACTTAAGTCCATGCAATTGTTGCTATGTCAAAGAAATTCTTCCGTTGCAACTAAATTGACTGCCATTATATACACGATATATTACATAATATATGATTTCTAAAATGCTAATTTCATATCGATATTGTTTTTCATTATTTAAATATTCATTGTAATGATTCTTTTTTCGAACGCCAGCATAGACTTTGGCAGTCATGTTTTGGGGTAATCATATTACTTCTGATTTTCTATACTCAATTTAAAACCATGTCCGGAAACTTGTACGTATGCAGTTCGCCGTATCACACTTCACCGTGAAATGTTGTATCGGAAATATATGGTCGTATATTAAAGACCGTCCAACCTGTTTCTGTCGTATAGTACCGACATAAAATTCATGTCTAAAACACGGTTCTTGTCGGTTTACACTTCACAGGAAGCCAGCAGCAAGCAAATTTTGAAAATAGCCTGTATACTGGATTATTTGTTAGGTTAGGTTAGGTTTTCATTCAGAAATTCATGAATTTTGCCAAAATCAGCAGAAAATTGAATTAATGTTCATATTGAATCTAATAAAATTGGAGAGCGTATAGTATACGGTCATCTCTTTTCGATAATAAAGCTCACGGCGAACTATGCCATGGTGAAATGTTTTATGTACAACTTACATGTTACCATATAAAATAGTCCCAGAATAATGCAATAATAATTGATGTAAGTATGTATTTATTTCTTCGATATTTCTATGCAAACATTTGGTATTTTGTTTGCGATGGGTTGTGAATAAATAACGTCTAAAGATTGGATAAATAAACAAATATTGTATATAAATAAATACTATAACTTTCCAAATAGTCTAATCGTATTTTATTTAATTCATAAGCTGTTTTTTATGAAAGTAAGTGTCTCGAAAGGTTGCGAATTTATGTGTTTCACTCATGTATCCACTTAAGACAACAACGAAAGTGCTAGCATTTATAAAATTCTTATTTACTATAACTGTATGAAATATTTTTTGGTTGACATACAATGGCGAAACTATGAAAATTATAAACTATTGCACTATCAGTGGTTTAATTGAATAAATGCACACATCGCAGATATAGTGACCATTACAATTTGTACGTTTCAATGACGCATATCAAACACCCACACGCTAGTCATTCAATATTCACATTAACAAAAATATTATTCATCAACTGAGATTTAGAAATGGAAAGAATATATTATATATATTTTACAGCTGTCATTTGAGTTTCTCTATTCTGACATTAAGTGTTGTGGCGCTCTCACTAAATCGCCGATTTCGACTGCCCGAGACTTAAGCATTTATGTATAACTTTGCATCTGGCCCTTAGCCATTTTCATAGTAAACCAAAGTAAATGTGGCAAATAATCGGACAAAATGTATTGAAACCTTCCAGTCTTGTCAATATAAATAAATTAGTGTCATGCAAATTAAAAATGCCATTGAAATATCTAAATTGAATACAAACCATGACAAAGCTGTATCCGATCCAGAGACTGTTCCAGTTATTGGGACAGTCTGGAATGGTCAGCGACTGACTATGTACAGCGATCACATTAGCGGGAGCTTCACAGACGGTGCACCTTGAGATGTAGTCTCTAATTCCGTTCTCCTCCACTGGCATCATCGGAATCGGCGCCGAGGTGGAAAGCCAATAAGATTTGTCGTTTCTGCTGGCGTAATTGCACACATTGTTCAAATCGCAGAAAATGAATGGCATAGTGCTGAATTTTCTGACGCAAGACCCGGCGAAACCGAGATCTTGATTATGCGCCTTCTCGTCACCTTCAATGTAGAGTAGCGAGTATCCGTCCCACAATTTAACATGTCCCGGTTGACATTGTGGTACGGTCGTGGTCTGACTATGTCTAACTAACAGGATACCTGTCAAATAATCAGGCGTGTGATCACATGGTGCTCCAGGGAATCCCCGTTCACCAATTTCTCCTGCGATACCTTCGTAGCCTTGCAGTCCTTGAAGTCCAATCAAACCTCTTTCGCCTTGAGGTCCTTCAGGACCAGGTAAGCCATCTTTACCTGGTAATCCCCTTTCGCCAGCATAACCATCTATTCCAGACAATCCGGGAGGTCCCATTGGTCCAGGTTTTCCGTCCGCTCCAGGAAAACCATCCAGACCTCGTTCCCCTTTAAGTCCTGGTGGAGGAGGTAGAGCGTCCATTCCCCTATCTCCTTTCTGTCCAGTGCTACCGGTGAGTCCGGTTCGTCCGTCGAATCCACGATCTCCTTTTTCTCCCACCCTTCCTTCTAGTCCAATCAATCCTGGAGACCCTGGCAAACCAATCTCGCCTTTGACTCCATCGTACCCGGCTCGGCCTGTTATTCCGGTGAGACCTTGTTCACCCTTTTGCCCTGGAGCTCCGAATAATCCTGGAACACCCCTCTCTCCTTTGACGCCCTCAATTCCGCGTTCCCCTGGTGCACCCGGTCTTCCCGTGAGCCCGTCAATGCCAGGTGCACCTGGGAATCCCTCAGCGCCCTGGTCTCCTTTCTGGCCTTCAAATCCTGGAGATCCTGGAGATCCCACTTGTCCTTGAAGTCCTGGTAAGCCCACCAACCCTATCTCACCCTTCTGTCCCATTGCACCAGGAAGACCGTCACGGCCATTCTTGCAAGGAAGGCCTGGAAGACCCTTTTCTCCTTTTACAGTAAAGCCTGATCTGCCTTCTGGTCCAGCGGGTCCAGTTGATCCTGAAAATTTTATAAAGGTATAATTTATTATCTCATTTCTAAATAGATAGACCAGGCCATGACAAGAAACTATAAACTTTGATGGTAGTGCAAGTTATTGCTCATACTTCGAATGCAATATAGTAAACTGTTTGTAGAAAATGATGATTGTTGCATATTGAAATAAATGGTAAAAAATTTAACGAAACATATTTTTTAAATGTTACCTTTTTGTCCTTCAAATCCGGCCAATCCTTGCATTCCTCTAGCACCCTGGAATCCTCGATCTCCCTTCTCGCCCTCCAAGCCCATAACACCAGCATAACCAGCCAATCCTTTGTCACCTTTAAAGCCATCTGCTCCAGGACGACCTGGTTCACCCTTTTCTCCTTTGGTATCGACAGTAGGACCCGGATAACCTCGCTCTCCCTGTGGTCCAGCTGGACCGGTCTCACCATCTTTTCCAATAATTCCAACTAGACCGCGATCTCCTTTAAAACCGTTCATGCCAGCAAATCCTGGATTACCCTTTTGACCTATTTCACCCTTGTACCCTGGAGCACCTTGTGGACCAGTGTCTCCTTTTTGGCCGGGTAATCCATCAATACCAGGAGCTCCAGGTATTCCAGGCGCTCCAGTGAATCCTTGGTCACCCTTTGGTCCTGCATTTCCAGGATAACCAGAACCTCCTCTATCACCCTTCTCTCCGAATAATCCATCCAATCCGCTTCTTCCGGTATCACCCTTTTGACCCTGAAGTCCTGTTCTGCCAATTCCGTCTAATCCTCGCTCCCCTTTGGCACCTTTAGCACCTTCAAGCCCCTGAAGGCCGTTAGCACCTCTTAGCCCAGAGCTTCCCGACTCTCCTTTCTGGCCTTTCATTGAGGTTGGGCCAGGTTCACCTTTCCGACCTGTGAATCCAGGTGCACCTCGGTCTCCTTTTTCTCCATTAAATCCAGCTGGCCCAGTCGGACCTGGGATGCCGGGTGGTCCATAGTTTCCTTTTTCTCCAGTTAAGCCTGCTTCTCCTGGTAACCCATCCAATCCTCTTGCACCATATGCACCTGCCAGTCCAACTTCTCCTTTATCACCTTTCAAGCCAGCAATTCCATCAGATCCAGGCATTCCCTGAGCACCAGTTCTTCCTCTGGTTCCTGGAAAACCTTTGGTTCCTTCTCGTCCAACATTACCACGTTCTCCCTTTATTCCAGGGAACCCAGTATTTCCTTGTTTACCAGATTCTCCGGGGAAGCCTTGTTCACCTTTCGTACCATCTATTCCGGGTCTTCCAGGGGCACCAGATATTCCTACTGGTCCAATAAGTCCTTGATCACCCTTTTCTCCCTGTGCACCAGTCATGCCCACCATACCAGAAATTCCTCTATCTCCTTTTTCTCCCGTGAAACCGATAGCTCCTGGGGATCCATCATTACCAAATTTACCGGCAAGTCCTCTAGCTCCTTTGTCTCCTTTTTCGCCTGATGGTCCCATGGGCCCTTGTGGTCCCACTACTTGTAAACCGGGCTCTCCTTTGATGCCTTTGGGAGCAGGTGCTCCAGGGAATCCTCTAGGTCCTTCTCGCCCAGGTTCTCCCACGAAGCCCAAAGGACCGGTTTCTCCTTTTTGGCCTCTTGGTCCAGGTAATCCACGAGGACCAACCGGCCCCGGGTTTCCAGTTTCACCATCTGCTCCAGTTTTCCCTTGAAGTCCAGGAAGTCCCTTTTCTCCAGGGTATCCAGTAGGTCCTTGAGGTCCATCATTTCCCCTTTCTCCTTGATTTCCTTTACTACCTTTATGATCGATTAAATATTCAGAATCACAAACTCCTGGTTCTCCCTTGGCTCCCCATCTACCGGATGTACCTTTATCTCCTTTCCCTCCTTTCGCTCCATCATAACCTCTCTCTCCTTTGATGCTCAATCCTTTTTCTCCTGGAGTACCCGGTATACCATTATTACCCGGAGTTCCATCAATTCCAGCATCTCCCTTAATACCCCTGTCTCCTCTGGGACCAGGCATTCCTAATGCACCTGCGGGACCTTGTGGCCCGATGAACCCTCTCTCTCCCTTAACTCCAGATAATCCTTGGAATCCTTGTGCGCCCTTCAAACCTTTTTCTCCTTTAACTAAATTAAGGGAGACAATTGCGGGTCTTCCAGCCAAACCTTCAGGACCAGGAAGTCCAGTATCACCACGTTCACCCTAAATAGAATAATATGAAATTACGGTTTGAAATAATTCTATATTAAAAAGCATTGCAATCTATTGCAATGAGGTTTACATAAAATATTACCAATATCACGTAATTAGTAATAGTAAGTTTCACATTTAGAAAACATTTTTGATTGCACAGAAATTTATATAAAGTCTCTCAAATTTGAAGTGAAAATGTTTGAATGCTGAATAACTAAATGATTTAGTAAATCACACATATAATAATGCATTTAAAAGAACTAAGAAAAAAGAAAAATCTTACGGGAGGTCCTTGGACTCCAGGTGCACCATCACTGCCATCAATTCCTCTATCACCTTGAGGCCCTCTTGCACCGGAAACACCAATTTTTCCATCTTGCCCATCGATCCCATCCAAACCTCGGTCTCCTTTTTGGCCTGTACCTCCGGGTCTGCAATCAGAGCATCGCCCACCGATGTCTCCCTTCGCGCCGTGATTTCCTGGAATACCTGGGAATCCATTTTTGCCGGGTATACCACGCTCTCCTCTTGGTCCTTGGAGACCATTTGGTCCAGGTATACCTAACAGAGAATTACCAGGCATACCGCGAACACCAGTGTACCCACGTGTTCCTTTCTGTCCTTTGTCTCCATCACGGCCTTGTGCTCCGTCCATTCCTTTGGCGCCCTGTGAAATTATTTATTTATCTATGTATAAAATATGAAGAATCCTTTTTAAATTCGGGTATGTATAAACTGGGTACCTAGATATTTTTTGTGATTTCTTTTTTTAATATAACTCTATCCTAGCGATAACTTTACTCAACAAAAAAAAAATGTTTCAATGTTATCAGCTGTTTGTTCAAATAGTCACTAAACAGCTACTATGGGGTTAGTATATTCTTTGGAGTAAAGAATTCCCACTTTCCAAAAAAACAATTATTGCTGAAGACTTTTCTTTCAAGATCTGTTATTTTCTTATATTAATTACATTTATATGAATAATAAGAAAAGGAGGGATCTAGGAAGTATGTGAACTATTCAAAGGAAAATTAAATCAATCTCTTGAAGAAACCACATAGAAAACTATAACTTTCCATATAAATAATACTTTACGCCAGTATTAATATATTTATATATTGTGACTACAATTATACTTTATGGAGTAAAGTAAACCTACCCTGTTCAATGGACTATTTTACCACAATATACATAAGTATTTTTTTTAAATTTAATGAAGGTTTTATACTTTAAAACCAATAGTTTTTATATTGCTTCAATGCAGTATTTCCTAACTATGGTGTAAATACCCATTATTGTATTTTTAGCATTTGGGGGGGGGGGGGCTGCTGAAACCAGGTGGAAGATTGCATCATTGCATATTGCGATGCTTGTGAGAAGAGTGCATTAATTTCGTAGCATTAGTGTATCCGAATTATTCTACATTAAAATAAGTTTAGCCCTTAATTCAAGATCAGGAAAACAGAAGAGGCACCATCAATATACTAGAGAATATTTGCAATTTGGTTTTGTTCCTTCTTCTATATCAACAATATTGCCAATGTGTTTACTCTGTCAATACGAATTTTCTGTCGAGATAAATGACCATTTTTTGAAGAAACAACCTGACAAGATTAATAAAGATATATCGTACACTCGAAAAAAATTATTGATGAAAAGGAAAATATGTCGTAATTAAACTTTCACAAGAGGTTCAGGAATCTTATTAAATATTTTTGTTTTCCTACCTATTCTAAAATTAAAAGTTTACTTCGTATCACGTAAGACAGATAAATAAATGTGCTGAAATCAATAATTTCAACGTCTTCAAGGGAAGGTAGTCAATACTGTATAAGTTTTCCTAAAACTTCATGTCAAATGTCGATAGGTGACTGTTTAAAGTTTTAAACCCTTTAACTAATATGATAATAATCAATGTTAACGGTAAAGAAATAATTGTCTATTACAACATAAATTATATAACTGACTAACCGCTATTGATAGTCCATTATCTCCAGTCATTCCTCGAGCTCCAGCGGCTCCTGGCGTTCCAGTATATCCCCTAGCTCCTGTCGCTCCTGGCAGTCCATGTTCACCTTGTTCTCCTTTGCTGCCTTTATCTGCGGGAGCTCCTTCAGGTCCGGGGGTACCAGGCGTACCTTGCCCTCCAACTTCACCAATAGGTCCTCTTGGGCCAGTAGTTCCGGGTCTGCCGTCTAATCCTTTAGGTCCCATCGGTCCAGGTGAACCGCGCGGTCCCTCACGTCCAGGTGGACCAGCGAATCCCTTTCCTCCTCCGGGCATTCCACGAGGTCCACGCAAACCAACAGCACCGGCAGTTCCATCACGGCCCGGCTCTCCCTTAGGTCCGTCGAGACCTGGAAGACCCGGTAACCCTTCAGTACCTAAATCACCCTTCTGACCGATAAAACCCATTGGACCTGCGTAGCCGTCTCTTCCCTAAAATAAAAATAAACAAACCATAGTTATGTTATGTTTAGGATAATAATTTTTGTGTTAATTTTGAAGTTTAACGTGTATGGATAGCAAGATATTTCGTTGTTTATAGAAATCAATCAGGATCTATCTGCCAACTACTATTAGCGAATACTTTGTAAAATGACAAATAAGCTAAAAATCCTATTGACGATAGTCGATAATCGGAATAGTCAATCAACATCAACAATCAATAGTCTGAAACCAATTTTTATATTAATATAATTATATTAAAAATTTGACCACAAAATGAAGCCAACAAAATTACCTTGTGTAATTTAACACATAAAACATTTTTTGCACTTACTCTAGGCCCTGGCGCTCCTGGAAGACCCTTCTCTCCCTTTCCTCCTGCCGTGCCAGTACTGCCGGTTTCGCCCATAATTCCTGGCTCACCCTTTTGTCCATAAACACCAGTTTCACCTCGATCACCCTTCATACCTCTTTCTCCAGGGATACCTATGGCGATACCTTTAGAGCCTTCAAGACTAGGCGTTGAGCTAGGCCCTCTTGGACCCCTTTCTCCTTTGTCACCTCTGTCACCTTTAGGGCCTGGATATGAGTTACCGGCATAACCCTTGAAACCTTTGTCGCCTTTTTGTCCATCTGGACCCTGGAATAACAATTGGTTAGCTATAATATTATGAGTAATTTTGAGTTGTCAAATAAAAATATATTGATTAATAATCTATTTTGTTTTCAGTTTTAATAAGTACAGTATCTAATAATTATATTCACAGTGGAATAAAATTAAGATTAGAACATTAAAATTTTGTCATATGAGTCCCAGTTTTGAATACTGCTACTAGGTCAATCAGCGCTCGAAATGGAAAAATTTACGAACCGGAGCGCTCGACAGTTTTATGAAATTTTTTACATAGTTATCAAAGTTTATGTGTTTTTTTATAAAAATAAGTATGTTAGATTTTCTATTATATGGCCTATCCAGCTCAGACGGTCAAATTATTTATTCCACGAGACGGAGCGATAATTTTACCGATTTCACGAACAGGAACGGCGCTCCGGTGCGTTCCGGTCCATTTCGAGCCCTGAGGTCAATTTAACATGATGATTTTACAATAAATTTGGTTTGGAACCATCCCATGTACGAAATGTATATGTATAACAAATGAATGACTACTAATCCTCGTAAAAAAACGTTTACATGACTTCCTCATTGTGTAACATAATATTCTGCTTGAATTGGAATCAAAACCATGTCTTTACAGTGGCAGGAAAGTACAAAATAGAATGTTTGCCGTCGTTACGTTACTTACTATAGGACCAATATTTCCTTTAGACCCTTGGGCTCCTAAGAGACCTTCTGGACCTGGAGATCCTGGCTGTCCTTGGGAACCATCAAGACCTGGCTCTCCCTTTTGACCTTTGTCATGCAGACCGGTATACGCTGACTCTCCCTTATTACCCTTATCTCCAAGGCCTCCCGGATAACCACGTGGTCCTTGCATTCCTGGCAGTCCATCGATACCAGATGCACCCTGAAATAATTAAAACTTCATTAACATGTATATAAGACATAGAATATAACAATAGGAGAGGTAGAAATTTCAGAATGCATGTTTCTGAAGCCGTAGGTGCGAATAAAGTCGAATCTCGCTCTTTGGTAAATAGAACTTACAATATTTATTTTTTCAATACATCATCCAATTGATTCTGTCCAATGTTTGTCTTATCTTCATCCCTTTTTTCCAACCCGTTGATCATACCTACTATTAATATGCATGATAACAATACCCTCACATTATCAAATATGCTCAATGTCCAAAGTGTAGGTAGTCAACCTTTTTATGCCTACCGCCCACTTTTGTATCTCTGTTAGTAGTACAATTTTCTAACCGCCCACCGGTTCCACAATAATTGTAATTTATAAATTAAGGAAGTCATTTTACTTTATAAAATTAAATACTGGATATCTGGCTCAATTTTTGTGAGGAACAAACGAAGGTCTCGTCTTTCGGAAATATTCAGACAGTTTCTTTCTTTGGTCGTAATATGATTAACAGCACTAAAGCCTGATTCCACAAGATATAAGGTAAGGAAAGGTATCAATAAACTGAATACTGTTTTCCACATATTTAGTTTCATTTACGTAACGTGAACTAAACTCATGCGAGGGCGATACAAATAGTATATTTTCTGAAATTTAAATTGTCACGGGTAATTTTATGAAAATATAATGAAAATGTTTTTAAAACCCCTACCCGAGGCCGAACAATAAAAAAAAGAAAATAAGTCAAAGTTGGCATTACTCACATCTGTTCCATTGCAACCGTCAACACCGGGTATTCCTGGAGCGCCGGGTGGTCCTTCTATTCCATGAACTCCATTCATACCTGGGAAACCTGGCATACCGAGTTTACCTCTGTCACCTTTAGGTCCGCGTGGTCCTTGAAGTCCAGAGTCACCTTTCACACCCTTAGGCCCCGTGAGACCTTCGGGTCCCGGTCGCCCGGTTTCTCCCTTTACTCCAGTTTGTCCAGTAGGACCGGGATAACCCTGAAACCATAAAATGACGATTTCAACTGACAATAATGTATCTCTTTGTTTCCAGAATTCCAAGTGTTCAAGAAAACATATACCTACGATAACCATACGTCCAGCGCTCGAAATGGAAAAGTTTACGAACCGGAGCGCTGGACAAATTTTCTGAAGATATTTACATAGTCATCAAATCGTATGTGTATTTTATAAAAATGAGTGTGTCAGATTTTCTATTCTATGGCCTATCTAGCTCAGACGGTCAACATATTTTTTCCACGAGACGGAGCGATAGTTTTACAAATTTCACGTGCCGGAACGGCGCTCCGGTGCTTTCCGTTCCATTTCGAGCCCTGCATACGTCCTATATTATAGAAGAGTTTTTAATTTGTTTATTAAAGTATTGCTTAGAAATTGTGTATAAACAACTTCACGCTGGAGAAAAAACCATAAATGCGATATATTTGATCACAAATATTTACAAAAAAAATGCACATATATTTCACCTAAGTATATGTCTATTATGTCTTCCATGTTATTTGTTTTTTAGTATTGATATATTTTGCTTGTGCCAGAAGGAAAATGACATTTAAATCAATTTTTCGATTTTCAAGTTGTCATTTTATATTTTTAGATGTTCAATTTTATTGTCTACTTGTGAATGAATAAACGTCACAATTAAATGGCTTTAAAAGAGTTATTATTATTAACTGTTTATTCATGAACCTTTCTTAGATTTTTTTCCCAAGCCAATTCATAAATACACTTTTAAAAAAATAGCTTTCTCGAAATAGAAAAGTTTACGAACCGGAGCGCTCGAAAATTTTCTGCGGATATTAATATGGTTATCAAATTTTATGTGTATTTTATAAACTTAAGTATGCTAGATTTTTTGTTACATGGCATATCTAGCTCAGACGGTCAAATTATTTTATCCACGAGACGGAGCGATAACTTTACAGATTTCACGAACCAGAACGGCGCTCCGGTGCGATCCAGTCCATTTCGAGCCCTGCTTTAGATGTTATTAATTTATTGTACATATACGTTTTCATTTTGAAAAAATCAATTACAATAAATTGTATTCGGAAATATGTACGTATGCAGTCCAGAAATCCAACATATTAAATCCACGGGATTTCTAATTAGGTAGGTACTCTAAGTACTCACCCTTTGGCCCTTTTCCGCGAAGCATTTCGGTATACAGCATCCTGGACCCGTGCAGTTTCTGGTAGGTTGGCCATATGTGGGGTTAGCATCTACAATGTCATAACTCTCTAATTTCGCGGGAATATCGGGACGTCCGTAGCGTCCTGACCTTGTGACGTTTCTTCCTCCTGCAGAAGTCGACCATGTGTCCCAAGATTGCTGCAAATAAACAATTAAAAATATATATCAATAATCAAAATTTTATTTACAATACTCAAAAGATTCTTTTATTTTTTCGGTAGTAGGTATTAATTAATATACATAATTTTGAAAACACTTCTGAGAAAATATATTATAATACAATAGAAAAAATCTTTTTGATTCTTTTTGGAATCGAACCTGCATCTCTCGGGTATCGCGCCCACGCACATAGACCACTATACTAAAGGAGTCATACTTTTTTTATGATTTTACCGAGGCTTTCACTGCTACTCGCTGTCATATCGCCTCTTCTCTTCTAGAAGGTGATCCGCCGATCAGGTCCTCACTCCAATTATGTTAAAGAACTTTACAATTTTGCCAAGTTCTTCCGTCTTACCCACCGCCAGAGCACCTTTCAACTCGTCGACTGCTGTATGTACAAAGTCCTCCAAAACATCAAATTCATCGCAGAGCTGCGAATCGCTTCTTCCCATGAGGACATCAAATCTTTCACCCATTGTGTGCCCTGTTCTTAGCCTGAGTATCAGCGTAAGCTCATTCCTCTCCAAATGAGACTCTACAAACCAGGGCTTACTCCATTTCCCCTATATGTTAATCATGTCCATTTTTTGAATAATATAATGCCTAATTCTTGTCAAATTTGGGATCATAAAGATTATAAAATATATTTTTTTATCGTAAATATGTAACTATATAATGTTAACATTAATTTTACTAATGGTTTTGTAAATGCGTTTAAAAATTAATAAATCTCAACACCACTGCACATGGATGTACTGAAATATGACTTTATTCTAAAACATTAGAGCGAGAGGTTTAAAAGAATACTATTTTATGTAATAAAAATACTTTATGCAGTCATAAATTGTTTAAAATAAATATAAAGGATAACAAGGCTTTAAAATTATAGAAATAGATTATCTACAACGTTTAAGGGATGCCCAGGGTTGTGCTCTGAAAATAGCATAATTGCTCCATTTTGACCTACGCTGAGCATGTGGGCCCTTAAGGGTGGCATTTTACCTCGGGACATCATTGACGAACAGCGCAGAACATTATCGATAATTTCTTTTATTGTGTTAATTGTCTGTGTTAAGTTTTTTTGCTAAGGGTTATCTTTACCCATCAACCCCATCTGCTTTTGATGATAATGGTTAATGCATTCGAATATTGCAGTTGAATATAAGCGGAAACCAATAATTGCTATACGATCTCTTTATACAAGACCTTTTTTTAATAATGTTATATCAACGAGTATTTACAGCTTGGCAATGGAAGGGATGGGTAAAATCTCAACAGTATTTTTTATCGAAGATTTTAATATGTCCATAATAATTAAGTATTGTTGTCAGCAATCTTTAGTCTAAAATGAATAGGATTCAAAAACACGTATTTTGCTACCTGGGGGAAGGTGTTGACTATTAAGGAGACGCCTTTACTGAGCCGTTTTTAAAGAGACACCTAGCGGAAAAATACGAAGCTTACAATTTGAGATTTCTTTTTGATAATTTGCAAATTCAACTGTATTAATTAATAAATATGTATCTGAAAACATAAAAAAGAAAAATATTTTTTTATTTAAAGTCAAATATAAACTGACAATTGTAAAAAATGTGAATTTGTTGAATCGGACCGGATCTTATTATTACATATATTTTATAGTCATATTTATTATTAAAATTTAGTTTATTAAGTTTTCTAAGCATCGCCTAAGAGATTTTTGACTAATTCATATTTTTAATATTTTTTATATCTATTTTAAAAAACATCGATTTTTATATAAAATATAAATGTGTTTAACTTGAAATCCTTTTTATTTATATCATATGTATGTTATTCATATATGTTTTCAGATACATATATATTAATTAATACAGTTGAAATTGTAAATTATCAAAAAAAAATCTCAAATTGCAAGCTTCGTATTTTTCCGCTAGGTGCCTCTTTAAAAAAGGCTCAGTAAAGGCTTCACCTTAAGTAATTAATCCAAATTTTTTTTTTATTTCTCTTACATACAACACTGGAGGATATTTCAAATTCCGTCTGTATATTAAAGTAATATGACAATCTTTATCTACTATATTTGATTCATAGAGGTGTCTGCATAACACCAAATTTTGTTGTTTATACATTTAATATATTCGTTTATATTATAATCATTGAATGGTAACCTCACAAATAACACATGTGGCTAGGATGCACTGAATGCATTTTGATTTGAGTATATTGTTGGTGCAACACTGCACTGGTGCAATTCTACGGTGCACTTTTTTTACGTATGTGTTTTAAAGTTCTCGTAAAGCAGCCTGTGGCTTGATGGATAACATTATTTTATCAAGTCAATGATTCCGGAATCAAAAGGGCAGACTTATAGTAACTAACTTATAAGTTCATCAATGGCCGTATGCCATTTTAAGTTGGAAATATTAATTCGTATTTTATGAGTAGCTACTAGGTTAACATTCAAATAGTATTTATTGAATAAATAAATTTAATTTACATCAAAGCAGAAATTTTTGTAACAAAATAATAAGAAACATTCTAATAATCTAATACTCAGTGATTCCGAACCGGGTTCCGCAAGAATTCGAAAAATCTTACAAACAAAAGAAATACTTCTTAAAGTCTAAGAAACAGTCTTAACACCATTTTGGTAATACCTAAAGAAAATGTTCAGTATGAATTAGATTTGATGATTTGAAATGAAATATTTGAAATTCGGAAGTAAACATTTTGGGCCGGATGAGTTAAATAAATAAAGATAATTCTCAAAATCTCGAAAAATCAATAAACCCGTTTCGAATTCTCGGGAAAAAAGATATTTCAATTTGGGAATTATTCTCGAATCTCGAAAAATGAAAAAAGTTTAGATTTCAAAAGCTATTTAGTTTAGCTATCTAGACATCAGAGAAAACATGTGTTCTTTAAAATCTCTAATTACCTTTTATTTATTGTTAAGTATTGAAAGTATCATGGGTCATCACATGGAATGTTGAGATAATGAGAAAATACTGCCATACAATTAAAAAAATATGAGCAATAAAATGCAACAAACGATTAGCACATTTTTTTAAAAAAAATGTAGTAATTATGATAATAACACAAATTAAGCGCTGGTTGGTCTCGTACAAGATGGAGAGATAGTTGGGATTTGAATTTAAATATCATGGGCATCCGAAACTGAGTGGAAGTAGGTGTTGGAGGAGGCTAAGAGGAGGGTTGTAATATATTATTTACGCATATTAGATTCAAATGCTACAGTATCGAGTAGATGATTTGTTGAGTTAAGCTGAGCTAAGTTGATTTGCCACCCCGCTATACTATATTTATAAAAAAAGAAGAAATTTCGGAACAGATATAACTTATAAGTAAGTATTCATGGAGCTGATGCCTAAATCAGGAAAGCTAAAGAAATTATGGATATTTTTAGGCATACATATCATACAAGACGTGACTATCGATTTGAGAAGCACTGGCTCACTGAAGCATCATCTTCTGCCGTAGCTTTTTAGCTCCTGTTCGTTAACTCTTTCACTGCATTTAGACGTCGGGGGTAAACAAACTTTAACGCGATATGCTATTGTAAACGAATACTGATCGAGTTTACACGGTCAGTATTTCCAATATGCGGTCAATAATATCATTGAATGATCAATAATTTTATTAAATCGTCGATAATTTTATCTAATGGTCAATAATTTCAATAAATGATAGGCTCTCTTAAAAATCTATAAAAATACGAAAGATTTTATGTACTACTTACAATAATATACTTTACCACAATAGGTAGGTATATAGAATATTTATTTTTTTACTGATTGATAAAGGAAATTATACTGAATCTGAAATAAATAGGTACCTACACCAGTTTTATATATATTTTGTTAATCTCACTACTTAAATGAATTTTATACTAATAATATCAAATTAAGGTTGTAATCAACATTGCATTGTGCTTTTTTACCCTGTTTGACATATTCCTCGTTCTTCTTAGATTCTCGATTAGAGGGATGGAAGGATCAATGAGTCTATTCTATATTTATCGACCGCTAAAGTGATAAATATTATCAAACTTAGGGTAGGTTTGTATCAAAGTATTTGCACTTATTGCACCTCTCTTGCTGCTGTTAAAATATAGCACTTATTGCAACAATTTACAACCAACGTATTGTAATTCGACGGTGATCTGACAATAGTATCTATCTGACAAATAGTCAATTTTTCAGGGGGTACAAAAAACTGTTTTTGTCTGTATCAGTATTAATTTTATTTTTCAAGTGAAATGATTTAATATTAGTAAGTACTAAAACAGTGATTTAAAGAAGATGTATGGAAATTGTAATATCATATAATAAAAGAAATCAAGCAGGTAGATAATATTTCTATTTAGTTTATTGTCAGATAGACACTATTTTCCGCGTTAAATTTGATTATTTTAGGATTTTTTTCGTAAATTCGATCCATCACCAAATTTTGTACAAATACCTAGAATTCGCCAAAACTGCAGATAGATACTATTGTCAGATCAACGACGATATTGTTACAATAAGTTACTTTGACACAAACCTACCCTAAGTTCGATAATATTTATCACTTTATCACTTTAGCAGTAGATAAGTACAGAATAGACCCACAAGAATGGCTAACTGATGAAAACTTTTCTAACCTACACTATGCCTCAAGCGGCATAATATGAAAACTTTAAATTATTACATTTCATCGATTATTAATAATCAATTCGTAACTAAAATTATAAAAGATTATTCTTACACTATAAAATAAACTTTGATTAAAATAAAATAATGGTTCATCTTGTGTATTATACTTAATATATTATTTTATGGTCATTTTTATTATTAACATGTAGTTCAATAACAACTTACGAATTCTGTCGGGCAATTTTTATAAATTTTAAATTTTTATGTATTTTTGTTAAATTTAAAAAAATATATCGATTTTTCTAGAGACCAATAAAATATAATTTAAAATGATTTTTGTTTATTTATGTGTACTACTTTTGGAGAGTGCACATAGTGCCCGAAGATGCCGAAAGGCGAAACCCGGGTCACAAAAAATGACTCAAATAGTTACTCAAATAAAAACTAAAATCCATTAGAATTTAAATTCAAAATCCATCAAGTACCTTCGGTGGATAGTATTAATATTATTAAATAACAGTTTTCTTCTAAAGGCATTACTTTCACCCTTAAGAGCATCATTAAGATAGATCTATGTACGATCATTAAGATAGATCTATCTATGTCCACACGTGTATGAATGGTTGAAAATTAAAACCATTACTATAATATAACTTGTTGTCTATCCCTTAACGTATAGGTCTTATGAGCTTGTCATCGTGACGTGATGTATGCTGCGTTTAAAAATGCATTTTTGTATTAACGGAACGTAAAGTGTTAAGCGTTTGGTGGCAATTAGGGTACAACCAATAAGAAACAGAACCCAGTGACATAGAAGAAACACTATTTGTGGAGATAGTCTAATTTTTATTTCTTATTATAGACATATCTATATCCTAGATTCTAGAAGACACTGGTTGGGAATGGCGTGCGCCGGAGTGGCACATAATCTTATTATTACTCCAGTCGAAAAGATCTCCTAAAATTTGATTACTAAATGAGAAGTAGCTAATCAGTCAATTTAAAAGTTAATATTACACATTAAAATATTCATAAATCATTTTTACATGTTTTATATGTCAGTTTAAAATGTCTTAACAGACAAAAAGGTATCAATATATTAAATAATAGATATGTACAATGTCATATTCCATTTGAGTTTATTTTTGTGACCCGAGTTTCGCCTTTCGGCATTTTCTGGCATTATGTGCACTCACCAATGGTAAATGCAAACCTGGTATAGAATACAGCTATTTTTTGTTTATATTATAATATACTTACATAATTTTAAAAACACTTCTGAGAAAATATATTATAAACCAATAGAAAAGATCTTTTTTTTGAAAAAAGTAAGATAGGATTCGATCTTGCATATCTCGGGTATCGCGCCCATGCACATAGACTACTATGCTACAGGCATCATATTTAATTGCGACAAATTTTAACTAATGACTTTTTAATATTCTCTGAAGTGTTTTTCAAATTGAGCTATTATTGGCGATCGGCTTTTGTATTTTAAATCAAATGTTACATTCTTAAATATTATGAATTATTCGTTAAATAAAAAAAACAGTTTATAATTATAATAAATTAATACAATAAAGAAACGTGAAAATCTCATAACTTGGTTTGGACCCCCCCCAGGAAATAAAGGAAAAAAACCTCATAACAGTTACTTTGTATTAACAGATTTTTTTGGGAAAAATGAATGTCAGCTTTTCATTCAATCAATTTAGTCCTTGATTTCTAACTCGATCAACCTCACATTAGAAAACATATATATATAAGTATACCTATATATTTTTTCCATCGGCGTGATCTTAGGCCGTGATCCACAGCTTAACAAACGGGTGCTCTAATAACTACGTCACCGTGGGTGCGTATATTAAGTATATAATTGCCCATTTACTGCTGACCTTGTTATAGGAGATGTCAGCCATGTTTATTATTTTTTTTCGTCTGTGGTCAAAAACAAACAATGCATTGGTGCACCACAATAGTCAAAAACGTGACGCGGGAAGTGAACAATGACCATCAACGAAAACCAGTTTTGTGCTTTCGCCGCACGAGCTTTTTGCCACTAGGCCGCGAAAGCTCTGCACCTGATTTTATCTCGTCGATCAGAGATGCTGCTTCTGTTAGGAAAACGATATATAAGCGGATTTTAATATCAAAGATGTCATTTTTACTCTGACAACAAATACTGAATAAAGCAACTGAGTAAGAACGTAATTAAATATTTTTTATGAGTAGGTATATTGTTTTTAAAGCTGTTAGTTTCAAAGTCGGTAACCTCAATTTTCCACACATTTTGAGGTAATCGCAAAAAAATAATAATCACGTTTAAGAATGCAAACAAATAGAGTGCAGAAGAACAGGCAGGCTGGATATGAAATTCTAATGGTTTCCGTATACATAGGATAGGTTAACAACGCTTGAAATGGAAAATTTTACGAATCGGAACGCTCGATAATTTTCCGTAAATATTAACATACGTATCTAATGTTATGTGTAACTATATAAACATAAGTGTGTAAGATTATTTTGTAAGACTTACCTAGTTCAGATAGTAAAGAATGTCAGTGCCGCAGGCGAAAAACGAGATTTACCAAACTTCATCGATATATTTTTAACTATGAGTCCGACAAGTTTCATATTAAACATTAAAAAAATTAACTCAAACCCGAATGTGCTCTACTTTTTTAAAGATCTAGTATGTATGTATATATAGTAGTTATATATTTCTCTGAGATGTCTTAAAATTATCTATGTTCAATAAAGAATATTAGATTCTCAAGTCGTGTGATTTATTCGTTGAATAAAAAAATAGTTTATTATACATGTAATGCAACATAAAATGCATTTAACATCATTAAAATGAATAAAAATAATGTTTGAAGTTAAATGTAAAAATGATGGCTGAGAATATAAACTATTTGCAACCAACCTCCGGTTTATATTGCTGTTTGTATCAGACGGAGCTGGATTTGATATTTTATGAATATACATACAATAAAAAAGTAGCTACTTATAGAATTAGAATGAAGAAAAATATAAAATAATTAAAATTTGAGGTTACTGACTTTGAAACTAATAATCTCATTTTAACTGAGGGTGGCAATTTTTCGCTCAATGGCTGCCGTATGCGCCGCGGCGGCCTTGAATAAGATGTCACAATGATAATTTAAAATATTAGATTTTTAACAGATATGTAGGAAAGTACATAATATAGCTATATAAAAAAAATATAAGAAAATACTTACGGCTTGTGCTCCCACTATGAATATCAAAAATATTAACGCGAATCTGGAAAAAAGAAGAAAAAACATTGTTTAGTAGTTAGTCGTATAAGAATATTTTCATTAAAACCGGAGTATCAGAGTATGTAGGTACTTAAATACTTTTAACAAATGAAGTGAATACTTTTTAATAATACAGTAGGTACCTTCTGCATAGATTTGGATTTACCATATGGATAAAGCGGTTTCAACCCAAGGCCTCCGAATTGGTTTCAATTTTTTTTTTTTTTTTTTTTACATACTGTAAACATAACAAATTATAAATTTAAGACGTTCACGACATGAAATTTAAAAACAAAGAAATAGTATTAAACAGTGTAAAGAAAAAATAAATAGGTATATATGCAGTATCACAAAAACAAAATGAAAAGTAAAGTAAAAGGTACAGAAATTATAAAAAATATAATAACATTATAAAGTATCAAATCACACCAAATGAGCTAATTGGACCCTACTTTAAGCATTTATAAAACAACGCCTACCTATACTCATCCTCACGCAGGTGGAATATATCAACACCCGAATTGATTTGGTTAATATCAGGTTAGTTCTTCTCCTTGGGAGAACAAACAACTGATGCTCCTGATTTCTAAGATGGTTGGGGCCCCGGAGGCCGAATTTTTTTTTTTAATAATGCTATTAACAGTGAAACACATTTGTGGGTGACTCAAATAATATAGGTACCTACTCCTATTAAAGATATCTCGTATTGCATTTCAGTAAAGTTGATCTTTTTTGCAACTTGTGTAATAAAAATTAAGATGAAGCAAATATATTAAAATAGTTTGCAATTATCAGACCGAGAAGTAAATATATATTGAAGAATAATATACAATGTTTTAATATTATATTAGCCCTGGGCCACATAAAATGTAAATTCGGCCCTGCTTCTGTATTATCTTTATTTAAAATGTAAGGATTTATTTCAAACTGGAATTGTTGATTATTATCAAATAAAACAAAATTTGTTAATGGATTTATAAATGAAAAATAATAATTATGTCTGCCGTAAGCTCCTTCCGCTCTCACGATGGCCGCGCGGCTAAAGCGTCGGCTTATAGCGTCGTGGGTCCCAGGTTCGAATCCTGGATCTGACAAGTACACAAATTATTTTTCAATTTGTGTATGAGTCAGAGTATAGACATAATAGGTTGAGCAAGTGGCTGACATCCATTTATTGTAAAAACAAAATCTATTAATACAAACCTCCACTCTGTGGAGGCCCATATGATCTTATTAGGATCGGACATGGTCGAAAAAAGAACAAAAAACATAGTGTAACCATCGTCGTCTAGGTTTCCCGATCTTATTTTTGTCTTCCGGTTTATTAAAAGCAGCTACTTCGGCGATAGGGTGTCTTCCTTTCTTGAGACATCACTGTACATACATCGTGGGTAGTTCGTGTTTGTAGCTTTTTCATCACGTGCCATCTCCTAAGAAGCTTAGCAATATCTTCATTTCAAACATATTATACTCTCTCACATATTTTTTAACATGGTACAGCTTGACTATCCATAGGAAAATATGGGAGTGATGAATAATTATAATACCTACCTAACAACAATTTTACTTCCCATATATTGATTAGTTTAATCGATTTTCCATATATCGTAGATATAGTTCTCACATGTTAACATAATTAAAATAACAGTGGTTTTTATGCATTCGGCAAGATAATTAAAGAAATGACCTTGCCTTATAAAGTATAATAAGCTGTTCAATATATTGTAATAATAATATTTTGAGAAATTGGAAATCATTGATGAAAATTCCATCCCTACCATGTTAGTCTTGATGGGGAAACCGGTTAAGCCGCAGACCACGTGTAAATATTATGTATATTACGGATTTCGTAAATGTATAATTTAGCACGTTATCCCGGTGTGACATTTTGACCTGACTTCCCCTCAATGACAACAGAAAATCGTTAAAAATGTTGAATTAGGGCAAAACACGCCAATGTTTTGAAAATTTTATCGTTTTACACTCGATAAGAGTAAAAATATAAATTAAGATCATGGGTCACGGTATCTCATCTAATTAAATTTTAATGTAATCATACGCAGTCTTACAACATTAATTTTATATTATTTCATATTTAAGCAATAACCCTGATAATTTTTTTATATCATAATTATTCCAAAATTCGTACTTCTTTTATTAATAATTATTAATAACAACAACATTAATCTCTTTAAGTTATCTTGAATGAAAATAACGGATTCGTTTCGTATTTTTATTAAATAATTAATTATATAATAACATGCATACCTACTTGATAAATAAGTTAAGATTATTTTCTGAATTAAACTGTATTATATTATTTTAATTATTCGTCACAAATACTAACGAGACAATGAAAAAAGTCGAAGATAATATGATTATAATACAGAAATGCATTATTTACAAAAAATAAGAAAATTTCAATTTTCCATTAATTGTGTAATAACTAAAAACTAACCACGTAATGGCAATGTTTATAATTATAAGGTAAAATACTGTAAATCTGATTTTTTAAAAAATTATAAATCACTACTCTCACTTTATAAATTATTTATGTATACCTAAGTATCTTATTAATTAAAATGGGATAGAAAATCACAATTACATCAACTTTCACAGAGATTAACAACATTTGGGTTTGGAATTACTTCGTGTATTCAAATATGGCAGTTTTTTTTAATACTGGTTCAACGAAAAGAAAAAAAATGAAAATAAATACGGAAAACTTCAAAGAGTAAACAGCTGATAATTTATCAAAGCCAGACTGTCAAAAATTGAACAGGCGGCATAACACAAGGATAGATAATTTTAAGTACCTAATTGTTGAAAGCATGTGTTTTACAAGGAACCACTAAGTTAGGATTAATAATATAATATACGAAATAATTATAAATAAATATAGAATCCGCATTTATAAAAGTCATATTACTTAGCTTTTTACAGCTAAAAATAATAAATTAATATTATTCACATTTATTATAGGTAGGTACAAATAAAGATTTTATTACAACGTTACAACTTTATTTGTTACAACGATGTTTAAAAAATAGAAAATAAAAAAGACTACGTAGCCATAACGTTAAAAAATAATAATACATAGTTTTCTAAAACTATTACAGGTACCTACACAAAAATTCGCCACGAGGGAAAATTCTATGAATGGGGCCCAGTTGTCTACCTTCATAATCGAATGATTTTTGCATTTTAATTGAACATCTATCTATTTTGGATTTAGACAAAGATAAAGATATTTTCCTAGGGGCCCAAAATATTGGGCCCCTATTTTTGTATACAATCTTTGTCTGCAAAAATATGCCTATGTTGGTATCTAAGGTAAATTTATAAATGCAATGAAATAAGGAATGATTCGGTAAATCTTATAATTGCAATTGAATTTTTCAAAATGTGGTTTTTCGTGTTTGCAACCAAAAAAATAAATAAAGGTAATATATAGTTATTAATTGTTTTATTAATCATTTTAAAATGAGAAAATGTAATTTTAATACTTAAATAATATTTAAGATAATATTCAAAGTTTAGGGTGATACTTATTCCATGACGGATGACCATATTTTCAGCAATCAGAGGAAATCTTGCGAAAATAATACAACAGTTTTTTTGCACACACTTTTCTGCAGCACTATAATGTCATTTTAAATATAATAAAGGAAAACACTTTTTACAATTAAATATAGGTACTATTTGATACCTTGCATAAAATAGGAGAAAAATTAATTTTGCGACAAAGGGGGTTAGTTAAAATGAAAAATTGGGGTAGATGCGTGGGAGGAAAACTGAAAGCACTAATTTGGGGGTGTATTTAATATTATTTTACGTACCGCGATGCGTTAGCCGCCATGGCGGCGGTCTGTAAAGTTTTTTCTTCTCGCTAGTAACACACACTGCGGCCTGGCGCATCCAAACACGACGTGCCCGGCCTCAAATCCTCGCAATCGCGCCGTCAAAAATGTCGGCCGCAACCGACGTCAACAATCACCGAACGAAACGCGAGCCTGCGCGCCACTGAAACCTAACCAGATCCCGCAGGCGACGGCAGCTACTATCCCCCCACCCCACGCCTCTGACGCCGCCACGGAAAATAGTCCACAGAAAACTCGCAATAATCGAACAGGATCGATTCCAATTTCAAAATATAAATGATGTAAATCTAATTGGAAAATTTTCTTGAAGGGATATGTGAAAGATTTGTGAAATTTCAGAGGTTTTTCGCGGGAGGTAGGGATGAGAGAGGCGCGCGGAGAGGGATTGGATAGGCAGGCGAGGGTACACGCGCGCCGCGAGCGACAGTACGGGCTTTGGCATGGCGCGGCCACATTGGCCCGGAGGGATAATGACGCCCGTAGCCAAATACATCGTGTTTTTCATATTTGTTTTCGCGACGCACGTGCAAATCACAGAATCGGTAAGTCTTTTTATTTAATTAAAAAATAACAAACGCACCACAAAATATACCCTTCCCATTACATATATGTACATTGTCTTACATTAAAAGAAAATTCTGGAAAATCTGTCAAACCCGATGACAGATTGTAGCCGGTGCAATGTGAAAGTGACGTTGAAGTCGTCTTTAACAGATGATCTGGGCTTATTTATTATTTCTTTCTTCAAATGCAATGGAATTTAAAAGACGTCAGCCTTGTCATAAATGGTCGAACTTTTTTCTATTACGAGCGTGTGTTCAAGATTTTTTTTATTTGAACAAAAACTTTCTCGTTAGTTAGATACTATTTTCACAATCAATTATTGTAAACAGCTTTTGAAAACAATAATAAATACCTATAGCAGCCATCATTCGCAGATTTTTTTTTCATCATCAATTATATAAAATTTGTAAAAACTAAACCGCAAAAAAATATATGAAGTATGTAAGCAAATGGGCCCCTAAGTATCGACAAAAAACTTGGCCCCTATATTTTGGGCCCCTATCTTTACATCAATCAATTGACCTACTGTCATATATTATTAATAAGCATTGTTTTTTTATAATATGTTTAACAGTTTTCCTATTTTTTATATAAAATAAAATAATTGTGAATCTTTTACAAAACTAATTTTTCTTTTTAAAGCTACGTTTGTTTTGTTTCGACTTTTCTGGTTTTTTGAAAGCAGACGAGGATCGTCGAAGTATGCAATAATTTGAAATTCTAATTCAAAGTCTGCGAGCGGGTTTGCAAAAAAAGTTATCCCGTGTTACCGATCGTTGAAATACCTAGCGGTAATACCTACCCACATCGTATAGGTAAATCGCCAAAAGCTTTGGTGGATTATAATTTAGACGTATTCGATTGGGCCGGCTCGCCTTTTTTCAGCGCGTGCGCGGTATAAATAAGCTTTTGACAAAAGCTCCGAACTTCAAAATGAGATTCTTATTACAATACTTTTATCGTGTCGGTTATATTTAGATTAAGTGAAAATATTTCAGCTGATTTCAATTAATTTGGCTATATTTATTATTTATTACAAATGTCATTTAATAATTGTGCAATATATAAGTATTTTAGTGATAAAAGTGATTAAATTTTAGTATTTTTAATTATGTATGTATTCATATATGTGTGGTTAATTGAAATCTTAAAGAAACATAGCTATCCAATAGGTATCTAACTGAGAGTACCTAGTTCAATTCCTCGATTGATTAAAAACTTTGCTAATATTATGTATTTGCAATACAAATTTGTCGCCTTTTTCCTTCACGTCTTTTTTTCTTGATGGATTTATTACGTCGTTTTTTAAATGTAGTAATGATAATTTAAGTTCCGTTAACCTAGTGTATTACTTCATCAAACATACGTAGTGTGCTAATATTAGCTATTGAACATTATAGCAGAGATTCCCAACCGGTTTTTCATTCTGGGAGAACATTTATGATCAAGAAGGGAGTAGTGAGCACATATTTCTGCAAAGTTGAAAAACAGTGGAAACAATATACTTCCCCACAAATATACGAATAACTCTCAACTTGTTTATTTTTTAATCGAGCAAACATAGTTTTATGATGGTTAATAAAAATTAATCAAAATTGCACCACAGGCCAATTTTTTCATAGTATGAAACATAAATGTGGAAAAAATATGTTTTTTTATATTTATAAAATTTTGGAGATGGCATTCTGGTGAAGTTATTTTTTTGATAACGTGACCATTTGACGATAAAATTTTGTTTATTCCACTTTTACACCGACCTCCACAAATTCTGACACTTATCCAGACACCAATAATAAAGCTTAGGTACTGACCTAATATATTGTTAAATATATTTAATACACAATTATTAATATACTTGATATTTTTAATGTATTTGTAAAATATTTAATGAGAAATTAAGATTTTTATATTTTAAAAAAAATCATTCAGTTGAATCGGCGATGGCGAAAGGTGGAGGCAGGCTGTTAAGATTCGCCATAAATAGCGCACACTTAACTTTGTTAGTCATACCTACTTATTTCTTTTCATTGAACGACTACAATGTGCAGATAGTGTTTATTAGTTTTTTGAAATTCATTTAAACCCTGGCCTGGCGATCCGACGAAATAGTGCATACTTATTTGTTTTCGTTGAATTAAGAATACATCATTACGGGTGGTGTTGGTTAGTTTTAATTTAAATTCATTAAGCCCTGCCTAAGCCAAACGATAATCGATAAAAATATTCTTCTATCTATAAAATATATAAAATTATTTATGGTTTAATGACATAATTTTAGATATTTTATATACAAATGAATATTTTTTTACTATTATCTACTATGGCTTGGTTTAATTGAATTTTAAAAACGAACAAACATTATCTACACATTGTAGTTTTAGTTCAATGAAAACAAATACGTTTGACTGACACAGTGACGTCCCGTGGGGGTAGGCAGATTGAGCGTCGCTTGGGGGCGGCAGTTACCCAAAGGGCGGCAAATCGAGGAGAATCACTAGGTATATATATAAATAGATACCTAAACTTAGTAATAACGGAAATGTCTTTCCATTAAAAAAATCAGCTCACCGGTTGGAAACAAAATGTATTAATTAGGTACGAATAGGGATTTTTTTGTCGGGTTCGCGATGTCTAGTTTACTTCCGTTGTCCTTGGACGTCACGTTCTTGGTGAACACCAATGACACGTGCATACCTAATTCAAAATTTATTCAAATATGTTTGCCAGTCACTCGCGAGTTTTGGAAGTTGTCAAGTGTATTTTTAAATGTAGGTACCTATCTGAAACTGTAGACTCGCAATATTGTCTATTGCAGCAGAGATGGCATTTAAATTAGATTTATATTGTTAGTAATGTATCCATGCAACACATATTTCTTAGATATCGGAGACATGAAAGGATGATATTATAAAGTACTGTATAAAAAAATGTGGCGGCATTATGGCTCTGCCTAGGGGCGGCATTTTGTCTAGGGACGTCACTGGACTGACAAAGTTTACTACGCACTATTTTTGTCAGATCTAAAATTATGTATAGTTTAATGGCATAATTTTAGATATTTTATAGGTAAACAAATATTTTTTGACTATTATCTACTAATAGCTTAGATTTCACAGTGTTTAGTTGAATTTTAAAAACTAACATACTATATCTATACCTACATTTTAGTCTTAGTTCAACGAAAACATTATAGGATAGGACGTAGCTAGTATGATATAATATGTTTTCCTTCCACTGTATTAAACTACTCACTATAACAATTATTTGTTAAAATATAAATTACTCGCGAATCGGTTATTAAGATAGGTGTGGTACAAACAAAATATATCCTACATAATAAGCGAACCAGCAGTTTAATAAAATTATATGAATACTAACTACTGCTTATCTCATATTACTGTTGTTATAATAAAATCCGTAAATGAATTGAAAAGATATTATGCCAGGATCATCTTTCTTTCTAACTATTTATTCTTTTTGTTTTGTTTTAAATTACGTATTTCATTAATTTTTTTATCGACTGTTATGCGACTGCGGAGTTTATATATTTGAGCAAAATAATGTTACAATAATATACCTACAAGTTTTTATCGAATTACTAGTAAATTGCACATACAGTAGTCATAACAATGCATTGATTTCATAATGGGTATTTCCAAGAGGATGAGTATTTATTACTTAGCAATTCATTATATCTATCACTTCGTAATTCACTACATCCAAACATTATTGCGATACGTGTTTCGTTCATACAGTAAATCTTATCAAGTAAGAAAGTGTATCAATATTTTATTTACCTAATAAAATAATATTTTTGTCGCCCATACTATAAAAAGGGAGGGGGTGAATTTTGGTACATTAACTTGATAAAGTTTATGATGTTGACGAAACACGTAGTGTATAAATTTTTTTTAGATATGATGAACACTAAGTGACAGATACATTTTGTGAATTGAATAATTTATTCAATTTAAAAAATGTATCTGTCACTTAATGTGTTTTGTATTCACATTTTTATATGTAAGTAATAAATAAAGTCGATAAAACTATGAAAATATACTTTCGTAATTATTGATTTATATTTGATGAATTTAGAAACAAAAACGTCAGTTTCCATTATAATGGAAAGTCATTTCATTAAAAATGTCATATCTTTTTATATGAATAACTTCTTTAAAAAGTTATTTGTATGATAATAATATTATATAATATTGAATTATAATTGTTTTACAAGTTATATATATATTAGAGATATGAGACATTTGTATTGACTTTCCAACATTTTTCAAAATGAAAACTGCCGTCTTTGTTTCTAGTTCTCTCATATTATATTATAATACAGAGCTTTAATTTTCTATTTTCGTAGATTGTATTTACAAGCTCATATCTTCTATAACAGGTATGTAATATGTATATATGTGTCGCTACATTTCAAAGTCAGCCAAGTCCACCTTTAGGTATTTTTTTAGTTTTTTGTGAATTGCTGAAGAACTACTGCTTTCTAACATTTCGGCACTATAAAATTTTGGATTTCATTAATTTTAAATATTCTTTACTCGAAATAGTATAAACTTTCACCCTTGTGACTGTGTATTTGAGAACACAAAAAGCTGTTTTTCTCCAATTCATCTATTATGGACTTGGCTGACTTTGAAATCTAACGACACAATATATATTAATTTTAAGGTCTGACCCAAGAAACAAAGCTGCCCTCTTGCAAAATATCAAAAGACCACCCCATATAATATATTTAAAAAAACGTAGATAGCGCATAGTAACCATAAGTAACCAGTGGAAGTATATTTTAAATATGTAAGGAATATAATATATTTATATATATTCAGTACTTACTTATTAATTACTTAACGTACCTATATGTTGCAACGATTGATGCATTTTATAATATTATAGTTTTATAACAGTATTTTTTTTTAAATATTCTGTAGGTAGCGATTGTCTGAAGATATTTTTTATTAACCTGCGAAACATAGTTCTTTTGGCCGCTTTCGTATAATGCACATCTTGCACATATTAATTAGGTGGACATGGTAACATTAATACGCTATTTACATTATAATTGGCCCAGTTATATGAAATATGAAAGAATGCGTACATTAATTTGTTAAATAAACTGGTCTGCCATTCGTACTGTAAATAGTATAGGGGTACTTGATATTTTTACAAATGTATTATTGTAAACTGTTAAAATTTTATTAATGAATTTCATTAACGACATCCGGAATAAATTAACAGTATCTGACAATACACTAAAGACAGTTAATATTATATAGCATTTTATCAAATAAAATAAAAATACTTATTTCACGTCATATTTTTAATTGGAACAGCGATTTGGATGTTTTCGTTAAAACCAAGTTACGACCTTATCTGCGGTGTCAAAGGCCAGGTTGACAAGTTATCTGTGTTCATCACAAAGCCCGATTGTGAAAAAGCATTCTGATATTTTATTTGGCAAAAAATCTCTAAATTCACTTTAATATACACTTCCCATTCATTCATTATCATCAACTGGGCTCGATCCACTGCTAGATGAGGGCATCATTTTCCCCCTTCCATTTCTCTTTCCCCAGCCTATTTTGATTCGTTTGTAAATTCAGCGGCCCCAGACTCCTTTCGATTGCAATAATTATAATCCAACGACTTTTCACTTGCAGGGCGACATGTCTTGTCTATTGCAATTTCATGAGCTTGTGTGACCTCTATTACGTCTTGTACTCTTATCTCTCACTTATACATCATCGTATTTTGTGGTATCTCTGCATTTGGAGCTCAAGACAAGTGCATACGCGCCTTTCTCTGTAAAACGCACATATTAGAATGATAATATTAAATTTAAATGCGAACGTCAATCACTATAAATAACCATGCCATTGACAACAGTTTTGGTTTATAACTTACTGAGGGACAACCTTTTCACGCGGAACGTACACTAGTTGTACACTAATTAATAATTGGCCATTCGATATAATTAGCATGTTATTTAAATGCGGGAATTAAAAAGTAATTAAATGCTCCGCGTGCAACAAGATACAAAAAATACAGAACCACACATTTACAATATTGAAAGCGCGTTTCGTTTATGTGACAAACTTTAATGCATTATGTTTGGTACAGACGTAACTATATAAGGTGAAGAGTAACGTTTTTTGCAAAGATAAATTTGACAGGCTACAAACTCACATTAAAAACAATCTAGCATTTATTATTATAATGATAATTTTATAGTTCGAAAGAGCTGTAACAACAACTCAGATAATATTTAAGTAGGTCTTAATAAAAATAAAATTTAAACCATTGTAATGGAATTATACTTAATAAATTCTAAATTATATGAATATAAGAATATTTTTCTTCAACAAATGTACGTTAAATATGTAAATTACGTAAGTAAATTATGTTTTCCAATTGAATTTCTTATCTACTTTAAATGCAGCATTAAAAAAATGATAATACTTATTAACGGTAATTTTTACTCTACGATATTACCTAATTATAATTAATAATAATACATTATTATTATTATAAACAGTACCTATCTGTTACAACTTACTTCCAGATACATTAAGAATGACAGTTTGTGCCAATTATCTTAAAATTAAATTCACATATATTTTTATAATATCATTTTATTATCCGTTAAATTTAATGATAAAATGCATAAGTTAATTGGTAAACATTATAAATCGCAATTTAAAATATGACTGATATAATAATTTAAAAAATATAATATATATTTACATTCAAATTTGGCCGTAATCACCTTGCAGTTGTTTTGAACCAAATATTAGTTTTATTTTTAAATTATTACATGTGAGTATGTTATGAATAAATAGAACACCGAAAATATCTTGTCTGAAACCATCATCAAATTTAAAAAAATGTGGATTAATTATTATTGCTGATAAATAAATTGCGAAGGCCTGACACGGTTATGGTTTATCAGCACTAAAGGTTATCTTTATGCAGTGATGGAGAACCATTTATATATACGCGTGTTAAACAAACTTTAAACAACATAATTATTAACCCCCTATACATTTTAATCAACTCTATAATGTATTAACAAAATGGTAGGTAAAATCTGGATCCAAGGCCGAAGGTTATGTAAATAAAACTCGACTAAAAAATAAGCTTTATTATATTCTCCATTCATTTATTTACAATGCATAATAGCAAATAAATTGTCTCAGATATTTGCATATAATAATATATACTAGAAAAAATCCTTTTCAAAAAAATATAGAAAACAATTATATTATATAACAATTTGCAATAAAGAAAACAGGATTCGAATTTGCGCCCCTCGGGATTCACGCCCATGTGCACTGACCATTAGTTCATTATGCTATGTTTGTCGTATCTAATTGCGACGAAGTTTAACTAATGGTTTTACAATCTTCTCTGAAGCGCGTTCTTATTGGCAATCAGCTTTTCTATTTTAATTCAAAGTATTAAATTACCTTATTTACTAACCGGTATCAGGAATACTCAAAATATTTATTATAACGTACTCGCACTTGCTAATAATTTAATAAACATTTTTTTTAATTTAACGAATAATTAATAATATATAATAAAAAATAATAAAAAAATATAATAATAAAAGAATATTACATTCTTAAATCTTGTGAATTATAAATATTAAAAAATAGTATACTATACATATATTATTTTGCTACGCATATGAGATTACTTTCACTTAGGTACGTTAATATATTATCTATAGAGTCTAGAAAATATTCATTCAATTTGGGAAAAATTGGGTTAGGTTAAACTATCTTTATTTTCTTTGTCTGATAGATTAGTAGGTACTAGTAGTTTAGACGGATTATCAAAATATTTTTGTCTACCGGCCGAATCGACAATTAAAATATCCAATATTATTAAAAACTACAAAAAAAATGTGAACGTATGCTATTCCTTACTTAAATGTGTTTGTAAAAACCGTCTAAGTATATTAGATTTCTATTACATATATTATATTCTATTATATATACATATTATTGCGTACTATATTTTATTATTTCTTCTCAGCGTACAAATGCGATACAATCTTTAAAGCAAGCAAATATTACCACTAAAACTACCCTTAAATGATATATTCATATCGACCTTATTTAGGAAAAAGGGCGTAACCCACACAGAAGAAATTTTACAGAAGAGGCAAAAAACGTTTTTTGAATGATTTTGGTTCAATATTAATTTAAACAGGTACAGACTGGGTGTATGATGATTAATGATGTGGTGTAATATCTTTTCGATATATTAATAATTAAAGAAGTTATTACAGAAAAATCATTTGAATTGAGGGTAATTAAAGTATTAAAACTTAATTAAAGCTCGATTAAAACCTGAATTTAGATAATAAATCGGCATTTGCGGCTTACTTCCTTTTTACAGAACGTGTATTTAGTTGTATGCATTGTTAATATCCAATTAAAGCACTTTTCGAAAAATCGAGGATTACGCCCTCTTTCCTAAACACAGTCGATATATTTTTCCGTTTATTTGTCTCTCTTTTAAACGCCTATACAATTAGACGTTATTGAAAGTAGTTAATGATAATGACATTCAAATCCGCTCAACGAAATTATGAAATGTACCGAGCGCTTATTCGGAGCGTTATAAAAAAATGTTTACAGCCACTGTTGTAAAACATATTAAGTGACTTAATAATTTTGCAATAACCGGACAATTCGTCACGGTCCACGAACATTGTGAAGGTTTATGCTTATGGAATAATATTGAAAAATAAAATCATTTTTCTTATTAGATAAACAATTTGGCATCGTGTGGAAACAGCCATGAACGTTTTCGGGGGTTATCTCGATCAAACTTTGACTCTGATCATTCTGAATAATATCGAATATATTGCCTAGAGACAGATATTTTTGGCATTTTTAAACGTGATTGGCAATTCGTTGAGCAGTTAAAAAAATCCAAACGAATCTGAATTATTTAATGTTGTATTCATCCTCCGCGAGGATACAATCTAACAAGGAAATTGTATGATTAGTTTAGTATCGTACTTTTATCTGACAGAATGTCAACTGGAAGCTTTTATCTGTGGTATTATGAATCCTAGAGAGAATAAATTCACAAAGACAATAATTGAAAAACAGACACATTTAAATAGATTTCGCGGGTCTATACGTGAGCTTCTCTGACAATTTATATTAATTTGAGGTAAACTCAAGACTGGAATAGTAAGGTAGTGTCACTAGCGGTATCAAACGACGGAATACTATGAAAAATATATAACACAAATACAATGGGTTAAATTAATATTAAATGCTGTTATATGCTATTAATTCCAATAAAGTTGGAAATAATCGGCAAGGAAAAAGGAATCAACCCTCAATTTTAATGGTTTTTCGTTAATAACTTTTAAAATTATTGTCAGATCGAAAAAATAAAACACTAATTTATTAATCACCGTACACTCAATATCTGTGTATATTTTATATTTTATTATTGAAACAAAATCATTAAAAAACGTTTTTTGTGCCTCCTGTATTTTTTTTTCTGTGAGAGATATCTCCCTTTGCCTAAACACAGTCGATATTCAAATTGCACTTCATTCGTCTTAAACACAATTCTGACATTCGTGAATTGGGCCCTTATGGTTCCTGCCAATTTTCGTTCGTAGAAATTACCGGACCCAAAAGAATATTCTTTCTATTTATCTGACTGTTATTATCATTTACGTACCACAAACGTACGCAGTACATATTGAAATAGCTCTTAAATATATATATCTATATGATTCCAGAAACATGCTTATCAATTATAAATAATTATGGCGCAATCCTTTATTGCATTATTGCCATAATTAATGCGTTATTCTTTGTAATTTGCGCCAATTTAATAATGTTATAATTAATTAATATGACAACAGAGGAACGGAAATAATTTATCGAAGCAGGAAGCTTGCCGGATCTCTGTGAAGCTTTAACGATTGTCCATACTAGAATATTCCTCGTTGTTGTAAATACAAAAACATACTAAATGAATCACTGCATCCAGAATTGACATGAATCCTCATGTGAGATTTATCACTCATAATTATTAGTCATACTGTATCGATAATAGCTGTTATACAATGAGTTTATTACTTGGTTATTAACCATGTATTATAAAGATCATGGCCTGTGGCGCACCCAGGATTTAATATTGGGGGGGGGGCAAGGAGGAGAATGTAAATTAGTCCTATAGGCTCTTTTTCTTCTTCACAGCCTAATTTCTCGTTTATCGGTCTTTTGTCTATTGCACTCGGTGTACCTACACCATGGTCCCCACATCCAGAAGCGGGCCCTCAGGCTAGGATATTTGGGGGCCCCGTACCTACCGCTAAGATTAAAGGCAGTGTGAAACACTACATTAACGTTTTTCAAATTGTGTTTTAGTTCAAATTAAGGGTACTTATACAGTGAATTATTGGTGATTTTTAATACATCTACTTTAATAATGGAGCTGTCGAGTATTGACACATAATAATCAAAAAATATATTGCACAATTATATAAGTAATTGAAAATGTTCATGGCCATGAAGTATAATAGCGCCGCAGGTGACTTTTTTATTATTAAAGCTAATTTATGATGTGTCTTTATCTCACTTATCTGGGCAACCTGACAAGCCGGGCCCCCCACAGCCTGGGCCCTCAGACTAGAGCCCTGTCAGCCCTCCCCAGCCATGACCTACACCACTTCGGAATTCGGGTAGACACCGAGAATTTTTTGACAGTTCCATTAGGGATTGGGTTTCTAAAAAAACCTGACATTAGTGTTTCGAAATTTTTGTGTTAGAAATTAAAATCTAAGAATTTTTTCTAAAAAGGGTGCTGGAAAATTATTACAAATCATTTTTTATGCCGTGTTTTTATTTGTCTAAGCCCAAAGTTATAGTTTATTGGCTTTCAATTTCAATGTTTAAAATCATTCTGGTGCCAGGGCCCCTTGGCCTCCCCCCTGGGTGCGCCACTGATCATGGCCACCACATCCTGAAGCGCACCCCTACCTATCGCTAAGGTTAAGGACAGTGTGATTTTCTACAGTAGTGTTCCGCAAGCGATTAAGGATACTCTGTTTAGTTTAAGCGATTTTTTAAAAATAAATCCAATTGTCAATAATTGTCGACACTTGGCATATTATGAACCACTGATCGTGACTTCCTTTTGTGGTGCGAAGTAACATGCAACCCATCGCCACATTGGATAAAAAAACCATTTTGTAAATTAGGACAGACAGTAAAATAATTATAAATAAAATTGTACACGTGAACAATCATTTAATTGTGTGAATTATCATATTACATCAAATTACAATTGACAACTACATATTACAACGTTTTTCTTAGCTCGTATTCTTATTTGTCCGGTGGTTGTTTGTCAGGTACAAATCTTGCAATCGATTTTAACTTCCCGACTAGCTAGACATTTGAAACTTTTAGAATATATCAGAACACGATGCCAATGCATTTTTTAATACGTTTAGCCATCTTTAAGTAGAATTGATTTCATTTTCAGTTAATAAATTCTGTTTTGTATGAAAAGTTATTTCGGAAGAAATCCGTAAAAAGTAAAACTATTATTGGTTGCTAAGTGGGTCCTAGCAACTAAATTATTAATATTAGTATATACGTGCGTTACTATGGAAATCAATATGACATTTCAGTATTTCTATCAAGTACAATTTTTTGATCGTTTAAGCTAGTCAAGTCAAGTTTATATGATTCAACAGAAAATTTAAAAACGTTGTGTATAAAAAGTTCTTTTTATCTTGTAATTATTTTTATTTTAAATTATCATACCTAGATGTATTTCCTTAGAATGAAACCGCACATGTTTTTGAATCTTGTGCCGTTTCTGTTCATGGAACTATAATTGAACTAATGTGGAAATAGATTATCTGTTTAAATACCGTATAATAAGTATATAAACATATAATATGAACAGAAATCAAAGTACACGGTTCAAAATCACATATATTTTCAGTATATTGCCTTATAACCTGTATCGTAGAATATGTACCTACATAACACGAAAATTATTTTTTTAAATATTCAAGAATAAACATATTTGATAGGTACTTAATACATCAATAGAAAAATTGCTTGCATAATTTACTTTCACTTCTCTTTGTAAATACCAATCCTTTCGGAGAAAATTAACGGATGTGGTCAGTGTTGTTTATTTAATACACGAGACATTAAATGAGATAATAAATGCTCCACTGCGGATTGTATGGAAATGTATAAATAGGATTTACTGCGATGTATTTTTTGTATAGCTAATAAGTAATAAGACATAATATTTCAAACCTGATAATAATATTTGAACACACGGTAAGAGTAGAAAGATATATTACATTACACCGCCATGTTTGATCCTAAGAGGATCATTATTTACCTCCAAAGAGTGGAGCTAATGTGGAGGCAATAACCACATCTACTAAGGCATCGCCGACATAAAAACACTGATGTAAAAACAATGTAAATTACCATATTCTATCCTTAAGGTAGGTTATAGGTCTCCACAGAGTGGAGAAGTGACAATCTTCTTTGACTTAGATGACTCAATTTATTCGTCAGAAAATTTAAAAGGGGTCCTAAAAACAATTTAAGCCTGTCATACAATTATTATTAAAGTAAGCAAAAATCTTATAAGTTCTGTAGTTGCAGGGTTGCAGGGTTGCAAAGTTCTTAAGTCGCGTTTTTACGAAATTAGGATTTTAATACCAATGTGTGTAAAGAATTGCGCTCTTTTTTGTGTATCATAGATTTTGTCACGCGTAAGCAAAATAAATCGATATTTTAATTTGTAGACATCGCTTAAATTGAGAAAATCATATTTTATTTGCGTGAAACAATTAAACTTTTTACAAGAGTCACGAGAGACTGCATCAAGCTCGAAAAGCGTAATATTATGGGAGCTTTTATTGTTGAATTTGGTTTATGCCTGGCAAGGTCAAAAAGGTCAAACCAGTTTTTTCGTCAGTCTATCAGTTTGCGGCGACTATACTTTATCATGCTGAATAGTGAATAGTGTCCTATTTCCCAAATAATATAATATATTAAATCAACAACCTTAATTTAATGTCAGTTAATTAAATATATATGATAACATATAACTGCATAGCCTCTAAATATAATAGGTACCTAAACTGTGAGAGAAGAAATCTTTTCGGCAGATTTTTACTGGTATTTGTGTTTAATATTTTTACATATTTTCTTATGCAATAAAATAAATAAATCTGTGTAGTGGTTCACAAAACACTTACTACTAACACCGTATTCCTACATATCAAATTTATTAATCAACTATCTATTAAATAATGTTGAATTGTTAATTTTATCCATTTACGATAGCTCAAAATAATGAATGAATCTAGATACAATTTGAAACTAAAAATTCAAAAGTCGTTGAGGTATTAATAATTCTGTTTTAAAGTGTCACTTTTCTTATGGATATTGTTACTGAGCCAAGGATAAAAATATTATGAAATTAGTATGGCATGGTTGCAATAATTATTTTTGATTAAGTAGTACTTACATCTGGCGACGTCCGACGTGCACATGTGCAACGAATTCTTCCTTTTCTTTTTTTTATCATTCTCTCAATCTCTCACGAATGCACTGGTTACAAGGATGACGTCTACATGTTGTTGTTTTTTTTTATTATTATTTATGAATCAATGTCTAAAGCCAAAGGCATTTATACAAGGCTTTTTTAAATTCAGAGAACAGAAACAGTAGCTAGTCTTGTTTAGCGGGCGGCCTAATTCAAGAGCTTTTAAAAAGCTCGATTATTTTTATCTCACGAAGGGAGCGAATGAGGAAAAAAGGTTTCAGTTAAATTTAAAATATGATTCATTAGAATATGACAGGTTTGTCGAATGCAAGACACGAACAATTAATACAAATACTCTTAAAAAGTAGTAGTTTCCAACTTTTTGTAAACTTTCAAATTATTGAAATTTTACAAAAGGCCTCTCGTATGAAATAACAAAAAAAAAATGTGTATTGGGATAGCGGTAGGGCAATATAATAATTATATAGACTTAACTGCCGGTGGTTAACTTACGGCGACCGAAATCAGCCTTTTAGTGATTAACAATACCGCAAAATTATTGTAAAATTAAGAAATTCAAATGAAAGCTGTCAAAATAATCAAGTAGGTATATCAGTGGTTTCGACTCTAGACCCTCTCCCAGAATCTAAAAAATACAAATAATTTAGGTGAATGGAAGATTTTTTCTTCTTCTTCTTCAGGACCTCATGATTGGATGATTTAGCTGTCAAACATCCGTCTCAAACGGTTGGCTCCACTCACACAGGGAATATTATATCAGTGTAAGACCCGTGGAACTCATGAATTGGTACAATCAGCAAGAGCATCCAATATTTTCTTTAATATTCTCACGCGGTAAGTCCAAAAAAGACGGCGCGGATGATACAAACGGACAATTACGATCCTAATATTATTACCCATGACCGTTAGGCCATGCACATTCGTTAATCACCTGTGGATGCGACATGTCGCAATAACTCGTAAGTGAGCATCCGTAGTTAGAGTTGTAGGCTATATGACAAGTGTTCATCGCTAGACTCAAAATGCGGAATGTCTGGATATGTGGCATGTATTTGGAAAAGTGTAGGGGTCTGCGGGGTATATTGCAATACAAGTCATTATCACCAGCTAGATTGGTGTGCGCGACGTTAATGATCGGTAAATTACGCTTGTTATGTATTACAGGAAATACGTTTTGTGTTTAGAGTTATGAGAAATGTCGCTGATATTATTTAACGAGTAAGATTTTTGTATTAGTCAATTTATATGTCTTATGCCGGGTCCACACTGGCAACATGTCGCGCGACAACCTCGTTAAATTTTACGATAAGTATGATAATTATCGTAAAATTTAACGAGGTTGTCGCGAAATTGCGACGTTGCCAGTGTGGACCCGGCATTAGGGTGACATTTCTTTACGTATACAGGCGGCTGTATCCCTCGCAACAGCCCTGTCTGGGTCTTTCATGTAATTACATTGTAACTTAATCTGCCACTAGTGACTAAGCTATAATGCCCAATACCCACCTACAATCGGAAACAGCGCATCTATTCTATACACAAGACTGCTATCGGCAACTATCGAGGGAAGTTTTACATACTGTTGTATCGAAGTATTAGCAATTATTGTAAAAATTACAATAAATTAGTCATAATTGTTGCAATAAGTGCTATGTTTTAACAGCACCTCTCTTGACTGTGCTAAATTTTAAAGCGAGATAGACAGTTTTTACTGTTTAGACGGCTAAGTAATTGCAACAATTATAATACTTCGATACAAACATATAAAAAAACTACTTTTGATAGCTGCCGATAGCAGTCTTTTATATAATATATAGGTGGGCAGGATTAATTTAGCAGATTTTGTACAATTATGGTCCGACATGACGTACCACTCAGTGCCATCGCATCTGTTTACAATGTTTACATAATATTACGAACACAGGAATTAAACGATTTAATAACATGAGATGATAATATTATAAATAAGTTTGCTCTTATTATTTAGTATGTAAATGATAATATTTCAAAGTGGAGCAGACGACGAGTCATGAATGATGAGATCGCCATTAAACTACATTTTCGTGACCTTAAGGATAGGTCAAGTGACCTAATAATAATTATATTTCAATATGGCCGGTTAAGCAATACGATTAATGCCACATATTTTTCATATAACATTGGTCATATTTTAATAATATAGTATATTGTTTTATTTACAATTTGTTGCTAACTACTCAAATTGTCGAATAAATTATAAGAATAGATAACAACTCTAACGTCTCATTTGTTTTTTTTTTCAAAATACTTAATAAATCTTGGTTATTCCTACCTGATTTCCATAGATATTGTCGTAGGCCTGGAACGGATATTTTTTCCTGGGATACCAACTCATATTATATTTTTGTGTAGGTATAAAATTTCAATATTAAAAATATTAAAAACCACAGCCAAACTCTGGGGTTACGTTTTTTTTCATATGAAACAATACAATTTAAAAAAAATTAAAGGTTCTGACAGCTTCGATTCAGAATGAATGCAACAAATCTAATATCGTGTCCGTAAACTTGTACGTATGCAGTTCGCCGTATCACACTTCACCGTGAAATTGTGTATCGGAAATATATGGCCGCATATTAAAGACCGTCCAACCTCTTTGGGTCGTATAGTAGTGACATAAAATTTATGTCTAAATAAAACACGGTCCTTGTCGGTTTACACTTTACAGGAAGCCAGCAGCAAACATATGTTGAAAATAGCCGATATACTGGATTAATTGTTAGGTTACGTTAGGTTAGGTTAGGTTTTCATTCTTGAATTCATTTTACCAAAATCAGCTTTGAAAATTGAATTTATGTTCATATTGAATCTAATAAAATTTGAGACCGTACGGTAAACGGTCATCTCTTTCCGATAAAAAAGCTCACGGTGAACTGTGCCACTCTAATATATTATGTATAATATAGTGCCATCTAATATATGTATAATATAGTGCCATATAATATAATATGTATAATATAGTGCCATCTAATATATGTATAATATAGTGCCATCTAATATAATATGTATAATATAGTGCCATCTAATATATGTGTAATATAGTGCCATCTAATATATGTATAATATAGTGCCATCTAATATATGTATAATATAGTGCCATCTAATATATGTATAATATAGTGCCATCTAATATATGTATAATGTAGTGCCATCTAATATAATATGTATAATATAGTGCCATCTAATATAGTCCTATATCATATTACGTAATATTAGTAATATGCCCTGAGCTATTAATTATTTCCTATATTTAAATAATAAATATACTTACCAAATTAATAAGCTATTAAATACGTAAAAAAGAGAATGTTTACAAATGTAATAGGAGAAGATTGCTGCAATTAAATTTCCAATTCCGAATCGCGACCAATTTAATCGTAAACCTTAGTGTTTTTTTTCTTTTTAATTTTTATATATCCCCATCGATGAAAGTTTTCTTTGAATATCTATCTATATAAATTAATATAGAATGGATTTACAATAAAATTAATCTATTATTAGTAATATGTCTTCATCTTCTAAATATATTATTATTTAATGACAATTACGTTATTTTATTTTAAGACGATATGACCTTTGCGTATTTAATTGACGTAATTATTTGGATTATTAATAACATAAACTGCTCTTAATGTGAAACGATTTTTTAGCATTGACAGCTAATTTTGCGGTTTTGATAACAGTGCGATATAAATTATTTACTGATGCATTTTTAAACATTTTAATTATTAACCGCAAATCAAATACAGACGTTTCAAAGTTTTTTTGTTAAGCATGAATATAAAATTTGTGCAATCACTCTAAATCATTTTTTCCGTGGTTCCAAAAAACGCCGATATATTTATAAAACAAGTACATAATATATCACTTGGTGTTCACTACTTTTATAAACATTGTTCTACGATATGTCTTTCAATCACATCACACGCTTAATCAAAAATATGAACCTACCAAAGTTTATGTAATGTTGTCAAAACTGTGTACATACTGTAGAAAATGGGTTATATAATGTGGAAAAGCTCACATTTTATGAAATATCATGAAATACCGCCAAAGCTCTCCAAGAAAAAGTAAACATTTTTATTACTAGAAGTAAAATATGTTTACTTATTAACTAAGTTACAATTATTATGGGTCTCAAGTTTTAATGCAAATAATGTGGACTCTTTTCCAACACTTAACTTGATGAAGAAATTGGGTGCGATATTGAAATAGTCGAGTCATCGATTCGCAAACCCCGATCTGGAAATGTTGCAAAATCCGCTTTGGATATCTTAAAAACCACCCTTTTTATTAAAATTTGCATGGCATTTCCTTGTCAATTGGATACTTGTCACCATCGTGTTATGTCAGTTAGCATGATTGACGTAGTAGGTATGAAATAAAAATCGTTTTTGTGATTATTTTTATTTTATTTTAAAAAAAGTCACCATATTGTTGTTTGGCGATTAAATTTATCTTTGTGATTTAAACGCGTCTATTATTAATTGATCAGTACAGCTGTATATCTTTGAATGAAAATAAAATGACTAGGTTCATTTTTCCGCACACAGATAGGTACGTATTAGATGAGGCTGTTTTTGAGACTTAAACTAGAATAAAACACAACTTTTATTTTAAAAGTTCCATTTTTTGTGCTACACTAAAAATATTTATTGGGATACGTTATGTTTGATGAATTATAAAACGATTTCCCGCCTAAATTTAACAGAATTTTTGGAGTAGGTAGGTACTTCACAAACAAAATTTAATAACTACTTAAGGCCATGCATTAGTTGAGGCACGGTCTAAAAAGATCGTTGCTAGGCGATGTACGGATTGCGGGTCGCGGGTGCAAAAGACGCCTGTCAAACGAAATATTATTTCTCATATAAATCCAACATACGTCCATTTTATGTTCTGTTTATTATTCTATTAGTAACAATAATAATATATTCATTGACATGTTTTCTTTTTAAAGTAAATGGGTAACGTTTTTAGTCATCTTTACACGATTTTAGAATTAATTGGCCCGTCGCCATCACGCAGCAAAGTGACGTATGTCTGACTCGCCGTTCTCTCAATGAATGCGAAGCGAGTACAAAATTTCGTCGCGCGTACAGTTGAAAATTATTTGGCGTTTCACTGATGCGTCACCTTAATAAAAATGAATTGTTGAGCAATTGTTACTAACGTCATTATGATAATTCAATATACAGTAACAAATAAAAGGCATAATTTATATTAGGCTAAATACTTGCAAAAATAATTAATAACCTGCCATGTTTGCAATATAGGAATCAGATTATTTTATATGGTTTCATAATAAATTATCTTGATGCCAAAGTCGAATGAGTATTCATTACCTAATTAAACCAATTTTGAATATTAATTCCAATTTTCTGTCTGCAATAATGAAATTATTAAATAATTAAGTATTAGGTAACACTCGCTATCAGTGGCGAGGGGTGATGGTAACCTGTTAAGATTCAACATAAATAGTGCACACTAAACTTTGTCAGTCATGCTTATTTGTTTTCATTGAACTAAGAAACAATTTGCAGATGGAGCTGGTTAGTTTTATAACTCAATTAAACCTTGCCTAAAGGAAACCATGAATATTGTACATACCTTTCAGTCACAATTATTTTGTTTTCATTAAATTAACAATACATAATATTACAGATGGTGTTGGTTAGTTGTTTTTAAATTCATTCTGCCTCTACCAAATCATAATCGATAAAAAATATTCTTCTATCTATAAAATATCTAAAATAATATATGGTCAAATGGCATAATTTTAGATATTTTTTAGATAAATGAATATTTGTAGACTACTATCTACTACGGCTTAGATTAGGCACTGTTTAATTGAATTTTAAAAACTAACAAATACTATCTAATATCTACACATTGTAGCATTAGTTCAATAAAAACAAATAAGTGTGCACTATTTATGTCGGATCTTAAAAGCCTACCTCAACCCTTCGCCACTCCCCACTATACTATTCTAAAATGTATGCTAATATATATAATAACATTGGATATTGTTACACTCCCGAATGGTCCCCATTTGGAGATGTCTCTGTGTATCTGGAGAGGCCCGAGTCGGTATCAAACCAACAAATAGTAAGGGTTGATCACAAAAATAAATAATAATAAAGCCGGCAATGCTGTAAATCCCGGCCGTTTAAAAATATCTGCAACGTCCGGGCCACAATTCCGGTGTGTTGTTTGTCCATCTCCAAGTCCTTAATCCATACGAAAAACCATACAAAGAAACAAAGTGACAGCGTGCTTTCCACTTTCGAAAATGGAGGGAAATGACAATATGTATGTATATTTATGCTGGTTTGTTTCTTTTTACTCAAAAAAAAAATACCTATGCGGGTAGTGTACCTATCTCAGTGTATCAAAAATGGTACTTTACTACGAACCTAAGTTGTTTATAAATAAATAATTACAAAAAAACGCAACGACTAGGTATTCCTTTACTGTAATTACACACAGTGTAGCGGAGCTATAACAATCACAATCACAATCATTAATAATTTATTTATTAAATATGTATGTAGGTACCGTTTATTCTTATTGAAAACGTGGGCGCCGCATTACTTTTTTGTTTATTAATTAATAAACATATTATTATTGTTCTAATATCGATTGCAGACCACCCATTAATAATCCATGAAACAAAACACTGCCAATTCCTCGGAACTTCACGTCATATCTCAAAATATTATTATTATAGGACTGCAATAAAATTATTCACAATAAATCCTTATCTCAACAAACTGATATCACATAAAAATGCAACAGGGATGCATCTAATAAATTTTATAAATTCAACATGACTATACATACCTAATATTGTATTCTTATCGCTCCGTGTACAGTGGCGCATTTTGAGTCCCCCTACGATAAAAAATAACATAAATACATGCTTTCAAACAATTTATCATTTTAATTTCGTATAAATTGTTCAAACATGTTTTAACTGCAACAGTCCCTTTTCTTACAAATCACATTACATAATTAGATATAGCAGCATACCTACCAATGTAATATTTAGAAAATAGCTTTCATGAATTTATATCAAAACATGAATATAACGAATTTTAATAATATTGAGGTAATTTACTCAAAACGTTTTAAAATATCTATAAATATACTACCATTAATGTACAATATAATGTAATCTTGAAATATCAATATTATTACTTTTTTAAATGCCGTCAGGTTTGATTAGGGGTTGCAATACCGGTATTCCAATATTTTTCGATACCGAAATACCGGTTTTAAAAATCAGACAATATCGATATATTCGGTATTGAAAGTGGAACAAAATGTACTTTATAACATGAAAAATTTAAGAGGACTGTATTTTTTATCTGGTTATGTCGTTCGTTTGTATAATCATTAGTAATCTCGGCCCTAGTAGCGAATATTTCATGATGAAATAATTGAGTCGCTTAGAATCATAACTCACATATTCCAAAAATCAAGTTTTGAGATAATCGCTAAAAACCAACAGAGCACTATTTTTTGTAATTAGAAGAACAGTATTGAACTCCCTAGAATATTAATGAGTGAGAGAGTCGAATAACTTTTTTTTTTTTAAATATATATACCTAATACTCCTAACGTTGCAGACATACAGCATACTATGAGAAATAGAGCTCCCCGATTGGTTAGGAAGGCGTTGGTGACAAAACTCTATTCTTTGAAATATACGACATATTACACCAACAATGAACTTTGTCAACGATTTTCACATGGTTTAAATTGACATTTAATACTCAACTATTTTTCGGTATATAGATTAATTCATTTAGAATCACTTGGCATATTTAACTAAAAAACGACAAAATTGCAATATGTGAGTTATGATTCTAAGGGACTCAATTATTATACACTATAATAGTCTTGCCTCTGCCTAATTTTTTGATGTTTATCAACTAAATAGTAGTAAGTATACAATAATGAAGAAATGTCATTTTGTTGAAACAGTGAGCAACTTGTTTTACTTGTTACAGGGTAAAAGTAAAGAAATAATTGCTGTGTAAAAAGTACAATAAACTAATTAGGCAGGATTACCAGTGAGGCACATACACATCTAAGAACACTTCATAATATAATTGTATTGAAAGATCTTTCGAAGAGAAAAGTACCAATAGTTCAACTATGTATTTGAAGACATCAGTACATCTACCGTTGTTAACCGTTACATATTTTAAAGGTTTACATATATCTAAATTGTACATATTTAGATATTGTTGTTATAAAAAAATAATATATAAAAGAGATTTTATATTTATATTTATTGGGAGATACTTCTTTTTCCATATATTTCACGAATACCGGTATTCAATTAGCTTCACTGAACTGTTCCTGGTAGCAGCTAATGACAAAGCTATGATCGCCCTGATTGTGGCCGACCAGCGCCTAGGTAATGGTACAATAAGAAGAAAACTGGTTTTACCTCTTTGAAGACCCCCCTTTTCAATTTTCTGACGAATCTGTTGCGTTATTAGCATCAAGGAAAGGCGCCGTTTTCTATGTGTAACGTTGGGATCAACTAAATCGGTCTATACCATTTATTGAAACAACATTTCTTTTTCTTGTGTCATTTGTGGTAAATAGTACCTATACATCACACATGGGTGATATTTACAACATTCTTTCATTCTACGTAAGTCGCCCACCACATTCGTTACTTAAATTTGACAAACGTCTACGAACCTAACCTTTGTACAAAACAGTGATATTTCCGTGCTATTGCGGTCTATATGAATCTATTTATTTTTGTTATGTACATCGTTAAACCAGAATATTTTTACGTACTATTTATAGCTCAGTTAATAAGCGCCCGATTACTCATAGTACGATTAAGCGTGCCCTCCGACATAACCATAACCCACCGGCTGATTCCTAGACTTTCTACGGCCGAAGGGTAGAGAGTTGTGTGGTGGAATTGAACGCAGCGTCTGGTGGTTTATGTCGTCGGGTAGCTTAAATAAATAACACGAACTTAAACGATTCGTATAATATGCGATATAATGCAGTGGCGAAGACTAAGTCCAACGAGAGCCAAAACGATAAAGAATACGATTAGGAAACTTTATTTAATCTATGGTATGCAATAACTCCCGTGTTTACCTAATCCATTCCGTTAAATTCGTCCAAGATTCGTGTAGTCATGTCATGGCAGTGGCGAAGACTCCATACTAGGCGATTATTTAAAGCCTACCTTCTTAAGAAAAATATTTTTTAATTGCATATTGACATATTTATATACTTAATCACTTCATTATTTTATGTTATATAAAAATAATGTATTTTGCCAACGAGATCGCATATGTAGGAATGTATTACAGTATTACACAGTTTACAAAACAACTGCAAAGGTATTAAAAAAACCACAGCGCGCCGCGCCGTAAATTAAATAATAAATGCCGCGACTTCTCGACGTAAATAAATTTCCGATTATGTTTGGAATAATTCTGAATTTTTTTTGTATGGACTTTACGTCTCGTAACCTCAGCAAGTCTGCTGATTTGTACGAAATGAGGCAAGCTCCTTTCGCAGAGCCTAAAACATTCGCGCATAATATTGTTGTCACGACTGCGCACTTTGTCCAAAATCATTAATAATTAGATAATTAAAAAAATAATTTCAACGGCGTTTAATCGAATATTAATAAATAAGTAAGTATAGATTGTTTTTAAAAATAAAAATAAGTTTTATCTAATGATTTTTGATGGGTATACATGTTTTGAAAAATACGTAATTTAAACACATCGCTCATTTTTATGTCGTCAATGAGTTTTTGAAGTTTCATTGAATTAGTGTGTCGTTATCATTTATTAGTGTGTGCCTATTCATTAGTAGTAAATATCGTACTATTCTCGTAAGTATACCTGACAAGTGTGCTCTTTTTATCATATCTCCACAGCCTACCTCTTTCCAAAAGTCACCCTTCGCCACTGTGTCATGGTAATGGTTGCCATTCACCATCAGCGCAATTCCAATCGCATTTTAAAAGGGTACACTTCGATGACACCCTCTGCACAGAAACCACACTAACCCAATACATTTCAGGGTGTGTTTTTCCCATAAACTAGATACTTGAAGTATCCTAATAAAATCCTCAAATCCGGTAGTTTTGCTTATTATTGTAACCATTTTGCAGTGGCGGCTCGACGACTTTATAGGTGGTGGGGTTTAGGCATTAATTATTAAATATACATACCTACCTACATCCTGACATTATACATTATGTTCAAAGCTACTTATACTAATATGATTTATTACATAATGAGGAAATGAGTATTTTTTCAGAATAAATAATATGATTATCTGAGTCGTTAAGCGCGTAGAGCGTAAAAGTGTAGTTAAAAATATTAACTTAATTTTAATAATAATTATTATAGACTTAACATTATCAGCTTTTTTTACTCACCTAGGGTTTATTTGATTCGCTCCCCAGTATGCATATACTAATGCTAATGCATGCACATCCTTTGTAGAACGAGATTTGTACCGCGGTGACGAGATGGGACTAAGTGACCCCGGTCAACGAAAAATAAACTCCATAGCTTTTAGTATTTAATTTAATTAATTATTTTGATACCACATAATCATCATTATGTAATTACATAATTTAAAATCATTGCTTTATTAAATTTATTTGTAGTATAATACATTTCTCTATAAAATTGCGGCGGGTTTAGATGGATATAATAAGTTAAACGTGTATTTTTAACATAATAACGATGTGGGGGTGGTCCATACGAACCCTTAAGACAGAGCCGTCCCTGCTATTTTGTTTGATTGATGTCACTTTTGAATTCATCCGAAATAAATTGTAGTTCAATCATTTTTATATCTTATATTTTTTACGATGTGTACCCAATGTTGTACTGTATACATATTCCATGACTAATTTCTCCATGACTGACAAAATTGAAAAATGACGGCAAATATAAACCTGACAGCTCTTGTTAATACACCTTATTTATAGGTAGCACAATATGATTCTTGGATTTAGCTTAAATTCTCCATCAAACTATTTAGTGAATAAACTTGTATAAAATACTACATTTTTAATCTACCAATTTTTTTATTTAACGAATAATTCATTCACATTATTCATTATTAGCAAGTTCTAATAAGTTACAACAAAAAATCTTGGAGTGATCCATGACGTCGATTAGTAATTAAAGTAATACCTACTTTGGTTTAAAATAGTAGCTCAATTTGTAAAGCGCTTCAGTGAGTATTAAAAGTTATCAGTTAAAATTTGTCTCAATAAAGTATGACTCTTTTAGCCTAGTGGTCTATGTGCGTGAGCGCGACACCCGAGAGATGCAGGTTCGATTCCTGCGGGGTTGGTTATAACATATTTTCTCAGAAGTGTTTTCAAAATTATGTAAGTATGTTCAATACTTCATTTGTTTATTTTACATGGTCTGGAGGTTTACATACCTCTGAAGAAAGGAATTTAGTCTTTTAAACTGTCAAAATGTCATCTCGTCATATATATATGATTATTGCAATGCGTTAAATAATGTGTCAAGCTGTATTAGTGCCATTAATGCAACATTTGAATTGAGGATTGCTCCATTTCCACGCATAGTTAATGGATTAATAACAAGCGTTGAAATTACTATACAACCAGACACAAACAGTGTTGCACTTTTGTAATTTTATTATCAATACTGTCCATGCACCAGTGACAAAGAGTGCCTGTTGCAGGAATGTAAGCGATGGATAATTGAAAGAAGTCCACACTTGGACAGCCACAGGTGACTAAATATTTTAAAAAAAAAAACACATAATTCACAAGATTTGAAAATGGAATATACATACCTACATAATTTTAAAACACCTCAAATATATATCTACTAGAAAATATCTTTGAAATAAATACGACGCTTTTGAGCGTTTTAATATGTAAATAGTAAATACTACTGGTTAATTTCGTCGTAATTAGATAGGACGGACATTCTTCAATTGCTAAAGCACATTGGCGTCGTAGTTTTTTTTAAATTTAAGTAGGTTCTTACTGATAATATTTTTAATATTCAAAAAAAATATTGATCGTATAAAAGTGTAAATAATATTCGTAAATAGCAATATCATTATAATAAACAGTTTTATACGAGTATTAATAGGTATACTAAATTTACCAAGCGTGTACATATTGTTCTTTTCAATAGGTATGTTTCCCATCCTCCAACAATCTTCAACATGAGAATGGGTCTATTGTTTGGGCACCGCATCAGTTGAAGTATGGCCTTATGGTGGAGAGGGTACAGAATAAATTCTTGAGACTCCTTTACTTGAGGTTGTATGGATACTATCCGTGGCTTTATCCAAGTGACTTTCAACCAACTGGCTTACATACTGCAGTCTGCAATTTAGAAGAAATCTTTATTTAGCTACGTATTTTTTTCGACTTATACGAGGTATAAATGAGAACTCTGCCATTCTGGGCAGTGTTGACCTTTGTGTCCCTGATAATTATCTTAGAAATAGAGACCATCAGTTGTTCATTCTCCCAAGGTGCAGAACCAACCTGCCACTGGTAATGCCAATTGGGAGGGCGATAACTATGTTCAACGAAATTGCTTCGGGTGTTGATATATTCCACCTACGTGAGAACGAGTTTAGGTGGACGCTGTTTTATAAATTCTTAAAATAGGGTCTGCTTAACTCATCCGGTGTACTTCCTTGTACCTATCTAATTTATCTACTGATCTATCTCTTTTCTTATGTAATACTGTTATATTTATATATCTTTGTTTCTAAATGTCGTGTTGTGAACGTCTTAAACTTATAATTTTTAATGTCCACAATATGTTAAAAAAATAAATGAATTGAATTGAATTGAACATGCAACTGTATGAACATAGTGTGTACAGTCATAATTATTTTCGGTAACACATTGTCCACCTTCATTTAACGGGGACTCATTACCTACAAATATTATTATTGTCAATACAATCTTATTAATTAACCTACTGTCCTTGTAAGTAGGTACCAATATGATTTACTTAATTTATTTTATTAATCATCGTAAGTAATAATTACTGATTATTATTAAATTTAAGCTTTTTAAAGCTTTTATGTGTATTTAGATTCCTCGCATACTTATTGTGGCATTGTCTCCCAGTTTTATTTCTCACCCCTGTCCACCCTTCATTATTATAATTTTATTTAAATAATGACCAACAAGCAGCAATTTTAAATAAATCCACTAAGAACTTTCAGTAAATATATTTGATGCGTCTCTAATAAACTTCTTCTTCTTCGATGGCGCTACAGCTCAAGTCGAGCCCTGGCCTCCTCACGTCTTTTCCAGTTCATGATTTTTAGCAGCTGGTTGGCATCTTCAATATAAGTCTCGAATATACTCATAGGAATAAACCAGTGGCGATAGGTGGAGGTAGGCTGTTAAGATTTGATCTAAATGGCGCATTCTAAACTTTGTCATAATTTTGTTTTCATTTAAATAAGAATATGTTTAATAATATGCTGGGGTGCTGGTTAGTTTTTAAAAATCAATTAAACACTGCCTAAACTAAACCATAATAGTTTACGTATGCAATGGGCGATACAACGATATTTTTTTCCCGTCCATGTCCGATCCTAATATGATCATATGGGCCTCCACAGAGTGGAAGTTTGTATTAACAGATTTTTGTTTTTATGATAAATGGATGTCAGCCACTTGATAAACCTATTAGGTTCATACTCTGACTCATACACAATTTGTAAAACAATAATATGCACCCCTAGCTACTGGTAAATATTATAGCAAAAATTAGTAATAACTCAAACAGTCTCACTTAGGTACTCGTACCTTAGAAGCTTATGCTAATGCTTAATGTCCTGTTTACACACGGCGGTATTATTACCAGTAGTAAGTACCTACTAATGATCCACACTAAACCTGTGTCAACAAGCCTTAATAGTTGGTTAGATTATGCTAAAAATAAATCGTAAAGATTAACTAACAATAAGACACAATACGATGTAAACGTCGTCTGCTCTACATTTTTAATTGATATGCAGTTGTTTTATTGTGGAACATCGTTCGCAAGTCTGTCTCGAATTCCTAATAAAATAATCAGTAATAAAATGATTTTTCGGGTCATTGACGCCTTTTAATAGTGCACACTGGTATTTAACGCATGCGCTAGTATGCTGCCGCGCTTCTAGAAGAACTTCGAAGAGTTGTTTAATCTCAATCTGTTTTAATATTGTTTATATTATTTTTCATTGATAGACTGACGCATCTCCCGCACAGAGATGCACTTTCATCTAATTGGCTAGCTATGCATTTATCGTGAATCTAGAATGACGTGAACTGAGGGTATTTTGTAGTTGCAAATTCAGTTATCTCCACTCGTATATTATATAAGTACCTTTTACAATGTTTTTTTTTTTTTACATTTATGCCTTATATTAGAATTAGATCATTAACGGTTTTTCTTAACGTCGGTAACGTAAAATCGGTAACTCTTTTTGCAACGTTTTTATTAGGTCGTATTCATATTTGTCCGGTGGTTGTTTATCCGGTACAAATCTTGCAATCGATTTAAACTAACTTTCCGAATAACTAGCCATTTGAAACTTTTAGAATATATCAGAACACGATGCCAATGCATTTTTTTAATACGTTTAGCCATCTTTAAGTAGAATTGAATTCATTGTCAGTAAATTCTGTTTTGTATGAAAAGTTATTTCGGAAGAAATCCGTAATCCAATCCACTATTATTGGTTGCTAGGGGTCTGGGGTCCTAGCAACTAAATTATTAATATATAAGTGCGTTACTATGGTAATCAATATTATGAAATGTTAAAATGACATTTCAGTATTATTTCTAGTACAAATTTTTTTGATCGTTTAAGCTTGTTAAGCCAAGTTAATATGATTCAACAGAAAATTTAAAAACGTTGTACATAAAAAGTTCTTTTTATCTTGTAATTATTATTAGTCAAAATGGATTGAAATTGAAAATTTATCAGTATTGGAAAAATTGACACAATATTCAGCCAATAATTTCTAATAATAATTAGAATATGTGTAAATCTCGTGGATCCCAGGTTCGAATCCTGGATCTGGCAAGTAACTACATATATTATTTTTCAATTTGTGTATGAGTCAGAGTATGGACCTAATAGGTTGAGCAAGTGGCTGACATCCATTTCTTGTCAAAACAAAATCTGTTGATACAAACCTCCACTCTGTGGAGGCCCATATGATCTTATTAGGATCGAACATGGTTGAATAGGTATATAATATATTAAATCTTCAAAACAACATTTTTTCAAATTGAATTTTTAATAAATTGTATCATAGATTTATTAAAACTCATTTAGTGCTGACAACGCGACTGGTGCGTTTATATTAGTTGGCCATTAGATATAATTAACATTATATTGAAATGTGGTAATTAAATATTAATTGACAGGTCAGCAGTGAATGTGTTAAGGCGGGACATGCTCAGCATAGGTTTTTATTTTCAAAGCATGATCCTGGACATTCCTTAAACGTTGTAGATAATCTATTTATATATTTTTGAAGCCTTATTATCCTTTATATTTATTTTAAACATTTTATGACTGCATAAAGTATTTTTATTACATAAAATAGTATTCTTTTATACCTATCGCTCTAATGTTTTAGAATATAGTCATATTTCAGTACATACATGTGCAGTGGTGTTAAGATTTTTTACATTTATTAATTTTTAAACGCATTTATAAAACTATTAGTATATTTTATGTCGACATTATTATAGTGAAATATTTACGATAAAAATTATATTGATAATCTCTGTGATCCCAAATTTGACAAGAATTAGGCATTTTATTATTCAGAAAATGGGCAAGATTAACACATTTGAAGCTAATTCTAAAGATACTAATTATAAGCTATATTTTTGACCATTCAAGTGTGATAAAAGTCCTACGAATAATGATTGCTTTATAATATCTATTGACCTAAGAATAACGTAGTGTTTTTTTGAAATACGCCATTTCTTTTGGCATTCCCCAGTGGTTAAGCTACAACATACGGCCGTAGCCATAAATTGACAAACTAAAACTGAAGTAGGGAGTAAGATCATGTTAACGCGCGTGTTTGAACATGTACCTAACCGTTTTTTTTGTAAACGCTTAGGTACCAAAAAAGAATGACAATTACATTAGTGCAATATTTGGCATTGGATTTCTTCAATAAATTTTTCATGGTTAGGAAGTTACGCAACCCGTATTTTTTGACAAAAGGTTGGAAATCCCTGGCGTCAAAGCATAATTCCAAAATTATTTCGTTTTCAATCGATCTGTACTTCGGGCTTGATTTCAATATATTTTCAGCCACATACCAATACATGTAAGTACCGTATTGATCTGTGCTTTCTATAAAATAATAACATTTGTATTAGCAAGTTTAAGTTTCAAGCCAGATCTGTAAAAACAAAGAATAGTTGACGAAGCCGAAGGCTCCTTTTTAGTCTTCAGGTGCAATGTTCACGTATTATAAACCATTTTTTTCGCATCGTCCTACAAGCATCGCGAGTACGCCATGTTACACGTAATAAATAAATGAATTGTGTAAATTTACATACGTGCAAAAGGAGTCAATTTACATAAGTTCGTGTTATAGGACAAAATGTATCAAATTTATTTCGAAATATCTTGAAGAATCATTCGAGTTATATTTTTAAATCAATGACTAATAGATGTTTAATTAGGTACCTACTTAAAGTAATATATCACTATTATAAAAATCTCAAATTAAGATATCATAAAACGTATTTAGGCAGTGACGTCCTTAGATAAAATGCCGCCCCTAGGCAGCGCCAAAATGCCGCCCCATTTTTTATACAGTATTTTTATCATCCTTTCATGAGTGCAGTATCTAAGAAATGTGTTGTATGGATCCATTACTTACAAAATATCAGACTAATTATTCGCAAATATTCCCGTGTAGTTCTTGGTCATCATCAAGGACGTCGAAGGGCAACGGCAGTAAACTAGATATCGCGAACCCGAAAAAACCAGTGAGCTGAATTTGTTAATTAAAAGATATTTTCGTCATTACTAAGTTAACACATTTACTGCTGACCAGATAATTACTAATTAATTACCACATTTAAATATCATGTTAATTATATCTAATGGCCAACTAATGCAAACACGCCAGTCGCGTTGTCAGCACTAAATGAGTTAAGGTAGTTATTTCTATGTATTCCAAATAATTCTCCTCGATTTGCCGCCCTTCGAATAACTGCCGCCCCTAAGCGACGATCAATCTGCCTACCCCCACGGGACGTCACTGTATTTAGGCTTATAAAAGAAGTCTGTGATAGTATTTATATATATTATATTATTACATTTGATAATAATACAGATAATTGTACAAAAATGAATTTTTCTCTAATCCATAGAGTGTATATTAGATTATCTGAAAAGAAACCTAAAAAAATAGCAAAAAAGTCTTCCTATTTACAATATACGTTTATTCTGTGAGAAACAACTATTTTATTGTTTATCTATATTCATTTATTTCCTTGTAACCCAAATCCCAAACTAATAATATTGTCTCGGGCTTTATTTATTTTCTGCTTGTTTACATTCTTACACCCGAATCTCCAACTCTCGGATTTATTTTATCCTCACACATAATATTAATATCTATCTATGTTGCATCTCCAGAAAACTATATAGTAGATAATGTTCTAAATAAAAAATCTGTGATTCTATATAATATTGTAAGGTTGTGGTTATTTTTTTTTTTTTTATAATATTTATTTATTTATTTGAAAAAGACACGTTGAGTACATAACAAATTATTAATTCAGGACGTTCACAACATGACATTTAGAATAAAAATTACAAGTAATCAGTTAGGAATATTAGAAAAAACAAAGTGGAGGAAAAAAAGAAAGCAAAAATAGTTTTATACAAAAGAAATAAAATTTAAGAAAACAACAATGATTCAAAAAGTACAAATTAAGCAATAACATAGAATTTAAAAAACAGAATATATAATGGATCGCCAAAAATATCTACATCTCTAGGGAGTGCATTGACCAACCGCACAGCCCTCGCTATTGGTGCCTGGTGAGCCTGACATGAGGAAACAGCTTTCACCCAAAATAGGTCATGGCTGCGACCACGCATGTAATTGACGGGTGTGTAAAAATTTAAATTTTCTAGAATATCGGGATTGAAAATGATACCACGTGAGAGCAGGGAAAATGCTTTAAGAGCAGAAGTGACCTACGAGCTTCAAGAGAATGAAAGGCGAGCATGCCTTGAAGAAAGTTAGTCGGAAAATACTCGTTTGAGAAGGTGTCAAAAGGAAAATAATTATAAACTTTAAAATAGAGATGACGAAGAAATTTTTTCTGAACACATATAATTATACACAATCTAAAAAATCGTTAATGTTTCTAAAACTAATACCAGGTGTTCTTATCTCGCAATACGGCAATAAAAAATCGGTGTGTATACTTATGTACGAGCGTTAGAAGTTATACTTCTTTGGCGTAACAAAACAAAAACAAAACTTGTGATAACCTAGATTCTTCGAGTAGCTCTTAATTACCTTGTTAAATTACACACTCAAGAAAAAGGCTCACTTATTGGAACGCCGTTGGTTTATTTCTATACACTTTAACTTATATTACTATATTATATATTATAATGGTTTATCGTTGTTTTTATTTTTAAAGTACCAACTGTGTGACGTTTAATCGTTTGTTTATGTAAGGAATTGCAAATGGTCGATAATAATAAATTCGCTGCCTAGGCAACGGAACAATTCTAAACTATAATATCGTACTGTATAATCGTCACGATTGCAGAATCATTCTGTGGCGTAAAGGTAGTGCGTTCGGCTGATAACCGAACAATCGGCGGTTCGAATTTAATCGAGTGCGTTTTTTTTCGTGTGAAAAAATAAATTGTCTGTTATATGTCACACGCCAAAAATATACTCTGATCCGATTTTCCAATCACACCAAAAGAAGTATTACAGTAGAATATTACAGTACAATGTGATCATGGCTACAAATTAATCGGTAATGCGAAATCACTTGCAGTGTATGTTATCATTAGCCTTTGAAACCTTTTGCCACGAATTCACTCCGACTCCATCATAATTAAAGAAGATATCCTTCAGTGTGATGATAGCCTTAATTATTTATCTGACAGAATATGATCAAAATTCTAATTATAAATCTAAAACTAATCTTTTAAGTATGGTGGTTACTTCATTATCTTTAAACCTATATTTATTATACTCGTATTACATACATTATCAACATGACAATACAAATTTTAAAACCACTGATACATGACATTTTGCTCCATGCTATGCAACTTATTACATGATGACGATTCATGGAAGCTGAGTGAAGAATACGAAATTGCTATTTTTGGATCCCGTATAATTATAAATATAGAAATAATTTTAAAGCATCCTTATCAGTTCATAAAAAGACACTTCATAGATTATACCGCTAATCCACTAATCACATATACGAAATGACTTCCATTGTCGATTTAAACTTTTTAATTAAAAAAATAGTTTTTCTTTATATTAATAACATCTATTATTAAGTGATGAACGTGTATGTAGGACCCTCCTTAAGCATAAACAGTGCTATAATTGCCATACCAATGATCCCAGCATAGTTTCAGTATTTTTTCTCTGGGCAATTTAAACAGATGATGTTAAAAAAAAAACATTTCAGCTTGTTGGTGACATTTTTTTGTTAATAAACAAAAATTAATTGCAAATTTTATAACTTTTTCCATGACATCTTACCATTTTACCAAGTCTTAAGACGGTTTATCCTTTTAGAAGAAATGAAACTATTAATTTGACTGCACAATGTTGATTATTTTAATTGGCTTCAATTTTATTTCGAACTATTTAGTAGTATATCTATATAGAAACAATTTACCAGTTTAATTAATAAAATCATCTTTTTAAGGAATTCCACACTTACTTCCTATCAATGTTTTTTTCATTGACTCTACAATCCGATTTGGCCATTTTACGAAAAAGTTTCTTAACTTTTTTTAACGAGAAATGGATGTTAGCCACTACTCGACCTATCGAGTGATATTCACCAAATATACATTACGTATATTTTTATGACACGTATTTTGTTTACAGTAAACATTATTAAGTGATGAATATCAAGACAAGTGATACATTTACTTATAAAAAGTATAATATTGTTTTAACTAAAATTAATCAAAATTACAATCAGCGAACTTATTCCTGCTACGCTATCAACCCCTCAATCAATAGTACGCAATAACACACGTATGGCGTTAACTGGATACACATTTATGTGTATCAAATTTTAGATTTCCACTGCATTCTTTGCTTAATATAGCCGTGAAAACAATGTAGTATTTCCTAATATTTTTTTGTATTATTTAATACTAACATTATAATATTATGATGGAGACAACAATTGCAGTCTACATTGGGGAGGTATTTAGCCTAGGGACGTCACTGATACTATATTATGTAATATTATTAAAACCTTTCTAACAATATTAAACCTAAACATATTATCTGTTATACTAATAATCGAATATTTTTAACAGCGAGCTTACGTGATTTGTCTCTGCAAGTGATGCGATTTTTTGTTACGGGTCTGACCCCGACACATGTTTTCCTCGAACTTCCAACATGCCGGCTGAGCTTTTTGAAGCTTTCAGGCGGAACGTCTAACTCAACGAAATTATTATCTTCTACATTTTTTCATAATGCAAAAAAATATTATTTCAATAGGGTGTGCAAATTCGAGCAATAATAAACCCAAAGTAAACCATAAAATTCCTGCTAAATTTAAACATATAAAAATATTTAAGGACTAATTTACGCCCAAGCATACAAATATCAAAGAGTAATCATTACATTACTGAATCCCTCCCAAATATTATCGTCATAGATGTTCGTTTATTCGGCAATAATTATATTGTATCAATATTGACGTATTATAATATAAGATTGTGGCAATTTTATTCAATAATTCTGATTTTATCAAAATTATAGAAAATATACAAGGTGTATGTGTATTATATAGGTGTACCTTCCTAATTTAATTGAAGATTGTATGAGTAATTATAAAAGCTATTATATCATAATATGTCAAATAAAATAGCATCGTTAAATCCTTGTTAGACTTTTGTGCTGATCTGCCATAAAATGACCATGATTCCTGTACTCGAACTGCATCCTTTGTAGATATCTAGCGTATCGATATTCTAACATTGATACCTCGTAACTGACTTTTAATATTTTTGACAGGGGAGAGTTAAAATGTTGTAAAAACACAGAAAGTGAAGTTAAATTACATCAAAAATACGCCCAATGCAAAAATAGTTCTTTGTTTTTTAAGGTAAAGTGTGATTACCAGATTTTTATTGTGAATGTCCATGTGAATAAGTCCGAATTTACGCGGTGTCAATGTTACAATATTGATAATCTATTGATACATGGTGATTTTTATGGGTTATAGAACCCTGCTAGAACTGCTTACATGACTAGCTCAACAATTCGACGTAAATCTTGGCTGAATTCCCAAGAAGAAGTGTCTTAACAGATTTTTCAACCATAAATTGATGGTAACCGCTCGTTCAACCTATTAGATCCATAGAGTCCAACGCCAAACTCGCAATTAAAAAATAACATCTGAATTTTTCCAATATGTAATTTGAATACGAAGTGGACAGACAATCTACCACCTGTCAATTGCAGGCCGTTTATAATATTATTCTACTTATTTAACCCCAAAACTAAAATTATATATGCAGGCACACTTCTAATTGTTAGTTTTAAATTTAAAACCAATTTCTCTCAAGCATTATCTCTGTATAGCATTACTACTTTAAAATATGTAAAAATATTGGATATATAATAATATATGAGTAGATACATAATCTAGCAGGATGCACATATGGAAATTAACATCTATGAGGAGACTAGCAATGTATGTATTATTTTAACTACGATAACCATTTTATTATTATCTTAATCGGATAAATTCACAACACTTTACATATTATATTAGCTTACACATCTTTATAAAAAGCAGCAGATTAAAGAATTTTCAACCCTACCCATTTACTCTCCCAATAGTTTAAATTTAAAATTCGTATTGTAAAATTGGCAAAATGCAGCGCATTACCTGCATATGCCAATAACGCAATATAAATTTCTCTTTAATATGATAATGGATAATATTATAATATATTTAAAATATGGAGCTTGTAATGATTTTTTCTTTATATTTATAATTCACAACCGATAGGCGAGACCTACATGCATTTCCCAATAATAGTATGGGCGTCAGTTTTTTTAACATGCCGTCATTGCGCTCGTCTAAATTCAGCTGCATTTCACAGTAATTTAAATTAAACCTATCTTCCCTATTAAACGTGGTTGGCAGTAATGTCTGCTTATAGGAAAGCTTTTAAAGTTTTTTATGGATTATTTAGGTCAATTTAATTTACTATGATAACTACAATCTATTTAAAAACTTCTGAAAATAACATGAGTTACGTACTCACACGTATTTTAATTTTAATAATTTGTTTATTGTTTGCTGAAAATACATAACTTTTAAAGTACAAAGATTGTTGGTAGCCTTTATATTCGACAGCTTTTTTCCAGAGCTTTTTCGCAAATAAGGCCTGAGTGGCTCTGGATATATTTATTTTCAAACCACATCCTACAATACACGATAGTCTGAGAATCCATCATTATTTTATAGCTGCAAAGTGTTTTGTAATAATATGTAATTATTTCAAAGCATCTCGAAGTAATTCGGTATTATTGTAGCGTGTAATACTTTTGCTTTCATCTCTAAAATAACTGCGGAAGACGAAGTGTTTATGAATGAACGCTCGGTTGCTATTATTTTATATAACTAAGTATAATACTATTATATATAACTATTAAACACTGCTACGTCGCTATGTTGAAATATTGAAAACTAATTTTAATATATATTTTCTCAGTGTAAGTAGGTATATATTTAAACTAAATACTAAACTTTGTCAGTCATAATTTCTAACGGATTCAAGCTCTGTACTATTCCATTTAAGTCGTTTTTTGCGACCCGGGTTTTGCCTTTCGGCATCTTCAGGCGTTGTGTACACTCACCAAAGGCAAACACACAAGGACAAAAAAAGTTTGTCTTTGGTGAGTGTACACGACGCCTGAAGATGCCGAATGGCGAAATCCGGGTCGCAAAAACGAATTAAATGGAATAGTACAGAGCTTGAATCCATTAGAATTTAAATTCAAATTCCATCAAGTACCTTCGGTCGATAGTATTAATATCAGTCATAATTATTTGTTTTCATTGAAATAAGACTACAATTTGTAGATGATGTTGGTAAGTTTTTAAAATTCAATTAAACTTTGCGAGTACCAAGCCATACTTTATAGAACATAGTCAAATAAAACTATATTGGTTTCGGCAGGGCTTAATGAATTAAAAAAATTAACCAAAAATATATGTGTTCTTAATCCAACGAAAACAAATACGTATGAATGAAAAGGTGTGCACAATTTTGTCGTAAAGCCCAAAACATACCAAAACGATTATGGTTTGGTTTAGGCAGGGTTTAATTGATTTTTAAATACTGACCAATACCATCTGTAAATTGTTGTCTTGGTTCAATAAAAACAAATACCTACGTATGACTGACAAAGTTTAATGTGCACTATTTATGGCGGATCTTAAAAGCCTACTGCTATACTAGCTATACTAGCGATGACCCGCGACTTCGTCTACATAAAATGTAGATACGTATAAAAATTAAACATAATATATGGAAAATGATTTTTTTTTATTAAATCAATTTGATATAGGTACAATCCCAGAACAGATAAATAGAATTCAGACAGTCTATACCCCAATAGACTACATTTTGAAACAGGCTTTTGAATGTGTGTGTCCTACTAAAAAGATGTTCCGACCATGTCCGATCCTGATAGGATCATATGGGCCTCCACAGAGAGAGCAGTTGTCAGTATGAAGGAATGACGTAATCTTGACACGTGTTTAAGTTTATCCCACATCCTTCCACACTCGAGATCGGTGACATGTTACTCCTCAATCGTTAGGTATTTTAGTTTCCATTAATTATCTGTTCCCTGATCTCAACTCATCTGCTATCTGGGTACAGAAACTCAATTATCAGGATATCTTTTTGATCACCGTTTCGTAATCGACTATAGAAAGGAAAAAGAATTAACTCTCAGTATTTTCAAAATAGCTAAAATTATTGGACGGCTGTATCCAAAGGATGTAAGCTCAAATGTCGAATTGTTATCTAAATTTGACTTATAATTAAAAAAAAAAAGAAGGATGTGAAGTGGGAAAAAAGACTTAACCATCATTTTTAACGGTTTTTCTTCAACTACCTCAATAATTAATATCTAATTGGGGAATCAAAATTATTATTATCATGCACATAAGATTTATGTATATTGTATCATAACAAAACCGTTTTTCTCCCTCATCTGATTTGTGTTGGTTAAGTCCCTTTTCCTTTAAACAGTCGGTTTGATTATAAGAAAAAGGTACAATTTTAAATATATATTTACTAATTATAATATTATAGTACTTTTGTAAATTGTGGAATATACTAATGCAATATTTTATAAACAACAATTAAACTAACCGAAATATAACGCATATATAATTCTAATTATATTTTTAGTTTGAACAAACTTTAAGGTGACATACCTAATATTATAAAGTTTGTCGCAATATGGCGTCTGAACTTGCAATCATTTAGATAACCGATTTATAATATAGATACCTAATTGGCGCGAGAGATCTCTATGTTATTTTGGATTAAGAACATCGTGTTAACTAGTTGGAATAGCCCTGCTGTTATAGCAATGCTATCGATTCATTGACACTTTCGAATTCAGGTGCTTGCGACAAAATGCCCCTTTTGTGAAATCGAAAGCAATCTTGGCATTCGGCCAAATGATATCCGTAAGGTGATTCACTCTCGGATGTTTATTGTGCACAATACGCTGTTCCCGATAATAATTTTATGTTAGTATGGGATATTATGGATGCATTAACCTCAATATCGCCCGCAAGAATATTCGAATTTCCTCACTGGATTGTAAATCAATTTGTCCTGCTGTGTTTTCACGTGTCCGGTAATTTGTGTGAAACCATTTATACGAAAGAAATTTGGGCTTAACCAATAGGTTGAATCAAAAATAGCAGCAAAGTATTCCAGCAAAATATAATAACAATAACATTACTAATATAATTTTAGTATTTAATGATGTATCTTTCACAATATACATATTATCAGATATGTTACTATATAATCTGATATATGTACCAAAAAATATTACAATTATTTACAAATGAGTTTAAAATAACAGCCATACACATTCACATATTTATTGTCTGGTTTTTATAAGATTGTTTCTACATTTATTTATTAAAAAAATATAAATACAGATGGCAGTGCGACCTCTCAATATTCCTGGATGCGCTCTATAATACTATTTAGCTAACAATAAAATCGTAAGTAAAACAAAATAGGCTAACAATATTGAAAGCTAAATAACGCGTCGATTTGAATACAAATGTAGATTGATATCTATTTCGATAAAATCGGTGTATTTCACGTGAGTTTCAGGATTATGAAGCGTATAAGCGAAATGCATGTACGTGATCGAGCGATAAAGTGCAGAGCACAAATAAAAGAAGGATGCAATGTGGATGTATGCGATCGCGCAACAATCTCCTTCGAATGTTAATATATGTACGTCAGAGAGAGACAGCTTATGCATTACAGACAGATAGATAAATCAAGATAATGCAATGATGGACAATTTATTATAATTATATACAATTTCATTTCATACGCATATTCAAGTTTATAAAAAAATTAAATATGTAGTTAATTTAACGCCATAATATTATGTTTATTTAACGTTATAATAATATTAAATTGATGATTTCGTGGTTTCTACTTAAACTTAAAGCAATTATTATTACTCATGTCTATATAAAATTTTGCAACCTTTTAGTTTTAATCGGGTATTTCCCCGAAGTTATAGATAACATCACTATCTATGTGCAATTTATTTGGATACGGTAGTAAAATTATAATGATAATATTTATTTATCACAAGCTAATCCATAATAGCAATTTATTAATCATTTATCAGATGTCGATATATAAGATGTTTTACTAATATACGATTTTATTTCCGGTACGTTTTTGTCGATTTTGAATAACATGCATTTATTATCAGTATTATCACAATGGCAAGCGATACAGCCCCAACATGACGTATAAGTACTAGAGGTAGTCAACTTATTTGTTGCGATCAAATTTCTATATAGATTGTTAGTTGCTATCTATCTACCGACTAAAACAATATTAATTACTTCAAATTTAATATCAATTATGTAAGCGTATTAAAAAACATAAACATAATAATTTCATTATTTCCAAAATCAAACTCTTCAAAATCTCTGTCTTTTAATTGTATAAGAAAGTTTTTTTCCTTCTATACCATTTTTCTGTGTGTGCTCCTCTGTACTTACAAGCATCTGTATAGCCATATCACTAATTCTCTCATTTCTCCCATGCAGACTTTATAAGTGCATAAGCACAATGTTAACAGCTGATGTTGAATATAACCAAGATCGACCTAATATTTCATCTCGATCGATTTGTTGTGCTCTTAGATATATATAAGTTATACGATAAAAATAAACAATGTTACACACGGGCCTTATTCGCATCGGAAACATTATAGTAATTTAAGTTAAGTGCATTAACACTGCGCTTTTATAGCAACAGTTTACATGACGTAAACTTGATAGATTACATAAATTAAACACCTGCATGATGTTTCATTCTCATTCATGTTCGTGCAGATTGAAAACTAGGAAAAGACTAGAATATAATAATATTAAATTATAAATACTGAAACTAAAGACACTTCAATATAATATATTAGTTAGGTATAAGTTATACCGTATAACACACCTAATCAGTAGCGGGTTTAAGGACTGTGATTCTGATTTTAAGGATCCCAACGATACACAATAAAATAAATAACAATAAATTCCAACTACCAATGTACCTAGTAAAATGACAATATATCTCTTCTCTATGCAATTATTACTGAAGATGATACCTATCTAATAATTAGTAGTGGTTATTTTTTTGTGTAGACACTAACACGTATTTAAATTCTAATGGATTCAAGCTCTGTAAGTACTATTCCATTTAAGTCGTTTTTTGCGACCCGGGTTTCGCCTTTCGGCATCTTCAGGCGTCGTGACACTCACCAAAGGTAAACCCGGGTCGCAAAAAACGACTTAAATGGAATAGTACAGAGAAGGTACAGAGCTTGAATCCATTAGAATTTAAATTCAAGTTCCATCAAGTACCTTCGGTCGATAGTATTAATATAACACGTATTTGTTTGGGTAGCTATGTTATAATTTAATATGATGATGACCTTTTGATGTTGGTTGAAGGGAGTTTGTTATACTTTGGCTCATCCAAGGGCTTCGGGTTCGATTCTCAGTGAGGTCCCAATATATTAATGTATTTGTCTCAAAATAAGGGTGTATGTGTAATGGATAACGAGATATAGAGATAATGGAACATAAACATTGCATTAATGTGTTAGCCCCACTAGTACTAGGTATATAAAATATTATAAATTTGAAGATATATATAACGACTAAAACCCCTTCACCCTCCCTTATAAATACAATCACGAGGTGAACTATATTTTGTTCCAGTGGCGTCCACATGCATGTCTCATCCGGAATTCTACAAATAATAATATCGATGTAGTGTTTACGTGTATTTTTTACGACTTGCCGCCAGTTCCTGTGCACTCATCGACAGAAATAGAAACGGGAAAGAATGAATGCAGTTAGTAACTGCAGTTGATAAAGCAAGCTTTATAAAATCTTAGGAGCTTTAAGTCTAACAAAATCCGCAGAATACGGGCTTTGAACCCGCTAAATTTTGTGCCTCTCACTATAATGGATACTATCGGGGATCAGAACGAACCACATGCATCTGTAATGTCCAGAATAATACTATGAAAATGCACCATCCGTTTATAGAACGAATAATAAAAGGTATGCGATGACCTATTATAATCAAGTACTTATTTTAACGATTAAGAATTGTATTAGGTTTGTCCTTAATTCAACTGCCATTGAATGAGACCTAAACACAATGTTTTCATAGTGGTACCTCACTCTCTCGGGTACTCCTCGAAGACAGACACGTGAGAGACAGGACGAGTAAATATATTACTGTTTAATTGAAAACACAGATGGATAATATAAAATGACTGTGCGGTACACGTTTATTGAGAAATTAATTATTATACAATAACCAAGACAGCGACAAATTTTTATATTTAATTTATTTAAAAAAATATATATTAAAAAAAAATAAAAAAGCGTCATTTATACAGCGGCAAATAAAATATTTTTTTATGATTGTCAGATAACCTAATTATATTTGGACCGAGATAAAAATTACGTCCAAGTGACTCTTGGACAACAAAAAACCATGTAAGTGCAAGCACTATAAACTGAAAATTACACAAAATACCTCGACTGACGAGGACAGACTATGTTGGCAAAAGTGATAGCTTGACCAGGTTTCGTGGTTTCAGGTTCCACCCACTAAAATCTGTTGACAGATTAATCTATTTTTAGATAACTCGAATACAATTCAAAATATTCAGTGGTGATAAATTTTATTGTTATATTAATCTGGTGAAAATAGATAATAATTTATTATAGTTTTGTTTATAAATATTATTTTATTCAACATGAACAGATACCTATATTCGATATAAAAAAAACCATTAATAAACACTTTATTGTTGACGTGTTACATCTTAAGTTCATTCTTAATCTCCCTCAGTAACGTCCTACAGCCAGTCTTCTGCGTTGCTTCTCCAGCATTATCTGATAAAATTAATAAACACGGTGATTTAAATTCCACATAACAAACATCAAAATAAATTATTTACATGATTTAATTTATTATGTACATAGAAAAGTATCGTAATACATATAAACAAACAATCCTCAACCAATTCTGACTGCGACGTACGTACTTTATCCTAATCTGAAACTGGGACATTACAACATATCTGTATTTACTGACCTCCTTGTCAACGTGATAACTTTATTATTATAATTAAAAATAACTATTATTCTTATGTAATTCAAAGTATTTTTTTCATAATGAACAGGTATTTTTTCTTCATAATACGTAACTTTGATTTAGTTATATTCATAATATAATATTAATCGTACTTTAGAAAGTATAAGTAGCTGCATTAATATTTTATATTAATGTGATGCCTTCACTAAGCCTTTTTGGAAGAAGCACCTAGCGGAAAAATACGAAGATTGCAATTTGAGACATTTTTTTGATAATTTACAATTTCAACTGTAATAATTATTAAATATGTAACTGAAAACATTAAACCCTGCACCAAATTCACATTTTATAACATTGTACTTAAATTGTAGGTTTATCTTTGACTTAAAATAAAAAATATTTTTCTTTTTAATGTTTTCAGTTACATATTTATTAATTAATACAGTTGAAATTGCAAATTATCAAAAAAATGTCTCAAATTGCAAGCTTCTTATTTTTCCGCTAGGTGCCTCTTTAAAAAGGCTCAGTAAAGGCTTCACCTTAAAAAGGCTTACATTTCAACCATAATAATTTATAGGTATTCCGGGTGCATAATAGTGTTTTTAGCCATGCTTTTCATAATATTATTATTGTTATATATATCATTTTATCGATAGGTCATGTTTTATGAGTTTTACTACACGCATGTTACAATGCTATAACGATTCGATGCAATGCTAAAATTATGCGTTTTCCAGGAAATTCTCTCAATTTAGTTTGTTCCACATAATTTGTTGGTAGATATTTGAGGGGAATAAAATATTTTATTATCTTATCCTTGCACTTCCGTCATTGTGTGGGTACTATTGCGATTTCAGTTGGCAGAAATATGTTATATAAAAGGACAGGGACCGATTTTTTATATTTTAAATATCAATCAATCAAATATCAACAAAGTGGAGCTTTGACTAAAAATAAGAAATCTGATACCTATACAAGACCCGTTTATAGTATGGTTACTTCTGTATCTGTAATTCTGTATACCAGAGGTAAACTATTGTAACTCCAAAAATCGTGAAATGGAGATATTGTTATATTGTTACTTCATTACTTATCCTGCATACGTGGTAAACAGTTGTAACTCATATTACTCTTATTATAAAAGTTAAAAATTAAAAATGTCATTGTAACTCCATAACTATTAGAGGTAAACAACAGTAAGAAAACATACAATTCTTTTGATGAAGCTTATAATCGAACTATAGCGGTAAACAAACAAAAAGGTTTTGATAAATAGATACATTTTATATTTTTCCATTCACGAATGCCACCAGTTGAAATTTCCAAAAATCACAAATTCGTCTCTCCTGTGAAGTTGCCATTTTGGATTTACAATAGTTTACCTCTGGTATACAGAATTATTGACAGGGAACTCAGAAATAATGGGAACTGAAATATCTAACGGGTGTGAAGTAACAGGCAACCTCCTTCGTTCTGACAACTGCTCTCGGTTTATGCACTGATGCTCATTCGATGTTGGTGTATTTGATGGTTGCAACACACACTATTGCACGTCTATAACGTGTGGTTCATTTTCGTAGGACACTCACACATTCAAAACCCTGCGTTGAAATGTAGTGTATTGTGGTAGGTATAGCTTATCGGAATTCTATTTATTAATTTGTTCTGTGGTAATTGACGATTTCTTACGACTTCATAATTCAAAAGCATTTTTTTTATCTCGGTGTCCTTGCAAATGAATTTCCAAAGGACATTCTACAAAGCGTTCTATAAATAAACCTAGGATTCGGTATGACTTGCAAGTCATTTAATCATTTATTTAGTGATTTAAATCAGCTAACTGCTCATAATATAAAGGATTCATAGCTAATAGAAGAATGTGTTTTCTTCAATATTTTTAGTACAATCCCTACGTTCGACTATTACTTACTACTTGTTTTTATCAAATTACAATCATTTTGCTTTTTTAGTTTTTATGTTCAATTTTTCAGTTTTTCGGTGGTTTTTTCATATACTTACCTTTAATGTTAACGTGTTATTCAAAAATTACCTTCTGTAGTAGGTAATATTGTATTACCTACAACAGAAGTCTATAAATACATTAAGTACTTTGACTATTAAATTTAAAAAAAATCTTTGGTTTGGTGTCCGTTGACAATCGTGACTCCTTTTAATTTTCCTAGCAATGGCAATATTTTATTATAATTCGTTTATCTCCAGAGCAAGGATTCTCCTTTCAACCTTTACGCATTTAAGTTCGGTCTTTCAATGTTCAGATTTTGCAATGAGTAATAATTGAGTTGCAATTAGAGTTGCAATTAGTTGCAAATTAGAGTTGCAATTTATACTTATGAGTGTATTATAATAGTACCTGTTAGCACTTCGATCTTTCGTTTAATATTTTTTCATATCGTGTTCAATTTATGGTTGTTTTATGGTTTATATTATTAGAAACTGTTTAATTAGTAAATAATATTAAATTTCTTATTTATATTATACACCTGTCTTACTGTGATACAAAGAAACCTAGCTCTAATTATTATTATACAATGGTGTGAACCACTAGTAGTGTAGTGATGTGGCAGTGTACCACGACTACCAGGGTGGCTGGCACTCCAGCATTTCTCTTGAAAGATTTCATCAATATTATGTTACACTTAATAGTTTTGAGTGACGTGAATAAGGAAAATTATAGCACTGTTAATTTTAACTTTAAAATAATCGACAACTAGAAGTGAGGGAAGCGATTGCCATGGCCCCCACATCCTGAAGCGGGCCCCCCTACCTATCGCTAAGGGTAAAGGCAGTGTGACGCGCTACAGTAGCGTTTTCCATGGTATATGCGGTAAAATTAAGGTGTATTTTTAGAGATTTTTTGTATTTTTAATATGTGCATCCATTTGAATTATGGATTTGTCGAGTATCGGCACACAGTTAAAAATTACATCGTACAATCAAATATTTTAATTATTAATAATTATTAAAATAAAATAGCGTCGCAGGCGACTTGTTTTTACTATTAGAGCAAATTTGTGGTCTGTGTTTATCTCACTTATCGGTCGACTCGTCACTCCGGGCCCCTAGGCTAAAGCACTGTCAGCCCCCTCCTTGTGGGGACTATAGCGATTGGTCAGTTTGATTCCCAGGTGAGTATGAGAAAATATACCTATTGTTATTCAGTATTCTATAGCTTATTTTTTTTGTCTACCGATAAAGTTGGCATTGCTATTACAAAATTTTCGGTCCGTATCCAACGAAATATAAAAAGTATATAGAAAAGTGTAGGATGGGAGGGGGGAGGCTATTAAGATGTTTAAAAACTTTGACCTGGCACTACAAAAAAATTACAGTTCCTACATAGTAAACGTGGTTAAACAGAAATAGCAATGCCGTTCGTATTCAAGTCGAATTAGATTATTATTAGTATAAATGCATTGTATCTATCTAGAATGTGTGCGTGATGTCTTTTATTATTACCTTTAGCCTTGTCAATTTATTGTCAACAGAGTACAAAGCGAAATAATTTAGCCAGACATTGAAATTGGTGAGTGACCTTGACGCCTGTTGCGTTTGATCCAATTTAGTTACCTAATAGTTAAATTAAAACGTGTTAATTCAGAATTACTGCACACATTTCGTGACAGGATAACACGAATATCACATAATCCAATTGGTAATATTACATCTAAAGACCCGACTCGATTATTCCCGACCCAAAGACGATAGACCTCATAAAAATTATCCCGCTTACGCATTCGTTAATACAAATATAATATATTATAATACATACAAAATTATATAAGGAAAGTTGTAAAAAATGTGACTACATAAAATCAACAAAATATAAACTCCCTATTTTCTTGTTATAAAATAATCCGTGGAAACATTGTACATACATCAATCATTTTTGACTTAATTTAGATAATATGACGTTAAATGATTTTATTACGAAATGAGACTAAGGTTTCAAAACTATCCAAATTCGTTTGACGTCATTTAAGGCTGTTAGTTTCAAAGTATCCAAACCTCTATATTCTGCCATTTTGATATAATCGCAATAAATCGTCAACCACATTCATGGCTGCAAATAAGCGAATTATTGAATAGCGAAATAAATGTCCTTAACGCCATTAAAATTAATATAATAATCATGTTTTAATTTAGTTGAAAAATATACACATTCATATTTTTATAAAAATCTATGTTATTTGAAATAAATATAAAAAATATTGAAACTATGAATTAGTGAAAAACATTATAGAAAACTTAATAAAATAAATTTAAATAATAAGTAAATTATCAAAAAAAAATGTCTCAAATTGCAAGCTTCGTAATTTTCCGCTGGGTGCATATGGTAGGTAGAGGATTCGCCTTAAAGTATTTGTGATCGTTTGAATAAGATAAAATAGATATACCGTAACTCTTCTATGTAATGAATTCTAAGCAATCATTCTAACTTACTTTGCTTACATGCTTGCTTTTCACTCTCTTGAATCTCGTCGGTCTCTTCTTCTCTTGTAAAACTTTTGCTTGTTAGCGCGAGGGATGGTTTCCAATCATGGTGTCCTAATAAATTTGAATTTACATGCGCCTGCCAATTACCTACGTGGTCGCAGCCATGATTTATTCTGAATTGGAACCGTTTCCTCGTGTCAAGCGTATCAGGCACCATTAGCGAACGGTGCAAGATTAGTGAATGCGCTCCCTAAAGATATAGACATTTTCAGTGGTGTACTTTGCATTTTGTTTTTGAAACTTTATTTTTCTGTGTAAAATTTACTTAAGTATGTTTTGATTTAATTTGTTTTTCTGTTATTATGATTATTATATTCTATATTGTAATATGTGTTATAATGTCAATCTCATGTTGTGTACGTCTTGAATTTAGATTTGTTATGTCCACATTTTTTTGTATTCTTAAATAAATAAATAAACTATGCTTCTTTATAATCGTCCAGAAACAGGTCTTAGGGTGCACGGTGTAATATGGTCACAGTGAACTAACTCTTCAAAAGCGTGTATCATTTTGTAGGCGTCTCAAACTTGTCTACGACCACGCTGTTATCCTAGTGAACGTGTCTTATTTTAGATTATTTCTGTACTTATAAGCGTAACAAACTCACAAAATAGCGCCGTATTAACACTTCTACAAAATACTTCTTTTAATAGATTTTAACTGTCTGATTACAGACAGCTTTATACCTACAGATATTTTACCTAGTACGTTTTTTTCATCTTCAACTTTACTATACACGATGTAGATACAGTTAGAGCTTGTGATTTCTCGAGTTGATTCATTTCTCGAGATTCGAGAATTCCCGAAATCATTAATAATTGTTTTCTCAAGAATAGTTTTTCATTTCTCGAGATTCTCGAGAAATCGTATTTTTTTTTTAACTTTTTTAAATCTTCTATTGTGCCAACAATTTTTTTATGAAATTCCATCCAGACAGAAAGTCCTGATTTTTTATAGCTATTCCGTTCAGAACGAACTCGGTAGTTTTTTTTTTTACTGAGAAATTTTATTCAGTTTCTTTTAAATTCAGGTTGCGGTCGGCAGCTTAGTTAGCCTAGTGACAATTTATCGATTTCTCGTGAATCTCATATCATATTTCTCGAAAAAAGAATATTCCTAAAATTTCAAAAAAATATATTTATCGAGATTGGACTTTTCTGATTATTTGTCGAGAATTTTCGAGGCAAGGTTTGTTGATCACTGCCTCGTGGTACAATATTCTCGTGAATACGTTCATGAGAATTCATAATAGAATTATTGAGGATTAGCAATAATTTATAATTAATAATATTAAGTATGTAGGTAATAAAAATAATTTACATAATAACTTAGTATGTATGTAACAATACACAATATATAATAAATAACTTTATTCCTGACGTGCCTCTCGAGTGACTATTACCAGTGTCCATTTTTGGCACCCTTGTCGTAGGCTCGAATCACAAGCCAAACAAAAATCATAATATGCTATATTTGTATACTTATGTATTTAATCAAGAGCAAGACCCAATGGGTTGGACGAATGGTAGATTACACAGTCGGCTACTACTCCATCGTGGGTGTCATATACAACTGAACGCGTGCTTTATTTATGAAATTAATAACATGATTATATAAAACTAATGTGTGTCTTTCTTCTTATTTTTCAGGTAAGTCACACCTTGATTAATCTTCATTTATACGATTAATGGTATCTACTAAAGCAATTTCCAAAGAGAAAATTCGGTAAGCAAGTTTTTTTTTTCATTCTGTAGGTTAAATAAAAGTAGGTACTATAGCGGCGTGACTTCGAAAAGAGACACATAGATGATGCCGCCCATTGACTAGACGCCGCAAGCGCTATGTATACAGATTAGGACTTAACTCTACTTTTAACGGCGTGACTTCTAAAAAAGACCCATATATGGCTCTGTCCATTGACTGGATGCCGCAAGCACTATGTAGACGGATGAGGATTTAACTCTATGTTGACTCAGTAATAAAATTAATATCTCCCACAGATCTCTCATGGTTTTACAGAGAGTCAGTTTAGTCTGATTAGCTCTGACCCTTTTGATCATACAGATCCTCTTTTTTGAGACTTATCACCTTACACTATCGAGATTCGTTTCTTGTGTTATCTAATTTTCAAATGCGATACCTACCTGAACTGAACTAATCCTTTGGCAAGTTCATCTGGTTATTTGGTCGAGCGAGTCATCTTGTCATGTTAATCTGTTTTCGTGTACCATTTTTTGAAGTATTCTTTGTTATTGTTAATAAATCTCTGTGAACTCGGAATAAATATTACAACCGGAAGTGTTTCTATTTTATAACTAAAACATACTATAACTAGCGATCAACGTGTGCCAAAAGTGTTATAAATAAATAAAAACCATCCTATAGAACAAAATTAATAATCATAATAAAAACAATAGAAAGGGATTTAACTTTGCAGTAGGCTACAAGTTAAAATACTTGATTATGTTACTGAGAAAATAAATAAGAGTGATAGAAAGTAAAATGGGAATAATTTATCTGAAACGAAAGCAGACACATGAAATTAAAAACAAATGTCCAAAATGAAAGAACGAATTAATAAACATTGGACGCTGAGTTGTAAGCTATCAGACCAATGCACTTTGATTTCAATCACTCAGCTGAGCGAGGGATAAAATTCCGTTAAATGGTCGTTAGTGTCAAATTAGTTGCTTCCACTTTCTTCGCGTATTAAATAAAGCACGTGTTTTATATTTAGTGGTCAATAAAACGATATATTTTACGCCCTTAGAGGCAGTATATTTGATTTTATAAACTTCTCACCCTAAAACCAAAATAAAACATAAAATACCTACATAGGTACTATTAGAATTGGAGATTACTTATTTTTTACACCAGCATACTTCATAACGGCTGTTACACAAAACTTAAGGGAAAGTATTGGTGTATCATTTTTACTCATGTACTTGGTTTATATTAATTTAATTTGATCTTTAGATAACGCGGTATTTTTTTATAAAAAATATAGGTTATATAATATAATAAGTATATAATTAAATTTAACTTATGTTTTACGAAAAGGATTTCATTATAAAAAAATCACTTCGTAAAAGTTTTAAATTAAAACCAAAATAATAATTGCGGCGAACTACTGTATACCGGGTTGCATTCGAAGTTGGCAACAAAAATTTCCGCGAATTGGACGGCACTACTATCGGAATGCGTTATTCGGTACCCCGACCTGTAAATAGTATAACTGTGTATATAACCAAGTGACTCGAAATTCGGTACAAAAGTGCTAAAAAGTAGTGACAGTGCTTTCTAGTGATAATTTGAAGCAACCCTCATACAAAGTTCTTTGCCAAAAACAAACTATTTCGTTATTGATTAGAAATCTTTTTAGAATTTGATAAACTCAGAATCGTATATCATGCATACATACCTTAAGTTCATATCATATTAGCTAATCAAGTGATGTAATGATCATCTACAACGATGTCGTATTTCATATTATCAAATTCACAAACGTATGTGACAAAATGAACTTTCCTTAAAATCTCAATATTAATACTGCGATTCAAAAATACGTAGTTCCTACATAAATAAATATGATCTACCCATGTATTATTATTGATTTTCTCATAATAGGCTAAGTAAACAATAACATCGATATGCATGTAAAATATTATAATATGCATCTTTCGATCAATTCATAATATGAATACGTGTATTAAATAAGGCTCTAAGTACCAAAAAGTAGTATTGCCTGTAGTTACAAAATACCGAGGCATTGCAGTAAAATTTCATGAAGCAGACCTTTTGAAAAATGTAGTTTTACAGTGTGAAGCAATCAAGGCAGCTTCTATAATTTTAGGTATTAAGAACTCGCAAGTGTCAACACACCATCGTCAGCTATTTTATATTGAATGCCGTTGACCACTGCAGTGCTACTTACACCATTATAAATAAAACACGCCAACGGACTTACAACGTCGACAGGTTTAATTATTTTGCTGTATTTTTTTGACTAGCTTGAGGCTCTTAGGCTATATTTGAAGTTATTGGCGTTGGTATGTAGAACATTTTTCTATAAAAATGTCAGTTTTTATTTTTTTGGTACTTAGCGCCTTAATTAATACACGTATACATTATGTGTAAACATTATTGTTAAAACTACCAATAGTAAGTTTTTAATATAAATATGTAGTCACCAGATAATAATACTTATAAAAATTGTAAATCGTAAATGAAAATTTAAGCCCCCCTCTGCTACCCACGCTGCTGATATTATAGTGAGTAGAGCAGCCGTATTTGTACGAAGTACGAAGCCAGAAGTCGTAAGTTCAAACCTGTGAATAGATAGTCAAAAAATGCATGTTGTTTTTTAAATGTATATTCGATCCAGTGTAAGGACACAATGAGTTGTGTGAATGGCTAACAACAATTCCTCATACAAACTGTTAATACAAACTCCATTTTATAGAAACCCATATAGTCTGATAAGGATCTACCGAGTAATTTATTTAACTATTATTTAATTTACACATTATTAATTATTATAAATAAGATTATAATATTTAAAACAAACTTACCTATATTACATCATGAAGTTCGGCTAGCAAAAATTGTTGTTAAATTTCCATAAAACTACCACCTCTAGACCTTCCTGGAATTTGGCAGCTTTCGATTGATCCCTTCATCTTATAATTCCACCTAGTTATAGTCATCGACGATTTGTCAATACAAGTACAACTCATTGATGGGTTCACTCTGAATTTCTCAATCTCAATATAACCACACCTTTTCTTCTTCATGGCATCTATGACGGGTCTAGGACGATTTGGCACCGGACAACTGGATGCCACGGAATTCGAAAATAAATAGACGTTAGGTACTTATAGGTACTTTAAAAAAAATATTCAATATTATTATTTATATTTAAATGATTATATTATGATTTAATGGAGTTGTTGAGAATGTAAATATGCAGACGTAAACAATGATTTAATCGTGCATATGTTTTAGTTCTAACGAAGAAAGAGTTTTTTATTATATATAGAGCCTTAGACATGGTAATTCTCAATCCGTAATAAAGAATACATTGTGTTAAGAGTAAAATGAATTCAAACTACTAAGAAGTAGATAGAAACTGATTAAAATACCTCGTCTACGTTCTGTATACGTGTCTACATCAGTGCGGCGTCCAATTGTCCGGAGGCCAGTCGTCCCATTCCCTCTGTGACTAGGTGTTGGTGTGTCTTCATTATTACATAATTCTTGTACTTAAATATTATTGGTAATTTTTTTATACTTTCTCCCTTTGAGAAGGAATAAAAATATATGTCTGTCATATTAGTTAAGGACCATATTGTACTAAATGTGTTGATGCTGTAAATCGCATTGGTGCTAAAGTCGGCAGATAACTTTGTGTGAAAACTAGTCCAAGTATTTGTAAATGTTGTAATTATGTCAACTATGATAATGATATGACATTTCAACACAGCTTAGTTATGATATATTTATATATATAAAATCTGCCACAGAATGTTCGTTTTTTTGATAACCCAATACTCAGATCTGGAGCATGGAGATATATTAATTAATAAATTAACAGATTTACAGCAATGATGGAAAACAGGCAATACTTAATTTTATTTCGTATTTGTGTTGTGACTTTAATGTGAAAAATTACTGATTGCTTTAACAAAGTAATCAATATTTGGTTAAATTTATTTTAGGTAATTTTTGGAACTTTGAAAAGCTTACTAGAGAAGATTTATAAATAAGGTAAATGGAAAAAATACCATGTTCTTCAATTCTTCAAACGAGAAATCGACTGAAGGTACCTACTTGATGGAATTTGAATTTAAATTATAATGGATTTAAGTTTTGTACTATTCCATTTGAGTCGTTTTTGCGACTCGGGTTATTGATTATAGTTACTAATGATCTATTATTAGTATTTTGACGATTTATACGCTTATCGAGTTTATTATATTAGTGATAAGGTTTTATAAACACTTCAACTATTCATAATTTGTTATGTTTTATATTTTTATTGTGATCCTTGATTTAATAGGTAGGTGATAAAGTTTTTACCTACTTTATTGTATTAATTTATTATATAAGTTAGAATTAACAGTATTCGTTGTCAGTGTATATTTACCTTTTGGTGAGTGCACGTAGTGCCAGAAGATACCGAAAAGCGAAACCCGGGTCGCAAAAACGACTCAAATAGAATAGTGCAAAACTTAAATCCATTAGATAAAATATTAAGTTATAGTCCGGTATGCTATTTAATTTAAAATATGATAAGAAAACTTATATCTAGTATCAAATGGAAAAAAGCTTCATTATTCAACCACATTTTTCGCACCAAGGTGTGGGATTTATTCTAGTACAAAATAAAGAAAAATGTAGAGAGCAGCAGTTGTACATATATATTATTATATATTATTTGGCAGCACGTTAGATAAAGTGATCATAGATTTTTTTTATAAATATAGTAAAAAGCTCTGATCAAAGTTAAGTTAGATATAGTTTTATGTTATTTACTATTATTTAAACCCATGAATACATTTCTGAATTTAAATATTGTTGGACGAGCTGTAAATGTGAACAATGCAGTGGATGCCCAAAAAAAAAATCATTGAAAAAATTACAAATTATTTTGAACGACCTCAGATTGAAAACTAGGTTGTATAGCAAAGATAGTAAGCATATCAATAAAACCTGTGTACAACATTTAACACGAAATATCAGGTGTAAAGTAGCTTTGCACTAAATGGGTGCCTCATTTGCTCACTTTGGACCATAGACCTGTTCAAATTGATGTTTCAACGGAGAATTTGAATCGTTTAATGCAGTTTGGTGATAAAGTTTCCCGCTAATTTATAATTGCATTACTTCATACTATTTGCTTTTTAAAAAAATGTATAATTGTTCAGTCATTCGCTTTTCACGTGATTGATAAAATCTCTCACCATTTAGGTAAATACTTATTAAGATAATTAGCAAAGGGATGTGTCCTTTAAATAGCCAAATATCTGAAGAAAAATAAAATATACCCGCTCTTTCTCTTTACAATTGTTATTGTTGTGACATGTCAACCGAAATATAAAAATACACTTAGTTAACATTTGTACAGCTACATTAACCTTAATAATTATTATATTTCACTTTTGTCTGTCAGAGTGTGTGAACTCTGACACTTTTACAAAAAAAATAATGACTTTCTTACACCCTTCGATGACAACCACAAATCCATACCACAATTCCAGATAATTAAAATTAGATTAATTGTTTGGCTTATGCATTTATAATCACTTCTAATTCATTTAGACAACTATAAGGATAACTCCTTCAAAAATATGGAACAGGATTTATAATATTGTGTTATTTAGATTGGATCATTTCCAGAACGCCATCCTGTCTCGAACACTAATATTATCTCTATTCAAATCAGATTAGAATTGGATATCTACATATCTACTTTTGCAAATTTTATTGTTTATGTATTTTCCAATGATATCATAGTTACTTTTAGATTATTAATATCACAATAATACTGGCAACACAGATGTATTATAATCAAATAATTAATATTTTCTGAGATATTATTTTAATAATTATTAACCATCATTGAAATGGTATTATTAATTCTATTTCATGTTATTTCTTAATGGAATAACAACATAGTTAAAAAACAACAATTATAATAATTACAATTCCTATATTTTTTAATACTTTTTAACATGTTTTTACAATAAACACATGCTTACTGGTTTCATCGTATAAAAAAGTTCTGAAGGTCTCAAAATTTAATTTCCGGTTAGGACATCATCGGTTAATATATGCCTTATTGTCAAATTAGACAGATATTAGACATATAATTCACCTCACCTTAGAAAAATACCTAGGTATTTATTACAGAAAAATGCCATTTTCTGTCTTTTCAAGTGATTCAGATTGATAATTCATAACAATTTACAAAATCTGTCACTCGGTATTCACACATATAAAAATTACGGTACGACATGTGTTTCGCTTACATAATAAGTTTTATCATGTGTGTGTGCCAAAATTATACGCTTGATTTTATATAATATGTATTATATTTATATTATAATAAATATACTTAATATACATTTTATAAAACAAATTTTCTTCATCAACAGCAATATAATATAAGTGAAAATTAATGCGACCGGTTCTTAACGCCTTGGTTAGGTTAGGTTTTGTTATTTACATTTTTACGTGATTGTTTCTGTAAGTAAGAATTTTTCATCATATAAAAATATATCTTAGTCTTGTAAACACTCATCAAGGTGTTTTATCTCATTACACCTAAACTTCAGAGCACAAGTATGAATAACTTTACAAATGGATAAGAAATGCGAAAAAAACTTGCAGAAAATTTAATCAATATGCATAGATGCATTCAGCTTCACTTTTATTGTACTATTTAGTTATATAAACATATAATAATGTTTTCCATCGACATATTCGGGTTATATGGCGTTTCCGAAATCTATAAACCTGATTTTAAAATATAGTAAGTCAGTCGGCCATTATTATTTGCCATTAAATCACACAAATCAATAGATTATTAGTATGGCTTTGTTTGAAAATAGTAGCGTTTGTGTTCCAAATTCATTTTATTTGATATTTTACGCCTGTCAATGTTTATGATGGCCGTCAGTCAATTCAGAGAATTTCCAGAAAATTTAACTCACATTCGACCCAATTCAAATTTACAACAAGTCGTATATATTAAACGGGGCGCTTTGTTAGGTATTTCAAGAGATTTTCCTTTATAATCAATAGGACAATTATATGAGGTCACTGGCAATACTGTACATGACCCTCGTCGCCATCTCTATTAATTATGAATCACACTTCTCCATCATTTTTTATACTTTTAATCATTGTGGTTGATGCTCCTGATTTTTGAATGAATTCCTTCTGTTGGTCATTACATCCCACCTGCGTTCTATATAAGGGTGTTTGGAGTTCTCATCCTACCCCCATTAATATATTATATTCAGACGGTTGCGTTTGGATATTATGTGATGTGATATTATATGGGTCTCTATTAAGGAAACACGCGTGGGTAGGTATTTCTATCGTTTTGTATTTTGTATATAGCACAATTGCACGGCAGGATAACACGAATGTATAATTATCTATGATTTAGTTAAACGTAAAGGTTTATAACTTGATATTGTAGGAAAGGTTGAATGCCTTGTAACCTCTAAGTACCTATTGAAGGTCTCTAGACAACTGACATTTCCGTCTCATTATTGTCTATGCTCTAAAAATGAGTATGGACAATAACATGTCATTTGTAGAGCTGGTTAAAACCTCTACAGTTCGCCCTGTCCAAATAAATCATCCATCGAATGAAAAATTTGCCTGTGCGATAAACTGCCATAATAATATGTATTACAATACAACAAATGTCAGGATTTTTAGGTTTTGATTATTTTTTAAGCCACATAATCCGTTAATTGAAAACAGCCATTGTTATAAAAAAGAGTAATATCTGTATGTATGCATTCCTTCATTCGCCGCATATTATAATGTGCCACCCTTGTGCAACCCTTAACCCATCTTCGTCAATGCAATTATGCAACAGATACAAACTCTCAAATTGTCAACACAAATTCAATAAATCTGTGGTGCCAAGGAAAAGGGTGATGTGTTCAAACGATATTTTTAATACTTTAAATTTAATTGACAATATCAATTAACTGATAGATCAGTGACGTTCCGTCGGGGTAGGCAGGTAATTCGTCTGTTAAGGGTGGCAAATGAACGAGGAAAAAACGATCATTACAACGTTTTAATGCACTAGCGATTTCCACGGGAATGTGGTTTATTCACTATAAATTCTTAAATCTTAGTTTAAAAATACCTCTAGACTACGCACGTAAGACTATTACTGAAAGTAGATTTCATATAAATGCTTTAATCATGTATTTTTTTAAGATTTTAGTTACACTTGCCTGTTTAATAGTTTAAATTAATAAAATAGGTAGGTATGATGTATCTATAGTCTTAGGTAGGTATGCAGTTAACAATTTTGCATATTGAGTATAAAAATTAAAGGGGATGGCATTCTTAATTTGCCTAAGGGTAGCACTTTGCCTATATACGTCACTTAGAGGGATGTTGCAGAAGTATTTCTCTCCTACCACCAAGAAAAGCAACACTCTGCGAATTAATTATATTCTTATTAAAATGCCATAAAGATACATTTAGTATCATGTTTTAGACTTATCTCACATTTCTTTTAGACCACAGAATTATTTGACAACGCTGGGTTCGCTGTCTAAGTCCGCATCCGGATATATGTACGTATGCAATTTGCCGTATCACACTTCACCGTGAAATGTTGTATCAAAAATATATGGTCATATATTAAAGACCATCCAACCCCTTTGGGTCGTATAGTACTGAGATAGAATTCATGTCTAAATAAAACACGGTTCTTGTCGGTTTACAGAAAGACAGAGGCAAACCAATTTTGAATATGGTCGGATATACTGGATTATTTGTTAGGTATGGTTAAGTTAGGTTAGGTTTTCATTCTTGAATTCATGAATTTTGCCAAAATCAGCTATGAAAATTTGGCGCGGTTCCCGCCTGGCTTTCTGTAAACAGACTTGTACCTAAAACACTTACAAAATACGTAATAGAAACTATTGAAATACAAGGGAAATACAGTAGAAAATAGGTATATAATTAAATTATAAATACAGAACAACGTGTATTTTTTACTGGTACGGTGAAATGTTATACGTACAATTTACATGTAACCGTCTAAACTCTAAATCAATTGATTTTTCATGATCTGATGATCATGACGGATTGATTTTCTTCAACTTTATAATATACAGCCGTGCAGAATTAGTTCAATCTTTGGCCAACCCTAAAAACACTAGAAGTTGTAATTTTATTGTTTAACTGCCGTCGGTATTCCAGTTTCCTGTTTGAAAATTTTATTGTAATTTATAAAGAGGAGTGACCTGAATAAGTGGCGTTTGAATTCGCTCAACGTTCGTTATTCTGTGGGCGATAAATACCTGACATATTTCGTATTGACACAGCTATGACATTTCTAAATATATCGTCAGCTCTGGATGATAACCTAAGTCTTCTAATTCTCATCACTTCCAATTCATTCTGATGGCCACTGAATACCGAAAAAAGTAATACATTGAAGAGTATAGATAGAGCGTCTCTAGAAAAAGTGAAAACGTTTCCTTCTCTACAAAATGATAAAATCAGGTAAGTTAGGAGTTAATATGAACTGTATTAATTTTGTGTTTGAAAATATTAGATAACTTTAAAACCATAGATTCATTAAATAAATATTATAATATATCTACAATATGTTTTCATACAATTGAACATTATTAAATTGTTCCCAATTAGAAAAGCACAATTTTTATTTTAAATAATAATTATAGCCTAGATTTATGTTAATCGAGTAAAGTTTAAATTTCATTTTCCCAGCGATGACCAAATCAGAGTTATCTAGTTGTAGTATTGAGGTGACGATTTATTATCATTAGTTTGTGAACTTTACGAACATTAATAAGACTATTATAAGTCAAAATCCTTGAAACTGACTATTAGATTTTTTATTCGATATAGAATAGTCGTAATATTAATGTTAAATTATCCTTATTAAAAACAACGTTTGAAATGGGAAAGTTTACGAACCGGAGCGCTCGAAATTTTCTGAAGATATTAACATAGATATTAACATAAATGTGTTGGATTTTTTGTTATATAGCCAATCTAGCTTAGACAGGCAAATTATTTTTTCCATGAGACGGAGCGATAATTTTACCGATTTCACGAACCGGCGCACCGGTCCATTTCGAGCCCTAATTAAAAAAATTAATAATTTTGAAATACCTACCCCAGAAAACATAGGTAAGTACTAAAATTATTTACCTAATCACCATCTATCAATTATTACGTTAGTAAATAATTAATTCAATTTATTTACGAAGACGGCCGCTCTAAATTGACGAAGATAATAATTGGTACCTCAAAGTGCGTTTATATGAAATTTAATTCGCATTGTAATTAAGTTAGTAGCTCAGGAAATAAAGCAATCACCCGGGTAGTGAAAATATCTGAAGCTGGATTCCCACTGGGTGTAACTGTTTTCTAGGATTTTTTTAACATGAATGTTTTCAAAGTTATTTCAAAATTATGTACTTTCAGTACTGAGTAGATATATTATGCAATGTGAGTGCCCGAAATGGAGTAGTGTCAAATTCTCCGATAGGTACCAAAGTCGTGGATTGTGGGTTTGAATTATGACTCAAATCCACGTTTTTTTTAGATGCAGAGTTTTTTCGTATCCCCGGAAACTTGTATGTATGTAGTTAGGTATGAACTTAACAATTTTGCATATTGAGTATAAAAATAAAAGGGGATGGCATTCTTAATTTGCCTAAGGGTAGCACTTTGCCTATATACGTCACTAAGAGGGATGTTGCAGTAGTATTTCTCTCCTACCACAAAGAAAAGTAACACTCTGCGAATTAATTATATTCTTATTAAAATGCCATAAAGATACATTTAGTATCATGTTTTAGACTTATCTCACATTTCGTTTAGACCACAGAATTATTTGACAACGCTGGGTTTGCTGTCTAAATCCGCATCCGGATATCTGTACGTATGCAATTTGCCGTATCACACTTCGCCGTGAAATGTTGTATCGGAAATATATGGCCGTATATTACAGACCGTCGAACCTCTTGGAGTCCTATAAATAGTACTGATATAAAATTTATGTCTGAATAAAACACGGTTCCGATACCGGACACGATGTGAGATAAGCTGGTTGTAAAATTAAAATGACAATACTGACTGGGTTATCAAGCAGTTTTATCCATCATCAAAAGCTCGACAGGACGAAGAAGAGATATTCTTCCTTCACAATGCGATGTTGAGCATGGTATGATGTACGGAGATCTTGTACTCAAACAACCAGCGAAGTTTCAGTCTCATAAGTAACTCTGGACGGACGTTTTGTAACTCATCTTCACCAACCTCATTACTTGTCCTGCCCTCACGAGTCTTTATATGTTTTACGACATCCGGCTCTTAAAACTCAATTATATTATCGATGTCTAAATGCACATTGATGAGCTTTGAAGTGGACCATAGATTCACCAAAGTAATTTTAGTTCAAAATTAGCCTGACATTTTTTTCTCGTCCATAGCAGGTATATCCAACGTGTTGATCGCACCATGTGGTCATAAAAAATTAGTTCGGAAAATGTAAAAAGCGCCTACAATCAGCTGTAACAATATATAATATTATAATTTCAGCGAGGTTTTGAAGGGGAAACATTAACCAGTCCTATTTTTATTTTCTTTTAAAAAAACTTATGAGAAAATCATTTTCAAATTCACCATGAGGAAACCCACGTGACCTCTTCGTATCACATGATTCGTATTGCATCATTCACGGTTTGCCGCAGGATTGAGATGAAGAGAAGATATGAATCCGTACGATTTAAACTGATACTGAAAAAATAGTTAATTAAAAATTATTAGCAAGTTCAAGTATGTTACAACAAAAAATCTTGAAGTGATCCGTGACGTTGGTTAATATTTAAAGTATTACCTATATTGAATTAAAATACAAAAGTCGATCGCCAATGTAGCTCAATTTAGAAAGCGCTTCAGTGAGTATTAAAAGCCATTAGTTAAAATTTGGGTACAGTTCGGTTATGAGGAATACAGCGGCAAACACATTTTGAAAATAGCCGATATACTGGATTATTTGTTAGGTTAACCTAACCAAACCTAACCTAACCTGAACTAACCCAAACTAACAAATAATCCAGTATATCGGGTATTTTTAAAATGTGTTTTCCGCTGTATTCCTCATAACCGAACTGTACCAAAATTTGTCGTAATTAAGTATGACTCCTTTAGCATTGTGGTCAATGTGTGTGGGCGCGATACGCGAGAGATGCAGGTTCGATTCCTGCAGGGTATCTTACTTTTTTAAAAAGATTTTTTCTATTGGTTATAATATATTTTCTCAGAAGTGCTTTCAAAATTGATGCGTTGTTTACCATTGCAGTCTCGCAGTAGGCTCTTTTCGAAGTGGGAGAATAGTTTGACGATGAGTGCCTAAAAGAAGACTAAAACATTGAGTATTTCTTAGTGATGGTGTGACAGTGAAAGATTTTTTAATTTGTAGCGCTTCGGTGTGCTCAACCAAATTTGTTCAATTTAAAGAATGGCATTGAGAAAGTTACGTAGATCACTGTTGTACTATATAATTATATACAGTAGAATACATCCTAATTGAAGTTGGACATGCCTGGTATATAGTAATCACTTAAGTAATATCAAAAGCATACGTGAAGGCAGAGCAAGTACTCTTAAGTTCGATATTAATATGGACATTGTTATGTTGACATTTGCGAAAGCTCACCATATGTGGATCCTTGTGTGTAATAATATTTCAAAATCGGTTTCTTATGACATCAGCACAAATTTCCAGTAAAATAAGTAACAAGTTATAATATCGTATAACATAACATCTGGTTAATTCAAATAAGCCTACATGAAATATTTTATTTGTAGAAATATTGTAACAAAATAAATAATCGTAAAACCTTTTTTTGTCATTCGAACGAATTCTGAATGCAAGCTAATAGAATTTCATATTCTATAGGTTTATTGGTTCGTGAACGCAAACCGATTTGCGAGTTTGAAAATTTAATTATTTTATAGATGGCACACGTAATATTTAGCAGATCACTAGGATTGTGTCTGTAATTATTACAGAAGGTCTGGGATTCGAATACTACTCCAGTCATGTCAATTCAAAATAACCCTTTGCCTGTAAATACTTCCCCTAAAGCGGACCGGTTGCAATAGCACATAGTTATAGCTAGAGGTCGGCTTTTCATCGCTATTATATCAAGATTCGGAATGTCTGGGTATGGGAAAATTTCAGGATAAAAAATCAATAATAAATAATTAGTTGGATATTGTTTTTGAAATGGGCCCCACATACTATTTTTCTGTGTGCGCGACAGTGTAGCACGGTTAATTTAATAAAAAAACGTAACTTTTATTATTTAGCCGACATTGGTGCAATGAGCAAAGTATCAATTCTTACTTATGACTGTGACGGATTCGCGATAATTAAGTTTTCGTTGTTTCAATGTGTATTTTTCAATCTCATGGTTGGGCATAATTTATGTAAAGAATGTATTTGTATATTAATTAATCTTCATGGCCTTCTTGACAAAATTAATTATATTTGTTGTATCTGGATTTTTAAATAATTCAAAATGAACCGATTTAGATTCGTAATTACATTAACATTATTGATTGCATTATCTTACTATCAAACATTTTAATTGTGTCGTTGCAATTATATAATTATTATATCAATGCATTATGCAAATCTATTATTAGATACAGTCTCTGCACACTTACTTACATTAATTTAATAATTCATATTAAATAATTGTAAAAAAATATAATTAATTCCTGGCATATCGAAATGCCAGACAAAATTCCGTCATATGTGAAACATTTTGCAAAATAGATCGCCTTAAAAATACTTGGAATGAACTTCAGCTGGATGACAATAATAATATACAATTTTATTGCTGAATTTATTTCGCGTAAATGTCATTGATAGTTACCTCATCACGGTTATGTAATTATTTTATTGCATTGCAACCTTCGCAGACATGTGGGATAAACATCAACACATCTAAATGATAATTATGACGGTCCGATGGTAAAACAGATCGCATTAATCACGATGCAATTAAAACAATTTCGGCTTTCTACAATTGGCATGAATAGTGCAATGTTAATGTGATTATGCTATTATTTGTATTTGAAAATAGAATATTATCACAATAATATGATTTCCGAATTCACTTTGTTCATGATGTTTTCCCTTTTGATTTTGTTACAATGTTATCTATCATTTATATTATGTACCAGTTAAAAATATTGCAACACATGTTCGTTTGTCTCTATTCTTTAATAAATATTATTATTTAATAATTATTTGATGTAAGTACCTAAAATTATGAGACTGTTATTGATAATAAATAGATAGGGTTATCGTTCCGGTTGGAGAAAAAAATTATAGAAAAATTTACTTGCTAGAGCTAAATTATGATATACTAGGAAAGGTTACATTAGGTCAGTTATCTCCAGCCAAAAATATATTGTTATTAAATATCTCTGCACAGGTATGCGTTAGCCCATACTAACTGTGTTTTGTATTATATTTCTCGCCATTTTGGTTTCTAGCCGTAGTATATTGTGTCCACGGCGGCGATTTTCTCCGATTCGTCAGAAAATGTAAAAGGGGCCTCGAAACAGTTCAACCCAGTCATATAATTATTAAATTTATATATCAAAATCTTAAATATTAAACATTATTTTAATGTAATCATATAATGGAACCTCTTTGCCTTAAATTTGCGTAAATTGCGATCTATCGTAGGTAGTGCGCACAGATTACATAGGGTAAATTTAATTATTGTTACCATAATATTTATTTCCAACTGCTCTAACATGGAGCCTATTGCATCGTTTTCCCTCACTCGGCGTCGCTCTACTACGTCATATTTTCTGTCAAAACTATCGTGCTTCACGCGTATGCGGTATGTTTATAGATATTCAATTTTATAGTACCATCTATCGCTTTCTTTTTATTATGTACCTATATATCTTTTATCAATCCTTTGTCATCAAGGTCGTTTAGTAATAGTCAAATTGTTTTTAATTGAAAAATTCCGGGATTATCATAAAAATTTTCCAACTACAGATTTTAATACGGTAACCTCAATATACGACATTATTGACAAATTTAAACTTAAAAATGAACTAATAGTCTTATACAGTAGAGAATATTTCTACGTTACTAATGGTGCATTATCAGTACTTCTACTTTTCACATTTTCGTATTTAGCGAAAGTGTTACCCTATTAAAAATAATTTGTACAATTCCGATGACTTCAGTGGAAAGTGAGCGTTGTTTCTCAACTTTAAAGAGGGTTAAGTCATTTTTGAGAAATACCATTACTCAAGACAGGCTAAAATGCTCTTACGATGTTAAGGGGGAGAGGCATGCCAGCAGAGAACCTAGCGAAAAAATACGAAGTTTGCAATTTGAGATTTTTTGATAATTTACAATTTCAACTGTATTAATTAATAAATATGTATCTGAAAACATTAAAAAGATTTTTTTTTTAATTCAAAGATAAACTTACAATAGTAAAAAAAATGTAATAAAATGTGAATTCGTTGCAGGGTCATATCTTATTATAACATTATATATTATGGTCATATTTATTATTAAAATTTAGTTTATCAAGTTTTCAATTTTGACCATTTAGCTTTTTGACTAATTCATCGTTTTAATATTTAACGTTGTTATTAGCTCGTATTCTTGTTTGTCCGGTGGTTGTTTGTCCAGTAGAAATCCTGCAATCGATTTTTAACTAACTTTCCGACTAGCTAGACATTTGAAACTTTTAGAATATATCAGAACACGAAGCCAACCATTCTTCTAAGTAGAATTGAATTCATTTTCATTTAACTCTGTTTTGTATGAAAAGTTATTTCGAAAGAAATCCGTAATCCAATTGTTATTGGTTGCTAAGGGGGTGGTCCTAGCAACTAAATTATGAGTATATACGTGCGTTACTATGGAAATCAAAATGACATTTCAGTACTTATTATATATTTGTTTGTTTGTTTGTTTGTTTGTTTTTTATTTACTTCATATCAAGTACAAGTTTGAGCATATTGAGCATAATAATTCAACAGAAAATTTAAAAACGTTGTATATAAAAAGCTATCTTTATCTTGTAATTGTTTATATTTATTTTAAAAAACATCGATTTTTTATAAAAATATAAATGTGTATAGGTACATTGAAATCATTTTTATTTACAAGTTTTTTTGGGTTGTTCCATTTTTGAACTACAGTACCGATCCATTGAATAATAATATTATAACATTGTATTCCTGCAGAAATTTAACCATAATATTATAATGTTGATTATTATTATATATCGGTACGGAAATGGTCGTGGTTTCGCTTGGATGGGGCGCCATCTTATTTTTTTATCTCATCGGCGGTGTTTAAAGACAAAATAATATGATAAACTCCGCAAAACCTTGACACTTGCTCATATTTCGAAAAGATAACTTCATGTCATATTTGATATATGTGTTGATAGTAATTTGAGATAGCCTTGAGAGAGAAACTTGGAAGTTTTGTGTCGAAATTCATTCATCGCTATTAATAATAAGCAAAACCTTTACAGATATAATATTATATCTTTGGCAAAGACTCTAAACTGGCGGCTCTCGTGGTGCAGTGGGTAAGGCGCTCGCCTTCCACCCGAGAGTTCCTGGGTTCGATTCCCGGTCATGACAAAAACATTTATGTGTTTTACTCAAAGCCTGGGTGTTTGTGATTGTTCAAAATTACTAACAACCACCTTGTACGAAAAAGCAAGGACATGATTATCAATAATGCTAAAAAAAAAAAAAGACTCCAAACTTAACGTATAATCGTATATTATAAACATGGCCCCCACATCTCGAAGCGGGCCCCCAAGCTAGAATCTTCGGCGCCCCCCCTACCTATCGCTAAGGTAAAGTCAGTGTGACGATCTACAGTTGTGTAATACAAATAGTGTTCAAAGTAAAATTTAGAGTATTTTATTGCGATTTTTTTTATTTTTTAATACACCCACATGAATTGTGGAGTTGTCGAATATCAGCAAACAATAATCGAAAATTGCATCGCACAAGTACATATTTTGAAATTTTAGTATGCTTGAAGTGGAATAGCGCCGCAGATGACATTTTTTACAATTACTGCAATTTTGTGATGTGTGTTTATCTCACTTGGCTGGACGATCCGCCATACCGGGCCCCCAGGCTAGAGATAAACAATCAGTGCCACATAAATGCAAATGACGGAGAACTACAAGATGCAAATCATATCCTCTGGGAATGTCCGAGAATGTGCTCCGAGAGGGAAGAGACGCTCAAGTCAGTCAAACCAGCTGTTGGGCCCATCGGGCCGTCCAACCCGGTCGCCACAAAGGCCAATTATATTGCATTTAAAAAAAATGCGGCGTCTTCTTATGTCCGTATTATTTAGCGTGGTGTTGTATTATATGTATTTATGATTAAATTAATTTTCTTTTATGTTAGTTCTCCATGCCTTTCTCTCCTATCGCATTTTTTATTAACTTAAGTTAACTCAGTAAACTCAGTCAAAGCTCACTTGTCGAGAGCGTGGTGACTTCAGTCTTGGATATCTGCTCCTGAGACATTACCATACGTAAAAAAACTCCTGATGCTTCACACCTCGTTCTATAGGATTATTCGACGTTAATCCATGTTATTAACATCTATGAAAAAGAGTGATGAAGGCTAATGTTAAAATAAAAGAAATATCCACAATTTTTACTGTTTTCTAATGCGTTTGTGAAGCGAGACAGACAAATATGGCATCACCTGCTCGCAAAATTATAATATTATTATTGTATACTTTAGTCCAGGGGTCATGAACCTGCGGCCTTTTAGGATCTGAAGTGCGGTCTTTTTACTGAAAGCAAATTTTACAAAATAAATCCTTTTCATGTTATATAACATTTTATTTATTAGGAAAATATGAAGGATTTATTGCACAGATAAAAAAGAATTAACAGATCCAAATGCCCTCATTTCTTTTCATTATAAATCTTACATCAATAAAATCTCCGTGCTAAAGCTACTATTTTAAATGACATCTTGCAACAAGTTATGAGTATTGTTAACTTACTATATTCGTGCAAATACAAAACACCATCGGCATTTTTGTAACATGCTGAAGTTTAACGATGATATTTTCAGTGTTGATTTTCCGCGTTAACCAAAATTTTGTCTCTGCGAGAACAGATAGTTGAATTTTATGAAGAACAGAATTTGCGATGTGAGTTATTGAAAGTAAATTTCTATTTAAGAATGTATTTTTCTTAAAAAAATCCTTTGGAACCTATCTACCGCGTAAATTGAGGGATGACTGTACATGTATTTTACCACGCTTTTCTTAGCTCGTAATTTTGTTTTTACGGTGGTTGTTTATCCAGTACAAATCTTGCAATCGATTTTCAACTAACTTTTCGACTAGCTTGACATTTGAAACTTTTAGAATATTTATCAGAACACGATGCCAATGCATTCTTTTAATACTTTTAGCCATCTTTACGTAAAATTGAATTCATTTTCAGTTAATACTTTGGACGCTGAAGACGCACACGCGCGTAATGACCAGGCGGCCGATCGATGTAATTAACGTGCATTTTAAAGGTGCTAATTAAAAAAATCATTATATAGTCAGCAGCGAATGAGTTAATTCTGCTTTGTATGAAAAGTTATTTCGGAAGAAATCCGTAATCCAATCCACTATTATCGGTTACTAAGGGGGTGGTCCTAGCAACTAAATTATTTATATATATATATATACATGCGTTACCATGGAAATCAAAATGACATTTCAGTATTATATATTTGTTTGTTGCAAAATAGGAAAAAAATGATTTGTTTACAATTGCCTTATTTGTCCTAAATTATTTATACGTAGAATTGTCAAGTTTATATGATTCAACAGAAAATTTAAAAACGTGGTACATAAAAAGTTCTTTTTATCTTGTAATTATTTGTATGTCACTTAAATGCCGCCTTATTTGATTTAAGATAAATGACATGAAAAGGTTTGTCACCCCTGCTTTAGTCAAAAACACCGAATATTGATTTCGTTTAGCATTTATTAATTTATAACATTTATTTTTATCTGTGAGCTTTTAAATGATAAATCACAGAGTGTAGGTAAATAAATAAGACAATTATTTTTTTATTTATGCGTTGAATTACTATTTAACCAGACCATTGAAATCGGTTCTTGATTTCTGCTTAAATTCAGCGCTCGGAATGGACAGGAACGCACCGGAGCGCCGTTGTGGTTCGTGGAATTCCAAAATATACCGTTCCGGCTCGTGAATTCATTTAAAATTGCGTTGCGGTTCGTTAGATTGAGATAATTATATATGAATGTATCTTTTAAAGTTTTTCTCAAAATTAATAATTAACGAAGTTATGTTATGCCGGGCGTGCAAGGGTTAAAAATAAAAATTATGACATCCCTAAATTTCTGTCAACCTTCTTATTTTGTGACGATATGTCCATGCCTAAATGCATTGTTTAAATAACAAGAAACAACTAGCTGCAAGCGTAAATTCCTTTATTACCCAAAAAAATGTGCCTTGCTGACACTATTTGAAAACTCTTAAAAAATAAAGTATACATTGTTTAATAATTTCTAAAGGATGAAACATTTCAAATCTCAATACAATCTTGCCTTTGACTCTAACGCATTGTTAATTTACTTACCTACTAATTTATTATATTATTTTATTCGGAGTGACAAAAATTATTACTTCGCCATTTATTTTCGGGTGAATGAATTGTTTTTTCGGTGGTTAAATAAATTAATACAAAAAAGTTTGATAATTTGACTCGTGCAATTCCGCTATAATATTTCTATTAGTTGCCTTTTAAAATATTTTGTTTTATTTAAGATATAAATACGTTTCTAAACAAATATGTTTATATTATTAGTTTTGTGTTTTTTTTTGCTACATTCTAGTAAGTTTTGTGTTTTAATTTTAACTGTGTGTTTAACTTGATTTTTTAATAAAAAATTGTAATCGTAAAAAGTTGGTCAAAAATGTCATCAGGCGAAACGTGTCAACCGAAACTATTGACAAATATTTTGTCGCAGGTAACGTAACGCTGGCCACATACCTACACAATTTGATCATTTAAAAAATGATATTGAGTGGTTATTTATAAAAATAATGAAAGTATAATAAAGTAGTAGGTAATTCGTGTAAATCTGCTAAAACCACATTACATTAGGAATTCACTCCAATAACCATTGAAGGGGCAACAGATGGTATTCATCTCAACAATTAACTTTTGTTAAAAAAAGTTTATGACGTGTCGTAAACCCCTATTTTTACGATGTTTACATTTGTCTTGTAATTTACATTATTGTTGAATTGCGACTATAGTACAATAAATCTTGTGATATAACTACTACATTCATTCATTTATTTGCCATAGGTTTTTTTTTTTTTTAGAATTATTAATAACCATGTCCTTGCTTTTTCGTACAAGGTGGTTTTGTTAGTAGTTTTGGACAATCACAAACACCCAGGCTTTGAGAAAAACACATAAATATTGTGTCCTCACGGGAATCGAGCCCAGAACGCTCGGGCGGAAGGCTAGTGCCTTACCCACTGCACCACGAGCGCCGCTATTTGCCATAGGTTATGATGAGTATACTTTTTTTGTGTATTTATAAGTGAATTTTGTTGGTACTGGTAAGTTTTGTGTTTTAATTTTAACTTTGTGTTGAACATATTTTTTAATAACAATTTGTTCTCTTAATATTTGGCTAAAATTCTCAGCACCTTTATAATTATCGTCGGTGTATTGTAAAAAGGGCGAATTAACCAAAATACTATTTTACAGGAGGAGGATTTTTAACCTTTGACATTTATTTATTAATTACCTGTGGATGAATACTGTCCTTATAATAGGCTTTATAATATGATATTTTAAAAAGTCTATTATGTTAAATTCGCTTTTTATTCGTAACACTAGGTGGATAATCACCCTTACAATTATCGTTTTTAATAAGTACTTTCCTGTGGGATACAAATTCGCCATTTTTACATAATTATATTATTACATAATATATACCTATATACTATTGTCGCTGGTATCCAAACTGATTTAAGATAATTCTGGCCACACGCACAATTTGATAATTTTGTGGATATTTATAAAAATAATGAAGGCTTAATTACGTAGTAGGTACTTCGTGTAAATCTGCGAAAACATTAGGAATTCATTCCAGTGGACAATACAGTGGCAACATCTGTTCTGTGATTCAATAATTATTATCATCTCAACAACTTGACTCGTGTTAAAAAAATATTTATGATAAGTCGTAAACCCCAATTTTTAATAATGAATGAAGTTTTCTACAAAAATGTGTTTGGGCCATTGATGGTTTGGGCAGAAAAAAAATATTGAATAGCCTTCTGCAGAGTTTATTTATTTGGGACGTTCCTATTGTATTACAATTATTATTACATGCATTGTAGCTTGTGACTTTAAAAATAATAGAAATAATACATGGGTAGTGTGTAGAGAACTTTTACATAATTTGTGTTTGTAAATTTGTTTAAAAAAATATAGGAATATCTTTCAATAAAAATGTACGACTATCATAATATCTATATTGTATGTAGGTACCTATTATCATTTCCATGGCAGTAATATAGTGAGTAGGGAAGGACAAACCACATAGATTGAATCGTTTAGAATAAGTAGGTACTAACAAATTAGGTACCTATGTGTGCAGTGCGGACATCTAATTATTTTAGGTGGTGTTAGTCATAGATTATTAAATAAATACGGTGGTAGATGTATATTACAATAATGGTAACCAAAGCATCACCATTGTAACATAACATGCATACAATACAATATTAGTCCTTATAATGTTGAATATAGTAGGTACTAATTAATGACAATTTTATATTATTTTATAAGAATCGCGCTTAGCAACCTGAGTTTCACCTTCCGTGATGTTTTATCTTATATAAATGAAAATGACACACCATTGGTAATTTAATTACAAATAATGCTATGTTGACGTTGTTTGGATGACTTGAAACTTTTATTAGATGTAGGTACGGCCTTATGCCCCCTTATAGTGGAGAAGGTTCAAAATAAATCTTTGAGAATCCTTTAAAGCTGTGTGGATAGTGGATACTATCCATGGTTTTATCCGATTGATTTCTCAAGACGTATGCTTACATACTGCATTCTGAAAGTTAAAAGAGAACTAGGTATTTAGGCTACGTACTTTTTTCCAACTTATATCTACCCAGTACAAATGAGAAGTCTGCCATTATTGGTACTTAGTATTGATTTTATTATATATTATTTTATAACTTTCTTGATAATCTAAGTTGTTTGTTCTGCCAAGGTGCAATAATTGCTAATGATAATTGGGCAGGAAATAACTATGTTCAACCAAATCGCTTCGGATAATCGTATATTCCACCTGCGTGAGAACGAGTTTATGTGAACGTTGTTTTATAAATTCTTGGTATAGGTAGGCACTTACTGTTTTTCTAATACTATTTCTTTATTTTTTAAACACTATTTTAATACTATTTCTTGATGTTTGATATTCTGTGCTCGTATTTAAATGGAATTCGTAAAATTTTCTATAAGTACGTAAATACATTTTTAATTTGAATCTATAAGGTACTTATGTGGATATGTTGTTTGTTATGACTAATTAATTACAAACTTATCTATCCCAAATGAGACAATAATATAAGTTATAATCATTGACGAGTGGTGGTAGAGATATCATGCACTGGTTATAGTAGTAGATAAAGTAAGAATAAAGAATAATACAATTTTTGACGGTATACTTTGTTAAAACAAGATTATTTCGCCTGCGGCGCTGACAATCCTTACCAACCTGCCCAATATAGATCCACGTAATAAGTTTAAAGTTTATTGTTGCATTTTTATATCAAAAGTACGTACGTACGTAAAGAAAGTATTAGCATAAGTACTTAGTTTCGGAAAATTATACAGCGTTCCTGTTCGTGAAATTAGCCATTTCGAGCACTGCTTAAATTGTAATAATATTATTAAAATGGTGATCGATTGACCAGCGCAATTCAATCACGCATGTCATATTATAATATAATATGAGTAATATGACTTTGTGTATTGAGCATCTTGTCCAATAACTATTTATCAATTACTTATATATCTAATCACAGCAGATAGTAAAATAATTTCCGTATTGTCGTGACGTCATGTCCGTTTTGTTGGCAGTGGGACGCGCAGACTTATTATTGCCGTTCATATTCGCAGTCTAGAACCGGAAGTTGATCGTTCCTGGTCCACCTACTCGCCCTGCCCTTCTCCTACAGTGCAATGCAGATAAGCCTCTCAGCATCCCACATCACTTTCAGTTTTTACTCTCGTACAATAATTAAATGCAATTCGATGCAGTAATCTTAATGTATTGCGAAAATTTCCAATCATAATGTACATTTAAATATTCAAGTTCTACTTTTTTAAAAAACATCATAGTTGAAACAGATTTCTGTACCTCAGAGCCAGGAAACTCAGAAATAATAGGAACTGAAATACTTAACGGGTAAGGAGAAGCAGGCAACCGATCTCGAGTAAGGAAGAATTCGAGATAAATTTAAACACGTATCAAGAATACGTCGAATACTAGCAACTGCTCTCGGTTTATGCATTGACGCTTCTTTAATATTGGTGTATTACGCACACTATTGCACGTCTATAATGCGTGGTTCATTTTCGTAGGACACTCACACATTCAAAACCCTGCGTCAAACTTTACTGTATTGGTATATAGCCTATCGGAATTCTATTTATTATCTGTTCTGTGCTCAGATATCATTGATAGATGATAGATCAGTCATTGTACGAGTAGTTCATGATAATTTAGGTAAAAAAATTTCAACAATATCGACGGATTCACCTTTTGAGTATGTACGAGTATATTCATAACAGAAACCCGAAATTATTAAAACGATACAGCCGTATATACATTAGCATGTAGGGTACCATTTTTGAAACATCTTAAATCGGGGCTTCCCGAAAGTATTTTTTTGGATTTAAAATACACAGGCTCTCATATACAGATTTGCACAATAATTGTTTTGAAGTTTATCGAAAATTATGCAAATTCAGAATGACAGTGCTGTAAAATATTACATTAGTTTGTATATTCTTGTTGGCCTGTTTTGGCTATGCAAGCTACACTTTACGGGGTTACATCTAAACTGCCGATATGACGGCACTGGGACAATTGGACGCCAGGACAAATAGGCGAAAATAACGTTCATTAATGAAATAAATAGACTTTGTTACGATTTGGTACATAAAGTAGATGAGAAAGTTTCTATCTACTTACCTAGAAATTTTAATTGATTTTTCTCTTAACATAATATTTTTTCTTACGGGTTGAGAATTATTATGCCTGACGCTTCATATAAAAATAAAACCTAACCTAACCTAACAAATAATCCAGTATATCGGCTATTTTCAAAATTTGTTAGCCGCTGGCTTCCTGTATACCGACAAGAACCAACAATACATCATTACAACTAGTCACGTAATGAATGTAGCACTCTCTTCTTATGGTTAAGCATCAAATTACAAATCTCAAATTCAGCGAAAGCACATATACTAAAAGCTTATATTAGAAAAGCTCTCAATAACAATTATTATTTATGATTCGTGACCAATCACCTCGTTGAACGGTAGCGCAAAGCTGCAAGTGAACGATAACTTTAGGATATTTTTAGGCGAAAGCATTTCCCTTTTCATCGGTTTGTTATGTTAGGTGTTCTCTTCACTTACTTCCGTATAGAGTGTTGACATGGTGATAAAAAACAGATGCTTATAGAGTTTGGAACTCGTGTAATATAATTTGATTACAACGATCCAATTGTGTATCAGGGCAGAATATTACCACTCGGACCGCTATTCCATTCAAGACTAATTATTAATAATCACTATTTCCATCATAATTTTTCCACCATTTCAAGAATCTTTGGGGCTGTTCAACAAAGTAGTATTTGATGGGCATAGTACAATAAGGAGTTGTATACACTTTATAGGGGCGAAAAGGTCACGTGACATATTATGAAAATGAGATTGCGCTGGATCTGCCACAGTATTGCCAACCGTACTATAATTATAATATGTGTACTATAATTTTGGTTCGCGTACTATGTACGATATAAAACAGGTATAGTACGCCCAAAATACTATAATTTTGAATATCGGAAAAAGAATATGTAAAAAGTACTAAAATTTCGATATTTCCGTTTGATTAATTTCGCAATATAATAAAATTTGGAGAACTTGGAAAAAAATTGCTCGAAAAACGTAAAAAAATTCTCTGACTTTGGTAAAAAATGAAAATTCTTGAACACATCGATAAGCATTTTTAGTCGGAAGATGTACCTAAATAAAAAGGGGTCTCGGAGTTTCTCAAATTCTCCATTATTTTTTTCTGAGAAACAAAAAACCTATACATTTTCAACAGATGAGAACGCGTACTATATTTTCCCCCCAAATACTATAATTTTGGAGACTCTGTTCTATAATTCCACTTTGAAAAGATGGCAACACTGATCTGCCGGCATAAACCGGCAAGGCGGGCAATGTACGCAACCCCAAGGGCAATAAAAGACCTGGATGTCCGAAATTAAGATGGCTGGACTGCGCCACAGGATATTGAACAATGCTCGGTCAAAGCAATTGAAGAGTGCCAGCGCTGGGTCGTCCAAGATGGAGGAAGTTTTTGAAGGAGGCCAAGGCCCACCAAGAGTTGTAGTTCCATTTAATGATGATTGCCACCACTATTAGGATATAATGTGTAGGTGGGACTTACATTATTATGAATGGATTAACATGACCTAATCGAGGCTTGGTTAATAATTGTTGTTCAAATATTCCGCTAGTTTGGACGGTTACATGTAAATTGTATATAGCTCGCCGTATCAAAGTTCACTGCAAGCTGTTCTACCGGAAATAGATGGTCACATAGCATTGAGATTAGTACCCGTTGTTCGTGAAGCATTTCGCTGTGACGTAAATTGTACCGTTATGATGCGACATTTGTTTGCAAATAGTAAGTACCTATTGCTCCAATAATATTAGATTCAATAATAACATGAATTCGATTTTGATAGGTATGACGTGATACTGATGAGCACGTGTCAGAATTTTATATAAATTATTAGATATTACTGTCTATAATTTACTTACGTAGGGTACCTATTTTTTCTATATTTCCCTTGTATTCTGGTTGTTTTTATTACGTATTTTTAAATGTTTTATTTGCACACAAATGTAATCTCATTGATATACGGTATATATATTCTGTTTCCTGTACAACTGCTCATGGTGAACTGTGATACGGCCTAGGCAAATTTTCTGGTCACGGGTTTTAGTTGAAAGTGTGTAAGATTAGGGTTCGAATCCTGGGTCTGACAAGTACACATATTGTTTTTCAATTTGTCAGAGTATGGACCCAATAGGTTGAGCAAGTGGCTGACATCCATTTCTCGTAAAAACAAAATCTGTTAATTCAAAACCTCTACTCTGTGGAGGGCCATATTATCTTATAAGGATCGGACATGGTCAAAGATACAAGGAGGGCCAGTCAACCCTACGACACGCCGCTGGTTAGGTGTCTAGATTCCCGATCGAACTCGTCAGTCTCTCTACCGCGTTAAAATATAATTATCATAAATTAATAATGTAATAACCCGCGCATTATTTTCGTATTGTAAAGCTCAAATTACACCGGTAAACTCTCAAGCCGATCGTGAAATATTATCGTGATCGTTTTGTGGAGTAGAAGTATTATTCATAGTTTTCCAGACAACTGAGAACATACAAGAAATCTTGTCTCAAAAAATACATGACGATCTTCAAATATCCTGACCAAGTATGACCTATTGGCAGACTAATAAGAAGGTTGTTTTACTCTGTGATGTAGGATTGGAACAAATGGGTGACAGGAGTCCCGAAAGACGTTTACGAAGAAGTCCAAAACTCACCAGTTGTTTAAAAATAACTTAATTTTCTCATAGTTATAGTAATATTGACCACGTGTCTACTTCTACACATTATCTTTACGGTCTGATTATTGTTGATTGATTTACGACGAACAATCAAATATTGTACCAATATAATTAATACTCATAAATGTTTATTATATGGCATTATGCCTATAATGCATCTCAGAATTAATCATGAGCCATATTTTTATTTTTACTAACAATATTTTAGGCACATCAATAATCGTTTCGCTTCAATTAAAATCAATTATGCATTATCATTGCATTGCATTGTGGTGGTGTGACCATGCAACAGTGGTTCTCAAATAGTATGGGACAATATAAATAAAATTAGTCATATTATTTTGAAAATATCGTCGTTGTTTTGTAAAAAGGGCGAATTAACCAAAATGCTATTTTACAGGAGGAGGATTTTTAACTATTGACATTTATTTGTTTATGACCTGTGGATGATTATAAATATCTAACAAGTTTATAATAAAGCTTACAAAGAATACTGACATTATAATAGGCATTATTATATAATATTTTAAAAGGCCTAATATGTCACATTCGCTTTTTATTCTTAATTTTAGTCGATTACTTTCGAAGTACTTTCCCGGGGAAATACAAATTCGCCGTTTTTACACAACAAAGCTAGTGGGGTACATAATATTGTATTTGTATTTTGTATTGTATTGGTTGATTCGCCCTTTTTACAAAATACCGACGATATATTATAGAGAGGACAAATGCGTACGTAGGGCAAAACTCTCTTTAAAATTCAATTTAATAAACACCTTTCCACAGTTAAATCTAGAATTCAAAGCTTTTTGCAAGCTTTTCTTGCCAAAAAAATCATCCGCGAATTTAATAAATTATAGAATTTCGATCCGTTTCAAAGTTGAGAGCTTTTTTTTAGTTACCACCAAATTAGCTTTTCTTGCCTGATCAAGTCGGTTCAATCAGCTTTTGGTCCAGTCAGACCGACTGACATTGTCGCCACAAAGGTCATTTTTTGCATTTAGAATATGTGTGACGTCATACTGTCAACGTGAAGATCTCTTTACTTAGATTGTTCGGCAGTTTTGTAATTGCTTTTGTTCTTTACCATTTGTCTCATTGACACTTGTAATTTAAAGTCATACAAATTCAGTCAAAACACATTTGAGTGCAAGGCGACCTTGGTCTTGGGTAACTCCTCCTGAGACATTCCCAGCCAGAAAAAATATTGTTGCTTTACATCAAATGTGGTCCCGTGATACGACCAGGTGTGGTGCAGGGCGATGTGGTTTGGTGCCGCCTTATCTTTAATTATGATCGTTCGAGAACTGAGAATTCTCGAAATTTCGAAATATTAATATCACAATATTCGAGATTCGCCTTTTCTAACATGTTTCGAGAATTTTAAAGCCGAGATTTCTCGATCGTAACCTCTACCCACAGGTAAACAAGAGAAGAAAAGTTTAAATACAATATATTGATACAACTCGTATCTTTTCTCCGATACGAATAAGAAGGTAGGTACGAGTACATCATGCATATTCAACTTAGTTTACTTTTCAGACATATTATATTCTTTTCACATACATATATTCATATTATATTAAAAAATATATACAAGTGTTCTGCTCGAAATAGTTCTGGAAGCCCAATTGTCGAGAGTAAATTATTAATTACGAACGTTGACACTCAGCCTAGTTGACTTGGCGCCCTGGCCCTTTTGAAATACGAACTCAGCTGGTGCAACATGCATTTGATAATAATGTTACAAGTGCAGTGGCATTCATTGTCAACTATGCATATTAGTAGATTTTAAAAAAAGAGGAGGGTTCAAACCACAAGTTGAATAAACCTATTGTTTTATATTTTCGACTGGGAATACTGCAATATAGTCTTAATGTTTTTTTGCAAATCCAATATCCAGGTCTTAATTTTAATGAATCGAGGTAAGTAGTAAGTTGCTTTATGCCAGTGCTCGAAATGGAAAATTTGACGAACCGAAGCGCTTGATAATTTTACGAAAATATCATGATAGTTATCTAATTTTATAAAAATAAATGTGTTAGATTTTATGTTAGGTATATGGCTCATCTAGCTCAGACAGTCAAAATAGTTTTCCTACGTGACGGAGCGATAGTTTTAAGGATTTTATGGACCAGAACGGCGCTCCTGTCCATTTAGACCCCTGCGTAATGCACTTGCAACAAATATAATTTAGTAGTTTCACGTCAATCTACCTTAAATTATTTCAAAATTGGATTGACCTCTTTATTTTATTTGATGTCCTTCGTAAATATATTGTAAACTTGCCATTCTTTTCCAAATCGGGTCAAAATAAAGTAAAAAAATATATACATTGAATAAAAAAAACACATTATGAAGAGTTTAAAATCATACGACATTAATTATTTAATTTTGACCATTCATAGAATTGAAAAATCTATATTATTTTAAAAATATAATCAGAGGTTTGAAGGTTTTATTATGTAAATAAATGACAAAACAAACATTTTCGACATTTGCACTGTCTGACGATGACTGAAATAACCGTGAAAAATGCACACAATTCATCAAACACGATGTGATGCAATTTATAAAAAATAATAACTAACTAACCGGGACAAAACGACAAACCAGACAGGGCAATTCCGGTCAAATTGGGATTATCACTTGACTCCAAAATCAATAAAAATGTGATAAATGTGATATGTCGTATTCAGGCAGTTAATTATTGCGGGATCTTCGCTGTCAGGCGTGATATTTTTTAACATGACTAGTTAGTTATAAATTTAAAAAATCTATTATAACAACGCAATAATATAACATAACCTAACCTAATGTTACGAAACCACTCTATGAATACATACACATATTATTTTAATTTTATCATTTTATGAAAATACAAAAAGATGCTGTAACGCAAATTTTCCTAATGGTTTTCCATCGCTGTTTTATCTTATACAATGCGTCTTTACTGTCAAAACATATCATGCCCATATTGGTTTGTCTCGCGGTGTATTCGTCATCTCGCTCACACCCAATACAGCCGCAGTATTATAAAATATGAGACAGTATTACCACAAAGTGACCTAATATAATTGCAAATACCCTTCATACGCTAATTTTAATAATATAACAATTACAGTCGAACTTGGTTATTACGAGGAAGATGGGACCGACTGAATTTGCTCGTTATAAGCGGTACTCGTCATATCAGAGAATAAGTATATTTAGATGAGCGGTCACATAAAAAAAATCGGAAATAAAAAATCTGAAAACCATCGTAAAATTCCCCGAAACAAGCATGGCCTTCATAAACTACAAAAGACGTTGTTTATTGTAATGAACGCTGGTAGGTACCTATGGACTTCACAAACCTTCGATTTTTCAACTATGTGCGTGGATATTTTTGTAACAATTAGACACTTAACTAGTGTCATAAACGTAATCCGTCCCCGGCGGCATCCTGTCCGATCGGATTTTATTGCTTAGGGTCGAAATGTTTTTAAACGATCGACACATTAACAGTATTTTAGCTCGGTATATCCGATAAGTTGCTCGTTATAACAGTGAATAAGTGTATGGAGAAAATCATAAACCAAATTTTAACTAATGTTTCCTCATTACATCCGAGATCTCGCTATGTCTGAGATCGTAATAACCGAGTTCGACTGAATATAATATTATGTAAGTTGTATTATTGTAATTGAGAATCTGGCTAATGGGAATCGTAATGTATGGAGATTTTAAACTGAATTAGAGAATTTTGCTAGCCATCGCGAGAGAATGACTTGCTTATTACCTTACCGCGCCTGGTCACTCTCCCGGGTATTTTACCCATACCCAGATTCAACCGTTGTCTATCTCATTGGTTTTAAAAAATCTAATATAAACAGTCATTCTGTATAACGTTTGTCTACTTTTTATTAACACATTTCACGCAGACGAGGTCCGGGGATATACATATCGACTTTGGAAAGGAAAAAGGGCGTAATCCACACAAATCAAATTTTACAGGAGGCACATGTTTTTGTTATGGTTTTCGGTCAAAGTTAAAATATAAAATTAACATAAACTTGAAATGCATGATAATTATTAATTTGGTTTTTATATGCCTAATATGATATTAATTATTGAGTTATTTAAAAAGTCACTTTTCCTACGTCACTTCCTTCTTTTTTTAAAAAAAAATACTATCTAAATTTAGATAATAAATTTGCAGCTTAGGCATCTTTTGGACATAACGTGTATTTAGCCATGTAAAACATTATTATTCAATAAAACCTATTTTGAAAACACTGAGGGTTACACCCTTTTTTCTTTTCTATAGTCAATACAGCGCTCGAAATGGAAAATTTTACGAACCGGAGCGCTCGATAATTTTATGAAATTATTAACGTTGTTATCTAATGTATATGTATTTTATAAAAATAAGTCTGTTAGATTTTTTATTATATGACATATCTAGCTCAGACGATCAAATTAATATTTCCACAAGACGGAGCGATAATTATGTAGATTTTATGAACTGGAACAGTGCTCCGGTGCGTTCCGGTCCATTTCGAGCCCTGAGTCGATATTTAAATTATAATCGATATACTACATAACATAGCTTTTCGTAAATAAAATTTTGTAAAAACTGATCATTATTTTTTATCAACCCGTCTTATGATGACAAAGTTTGTGTGGAGTATCAGAGAAACATGGATTTGTCTACCACTTTATAAATAATTATGAATATTAATTATTAAAACAAGACCACCCGCTAACTTTAATGATAGTTAATATTATGTAAATCAATTTGACACTTGCATAATATATTTGGGACTGTTTTAAGTATATTCCAATCTGTATTTTATAGTATGCACCCTACATATTCCTTTTTTGAAATTAATTTGAGAAAATTCAGCCATTAAAATAAATTAATTTTAGTATAATTTGTGCAATTATTGAAAAATTATCATCAATACGATAAAATGATTTGTAAAAGTATTATAATAACTTTGGTACAAAAAAACTGCAATGAAGATGTAGGTAGGTACTAGACCACAAAACAAATTAATAAATAGAATTCAGATAGGCTTTATACTCCGATACACTATATTTTGAAGCTGGGTTTTGAATGTGTGAGTGTCCTACGAAAATGAAACACGCATTATAGACGTGCAATAGTGTGTGCTGCAACCTTTTAATACACCAATATTGAATGATCTTCCGTGCAGAAACCGTGAGCAGTAAGTCAGACAAAGGACAAGCTTAGAATGACGTATTCTTGACACGTGTTTAAGTTTATCCCATATTCTTTCACATTCGTGATCGGTTGCCTGTTACTTTTCAACCGTAGGTATTTTAGTTCCCATTAATTCTGTGTTTCCTGTACTAGACTCACTAGCGGATCCAGAAATGGTCACAATGGCTACATATTCAATTTGAAAACATCTATTAACACAATTAATACATGATTTTGAATTTTCAAACGTACGGTACAGTATTAAGCAGTGTTGTTTAACCATTTTGGCGCTTAAAGCTTCATTGATTATATAAAACCCACATATCACAATATAATTATGAATTAAATTGTTGTAAGTAATATATAATTGTTGTAAGTAGTAAATAGTAAATCTAAGAAATTAATCATATTATTGTTATTATATTATATAATATTATACAAAAATCACCAAATTTTGCCATATTTGATACATAACGTAAGTATGTAAATATAATAAAACATAAAATATTGTAAATCTACTATTAAAAAAATCGGTACAGTTTGGTTATAAGGAATACAGCGGCAAACACATTTTGAAAATAGCCGATATATTGGATTATTTGTTAGGTTAACCTAACCAAACCTAACCTAACCCAACCTAACCTAAACTAATCCAAACTAACAAATAATCCAGTATATCGGGTATTTTCAAAATGTGTTTTCCGCTGTATTCCTCATAACTGAACTGTACCAAAAAATCTATGGTCTGCCAATACCAATTCTTCTTCTGTCATGTTCATACGAGAGATGCGCCTAGACTCTTCCCAACCATGTCTTGGCCACCGTAATAGCCACGTCATTGGCCTCAAGCATAATATCATCAATGATGCAGCTGGTTGGAACGAACGGATCATCACGTGGTTCGCAGTTTCTACATAAAGCGTACGTTGTCAAACAACGTGATTTATATCTTCATTGTCACATCCGATATTTAGGATCATTTATTATACTTAAGTGAGCTGGGGATCAGCGTTGCCAATTTAGCGTTTTTCTTGTCAGGTCTAGCATTTTTCGATGAGCATCCAGCTTGCAAAAAACGCATCTGGCTTGTGGCGTTTTTACTAGCGTTTTTGATGCTTTAAATGTTTAAAATTGTTAGTTTACTTATTTTCATTCGCATCAAATTTCCGACTATCAGATACATATTGCAGGTAGGTCGGTACCTATTTTAGTGAGCAATAAAATGCGATGAAACAATTTCATGTATTTTTTTAATGTTTATTCCGAGTCTCCGCGTATATAAAATAATAATTTTAACAACAATTAATTATTAATCTAAAAGGTATGTTTTTTAATAATTATCTATGTCTGCCTTACAAAAAAGAAAGCTCTTGTCTTCAAACATGAAACGAAACTTGAACGCCGTTGACACAATATGGGTATTTCTTGTTTATTATTAAATACTTATATTTTTGTGGTTTTTACACGTATCGACATTTTTTCGATTTTTACACTTTTTCGATAAGCGAAAGCGTTCTTAGTCGAATAAGTAAATTTACTTGCAATTTTATCTTCACAAAATCTAGCGTATTTTCCTGTCAAATATCTTATTTTCATACCCCGTCTGGCATGTTTTTGTCAACGACAGTTGCCAAATACTGCTGGGGATGCTGCAAGATTGTAGTCATCAGATTTGCAGCGATTAATAGTTACATTAATGATTATATATTAATACTTACAATAAACTCGCCCAAGGGGTAGTCATGGGGCCCATAACATGGCCAGAATACCCGTTCCTGATTATATTGATGGTTATTTGATCCTTGCATCTGGCATAAACCACTTACTCTACATTTAACGATGTGTACGTTATATCAGACGCAGTGTAATGAAAAGCATCACGTAAATTTAATAATCTATGGTAGCAGACTTAATAAAAGTGGGTAACTGATTCAAACGATGCCCACTGACGTTGTTGTCATTGCTTTAAATAACTACAAGTCTTTTCAGTGTCACTTTATTTTCCCAGAAATTTCATATCACACGATATGACTTGCATGACACATTACATGATGGCATTTATTATCCCTCTCTAGAACGGTTGCGCTGGATAAATGTTTAAGAAATGCAAATAATAAAGTTTAAACTCAACATAAGTGCTTTCGTGTCATTTATTGGTAAAAAAATAAGGGACTAAGCCTGAATAATCTGTATACTTTTGATAGGAAAGGTTTATGTATCAGCCACTATGTCTATTCTTATCCTGGAAATCATCATATTGTCATCTTATAATAATTATTATAAACCTGAAATTTGCACGGGTCTACGCACGTGTCCGGAAACTTGTACGTATGCATTTCGCCGTACCACACATCACGGTGAAATCTTGGACGGTATATAATAATATACCGTCCAACCTCTTTGGGTCGTATAGTACTGACATAAAATTATTCACGTCTATATAAAACACTATTATTGTCGGTTTACACTTTACAGGAAGCCAGCAGCGAACAAATATTGTTATGTTAGGTTAGGTTTGTATTTTTGATTTCATGAATTTTGCCAAAATCAGCTATGAAAATTGAATTAATGTCCATATTGAATCTAATAAAATTGGAGACCGTATAGTATACGGTAATCCCTTTCCGATAAGAAAGCTCATGGCGAACTGTGCCACGGTGAATTGTTTTACGTACAATTTACATGTAACCCTTATGCATAGTTTTATCTTTAAAAACATTAGTTTGAAGTCGATTAAATAGAATAAAACGAATGCAATTTGTATATACGTACATATTATTAATTTTGGAATGTGATGGCTCTTTAAAATAATAAGGAACATTTTGCAAATCATGAAAATGATTTATTTAAGGTTTTAGAAGACATTCTCGTCATTTGGATGACTTTATTTTTTCGCAAAATGATACCTTTACACATTTTTCTTGCAAGTGGTAAAATAATGATGATGGGATGCTGTACCAACTTTATAGAGGGATTTTTATATTATTTTACATGAGGTGCGTTCCTAAATAATCATAATAAAATAATAATAATTAACAATAAATGAGATATTTTTTGGTAAATTACCTATTAGAACGGTTTTCCACCTAGTAACCAGGGCTCGAAATGGACCGGGCGCACCGGAGCGCCGTTCCGGTTCGTGAAATTGGTAAAATTATCGCTCCGTCTCGTGGAAAAAATAATTTCACCGTCTGAGTTTTCCGAGCTCTGATAGGCTATATAACAAAAAAATCTATAAAAAAAACACTTATTTTCATAAAATACACATAAAATTTGATAACTATGTTAATATCTTCAGAAAATTGTCGAGCGTTCCGGTTCCTTAACTAACTTCCGTTCCGTTCCGTTCCGTAACTTTTCCATTTTGAGCGCTGCAGTTACTACATAAAATATATTATTAATACACAATATCAACGTTATCGTTCAAAAATTAAGCAATACAACGTTTTTGGTAGAAAACGTATACTAATTTAATTTAAAAATAATTTAATATTCATACTTAATTGTAATTCAATTATTTGGTGAAATTCGTTATTAGGTTTTAATTGGTTTTAATAAAAAAGATATAGTTACAAATGAAAATTATAAACGTGTGGTAGAAATATGTATACTAATTTTCTGTTTTCTTTTGTTTTTGTTTCAGTCTTGTAATACTACAATATGCAATTGCAGTGGACAAAAAGGGTCAGCGGGAGTGATGGGGAACTCGGGGATGCCGGGATTGCAGGGGCCATATGGCGACACCGGACCCGATGGTCCTGAGGGGCCCTACGGAGACGCCGGAGAGAGTGGAGAGTATGGAGGAGTAGGAGAGAAGGGGTACAGAGTAAGTTATATCCAATAATTATTATTTATTTATAGCATTTTGCAAAATTAACCTTTTTATAAAGGCTTGCCCATAATGAAATGAACTGCGTTAAGCCCTAACGACACGTGCACATTTGCTGACTTAAGGGGGGGCATGCTCAGCGTACGTCAAAATGTCAAAATTAACATTATTTGTAAAATGTTTGTCACATTTGAATGTTCAAAGACATAGTTTATAATCAGTATCTTTAAATGTGTAAATCTTGCCCATTTCTTGAATAATAAAATGCCTAATTCTTGTCAAATTTGGGATCACAGAGATTATCAATATATTTTTTTATTGTAAATATTTCACTATAATAATGTCGACATAAATTTTACTAATGGTTTTATAAATGTTTTTCAAAATTAATAAATATAAAAAATCTTAACACCTCTTCACATGGACGTACTGAAATATGATTATATTCTCAAACATTAGAGCGAGAGGTTTAAAAGAATAGTATTTAATGTAATAAAAATACTTCATGCAGTCATCAAATGATTAAAATAAATATAAAGGATAATAAGGCTTAAAAATTATGTAAATAGATTATCTACAACGTTTAAGGAATGTCCAGGATCATGCTTTGAAAATAGCATAAAAGCTCCATTTTGACGTACGCTGAGCATGTGGGCCGTTAAAGATTTTCGATGGCCGTCTGGTCCGATCGAGCGTAATGAGAAAATTTCAATTTTAGTTCGATCTAACTCGACGATCGGGGTAACATTTGACTCAATGGCGGTAAGACCTTTCAATGCGGTCAGGTTGACGTTCACTTTTTAGGTACTTATTTATTTTAACAGACAATTTATTACAGATAAAATAAATCAGTAAAGTAGTATCGTATCCAAATACAATGTTTATATAATGTTTGAGACTTTGACAGTTCTGTTGTTATCGTAATAGATTTTTGACGTCAAGGAAAGAAGGGGGAAGAACACGCAGTGAATAGGTACCCAAAAATTTGTTACGATTTATTTTTGTGTTAATATTTTTAAATACGTATTCATTAAAAATATGACTTAACTTAAAGACAGGCTTGAATTTCAATAATAAGTTTCAAATATTGATGCTTCGGGAGCTTTCTACTCAGGGTAAATTACACAGCGAACCGTTGTACTTACAGTCGAAAAATCGTTAAGTCGTTGCAAAGACCGATCGCAAATGGAGACAGGATTGAGCAAAGATATAGTATGCATAATATTATGACGTGTCACTGATGAATTTCAACTATGTATAAAGAAAAAATGTGTAATACCTGACTTTTTTTTTAAATCGCCTATTAAGTATTTTTATTTCCATAGGGAGACGATGGATTACCAGGTTTCCAGGGTATGAACGGAATTCCGGTAAGTCGCTGCTATATAATATATATTTATTATTCATTATTAAAATCTCTCTCTGACAGTTATTATTTATATCTAGTATAGTATAATATAATATTTAAATAAAAATATTGTCAATTGATATATTATGTCATAGAGTCTGGATATATGATTCCATTTGTCACTGGGCTAAAGTGGCTTTAGCCCAGGACTTCTAAATTGACCGGGCCCCCTGGGCTAAACAATCAATGAATACATTTAATTAATGAATAATGAATACATATTAATTAGTTTTTCTTCATGATAATATTGATGACGTTGTCTTTAATATCAATACATTCTAAAATATAAAATCATGATTAAATAATATGTTTTTTTTTAAAGAGAACATGAAGTGTTGTTATTTTTGGACTAGGTATTAGAAACACATTCTTTTCTAATACTTACCTACTCTTGTCCATTTTAATATCACTATAATATATATCTATTTATATATATTTGAGCTCGTGATATATTAGCCCAGGGTTCATTCAGATATAAATCCAGTGTTTCGTGCACTCAGAGACACGAACTTTTACTGAAAATTGGTAAATTTAGAATTATGTAAATGTAAATACCACAGGTTTATAATATTTACACTGTATGCTTATGTAATGAGCGAAAGAAGGTCCTCATTTATGACGATGACGTATTAACTATGATTTTGTCATTGTTTTACATTTTGAGTGTTATTAATCTTCATATTATAATAAAAGAGTCAAACAAGCAAGTCTTTGAATGAAAGTATTGTATAGCATAGAAAGTTTTAATCGCCTTAGTCCATGTCTAAGGTAAGTTTTCTTTTATCAACATCTGTCATTTTATTTTTAAATCTTTTCTTCTTTAAAACTGCGATGTTTTTTTAACTAAATATTATTTCCATAACAAAAACGATAATTTACACAGGGCATGCCGGGTTCTGATGGAGTCCGAGGTTCCCTAGGTATTGATGGCTGCAGTGGAAGTAATGGAACATCTGGATCTCCAGGTTATCCTGGTAGACCAGGATCCAGAGGAAGTCCGGGAGACCAGGGCCCGAAGGGCCCGAGAGGAACTTCAGGAGATGGAGGTGTGAACAGTGAGACCACCAAAGGAGATATGGGTGTGCCTGGAAGAGCAGGTTATCAAGGACCACTTGGTAAACGAGGACGCCAAGGTAGCTACGGAGAGCATGGCAATTCTGGAGATGAGGTAAATAAATATGTAATCATTAAATTTGTAAGCATACGAAGTGCTCAATTTAAACGTGACCAATGCCTACATTGGTTTATAATAAAAACAAGTACATATTATGATGTCCAAGGTTCGAATCCTGGATTTGGCAAATACCTATACATATTGTTTTTCAATTTGTCTATGAGTCAGTGTAGGTATGGATCTAATAGGTTGAGCACAGAGTCTGAATGCAGAACTATATTAACACACATTTGAAATATTTTGCACGAGAGTTTTTTGAAACGGCCTACTTCAGTTATTTATTATTTATATGGACAAGTGTATGCATCAATAATCCTACTAAAATATGATGTGTACATATTCATCAATAAAGATAATAAATAATATCAGTAAGTTGTTTCAAAAAACTCTCCTCAAAAATTTCAAATGTAAGTCGGAATAGTTCTGCATTCAGCTGACGACTGACACATGTTGCCCATTCCATTTCTCGTAAAAACAAAAATCTGTTAATACAAACCTCCACTCCGTGGAGGCCCATATGATCTTATTAGGATCGGACTTGGTCGAAAAAAAATGTGATATAAATTATGAAAGAAGTATTTTTTTTTCAATTCATTTTAAGTTTTACGTACGAGTATAATGTATCGCCTATTTAACTCTAGGTTAATGATTTCTTAAATTTTCATATTTATATAATACTTTTATTATCTTTTATATGCATTATCTATGGTCGTGCCACTTGTGACCTGCGACGATTACGTAAATCAATTAATTCAATTGTTATTTTTATTTCTACCGCAATCAGGGCATTGCAGGTAGACATGGAGAGACAGGTCTTCGAGGTGCCCCTGGTGATGACATCACTGGAAACGCGGGTGAGAAGGGTGAAAGGGGTCCACTTGGTGACGAAGGCTACCCAGGACCTATCATTAAGCCGGATAACTTCACGGAGATCACAATATCACTGGCCAAAGGAATCAAAGGAGAGCAGGGTTACCAAGGGGATGGAGGGGCCAAGGGTATCAAAGGCGAAAGGGGCTCACTTGGTTTAATGGTCAGCATTTTTAAATATAATTATTGCTGTATTTAACATTTAAAGCCTTTACACAGTGGCGCGTTGAAGGACGTGAAAGCCCCACGATACAAAATAAATACCATAAATTCCATCTTGGTCCCTAATAAATATATTATTATCAATGTACCTACCTCTTTCCTAAAATCGCAATATCTTGTAACTAAAAATAATTATTAAATACTAATGACGTACAATAGTAGTACCTAGTGTTTTTGTACGTATCTGTTTGAGCGGTTTTGTCATGTCTCTTTGATGTTAGTTGCAGGGATTTTGTTATCCTTTGTGTAATGTTTTATACTCAATTTGTGAGATATATACATTTTTCAAATAATATTTGTACAATTGGTTTGAACTGTTTCGAGGCCCCCTTTTAAATCTTCTGATGAATCAATTGCGTCATCTGCGTCAAAGAAAATTACCGTTACCTCTATATTATTATTGGAATAGTACATCTATTTATGTCACCTTTGAAAGATGAATATTCACTCAGCACGAAAATTTTAGGGTCAAGCTGGAAGGCGTGGTGTTAAAGGATTTAATGGAGACCAAGGAGGTGATGGTCCACAAGGCAAACAAGGAAAAATTGGACCTGTAGGTCAAACCGGTGAAAAGGGAATGAAGGGAGCGCCAGGTTATGCCGGGATTGATGGATTTAATGGTAATATGGGAGCCATTGGAGAACCTGGTCAACCCGGAACACAGGGAAGACAAGGGTCCATTGGTGAACCAGGAGGTTATGATGCAACTCTAAACGAAGAAGGACAACTCGGAAATCCTGGTATACAAGGCCCTATCGGTTATCCTGGACCTCGAGGTACAGCCGGCTACGACGGACCTCCAGGATCTGTCGGTATGATTGGACCCCCTGGTCCCCCTGGACCAGGTGGAGTTCCAGGATATATGGGAAATAAAGGAATATCATTCAAAGGGGAAAGAGGTACTGACGGTTTACCTGGTTCGATTGGGAAACAAGGACCCGACGGCTTCCCAGGACCTAACGGAATAAATGGCGAAAAGGGTTTCCCAGGCCGTGATGTAATCGGACCGGATGGCTCCGATGGTCTGCCTGGTTTAGATGGGCAGCCGGGTCAGATGGGTAGCCGAGGAGACAGTGGTGATACTGGGCCGAAAGGAGTTCCTGGAAAAGGTTACAATGTAATGGGACCAGCAGGTAACGATGGGCCACCTGGTTTGCCCGGTGAGGAAGGACCTGGTGGAACGCCTGGAACACCCGGTTATAACGGCGCCAAGGGTGAGCGAGGAGATGACTGCCCGATATGCAGATCAGGTAAATATCATATCTTCACTTTCAATTATAATATTATATCACCTGCGTTTCATGTGCATTTTATCATTTCGGCTCATCCATTAGAGTCAAATACTTACCTTTTTAGCAATGAATGGTCTCAAGTTTACTTTCACTAATAACAACTCGTATCTCGTCTCCCGGAATATCTCTGCTGTAAGGAAGATTTTTTTTGTGAAAATATGTTGTGAAATTATACGTAAAATTCTACTCTGAAATTTCTTCCACTTTTGAACTCACTTCATCCAGCATCCGTGCTACTAAAATCAATGTGGAATTAATACATTTCAACTAAAGTAGTGGTGCGTAAGCATCGACTCACGACTAAATTAAATATACGAAAATAGTCTTCACATACACCAATAATTGAATATAATTTCAGTAAAACCTCATAAATTATTTTTATCTGTTGATTATAACTTTTAGTTTATTGTGATTCTACTATATTATATATTACTATATATTACTACACTACTGGCTTCATTGCCTGTTGCGGTGCTGTAATGAATAGGTACTACTACTTCACCCTGTCACGCCCCAGTATTGGGTGCATATGGCAAGCACGAAGTCGCGGCACCTTTGCACGATATGTGAAAAATGATTTGCGTTATGCAGCCACGGTTTGTGCACGGCCGTCTTCCATGACGCTATAAACGTGTCAGAATGAAAAGATTTTAGTTCCACACTTCCTTGTCCCGAAGCGATGCTGCACGGGACTGATGTAGCAACCATGCACCTTAGTGCTTAAAGAGAGAGTTTTAGAAAATAAAAATAATCTTGACTTGCTCTGCCGTCATGACATGAAGTGTTCTCTGTACTCGTGTACTGAAACTCTGCCGAAACAGAGGAGTCAGGAGTTGAAAGTGATGAATCTAAGGTGGGATCGGAATTATTTCGTCCTCCATATGACGCAGCAAATTTTTCAAATGCCTCAAAGTTGGCCTTCTTATAAAGTAGAGAATTTGGCCTATCATCGGAAATTATCTATCGGTTGTACGGAACATATAACAGAATGGATCCAAAATTCGTCACGCAGAGAAAAAATAAAATGGCTTCCTTTATAATTTTCATCTCGTATCCTTATACATCCATTGTGTGCACAAAGTAGATTCCAGATGACGTTCCCCATACTCTTCCTTAGCCATGTAGATGATGTGTCTCCTTCGACACAATATGATCAGCTCAATTTACATGTACACAATTTTGGTGTGCACTGTCCAATATTTGCGCACAATATTGCGCGCCCCGCTTGCCCCGCGCAGCTGATGCGCCTCTGTCGCCGGGTTGCATTCTAGATTAGTGTCAAAGGCGATATAAGTCAGCTCTCTGCCGCAATCGGGATGTGTTTCCTTCGTCCGTTCTGGCCGGATGTCCGGCAGAGAGTGCGCTGTGTGGGCGCGATAAAAAGGAGTGACGACACATACCTAGATATGAGCACAATACTCCGGTGTCTTGTGACTTATGACCAGCTGTAATTCAATAGCCAACATCATCGATTATCCCCATATGAACCTCTCGAGGTCTACAACTATTTATTTGTAAAATAAATACTCTTTTGACTTGTGATTTGCTCGGCTCCATCCGCCGGCATGCATACCAGCCAGGGCCTGTCAGTAGAAACCCCATATTTATCATCAGGGGTGTACATAGAATTTTTTTATTAGGTCCATTTCAGAAAAATATCTGTAATGATTTATTATCGATACGGCGGGAGAGGGCAGGATTATCCAAATCCTCCAGCAGGTTCCACTGACTTTACTGAATTACCCTGTCTACTTCTTATAGCTTCTTCCTCTCCACAGTTTTGAGTCTAACGATGAACACCTGGCCAGCAGCCATAACTACATGACGTACTCACTAATGGGTTATCACCTTTTCACCTGCGACGTGTCGCTTCCATGAGTGGTTATGGAACGCGCGTGCCGTAACAGTCATAATCATTAGGATCGTTAGTGTCCGTTTGTGTCGTCCGCGCTGTGTTATCTTTTAGACATGCCATGTCAGAATATCAAACCAAACATTAGAAGCTTCAGGGTGGTTGCACCAATCCATGAGTTCTAAACAACAAAAAAAACAACTAAAAATCTAAATTTCTATAGATATTCAACCCTGCACGTTTTCTCGCCAGGTTGACATTCAATTTTCTTTTTCGAGTTTTTCGTCGAGTAGGTAAACGTGACATAACTGAGGAGAAAAAAAATACCTCAACCATCACTTTTCACATTAAATGAATACTAGTGTTATTTTTTATTATTTATGGTTTAATATGCGATAGTACCTACTGTCACTTATTCAATAGCAAAACTAAAATTATTTATTTCTTTAAAATCTGCATTAAAACTACCATTTTATTTTAAAATTCAAATTTATTTATTTTACATAAAATGTTATGTTCATTATATTGTAATGAACATAACAAATTATAAATTTAAAGCATTTACATGACATAAAACAAGTGTTAACAATTTTTCAAATAAAAATACAGAGCAATCTAAGTTATTAATATAATAAGTAATATAATAAGAAATAAAATAAAATAAAAAAAAACGTAAAAATAGATGGAAGCACACAGAGTGAACTATTGATAGACCCTATTTTAAAAACCTATAAAACAGCGTCCACCTAAATTCACTCTCACGTAAGTGGAACATATCATTATCCGAAGCGATCCGCGAAAGCGATGACCAGTTAACCTCACTCTACCCTACTGGTTTTCGGACAATATTCTCATTCTCAGATTTTGGCAGCATTTACATTGGCGTTTTGTACTATTCCATTTGAGTCGTTTTTTGCGACCCGTGTTTCGCCTTTCGGCATCTTCAGGCACTGTGTAAACTCACCAAAAGTCAAATAAATACTGATCGAGTATATTATTATTATTAATTTGTAGGGGGTTTTTTTTTTGTTGTTGATTTTTTACAAACACTTCAACTATTCATAATTTGTTTGTTATATTTTTTTATTGGATCCTTGACTTAATAGGTAGGTGATAAAGTTTTTACCTACTTTATTGTATTAATTTGTTATATAAGTTAGAGTTAGTATGTTCGTTGTCAGTGTGTGTTTGCCTTTTGGTGAGTATACACAGTGCCTGAAGATGCCGAAAGGCGAAACCCGGTTCGCAAAAAACGATTCAAATGGAATAGTACAAAACTTAAATCCATTAGAATTTAATTAACATTATTTTTTAATATAGCTTTGTTTACTTATAATTTCATAAAGAACTAATGACAATGCCACTACGTTCATTTGCTCGGTTAATCTGTCATTGAGTGTTCAGTAGATTTTTTTTTAAATTGAGTATTATAGGAATATGCTTTTTGAAAACATGCCTGATCTCAAAATTTACCGCACGCCATTGCTTCGAAGGTCTTACAACGATCATAGAAATATGGCTCTATATTTTTACTGTTATTTTAATTAATTTTATAGTTTTACAATCAATATTAGCCATAACTTTTTTTTTATATTATGTAGCTTAATATTATAGTAGCTTTCAAATGAAGTTCATTTATTGACTATGGGTGTCGTGACGGTAGGAGATTAAAGTAATTGTAATATTTTCGTATTTTATTAATTAAAACTCGTATGTTCGTTTAAGGCGCACCCGGTCCCAAGGGCCTTACCGGTGACGGTGGACGTGACGGCTTCCCCGGAGCCCCAGGATTCCAAGGTTCTACAGGGACAGCTGGTCTTAAAGGCCTCCTTGGTACACCAGGACGACGCGGAACGTCTGGACCGAAGGGAGTGAAGGGTCCCCTGGGAGAGACTGGTATGATTGGTAAATCTGGAGCTCCAGGACGACTCGACATGCCTCCTGAAGCACAGACCAGACCTGAAGTTGGAGATATTGGAGATAGAGGTAAAGTTATAACATAATATATAATATACACCGCTATCAATGCTGCGTACATTCATCAGACCTACATTCTGGCATCCACTTGAAGAAGCGATCTTTTCATTATTTCAACCGGTATCATTTTTTCATATTACAAAATGGCACCTAAATAGAAAACCTTCTTTGATAAAAAAAATAAAATATCTGTCTAGACAGATATTAGGCCCCCTATAATATAAAATTAACATTATAATCAGTTTGTTGAAATACGCATCTTTTTTTAAATTCCATTAGGTGGGTAGGTACCTAGAATTTAATAACTTTGCAACTGATTCTATTTATTCGGACTTTCGGAGGCCCCTTTTAAATTTTCATTTCAAGTGTCATTTGCGTCAAAGAAACGCGACGCTGTTAATAAGGTACAAAACTTTTGAAAATAGCATTGGTCTAATTCTAATACCACCCCGTTCCAAGGTACAAATCTCAGAGTAATAATATAAAGAGAGTGTGTATTGTTCAGCTATATGAAGCTGTGTTTCTTGCGTATAACACAAAAAAGAACCTCAATCTTATTATTCTTAACTTAACTATGAAACGTTATACCTACCATCATGTTGCTTCTGAGTACAGCTACCAAATTTAAACACAACATAGTTAACCATAGTTTCTACTAAATGAACTGCAAATTATTACCACTAACTTTATTATATAATACAAAAACAATAAATTTCAGCAATATTGTATGACAAGATCTTCTTGGCGACGTGTTAAAACTGTGAACTAACAAGCTCCTCCCATTTTTAGCCGCACTTTGATTATAGCGACGAGTTGTCCACGTGTTAAAACTGTGAACTAACATACTCCTCCTAATTAGTTGACGACAGCGACTTCAGGCTATTGCCTAAATCTTCTTTTTGGACAGTACGTGCTCGCAGTTTTTGAATGACTGGAGTCATCCAAATCAATATTTACCAGCGACGTGTACAAAAAATATTTAATTCAGCTGTAAAAATTCTATTTTACTCTAACGCATTTTGCGGAACATATAAGCGTGCCAATTGCTTTCTCACTCGCACTAATTATGGTTCGTTTTTGTTCAGGCCTTGGTACAAAAACATGATTTTTAAAAGTAATTCAAAACACCTGTCAAATTAACTACAAAATATTGTATTATTTATTGATTGATATACTATTACTTATGATATGCATTATTTAGTGGCCTAAATGTAAATGTCAAAATAAACTAAAAGATATCGGTTGATCTGACATTGACAAAAAATTATTGATACATACCTATCAGAAGAAAAACATTGACGTATTAACACTTTTTTGACGGTTCTATAATGTAGATTATATTATCTACTAAAATGATATGTTCTGTGAGAAAGATAGCTTGCTTCCTATCATATATCTTTTTAGATCTTTTGCCAGTAATATGAATCAATTTTATAGGATTCACCGGATCCCCCGGCAGGCGAGGAGACGTAGGTCCCCAAGGTCCCAGTGGTGTTGTAGGGCGGTATGGATTCAAAGGCTATCAGGGCGAGCAGGGCTTCACAGGACAGCAGGGTCGTAATGGATCGACTGGTCGCGATGGAGCACCGGGAGCCCCTGGTCAAGATGCCTATGTTACCAAAGACTTCCTCAGAGGCGATCGAGGATACAACGGATTCAAGTAAGACCATTCTAACATATTCAACAATGATATAGTGTGTAATATCTATCACCACTAATATCAAATGGGCTGGACACATACCTCGAAGAAGGGACAATCGCTGGACAAATCTAGTCATCCAGTGGTACCCAAGAGGTACAAAACGTCCGCAAGGTAGATCTAGAAGCCACTGGATCGATGAAATGGTTAAGTTCTGTGGAAATACGTGGCAACGCAACGCACAGGACTGAGAGAAGTGGAATCAGCTTGGAGAGGCCTACATCCAGCAGTGAATAGATTCAGACTGATGATGATGATGATCACCTCTAAAATTTAATATTTTCTTCAATAATAGGCCATGAGGCCCAATTACAGTATTGTTGGTAGTGAAACAATCACAGAAATAACCAGATTTGAGAAAATAACAAAAATACAGTGAAACCCCGATTTTACGTAGTTGAAGGGACCAGCGCATCTATTCTATAAACAAGACTTCTATCGGCGGCTATCGAGGGTAGTTTATCATATTTATGTATTGAGGTATTATAATTGTTACAATAAGTTAGCTGTCAAAACTATATATCTCGCTCTAGAAATTAACACAGCCAAGCGAGGTGCTGTTAAAACATAGCACTTATTGTAACAATTACATCACTAACCTATTGTAACAATTATAATACCTCAATGCGTAAATATGACAAACTACCCTCGATAGCCGCCGATAGAGGCTGATAGCAGTCTTGTGTATAGAATAGATGTGCAGATCTGGTGAGATAGGGCAGGTCCGATTGGAGGTCTCTAAATAAATATGTCATCTTTTTTCGATGACACTACAGTTCAAATCGAACTATGGTTTCCTCTAGTTGGTGCAATTCTCTGCAGCCGTTGTTTTAAATATTTAAATATTATAACTGACATTCCATAACATGAATGGTTTCTTTTCTAGGGGAGATGTTGGTGATGCTGGGGATGACGGAGCTCAGGGAGAACGAGGAGACTCAAACGCATTTATTCTTGATGAATTCAGAGGCGAAAGGGGTACTAAAGGATTAGATGGTGCTCCCGGTAAGAAACCCATTTCTCATTTTATTTACGTTTTGCAAATAAATAATAATTATCGATGACATTTTTTTTCACTAACGAGAGATAAAATGTCGAATGTTAGAGATCATTTTTTGCGTATAGTTAAAATGTTTTATTCTCAAGAGTGAGTGAAAGACAAAAGGAAGAGAGAGTGAAAATCGTGGGCGATTTCGACATCAGCCGCTTTGGCAGTTTTCGATGATTATTTTTTTGATATGTAGGCATGTTCTTTGCTTTTCAAACGATGTATCGTTACTTCTCTAGTCGAAGTAGCACTTTAATGTAGGTAACGAGAAAGTTTGACACCGATATATAGCGAAATGAAACTATTAATTATTAGTAATATTACATAAAATAAAGGTAAAAAATAACATTCATTTTGTTCAGTGTTGCAAAAAAGAATCTACATAGGTTTCCCCGCTTGGACTGTCTCACTAATTATTATGTAAAATTTGTCGATAACTTACTGTCAAAAAATCTAATCGTATGCGAGTAATTCTTCTAATTATGACAATTCCTGGCAAGTGGCACATGTCAAAATAAGTGCGATATAAAAAAATATTTTTAAAAATCAATCGCGTTATAACGAATTCGCACCCGACTGGGTCATGATGAACAAGGTTATTTGTGCATCGTATCGCACTGTGGAATGTCTGATTCAAATTTATTTATTTTTACATAGCGTGAACATTCACAACATGACATTTAAAAACAAAGAAACATTGTAAAGAAGAAATAAATATATGCAGTATCACAAAAAGAGTATTTTTAAAGGTACAAAAATTATAAAAAAAAAATTAAGTATAAAAAATATAAATTATAAAGCATGGAAGCACACCGAATGAGCTAAGTGGACCCTATTTTAAGAATTGTATAAAACAATGTCCACCTATAAATACTCATCCTTGCGTAGTTGGAATAATATATCAACATCCGAAGCGTTTGGTTAATGCCCTCCCAATTGGCGTCTTCAATGGCAGGTTAGTTCTGCTCCTCGGGAAAACAAACAACCGATGCTCCCGATTTCTAAGATAGTTATTAGGGATTCACAAGTCAATACCAAGAATGGTTCTCATTTACCTGTTTTACTTATGTTAGTGGAGCTTAATTAGTAAAGTGACTTTGCAGTCTTGCGTCATAATACTGAAGTCCTACTGGTTGAATGAAGATACAATAATTATGGAAGGTTATTCCCACATTGATTTTATTTAATGATAACATATTTCATTTCTATATATCACAGGTATTCGCGGAGCTCCAGGTGCTTCAGGTGTTGTTGGAGAGCAAGGTTTGTCTGGGCACAAAGGATGGAAAGGTCGACAGGGTACATCTATAATGGGTTCCACTGGACTAAAAGGAACTATTGGAATGATTGGCGACCAAGGAATGAGCGGAAAATCCGGATTACCAGGCAGACAGGGAGCGAGGGGTGAAGATGCCTTCCCTGCACAGAAGGGAGACCGAGGTAACCCCAGTGAGTCTGTAGTGTATGGACTTGACGGGCGAGCCGGAGCTAAAGGCATGGCTGGTGATTATGGAGATGAGGGTTACCCTGGAGCGGCGGGAAGGACAGGACTCTACGGGCAGAAAGGAAGGAAGGGAGAAATGGGAGCCGAAGGGTTTGAAGGACCCCATGGACAACAGGTAGATAGATATTTTAGATTCTAATAATTCCGGTCAATCTGAAATCAATGCTCTGATACATGATCACAATCATAGATTCGTATGCTTCGATGTGATAACAAAATTTCATACAGTATGTATCAGTGGCGAAGACTCCATACTAGGCGATTATTTAAAGCCTGCCTTCTTAAGAAAAATATTTTTTAATTTTATATTGACATATTAAATAATACAATCACATTATAATATATTCAATATGTCCAAGAACATCTATCGTATAATTGTCATAATAATTTTACGATCTTTTCCCCTATTTCAATAAGCACCATTTATTTATGGCATGTCTCAAAGTTTAAAAAAATAAGCAACGTCTTGTTTTGCTTTAAATATTGTGTGGATTAAGTTTTTTTTTATATGAAGTTGGTTTCTCATAATTTCAAGACGTCTGGGACTGCCCATACAAATCGCTAAGCTATTTAAGGAGCGCTTACATATTATATAAATGCACATTTAATCAAAATAATTAATAAGATAATTTAAAAAAACAATTTCTATGGGATTCAATCACATATAAATATTGATTGTTGTTAAAAATATAAAATAATTTATCTCGTGATTTTTATTTATCAGTTAGTTCATTTATAGACTAAGACAATTCATTCAGTCAGTTTTGTCAGTTGAATGTAGAAGTATTTTAAAATCTCTAGTTTTACAGGTTAAATTATAAATTGTTATAGAACAGATACACAACAACGGATTTTTTCAAAGATGACAATATATTTTGAGCGTATCTTGCGTTTATAAATGTTTAGGAAAATACATAATTCAAATTAATTACTTAATTTTATGCCATCAGCGAGCTTTTGAAATTTCATCGATTTTTGTGTACCTATTCATCAGTAGTAATGTCGGATTATCTTCTTATTTCCCGTAAATATATCTAACAAGTGTGCTTCTCCACAGCCTATCTCTTTCTAAAAGTCACCCTTCGCCACTGGTATGTATATAGTTCTTTCCTTATTGGAGACACGTTTTCAGCGGTAAATGTGCCTGGAATTTACATTTTCCTACTATTTTCAAGTGGTTTCTACAGTTCCCTTTTATTTTAGTACATTTTATTTCCCAGTTTAATATTCTTATTTACATGTGAAATATTGAAAATTCAACTAAAATTACGTATTAAAATTAAAAATCCAATTTCAGTATTTGAACATTATTCAAGTCAATGAATACATGACATTATTGAAATGAATTCTAGACGCTCATTTTATTTGTCATGAATGCAGTGTCCGAAACCAAGGTTACGTCATCCACAATATGATTATTAATTCAAATAAAACGTAATTTATAGTATAAATTCCACTTTTATTAAATATTAAACTGGACCAGTTTTGTCCGCCTCAGAGGAACATTTTCCAGTAGTGATTGACAATAATATTGTCATCATATTATTATGATTGTTTAATTTTGTTGTTTTATGTATATTTTTTACAACGATTTTCTTAGCACGTATTCTTATTTGTCCGGTAGTTCTTTGTCCAGTACAAATCTTGCAATCGATTTTTAACTATTTTCCCGACTAGGTAGACATTTGAAACTTTTAGAATATATCAGAACACAATGCCAATGCATTTTATTAATACTTTTAGCCATCTTTAAGTAGAATTGAATTAATTTTCAGTTAATTCTGTTTTGTATGAAAAGTTATTTCGACACCATTATTGGTTGCTAGGGGTCTGGGGTCCTAGCAACTAAATTATTAACATATACGTGCGTTACTATGGAAATCAATATGACATTTCAGTATTATTTCTATCAAGTAAAAATTTTTTTGATCATTTAAGCTACTCTCCAACAAGAAGATTTAGGCAAAAGCCGGACGGCGCTGTTGTCGACTAAATGGGAGGAGCTTATTAGTTTATAATGGAATTGCCGTTAAAAATGGGAGGAGCTTGTAGTTCACAGTTTTAACACGTAGCCAAGAAGATGTTGTTTGAGTATAGTCAAGTCAAGTTTATATGATTCAACAGAAAATTTAAAAACGTTGTATATAAAAAGTTCTTTTTATCTTGTAATCTATGTAAATTTATTTTTCCAAAAGAAAGAAACATTCTTAAAAAAGAGGTGAAAGAACACATTTATATAATAGTGCTCCAAACCAATTTGTGTGATTTAAAAAAAAAAAAAATTTGGGTTATATTTTGCAAACTTTTTTTTGTCAGTCCCTCCAAAAATGTAAAATCAAGGTTTCACTGTATCACTCAAAAATCAACATGGAACATGAAATCTTGCGCACCAAAGGCGTAAGGCAAGACTCTGTATTAGTGGATTTATGAATCATATAAGAGAAGAAATCAGATTTAATTTCGAACAGGGTATTTTTCATTCTTCGGCAATACTAATTCAGCTTTAGTATTACCTATGTTACGAGTAAACAGGTTGGCCACAAGAGATACTGCCGCACGTTTGTGAAAATTATACCTCCTTTAGTTAGAAACAGTCAACTAATAAATAGCAATCACAGCAAGCAAAACAAGACATGTGGGTTTAATGCCGGGTTTACACTCTCGGACATTTAACTCCAGCACGTCTTTGTAGATTGAGGTTATACTTGAGCCAATACAATAAGCAATTGTCATAAATTACCAATCATTAATGTCGTGTACTTCAATAATTCATAATATGTGCTTACATTTCACATTACAATTCATAGTACTTACCTGTCTCCCGTTGTCATTCTTCAACTTGAACAAACGCAGAATATTTGGCTGAGGACAGTGAAGCGTGATAAATTAAACAACACCATCACAAATCCCTATTCGTCGAGAAAATGATTTGTTTTGGTCTTCTTCTGTCGACTCAATACAGTCATTATCATATTATAATGCAAATTGTGTAAAGAGGCTACTGGGTAAAGGTAAAGGGAAACTACGCCTTAGTTTAAAACGCGGTGATTCACATCTTCTCTTACTTTCACTTTTGCGGTAGGCCGTGAGTTATGCGATACAATTCAAGTGATATGACAAGGTCACACCACATGGTTAATTTGGAAACAACTTTCACGTAAGCTGATTAAGAAAATAAAAATAGGAATGGTTAATGCTCAACGACTAATTTAGATAGATTTAGATTGTAGATACCCACTTATAAATAGGTATAAATCACAGAATTGTTAACAACAGGATGGGATTTTTCCTTATAGGGTCGCAAGGGTATTCGTGGAGACATATTCCCTGGTGCTCCTGGTGCCGCAGGATTAGCGGGACGACCTGGGGCCCGCGGAGCTTTTGGAGAGAGAGGTCTACCCGGGCCAGCTGGCGAAGACGGTAACACTGGAACACCAGGCCTCAAAGGTGAAATAGGACCACAAGGACCTCGTGGTATGGAAGGAAACCCGGGACCTTCCGGTTACATGGGTTACCACGGAATCAACGGTATCCCTGGAATCATCGGAGAGCAAGGTGACCGTGGAGATATGGGCGAATTCGGAGAAGAAGGAATGCCCGGTAATACGGGAAGACGTGGACCACCAGGATTCAAGGGATTGATCGGAGATGTTGGAGCTATGGGAGCTGTAGGATACGCTGGGCCTACAGGACTGAAGGGAATTCGCGGAGACACGGGATACGAAGGACTTGCAGGACAAAGAGGAGATTCGTCCTTTAGCGGGATGAAAGGAGATATGGGCGAAAGGGGTATAGATGGAGCCTTTGGTCTTGACGGTCTACCTGGATTGGTCGGTGAAGTAGGAGATGTTGGCGACAATGGATTAAGTATTGATGGATTAACAGGACAGAAAGGTATGATGGGAAACAATGGATTTGATGGTCGAGCGGGTCTAAAGGGTGAAAGAGGTGCCGTTGGTGCTTTGGGTTTCCCAGGTTTGCAAGGTTTCCGAGGTGATAATGGATCGCGTGGGGCTGCAGGAGCCGACGGACGTAATGGATATAATGGCTTGAAAGGGGAAAGAGGACCAATTGGACCCGCAGGTTTTGATGGTGAAAAAGGATCAGTAGGCATGGAAGGTGAACCAGGCTTAGAAGGAATGCCTGGAATGCCAGGTGACATCGGTTTACAAGGTAGCCCCGGCCGCCTAGGTAGACCAGGGTCTAAAGGTCAAAGAGGTCTACGCGGAATGAGCATAGGTGCTAGAGCCACCAAAGGAGACTTAGGAGAATCTGGTATGACAGGATTCCGTGGAATCACAGGTGAGCGAGGTGACGATGGTATTGAAGGCTATGTCGGAATGAAAGGTAAACGTGGTGACGCTGGCGAGATTGGATTGCAAGGAGAGATCGGTATTGTCGGGAAAATGGGAGCAACCGGTGAAATGGGTCCTCCGGGTCCTGAAGGATTATCTGGCATCAATGCGGAGTCAGGTGAAATGGGAAGACCAGGAGTCAACGGCATTCCTGGAAGACCTGGGGTTATGGGACAAAAGGGGGCGCCCGGTAGCTACGGATTGACAGGAGAACAAGGAACTAGAGGTCCTCCTGGTCTCTCTTTCACAGGAAGAAAGGGTGAAAAGGGTAACACCGGAAGACCAGGGCAGAGAGGAAAACCCGGAAAATACGGACTCCAAGGCTTCCATGGTGAAGTTGGCCTTCAAGGTTTCAAAGGTATGGAAGGAGATATGGGAATTGCAGCCGGAAGCCAAAAAGGAATGATGGGTGATGAAGGTTTCGCAGGCCTCGCAGGTGCAGATGGCAGGCAAGGTCTTATTGGTGCCACCGGCCGGCCAGGTAGACCAGGGCTCGTTGGCGTAATAGGAATGAAAGGCATGCGAGGCGACATCGGGTTTGACGGAAGAGAGGGAATGTTGGGACTTAAAGGTGAACGAGGTGATGCTGGTAGATCTATTCACCCGAATGATGTCCTTCCTGGCCCACGAGGAGATCCAGGTTATGCTGGAATTCCTGGATTTGAAGGCAAACCAGGACCTCCAGGACCCAAGGGACGAGTAGGAATTCATGGAATGAGAGGAATTGAAGGAATCCCTGGACTGAGAGGACTTCCAGGTATTGCAGGAAGAAGAGGTGAAATGGGTCTCCAAGGTGCTAGAGGCTTGACAGGTCGTGCTGGCAGACGAGGAGCTCCAGGTCCGCAAGGTTATCCAGCTCCAATTCCCGGAGCGCCTTCCAGCCGAGGATTCTTCTTTGCAAGACATTCTCAAACTGAGAGTATTCCCGATTGTCCAAGAGATACTATTAAGATGTGGGATGGATTTTCTCTACTTCACATCACCGGAAATACCAGATCTGCCGGACAAGACTTGGGTAAGAATTCATACAATTTACTTAAATACCTACATAAATCTTTCCTGTCATGAATCTCAGTTTTTTTCAATGACTAACTAGTCAATGCTAGCAAACAGACCCTGACCATTACGCAAATAATGCATCTCTTTGCAGATTGACCATTATCCAAGTGAAAGAAGAAACATGGTCTCAATTTAAATTCACGCACAATAAATTTTACTTGTTTCCATAATACTATTCTCTCAATCGATTAGGCTCTCCCGGCAGCTGTCTGAGAAAGTTTTCAACTATGCCCTTCCTCTTCTGCAACTTGAACAATGTGTGCGACTACTCGGACAGAAGCGACTACAGCTTCTGGCTCTCCACAATGGAGATCATGCCCATGGCCATGACACCCATTCAAGCCAGAGACGTTGGCAGATACATCTCAAGGTAATTATTTGTATATTCTGGATTTTCAGGATGCGTAGTGTATACTGTATAGTAGTGGTTTCCAAACTGTATGTTACTATATCTACTTTTTTAAAAAATCTAATCTTGGCGCCCCCCCCCCCCCTTTATTTCATTAAACAATACACACCTTTTTAAATAGTAAAAAATGTATCTACTAATACAAAAGCACCAGCCCACGGTGGCCGCGCGGCTTAAGCGTCGGACTATCACGCCGTGGGTCGCAGGTTCGAATCCTGGGTCTGGCAAATACACATATTGTTTTTCAATTTGTGTGTGAGTCAGGGTATGGACCTAATAGGTTGAGCAAGAGGCTGACATCCATTTCTCGTAAAAAAAACAAAATCTGTTAATACAAACCTCTACTCTGTGGAGGCCCATATGATCCTATTAGGATCGGACATGGTCGGAAAAAAATAATACAAAAAATGAAAAAAAACTTAAGTATAAAAATAATTGCAAGAAAAAAAGAACTTTTTATGTACAACATTTTTAAATTTTCTGTTGAATCATATAAACTTGACTTGACTAACTTAAACGATCAAAAAAAATTGTATTTGATAGAAATAATACTGAAATGTCAGTTTGACATTCATATTGATTTCCATAGTAGAGCACGTATATATTAATAATTTAGTTGTTAGTACCTAGCAACCAATAATAGTGGATTGGATTACGGAGTTCTTCCGAAATAACTTTTCATACAAAACAGAATTAACTGAAAATGAATTTATTTCTACTTAAAAATGGCTAGAAGTATTAAAAAAATACATTGGCATCGTGTTTTGCTATATTCTAAAAGTTTCAAATGTCTAGCTAGTCAGGAAGTTAGTTAAAAATCGATTGCAAGATTTGTACTGGACAAACAACCACCGGACAAATAAGAATACGATATAATAAAAACCTTGTAAAAACGTGAAATAAACAAGGTTTTACTATATTTTATTCCTTTTTAAACTAATTGGTTTTTCATGCGATGGATGTGCTAGATTATTAGCACAAAGTGCTCTTTTTCTGCTAAAGGGGCTCGATTTGGATTTCATTGGAGCGCTAATGCAGAAAATTCCGTTTCGTATAAATATGATATTACGAAAGGTAGCAGTACTTTACTTACAACTTGCATTGCTTTTCTTGACAAAGTATTATATTCTTCTTCACTTCGATTCAACCAAAATTTTATGATTTGACCTTTTTATATCATCTTTTCAGGAGATAGCCAGCATGCTTCGCAATAGTATAGAAGTGAAGTATAATGAAATTAGTCTCCATATCTTCGAACAGGTTTTATAGGATTTTATAAGAGTTTTAACCTTTTATAGGATTGTTTTTTTTATGTAGTTTATAACTAGTGGCCGTTTTATAAACTATGCACTTGCAAATTGCAAACCCTGGACACATTTGTGTTAAACTTTTCGCGCCTCCCTTTGCAACACTCCGCGCCCCCCAGTTTGGATATCGGTGATGTATACCATCACTTTACTCCCAAACTTGCCACAAATCTTCAGCTCCTGAATCATTTATGAATAAATTGATTGAATTAAAATTATATTTTATTACTTGAGTTGATACTGTTATAATTATTTTAACGTTAATATTATTTCAGATGCTCCGTTTGCGAGGCTCCAACCAGAGTGATGGCCGTCCATAGTCAGTCCATGTCGATACCTGATTGTCCTGGAGGATGGGACATGATGTGGGCAGGATACAGCTTTGTCATGGTAACAATTTTGCTAAGATTCTAATAAGATATCATTTTGTCATCATTTTAAAAATTCACCCACCAAAGATAAATAAATAGTAGCACACATAGAAATTATTAGGTCGTTTTTTGCGACCCGGGTTTTGCCTTCGGCATCACTAAAGAGGTGTAAATTGTCAATTCTAAGAAAAATAATTAATCGAGTTAACTAATGAGATTTAGTCTTTAATAATACTATTACATGGTACCTAACTTTTTATAACATTATTTAAAAAAAAAAACATATAAACACACCTAATATACACCTATACATACCTAAATCCTCATCCATCCATCCATCAATAACATTGACCATAATATAGTCTCATATGTGAAACATCATAATATAGGATATAACAAAGGGCTACTAGGAAAGTTAAGTTGATCATTCAAGATAGGTAAGCTCTGTAATATTTGTATTGTTTATAAATAATAATGATCTATTATTAGGTTTTGACGAGTTAATATGCTATCGAGTGTATCGTGTTATTAATAAGATAGGGTTTTTACTAATTAGGCTTTTTACTGACACTTCAACTATTCATAATTTGTTTATTGTATTTTTGTGACCTTTGACTTGATGGGTAGGTAATGGAGTTCTTACCTACTTTATTGTATTGATTTATTATATAAGCTAGAGTAAAGAGTGTTCGTTGTCAGTGTGTGTTTACCTTTGGTGAGTGTACACGGTGCCTGAAAATGCCGAAAGGCGAAACCCGGGTCGCAAATAATGACTTAAATGGAATAGTACAAAGCTTGAATCCATTAGAATTTAAATTCAAATTCCATCAAGTACCTTCAGTCGATAGTATTAATATTATAAGTAGCATTGTCTCATATTTATTATATCCTAATAGCACTCAGCCGCAGGAGGAGGAGCTGCAGGTCAGTCGCTGGTATCGCCAGGATCGTGTCTTGAGGAGTTCAGATCGAGACCATACATAGAATGCAACGGCATGGGAAGGTGTAACTATTTCGTTAACACCCTGTCCTACTGGATGGCTACGATCGAGGATCAAAACATGTTCAGAAAACCAGTTCAGCAGACTCTTAAGGCCGATCTCACATCTAGAGTCAGCAGGTAACTTTTATATTTTATTTATTGCAACAAAACTAGAGAATATGGGATAAAGATGATGTCAAATCTTCAACTCAATTCTACAACTAAAATTCATTTTTGGAATGTCAAAAACAAAGTTGTTAAATGAAGAAACGAAAGCTGGCTAATACAAGTCGAGTGTAACCAAACATGTTGAAAAGAAACCTTGGAGCCTAAATTAATGTATGAAGCAAAAAAGGACCTCTGGTCTACTGATTAAGTTAGTTTCAAGTGACTTAGCATTGCAAGTTCATTTGAAGAGAACTTCACACTTCTACTATGATATTCCACTATAGATTCAGATTCACTCAATTTGTTAAGTAATTACATACCTACGTGATTTTATATATAAATATTGCCAAAACAAGCCTTGAATACTTAGATTCATAAGATAGTGTATAATGAAATTCGACATTAATTTGACATTTCACATTACAGTAAGTCCTCGACTTACGTGATTAATTCATTCCGAAGATTTTCATGTAGGTCGAAAAATCGCATAAGTCGAATAAAACTTCAAATCATGCAATTTTTGTGAAAAATATATTGTGTTAGTTTTAAAGGATAAGTAAAAACAAAATAGACCTACATACATACATTTAAGAAAACATTATTGATTGATGGATGAAGTGGTTTGATTTTGCAATCCCCAGCAGCATTTCCACCAAGTAAAAGGGTTAGCCTATCTTCAGACACCTTAATACCTGGGATAAATTTTTCTAGTTGGGATATATAATATGACTGATCTGGGATTTTTTTCCAATAAGCCCAGATTTGTCCACATTAAAGATTTGTTGTGGCAGGTAATCCTCATTTTTATGATTTCTACTAGACTTTCTGTGTATCTGCATAACTCAGCAGCCTCGCCTGTTATTTTGATGTTGTGTAGTTTATTACGGCTTTTAAATTTTTGAAACCGTCCGTGGCTTGCAGTGAATGAATTAGTATCAACACTATCATCATTTTTACACTCTATGTCTTCAAAACTACTCAAGGCATTATCCTGTATGAGTATAAGGCTTATTGGAATTTGTTGTTGCTGCATATCTTCCATCCATATTACCAATATTTCCATTAATTCTTCTATTAACATTCCTCTTTTCTTGATAATTATCGTAGATTGCATTACTACAAATTGTTTTACATGATCCATAATAAGATAATATTATTATATTATGTAGACGCAGGCGCAGAGAAATAAACTGCAGCAAAAAAGCATATTTTAAAAAATCAGTTAAGTACGAATTCACGTAAGTCTAGGACTGTATTGCCATATCAGAGCAGACATTTAAAAATAAAATTTAGTTCCTGTGGAAAGATACTCCCTTATCAATTTTATGTAAGCAGCCAAAAGCAATACATTGCCATTATTTATAATACGAATTATCATGTAAAACACTGAGAAATGCGTATGTATGTTATGTAAACAAAGCAACAGACTTCAAGCCATAACGCAAGCCGCCATTTAGTTTTCCACTACCAATAAAAAAAGAAAAATAATGAATTTACTACCAATACAAACAAGCACCCCTACAATCATTCGCTTTGAAAATCGAACTGCTGATTCCAAAATTGTTAATGATGAATAGAAATTAATGCAGACTAGCAAATTTAGTGATCTGGACTACACGACAGCGGTATAATCATAACTTCAGCATTAAATTTACTGACATCATCTTCTTCTAACGCGGTATATTCAGAAAGGGTATTGGCATCGTTTACAAGTATTTATCCATTTGATAACACTAATGACGTTTAGTATGAAACTTGTAAATAATTATAAGTAATTTTCAATTTGCAGGTGTTCGGTTTGCATTCGTAGCAGGCCTGCCATCGCAGTGGCGTCCATCCCGCCGCGAGGAGTTCTGACTCTGCCGGAAGCCGGTGAAATCAGAAGACCGGCGCGACCGCCCGTACGACAGGCCAGACCACGCCAGTACGGCGGAAGACGAGTCAGGCCATCGCCCCGACCCGTCGCCCCTTCATCACCAACACGAAGATACCGCAACTAGACAGACTTTCCACCATTCAATCAAATGATACACTCAATACTCAGAACTTCGATTTTGTAGGGGATCTTATTGAAATATCGCAAAATATGGATGAGACTTTATTTATAGCATGATGACAAATTGCAATTTTAATTAACAGATGTTTTAATGACAATACTCTTTAAGAGTTTACACTTTTATAATGTTAGCGTACACATTATTAAGATCGAGTCAACTTATTTACAAAAAATCTTGTCTCTCTTAACTGTAAATCAATATTAAATTTGTCATTAATAAAAATAATATTACGATTTTAAGGTCATATTGTTTTACATGCTTCTTTTACAATTGAGTCGCTTAATCGTCAAACCCGCCTGTATTAAAATTAGTTTTGAATGTACTTATGTGCTATATCGATATGTCTACCAGCCTATCGAGGTGAGAGTTTTAAATTCCGCTGTTTCGTCAAAAAATTAAAATGAATATTGACTTGAGCCGCCAAATCCATTCTAGGATAAATAACAGATTACTAAAACCGCTCTACATAGCCGACCAATCAGACGTCGCGATTCAAGCCATGTTTTTTAGCATACAAACATTACCACTACCTACAAGCATCAACATCATCGTAAATGCACAGTTTTTCGTGATTTACTTAAAACTCAAAAAAACTTCCACAGTGGGTTTAGCGACTAAGCGACTCAATTATTATTCCATGGTCGTCCCCTTTAAAGTCACAAAAATTTCCGTATTAAATTAATTTGCCTTTATTTTACGGTTCCATCTGTCTGCAACCATCGTCGTATAAAAAATAATTTTAGAATTACTTTTAATTATAATTTAAATATATGTTATTGTTAGCAATCTGAACATTAAAGTTTAATAAGAAAATTTAACACTCGTTGCAATCATTGATTCATAAATGATATCCATTACTTATAAAAGAAAAATTTGTGATAAATCAAAACAAAAAAATTAATCACTGCATCCTTGATACAAAATAAAAAAAAAACAATTTTCTGCTAAACTATGCGTAAGTCATTAGGTAATTTTAATAGTTCTCCCACAGATGGGATTAATATATTTTCTAATTTGTACATAATAGTACTTATATTATTAGTTACCCTACAGTTTACGAAACCATAGTCACTTACATTTTATATTTTTATAATAATTGCATGTCTCTGCGGCATTTTACTTTGAAAAAATATAATTATTATTTAGCCTTCACATCGGTGCTTGTTGCCTTCTTTTAGATTAGCGTAACTTAGAAATCTCAGCTATTTTATGAAATTACTCATGACTAATAATTCATACCAGTAAAATACCGTTTTTAACAATTTTCCCGTTTCTAAGGTGTGTATATACCCTTCATTTAAATATTATTATGATCATCTTTAGAATAATAAAATTCTACACTGCCATATTAGAAAATATAATCTTATATTTTTATTGAAAGAACCATATTTATGTACAAAGTATGTGCGTATTGTTGATAAAATAAATAATGTTTGATACCAGTATGTATTTATGGATAAATAAAGTTTTTAAAACATACAAAATGTCTTTATAATAATAAAATTGCAAAGCTTATGTGTGTTCAGTCTACAAAAACAAATGTCTCAATATTAAAATATAAATCATATTAAGCCATGGTTGGCAAACCTTTTTACGTACGCGTGACAAAATTTACCAAAATTTATTTTTCAACTGTCTGACGTGCCGAACAATTTTTTATAGAAAAAAAATGAAAAGTAGTTTTTAAGAATTCTATAAAAAAAAGTTTAAAAATTGCAATTGAGTACTTGAGATTCTATCACTCAACGTGTTTCTAACCGAAGACATATCCTTTATTCTTTGAATAGTTTTTTCTTGTTTTAAAATAGATCGTGGGAGCATTTTAACCATGCTTCTTTGATATATTCCCCATAACTGAACGGTTATCCATTTTCACTGTCTGCCAGAATTACTACTAGTTAGCTCCACCAAGTTTTTATTTCTTATTTGGTACAGCCATTTTTGTGGGTCGCAAAGAAATTGTTTGTTACTGTATTACTTAGCTTGGCTTTTTACGCACAGATTGATACCAGAATTGCTCCGATCAAATGAGGTATTCTTTTGCTACAGTGGTCTCAAGCATTGTAAATCAACCAAAATGAGAGGTTCGCGCACGCGGCTTCCTCTGCCTCCTGGTGAGGTCAGTGCGATAATATTATGTTTGATGCATAAAGCCTAAGGACCGACCTATGCAATTATATAATTACATTATATTATAGTATTTGCTGCTATTTTTCATACAATGCAGTCTATCATTTATGCATGAGTTTCGTCGTTTCTATTTGCGCATCGATTGGTAAATATTACTGGTTCTCTTTTTCATACTGATGTGCAAATGGTGTCTCGTTATCTGTTTATGGTGTATTGGTCATGATAAAGAAAAAAACACAGCACATCTGTTTAACCTATATAAAGGTATTGTTTATTGTAATCAAACATTTAAATATGTATTTTAAATACAGTACAATTTATACAGGCTCCATATTGCAGGCATTCAGACAATATTATGTCATGTCTGACATTTTTGTCAAAATTAATAATTTACAATCAATGCCATAATGTACATCTAATAGTCGCGTGCCCTACAAGAGAAAACAAATTCGTCTAAATATCTAATTACACCAGCAGTCACGCAAACTCAACCGGATTGAATGATCGCCGTGAACAATAAAATTGTAGACTTAAATACCAGCGATCAACTCGATCGTGTTTACGCTTGATTAGATTGGTCCAGTTGGTCAATTGGTGCAGACACAAAAGCCTTCGGTGATTGAAGTTGTCACGAAGAGACGATTTACATGGCTGGGACACGTATTCCGGATGCCGCCAAAGAGTGCGGCACTTCGTACCCTTGTGGCACAGCCTCAAGGGTTCCGTCGCCGTGGCCGGCCCTCCCTCACCCTGCAGCGGTGCTACAAAAGCGACCTACGTGCTGCAGGTCTGACATGGCAGGAGGCGCATTAGTTGGCGATGAACCAAGGGAAGTGGCGCCAACTTGTGCTTGTCCTATGCCCCAATGTTAGGACGTGACAGGGTGGAAGAAGAAGAAGAATGGTTCATAATATATGCTCAGTTGCTATATAGGTACCATCATAAATTGTTGGGTGTTCAAATTTAGAACTAAGCTCATCATAGTATAAAAAGTATTGAATGATATGTCAACTGTTAGCATGTGGCGCCGTCACTCACTGGACAACTTTATTACTAGTAGATCTATAGTTATAACAATTATTACCTAATAAGTCAAGCAAAAAATATCTGTTGGTGGCAACACTAAACAGTCTTAACTCATTATATTGTTAAATGCCAATTAATAGGAGATGACATTTAGACAAGTAATGAGTAGTTGTTAATTGCATTTACTTTGTATTATTCTCAGTTAAAATAATGAATAAAGTCAGCCATCCTTCATTACGTTATGTAAACATTAAATTTGTGTTGTTATGTCAAACGTCATGACAAGCCACATGCGTCTACTTGGAAGCTTAAGGTTAATTCAGATATTTTCATACATTCTCGGTAATCTTCGATATGGTCACGCCCAAAAATAGGATTTATTCTAATTCGGTCACGACTCCAGGTAATGACTCGAAAGTGACTTTTCAAGATTCAAGAACGGAGTCTGCCAATGAATTTGGAGTTGGAGTTTAGAGGACACTCACAACTATTAACGAAAAAAATCCATATTATGTGTATTTAATATTCTAGAAATAATAAAAAACCTTCAGCTTATTTAGAAAATAAATATTTACTTCAGTTTTTTTGGCTTTCCTGTAAAATTGATATTAATTCTGTAGAAAGGCTGCATTGCCAGAATGCCCGTTATATGTTAGTTCTTATTCCAATTTTTTTTTCGAGTTCATAAAAAAATAATTGTATCTCTTATGATTAAGCCTCACTAATAATTGAGATGCTGAGGATTGAACTTATACAAGTACTAATACTGGTGACCAAGTAGAATAAACCGACTAAGTTAAATATAATATAATAATTATTGTAAATTCTACATAACTTTTCAACATTCTGTAAATGTGGCCTTGTTCTCTAATAATCCTTTATTACTATTCTATTACTATCAAAATTTGGTGACATCAATTGGCCGTGTCATTAACACAAATAAGCTGATAACAATTCAACAACTGAAACATGATATTCGCGAAGCAATCAATTAAATTATGCATTATGCTAAAATGTAGTCGAAAGACCACGAATTTATGCTGTAAACTAGAGGCATCTATTTGTGCCAATGACATTAATATGGACGAAGCATCTAGAAAATAAAATGACACTCACTTTGTGTCGGGGTCTGCCGGATGGCGAAATTCATATTTTAATATCGGTATCCTACGCTCAAATGAACATTCTGCTTGCAAGCGGTCTGGCGATACCGCTGGGTCTGCCCATACAAAATTTCTGACTGTCAGGTTTCGACTCCACCGTTATTATTGTGTTACAAAATGCCAATGTGCCTAGTTAAAAATTGTAAAAAAATCTACTAAACACTCCAAGAAAGATGGGATATCACTTTTCATGTGTTAGTATTATTTATTATTTATAAAATGCCATTTTAAGATATTGATGAATGTTTATTCAATGCAATTGAATGACAGGAACCATTGGACAGTCAGTCGCCTGTGATTCGCTGGGCTCACTTGCGTCTAATCTCCGAGAAGTCGTAAGTAACCAAGAATCTGTTTCTAACGCAATCAGTCATGACACTAATACGCCATTACAATAAAGGTTATATTACTATAAATTCTCGAAGCTTGTATCGCATAATGGAAACGGATACGTCATATGGTCACGTGACATCTACCTATACATCTGTGAATGACTTTCATGCACAATTTCTCGTGCGCGCCGGGTATGAAGTGAGTTGTCCATTTAATATGTCATTGATTTGTGCTGATATCATATTTCATAAGTAATGCCAGGAATAAAATAAATAGGTAATCCATAAAAAAAATAATAAAAGATGTGATTTATTTACAAAATATTCAGTAATAAAATCAGAACGGTAAAGACGATATTAATTTCCTAAAATCACTCATCGTCAAATAAATCAAAAGTCCAGCATTTTTATCGTTCACTGTAGAGTTTCTTGCTTTTTTATTTTAGTTTCATCAGTTCTGTATTTTATCATACAAATTTTCACACGGGTGTCATTGAATTTCTTTTGATACTTTATCGAAGGCATCCGTTTTATGATCGGACACGTTTGGTTTAGTTTCGTAAGTACAGATCGTCACGCCATGTCTGTGGGCCGGGCTGAATTCTCCTCTGAGACCAATGTAATAGATCCTTGTTGTTTCAGAGCCAAAATTCTTCGGGAAGTGAAGTGTCAAATGCGTCACGGATGAAAAAGTAACTATTCTGAAAATCAAAACACAACATAATATTATGTAATACAGTCGAACTCGTTTATTACGATCACGGATATAGCGAGACCTCAGATTTAACGAGGAAACATTCGTTGATATTTTAGTTTATAATTTTCTCCATACATTTATTCACTTTTATAACGAGCTACTTATCGGTTATACCGAGCTAAAATATCTTCCAAAATTTTCTTAAAACTGTTAATGTGTCGATCGTTTAAAAACATTTCGACCCTAAGCAATAAAATCCGACCGGACAGGATGCCGCCGGATCGGATTACGTTTATGACACTAGTTAAGTTAGTATTTTTGTTTGAATTGCGACTTTTTGTGTTATGTGACTGCTCATTTAAAAATACCTTTTCTCTGATATAACGAGTAACGCTTATAACGAGCAAATTCAGTCGGTCCCATCTTCCTCGTAATAAGCAAGTTCGACTGTATATTATTGTATTCGATACAAATAGATTAATATTTTCTACCATAAATCAAAATACAAAACGTATCTTTTTATACCTTTAAAATATAGTGGCTTTCAAAACTAATAAGAGGTCACACCTCAATCAATTATAGTTAAAGCTTGCGCCAAAAGTAAAATCTGATAAAGAGGAAATACGTACCTACTGGAAAATTATGATTACGAGACCAATAACTATAACTCAACGTATGGTGGTTTGGAGAACTAATATCTCACAATACACCGGCAACACTAGCACCAACATTGCTCGAGTTATAGTTGTTACTTTATAAAAATACAATAATCAATTTTTTTAGTGAAGTTCAATAATATGGTGTAATTTGAGATCTATTGTGGGAATGGGGGAAGGGATCAAATATCCAAAATTGTGCACAGCTATAAATTATGTCTTGCAATATAAACTACGAATATATTTTATGGAAGATTATTTGGTACAGTTCGGTTATGAGGAATACAGCGGAAAACAAATTTTGAAAATACCCGATTTACTGAATTATTTGTTAGTTTGGGTTAGTTTAGGTTAGGTTAGGCTTGGTTGGGTTAACCTAACAAATAATCCAGTAAATCGGGTATTTTCAAAATGTGTTTGCCACTGTATTCCTCATAACCGAACTGTACCGATTTTTTTAGTCAGCTTTGTTGTTCTTACTTTGTGGAGTATTCTAGGGTTCCTGTGGTGTCTCTTTGCATTTCAAATTGTTGATCAGGAGTTATTGCTGCATCGTCAAATGTCATGTTGGGTCTATTTTTAAATCTGAAACAAAAGTATGCATGAAAAATGCTTTTTCATGAATATTATCATCACTAGAGGCTGTTTCACTGGCTGAAGGACCTACCCTTGATCCCCTTACCATTGATCCTAGTCAGTTTTTCGCTACAATGTATTTTTATATACATAATTTGAAAACAGCTCAGCGAAATATACAACCATTGGAAAAAATCTTTTTGAGAAAAATGTCACCCAGCGGGATTCGAACTTGCGTCCCCTAGGATATGTGCCCATGTGCTCATTTTTTTTTTCAAATCCAACAGCGTGAACAGAAGTCACATGACTAATGAATGCTTACAGGACGACAGCATTTGTTATGAGATTATACACTACCCCGGTCAATATAATTTCAGCCTTCAGGTGAGAGTATGGCAATATGCTACAGCAGTGATGTACTGCGCTCGGTAGCCCGAGAAAATATTTAAAGACCCCTCTTGAACAAAATTGATTAAATCAGAATAATTGAAAAATCTCATATTTTCAATATTTTAAAGCGGACAATAGACATGCAAGCAGCTCACCAAAAACATGCGAATAGTTCTCTTCAGTGTATAATGTCGCTTTGTCCGCATGTCGTCAAAAAAATCAAGAAAAAAATCACGTAAGTCACATTTTTTATGTTGAAATCACAATGGCTATATTCCATACCAATTTATGTAATGTAATTCGCTGTCAAAAATATGAACCAGACAGTAGGCATTGAACCTTTTCAGAAAGTTACTGTACCACATGCACGGATACTTCATCATGATTAGGCAGCTATATAAACCACGAGCGTCAAATCCTAAGTGAGAGGCAGCAACAAGAAGGATCTAAAACCAAACCAAAATCTAACATAACCTGAAAGCTGTTTGCAGTGGGCTTTGCGATATAGGTTTTTATTTACTTTTGCGTTGCAATAGGGTTTGTTAAGTTTTGTTTTATAAACTAATGGTTTCGGACAACTCTTTTTTTCCTCAAAAATACCATTTCTACAATCCAATAATTATTCTCCTCCAAGTTGGCTCCACTGGGGCACAATTGCCTATGGTGAATCCACCTACCGCTGTCAGCCATTATTGCGTTTGAGGCTATCATTGGCAAATCGTATTTAATTTTCATAAATTGGTATAACATAATATATTAATTGTTATTTCTACATAGAAAAATGTGACTTGCAGGCTTTTTTCATGTTTTATTACCAAATTACCAAATATAATACTATGGAGATTATAAAATTTCTTACATTCTTAAAGAAGCAGGATGAGAATCAGAATCTTCGCCAATTACGATGATGCCTTTCAGTTTAATATTGGCTGTGAATGGAATATTAAACAGTAATTCTTCATCAGCATCACTTTCCACAACCTAAAATGAATAATATAAAAATGATAAAACAGCTAACTGCGAGCAAACTAACTACCAGTGATGCCAACCGTACTATAATTATAGTACAATACTATAATTTTAATTCTGCGAAAAATGTAAAATACTATAATTTTACGCCAAATATACCAAAATAGGTACTATAATTTTAAAGGATTCAAGACGAAAAATGTTCCTGTACTATATATTTTTCAGAAATACTATAATTTTTACGCCTTTGTACTATAATCAGCATAGAAAAAGATGGAAACACTGCTAACTACCTAATATATTTTTAATCCGAATATTAATTAGGTACCTAATGTACATTGGCATTTCTATTAGGTATTTATTTATTTTTAATATAGCAAACCTTGTCAAAATTTAGTCTCTCTTCCCACGGCTTAAAGATTTGTCTGCCAGCATTCTCCTCGGATTCATTCAGGCATTCCAAATTTTCAAAATTTATTTTTTCATATAAACTGTATTGTATGCCAGTTTCTGGGGTCTCATCATGATTAAGATCGCCTTCGCAACTGTGGCCGTGGTGATGAGGCATCGCAACTTTATATCGTATGTGGGAAAATTGAAATTATAAATACGAACACAACGTGCTTAATTATTTTCAGCAGTTTTTGAATATTTTATAAAGCGAATAAAAAAACTTTGAATTACTTGACAGATTTCGATGAAAACAGATTCACTTTTTAATTTTACTACTGACACTGACAGTTTGAAAATATCACTACTTTTTGGCCATTCATATTAATATTTTTATCATTTAGGAATACTTGCTAATATGTATACTTGAGCAATTAATATATGAACTTATTTACTTACACAAAAATACAACAATACACATTTAAAATAAATAACGTTTCAAATAATAATTTTAATTAAATATATATTAAGTATCCCTATATAATAAATAGGTAGGTAGGTAATTGACATACTGATTACACGACACGCACGATCGTGACATGGCAATAAATTTATCCAATTATCGAGAGTCAACTCAAGTCAGCCAATGTCCAATTTCAACAAACGACAATCATTTTTCTAAGCAACTAGCTGTCAGGCGTCGTTACCATGTCGGGGCTCAATAGACCTTTAGTTATTGCGAGTATTTGTTTTTTAGTTGTAATAAGCTCTCTTTATGTTGCGGCGGAATCGTACTCCGAAGTTAACAATGTGGTTGGAGGCATAGGCACCATGAATATCTTGTATTGGTGAGTTCCCATAATAATTGTGCAACCTCCTGAAATTTCAGTGTTTTCTAGAAATGTTTGCTTACGTATTAAGTCTAATTTATTGCTTGCGTCGTATACACTGCGACTTGTGGTTTTATTTCCTCGTATGATTTATTACAGCATCGTACAGTATTCCAAAACGAAACCTGCACACTAAACATTACATCTTCATTTTTCGTATAATTCAAACATTGCAAAAGAAACTATTGTGACGTGGAACTCCTACAAATATGTTGAATTATCCAAAAATTTCAGAGTTCAAAGGTTGCACATCTACTAAGTACCGTGGTTGAATTATTTTTTCTGCCATAATCATCATGGTTGATAATATTTGTAGATAAAAAAATATGGAAACTTGAAAGCCCCAAATATTTTGCATGTTTTCACGATACAGAACCAATCAGTGATGGTTTTCTATAAAGCAGATGAGGCAGTCGCTTCATTAAAAAGTATTAAAACCTTTAATAAGATTTATTTTGCACAATATTCATATTAAAAGAATCTATTTTTTGAACACTATAACGGTTTATCGCATGGGCAAAATTTTCACTAGGGGGCCTCCAGACTTCTCAGAGCCTCAGGCCTCCGAGTATCTAAAACAGCTACTGTTAACAATACTTACTTTATTTTTTTAATAGTTAAGTACCTACTTACTGAGATATCAAAACAAAAGAAAATCATCATTACCTATGACATAGTTAGGTATCTTTACATAATTTTTGCAATGTGTGGTTGTTGACCATTATCAATAACCCATTCCCAAAACCGAAATACACATTAATTGAAAACAAACAATGTGAATAATGGCGCCTGTACACGTGCATGGATTTACTTGCACCAATTGTGTGTATTTTAAACTATCACGATAGTAACCGTTTACACGTAAAAGTGCTGACTGTCTCTCTAATATCATTCTTTAAGCGTAAGTGAGACGCGGTGTAGTTCGTTTTTTTCCGGCAAGTTCGCCACTATCGTTCTACTGCCAAATCCCAACTATCACTTGAAAAGTCAGAAGCTTCTGAACTTTTTTGAATAATAATCATTGTACCAGGTGGGGTATTTGAACCCGTGACCCGCAAATCAGATAACCTCTTCCATAACAGTGGGCTAATCTATTTTGTAGTTTGCATGCAATGAGTTGTTTCATCAACATTTAATTCCCTAAATCTATTAGAGAAAACCATAAAACCAAAAAACAAACCAAGAAATTTTTCTGACCTGCCAATAAACCTTTCTTCTCAATCTTTCTCTGCTATTTTTTTTTTGAATATGAAAGCTATCAGGTTTACATTTTTAAAGTTCTTTACTACTGTTACCAGAAATAACAACCACTTTAAATGCTGGGAGGTATTAGAATGATGGTACCCGGCGGGCCACGAATTTCTATCAAAAAATAAAACCTTAGAAACATCATTATTTACACATATATTAAAAGTATACCTACCATAATTATAAACTTTTATATCGGTTAAGAATGTCACCATGATTACAAGAAATGGCAGTATATTCTGTACAATGTATTAATTTAAAGACAATCCCGATGCCTTTGAGCCGCAGTTCATACAATAAGCTCGGCGAATTCATCTCGAGTGAATCGATATTTTAATATTCTTCGCTAGAGGTGCTGTTTTGTCACTTATTATCTATTTTTTTTACATTATTCTGACGATAGATGGCTCTCATTTTTTTTTTTTTTTAATATTAATTATTATACTGACGATATATTCATTTGGTTCCCGCACATATTTTTATTTAAGTATTTAAATTTAAATACTTTCTATCTATTTTTCTTAGAAAGTAGGCTTCAAATAATCGCTTACTATGGAGCCTTCGCCACTGTAGCATACCAATACTACTATGGTTTGGTTTAGGCAGGGTTTAATTGATTTCTAAAAACTAGCCGACACTATCTATAAATTGTATTCATAGTTCAACGAAAACAAATAAGTATGAGTGACAAAGTGTAGTGTGCACTATTTATGTCGGGTCTTAACAGCCTACCTCCACCCCTCACCACTGATATTAGTTTATGTATGTTAGTCTTTAAAGTTCTATTACCAATTGATAATGTGCATCAGTACGAAACCAGTCTTGGGAAACAAGTTGCGATAAAACTAAAAGTGTTTGTTACTTCTAATAACATGTCATTCCAACAAAAATTAACATTGAAAATAATTAATAATATTCTTTACAGTTATTCATGCGGTTACCGAAAAGTGTTTGATGACTATGCCGGTATCATCCAACAGAAGTATCCTGAAATTTCAGTATACGGCGCCAACTACGATCCTCCAGGATTGAACATGTATTTATCAAGATTTATTGTAAGTAACCTTTAATCGAATACACGTACAAATATGATATTTATTGTTTTTATTAATTCTCATGTATTTTCATTATCGATTGTGATTAAACATAAAATAGAGGTTTGTTATCTGTTAATACAAACCTCCACTCTGTGGAAGCTGCCCATAAGATCTTCTTTGGATCGAACATGTTAGGTATATCATATTTGTAGTAAATGACATTTTTTTGTTTCAAGAATAAATAGTTGATTTTAAAGTTGGTTTCTCTTCTCCATCGTATTGTATTTTTAAATTAGAACAATATATCAATTTTTATTAGCTGATCAACACTCAATTCCAATAAATGGTAATCAAAATAAAATTTGATAAATCGGCATAATTTGTTTACATATTATATCATTTTAATTTATCTGTTTCTATAAATCATTTAGGGCCATATGCATATATGAATACGTTGGCTTATGCATACCAGTGGGTCTATTCTATGCTTATCGACCGCTAAAGTGATAAAGTGAAAAATATTATCAAACTTAGGGTAGGTTTGTATCAAAATATTAGCACTTATTGTAACAATTACACGTAGCCGGTTTTTATTGTTGCAATAAGTGCTAAATTTTAACAGCACCTATCTTGCTGCTGTTAAAATATCGCACTTATTGCAACAATAAAAACCGGCTTCGTGTAATTGTTACAATAAGTGCTAATATTTTGATACAAACCTACCCTAAGTTTGATACTATTTATCAATTTAGTGTTCGATAAGTATAGAATAGACCCAATGGAATGGGAATTATTATAGAATGTTATTGTTTCCATTTCATGTGAGGTATAAGCCAACTTTTTGACTAAAATTATGTTTATGCATAAGGCCCTACGTTTTTCAACATTATTTTGGTATGCTTATTGTGAGGCGGGGATATAAACAGGATTTTTGGTATACATACTATACTACTATATATATATATATGTATGTATACTACTAACTAACTATGTCAATTGTACATTTACCATTGGAGGATGTACATAGTACCTGAAGATGGCGAAAAAAAATGATTCAAATAGAAATAGTACAAAAGTCACATCAATTAAGTAGAATTTATATTCAAATTCCACCAAACACCCTCGGTAAATTGATGGTATTAATCCTTACAGCGCTGACGGCACACCTGTTGTGTCTTCGTTAGGTGGCCATTATATATAATTAGCATGTTATTTAAATGTGGTAATTAAATGTTCCACGGTGAAGTGGTTAATATGCAACATCGCTTAAAATGATCAAATAGCAAAGAAACATTACAGTGACTTTATTTTACCCTTTACTAGAATTACGTTTATCTTACATTTGGTAGAAATTGTCTGAATCAATCAAATTCTTGTTAATTTATTTCTCAGGGCATCGCGAAAATGTTACTGATCGCGTGCGTGCTGGGTGGTTTGAACGTGTTTGCGATATTTTACCGGCCGCAGCCTTCCTGGTGGAGCTGGTGCATAGAGAACAAGCTGTATGCCTGCACCATGCTCTTCTTCCTGTGCAATACCATCGAGGGCCAGCTGGTGTCGTCGGGCGCCTTCGAGATCTCCCTCAACGACATGCCGGTGTGGTCGAAACTAGAGACAGGCAGGATACCTCAGCCGCCAGAGCTCTTCCAGATCATTGACAGCACCATTCAATTCTCGTCCGACGGAACCATCCAATCCGGATTCGTCAAATAGAACTTTTCTCTCCACCATCGTTGCGAGAAAAAACACAAGTCAAATAGTCATTTTGAAGATTACTTTCTGAATTTTGCTCATTTTGAGTTGTTATATTATTTTCGCGATGCTTAATTTGAAAATCAAATGAAACTTAATATTTTCCGCTTCAGTCCATGTGAAACTTTTATCTTACGCTACTGACTGAAAAATTGGGCCTACGTTTGAACTTGTTAATACCCCCGATTGTTTCCCACCCGTCGATTACTTTAATTACACTTATTATACTGATTGGGTCAATTTTTCTGCAGGCTTCGGTTGATCCGAAATAAACTAAGTTTATCGACCATTACTAATAGGTCTTCAATAATTTATTTCAAATGTCAGAGTGAGAAATTTTCTAACACAACATATTTTAGAAATGTCCGAGCATTTATTTAGCATGTTTTTACTTAATGCCATTCCAAACAAATCATTATTAGTTTATTCATAGACCGACACAAATTTGTCAGTGTCGTTAATATGTGTATTGTATATATGTATACCCGTAAACTTCTAAGAGAATTTTTCAAAAATTATGATCAATTCTATATTCCACTCCATTACTTGTATAAACAGTTTTTGTTTCTCTTGAAAAAATTTTTGTTCTGTAAAAAAAATACCAAATTAATGACAAAAGCCACGTTTTGCCTCGGTTATTTATTAATAATATAAGAATACCTATGTATGTATATAATATAACGTTATTATATTTTATATCGATGTAGTGCACGATTTTGAGAAAAAGTGGTGAAACATTTGTATCTATTCAAATTTATTAACGTGGCAAGGCTTGTTTAGAGACAAGACAGTGCCACAGTTTGCGCCGTGTCTTGTCCTATACATGCGATCCACGCAATGCAACAAAGGGTTGGCTGCTTGTCAAGTAGGCCTGGTGCAAATGCCGTCTTGAATGTGAAAATTTAAACTGTGTTGGACTCGCGTGTCGTAAACACTGCTTAATATCACGAATCTGGGAATATTTCTTCACGTTCGGTGACCCACTTGGCCGCTCAAAAAATGATTCACTTCAAAAGAGAGAACTAAATAATATGTGTGTAATAATTTTTCAAATGGTGTATTTTCAAGAATGAGACTCGAGCAAAATGAAATTAGTAAATAAAATTCTAGCTTTTGTGTAAGTGATTGTCATAGTTTAATTTCAGCTGTTTGTAAATACTATCGGGTCAGTCGGCAGGGGTATTTTTTTTATACTCTCACCATATTGATATAATTTTGTTATTTATTGGAAAATGCACCAAAACAAAATAACTTTACATCCATTATAGGTAGCGCTACCTGAATATGTAGCAATAATTTGTATTCGTTCTAATTTCAATGTATTCGAATTTCAACTATGATTTTTTTAAACAAGTTGTGTTTCCATTTAATGTGTAAAAAGTTAATAAATAAGTTTATTTTGAATATCCGTGAAGGAGTGTTTTTTGTATAAATAAAACAAAACATCCACTTATCAAATCCTTGATTGGTACATTATTTTATTAAATGTCATTCATGTATTTAAAAGACCATGTCCGATCCTAATAGGATCATATGGGCTAACAAACTTCTATAAAATCACAATAAATAAATTTTGATATGTGTATATTGCTGAACATGCAACATAATATATATGTAGGTACTTAATTATTGACAAATGTATATATTATGAGTAAGGTGCATAGTTTCATAATAAATCTTAACATCGATAGAGATTATCACAAATTTTTTTCAGAGGACTGGACGGAATTGTTCAATACAGTAAACATTAATAATAACAAATACAGATTAATTGCAGCAGCATTTTTATCAGTATGGCCAATTTATCCATTTTCAGTGGCCCGCACAGGGGACGAGTGTTTCAGGTAATAATATTACATTCTCAGTTTAGATATTTCAATAGGTAAATACAGATACTATGCCTGTCTCCACCCTGCATTACATACACATTTACAACACGAGACTCAGTGTCAGCACTAGTGAGATTGCTAACACTGCATCATATCATTGATAAACGTTCCTTTGCCATCAAGGAACATTTTGATTTCCTCTAAAAGTAAAAAAGTAAGATATGCAGTGATATGTAATAAGTCTGCTGTCGTGGCCAAGTGCAACAATGAAGAAAGACACCATCCCATTGTTTTCAGCACTGAAAACCTTGTCTAGGTAATTGTTAGGATATTGTTGCATATTTCATTAGCCGATGGGCCACAATAAATGGCATGTAGGCCGGGGATTGTGCACAGCGACAGCCGGTGATTTCTTAAATTGCATTTTTGAGAACGTTTTGACATTTGGAATTGTATTTATATAATATATTTTATATTTAACCCAATGCTTACGGGCCCTTTTAATTAATTTTGTAATTAACGCGTTAATTTGCATTTGAAAAGCAATTAGCAAAAACACAATTTTGTGCGGCCCGTAAGCATTGGGTTAATAATTATAACATGTAGCGAATTAAGTCTTTCTGGATTTATTCTGTTTTTAAAAAACGGTCTTATTCTTTTTTTTAGTAGAAAAAACAACTCACTTTTATAGCCATCTTAATTGTATATACATTGTACCTTTAGGAATTTAGTACACTGTTTGAATAATGATCACAATTATAATAAAACTGCACTTTGTAAAATAACAATAACATTATTAGCTTATCACTAGCATTTAATTAAATATTCCCTATTACAATATAAATAACGGACAGTTCGCGTTTAGTAAACACACAAGATAATGAAATATTAATTTTCCATAGTAGTAGTAGCAAAATTACTCTTACTGGTATACTGTCTTCCGTTCAACTTGAAGGAGTTATACTGATTTGAATTGGACTGCACATGACTCAAACATTTTGTTTTATTTCTTACCTATGTATTTCAAAATAACAAAATAATCGATTGTTTTAGTTTTTACATCAAGGTTCCTATATCTGATAGTAAACATGATTTTAATGCTTGAAATATCGTCGCCGTAGATGTCAAGGGAGTCAAGCCACACATTTGGCGAAAATGAGTTAAGTACACAAAAGCATTTTAAAACCATCAAAGATGCCGTGGTCAATGGATTTGAGCCACAAAAAGCCCTATGTATGAGTATTTTGTAAATTGCCAATAGACCTAGCACACATACATTAAAGTAGTCAATGACGACAAGCCGCATAAGTCTTTTGACTTCCGAATAATTTCACATGATTATGTGACTTAACGCTGTTGACCACTGGGACTTCCCGCTCAATCTGTGGCCCGGTACGCACGCCTCGGCTCACATTCGACAAAGATTTATAGTGTTGTCTTGCTCTAACTCAGCATAAGAAACAGAGAAAACTGAGTTTAGCGAGTCGGGTTATTCACGCCAGCACCTGTATCGTGTCATATTATTCATACTAACATTGCGGTTGGTTTATTTGGTGATCTCTTTTCTTTGGGTTTGCGACTGTAAGCATTTTTATTCAATGTATTTAGTGTGATTGTTGTATTCAGTTGTGATTCAGTGAGAAAAGGTGCTAAATAATGAACTATTCACGTGGGAGACTAATGGTTGCAGCCGTTTTAAATTCTACTAATCAACATACCCGTAAAGGTAAGTGTCGATGAAATATTGAGCTAAAAACACTTACTAGTTAAAAATGTTGATTCAGGCTGCTTTGACAGCAATGAGTAATGTGTGCGCAAGCTGTATTAGTTTTATTTCTTTTACAGACTCTCACGGGAATGCCGTACAAGCTGGATGTGCAGACCTCGAGCTGAATATGCAAGCTCCGGACAAGATTGCTGGTCCAGCCATATATACAGAGCTCCAAAATGTCTCTCCAAGCACACACGTGGGAGGTCAATATTTTAATTTGTTGGTTATCAATAATTGTTGGTTTGATTAAAACCTGTGACCATCAGAGAGTCATTTGCTAATAACAAATTATTAATATTTATCTTGGTAGTTTCAAAAAAATAAACTACTTTGTTTTGTTTTACAGATTGGAACGTCAACCTGGCACCAACACTACTAGATTCAAATGAGTCATGCCAGCAGGAACCTGCATATTATCAACACAACATTAATGTTTCAGGAACTTATACTTCTGAAATAACCGAGAGCAACCATAGTAACAATCCTGTATCATCCATCCCCACTCCTACAGATCAGACTACAGATGATTTAAGTAGGAAACGCAAGCGAAACCCAAAAATGTGGAAGCGGAATTCACAAAAGATATTGAGAATGGCAGGCAGCGAATATCAAAGCAGATCCGGAAAAAAAATTCGAGCAAGGGCGATAAGAGAAGTTAACTGTAAGTGCCATTATAAATGCACATCCAAAATAGGAAAACCACAGCGGGAGCAAATGTTGGCCGACTATCTGAGTCTGGATTCCGAAAGAGCAAGATGGGCCTTCATTGGTAACAGTGTAAATCGTATCCCAGTGAAACGAAAGTACCATAGAGACTGCACCAAACGAGAGTATACCTTGCAATACTCTGTGATGTGTAATGAATTGAGAGCCCAAGTGTGCAAACAGTTCTTTTTGGCGACATATGACATCTCGAGCAAAAAAGTTGAAAATGCAATGAAAAAGTTGACTCCTTCAGGTGTCACTGATATAGATCGGAGAGGTCACAAAGAACCGCCCAACAAAAAACCAGAGGAAGTGAGGAACATAATCAGGGACCACATCAAATCGTTGCCCGTAGTTGCTTCCCATTACTGCCGGAGCAGCAGTAAGAGAAAATACTTGCCTTCTGGTTTGAGCGAGACTCGTATCTACATGGACTATGTAGAGTATTGCAAGGAGCATAATGTTGAACCAGAAAAGCACGGCTTCTACAAATCGATCTTTGTCACAGAATTTAACTACGGCTTTCACACTCCTAAAAAGGATCAGTGTGACTTTTGTACTCAGTACAAGAACAAGTCAGACGAAGAGAAGGCAAAAGACGAGGAGGAATACAAACTGCACTTGACTCGAAAAGAGGAAGCGAGAGAACACAAAAAAATCGACAAGGCCCAAGCTATGTGTGATCCAACAATTAGTTGCTTTACCATGGATCTGGAAAAAATATTGTTGACTCCAAGTTTGCAAGTAGGACAGTTGTATTATACCAAAAAGCTGAAAACCTACAATTTCACAGTGTATGACCTGGCTACTAGACAAGCGACGAACTACATGTGGCATGAAGGTGCAGGTACAAAGGGTGCTTCGGAGGTCGCCACGTGCCTGTGGAAGCTCTTGGTTTCAGTAGGCCCCAAAAAAGAAATAACTCTGTATTCGGATACAGCTTCAGGTCAAAATCGCAACTCAGTTGTATCTACAATGTTATTACGTGCCGTGGAACAGCTGCCCATCAACACAATAAACCAAAAAATTATGGAATCAGGGCACTCCGAAATGGAGTGCGATTCTGTGCACTCCACAATAGAGGCCCGAGGAAGGAAAGTGGACGTATTCACACCAGAAGGATGGTATATGGTCGCCCGTACCGCGAAAACTAGTAACCCTTACCATAAGGTTGTGGAAATGGAATATTCCGACTTCTTCGATTACAAGAAATATTGCAGTCAAGTGATGACCAATAAAACTCTGTCGGAAAATGGAGACAAAATGAAGTGGCTAAAGGTAAAGTGGTTCCAATATCGCAAAGGTGAACCCACGACTATCTTTTATAAATACCAATTGAGCCAGAATAACTTTGAGTCACTACAAATCCAGCGAAGACGGCATCGAAACGTACCTACCCTAGAAGTACCAAGGCTGTACAGTTCCAAACCTAGAATTGACCAAGGTAAACTAAAAGATCTGTCAAAACTATGCCAAAAAGGTAGCATTCCGTCAACCTATCACGACTTCTATAAAAATTTGGAGCCTGAAGATCGTCCAACTCAGAAAAACAGCAGCTCAGAGAGCGATGGAGATGATTAAAATGTGTGTCTAGTTTTATTGTAACTTAATTGTAATTATATATTTTTTTCTTTTATTTTGTTAACTGTCAATTCATGGTGTAACTGCATTGTATTGTTGTTTTAATTTAATAAAACGCAATTTTTTTGTAGTACTTATTCCACTTTTAATCAATAAATTAGGACCGGTTTCGTCCGCCTCATAGGGACATTTTCAACTGAAATGAACAAGTTGAAAATGTCCCTCTGAGGCGGATGAAACCGGTCCTAATTTATTGATTAAAAATGGAATAAGTACTACAAAAAAAGCATTTGAATAAATTAAAACAACAATGTAATTATATTTTTGAAAAGCTAACTTTTTGTTTAGAGACGACTATGTTCACATACTGAATGAAATCAGGTAGATTCTAGGTTAAGGTGGGCACCATAAAAGGTCAATAATAGACTTTTCTTTAGAGTATATCCACAAAATGTTAGTGCTTTGTCCACAAATTCTCAGTGTTCAACAGGCATAAGAGGCCTAACTCTTTTGACTACCGCACAAGTATGCCAACTGTACATGTCAATATTCAGTGGTCAAGAGATATAACACACATAACTTTTAAAATACAATTTTTTTTAGTTATTCATTCAAAATAATAAAAAGATAATATCACAAAGTATCTACGTTCAATGTTTCACAATTCTATCTTTAAAAATAAAAAAGTTAAAACAAAAACTGTTCCTTTTTTTGTCACACAAAATCTTTGCGCGCCGATTTCTCAGCATTATGATTTTGTGGACTGGCTCCCTTGACATCTACGGCGACGATATATTCTTATCTGTAATGGCTCTGATTCCGATCAATGACATGCCTTTTGATTGGCACACGATATTCAACATTTAGCTTACTCATGGCGAAAACGCTTAGCACAGATTCCATTGTTTTATATTGGTTTTAGGTTAATTTTACGTAAACTAAATGTATATTACCAGGGCCCAATTGATTTAGACGAAGATGACGTATACTTCGCATACTCTTGGCAATTTCAGTTAATGGTTGCTTAACTGAGTGATCATATTGAAAACCTATGAAGAAAAATGATCGAAAATATTGAACGATGTTTCAAATAAAATGCAAGCAGTGCAGTGCGTTTATATGATGTTACACCAGTCGCCACTGGTATTATAGTTAATTTGTAATACGTTGTATTAATCTACAAGAGGATGAATAGGTCATCTTGCAATGTGTCAAATTGGTTTTATCTATGAATCAACGGGTGGCAGTTTCATAATTACTTGGCTAAATTCAAATTAACTATTCAGGTTAACGTGAGCGTGGCACACTGGACACGTCTGTCTGAGAACAATTTCCGGTTGAGCAACGGTGTGTTGACATTGCTGGCAGGACCACACGGAATGGGGATCGTGGATGGAATTCCCACTCACTGCGCAGCCGGAAAACTTTGCATCGCATCCTGTACAAGACGTTGCCCTGAAACAGACATTAAATTAACTTACAACTTAAAAGTTAAATAAAGAGTCATGGTACCATAGAATTAACGCTTGACTTATGAACTTTAGTAAAAAATTTAATAAGCGTACATGTATACTCCAACAAGAAGATTTAGGCAAAAGCCGGAAGGCACTGTTGTCGACTAAACGGGAGGAGCTTGTTAGTTTATAATGGAATTGCGGTTAAAAATGGGGAGGAGCTTGTTAGTTCACAGTTATAACACGTAGCCAAGAAGATGTTCGAGTATAATTATGTAGATTGCTAACGTAATATAGTTTTTTCCATCTATGTAAAATGAAATTTATTGCTTGTCAAAATACATATTATCTATATGCCAGAGTTAAGTCCATATTGACAACTTTACAGGAGAGCCGAAATAGTGATTTTTCACACATTAAACATCTGGAGTCTTTCAGTCATGAATTAAATTATGTACATACTCACACTTTTTTGTAATACATATATTTTTTGTTTTGGTTTATTTCTATTTTACAACGTTTTTCTTAGCTTGTATTCTTATTTTTCCGGTGGTTCTTTGTCCGGTACAAATCTTGCAATCGATTTTTAACTAACTTCCCGACTAGCTAGACATTTGAAACTTTTAGAATGTATCAGATAACGATGCCAATGCATTTTTTTAATACTTTTAGCCATCTTTAAGTAGAATTGAATTCATTTTCAGTTAATTCTGTCTTGTATGAAAAGTTATTTCGACACCATTATTGGTTGCTAGGGGGTCTGGGATCCTAGCAACTAAATTATTAATATATATATGCGTTACTATGGAAATCAATATGACATGTCAAGTACAAATTTTTTTGATCGTTTAAGCTAGTCAAGTCAAGTTTATATGGTTCAACAGAAAATTTAAAAACGTATATAAAAAGTTCTTTTTATCTTGTAATTATTTAAAATATTTTTTTAGCTTTTAGTTTTTTTAAAACCCAAAACAGGGTTTTTAAAGTTTACCTTTAGACATGTTAATTTTTGTTTTATTATTAATCGTGAGGTTACTGCCAAAAGTTGGTAAGTTTTGAAATAATGTTATGGAGATTGCAATTTGAAAGTTTTCCAAGCCTATAAAAAAATCAAGTATAATGCTAAATTCTTTATGCTTTTCTATATTTTGGATGGCCTTGATTTTTTTTTCTAGCCTACATATTTATATATCGTCAGCTTACTATGCAAACCTTCTATTTTTTGTAAATGTTCAGGAGAGAGTTAAAACGTATTAATATATTTTCTTTTATAAATAAAAAAGTTTTTTCTACGATATTATTTAAAGTTCACTCTTTTTTTATGTCATAAATTTAATCGTTTGGAGTAGGTCATGCAACGTTTCAAGGCGGTCACAATCCTCAGTCATAAAGGAACAACCGAGAAGAGACTGTTTTCCGTAGAAAATAAATTATTTATAATAATAGCTAAAAATTCAATTGTAAATAATATTAAAATAAAACTTTCTTTTGTGTAATGTGCTCACTGACTAGAATAAATCAAGAGATGTCCCTATATGAATAATAGCATAAAAGCAAATAACTCACCACACACACACATAGTAAAAAAAATCAATAAGTAGGTGATTAGTTATGAAACCGAAATAGAATAATCAGACATTTTAAAACGTCTTATAGGTAGGTACCTATCATACATAATACGATAATCTTATTACAGTAAAAAGTTACGTAATAATATTATTTATTTGATTCTGAAGCCAAAAGAAGTATGAAAGTTGAAACCTCCCCACAAAGCAAAACGAGTCTAAAATAATTGCTGACTACAGGCAACTAATTTTTCTACTAATCTTGCACTTTAGACTCCTATTCTACGGGTAAATGCTATTCACTTACCAATCAGAAACCATTGTGTTGCACGTGGCGCATTCGGCTCTATTTACTTGGGGGTCTTTGGGTGGATGCTTGCTGAATATTTCCACAGCTAAATCCGCATACAACTCACCATCCTTTGAATGAAAAAATACATGTATAATAGTAACACAAAAATATACAAGCAGGCATGTAAATACATCAAAATTATCTTAACCCACAAAGCTTGAAGAATAAAACGACAATATCAAAGAGAACGCAATGTGTATTATTTTATTTGTCATTCGTTTTCTTATAAACAATTAATTTGCATATCTCAGTATTACCGCAAAAAATCTATGTGCTAGTCACCCGATTTCGGCTACCCAAAGTTAGAGCACTTTTGAAACCGTCCGTGTTGTACTGAATAAATACTGTTAAAACTGAATGTAGTTAAAAACCCATTTACAAGATAGATCCCCTAAGTTAAACTTTTAAATTTAATTTGATGTCTGCATCTGACCTGCAGTCATTTAAAGTTTCTACAAAAAGACCATTTTGTCACTATCTTGTATAGATTTTAGTGTAAAAAATAAGGAAGAACTCACAGGTAAAGCTTCTAGTTGAACAAACGCCTGCGAGCAAGTGGCGAAGGCTCTGGCATTAGCTGCGGCAAGGGCGAGGGCGGCCGCAGCAGCCGGGCCTGGAGGAGGGGAGGGGCAGCGCTGGGTGAGACGGGACGCCGCTCGCAACCCGCCACTCCAACTGCTCGCGTTTGCACCTTTCCCACCTTCACCGCCTCCTGACCCCAGGCGTTGGGCCAGTGACAACCAATGCCACGATCCGGCTTTTCGCCAACATAATGCTGCACCATTAGTGTCTGAAATAATCGAACACACACTAGTAACAATTATCACCACCAAATAAATTGTCCGGTATTTAAAATTGGAACTAAACTTCTTCATTACAGTATAAAAATACTGATGATACGCCAAATGTTAGTGTGTAGTGCCCTCACCCAGCGGACAACCTATACCGATAGATCTACAACAGCAAAATATAATTTTAATAAAGTGTTTCAGACAATCTGTTCTAGAACCGACAACTAAAGAAGGCCAATTAAAAAAGCTATTTTTTCAATCAAGGCAAAAAATGAAATCTCATTTAAAATGCATGTCACCCGGTCAATTCTTGGGTCTTACTCTGGTTCAAAGACACATCGAAAAATTACATGTGAATTTTGCCACGCAGGATTTGAATCTTTGCATGTTCGAACCTTCAAAATCATCTCTCCACCATCATGGGTGTCAAAAGTTATATGCTAATATTCAATACTAGAATGAATGACGGATACAAAAATAACAACATATAAGTACAACATAAATTTCGTTAATTTCTTTTATATCAATCTATGTATGTATGTAACCCAGGTCATTACATGTTTAAAGATTACAAATAATTATGCATATTATAAACATTACCTCCCGCATTTTGGTACAATAGCCCAGCAAGAACGTATAGTTTTTTCATTTTGAGAGGAGAGCACCTATTTGCCGTATCGGACTCTGCCAACTGTAATTTATAAAGAAAATTCGTATTGTGTTACATCAACGTTAATTTTGTCTAAAGTATTAAAATAATATAATAATTATATATTGTTATATCAACCTTTAAGACTGTGGCTGCAGATTGCGAAAATCTCCCGGCGTCTTTCAATTGTAAGGCACCTACTAAAGTTGGCTTTTGACTAACAACAGTGTCAGATTCATTCGATAAGACAAATTTTGTTTCCTGAAATGAGAATTGTTGATGTACAACTTTAATTATTGTGAGATAGGAGGAGATCTATGCCTTCAATGGATCCCATCGCACATGGGCATTGAGGGAAATGAAAGGGCAGATGATCTGGCAAAGGAAGCCGGCCATTCAGGGGTACCACATCAGTGGATACCAGAAAACCTGGACTGGAATGAGGCTATAAAAAAAATGTGCCATAGTATGTGGATAGATTTTCACCATAGGGCATCATTAGAAAAGGGGAAATGGAGTAAGTCAATTCTACCATCACCACGAGAGGTGCCCTGGTTTGTAGAGTCTTCTTTGACGAGGAATGAGCTTAAGTTAATACTGAGGCTAAGAACAGGGCACACCATGGGCAAAAGATTTGATGTCCTCATGGGAAGAAGCGAATCGCAGCTCTGCGATGAATGTCATGTTTTAGAGGACATTGTACATATAGCACTGCAATGCCCCAAATATGAAATTCACAGAGTACAGCTGCGAATTGCAGATATCTATGAGAATGTCGACGAATTGAAGGGTGTCCTGGCGGTGGGTAAGACGGAAGAGCTAGGCAAAATTGTAAAGTTATTTAACAGAATAGGAGTGAGGACCTGATCGACGGATCCCCTTCTAGAAGAGAAGAGGCGATATGACAGCGAGTCGCAGTCAAAGCCTCGGTAAAATCACAAAAAAAAAAAAAAATTATTGTGAGATAAATATTGTAAACTTGTTAAAACTGTAAACTAACAATCCCCTCCAGTGCAGCTAATCGCACTTCCGTTTTCAAATGAGGAACGCCCCCAAATGTATCATTTCATTTTACGCTCCTGTAGTGTATGGATCTATCAATTTATGTAATTTGAAGCTTTTTATAATAAAAAATATGTCTAAAATTGTCAGAAGTGATATTAGAATTATTATTAGTAAACTTTTGGTTTATTACAAAAAAGAAAAGGAGTCGCGTCTAAAAAGAGAGCCAAGATATTATTTAAACACGCCTGCCATGCGTGCACTGCCGCCATGACAGGTACGTCACTGAGAAGTCTTCTATATGCGAATACAGCGACTTCCTGTTATTGCCGATTTCTTGTTATCGGACTATAATTGAAAACATGATATATGGAATAAATGATTATCAAACCTTTTGAATAAGATGTTGTTTTCTAGGACTGGATATTGATAATTTTGCTAATGCTTCAGTGTCTTCCAGAGCTATATGACATTTTATCAGACCATCCTGGTTATTTGATAAAGTGTAATATTCTCTAGCGTTGGCCCTGAAATATTATATAAAAAAACATACATCTTTAGATCCGTAATAGAATACCTAGTAGAAATGTATCAATCACAAGAAGATATATGAATAAATATACAAACTGACCAATTCTGTCTGTCATGATAATAATGCCCAATATTATTGTACGCCTCTTTGAGCTGAGCTTCTGTCGTATTAGTGGACATTTTTAAGAGTTCTACGACTCTAAACCAATGACCTAACTTTTGACGAAGTAATATCGCCAAATCCCTGGAAAAAAACATACTTTCAATGAATTCACTCACTTAGCAATAGTTTATCAATGATAAAAAAAAAACAAAAACACACCAGTAAACTCGATGTAATAAGTCTTTTTTTCGTATTGTCACATTATTTTTTATTACTGATAAATACTGGCGTATATTTGAGTTCTCTGGATGATCATGTATTTTGTCGAATTCTAAAGTTCATCGGGGTATTTGGAACAATACTCTTGCAGAGTTAGGTGAAAAGAGCGTGACAGGGAGATAGTTTAGTGAACAGTGCGCCCACGCACAAAATATAATGCAAACTAACAGCACAGAACCCATTCGGTGTGGCCTCTAACAACGATATCGCGACTAAACAGGAGTGGATCGTCTAATCATGTGTGCTTTGAGTATGCCACATAAAGCCCCCCATCAGAGTTAAGAAAATTCCACACCCTTATGATACTGTCTTAACATTAGGGAGGATGTTGAGTTATGAACTCGATTTAAACTGTTTACAGTTCAATATGAATTTATGAGTCGAATAAACCAATGTTAACCTTCTGTCTTCTTTTAAATATATCTTTTCCGCTTCGTCGAACTGTTTGAAACAAGCTAGGACTTCAGCGGATCGGAGAGCTGTCCCTCGCAGCGCAGACAATCGTTTGACTAGCTGGATTCCCGAATAATCTTGGCAACGGACATACGCTGTCTCGGCTGCCTGCAGATCTAATTTTTTTAAAGCCTCCTCAGCGAGTAATCTCCTGCAATAAACATGATCAAAATGTTAAGGTTATCTTAGGGTTACATCTCGAAAGGTTGGAGGGAGTTTGCAGACATAGGGAAGTGGAGATGACCATGAGCCGCATTGGTTTGTAATGGCGGGCAATAAAAATTTTCATGATTGACAATAGGACCCATTGATATCATATTTCATTATAAGTTATATAATTATAATTACCATAGTTTGGGATGAGGATTATCATTGATGAAAGCTTCGGCCTCCTTTAGTCCGACTTTGTCCAATAGTTGCCGAGTATCTCGAAGCGATTTCACTTCCATTCGAATCAAATGCTCTGCTTCACCGCGTTCTCCTAACTCTGATAGCTTAGCGCAGATTATTTCCAATTCCTATCAATCCAAAATATTATTTCAGTTCAATACAGTGACACACTATGTTCTAATCAGTAAGGCAAATTTATTAATTTCCTAATTTTCAGGGGCCGCACAGGGTACAAGGGTTGTGGATAATGATAAATTCTCTTGCGACTCTTGGATATATAATTTTAAATTACATATTGTGTTTAGTCACTAGCTTAGGCCGCGTTGACACGGTCCAAGTACTATCCAAGTTGACTTGGACCGAGCGCACTCGTATGAGACATCTTCATACTAATTATTCCTATCCAAGCTAGCTTGGATGAGTAGGACGCGGTCCAAGTAGCTTGGATATGAGTAATTTGTATGAAGATCTCCCGTGCGAGTGCGCTTGGATGGCGCTCGGTTCAAGTCGAGTGCTTAAAGTCAGACAACGTTGTCTACAAAACAGTGTTTGTTTTTTTTTTTGAGATAACGTTATTTTACATTTACGGCTACATGATAGTCAAACAACGTTATGTCAATCTTTTCTAATTTCTTATTAAATCGTCAGTAAAGTTTAACGCTAACTACATAAGTTACCCTTGTTTTCATATTTTTTTAAAACTATCCCTATAAATGTTAACATCATCATAAGCAAGATAAATGTACAATACACAATAAATTATAAAATATTAACATTAGGTTCTAAATAAACATTTCCCTTGTTGAGTTACAAGAATCTAAAATAACGATTTTTGGCTCTCCTGTAAAGTTGCACTTTTGTAGATAGTGTTGTTTGACACTAAACCCTCGAAGTGTACTTTGACCATGTCAACGCGGCTTTAGTGCACAGACATAGAAAACATGCATCTTGTTTCTAATGGTATTGGCCAATTGAAATTTGTGTACGAGTCAGAGTATGGACCTAATGGGTTGAGCAAGTGGCTGACATCTATTACTCGTAAAAACAAATCTGTTAATACAAACCTCCACTCTGTGGAGGCCCATAATGATCTTATTAGGATCGGACATGGTCGAATCGAAGCACATCAGTTTTGTTTTTTTACGTGCTAATACTAATCATACTTTCAGTGTCTTCAAATGAACGCCATCAGTGGAATGGAAGTGAAAATTACTGTTTATTATTTATAAATTGATGCAAATTCATTGTAATAAACAGAATGTACGTTGACATTGGTGTAACTATTCATCCATAGTAATATCATAATTATTATTATACTAGTATGTATGACTCACCTATAAACTATGACCCCATAATCTACCTACTCCCAAAAGTCACTCTTCGCCACTGTTACAAGGTACATAATAATTATTGTAATCATCCACAAAAAACCTTAATATTATTATCCACTGATCATTCATCCATAGAGGCTTGTGAGGTAAAGGTATTAAAGTGGACAAACAATGCTACAGTTTTTAATTGTCTATACTTACTTGAAATTGGCAAAGATATCCTTCCGCAGTTAAAGGTTCCTCCGGTTCTGTTCCTTTCAAGATATACAGTCTCGCCTTCTCCATGACCGCGATTAACTGTGGATTGTCTGTAGCCCACAGCGCCCCCCAAACGTCTTTACGAAGGGCTGCTCTGGGTGGGGTAACATCTTCACTCATGTCAATCAAGAATAAACCACCGGCCGTATCTATTACGCTGAATTTACTGAAAAAGATAATAATATTATAACATATTGGAATGGAATAAAATATTTCGCAGTAAAAATTTCAATCAGCGGCTGCTATGTGGACATCTTCAAAATTAAAAATAAATACTAAAAATTAGCTACTACCTTGAATTGGAGTTGATCGCCAGCTTGTGTGGTTTATTAGGGACTTTATAAGTCGATTTACTGCTTAAATCCGGCATAGAGTAGGTCAAAATGTCTCCAGATTCTCGGCCAATGAGTAGGATGCTATCAGAGCAAGCGATGCAAGATATGGAATCCTGCGATGTCTGAAATTCACCCAAACATGGTGTCCCGTCCGAATAGAAGATTTGTTCTTTCGATGCTAGAGGAAAAAACATAAAAAGATGAGGAATGGTACTTTTAATTTAGAATTAAGTAGGTACATGATTGCCAGTACACACAATGTGTCTTAGGTATGTATTACATATTTTTATATTTATTTGTTCACGGTTTAATGGTCCACGACAGTCATAAATATAATCTTTGCCATACGCCCGAAAAACAAAATAAGATTAAAATGTTAATAAAAAATAATTAATTATTGTTATGGAGGGGTGTATGTCTGGGGATTTGTTTTAACTTTAATTTTATTAAAACCACAGATTCGGTCAATTGAAAATTAGGTATATTTTCCTTTTCACACAATCTGTAGGACATAGAAGTAACAAAAACATAGGTGAAAGTTTATCTAATACATACTATGTTACATAAACTTTAGGATGACATTTATTTACTTACTGATTAAGGGTTACATGTAAATTATACGAATTACATTTTGCTGTATCACAGTTTACTGTGAGCTGTCATACTGGAAGGAGATGGCTCTAAAGCAGTATGATAAAGAATTAAGCGTTGTTTGTGAAGCATTGCAAACAGCAATGATCCAATTTTATTAGATTCAATAAGAACAAACATTGATTTGATATTGAGTACTATCAAAACGCTGTCATTATTATCTGATAATGAATCACTCAGAATTCTATATAAATATAATATACAATATGATTGTATGTATTTCTTATTTACTAAATTAACTATTTTCTTCTGTCTTCCCTTATATTCTGGTGGTTTTAATTATGTATTTTTAAGTGTAGATATTATTTAGGCATAATTTGATCTCTATACTATACGGCCATCTATTTCTGATACAATATCTAACGGTGAACTGTGATGCGGCCAACAGTATAATATGTACAAATTTCCGTAGATCAATATTAATTAAGGATTTTGAACCCTCGGCATGAAATGTGTTTCAGTTTGAGACTCATCTCTGCAACGATTTCTGGGGCTTGTCGACGATTAACTCTCTGAATATTTCTCTTTAAACAACGCGAGTGGTAACATAACGGTATTTTTTTTTCCTGTCATATCGAAATTCGTAATTGCTTAAATCTATTATGTTATAAAGTATGTTTTGAGATACGTGTTATTGGAATATGTGCGTATTCAAATTCTGAATTCATTACATCAAACAACTCAAAACTGACAAAAATTGAAATACGTGTTTGTAGAAAATTAACGACGAATTAAATATTTTTCTACCTAATTCTTTCGATTACAGGATTATTGAATAAGGAATTTAGGCATTTATAATGTTAATTGGTATCAGTATTTTAATGACTTATTGACAGAAATGCAATTTTAAATTTGTTGATAACACGGCGAGCTATTTTCAAGCATTTTACAAATCCAGTAAGTAAATAACCAAATCGGGACATCAGTGGAGTAGATCACTATTTTCTTATTTACAGAAAATGCATCCAAATAATTATCAATTCAACCATAACATTCTGGAATTGATATCAAATATAATACTAACTTATAGTAGTTAAATATCTTTAGTATAGTTCTTGGTCTTACATCCGTTTGAGGGTGTGCAAAATCTCCATAGCATAAAGCAATCCTTGGAAGCAGCCACGACAAACCCGTCGCTATTCATACAGGCATACATGATCTCCATGGGTGTCACCTTGGCTGTAAGGAAATCGATTTATCGTTGATATATTGTTATTATACATTAATTTAAATATTTTAATGTAGTAGATTTTTTTACACACCATCGCATTGGACGCCTTGCTGGTTGCAGACAAACAGTGAATGAGGCGTGGCAACGACGCAGAAGTCATCAATCCCGCACATGTCCACCACATTCGGTATGTGATTCAACCATGACTAAATTAATAAAAAATACAGTTCAAACGTACAATTTTAAATACATCAACCTAGCGGGTGAAGGGTTTTATATATTCTTTAATCTTTAATGCGCATAATGTAAAATAAGAAATATTTTTTAATTATCAAATGGCGGGTAGAAAAAGGAAAACCAATTTCATTTTCACATTAATCACGAACATTAAATTATGACCATCATCTTTGTGTCTACAACCCAGGACTGTATCTAGCGTCTTCAAGTAATAGATTTCATGCTTGACAGTACTCCAGTGCCAAGCCATCTTGGATACAAATACGCCCGATATTGGTAATAATACAATCAGTCCATTGAAGCCGCAGTTACCTTACTTCTTTTCGCTTTTTAATAATTTGCTTTTGCGCAGCTCGCAGTTTTCCACACGCTGCACATGTCCTGCTCACCAAAGTCATCTAATCAAGATATTATGTAACATGCTCTCATTCTTGCAAAAAATCTGATAGTAATAATCTGAAAATACTGGTAAATACAGGAGAAGGACTATACCCAGATTAGTCGTAGAACTTAAAAATTAGATACTGGTAGATGTAAATATTAAACAAACCTGATTTGTGGACGTATCCCAAAAAGTCACAGTGTGCTGCGACGATGCAAAGGCTAGAGTGTTGCCGTAGTAGGCTTTCTTATAATCCGGCTTAACATTAGCAAAATAAATGAACGAATCAACTGCTATAGCGACTCGAAGTGATCTTCCTTCCCAGACGCATGCTTTCATTCCCCCTGTGGGGACACGCAATGTCCGCAAATGCTGAAAATCAAATACATTTGTATAAATTCAATACCATCTACAATAATTTTGCCATCGAAAAAATCTTGGACTGGGATTTGATCCGACGTATATTTGTACTTAATCAATTAAGTTATTGACTCAAGTACATTGTACTTACTATCAATGCCCAAATTTCCTAAAAACTATGCTTTATTTTATGTTAGTTTGGATAGGTGTTGGATTCAAATGACATCAGTTTTCTTCACATTGATTTTCAGGTCAATGTGAGCCAAATTAGTAGTGTCTATCAACCGTCACTCGAAAGCTCCCGATAGAGTTGACATACAGTTGGCAATAAATTTGTCAAATGACAGCTTAAAGGGAATAAAACTAGATGGTACATATTCATAATGTATTATCCCAAGGAATAACTGTTGTGCTACAGCACTAGCTTGTTAAGATTTCTCCATGATTAATGTTGCCATATTGTGATTTAGTGCAGTATAAATAGTATTCTTTTACAAACACCAATTATATATTGCCATATTGGAGGTTTCAATCACCTAGTTTAGAGTTAACAAAATAATAAAACAGGTAAACCACTACATAAGTGGATAATAATAAGATGTCTATGGACTATTGTATATCCCTAAATCAGAACCTCCAGAGACAATAATTGATTCTATTTAAAATATGAACATTTCAGTACTTCTCCGAAAGGTGTGAAAAATTGGACGGCATTTGTATCATCAAGTCCTGTGCCGGCCACGGCTACGACAGTACCGTTATGGTTCCAGTGACAGCTTACGGCTTGTAGTCCACTGTCGATTAGCACAGCACCTGTTTCAAAATTATACGAGTGAGAGGAGCAACATTTAATCTTGGCACTCGTATGATTTCGGTAACAGGCGATAAGATACATTAAAATGTTGGTGTAGTATGCAAATGGTAAGTAGAACTGACTAAGACAAACTGATTTGAGTCATACTCATGCTCCGCTCACTTGCCAAAGCCGAAAATTGTTGAATACTCGCCTGTTTCCGAATATATACCTGGATTCCAAGACGAAATGTTGCTCATCTACCAATCTACCACAATATGATTATTATTACAACTTACTAACAAAAGATTAAACAGTAGGTACAAATTAAGAAAGATAATCTTAGAAGATACCATCATCATTGTGTCCTTTCATGAGTTGTATGTGACCGCTTTGATAGCAAATGGCAAGAGCTGGTGTCTCGGGAGATGCTTGATTGGCATACCAATGCATGCCAACCACTTTTGCCGGGATATCAGTGCATTGAACTGGTAGAGCCATCTGCAATAAAAAGACACAAATTACATAGTATGTACTTATATATTTTAGAATCTGTGTTGCAAGATGAAAAAAGTCTTTCCTTCAACACTTTTATTATACACTACAATCGCTGAAAATTCTGATATTTAATATAAAATATTTAAGATACTTACAGCAAAATTTCCTTGATTATCGTAGAGATGTAGCTCACCCGAAGACATGGCGAACAACAGTAAGCTATTATCAGGAGACCACTGGACACCGCTTAGACCAGAGCCTTTGATGTCTTTACCCCAAACCCTGGAGCCGTCCACTGAACCAACAATAACAGCCCCTATAAAAGACCACAATCTCGTAATAACATACAAATTCAGATATTATTGTTTTGTGAAACTAATCGAATGTCTCTTACCGTCTTCATATGCTATGCATATTTTTTGGCCGTCAGAACTCCACGCCATTCCACTGACAGTTGATTTGTTTCTGTTGTTGATCATTTCTTCATACCACGAACCCTGCATTCAGAAAGATGAAACACTAAATCAGTTATGCATTACGTGACAAGCTGACGAAAATCCAAGATTATTTCCAAGCTATTTGATATAAATATTGATATTTAATGACATATTATGAGTGTGTTTAAATCTTAGATTTTTTAACACTTTTCAAAATTATGTACACACAGGGCCGTCCAAAAACAGTTGCCACCCAGATGGCAACCCAAATCCCCACTCCAACAATTTTTTTTTTTTTTCGACCATGTCTGATCCTGATAGGATCATATGGGCTCCACAGAGTGGAGGTTTGTATTGACAGATTTTGTTTTTTACGAGAAATGGATGTCAACCAGTTGCTCAACCTATTAGGTCCATACCCTGACACACACAAATTGAAAAACAATATGTGTACTTGCCAGACCCAGGATTCGAACCTGGGACCCATGGCTTTATAGTCCAACGCTTATGCCGCGCGGCCACCGTGGGCGTTAACTCCAACAATATAAATACATATTTTTAATGGCATTTTAATGAAATCAAAAAAAGTTCAATTAGATAATAATTTTATTGAAATATATTGTGTAGGTACATTAAGTAATACAAATTTTTTTTCGTATGATAACATAAACGAAAATTACTATCTGTAATTTTTTTTACGTAGGTAAAATTTTTTATATTTTTGCAGTAACGTTTTATTCCTATTATGTTAGTATACTGACCCGTTCCATTGAAGCTTAAAGAGAATGCTTTTCGGTATATTTGTACCTATACAACTGTATTACATTAGTCATAGATGGGAGATTATATGTATTTTAATTATATTTTGTATTATTTCTTTGATTTGCCACCCTTGATTCATACAATTGAATGTGATATATATTTTTTAATATTATTATTTATAAAAAAAATCTGGGTAAAAACCCCAACAACCCCATATGGCTTGGCCCTGTACATATTTCAAATAAGCCAAAATAGAATAACTCATTCAATACACGATAATGTGAATGGGCATGTCAAAATCTACAATAAATAATTTTCAAATAGGTATTCACCTTGTAGAGCATCCATACAATAATGACTCCATGCTCATCGCTGGTGGTGAGTTTCTGATGAATTTCATTCCAAGTCGCCACCTGCAGTTGACCAGTGTGACCCTCCAGACTCAGGTTCATGGATAAATTTCCACCACCACCTACAGAAAAAAAAATTACACAGACGACGTATAGATAAATACAAAAAAAATATGTTATCACTAGTCATCATAAACAATATAACATTGTTCACTATTGAATATTGGTCTCCCCTATTGCAATTTATGTTTTATTGTCAAAGGTGGTGAATATATTGAAAGGTCAAATAAGGTCATAAAAAAATAGTGACTTAATATACAGTAATATTAAAATCACATTATTCAAGAGAGCTTCACCCACGATGGCCGCGCAGCTTAAGAGTCGGCCTATGATGCCGTGGGCCTCAGGTTCGAATCCTGGATCTGTCAAGTACACACATTGTTTTTCAATTTGTGTATGACTCAGAGTATGGACCTAATTGGTTGAGCAAGTAGCTGACATCCATTTCTCGTGAAAAAAAATCTGTTAATGCAAACCTTCACTCTGTGGGGGGCCATATGATCCTATTGGGATCGAACATGGTCAGAATGAATTCAAGAGAGCATTCTGGTCTCGAAATCAAACATGTTATAAAACCAGTATCCATGGAGTATTCGGCAATTCATATTGTTTAGACCTGTTATAACCCCGATCTTGTGATCAATTCATTTTAACAAGATCAGCAACAAAAATCATTATGTTCACATTCAGAAACTGATGGGTGTTAATGAAATTTACTATGTTGATGGAATTTCTTACCAGATTCTAGCTTGAGTACTTTGAGCATTCCATCGTCTCCTCCGAGAGCAATATAACCCGCTTGCTGATTCCATGATAGGCAACTGATACCGGCGTGCTTGGGAATCGCAATCTGAAAATTAGAATATCATTTGAAAACTATTAAAATGTAAGTATTTCATCCATATTTCAAATGGGTAAAGGTAAGTACCTACTTGATACTAAAATTGATGGGTAATTAAAATAAACTACATGATTCATACCATTGATTTTTAAATATCCTACACTTTTTAAGGTGCAATATTAAAAAAAAATTCTAAACATAAATATATAGTTATAGCTTCCAACTATAATTAATACCAAATTGTTGGTATGATATCACTAAATCTAATTAATTAAATTTGAATAAAAATCGTAAAACACATTAGCATAGCACAAAAAAGTTTCACTATCAAAAATCTTTTGTGTATTAAATATCACCTAATTTGGAGGATATTATTATGGCGATGGAAAAGATTGATTCTTAAAAAGTGGAATAGTTTACTATGTTTATGACAGTCTCGTAAGTTTCTTTTTTTTATAAAAATACAAAAACAGAAATAAAAAAAAAACTCGCGCGCTGTAGCCATAGTAACGGTAAATACAACAACACCACGAAACAGTAAAAAATACACTTTAAACTAATAAATAAAAGTTCAATGTAGTAGGTTGATATAAATCCTCACATATAATACCTTTTTACTCATATAAATGAACATATTTTATTAAAAACATGAAATTTTTCGCAGCCCCACATAAACAACACCCCCACCTTCAACAAGAAACTTTTTGGTATTGCAATATTATTAAATATTATTTATTTCAAAAACCTTTTTATTAATAAGTATGCATGATAAACTACATTTTTTCAATAAAATTTAGAATATCGTTTAGTATTTATTTAAGAAAAATTATGTGAAAAAACTGATAAGTGGTATCTATAGAATATATTTACAAAGAAAGTTATTATTTTACAAAAAATATTTTTTAAACTCTGTTTTTTTGTTTAAGAGGCAACATATTCCTGACAAATTAGACGTCAAATGTCAAATCACTGTTAAGTGTCAAAAAATTCGTAAAAACACTTCGTGGCTTTATTAAATTCTAACAGAGACGAAAATTACAGGACCTCAAATAAATATAATAAAAATGTCTAATATAAATCGCGAACAGTTCTGGAAAGCCATAAAAATCTGGATAAAAAACTCGCACGTTGTTAATCGACGTTTAAGTGGGGTTATACAGATCTCCAACTTCAAAATCCCTTACTATGCAAACGCTTGCGAAGATCTTATTGGGAAATGTCATACTATGAGCTTTAGTTGTCTTACAAACGCTTCTGAATCTTTTATAATCGATGCCATGACTACCAAATCGCCTTTATTGCCTTTGACCGACGATGAGTTTGATGATGGGCTAAGTTTTCCAGACAGTCACAGCGAGCATACACATATTTATATTTGTCTCCAAAAGTTACTACCAAGAAGTCCTAGCTATAAAGAAACATGTAGAATAGCAATTTTAGATTTCCACAACGACAGAGCAATATTTGTAAATGTATCCGATAATGTTGGCGCAATAAATTTGGCTCCAGACTTCCCATACTATTTTAAGCTAGATGCTGAACAAATTGTTCTGGAAGTCCCCTCAGGTGAGTTTGTAATGAAATCATTGACCGATCCTCACAACAGTTGAATAATGTTTAATTCCACCAATGACGCCTGAAACAGACTTTTCTTGCTCTCGTCACTGGCAAAAAGTGTGCAGTCATTTTATTTGGTATTTAAATGTATGAGAATCACACTGAAATATGACCCTCGTATAACCTTGTTTTTATTGATTGGGTTCTGTCTATATTTGAAAATGGACTTGAATTGAAAAAGAAATAAAGAGACGTGAAGTTATAATATACAATCATGGATTGTATAAATGATAAAAAGAACTTTTTATATATGTTTTCAAATTTTCTGTTGAATTATTATGCTCAATATGCTCAAACTTGTACTTGATATGAAGTAAATAAAAAACAAACAAACAAATATAGAATACTGAAATGTCATTTTGATATCCATAGTAACGCATGTATATAATAATAATTTAGTTGCTAGGACCACCCACTTAGCAACCAATAATAGTGGATTGGATTACGAATTTCTTATGAAATAACTTTTCATACAAAACAGAATTAACTGAAAATGAATTCAATTCTACTTATAGTTGGCTAAAAGTATTAAAAGAATGCATTGGCATCGTGTTCTGATATATTCTAAAAGTTTCAAATGTCTAGCTAGTCGGGAAGTTAGTTAAAAATCGATTGCAAGATTTGTACTGGACAAACAACTACTGGACAAACAAGAATACGAGCTAATGAAAACGTTGTAAAAAATAATCTACTATCTATAAAAATATCTCAAATTATGTATGATTTAATGCCATATCGTCGTTGAAACTAGAAAAATGTGTAACTCCGTTTTAATCGAAAAGTGATTTTGAATGCCATCTTTTTTTTTATTAAGTTACGAAGTCTTAATAAAAAAAAAGCAGCATTCAAACTCACTTTTCGATTAAAACGGAGTTACACATTTTAGTGGCTGTTATTAATATCTGACCTGTCTTGAAAATGATGTAACTTCAAAAAAATTGTAACATTGTTATAATATCATGGATAATTTAACTCTAAAACCATAATGTTTTTTGTCTCTCCTGTAGGTAAAGTATGTACCTAGTTTTTTTGGAGATACACAATTTTCTAGTTTCAACGACGATGTTATTTTAAATATTTACATCTGTATTAATATGGATTAAAGTTTGTCACGTAATCGAAATGCGAATTCAATATTGGTAGGTAGTATTTGTGGGCATTGAGAGGTCTTTGTATTTCTTGCATTTTATGATTTGACTGTCATTAAGTCATAAAGCAAACCTGGCTTCGAATTATTAGTTTATGGCTAGGCATGTTTGCATTTCTATTTTAGTAATATGCTCTGTGGCTATCACTAATGTTCATAATTTACTTGGGGTGACAATTACTCTGTTACTCCAGATATTGCAGTTTGTGTTTTCTTTGAAATGTTATAAGTACAGCCTTTGTATTTTATTGCAGTTGATGAAACGGAATCGTCTTTACAATGGTTGAAAGAGAAGTTACTTCCTCGTATTAAAAAATGGGCTCTTTCAGAATCGTCAAATAATGGTTTTGTAGAAGGTTCATTGAATTTAGTATCCCTTGATAAATACAACAATAAATATCAGGAGTTAAAAATAAAATATGGCCAGGAAATGGTGAAAGTGAGTTTTCATGATATCTATTATTTTATTTGTTTGTTGAATTTCAAAAAATTGATTTAATTGGAATATAAATCCCGCTAATTTATTTCTGTAATGCAAAATAATTTCATGTATGCATTTCCTTTCCAGATATGGCCGGAGAATACAGACCCTTCTAAATTTGTATTTGAGGATGTAGCCATTGCTTCATATCTTCTTCTTCTCTGGGAAGAAGAGAGAATGTCAACTGACAATAAGAACATGCAATCTTTTATCGATTTGGGATGTGGGAATGGATTATTGGTATATATTTTAGCAAGTGAAGGTCATCCTGGAAGAGGAGTCGATGTCCGGAAGAGAGGGATATGGGATCTATATCCAGATTTCGTAAAGCTAGAGGTTATATTTTATTAATAAATTATGGCGCGTTTGGAGTACTTGGCCATTAGATATAATTAACGTGTTATTTTAATGTGGTAATTAAAAGATCAGCAGTGATTGTGTTTGTGTTGACTTTTCATTATTCTTTAGTTTGTTGATTTTGCTAATGTAACAACTTTAACGTCAAAAACACAAGGTCCAATTAAGAAAATTTCTGTTCCTAGGCACGACCTGAAACTCAGACCCCTCGAAAAATAAGAAAATCTCTTTACGGTGACCATATTATTTGTTTAGAAAAATAATGGACATATCGTTTTTTTATATTCCTATTCTGATTTACAAACTTATGACTACCTTCAAAATTCATATTTTAAGAAACGTTTTTGATTATTTTTATTATTTGCCCTCTATATCCTAGGACCTAGGTCAAAATACGGTCCTGGGAAGACATAATATTACAAACAATTCTATGTAAATCTTAATTTTAGGTGGAGCCTGTAACACCATCTGAAAAATGTTTGTATCAAGAAACAGATTGGTTAATTGGAAACCATTCCGATGAATTGACACCCTGGGTTCCAGTTCTAGCTGCAAGAAGTTCCTACAACTCTAGATTCTTTCTTCTTCCGTGTTGTGCATTCGATTTCAATGGCAAGAAATATCAGAGAAAGGATTCGTCTAAAAGTCAATACAATGAATATTTAGAATATGTCAAACTTATTTGTGATACTTGCGGAATAAAGACCCAAACCGATAGATTGAAAATTCCAAGCACCAAAAGAATTTGCTTGGTGGGAACCGATAGACTTTATTCTAAAGATAGTCATGATTTGCACTGCAATGAAATACAAAAATTCATTGATAATAGATGTATGAATAATAATTCTAGCAATATTATAAATAAATTTACTGCTTCTACGATTGATAAAGATAATAAATGGGTGGCCAATTTTATTCCTAGAGAAGGTATAGAAAAAGTACGCAATTGCACTAAAATTGAAAAAACTGTTGTCAACGAAATAGTGTCTATTGTAACTGCAAACCTTCTCAAAGAAAAAAACTATTCAACCGATAAATGGAATTCAGGGGGTTGTATCCCTCTCGGTGATCTTGTTAAATTTGTATCGTCGGAGAAATTGAAATTGTTAAAAAATGAATGTGGAGGCTTACAAACTCTACTCCGGAATAATCATCACATTTTCGAAGTAGTTTCCGGTAAAGTGAAACTTCGGTATCCAAGGACAAAAGCGGAAGTGCTTAAACACTTTTCAAAAATGAAAAATGAGAAGAAAAAGAAGATGAATAATTTATCATTTAATCACCGGCCATGTTGGTTTCATTTAAATCATCCAGATGGCTGCCCTTTAACATTTGAAAATTGTAGTTTTCTTCATACATAATAAAAGTATTTAAAAAGTGTTTAAACTGTTTTTCTAATCCCAATAATTACAATCTCTTCAAATGAAAAAAAAAAATTTGAATTGAATAGCTACTTTAGACGTCTCGCCATTGGTATTATTTTTCACAACACTGCAAATAGGTACTACTAGTTTTAGATATAACTGTGTTGGCAATTAAATTTTGTTTTACAATTAAAATGAAAATGGATTAGCTAATCTTGTAAATGATTCACCAATGCTCTAAAAAATATGTCATTGGCAGACAAAAACGCATTTGAACTTTTTAACAGAATATTAACATATGGCTATGTGATGAAGATTATTTACATTACATTACATTTTACACTACACTTACATTTAATTAACATTATGAGCCATCGACGGTAATATTTCAATTTTCAAAAAATCAAATAGCCACCTCAGTTCCTCAAATCTTGGGATAGAACTGTATCCATCCTCATTTCATTTTAAGTTTGTGCATGTCCAGTGACGTCCCTAGACAAAATGCCGCCCCCAGGCAGTGACAAAATGCTACCACATTTTTTAAATATGTACAGTACTTTTTATCATCCTTTCATGACTCCAATATCTAAGAAATGTGTTGTAGGATACATTACTAACAAGAAATATACCACTAATCTATTTTAAATAGCATCTCTGCTTTAATAAACAATATTGCAAGTCTACGGTTTCAGATAGGTAGATAGGCGGGATAGGTAGGTAGGTAGGTATACATTTAAAAATACACCTGACAACTTCCAAAACTCGCGAATGACATATTTGGATACATTTTAAATTAGGTATGCACGTGTCATTGCTGTTCCCAAAGAACGTGACGTTGAATTTTTTAATGGAAAGATATTTCCGTTATTACCAAGTTTAGGTAGCTATTTCTATATATATACTTAATGATTCTCCTTGATTTGCCGCCCCCAAGCGACGCTCAATCTGCCCACCCTCACGGGACGTCACTGTGCATGTCCACCTTATTTATATAATTAAACTGCCTTTCTGAATATCCAATAAAATGGCCACCACACAGTTCCTCAAATTTTGGGATAGAACTTGCTATATCCATCCTCATTTCATATTGAGACATTGAGTTTGTGCTGTCCATGGTATTTCTAAAATTGAACTGCCTTTCTGACTATCTTGCAGTGCCCTAAGATGCCAAAGCACATACTATGAAAACTTTTGATAAACCTACCTATTAAAAATGAAAAAAATATCCTTACTAGAAGGAAAAAACTTCAATTTAAAAATTGTGAACACAAAAGTTGAACAATAAATTCAATTGTTGATTAATCCTAATCGGATGTAATTGGAATCAAACAAGACCCTGAGTCGACGCACGTCCACTGCAATGCGGTGTGTCTGCAGCCATATCGTCACTATAGGATTTGTTTCCCGAATATCCATTTTTGTCGAAATCGACATTTTAATGCAGTTCAATTTCTTTTATCGAACTCTACCGAAATCATTTATAAAAACAATATATTTTTATCTAGGAACAGAGATATTTTTTTAAAAAACCCGAATACGCCATGTTAAGTTACAATTACTCCGTGGTGTTCTCCCGAATGTCCAATTATTCGTACCTGAATATCCAAGTTAATTTCGGTCGAAATATATCTCTGGCTGAGTGCTTATTTCCCGAATATGACTTTAGCCAATCAAACCGCGCTCACGCCGTGCATCTCGCTCCCACATTCACGCTGTCTAGCTCTAAAACAATCACGCCCACTTTCATATTTTTCGGCCGTCTGGAGACTTCTTTCAAATTTCGTCTTATTGATATTGTTTTTAACGTTACTATTGTTTTAATAGTGAATTCATCAAATTTGAAGAGATCATTCATAGCTGATACATCACCAGTTCGCCTTGAACTTACAGTAGAGTTGTGGAACTGAGTATTTTAACCTAAATAACTGCATTTTGTTTTGATAAATGACACAAAATCCCAACGGTTATATGAATTCTACAGTATGACCCGGCAACTACTATGACGTAAAAAATAATTATTATTTCAAATTATTATTAATCAAACATTGTTTGTCTTCATTTTACTTTTAATCAAGGTATTTCTATGAAAATAAAGGCGATTCTATTATTTATTTTTGAATGCGCTGATAGTTAATTTAATTTAATATGTATGTTAGTAACTATTTATTTGGTGGATATTATATACTTAGGATATTGGTACCTACCTAATATTAGCAGCCAATGGTAATTAATTTATACATGCTATTATTTTGTGTTGTTATTCCTTACAATAGTAAATATATAATATTTATTTGGTGGTTTGTAATAAGTTTAATTGTCAATTATAGAAATATATATATATAATAATTAATAAAAAAAAAAAAATATATAGATATAATAATTTTTTGAAAAAGTATTAATAAAAAATTGTTACCAAGTACGAGTAAGTACCTACCATCATAAAATATTGGAGAAATGACCATGACGGCGGTTAGTAATTGAAGTAGTATGAAGATATATATAAATAGATTTTTTTTTTTTGGAAAAAGTATTAATATAAAATTGTTAGCAAGTACGAGTAAGTACTTACCATCATAAAATATTGGAGAAATGACCGTGACGGCGGTTAGTAATTGAAGTAGTACCGTATAATATATTTTCTCAGAAGTGATTTAAAAAAATTATGTAAGTATGTTCAATTATTAGAATGGTACATTCTTAAATCTTGTGAATTATTCGTTCAATAAAAAATAGTTAATTACTTAAAAACTATTTTATTACTTAATCCGAAAAAAACCGAAAAAGCGATTGCCGCATGTTATTATTACATACGAACTTGGGTAATTACGATCATTAAGTATTTAAATAGTAGAGGTAATTATTAACAGTTATCATGTAAATAAATATAACATTTGAGGCGCGTACTTTTTGACCACTCAGTAATCCGTGGGCCGTGCAGCAATACGCTACGGTCTTAAATCCCGAACGTCCATGTTTTGTCCCGAATATCCATTATTCTGAGAGAGCGCTAAAAATTTCCCGAATATCCACAGTGAGTACTTGTAAATAAAACGTATTTTCTGTGCATATAATGATTTATACCAGTATATTATTCTTGGAATCTATTCTTAGATAATGTTGCAATCTTACAGTATAGAAAGAATGATTGATACATCTACTGATATTAAAATATACGACAATGAAATTTGTTTTTCGTCTCCTGTAAAATTGACATTTGGTCTATTCGGGAAACAAATCCTATAGCGACGATATAGTAGTTGTTCATGACCGTTGACAAGAAAATATAAAAATAAATTGCTCAAAAAGCTTTTACAGTAATTTTATTGAGATGAGTAAAGCTTAGGTAGGTAATTTTTAATTAGTCAGTTTCTCAAGTTAGTAGACGACCGTTAAATATTACGCTATTTTGCCCATGCTTTTCATCTGGCAACATTTCAAATCTTGGTGTGCCGAAGTGTGGTTAGTTGTCAAATTCTGTCTTTCTTTCCCTCAAAAATGGCGAATCGTGGTGCAACTGCGGCTCGTAGAGCTCCAGAAGCCGACTCCACGGTCTCATACGTTCAAGCCGATGGACTGGTAAGTGTTTCAAGTATTTACACGTTTTAACATCTTTGAAAATTTCACGTAAAACAGCCATAGCGACGTAGAAAGTTCAGCCACTGAATTGTCCGATGACGTTTGAGTTTTGCCGAAGCGTCTAACTTTAAATTGACACTAGTTATTGTAATAATGTATCTTGATTGTGTTGGTTAAATATTAGAGTGTTTAAATTATGTATATTATTATCTTTTCAGGCTGTTATGAAAATTGTGAAGCACTGTCATGAAGAATCATGCAGCAATATGGAGGTCGCGCAGGGAGCTCTTTTGGGGCTTGTCGTAAAGGACCGTTTGGAAATTACCAACTGTTTTCCATTCCCCAAGCATAGTGATGAGAATTTGGACGAAGAGGAATATCAGTTGGACATGATGAGGCGACTGAGACGCGTTAATGTGGACCATTTCCATGTTGGATGGTATGTTACACTTCTTCAAGAAAATCGGCTACTTTATGTACCTTCTAAAGGTTGCATAATAGCTATCTTATCTTACAAGTTCAGTGATGGGATTTAGTTGGGATGTACATACTGATGATCCTGAATGCAGTGTTCTTTCTAAAAAAAATCTGTATATCCACTGTGTAAGTTCTTGCGTGGTAATACAAATAGACATTTAAAAAGTCAGCATTGTGATGGTATAGAGTTGATGAAAACTTTATGTTTATAAAATAAAGCTAATTTTAAGAAATTGTACCAATCGAACATGTTGAAAAAACCTTCATTTTTTTGCCAATAATTTGCAAGGTGTATAAAAGACAATCTGTCACTACACTTCGGCATTATTATTTAGTTGTAAAGTTTTTGTAAAATTGTTTATAACTGCACTCGAGCAAGTAATCACAATAAACATTAAAAAAATGGCACACAATTTGTGTGTAAGAAAAGGAGAATGGCAATTGAGGGATGTTAATATTTGCGGAGTTTACCAAATTACTTCTGCGTTTGCTAAATAATTTCAAATGGCATCAGAAATAATAACATATTATAAGACTCCTTGTATTTATAGTCCAAATTATTTGGTACCAATTTAGTTCAATTCAATTGTTTTGTTTAGGTTTTTACTTAACTTGATTGAGCTATTGTGGTACTCAATTTATTTTTTAAGTGCGTTTCATGTCTTTAGGAACTCCAATCTGGATTTTAGAGGCTGTGTTATTATAATACTTACTATTGAAATTATCATTTTTTAGGTATCAGAGTGCTGATGTTGGTAACTTCTTAGGATTACCCTTGTTGGAATCTCAGTACCATTACCAGACGTCAATTGATGAGAGTGTGGTGGTCATCTACGACACCAAGAAATCAGCGAGAGGCTTTTTAACGTTAAAAGCTTATCGTCTCACGCCACAGGTAAATAGATCTATCATTTTCTCTTATTTACTGTAACATTCTCCTTAGGTTAGCTTATAACAAAGTTAACTATTCGTCATGATTTCGTTTCGAAGGTGTGTTGTGGTAATTGATAACAGGCATTTAATTTACACTCAAATCCCTCAGAGGAATTTATTGTTTTATTTGACAAAGCACATATGATAATTATAATACATGATCATGAAAGGGCTCGAGGTTACAACACGTCTCTAGTTTCAAAAATACACCTGGCATAGTTCCATTTTAAATCATCTGTCTGCTAACACGGTAAGGTGGCGTTTTCCGTTAGTTGATCACTTTCGCCTCGTCCTTTTCACTGTAGGCACCATAAAAAGTTATGAATATTCTAACAAAAACCTAAGTTTAGGTCAATTAATCACGATCACAATATTATATCGGATCACACATCTTACCAATGTATTATTACAAAGGTAACAATACCCACATACAATGCGGTGGCGAAGGGTGGAGGTAGACTGTTAAGATCTGACATAAATAGTGCACACTAAACTTTGTCAGTATTTATTTTCATTAAACTAAGACTAGAACTTGTGGTACAGTTCGGTTATGAGGAATACAGCGGAAAACACAAAATATCCGATATACTGGATTATTTGTTAGTTTGGGATAGTTTAGGTTAGGTTGGGTTAGGTTTGGTTAGGTTAACCTAACAAATAATCCAGTATATCGGCTATTTTCAAAATGTGTTTTCCGCTGTATTCCTCATAACCAAACTGTACCGAACTTGCTGTTTGAACTAGGAAGTTTGAACTAAGTGTTAGTTAGTTTTTAAAATTCAATTAAACCCTGCTTAACCAAGCCATCATAGATAGTCAAACATATTTGTCTGTCTAAAAAATATCCAAAAGTATGCCATTAAATCATACATAATTTTAGATGTTTTATAGAAGTTTTAAAAAACTAACCATCTGCAATTTGTGCTCTTAATTCAATGAAAACAATTAAGTATGACACTATTTTTGTCGGATTTTAACAGCCTACCTCCACCCTTTGCCACTGATATAATGAGACTACAGATATTAAAGTGAGTTATTATGTTGATTGAATGAACTTTATATACTGTTTCAGTGTAAGGAGATATCGGAAAATATAAATCTGGGCAGTGCGGGAGTGTGTGATTTTTGTTTGCTTTGAGTAATGGCTCGTAAACTCCTTGTGTATTCCACACTTCGCCGCACCGCCTAATACAAGCTCCACTTAGTATGGTTTCTGCGTAGAGTAATTATTTTAACTACTTGCATACTACGTTGTCTGGTTTCCATGTTCAAAATATTTTTGTACCTGCAGGCAATCACAATGTACAAAGAAGGAGAGTTCACTCCGGAGGCGTTGAGAAACTTGAAGATTGGCTTTGAGACATTATTTGTTGAAGTCCCAATTGTCATAAAGAACTCTCCGCTGACCAACATAATGATGTCGGAATTGGCTGAGATGGTTCCTGAAGAGGATGGATGCAGATTTTTAGATTTGGGCACTGCCTCCGTTTTAGAAGGTAATGTAAATTTAATTTTAAATTACAATAATTTAGAATAGATTTATGTAATACTGCGGACCAGTTAATTACTACTCATGCTAATAGTATCTAATGGCCATCTAATGCCGACACGGCAGCCGTGTTGTCAGCACTGTATGAGTTAATAGATCAAGCATTGTATTCAAGAACTGTGTACTGCTGGTGATACTGTAATAATTATTATCTTGGTCTTTATAATGGTGAAATAGCTATCAACTATAAAACCATGTTAAATTTGTAGAATTTAATAATATTATTGATATTATACTTAATATCGATAAAGTGAAATTAAATCAACTATGTAAATAATGGTTTTTCAAATAAAAAAATATTTCAAATCATTTAATAGATTTGCATGTTATCAAAAATGTTGGTCTTCATAGAGATGGAGCCTAATTGAAACAAAAAAGGATTTTTGGTCTACTGATTAAGTTAGCTACAAATAACTACGCATTCCAAGTTCGTTTGAAGAGACCTTCACACTTCTATTATGGCATTCCACTATAGATTCAGATTCAATCAATTAGTAATCAATTAGTAATTTATTACATACATGGTTTTATGTATCAATATTGCTAAAACAAACCTTGAATTCTTGAGATTGTATAGTGTACAATGAAATTCGACTTCAATTTGACATTGTATACGCCCATATGAAAGCAGACATTTCAAAATAATATTTCGCCACATATAACACCCGTGGAAAGATACTCCCTTATCAATTTTATGTAGACAGCGAAAAGCAATACATCGACCACTATTTTTACGATGGTAAATCAAGTAAAACACCGATAAATGCGTCCGTAGGTTATGTAAACAAAGAATGCGAACCACCATTTTGTTTTTGGAGCTTCCAATAGAAGGAAATAATGCGCTTGTTACCTATTCAACCACACATGTAAGATCGTTCGATTCGAAAATCAGACTGCCATCAAAATTCCTACTATGGAATGCGTATAAAGCCGCATTCAGACCAAGCGATCGAATGTTTGTTCTACCCTCACTCCAGCGAAATTCTTATGCTCGCTCAACAAAAAGCGTTTACGTCAAGAGAATTTCGCTGGAGTGGGTGAAGAACAAACATTCACTTGCTTGGTCTAAATGCGGCTTAAGACTCCTAACTAGAATTCAAATTCTTTGCATATTAGACATAATATTATATTTATTACATTTTTGTATAATATATGAACACCCATTTTTTTCTCCTATTAATGTTAAAATGAGCTTGTGGAGATAACATGTTGTATACAAAATCCTATACAGTGTGTGGCTGCATTTATGCTATCGCTCGTGCGAGACGCTATCCTCAGATTTGCTTTCACAACTTGTCATTTTTATTTTACTTGTCTACATAGGTACTTAGATTTTGAATTTGATTGTGAATTTTTTCCAGGTCAACTCCGCAGCTTGATGGACCGTGTGGACGAGCTGAACCAGGAAGCCATAAAATTCAACCGTTACCAACAGATGGTGATCAGGCAGCAGCAGGACAAGCACCGTGCCATGCAGAAGCGGGCGCAGGAGAACGCGGCGCGTGCCGCCAAAGACGAGCCGCCACTGCCTGATGAAGATCTCAATAAGCTCTTCCGTCCCCTCCCGGTGCCTGCCCGCCTCAACCCCATGATTGTCGCCGGCCAGATCAACACGTACAGCCAGCATATCTCGCAGTTCTGCTCCCAGAGCCTCGCCAAGCTGTACATTACTCAGGCGCTGCAATCGGCCAAGGAATCCAAGCAGGGCACGTAGAGTGGATATCTCACATTTGCCGGTCGGATACGAGTCATGTCTTCGAAGTTTTTTAATATTGATTTGTATAAGATATCTGACGCTACGGATTCAAGATCAAGTATTATTTTGTGATGTGTAAGCAGTGGCGGAAAACTGTTCAATGTTTATGAGACTTTTGAATTTTTCTATTGTTAAAACAACTTCGAAGATATCATTTAAATTAATTACTACTCTGAACTTCAAGTGAATGTGTCTATTTTGTAAATACATTATAGATTCTCATTTTTAAAAATGGTGTTTTATTTCCATATACTTTTTCTTGTGCCATCATCACCATGGAAGTATAAAAGAGTTAGAGTGACAAGCAATTGACTTTCTCATACCAACGCAAGAAACAAGTTTGTGAATTGCCAACAATATCTAACAATCCCGGGCCATCAATGCATAATGATATAACAATGTTCAAATTTACAATGAAATCAAAGTGTGTGTTTAATATACAGTTATTATAATTATGCATTCACTTCATTGCGGCCCTGATTTGATCCAGTATGGCCAACAGAATGATAAACAGATCAACTTTAAATAAGCTGTATGCAGCCAAAATCATTTTAAATGTTATTTGAAAATGTATATAATATAATTACACCATAATTTCCTTTACTCTTTTCATAATTATCATTTTGACACTAATACAAGTGACCATTTGTGGGCTCTTAAAACAAAAGCGGAAATTTCCATTTTGTAAAATGTTGGCAAGTCAATAACAAAGTTCTCTTTGTCTCTGTCTCTATAGGTATGATTTAAAAAAAATATTATATAATGTTATATATTATAAGTACTTATACATACTTTTATCAGAAATTATTTTGCTCAAATTACATTGGCAGATTCCGTCTGGCCCGATCGTCTGCCACGATTGCGAAAATCTATTATTTATGGTTAAAAATCACTTTACTGGAATTATGAACGATCGTGAGCAAATTGGAACAATTTCTATTTCACGGGCACGATTCACCTACCAAAGATTGCCGAGCACGTGCGATAGTATCCAAAGTAATCGCCCGCTTTGCGAGTCGTGTCACCATGGATGGCTATTGGCGCAATTCTGGATTCGGTAGTCAAATGTCACACATCTCTTTACACTTTCAAGACTCACGCCTCATTGAATTAATACACTTAATTAGGCTTAGTTCTTTAATAAGGTTATTTGTAACACCATGCCGATCGCGCTGTTCTTCACAAAGCCAACTATTGACCCAGTATTTTCATTTACGGCGAGTCCTTATCCGCCTGAGCTAGTTGAAATATAGCCATCTATCAATCTTAACTGATTCGCTTGGAGATTCTCGCTTGCCAAAATTAATAATAATAAGTTTTGTTTCTAAGTCCCTCATTTTAACTTAATATGTACTTTTTATGTCATGATCATTCCACAACTGAGCATCAAAATTAACGCTTGGTCAACTGCTACAATATTTTTGGAAAAGGGTTCTTAGCAGTTTCGTATACTTAAGATATTGCCCCTGAGATATCTATAAGAGGTTGGCCACCATTCGTTCGATCAGCCATCATGATTACTAGAGATATAATAGTTAGTCAAGGTAATTTCCCATTGCTTGAAGTCATTGTGACAATGCTATTACATAGTTATCTAAATATAAACTGCTAAAGTCTAATTTATATGTGACAGTTATATTGAATACACTACATATAATCATTGTTCCAATAGTAAAACTCACTAAAAGCTTTACATTATCGTTATCTCTGTTAATTTTTCAAATTCTAACCCAGCTTAATAATATTCTATTAGGTGTTCACTTGCGCTCGTGAAATATCATAGTATTAAATAATGGGCATACACCTTATAAGTGCATCTGCGGATGCTTAACAACATGTTAACAGTAAACAGGATAAAATAGGGCTGCAGGAAAGTAGAAGCTACTATTTACATACAGCATTAGGCCCTGTCTTAGGGCGATTGGATCGATTGTGCTCAATCGGGCCTCGCCTGACTTCGGGTGTTGTAAGAAAAATAAACAAAGAAATAATAAAACAGTACATTAACGTTGAATTTAAAGGTAAATGTGCCGCAGAGGTGGCCATGAGATTTTACAACTTTCTTTTTAGACTAAACCAAACCTAACCTAATATTACCTCATAAATAATCTTAGTTTGTGATAATGGTGTATCAAAATGTATGAAAATTTCAAATTTTCAATTAACGATTATTGGATAGAAAAACCGATGCGCCGACAGAAAAAAATATTTATTATAATTGTCTACATGGAATAAACTGTTTTCGCAAAAAAAAATATAAATGCTCATGGTCACATCTGCGACACAATTACCAATTTAAATTGTAATCAGATATCTGAATAAGCATTTAAAACGTGAGGCCCTTATGCAGTAGAATCATAGAATAATCTAGTGTGACATGCTTCTAATGAAGTTATTATTTAAAAACTAAATTAAGTTGCAAAAAAGTTTATATTAAGGAAGATGCAGTACAAAACAATACTTTTGGACTAATAAAATCTGCCAGTATTTTGCTGTTTATCAATTTTTCTGTTACTGTAAAAGTTAGGAGTTTAAATTTTGAATGATTATGACTGATTTGCTGATAAATAGGCAAGAAAAATGCCATCTTGATTGGGTACAGAATTTCATGTACCTACTTAAATTGTTATGTAATCAGTAATTTAAAAAAAAAATTGGGGTGATAAGATGTTTGTAATTGCTGCAATAAGTGCTAAATTTTAACAGCAGCAAGAGAGGTGCTGTTAAAATATAGCATTTATTGCAACAATTACAAATGTCTTATTATAATTGTTACAATAAGTGCTAATACTTTGATACAAACCTACCCTAAGTTTAATAATATTTATCACGTTAGTGGTCGATAAGTATAGAATAGACCCAATGTGTGATATAACAGGATACTGATCTACTCAAGTCTGGAGAACATGACCCTCACATCCTGAAGCGGACCTCCAGGTCAAGTTTTTTCGCAGGCTCCCATACCTATCTCTAAGGTTAAGGGCAGTGTGATGCTCCATAGCAGCATTTCACAACAGGAGTTTCGCATGGAAAAATTAAGGGAATTCCGTCTAGTTTTAGCGTTTTTTTTTTAAAATTATTTTACTAGAACTATTGAGTTGTCACCACTCATCATAAAAAGCATTAATTGCTGCCCTTTTTTATAGTAGACAAGTAATCTACAACCTCTCGGCCACATTAGCATAAATAGGTATTTTTATTAGAGTGCGAAAACTATAAACCTGCGAATAAGATAAGATAAAACAGAAAAGCAAAGGTGGAAAAGATACTTGTATAGTTCGTATGGTTAGATACAGGAGAAAGAATGAACAAGGAAGCACACAAGAAAGATTTCGCGTTATACCTAGTTGCGTATTTCCCGAGGAAATCTCGAGATTCGGGATTTCCCGAAATGATGAAATTCTGAATACTCGAGATTCGGGATTTCCAGAAAAGAATTCTCGGGAAATTTAAAAAAAAATCCTAAAATCAGTGTAATAACAGAAATTCCAAAAATATGATTTTTTTATTTATGTAAAAAGAAAAACAAAATAGAAGTAGGAAAACAAAAATAATTCAAAACATTACTTATTAAAATAGAATTTCAAAAAACACAGACTCAATCGCGGCGTCTGACAATCGCGTACACTTTTGAGACACAAAATTCACTGATGTTGCAAAAATTGCGCTCATTTTGAGTCGACGTTGGATTGTGTTAAATGCCCCGATCAGTCCTTGAACGTTTTGTGTTTTCTGTCCACTTATTTCATATAGATAGTCGTTTTTTCAATTAATATTTGATAATAAAGAAATCCCGAGAAAATATTCTCGAGATCCGGGATTTCCCGAAATGTTAAAAATTTCAATTCTCGAGATTCGGGATGGAAAATTCCGAAAATTTCTCGAGAATTCCCGTCGGGAAATTCCCTAAACCCAACTCTATTATACCTCACTAAAAGATGTCGTCAAAAAGGTTTTCTCAGATAAGATTTATTGATTTATAGAATTTCCCACACATGGCTAAAATTTCCCGATTACACCAAAAATTACAGAAGTTCATAATGTGTGTTTATCCATCATAAACGTTGAATTGGATTACAAGTGGTTAATTATCGACACACGATAATAAAAAATACGTATTGTGCGGACGACTATTTTTAACTATTCGCGGTAAGTACATACATATTAATTATTGTGTATAATTGTATAATAATTTAAGAATAGTTCGTGACCCCTTATAAATTATCCGAGCCATGGGCTGGAAACCGATGATACAAAGCCATTCTTAATATTATTGTCTTTCGTTTTGTGGTGTGGTAGGTATCTACATAAAAAGAATTTGAATCGATGTCCGTAAAATTTTTGTGAAGTTTTTTTAAATAAATAATATTGTTATTTGCGATATCCATTAATCATAATAATGAAACCATAATTATGTTTCAAACCAATGTCAAATAATGGTACTTAGTGTGGTATTTTTTTTAGAAAAATACGTTATAAAGTCGCTTTTTTCTATTCATTTCACTTAGCTGGACGGCCCGCCATGGTGGAAAAAATATATGGAATACACCTAGAGTGCAATGCAGAACCGTTGATGTTAAGCAGCCGTTCCAACAAGAAAAACACGTCACATGTTCTTTCTCTCTTCCACTTAAGCGTTCTAATAAGAATTATTATATTATGTTTTTCTCACTGAACTCGTCTTCGAAATCGGCACCTATCTTAGGGACTTACGCGTACACCTAAGTATGATTCTGCATCGCGCTCTTAAACATGTGTTAAAAAATAATATGCTATTTTCAATGGTTATGTCTGCATTATAATAGGATGCATTAAAAGTTTGTCACGTAAACGAGATGCGTATTCAATATTTGAGGAGAGTCGGCATGCTTTGTGTTCCTTGCATTGTATAGCCTAACCTTAACCGATACAAAGTAACTAAGTAAGAAAGATAACCCGGCTTCAAAACCTTTGTCCATGGCGACTGGCTGTCACATATCTATCTTATTACTTAAGCACTTAAGGTATACGTCATCATCATAATCAGCCTGAATATATCCACTGCTGGATAAAGGCCTCTCCAAGCTGATTCCACTTCTCGGTCCTGTGCGTTGCGTTGCCACGTACTTCCGCAGAACTTAATCGATCCAGCGGTCTCTAGGTCCACCGTGCGGACGTTTTGTACATCTAGGATACCACTGAATGACTAAACTTGTCCAACGATTGTCTCTTCTTCGGCTATGTGTCCAGCCCATCTCCATTTGAGGCTTATAACGAACTCTATCACATCGCAAATCCTTGTCTGCTTCCTTATCCATTCATTCATATTGTTGTCCTTTCGCGTTATGCCCATCATGCACCTCTCCATACCTCGTTATACTGATAGGTATATGAACAAAAAACGTTTCGAATTTCTATAAATAATTTTCATGCAGTGAATAGTTAGAAGCTAGGAAGTTGTTTATATTTTTTTCATTGAATCTTTTTGATTGGAATATATTTTACTTTAGGTGACAATCTAGTTGGATCGTGCCTTTTTTAAACAAAAAAATGCAGATACCCAGTTGGGATTTTAATTGTGAAAGAAACAAGGAATCCTGTCCACTTTAGTAGCGTTAAATTTCTAAGAATTCTTATTCAATTCTCATTCTGTACGGTCCCTTTTAGAGGTCTACTCCATCCTGAAAGGACTATTTTCCAAGAATTATAGCAAATTATATCATTCAACCCCTCGGATGAAAAAAAGCCTGAAATCAAATTGTCTACACCGATTCTAGTTGCTCCATAGTGTGTGACCGTGAAATTGAGGCAGCCGTCACAAAGCTGCATTATGTTTTCAATATGTCGATGTTGGTTTAATCATCCCCACAATACCAAAACTTGACGAAAGTGTACAACCTTTTGTTGCTCAGGAGTTAATAATAGTCATAAATAATTAAATTACATAACTTTATAATATAACACTGAACGTTTTGTTTTATGCTAATAACGGTTTGTGGCTTTGCCGCTAACGAATTTAAAAAAGGGAATTTTGTAAGGGCTTCCGTTAAAAAATAGTTTATGGTTCATTAGTTCAAGAGTCCCCCAGTGGTGAAGGTTGGAGGTAGGCTGTTAATATCCGACATTAATTGTGCACACTAAACTTTGTCAGTCATACTTATTTGTTTTCATTGAACTAATACTACAATTTGCAGATACATAGTAATGGTTAGTTTTTAAATTAATTAAACCTTATGTAAACTAAGCCGTAGTTAAATAATAGTCAAAAGTAGTTGTAGGTATATCTATAAAATATCTAAAATTATGCCATAAAATCAAACATGGTTTTAGATATTTTATAGATAGAACAATATTTTTATCTATTATGGTTTGGTTAGGCAGTCGCCATCCGTAGTCTGTATTCTTAATTCACTTTATTTTTTTTTGATTTTTTTGACATTTTTATTGACAAAGTTTAATATGCACTATTTATGCAGGATCTTAACATCCTACCTCCACCCTTCGCCACTGGTGTCCCCAATACTAAATAAATATTACTTACCTATGAATCTTGCTCGCAATTTTAGTCACGTAGGTTTATAGATATTTTAAATAAGGTGCTTTGCGTATTTTTTTAATTGCGTAAAGCACATCTTTACAAAATTCACCGAAAAGACAATAAAATAATATAATGCGCGTGGTTAATATGTATGACTGGTAATTATTTATTTTTCATGCTTGCACATAATGAATTAATTAAATATTTAGATAGAGAGACATTGCCATTATTTTAATCCACACTTTTACCTTTTTATTTATCGTATTGTTTATCAAACATAAATCAAGCCCCGTTAATGATTGTATCTACCTGTCTACAGTAACACTCGAAAATAACTAGGTTTTTGTACAATACATATTAATATTAGAATCCGCAGGAGTACACGCATACAAATGGTTCATATCGAAAAATTATCCACAATAATCCATTATTGATTTTTTTACGGCGGCCACATCTGATTTTTACATTTATCTCACGAACTCCCCTTGCGTGTCCTAGAATGCCGAGAGGAGTAAGACCAACCATTTAGAAGGCGGTTCAACAATCAAATCACATGGGTCACGATCCTCAGTCACGAGATCCAGATAAAGAATAAAAGTAAGTAATATTCCATTCATCTAAATCTAAATAATTTGTTTTTTTTTGTCCTGGGTGGGATGGGTCCGGATCCGAACATTTAAAATGAAAATTATCAATAAATTTTATCGAATTGGTTTTTTATGTTTATTTACTTTTTTTTAAAATTTATTTACGTATATTATTATGTTTGAGTGGCTACGTATGGACCCGTTTGATGTTGGTTGAAGGGATTTTCTTATGTATGCTTTGGGCAATATCTTATACTCAATTTATGTTGGTTTAAGAGCGTACTTCAGTGAAACGGCAAATAATTTTCAACAGTAGGTGCGACGAAATATCTAGCCAATCGGAGACGGACAGTCGAGGTGTCCGCACGTCGATTTGTTTTGTCATGGCGTCGGATGAAAATATTCTTAAATCGTGTAAAGATGACTAAAAACTTTACGTATGTACTTAAAAAAGAAAACATGTCAATGAATATACTCGTACCATTATCATTAGTAATATATCAATAAACATAACATTAAATTGACGCATGTTGGATTTTTATGACACATTATATTTCGTTCGGCACGCGTCATTTGCACAATCCGCGTTTCTCATTTTCGCATTTCTCACTAGTTGGCAATCGGAGACCGATAGTCGAGGTGTCCACAAATTATATTACGTTTGACACGAAATTTGCACAATCCGCGCATCGCCTAGTCACGATCTCTTTAGACCATACCTCAACTAAAGTATAGCTTTAATTTAGTAAATTGATGACTGGTTTTAACAGTATCGACGCACCTTTTAATTTTTTTGATAAATCGATTCCGTTATCTGTGTTAAAGAAAATCGCCTCCGATTATTTTTCTTTCAAAGACTCCTTTTTTCTGGTTGGTATATTTATATTGAAATATTTATTTATATATCGTTAGGGGATTCAATGTCATATCATGATACGACCACCCTGTTTCCGATGAAATTAGCAAAAAAACTCTTTGTTTCGCGACCCAGCACGACTGGGGTAAATTCTTGGATGTTTTTCGGTCAAGCTGCATTAATTTAATTCAAAATTCGACAACCCACTGATTTGATTTCTTTGTAGTTCGCGGTCACCGACAATGTCTATATTCGGGTGCTGGCTATATTTTTAATGGTCATGTAAATGCACCCTTTTGCCGACTTTTTACGACTGCCGTTGAGATAAACAATAGATAGGGGAAAGTGCAAATATAACATGCCACACGTTAGTTTTTAGTATTTAGACAGTGTATACTCCATAGAACATATAATAAATAGAATACCGATAGGCTATATTCAATACGCCGCATGTTGATGCCGGGTTTTGAATGTGTGAGTGTCCTACGAAAATGAAGCACGCATTATGCACGTGCAAAATAGTGTGTGTACTACACCAACATTAAATGAGCGTAAATGCATAAACCGAGAGCAGTTTTCAGTATTCGACGTAAAACGTATTCTTGACACGTGTGGATGTTTAACCCGGATTCTTTCTTACTCGAGTCGGTTACCTGCTATTGCCTTACCCGTTATGTATTTCAGTTCCCATTATTTCTGAGTTCTCCTTTAGCTAATACTTACATTTTTATAGAGTGGCTTACTGTAAATTTACAAAAAAAAGATTGGGTAAATACACTGAAAATACATAAATATTTTTTTACAATTTAGTCTGATGTAAGCAATGACAATAATATGGACGAAGCATCTGGAAAAAAATGACACTTACTTTTTAGTCGGGTCTGCCGAATGGCACAATCTGTTCTAACGCCTTCACAATAAAGGTGATATTGCTATAAATTCCCGATGCTTTTTGTCGGGTGTGCCAAATGGTTCGGTTCGAACGAGTTCGCTCAAATGAACATTGACACTAGAAACACTGTTATAACGCCATTACAATAAATGTGATATTGCTATAAATTCCCGATGCGTGATATCGCATAATGGAAATTGCGTGACGTCTACCTATACATGTGCGAATGTCGCTATGCGCGAATTTACTTGTTACCTACTGTACTGAGTGCGTTGTCCATTAATAATGTCATTGGATGTAAGTAAATTTATTTATTTATTCGCAGTTTATAATTGAAGACTTTTCCAAGATAATGGTAATATTGTAGACGCAGTTTTTAACCCAGTCGCACATTGAAAATTGTCTCGACTGGGATAATAGTCATAAATCAAAACTGAGCGAAACATGCGACTTTCTTATGTGCGTATAGACAACGCAGTGCGAGGACAGTGACGTCACACGGCAAGCCAACATGAATGACAAAGTGCGACATTTTGGGATTATATCTGCGCTGCATGTCGGGTGAAAATAGTTGCATGTGACTCGAGCTGTTTTTTTTTCAAACTAAAAGGTTGCAACTGTGCGGTATGCGGCGATAGATTTAGTTACATGTGTTTTGTGAATTCCGACAAAATCACGTCGATATATTCAACGTGTTGCAGTCGGATGAGTTTAGCTGTGAGAGCCGGCTTAGAGAAATATGTCACATGCTTCAGTTAAATCATTATCAATGCGCTGTTGTTTCCAGATGAAATAAATATAAAGAAGTCTGTACACTTTAGATGTATTAAGTAGGTACCTATTAAAACTACCAATCTCTTGCAAACAAAATTCGATCTTTACTAGCGTGTCACACAAATATGGTCTACATATTGTCACTATTGTCACTTCAGTGAAGTCCCTCTAGGCAAAGTGCTGCCCTTAGGCAGACTTAGAATGCCACCCCCATAGATACATCTAGACGCCACCCGTTGCATTGCTAAATGAAGCCGCGTGCCGTGCGTTTGGTTTGTGGGCGAGCGAACGCATTCGTCTACAAATGTTCGAGGTCATAGACCATTTCGCTAGTGCTCGCCCAAAGTGCTCGCACTAGACGCTCAGAATTAAAATATAATTTTCTATTTTTTTACGTTATATAGTATTTTTAAGCGGTCAAAATGCAACCATTAGGTAAAGATATCCACAATTTAAGTTATTTTAAAGAAACACTAGGTCACTGACATTAAAATAATAATATAATAATACCACCCTCTTTCATGTTTAGTCTCAAATTATATGAAATCTACGGAAGGTACTTGATGGAATTTGAATTTAAATTCTAATGGATTTAAGTTTTTTACTATTCCAATTGAGTCATTTTTTGGAAACCCGGGTCGCAAAAATACTACTCAAATGGAATAGTAGGTACAAAACTTAAATCCATTAGAATATGAAAATTTGTTGGGTACTTACCGACTTCTACTGAGTATTAAAGCATTTCCACAAAACGTATTCTCACACAGTGATGTTTTTAGGAACGTGGAAGCCTGAGGCGCTGACATTTTTGGGTTTGTTATTCCATGCAAGAAGCCGCCTTTGCGTGTTACAATACAAAATAGGAATAATAGGATGGTTTATCAGAATTTTTAATGTTTTTTTTAAACTAAGATGTCAGGACTTTCTAAATAATCTGCTTCATGCAAAACCACCACTGCTCTCAAAAGCTGTAATATTCGTGTTCGTTCCTTCACTTGCCACCAATAAGCAATGCATGATCTGCCTACTTAGTGACACGCGTTTCACCATCCCGGGGTTTTACCATAGGGGTTGATTAGACGGCCCATCGGGATAAGGATACAACATATCTTAGGCGAAACGAGATCAATTATTATTCTTTAGTCCAACTAGTCCAAATCACCTCGACATAAATATAAAATATGTTCATCGTCATCTGGAAATAAGTTTAGGAGTTATTCAAAATATGGCACCTATCTTTCTAAACTAAACCATAAATATCCTCACTTGTTCTTACGAAGTGGTAATGTCATAATAATTTTGGGGATGATAGGGTCTGGAGAAGGTTCGGAGATCAAAAGTTTGCGTGAGATGTTAATATAACCGAGAGACTGGACTCTAGATGAGTAGTGTGCCGAGTGACGAACTCGAGTGGATCGATGATTTATGGATTGTCCTTGCTATTTGCACAAATGCAGTTCATACACAAGAGACATTGTCGCAATTAAACAAATCATAATATACCCTACTGATCTAGTTATGATTGAGGAAATGCTGACAATCGTTTCCTATACGTTGTTTTGTTTTGACAAAAAAACATACACATTAAAGTGTGTCACCCTTGTAACGCTGAGTGGTATATTTTCTACAATAATATAACCAGTAATCAGTTCGGCACTATATCAGTTACAAAGTATTCAGTGAAATAACACACATTAAAAATCAAATTGAAAATAAAAGTGCCTAATGCCTACGGCTACCTTTTACTTAGGTACTTAGGTACCTACTATCGAATTTGGATCATTGCCCATTATCAGAGCAAAGCGTGATTTCCAATTTCCATTTACACACATTGTGATGCTTTAAAATGTCTAATAGACCCATCACGCCACTCTCGGTCCTAGAGACCGCGTCGAAAGGAAAGTCATCTCCCTGTCTTTCCCTCTTCTCAGAATCAGGGTCTAATAATTTATACACAACACAGTGGGTATATGTTCAATCGATACCTGTGACTAATTATTGATGGTATTGTAATAATATACCTAATACAAAACACAGGTAAGTGACCGGCAATAAAATTGTAGGGCCATGTGGGTATTTGAAGAAAGTATCTAAATGTACAAATTAATTATAAACTGAAAAGTGTAGTGAGACAGGCTATGTCCTGTATACATATTTTTGAAGTAATACTTCTTTTGGCGCGTTTGGAAAATCAGATCAGAGTGTATTTTTGGCGTGTGACAAAGTTGCGCGCGCCGATGTAACGCATTTGGCGTGTGATGCCAATGTAACGCGTTTAGCGTGTGACGGAAGTTGCAACACAATCCATTCGTATAACTATCATAACATTCTACATTGTTATTATTAACATTACATTGCTACTATTTATATTGTAGTGTATATTTATTTTTCATTTTAAAGATTGTGTATCAAGATTTGAGGCTATATTTTTTTTCTAATAATTAATGCCGAAAGTATAATTTTGTTACAATAATAAATTAACTCTTCAACATTTCCCTTAATTACATGGTGTTGCATTGCTGCATCAAATTATACTATTTTTATTATAGCTTATTTTTGTATCAATAAATTTATTCAAACAATTGCAGTTCTCTGCAGTACACATTGTACTAACTGTGTATTCGCTCTTGACCCCCGCCTTGGCGTGCTGTCGCTCTTGCACCTGTCAACTGAGCTAGTCACGTGCGCGGATATAAGCTTTCCCGGAGGAGGCAGCGTGGTGGTTATACGTGCACGTCTGCGCAAGCAGCCACCTGCCTCCATCGATCCCCTTGCAACCTTGGCCAAATCCACCCGAATGGAATACAAGAAAGCAATCACTCAAGCCAAGAAAGACTACTGGCGTAACTTCGTCACCGTCGAGGGAGGTTCGGACCCCTGGAGTCCTCCATACCGCGCATTGAGGCTGGGACTCAGACCGACGAGCCTCTTGTGCGGTATCGAGAAACCGGGTGACGGATTCACCAGTACTGAGTCTGAAACGGCTGCGGTCCTACTCGAGGCTCTCACCCCCCTGGATGATGTATCCAGGGATGATGACGCCATGAGGATGGCCCGCTTCGAGGCTTCTCTTCCCATCGACACGGATCACTCATCGTTGCCTTCCGAACAGGAGATCAACCACATCGTACGCACGTTGATTGTTGGCAAAGCCCCAGGCCAGGACTGCATTGACAATTTACTTGTCAAACGCACATGGGCCATCGCCGCGCCAGAGATTACAGCCCTCTTCAGTGACTGCATCAGGAGCGGCACGTTCCCCGACTGCTGGAAGAGGGGCTTACTTAAGGTAATCCCCAAAGCTGGCAGCCGAGAACCGTCTAGCCCCAAAGCCTACCGCCCTCTAACACTTCTGCCCGCTCTGGGCAAAGTGCTGGAGAAGCTACTGTGCCGCAGGATTGAAGCCCACCTGGAGACACACTCGCCGCTTTCCGATAAACAATTTGGATTCAGAAGAGGCAAATCAACAGTCGACGCCATAAGGAATGTGATTGCCATTGCTGAAAATTCCCGCCGTAAATACGTCCTAGGAGTTTTCCTGGACATTGCAGGTGCGTTTGATAGTGCATCCTGGCCTCTTATACTTCAAAAGCTCCGGCTAAAGAGACTACCAGGAAATTTGTTCGCGTCAATTCAAAGTTATTTCAAAAATAGATCGATCGAGTTTCGAGTTGGATCAACCACAATAGAGAGGAACACCAGCATGGGATGTCCCCAGGGCTCAGTCCTCGGGCCCCTTCTCTGGAACGTACTCTTCGACGATCTCCTTAGAATTCCGCTTCCAACCGACTGTACTGTCATCGCTTACGCAGACGATGCGCTGCTGCTGGTCCAGGCCGACAGCAGGGCGAAGATTGAGAGCACCGTTGGCGAAGCCTTAGCATCAATTGAGGCATGGGGTAGATTAACTAGACTATCATTCGCACCTTCCAAGACAGAAGCCATTGTCCTCAAAGGACCGAGACGTCTTAGCTGTTCGGGACTACCCACAGTCCGATTCGGTGACACGAGAGTGAAAGTGTCGAAGATCGTCACTTATCTAGGCGTCAAAATGGACACAATGTTAAATTTCCTACACCATGCAGAAACCCAAGTCCACAAGGCTGGGGTGGCCTTCCATAGGATCGGCCGCATGGCTGGTGAAGGATGGGGCTTAAAAGTAAGGGCGCTCAAGATCGCCTACGGCGCCATTTTTATGGGTATCGCGGCTTATGCCGCCAGTGCTTGGTGCCCGCGCATTCCCAAAAGTGTCAAACTTAGAATCTCTCTTTTAAGAGTACAGCGCATCGCGCTCCTGTCCATTACCAAGGCCTACCGTACTACCTCAACTGACGCGCTCCCGGTCCTGGCCGGCATTCTTCCACTTGACCTGCACATTCAGGTCAGCGGCGCTTCAATATTGCTCCTCAAGGGCAAGGAGGCCGACGTTGGTGATTTTCACCTCGTCCCCCCCCCCCTCGGCTAGCTGGCGAAGGAGTAGCATTATTGAGGCGCAGAATTAGACTCATTTCGCTCGATGCGGCCTTTAAGACCTGGCAGCGAAAGTGGAACGAATCGACCAAGGGCCGGCACACATATACGTTTTTTCCAGACATACAGTGGCGAATGGAGATAACCAAATACCTGACTCCAGACCATTACACCAGTCAATTTGTGACTGGTCATGGTGGATTCGCTGGCAAGCTCTTCGAGCTTGGACTTGCAAGCCGTCCGACATGTCCATGCGGAGGGGAAATACAGGATGCCAACCACATCCTATGGGAGTGTCTGAGTATGTGCTCCGAACGGGAGGAAATGCTCAGGTCGGTCCAACCAGCTGTTGGACCCATCGGCCCGTCCGACCTGGTTGCTACTAAGGCCAATTATCTTGCTTTCAAAAAAATTGCGGCGTCTTACTACGGGCGTTAAGATCTCTTCACATAAATTTTGCTGCCTGTATGATTAGCTTCGTTCTTTAATTTAATAAACAAGTAGGTTCATTTTCTTTTTAGTAATTTCCATGTGCTTTTTCTCTCCCTGGCACTTTGCATTAGAGTAAACTCAGTAAACTCAGTCAGAGCTCACTTTGAGCGTAGCAATCTAAGTCTTGGGCATCTTCTCCCAGGACACTCCCAGGCCAATTCTTAGATGCTTCACGTCACCAATTGATGGGTCCCGTGATACTCTCGATTAAGACCGAGGGTGGTACGGGGCGGGTTTGGTGGAGGGACTTTAACTTCTCTGTACTAACAAACTAGTTACACATTTTCTTCATAGGTAATACACTGATAATTAATTAAAAAAAAAATATAACACATTAAATTACCATTATGATTCTGACAATAATTATATTATGTGGAAAACAGTGGTACCTATGAATAAAGACTATTACTATTTTAGAATTAGGTAATATATTGTCTACCACGGAGAACAAACTGTAAACTCTTGAATAAAGTTTTATTCACACAAAAAATAGACTGAATAATATCGTAGTTTATTACCGAAAGCAACGCTATGTTTTTAATGGGGTTAAAAGATTAAAGTATATATTCGTTAGAAATGTTTTTGTTTTGAAAAAAAACTTTAACAATTCGTAATACTACATATTACATCCCTTTTAATTTATTCCTCTTTACATTTTTAGTAAAAACCAATATAGGTAGTGCATTTTATTATGCACATTTTATTTGTAAGTAAGTAGGTAAGTAAGTATAAAAAACAGTTTTCTTATTTTACAAATTGTTTATGGTCGAAATCTTTGAACATAATTAACCCGAATTATTACAGTTACAATTGATTTTCGTTATAAGCCAACGATATTTTAATGGTGGCACCACTTACTAGGTGCCAGCATCATGCCCCCCATAAGGGGGGGTCTGACAGGGCTCTAGCCTGGGGTCCCGGGCTTAGAAGGGGCCCGGCGTGGCGAATCACTTAAGCGAGATAAACACACACTACAAATTCGCGCTTTCCGCGAAATCCGCGAAAGGCCGGATGTTACTTGGCTATCACAAAAGGGGGTCGCGATCATTTCTTCACAATATGATACCGTGCCGACAATTCAAGTTGATTTATTAAAAAATGCCAGAACCCTGCAGTTCCACAGAATACCATTTGGGGATCACTATTGTAGCACATTACACGGCTCTTAACCTTAGCGATAGATAGGGGGCCCGCCAAACATCTTAGCCTGGGGGCCCGCTTCAGGATATGGGGGCCATGGCCAGCATCCTACGTCTAGGTAGGTAATGATATCTTCTGGTAGTGCGGGCGGCTCATTTAGGTGTTGGTATAATTTCTTTCAAATGACACTTACACCATTCCAAAGTGATTTCGTCCTGGCTGCAATACCAGAAGCATCTGTCCTTTCTCTAAGTACCTACCTAGTACATACAATAATAAAATGCTTTTACTTCTCTATCTATTAAAATAATCCAATTTAATTATCTGAATGTGTGAAAGTGAAATCATCTGATTCCCAATAGAAATAATTAATATTGCTTCCATAACTTTTATTAGACAGATTTAGGTATGTTGATTTTCTTACTTTCGGCAAGCATAGGAAAAAATGCACAAAATACTTTAACGAGCGGTGAAGCACTAAACCCAGATGAAAAATATTTTGAATTTAGAATCTCTGTGTGCATTTCATTTGTATCAACATAATGGCCCCCCACCATGAAACGGGCCCCCATGCCAGGATCTTTGGTAGGCCCTATACCTATCATTAATATTAAAGGCAGTATAGCGCTCTACACTCTACCTACAGAAACTTTTTCGAAATGGTGTTCGAGATAAATTTAATAATAGTACCGACCTATTTAGTATATGTTTAGCGATTTTTAGTATTTTTTTAAATAGGTACATCCACTTAAATTATTGATTTTTTGAGTATCGACACACATCAAAAAATGCATCGCATAACTAGATGTTTTAAAACCATAATCAACACTAACATTTTAACACTGCAGGTGACCTTTTTACTATTAGGGTAAATTTGTGATGTGTGTTTATTTCACTTATCTGGTTGACCCACCACGCCGGGCCCCTCCTGAGCCCGGGCCCCCAAGCTAGAGCCCTGTCAGCCCCCCTCTTGTGGGGGCCATGATCAACATTATAGATATTATTAGGCTTACCATAATTGGCGACACTCTAAACCGGAACAGGAACGGAAGACGGCAAAGAAACAAATTTAACCACCAAAAATTGTTTAATTTCCTATTAAAAGTATGTACAAAAACGAATGCAGAAGGTCTGCCGCAGCTTAAATTAAAATTATTTTATTTATTTATTGTCTCAGTCGTACTTCTTGCTGGAATGAACTTTTTTCGCTGTCTCATCACATATACGTTACTACGGCCAATCATTAAACATATATATTATTATATATTTATATATATTATAATTATAATATTATTTATTTATTTATAAAAGAGTATTATGGCATTACAGCGATTGGCCATAATACATTATAAATATAAATGATTGAATTACAAATAACAAGAAAGTAGAAAAGAAAGTTTGTGCTTACTTACGTAGATGTTAAAGTAAAATGATAAATACAATTATAAATTTAACCTATTTAACACGTCCACAAACATGATATACTTAGTTAATAAAAAATAAATCAACTTTTATGGTGGAATCAAAAAATAAGTTGATCGCACAATACACAGCATCACATTCATACGCAGAACAACAGCTGGGACAAAATTCCAAACCGGCCGGGACGCCGGGACCAATGTATGAAACCGGGACAATCACTGTCAAACCGGGACGAATAGTAAGTCTACATATTTTGATAAAATTGATATTACAATATTGCACCCGATTTTGATTTATTATGGATCTCAGTCGAGATGATTTTCAATGTGCGACTGAGCTTAAAGACATAAATTAAATAGGTTGTTCAGCTCACGCTCATGCTTGTTTTGTAAGATAAATTTTATCGTTTTGGTTCAAAATTTGTAAGCATTACCTGCTATTAAAAATGCAAATTTATTTTCTTCGTTCTAGCCCTTGCAAGCACCGCTCTCCATTGAAATAAGTTACCACTATTTCTGTCATGGTACCTACATCATGGCCCCCACATCTTGAAGCGGGCCCCCAGGCTAGAATCTTTGACGGGCCCGCTACCTATCGCTAAAGATAAAGGCAGTGTGACGCTCTACAGTAGCGTTTTCCAAATGGTGTACGCGGTAAAATTAATGTGTACCTATATGTAGTGTTTTTTGTATATTTAAATTCATCTATTTGAATTATGGAGTTGTCGAGTATCGATACACAATCAAAAATTGTATCGTACAACCATATAACTTTAAATGATACTAATATTGAAGATAAATAGTTCCGCAGGCGACTTTTTTTACTATTCGAGAGAATTTGTGATGTGGTCGATTCGCCACGCCGGGCCCTTCCTGAGCCCGGGCCCCCAGGCTAGAGCCCTGTCAGCCCTCTCTTTGTGGGGGCCATGACCTACATCCAAAGTTATTGGTAACCGGACAAAACAAAATAGCCAGGGGAAAAATGAAACATTAATTTTTGTGGAATCTATTTAGGTTAGGTTAGGTTAGGATTCGGAATTAGGTTAGATTAGGAATGCAAAAATTAGGTATATAATTTGATTTATTATGGCGTATTGAAAATCTGTGCTATTAAAAATCTATCAACATAATAGAGATAGGACAATTTCAATATTAAATTTATATTTTTCCTTAAAGGTCATAGTTATATTGATCGTTGTTCTGTTTTGTCATTTTCTGTTTTGTCATGTTCTGTTGCATCACTGTTCTGTTTTGTCATGGAACCACGTTATTATTTGTGTATAACTGTAAATAAATGTTTATTTTGGCGCTGAATGATCGGCAGCCCTGAATTTACAGCGCCGCAAAGTACCTACACGTAAATGATTGAATATGTCGACGTTGACCAATTTGGACGATAAAACTAGTTACAAACGTTTTGAGCACTTTTTTCTTGTAATTTCGGGAATAAAGTCGTCATACTGAACCACGTGACGTTGGATTAAAGCATTCTCATTTCTCAGACATTGTCACACGTTCTGCGATTCAAAAGAATTTTCTTTAATGCAGAGGTGATCAACCATACGTCGTATATGTATTCAACAACCATTATTCTGCACAAGTCAGCAAAGGCGCGTTTCCCTAAAGCAACATGACGCAACCGATTCGTGAGAAAATTTAAAACGGGGCCTCCGAAGAGCTAAAAACCTGCCACTCAGTTATTAAATTATATTAAAATTTAAAAAAAATGCACATTTCTCACAAACTGAGCGGAATAATTACAAGATAAAAAGAACTTTTTATACACAACGTTTTAAAATTTTCTGTTGAATTATTATGCTCAATATGCTCAAACTTGTACTTGATATGAAGTAAATAAAAAACAAACAAATTGGCAACCAATTTCGTTCTTACTTTTTATGGATTTTTCTGAAATAACTTCCCATACAAAACAGAATTAACTGAAAATGAATTCAATTCTGCTTAAATAATAGAATAGATCGAGAAGTTTAAAAGAATACCTACTATTTTATGTAACAGAAACACTTTATGCAGTCATCCAATTTTTAAATAAATATAAATGATAATAAGGCTTCAAAATTATATAAATAGATTATCTACAATGTTTAAGGAATGTTCAGGCTTATGCTCTAAAAATACCATAAAATCTCCATTTTGACCTATGTGGTACATGTGGGCCCTTAAGTAAAATTTTCCTTGTAAGCCAAAGTAAATGATTTGGCTCGCATTAAAAAGTTTACGCTTCACTGATTTTTAGATGTTTCATTATATCCATCCAATACATGGAGTGTTGACAGCTGATATATCCTAGGTTGTTCATAATAAGTTCAGGTTATACTTATTTATTTTTCCTGTATATGCACTGAAGCAGTGGCGGGTTTAAGGACGTGGGTGCCCGACGCACTGAATGATTTTGAGGCCCCCACGATAAAAAAATAAATAACCACAAAACACCCAGTACAATTAATATCAATGTATCTTTTTTGAAGAATCGAAAATATTTATTATTGAAGATGACAATGGTGACACATAATAAATACTAATATTTATTTTTTGTGTACACGTACGTTACATTAATTTGTACAGGTACGTCATTATTTTACCACGTTTTTCGTAGCTCGTATTCTTGTTTGTCCGGTGGTTGTTTGTCCAGTAAAAATCTTGCAATCGATTTTTAACTAACTTCCTGACTAGCTAGACATTTGAAACTTTTAGAATATACCAGAACACGATGCCAATGCATTCTTTTAATACTCTTAGCCATCTTTAAGAATTAAATTCATTTTCAGTTAATTCTGTTTTGTATGAAAAGTTATTTTGACACCATTATTGGTTGCTAAGCGGATGGTCCTAACAACTAAATTATTAATATATACGTGCGTTACTATGGAAATCAAAATGATATTTCAGTATTCTTCAGTTGCAAAATAGCAAAAAATGATTTGTTGACTAGTATATAATAAATGTATGCAGTATATATTAAACTTTCGAAAATGTCTACGATAGTAATAAAAGTGTAATTTCAAGCATTTCAAGTTCTTCCTCGCCAACCTGCAATCGCCCACCATTGGACAGCCGATAGAGCCTTATATTGCTTCCCATTTGTCTTCATGGTCCTCTTATACTTCGATGTCCCGTTTAAATATATTATATATTCGACCATGTCCGAACCTAATGTGGCCTCCACAGAGTGGAAGTTTGTATCAACATTTTTTTTTGTTTTTACGAGAAACGGATATCATCCACTTACTCAACCTATTAGGTCCATACTCTGACTCATACATCAATTCTTAAAATAAGGTCTCTTTAGCAATCTCGGTGTACTTATTTGAACTTCTATACATGTATAATTGTATTTTCACTGCTTTTCTATGTTTATATTATGTTCTCTTTTTATATTTTCATATTTATCCTTTTTATTACTTTTCTTCTTTATAATAAAGTTTTATGTCATGTTGTGAACGTCTTAAACTTATAATTTGTAATGTTCACAATATGTTATCAATTTAAATAAGCCGACGTTTAAGTCACGCGGCCATCGTGGCCAGATTCCGTCTTCAAGTCATTTGTGGATTAATTTGAACAATAATGTACCTGAACGAATTGCCATAACTATGAAATTTTATAAAATTGTGACCATTGTCCAAGTTTATGATATTAGTATTTTATACACAGCAGAAAATGTGTTTAATTCACAGGAATTCTTCACCACTTCAATAATACCAGTAATGCGCCCCTGGTCATTATAATGTACCTATGCGATTTGTTATAGGGAATGAAAAGCGAGTTTTTTGTGAACCAGGTTTTGTCGTATCATAAGCGAAGTCATTTCCTGCTGAGCGACGGGCATTGTGTTGGTTTTTGTGTAAACAAAAGGGCATTTTGAAAAATCAATCAGCAGGCGTAAATTACAAATGTAGGCTCGATTTTGAATGCTTAATGCCACGCGACCAGAATACTGATTACTTGAAGAAAGAGCGTAGTATAATTTAAAATGCGCCTCTTTTTGTATTAACGTAAACATAAATAATTATTGAATTTTCTTTTTTGGTGACGTCTTCTATCGGATACTGGCGACCAAACTGCAGTAGGTAGGTACCTACATCCACGGCCCCCACAAGGGGGACTGACAGGGCTCTAGTCTGGGAGCCGGGTTCAGGAGGGGCCCGGCGTGGTTTGACAACCAGATAAGTGAGATAAAAACACATCACAAATTGACCCTAATAGTAAAAAGTGCTAATTTACTTAAAATGTTAGTGTTGATTATGGTTTTAAAACATGTAGTTATGCGATGCGATGTAGATACTCGACAATTCAATAATTCAAGTATATATATTATGCAATTTATTATTATAATTCAAGTATATATATTCAAGTATATGCGTGTGAAACATGGACCCTAAGTAAAAGAAAGATCCATAAACTTAGAGTAGCACAACGTGGTATGGAGAAGTGTATGCTGAGCGGAACGCGAAAGGACAAAAAGAGGAATGAGTGGATAAGGAAGCAGACAAGGGTTTGCGATGTAACAGAGTTTATTAAAAGCCTTAAATGGAGATGGCCTGGACACATAGCTCGAAGAAGTGACAATCGTTGGACAAATCTAGTCATCCAGTAGTATCCAAGAAGTAAAAAACGTCCGCAAGGTAGACCTAGAGGCCGCTGGATCAATGGAATGATTAAATTCTGCGGAATTACGTAGCAACGCAATGCACATGACCGAGAGAAGTGGAAGCAGTTTGAAGAAGCCTTCATCCAGTAGTGGCTAGATTCAGGCTGATGATGATGATGATATTAAAAAATACTAAAAAATCTCAATAATTATTATAAAAGTAAAAGCAGCTTTTTGGGTTTCGCACAGGGCTAGGGACTGATAAATGATAATGATGCTATAACTTTGTAAAAACTAATAAGTATATTATTGTAAAATCAAATTCCACCAAGTAAATTAATGTTCAATATTTAATGTTCTTTCAATTATTAAATCATAATATTGTTATTTAGGTACAGTAGTTTTTCATGATTAAGAGTTGAAACCTTCGCGTAAGGGTCTAGGACGATTTGGCACCGGACAACTGGACGCCACGGAATTTGAAAATAAATAGACGTTAGGTACTTATAGGTACTTTAAAAAAAATATTCAATATTATTATTTATACTTCAATGATTATATTATGATTTAATCGTTGGTAAGAATGTAAATATGCAGACGTAAACAATGATTTAATCGTGCACATGTTTAAGTTCCAACGAAAAAAGAGTTTTTATTTTATATAAAGCCTTAGGCATGGTAATTCTCAATCCGCGATAAAGAATACATTATGTTAAGAGTAAAATGAATTCAAACTACTAAGTAGTAGATAGAAACTGATTAAAATACCTCATCTACACGACGTGTCTACGACAGTTTGGCGTCTAATTGTCCGGTGGCCAGTCGTCCCATTCCCTTCACGTAAGTTACCCAACTTCAAAGATTACTATCAGATTTTTGCAGCAATTATATTGACTGCAAGATTTTCGCTCAACATTAATTATGAGGCTTCGCCGGAGACTATTGAATCGCCTTCTCTGTTAAATTAATGCGGTGTTTTTTTCGCAATATTGGACTTGTTTGTGTTTTACATTCGACAAATTAACACTGCAACATCGTGGGAAAGTAGAAATCATTTTATAAAATTATTTCGCCTCTTCGCGTATCGTTCGCAAAACCGCTAAGGACATGAATGTTGTCTACACGGATTAGGCTCTCGTTAATGATGTTATGTGACTAATTATCCCCACATTCGTTTTAAAATAGATTAGTTCTGTAATATTCAACCGTTTTCACACCGCTATTTTCTTATATGGTTTAATAAAACTATATTAAAACCTGTTTGTTGAAAGATTATTTTATACTGCAACATTGTCATCGAATCCAATCTGAATTTTCATCAAGGGTTGAGTATTTTAAAATTGGAACCGTATTGTAAAATGCGCATTTATTCAACCTACATTTCAAAGGTGAATTAAATCGTTAAAAGAAATAACATAGGTAATATTATTTTTTACAACGTTTTTATTAGCTCGTATTCTTGTTTGTCCAGTGGTTGTTTGTCTAGTACAAATCTTGCAATCGATTTTTAACTAACTTCCCGACTAGCTAGACATTTTAAACTTTTAGAATATATCAGAACACGACGACAATGCATTATTTTAATTATTTTAGCCGTTTTTATTTCGGAAAATATCCGTAAAAAGTAAAACACTATTATTTTTAAACACTTTAAATTATTAATATATACGTGCATTACTATGGAAATCAATATGAAATGTCAAAATGACATTTTAGTATTCTTTATTTATTCAGTATTTCTATCAAGTACAAAAAAAAGTGTTTATTAATACATCGCACCCACGGTGGCCGCGCGGCTTAAGCTTTGGACTATCACGCCGTGGGTCTCAGGTTCGAATCCTAGGTCTGGCAAGTACACATATTGTTTTTCAATTTGTGTGCGAGTCAGGGTATGGACCTAATAGGTTGAGCAAGTGGCTGACATCCATTTCTCGTAAAAAACAAAATCTGTTAATACAAACCTCTACTCTGTGGAGGCCTATATGATCCTATTAGGATCGGACATGGTCGAAAAAAAAATTAATACATAGAGTTGTTAAGTTTATATGATTCAACAGAAAATTTAAAAACGTGGTATATAAAAAGTTCTTTTTATCTTGTAATTATTCAACCTATATTGCAAAGATAAATTAAAATGTTAAAAGAAATAAAATAAAATGTTTTTTAATTATAGTAATTTTTCACATTTATATAATAGAATAATAATTATCGGAGGGTGTTCGAAGCTGGAATTGTACCCCCGTTAGTATATATTGTTCAGAAGATTGCGATAGTGTGTGGGATGTGATATAGTATGGGTCTGATTTACGGAAACACATGTGGTCGTTTATATTGTTTTATATTTAGTATGAAGCACAATTACGTATTACACGGCAAGATAAAATGACAGTATATTCATTAATTATGAATTGACAAGTGCTGGTGATAATAATACATTTCAATTTAGATAATTTAATGGAACGGACGAGCTGCTCGGAACGTCTACATTTTGGAAACTCTAATTGAAAACTGTGTGCGTTTCCGTTGCGCTATTGTCTATGCGCTAGAAATGAGCAAAGACAATAACATGTCAGTTGTAGAGTTGTATAAAACCTCTATAATTTATTTTATAAATTTATAAACAATAAGTTTTACCCTTTACATACATCGTTTTACATATTAAAAAGCAAAGTAGGTTTTACATTTTCTTAAAGCGTATACGGAAATTTGTACGTAAACAGTTCACCGCAGGACACTTATTCGTGCGCCGCAGTACGTGAAATATGAGTTCGTGTAACATTTAATCAAATGACAAGTTCTTCGTTGAACATTTCACCGTGGAGTATATTTGTACGTATGCTACAACATGTGGAGATGTCTTTACTAGGTTAGGTTAGGTTAGGGTTAATCTAATTGGAACAGTACTATTTGCAAACTATCACCGCTTTTTGTAAAATACGTAAAAATATATTCCACGGTGAAATGTTCAATGAAGAACTCGTTATTTGATAAAATGTTATACGAACTCATGTTTCACGTACTGCGGCGCACAAATAAGTGTCCCACTATGAACTGCATGCGTACAACTTACATATTGTAACCTTCTTAAAGTGGGTTATTTGAGCAAAATAATTTTTGTCAGTAAGATTTTTTGTTGTTTAGAAAAAGCGACACATATTGTTTGCACTTTGCACTTTGACAGTTGTGAGTAACATAACATATTTTTATTTATTTATTTAAAAGTTCATTCGAACGTGAAGTTAATACCTACTGTTGAATAATTCAGAGTTTATATAATTTTGTTGTTCTATAACCCTATGTGAATCTTGGTCGCCCCATGAAGAAGTTTCTTATCAGTTTTTTTCAAAATGAGAGATGGCTATTAGCCACTTTTAGAAGTTGAGTCCAAAATAAATACACATTGTAAAACCACACGTGAATTTTTCGGATCCGGGAGTCAAACCCGAGTCCCGCTAATTCAAAAACGGACACAAAACCACTTGTAGGTACATCGTGGGCGGGTGTTATTATTAATATCATCATCATCATCAGCCTGAATCTATCCACTGCTGGATGAAGGCCTCTTCAAGTTGCTTCCACTTCTCTCGGTCCTGTGCATTGCGTTGCCACGTACTTCCGCAGAACTTTATCATTTCATCGATCATCGATTATTCAGGCGGCCAAAAGCACTCCAGCCTAGCTTTACTCTGCGAACAATTTCATCAAATATACATCCATCTATAGATACTTGTTGTCCCAGATAGATGTAGCTTTTCACCTGTTCGAGCTGAGTGCCATTGATGAGGATCTCTTTTTGGCCTGCAAAGCAGTTGAACATGACTTTCGTCTTTGTTACATTTATTTTCAAACCTACTTTGTTGCTTACTTCAGCGAGTTCCTGCATTCTGCTTTGGAGGTCTTCTGAGTCTTGCGAGAAAATTACTATGTCATCGGCAAAGCGCAGATGACTCAGGTATTCTCCATTTATGGGGATCCCTTTGTCATTCCAGTCAAGTTGCCTGAATAAGTCTTCAAGGGTAGCTGTAAATAGTTTAGGTGAGATTGTATCACCTTGTCGGACTCCTTTGCTGATAGGAAATCTGCGCGATGGTTTATGGAGATTTACAGATGCTGTTGCGCTACTGTATATATTATTGAAAATATTTATATAGCGTCCAGGGATTCCTTGTTTTCTGAGTGCGTCGAGTATTGAACATTTCTTTATCGAATCAAACGCCTTCTCATAGTCTATAAAACCCATGCATAGTGGCAGTTTGTATTCCTGGTACCGCTCTATGATTTCTCTGACGACTTGGATATGGTCCATAGTGCTGTATCCTCCTCTAAATCCGGCTTGTTCTCTCGGTTGGTTCTCGTCTAGTACATTTTGCAGACGGTTTGAGAGAATTTTTGTGAACGTCTTGTAGAGAATAGGGAGTAGACTTATTGGACGATAATTTGCTAGGTCTTCTCTGTCACCTTTTTTGTGAAGAATGACAATGCTGGCATTTTTCCATACCTCTGGGACATCCTCTTTGCATATGCAGGCTGTGAACAATTGTGCAAGTACTTCATTTGCATCCTTTCCTGCTTTTTTGAGGATATCTATCGTTAAACCGTCTTCCCCGGGGGCTTTCCCACTTTTCATGTAATTTAAAGCATGGGTTACTTCCCAGGATGTAATTTCGGGAGTATGGTCTTCCGAATTTCCATTTCTCTGAAGATCTAAGTCTATAGTCGTATTGTCAGTGTCATCACTGTAGAGATCGCTGTAGAACTCTTCAACTCGGCTTAACAAGTGTTCCCAATTTCTGACGATAGAACCATCTTTTGCTTTTAGTGCTGTGATTTGACGTTTTCCTATCGACAAGCATTGCTTGTTTTTGTTTAAACTTCTGCCTGCTTTCACAATTGCTTGTATGAGGTTAATATATTTATTTGTATTTAATTAAAAAAAACATCGATTTTTCAAGAACATGACGGTCTTTAAACATATATTTTTTTGATTCTCTTGAGAGAATATAAACATGTTAAAAAATAAATGGGTGTATAGTTAAAAAAATCTTTTTAATCAATGTGGAATAACAATATGATATTTTCATAAATTAATCCATATTATTTTTAGCATAGGTGTCAAATTTTAGTAATTGAGAATTGATCAATGTTTTAAAAATACCTAATTATATTGAACTGCTTCAGGGCTGCTATCATAATGAATTAATTTCCAAAATTACCCGGCATTTTTTATCCTCAGTTACAAGTGTTTCTTACGTGGTCCAATTACCGAGTGAAATAATATACTACAGTCTAGATATGACACTGAGTATATAATAATGTATTCATTTATTTGGACGTACCAAAGATCAACTTTTTTATATTAACGAATAAAGAGTAATACTTAGACGTTTAGAAATCTGATTACGAGTAGTTATAAAAATTGTTGTAGAAAGTTGGTGAAAAAATCCTACTATAGTTTACAGACCAAGACTCTTCTAAAAAAAAAAAAATACTATACAAAGCTTTGCTCATAGATCGATTTGAGATGTTGGGCCTTTCAAACAAAAAAGGCAGGCAGTTGAATATTCTTCTTCTTTCTTTACTTTCGACCATGTCCGATCCTAATAGGATCATATGGGCCTCCACAGAATGGAGGTTTGTATTGACAGATATATTTTTTTTTTACGAGAAGTGGATGTCAGCCACTTGCTCAACCTATTAGGTCTGTACCCTGACACACACAAATTGAAAACAATATGTGTACTTGTCAGACCCAGGATTAGAACGTGGGACCCACGGCTTTATAGTCCAACGCTTAAGCCGCGCGGCCACCGTGGAATATTCTTAAAGGCAGATATTTATTTAGAAGGGTTGTTGTAGTCATAACCCACGAGGCACAACCACGAATTATACATACCTACGCATTATACGTTGATCTTGCTTTCGTATCATTCATGAAACTAAGGTGACTTCGTTAAGTAGACCACAAAAGACACGAGGATCTAAAGAATAGAAGACATTCAACCATCTAAGCCTAAGAGGATCCTCTTCAATCGTACGAAAAGAATAATAAAGATCGGAAGACATAGTACATACGAGTATGTTGCGAGGCGGGCGGTTAGGTTGGATTATGTAGAAAACATACAGAATCCCTGAAGCTAAGGAAGTAGACGAAGGTTGAACCAAGGGAAGCCGGAACGGAGACATTTCCTTGAGACTATGGGGTTCATAGACTATAGACACATCTAGACGCCACCCGATGCATTGCTAAATGAAGCTACGTGCCGTGCGTTTGGTTTTTGGGCGAGCGAACGCATTCGCCTACAAATGTTCGAGACCGTAGACCATTTCGCTAGTGCTCGCCCGAAGTGCTCGCACTAGACGCTCAGAATTAAAATATAATTTTCTATTTTTTTACGTTATATAGTATTTTTAAGCGGTCAAAATGCAACCATTAGGTAAAGATATCCATAATTTAAGTTATTTTAAAGAAACACTAGGTCACTGATTTTAAAATAAATAATAATATACAAATAAATTGTCACGAACATGTATCAACTTACCTATGAAACGTAATACCATCTTCTTGCTTATCAGTACGGCTACCATATTTTAATCAACACGCAGAACCACCTTTCCTACTTAATTAACTAAAAATATATACCACTGACTTTATGTTTAACACAAAAAATAGCAAATTTAGCAACACAAACTTGCAGATTATCGATGCTACGTGAAGCGATTCTCCACGATTTGCCATCGATACTTTAGGAAACTGACTCAAAAATAAGTCGACCTTTTATCTTACTCTAGCGCGTGTCGCAGAGATTATAAGGGTGCCGAATACTTTCTCACTCGCACTCATGCATCGTTTTTGTTCAAGCCTTGATGGAGTTTAAGTAGGAATTATTGTAGGGCTCAGAAGAATATGTGCTACAATCAGAAGTTAAATAAAATGTGTTTTGGAGGTCGAGATATAATAAAACGCTATACAAAGCTACGCTAATTAAATAGCCCCAGTGGCGAAGGATGGATGCAGGCGACTATGAATTTTATAAATTCAATTAAACCCTGCCTAATCAAGCCATAGTAGATAGTAGTCAAAAATATTCGTCTATTAAAATCAACGTAACGTAACATAACATTAACCATACATAATTTTAGATATTTTATAGTTAGAAGAATATTTTTTATCGGTTATGGTTTGGCTTAGGCAGGGCTAATTGAATTAAAAAAAACTGACCAACACCATTTGTAATATGCACGTATCCCCTAATTCAACGAAAACACATCAAAATGATAGAAAAGGTGAGCACTATTTTTGTCGGAACGCTCATAGCATACCTCCATATAAAATGCTACATATGCAATGATCGCCACCCAGATTACACAAGTAGAAATAAAAGACTGTAAACATACATTTGTTGTCCATTTTAAAAACTTAACTTTCATAAAATCCCTAAACTATCATGGATTGGTTTAAGCAGGGTTTAATTGAGTTTTAAAAACCAACCAGCACCATCTGCAAATTGTATTCTTAGTTCAATGAAAACAAATAAGACGTATGACCGACAAAGTTTAGTGTGCACTATTTATGTCGAATCTTAACAACCTACCCCATGACCCCTGTCATGGAAAAGGATTTTAATGGGGGATAAGGAATAGGTATGGGATGGGGATATAGGATAGGGATAGGATAGGGATATGTTGGGGATAAGCATGAGACTCGGGGAAATAGGATGCAGGGTCGTGGATGGTTTGACTTATTACCTCTAAGACCTCAGTTACCTGTCCGGTTACTACACTCATTCGTTGGATGTTCCTGTATAATAATAAAGTACATAAAGATGGAATAAATATAAATATCTCGGATTTGAGCGCCACTCTATGATGATGCATAGAGACAATAGTGAAGGATAATTAAATGAAAAGCAAGTAGAGAAATTGCAACAATTGTATATTAATAAATAAGATAACTTGCGGGCTACAGTGTATAAAAGTGTATAATTACTTAAGTGATTCACGAGCACCTAATGCGATACAATATTTAAATAAATTAGAACAAAAATCCAAAAGCTAATTCGAAACAAAGACTAGTTCGGTCGGTGGACCGTAACATAAAATAACAATAAATACCGATCACACAAAAGGCTCTCCAGCCTTTTCGCTGCCCTCGATTCCTTCCAGGACGGAATCGAGGAGTGCGTCTTCAAACGTGTGGGGACCGTTGAGTTACTCCGATCTCCTGGCGTGGGGGGGACGTCCTTCAGATGATCATCGTCCACGTCTCCAAAACGTCAGGAAATCGAAAGCCCTGTGCCCAGGGCCCGAGGCTCGGAACTGGCCAAGACGTCTGCTTCCTTCGAACGATCAGGACTGAGAGATCTACTCTCGCTTCGCCTACGTGTCAAAAGCCCGCTAGCTCCGATAGCGCCGGAAATAGTGTCACGAACTCCGTACAAACTATCCCGTGCGCAGGCGCGATCCGGTCGTACTTTTGCGTAGTGTTGCCCTCGTAAAGACTTCCTTGACTTAGTGTGTTATGTTATAAAATAACATGACATTACCTCCAACCTCGGTAAGAGAAGGACAAGCCATAGCGAGGACTTCGACTGTCAACTTCTCGGGGGGGTCTTCTGATAGCATCAATCCTCCCAGGGGTTGGGCATCATGGACGGCATGCTTAGAGATAGCGCGGCTACAGGCGAAGCGAAGGAGACATATAGATGAAATTTCCACTCTGTTATTTGGTGACAGAGGGAGAGGCTTATGAAGAATCAAAAAAACGAAGAAGATTATTTGCTGAAGAGTGAAGAGCTGGGAGAGGTCTCGTAGATTTACCCTACCTAACCGGTCCACCAATAATTTATAAATTTTAAAACAGATCTAATAAATATAAAAACACCTAAGCTCGTGTACATGGAAATAAATAAGTAAAATATAATAATTTATCACAGATAATTCACATCATAACAAATAGTGGGGATTCAACCCAGCAGTGTAAAACTGCAATATTCAGAATGTATAAAAATTGTTTTTAAATATCGCTTCCAAAAGGATAGGAAGAGTTGTATAATAATTATTAATTTGAAAAGATTTGATATCAGTATAAAAAATTGAAATAATAGCCAAAAAATTTACATAAATGCACCTCAGATAATAATATATAAAATGGTATAATAAATTAATATATTGTATATAAATGAATTAATATTTTGGTTCCAGAAATTTAATTCAATTCATTAAATTGATAAAATTGCAGAGATAGTATAATATAATAAAGTAATTAATAGAAATTAAAATTGCTTCCATAATTTGAGTAATAATATAAGCATTGAGTAATTAAGTTGAAAATAATAATAGATCAATGAATGATTTAATAAATTGATTTCAAATGATATAAAGTTATTGAAAAAAAGATGAACCTTTAATAGTTGGCAAAAGTTATAAAGTGCACAAAGCAAAAAATATAAATTCTCAATCGTATATGCCGTGGTTTTTGGCAAGTATACATTATAAAAAATAATAATAAATACAATAAATTCACCAACTTGGTTCGAACAAATAACATATTAATTAATAAACAATGAGTGCCAGTTTGCTTTTGCGTGAGGGCGTATCTGTCGGAACGTAATAAATACTGTGCGTCAAGCACCGTCCGAATATTTAAAAAGAGCATTACTAAAATATACTACTTTCAGATGTCTAATCTGAATAAAAATAACAGTGTGGCTAACAACCAACAGCTGTGATGTGGATTCTCTGTTAAGCCTGAAAGAACAAATGACGTGTGATGGACCTCCAAGCCATGGTCCGGATCCCAAGCAGCGCTCCCACAAATAAAATAACGCGAACAAGGAGGAAACTAAGCTAGAAAAGAATTCCTAGTACAAAATATATCATTAAAATTAATCATCGATTTTAGTATACTACGTTAAAGTCTACAATGGTGTAGCAAGATATCGTCCGTTCCAGAATATACGGCTCTGCTTCAAACTACTCTAAAACCTCGCGATAGCAAAACTAGCCATATCCCTTTCATACACACTTAAAGCTAACTACTTAAAATACTCCGCCGCAGATTCTGGACCAACTCAATCCCGCCAAACCCGAGACGCCATCTCGAGACAACTCCCTCCTTGCTGTTTGAGCTCCATCAAGAAGAGAACTGATCCGGATGAGCTAGAAAACGAAGTTAAGGAAGCACCACACGAAAACCAGGCAACGACGAGGAAACCATGAACACATCGGAAGCTAAATGTAATTAAAGAACAACATGGTTCGCAACTGGTCCGACATTCAAGTTGGGGCTGCAAAAATAAAAAATGAAAGGCTAAAGAGATCGTATAATAACGTCCACTTTCTTCCCTCAAGGAATTTTGATAAGTAGGTTGATTTCCTTCATACAGTCCAGGCCGCTGCACAACATCATCAGTGTTGACAGACGATCGCTTCTATTATTTGCATCACGCCTGCCAACTCACCACCATAAACATCAGAGTGCGGTGGAATCCACACAATCAGCGGCAGATTCCAACGCCAAAAAGAGAGGGGACTAACGGGACCGTCTTCAGCACCGATAGTTCAACCCAAATACCAAGAGGGTTGACTGCTAGAGAAAAAAAATCAGACGCGTCCGAGGAACATCTTCGGCACCCCGGATCACTAAAACACACCGGACAGTAGTGAGACACCTTCAGTTCCCACGACTTCCAAGGAGCTAGCAGCCAACAAATAATAATAAAATCTCCCCGCAGCCTGTACCGACAAAGATACATTGACAGAACAAGTATAACCAATCACTACAATCAATAAAAAAAAAAAAAAAATAAAAATAGCAAACAAAACCGTCACGCAAAAACAAGTACAAAGGCAACTGGTATAAATAAAGATCACATGATCACCAGCGCGATGTACTTAATTAGACAATTGTAGGTAATTTCAAATATAGATATTTTATCACTAGGTAGCTAAACTGACAGGCCCTTCCAAACGCCAAGACAGCGGTTGCGTCTTCCGGGAACACCATAACTCTCATCCTGGCACTATGGTGGATTTTAGAACTATGCTTGTTTACCAAAAGTTGGTCCAGATGCTGTTTGTGTGGTATGAATTGAGTAGGCCTCCTTCCCGAAAGGTCTGCAACCACCACCTTTGCGATGGACGTTCACCGGAACAAGGGTGTATTGCCATGTGCAGGAAAGAAGTCAGTAGCTGAAATAGTTTACCATAGGTGAGTAAAAATTCACAAAGAAATTGAAATAAAGAAATATAGAATTTTATAATAGAAAATATTACTCAATGACATAATATATATATAAAATTTGCGATAATTAATTCGATAAAAAGAAAATCAATCCAAAAAAGAAGCTTGTAAAAGAGCAAAAATAATAATTATAATTTATAAATATCTGAGGTGTGTAATAGACAAAAGACAAAACAGTAAAAAATTCCTTCACAAAAAAATTGAATATTAATAAATAGGCATTATTAAAATGCGGCCCTGACAAAATTCAAAATAATTTGTTGAGTGTGACTAGCACGGAAACACACCTTTCCATAATAATAAAAGAAAAAATATTTGACAGAGTGTGTGTCATAATGAATGAAGGTTTGACAACTCCTAAAAGTTTCAAACATAGTTGATAATAAATTAAAATATCAGCATTTTTAAAGAAAAATTTGCCCATTGAAATAAGCATGGTGAACAAGCAAAAAAAAATAATCAATTATTAAATTCAAGTTAAATTGAAAGAAAAAGTAATTTAGTTAGTTCAAATGTAAATGTAATTAAATATCCATTCAAGATTGTATTTGAAAGAAAAATATTTTAATACTCAAAGAAAAATTTAATTATATCATTTAACAACTATACATGAATGGAAATATTTTACCAAATTCAAAATTAACATGTATGCAACACGTATATAGAAAATTCTTAAATAATAATTTTTTTTTATTTATCCAAAAAAAATTGCAAAATCAAAAAGAATGTAATTAATAATTTAAGTGAAAGTAAATTGAATGTTTATGAATAATAAATAGCTGATTGCTAGGATTTGAAAAGAGAAAAAAAGAATTTAAAGATATTAATTAATGTTAGCTTATATGCTTTTTTAAAAAATTAGGAGAGGACGGAAAGTTGCATATAGTTGAGTGAAAGCATCTAGAATGAAATCAAAAAGCTTTAAAAAAAATATGTCTTTAAATTAGAAAGGATTGACAGGAGAGAAAAAATTAAATTGATTCAAAAAAAATATGTAGACGGAAGTTTTTATATAGGAATTAAGAAGGAAAATTTTATTAAAAATATTCACCTGTAAAAATAATTATTTATGTATAATAAATAATCATTCTTACGAAAGAACAGAATCTTGAAATTAAATATTTCAAATAAATTCTATGAAGGTGTCATCTAGCGACCGCAAATGTAAGCGCGCTTGACGTTTAACGTAACAGAAATCAATTTGAAATATGAATATTGAATAGGAATTAAAAATGACTAAATTTATTTCAATGAACGAAAGATTACTTCAATTTTATCAATAATGAACGCGAAATGAATAATTTCAATTGTCTACATTATAAAAAGAACAGATTTGAAAAAACTAATATCGAACTGTCAAACTAGTAAGAAAAACAATGTAAAAACATATTATCCGAAATAAATGTATTCTACCGTCGCAAATAATTAATTGTAATAGCAAAATAAAATGAATAGAAAGTTAATAATTAAGAAGAAATGAATTCAGAATAATTTAGTGTCAAATTTTACCAAGAATGAAAATATATCACTCAAATAATCGATGACAGCGCGACTGCCGACTAAAATGAAAGACCCGATAATGATTTTATTCGAGATATAGAAATTATTAATTATTCACAATATAGAAATGGAACGAAAGGACCTTTTGTAAACTCCATTCCATAATAAGGTTCATCCAGCTGTCCAATTGATTTGGTGTTACATCCACATAGTATGTTTCAATCCAATGGTTCTGTCAAATTTGAGGTTAATAATTCTTGTCATCCAGTAGGTATATAAATGTTCATGTCGATATCGTCCTAGTTTAACATCCTTCCTTCTCCTTTGGAACTTTATTAAATCACTTATAGCACCATACTAAACATTAAACAAACTTTTTGCTGAAACAATCAATGGTTAACACAAATTCCGATGCCCAAATATTGACATTTCCATACCAATAATGTGGGTATCACATAAATTATAGAAGAAGTATGTATTGATGATAAATGTGCAAATTGTATTTCAAAATTAGGTGTAAACCATATATAACACTCTTAATATTAATTTGCGAAGGAATAATTGTAACTTACAACACAAAATTAAATAAATTCCACAAGGACAATGATAAAATTGACGTATTGATCTCTATCATTTAGATCGCCATTGTGCGCATACCGCATAGACTAGTCCGACGTCTCTTGCAAGTACCGCGTAAGTCAATAAAAGACTATATAAATATATGAAAAATATAACACACATAGTTACGACCACCGAACCAGAAAATTTTAAGAAAAATATAACGCAAATAATACGTTTTAATTTGTCATTAATTAATTTACAAGTTTAATAAGTTATAAGAAATAGAATAATTATCAAAGTGCGTCTAAAATCACGCCCGATACGGAAGCGCACGCAAGCGATGTCACACGACGGTAATCAAAAAATTTAAAAGTGAGCCGGCAAAAATCGGTATAATTAGAACTAATGACTCTGAAAACAAAATACCGTTACGGTAACAATTATTGTATGAAATCGTGATTAGCAAAATTTAAGGTTTTATAATCGGAACAAATAAAATTTAGAAAATTAGGACAAAATAACGAACGAGTACATAATCCGAAACAAATAACTGTAGTCTTTAGGAGGTAAGTCATCGTGTTTTGGAAAAGAAATATTCAACAAGAAACACGATGCTTGTTGGGTGCCAATGTCATGTAAATGTATTTTAATGGGGGATAAGGAATAGGTATGGGATGGGGATATAGGATAGGGATAGGATAGGGATATGTTGGGGATAAGCATGAGACTCGGGGAAATAGGATGCAGGGTCGTGGATGGTTTGACTTATTACCTCTAAGACCTCAGTTACCTGTCCGGTTACTACACTCATTCGTTGGATGTTCCTGTATAATAATAAAGTACATAAAGATGGAATAAATATAAATATCTCGGATTTGAGCGCCACTCTATGATGATGCATAGAGACAATAGTGAAGGATAATTAAATGAAAAGCAAGTAGAGAAATTGCAACAATTGTATATTAATAAATAAGATAACTTGCGGGCTACAGTGTATAAAAGTGTATAATTACTTAAGTGATTCACGAGCACCTAATGCGATACAATATTTAAATAAATTAGAACAAAAATCCAAAAGCTAATTCGAAACAAAGACTAGTTCGGTCGGTGGACCGTAACATAAAATAACAATAAATACCGATCACACAAAAGGCTCTCCAGCCTTTTCGCTGCCCTCGATTCCTTCCAGGACGGAATCGAGGAGTGCGTCTTCAAACGTGTGGGGACCGTTGAGTTACTTCGATCTCCTGGCGTGGGGGGGACGTCCTTCAGATGATCATCGTCCACGTCTCCAAAACGTCAGGAAATCGAAAGCCCTGTGCCCAGGGCCCGAGGCTCGGAACTGGCCAAGACGTCTGCTTCCTTCGAACGATCAGGACTGAGAGATCTACTCTCGCTTCGCCTACGTGTCAAAAGCCCGCTAGCTCCGATAGCGCCGGAAATAGTGTCACGAACTCCGTACAAACTATCCCGTGCGCAGGCGCGATCCGGTCGTACTTTTGCGTAGTGTTGCCCTCGTAAAGACTTCCTTGACTTAGTGTGTTATGTTATAAAATAACATGACACCCCACATCCTGAAACGGGCCCCCAGGCTAGGATCTTTGGCAGGCCCCTCTATCCATGGAATATACTATATACTACCTTATCTATTGCTAAGGGTAAAGTCAGTGTGACGTTTTACATTAGTGTAGGTACAATTAAGGTGTATTTTTACCTCGTTACTGCCATAACTCCTTACTACAAAGAAAAACTATTTTTGAACTTATCAATAATAATTACAAGATAAAAAGAACTTTTTATATACAACGTTTTTAAATTTTCTGTTGAATCATATAAACTTGAGTTGACTAGCTTAAACGATCAAAAAAAATTGTACTTGATAGAAATAATACTGAAATTTCATTTTGACACTCATATTGATTTCCATAGTAACGCACGTATATATTAATAATTTAGTTACTAGGACCATCCGCTTAGCAACCAATAATGGTGTCGAAATAACTTTTCATACAAAACAAAATTAACTGAAAATGATTTCAATTCTACTTAAAGATGGCAAAATGGCTATTAAAAAAATGCATTGGCATCGTGTTCTGATATATTCTAAAAGTTTCAAATGTATAGCTAGTCGAGAAGTTAGTTAAAATCGATTGCAAGATTTGTACCGGACAAAGAACCACCGGACAAATAAGAATACGAGCTAAGAAAAACGTTATAATAAAATAATACTAGTCGTAAATTAATAAATTACTATCAATGGCTGTTGATGTCGTATCTATATAAAAGTAATATGAAATCATTGCCATAATACGCCCGTGAGTTTTCCCCTCTCTCCGCCGATAATAATTCTTTGATCGATTATGTCTGGCAACACTTTAATACTGCATTTGCATAATAAAATTACTTTAGCTCGCATAAACGATTGGCCTGCCTATTAAATGGTAAACGATTCTGTCGCAACGCACCCGGGAAACCTGATTGACCGAAAGACGAGACTCTGACGGGAGACGATTATTTATATATTATATTAAAAAGTTAACTCTGCCGCGTACCTATTTTGGACACATTTTTCGCAATCAGACGTGCGATCTCATCACGTGGGCGGCACATGTATACAAATGAAATCATCATCATCACCAGGAGCGCGACAACCCGGTGTGGGTCTTGGCCTCCTCCAACAGCTTCCTCCACCTGTCCCTATCCAGTGTGGCCGCTTTTCAATTCGGTACCCCCAGAATACGGCAGTCACTGGCAGCTCCATCCAACCAGCGAATCTTTGGCCTGCCTCTTCTTCTACGCCCTATTGGATTGCTGGACATCACTCTCTTTGTCGGTTCATTGTCGTTCATACGGTGCACATGACCTAGCCATCGCAGTCTCCAAATCTTAATCGATTGAACTGCGCTGCAATCTTCGTACAGTCTGTAAAGCTCAGCATTATATCTTCTCCTCCAATTGGTGCCGTCCCTGATCACTCCATTGCATAGGTGATCACTGGCTTTACAAGTGTCTTGTAAAGAGTGCTTTTAGTTCGGCGAGATAGTATGCGGGACTTAAAATGTCTTAACAGGCCAAAGTAGCATTTATTCACAGACATGATTATCTTGTTGATTTCTTCTGTAATATCAGTATGTCAAATCACAAGAGAACCAAGGTATATGAAACCGTTGACCGTATCAAACTTGTATGCACAGATATCTAACTTTGGTGCTCCTTCTTGTGGTGTGACATAGACAGGCATGTATTTAGTTTTTTTACAAATAAAATAAAACACAAACTCTTTAATCCACCAAAATTGAATACATTGGGGTAGGCATATCATGCATTGCTTATGGGCGTTACATTCCAAGGTGCGCCAAGTGAAATGTAAGAGAGTAAGCTTATTTGAAAAGAGCTTTTTGCATGCGACGCTAGCAGCGTATGTTAATATGCAAATCAGGAGTTTAAAGACTTTTATTGCACAGTATACATAGTCGAGAAGAAATAGCATATACATAATATAGATAGGTATCTATTGAAATTACATATAATTTGTGACAAAAAATGGAAGAGGGTGGTATTTTAACTTTATGATTTGGAGCGACAGGTTGCCTAATAACGTCACCGTCTTAATAATAATCAGGATTGCTTTCGTTTATTTAACATAAAAAATTGTCACCTCATACTAAAAATAGCTTTAATGAGAGACCTAAAATTCGGTACATACTTATATGTTAAAACGGTGACAATACACTATATTCAACCTGGCGATGGTCCGGCACTCCTAATATCGGGTTTCCAAAACAACATTATTCTACACTACATTAACTAACTTTTTGTTATTATAGCAATAGATGGTATCTTTGCGACTAAAAATGACGTAACAGTTGTGTGTATTCGATCAATTTAAAATCCAATCCAAACTCTACAATGTTATGCTACTGATGCAGGGAAGGGACGAGAAATTCTCATATAAATTAAGATATATTTATTGACATTTTATCGGGTACAAAATCTTATATACATATTGAATGAACTCTAATTAGATGCACAAAATTCGCTAAACTATGGCGGAAATGTTTACAAAAGAAACTATCGGAGAAGACATCACCAAATTGATGACATGGAATATGCTGGACACGTCGCACGGTCAATTAGTAACTGATGGATACATTTATAGTCATATAGCGGTATCTGATTTGTATCCCAAAACCCGCTGCTTGACGAACTTATTAAGTTCCACGGTAATTGAAAGATTTATGTAAAGCCTTTATTTAAATGTGGGCGGATGATGATGATGATGATGCTGAGTCGAGCTAGGTTCTAATATAAGCCGGACAGTCAAAAATCTTAAAAAATCACTAATACAATCTCAGTAATACACATATTAGAAAAATAATTGAAATAATTACAAGATAAAAAGAAATTTTTACATACTTACAACGTTTTTAAATTTTCTGTTGAATCATATAGACTTGACTAGCTTAAACGCTCAAAAAAATTTGTATTTGATAGAAATAACACTGAAATGTCATTTTGACATTTATATTGATTTCCATAGTAACGCACGTAGGTATATATTAATAATTTAGTTGCTAGGACCCCAGACCCCTTATCTTATACCCATTTTAGTGGAATTCTGCCACGTAAACGAATTTTAACATCCGCAAAAAAATCCCCAACATTCAACTTGTCGGCATGACATTTTACGTAAAATTTGCGATTCAGTCGAAGCATGAAAGTCGGATTTTTTTATCCTCACTTTCATAATAATATATCGTCGGTGTTTTGTAAAAAGAGCGAATAATTAACCAAAATGCTTCTTTACAGGAGGATTTTTTAACTTTTGACATTTATTTGTTAATTACTTGTGGATGATTATAAATGTCTAACAAATTTGTAATAACGCTCAGAAAGAATACTGTCCTTATAATAGTCATTATAATATAATATTTTAAAAGGCCTAATACGTCATATTCGCTTTTTATTAGTAATATTAAAAGTGGATATTCGGCCTTACGATTATCGTTATTAAGTATTTTTTTATGGAGATACATATTCGTCGTTTGTACACAACAAAGCTAGTGAAGTATGTACCTACCTACCTACATATTGTTTTTTCATTAAAATATATCGCTAAAATGGTTGATTCGCCCTTTTTACAAAACACTTAAGATACTATTTAGGCTCCATCTTCAGTGTAATAATTTTCTTTTTAAAATCTTTGCTTAAAAAATAAGAAGTAAATGAATTATAAAAAAATTGGTGCGTGTACTTATGTACGCGCATTAGAAGTTACACTTCTTTGGCGTAAAAAAAAAACAAAATAATTGCACACCGCGTTAGTTAAAATTCACATCAACCAAAAATATTCAAACATTTAGAAAATAGTTTTCACATAAACTAAATACCTACCAAACAAATGTAACACACGCATCACACTTAAAAATATAAGTAAGCTTAGTTTTGACAGCTAATCACATAGAAAAAGGAGTACAATTCACAAAGCGAAACAATATTTTTCACCAAGCAAAATAATCCATGCTCCTTAGTCTATGGTTTGGTTACTATGGTCAGCTATGATCACATCATTGCGCGAGACGTCATGTTTTAGATTTGTCAAAAAATAAGGTATGATATTAGATAGAATTGACATTTTAATAGCCCCATATCAATAAAAACTAGAACAAAATGAGGACCGCTTATTGGAGTGCCGCTGGTTTATTCCTATACACTTACTTTAACTTATACCACTAAATAAATTATATAATTATTTCTAGTTCTTTTTATTTTATTTTGGCCAACAATATATAATAAAACGAAACAATTCTACTATCAAACTTGCGTTTGTATACAGCTGACTGATTCGCAGCTAACTTCATACTGTTAATTACTTTCGTAACGGCTCTCAATTTCACTCTCTACCAAACGCCCCAAAAGAAGTAGATATAACTTCAAAAATAAGAAGACATTATTATTATCTAAAATAATTATTATAGACATGTATTGCTAGTGGCATAACAAGTTGAATATTAAATCATAGCCGTTTGCGTAATTTAAAAATATAAATTTAACACATTAAAAGCGAATTACATGACACATAAAATAGATAGTCTGACGAATGTGTTTGTGATCGGATCACTCCGTAAATTAAAGTGTAATAATCTAATAATTATGCGTCAGTAAAAATAAATTACAGTAGCATAAATTTATAATAAAACCGGACAAAAAATCAGGGCTATTTGAGAGCAAATAACATACTATTAATTTATAGTAATCATGTCCTTAATACAACGATACCCGCAATTTAAATTCAACCGATGCATATCACTTTAAAGAATAATCGCGGTGTGTTGAAATGAAATATCATTTTCGTATTAATTTATTTTTATCAGAGGCGAGTCTGTTCGACAATCAAGGCGATCTACATTATTCAAGTCATTCTTCCACGAAATGCTACTTGAAGAGATTTTAGATATGTGGTGTTAAGCTCTCTGTATAGTATTACATTCATCTGTGTGAAGATTTGTTACTATTATACTTATTTACGTTTATATTATTATTGACTTTTATAAAGTAACTAGAAATAATTACAAGATAAAAATAACTTTTTATATACCACGTTTTTAAATTTTCTGTTGAATCATGTAAACTTGACAATTCTATGTATTAATAAATATAGAATACTGAAATGTCATTTTAACATTTCATATTTATTTCCATAGTAACGCACGTAATAATTTAGTTGCTAGGAGCCCCGTAGCAACGAATTTTTTTCCGAAATAACTTTCCATACAACACAGAATTAACTGAAAATGAATTCAATTCTGTTTAAAGATGGCTAAAAGTATTAAAAGAATGCATTGTTCATATATATTTGTACATATCGTCACTGTTCTGGCAGAAGACACTAATTCGAAAAAATTACATATTGAGTTAGTTATACCAAAATGTTTCTTATTTCAAACTTTACCGTCTGGAAACCTTCTTAATATATAAACAGTCTTTATTTTAAAGTCATCCTTTTTACAGTTACTTAATAAACTCACATGATAGACCATTTCAAACATTTTAACAACTTCAAAGTCATATTATTCAAAACTAGTATTCTCCAGTTAGTGTGTTCTGCCAGAACAGAGACGATATATTCTAAAAGTTTCAAATGTCTAGATGGCGAGAAGTTAGTTAAAAATCGATTGCAAGATTGGACAAATAAGAAAAGATTTATACTGGACACACAAGAAAAAATCTGTACCGGACAAACAAGAATACGAGCTATTAAAAACGTGGTAAAAAATACAACGTTGAGGTGCCATTTATCGATGCGCAATATCTATACTATAATTTGAAGATTTGTTTGTACATACCGTCCTGGTCGGTTTTTCTTTATACAAATCGACACGCGCAATCGGATTTCGACAAAATTTGGAGAGTAAACGGAGGCCGACAAGCCGGAGTGCGTGGTAGAGGTCTCGATTTAACCCGTTGCACCCCGGGGACAGTTTTACGGTCTTTGCGGAAAAAGGCCGCCGCGTACAGGGCCTTGAAACGCGGAGGTTAATGCTGCAACCCCCATTTTTATTAAAAATATCGCTAAAATATGTACATTTTAAAATATTGGAGGAAGCTTGATTGGAGGTCAAATGGCAAAGTTAGATGCAAATAATTGTGTTATTAGAATCGCTAATCGGCAGGGAGCCAACCGATCTGGCGCGGTGCGAGCGACGCAGTGCTGCCACATTAGATCGGAGTGCTTCACTTACGGAGAACTGTATGTAGCGGCATCAAAAGTGGGGAGTAGTAAAAATCTATAGATTTTGGCATCAAATGGAAAAGCCACAAATATTTTGTATCGAAAAGCCATGGAATGATGGATTGGATATTTTATATTATAGATGGTTATTTATATTATATAAAAAAGCCTTAACATACTAAATTGAATATGTACTACTTTTTAAGATATTTAAATGCAATAAATATACAAAAATAAACTTACTATATTATGTTAAAAATAAAAATCTCTAATATTATATTTTTTTACTTTTTTAAATTCAATCCTTTGCCGTCTACGTATTAAATTTCGATTTTTTTAAAAACATTAAACCATTCCACTCTCGGGCAGCGCCGGGTAATACTGCTAGTAGAGTAATATAGCACACTTCATCATAACGCATATCTCTTAAGCGTCAATTACATTGAGCTACTTTACCAGCTGTTTGTTGGCGAATTTACAATCTGCCTGTAAAGTCGCCCAGTGTAATCATCGAACAAGCTAACAAGCAAATTGTAAACACTCTACCGAGAAAAGTTGAAAGCCGGTCAACTTTACACGCTACACGCCGGCGTGTGGGCCTACTGCGTCTGCGCAGTAGAGCGCAGTAGCAACCTCCCGGTAAAAAAACGAACTAAGTTCTGTCAAAATAGTCGTTGGCTTGTGGCTTCTCAGCGAATGGAAAGTTTTGTGTGATATCATCATAATCACAGTAGCTGAATCGCCCGCTATTAAATTCTCCAACAAACAGCTCGTAAGTAGCTCAATGTAATTGACGCTTTAGTAATGGCCTCTGCAACAAACCCAAAATATCGAGGATAAAAGGAAGAAGTACACACGATGGAAACCTAAGAATAATATATTAAGTTAAAAACAACCGTGAAAGTCTCAAACATTAGTTTGCGTCATTTGGGTCAAAGAAAGTCGGCGCTACCCGCTATGCTCAAGATATTTTTTTAAATAATGTCAAAGTTAACTAATTTTAGAGCTGAAGTGACGATATGAACGGTACTCCAGGAACTCAAGAGTGTGGGCTACCATCATAACAAAACTGCCACCGCAGGCTGTATGGGTAGGTAGGCAGGCAGTATGCAAAAACGTCGACAGAATGGCTCCGTTGACGAGAGCAGTTTCCCAGACACTTGCGTGTAATTTAATTTATTCATTGGGTGGATGATTTACAGCCTTTAATAGTGGTAAAGCCACCTATTTGAAATTATCTGGTGTTAGTATGATTTATGAAGCAAAACTTTAAACAAAATAATAAATAAAAAACCGCTAAATTAACAGAAATAATTATTTTTTAAGTTGAGTACTAAAACGGCCGCTGTACCTACGCAAACGCAGTGGTGTTGCATTTAAAATATTATGAAAGGAAATATCTATAAATAGTCATTAATTAAAAAAAACATAGTAAAATTAATGGTAAACTTAAACTTTTTTTAGCCCCGCAGTATTTTAGTGACTGGTTGAGTGTCCGTCTCCGAATCATGGGTCTGACATTTTTTAATGTTACATATATTATATGTGTTGCTCCATTTCAAAATCTCTTCACCTTCAGGTATTTTTGATTTTTTTGTGAATTACTGAAGAACTATTGCTTTCTAACATTTCTGCATTATCAAAATGTGGAATTTATTAATTTTAAATATTGTATACTCGAAATAATATAAACTTTCGTCCCTTGTAATTGTGTATTTGAGAAAACAAAAAGCTGTTTTTCTCCTATTCATCTATTATGGACTTGGCTGATTTTGAAATCCTGCGACACATATGTGCTTGATTCAATGGTTTGTTCATATTTAATGGTGAAGAGTAAAATTAGGCTGTGGAGATATGACATAAATAGTGCACACCAAACTATGTCTTTAATAATTATTTATTTTCATTGAACTAAGAAATCGCAGATGATAATGATTACTTTTTAAAATTAAATGAAACTCTGTAAAATGACGATTATTTCAAAACTACACACTTATTTTTATTTTTTATGATTTGTTAGCATATTATAATACTTATTAAAACTTTTTACCCGGAGCCGAGCAGACCATGGAGCGGAGCTGGAGCAAATATTAGGTCCCGGAGCGGAGCTCGAGCGGAGCAACTCATAAAAGGGTCTGCTCCAACGCTCTGGTTGAACGCATCTGGGATAAAATGTAACATAGGTACACATTATATTAGTAAAGAAATGTAATTCTTATAATATTCATATTATTGATTTATGTTTTATATTATTCGATTTTAGCATTTTTTTCAACCTGGGCTTCGTCTTACAGCACCTTCAGGCACTGTGAAAACTCAGCGATAATAAATGTACACTGACATAATATAATACAGTTAATTCTCATTTATATTATTTATAACCAATGACATTAATATGGACGAAGCATCTGGAAAAAAAATCACATTCACTTTTTTGTCGGGTCTGCCGAATTGCATAATCTGTTTTAACGCCATTGCAATACAGGTGATATTGCTATAAATTCCCGATGCGTAATCATAATGGAAATTGCGTAACGTCTACCTATGCATATGCAAATTTACTTGCTAGATACTGTACTGAGTGCGCTGTCCATTAATAATCTCATTGTTTATAACAGATTAATGCAATAGTCAATAACGTAAAAAAAATACGAAGTAAAGAAGCGAGTATAAAAGTTAGTATTGTAAATTCGGAGTTTTTGGAAAAAACAGTTGTAAGTAAATTGGATACTCTCTATTACATTACAATACAATATATTTTTTTTAATATTGCAGTGCACGTTTTTTTCGTACCTTTGTTTTAAAGCTTTTTCTACGGCACTGCTACGCTTAATACGAAGTAAAGAAGCGAGTATAAAAGTTAGTATTGTAAATTCGGAGTTTTTGGAAAAAACAGTTGTAAGTAAATTGGATACTCTCTATTACATTACAATACAATATATTTTTTTTAATATTGCAGTGCACGTTTTTTTCGTACCTTTGTTTTAAAGCTTTTTCTACGGCACTGCTACGCTTATATGATGCTACAAACAACTTTTTCCTTTTGGGGCGGGGAACCTTGTTATAGCGTTATTTATAACTTTAGTGTAGATTGGGTTATAGATTTGTGATTTGTTTGAATATAAAGTGACGATTTCATTTATTTTAAAAGCTATTCGATACGACATACGAGAATAGGCCAGTGGTAAGTAGCAAGGCTATCAGGGTTTCGAAGAGGTCTGGTGAATTGGATAATCACAACACACCAAGAGAATCGCACGTACAAATCAACACTTATTTACACTTACCCGGCTCTTACATATAAGCTCGCCTCGTCTGCCGCACAGGCATACATCAAACTTTCTAGGAATATCGCTCCGATGTTGCATACGAAGACCGCGCACATAGGCACCAGCTGGCGACAGTCGCGCGCAACCTCTCAAAACGTAGATATATGAGATGCGGGGACCGGCGAGCCAGTATAGGAATGACCAATTCGTAGGTGTGTGTATGCGTTCTGGCGGCTTCGACTCGCAGCCCGTGACGCATTTGATTTGTTGCTAGCAGCACTATATGTTTTTTTTCAAACTAAAATGTCGCATTCCACCAATATGCGGATCTCCATTTGACAACGTATATTTTGTGAATAACGATGACGTCACATCTACATTTTCGACACGTAGCAGACGAGACGAGTTTTGATATGCGAGCCGGATGACAGATAATCATGTTATCATATTAATTGTTTACCAGGGAATTATAGACGTATCTGTAGAAAATGTTATTTGCTCAAATATTATTAACTAGATGGAATACACGTAGGTACAAGGATGTACGCAAAATACCTAAATTATTTTTAGCTGTTACGAACTTTATGCTGGTATATTTAATTTAATAACATGTCTCACGTAAAATAACAGATAAAAAGTTTCAAAAATCCCCCTATAAAGTTGATGCCTAATCCCACAATCATTTTTTATTACTGGCAATGATAATACGTATGTAAAAATATTATATCCACAATTAATAATTATTAAAGAAATCATCCAAACGGCATTACTTCAAAATAATGTTTTTAAAAATGGAACTGCACGGAAGATCCGTGTGGGTTATTTTTTTCGTCTACATGTAAGTAATTATTATTTGAAGTACATACCTACATTTATTTCTACTTTTTCTAAAGTTTATTTTAATATAACATAAAGAATACAATTTTTTGTATCTACTAATAAATAAAATTGAAGCGTCTGTCTTTGATTTTGAAATATTTGCGTTTTTATGACCATTTGCGTACAGCATATTTTTTTTTATTATTTCCTCGTTCTGTCCTATTCCTCTTTATAACTGAAACTCTTCTGTAAATTGTCGTATTGTAAACATTTTACGTATAATTAAATTGATGGGTAAACGTTTGTCTGATTACACGCGAATTAATGGCAACACTAAGAATTACAGAAGGCTTTTATATCGATCGAATTTTGAAAAAAAATGTATATTGCTACAGTTTTTTTTTATTATTTGTTGCATATTCGTTGAATTAAGTTTATCTGTAGCCCAAAGCATCTGTGGCCGACAGGCACGGAACAGGTTTTTGTCGGCCCCTGGCCCGGCTCGCAAGTGTGGATAACAAGAAAAAAATAATTCTAGGTTCCGTAATTAGGTTGTAGAACCAATTTACAGGTATTATTTTAAACGAATTAAGATTCCTGTTTTACCCATCTGGCGAGCTGGAGAGAAGGGCGGGGCCGATCGCCCATTTAATACTGTGACCATGCGCTGGTCATATTGTTTATAGGTTTAAATGGATTTAACGCTTTCCATTATTTTTATGAAAGTCAACTTGTAAGTAGTATAACTTAGTCATTGATATTATTATTAACATGTACATAGTTAACAAGTAGGTACACGTACATGTCATGATATGTTTCATAACGTTAATCATTGATGGAAGGTTATTTCAATGATACACGTAAATACAGTAGCGGGTTTAGGGACTTGGAGACCCACGGCAATGATTGAATTTGAAGCCCCCTATGTTAAAATATAAAAAAAAACCATAAGTAAATAAATTACGTGTCCGAAAATTTTTACGTATGCAGTTCGCCATATTATACTTCGCCGTGGAATGTTGTATCGGAAATAATATATGGTCGTATATTAAAGACAGTCCAATCTCTTTGGCTTGTATAGTACAGAGATAAAATTCATGTCTTAATAAAACATGGTTCTTGTCGGTTAACAGGAAGCCAGCGGCAAACAAATTTTGAAAATAGCCGATATACTGGATTATTTGTTAGGTTAGGTTAGGTTTTCATTCTTGAATTCATGAATTTTAAAATTAGCGCGGTTGCCGCCTGGCTTCCTGTAAACTGACTTGTACCCAAAACACTTACAGAATACGTAATAAAAACTACTGAATTACAAGGGAAAGACAGTAGAAAATAGGTATGTAATTAAATTAGAAATACAGAACAACGCATACTTTTTCATCTCGGTGCTATAGAGATGACCGTATAGTATTGTATACGGCGAACGGTGCTATGGTGGAAAGTATCACGTACAGTTTACATCAGTGACGTTCCTAGGCAAAATGCTGCCCCTAGGCAGTGCCAAAATGCCGCCCCATTGTTTTATACGGTATTTTTTTATCATCCTTGCATGACTTTAATATCTAATAAATGTTTATATAGATAGGTACATTACTAACAAAATATACACTTACCACTAAACCTAATTTAAATGCCATCTCTACTTCAATATACAATATTGCAAGTCCACGGTTACAGATACATTTAAAAAATACACCTGACAGCTTTCAAAACACGCAAGTGACTTGCAAAAATATATTAAGTACTATAATTCAAATATAATTCGCAAATCTGCACGTGTCGTCTAAGGACAACGGAAGTACACTGGACATCGTAACCCCAACAAAAAATACAGTCCTGTTTAATCTTTTATGTTAATTAATACATTTTGTTTCCCACCAGTGAGCTGAATTTTTAATGGAAAGATAAAAGTTAAGGTACCTATTTATATATAGATACTTATACCTAATGATTATTCTCGATTTGCCGCCTTTCGAGTGACTGCCGCCCCCAAGCGATGCTCAATCTGCCTACCCCCACGGGACGTCACTGGTTTACATCAAACCGGACAATGTAAGCTTCTGATCTACCTAAGGATCAGGCATGGATGAATAAGAAAAAAAATCACTGTACGATTACAGTTTCTTATTCAAATGATGGCCACCCTATATTTAAGTCAAGTCATTTATAAATTAATAACAGAAATTCGTAATAAATTTGTTTCCTTAATCGTGTTTTCGTTTGTCGAGTGAGTGGGAGCTTTAAATACGAACGGTAGCAGGTTCGTTTAATTTTTATTTTCCCAAAATATTTATTATGTAAAGTTATTAACATGGCCGATACGAGGCTCGGTGTTTTTTTTTTATTTTCAATCATTTAAAATTGATTGATAATGTCCGATAAACGATGAAAGTTAACGATGTTATTAATTATACCATAACTAGATTATTTTTAAAACATGTCGATAGTACCTGTACACATAGTTACAATGTGATGGTATTTAAACTGTGGCTGTGTGTACAATTAGTGTATAATCCCTACTATTGCCAAATAATTATTTTATACGTAAATATTCATCATTAAATAAGATACTAGTAACTTGTTTATTCCGGGGAATAGGAAGTTTCAGCGCCGCAGGCCGGAAACCAGGACAACTGGACAACTAGCCCAGTCAATCTGTACTTTATGGTTGCAAAAGGTCGGGTAGAAGATTTTTTTTTATTTGTATGTATGGTGTTTAGTGACAAGAAAACGAATTTTGCCAATTCGGATGACTTCGGCACAACTTTTGGCGGGCAAAAAACCGCAAAATTTTGGGTGTTTTTTTGGTTTTTCGCTTATATCTCAAAAACGGTTAGTCGTAAAAAAATATTGTTTTAAACATAATTAAAGCTTATTAAATTTCCTAAAAATATTTACACAACACGTTTTTTTCTATCTTTAACCGTTTATGAGATATTTGCTGTTGAAAACACGCGTTTTAGTAAAAATCAAATATTAATGAGAAGAAATACTAATCTAAACTTAAGATCTTACAAATAAAGTATATTCATAGTTTTAGTAATGCTTGCAAAACAAATGTTAATATCTACAGAATAATAATATTCACCAAACATCTTAATTTTTTAACCGTTTCTGCCGCTTTGGTGAGGTGGAGGAGGCAAAGGTTGTACGTCGTCAAAGTCTTGCAATGCAGCTCCCACGTCAGGATCATTATCCTACAAAACTATATATATTCCATTAATTTGAAAAGAATGGAGAGATATTATATATATATATATATATATTAATTTCATATCATCCATTACCTGTTCATTACTGGGAAGTTCTGCTTGTGTATACAAGTCATCTTCTTCAGCGTCCTCTTCCTCCAATCCAGAAATATCTGCTACATTTTCACAATTTACTCCACTGTAGTTCTTGCAAATTGTCGAACAGTTCATCCCTGATTTTCGACAGGTAAATGCTTTACTGCACCCCTTCTTGCATGCACAAGATAGTACTTTCGTATTTTTCAGGCGCTGGAGCTTTAATGATCTCCACGGATATTAGGCCATTGCTGGTTCGCTGCCACACCCAATATTTTGATTATTTAACATTGCCAAGCCAAGTTTGTATTTGGTAGTAGGATCTCAGCGAATGGTGTCGCGCTGCGTCTCGAGTTGGTGGTAGTCTTGATAGATTAAATTTAATCTGTTTAGCCGATTTCATGAATAGCCGATAACGCAGTGTCCAGTGTTTCCTCAGGTCTACAGGCATCACTGTACAACCTCATAAGTACCTGTTCTCCTGCTACAGCTATTTCATCAGTGCTAGCGTCTGGATTGTTGAATACTGTGACCACTTCCTTCAACTGAATATTCTTCTCCAAAATACCACACAATTTAATCTTTCCATGGCCAAATAGAGAGGATGTTGTATCACACCCACTGAACGCGTGTGTGAAAAGAATGGTACGTGCGTCATATTTAAACGATTTTGTCCAGAACAACACATCTGATTTACTTCCCTTTCCAGGTTTTCGAAAGAATAAGTTGTCCAAGAATTGTCCTCTCGCCGACATCAGTACAAGACGGTCAATATCTTCACCTATTATTACTACGCTTTTAAATTCATTTGCTTTTGAAATGGCAGTAGTTACAATTAAAACATCGGCATCCTCTTCTTCCTGGTTCACTTTTATGCCAACCCGTGAGAAATGTGTTTTAAGTAGTGTTATCTAGCGATTTTTATTATTTCCGTTGCTCAAAAAAAGTTTCTGGTCCACCTGATTGACAGTGTTTCCTTGAAACATAATTTCAGGGCATGGTTTTTAATTTATACGGCGTAATCTTTCTTCAAACTTTGTCCCACTGGATGCAGCATTGGATGGATATCCGTCAAATACAATTTCAATTTGTAACTTATAATGTTTTGTCAAATAATCCGAATACATCTTCGCAATGTCATCAAAGCATGAATTTCGGGGCCAAACTACTTTATGTAGGAGATGTCCTCCGTCAACCACAATAAACTGATTTTTAATGTTGGTGCTGTGAGTCTCAATGCTGGTGAAAGTAGAAATTAGAATGTGGCCCTTTCTACCACTCCCACTAACCCTCCCCCCACCCCCACGCACCATCTGGAACATTGCGCCCATTGACAATAAAGTCTAGTTTGTAAACCCAAACTAATTAACTAATTAATAAACCCCAAATATTTTTTTTTAATAGGTAACTAATCTTTTATTATTATATAAGTAGGTACCCTAATAATTTCAATTCTTAATAATTTTAATATTACTGACCATATTTTGAACCAGAAATATATTCTTAAACCAATAAAAGGTAATTATAGGATAATTTCACATAACAATAAAAAATATTTAATATCAATAGCATATTAACTGAAAAAACCCAGCGAAATTAATGGACTTTATCTAACTAGTCACTCCATTACCTGTGGCCCAAATTCCATGAATGTAATAAACCCACCATTACCTACCCAACCTATTTATTAAATGTAAAAATAAAATAATAATATTGAAATATAAGGTAATTAACTTTTTTTTTCGTCTCCTGAACATTTCACATATTGTCGCTTTGGACAATATAATCTTAGAGCGACGATATACTGTTTTCAACAGAAAGTATCTCATAAACGGTCAGAGATTGAAAAACGTATTAAATAAACATTTTAGGAAATCTAATAAGCTTTAATTTTGTAAACAACAATATTTTTGCTACGACTAACCGTTTTTGAGATATAACAGAAAAACCAAAAAAACACCCAAAATTTTTCGGTTTTTTGCCCGCCAAAAGTTGTGCCGAAGTCATCCAAATTGGCAAAATTCGTTTTCTTGCCACTCATTACCATATATACAAATAAAATAAAATAAATCTTCTACCTGACCTTTTGCAACCATAACGTATTTTTCGGTCTAATTTGACTGGACTAAAAGGACCTCTGGGCGACACATTTATTAATGAAATTTAATAATGATTTATTTTATTCGGTTATAATATAATATATTTCATCTTTACATAAAAGCTTTGGAAAAGAATAGATCTTAAGATAATATGTTATTAAACCATCATAAAATTAAAATGTATATTACATACGTTGGCAAAATCTATAACCACAGACATCAGCAAGCTGATGTACCATAATTTCGCATTACTTTTAAATGACGACATTTTACAACAATATTCTGTATGGTAATAATATATTTTGTATTATCATAAATAATAATATGTATATTGCTTTCTAAGATGATATAAGAGGGTAGGCATATACTGTGTTGCTTAGAGGCGGCAAATGAAGGAACGAATACGACAATTACAGCATTGAAAGCTGTGGCGGATTTCCATGATGCAGACGATGCAGTCGCTTCCTTAAAAACTCTTAGTTTAAAAAAACACAATGGGTCTCCAAACGTCTACTTGTAACCAAAATGACCGTAGTTTGATGACAAATTTTGCAGGAATGCTCAAATTCTCTGTATAATTAAAGACATTTGTAAAATTCCTCTGCTTAAGATAATAAAACAGGTAAGTATGCACCTAAGAAATTTGCATACAAATTAAGACTAATAATATTAAAAGGGAGGGAATTCTAAGTTTGAATAAGGGCAGTACTTTACTTAGGAACATCATTGCATGGTATTATATAATTACTGTTATATTTTTCCATCAAAGTTTATTTGATTGTTCAAGCTCAAACTTTTCATTTTTGACCTTTATAGTACGGCACCTGAGAACTAAGAGAGGATTTAATAATAATTTAGTATTATAGGTAATTATTGTTTCCAGTAACAAGTATCTTGACCTGCCGTCGTAGCTTTAAAGCGATTTGCGTAGTACGCCGGTTGATAAATTAGGGCTGTCAAAATGAATGCTAATTTTTCATCAGAATTTATAAGCTTTGAACGCTGGAGGCGCTATCCAAACATTCATCACGTTTGATGCATATACTTTATTATGCTTTAATGACAATCGTACGTTTATATACTCGTAATATTATGGAGCTATCCATTATAATAATAATAAACATTTAATTTCATAAATATTAAACTTTAGTATTGCTTATCATTCTAGGTATGCGATAGACCAGGTGCGCACACGAGTGGAGAGTTTACGGGTACGGATTCCCTCACCATAAACTGAAATATTCAAATGAGGTAAGTCGAATATTACTTATTCTTCTTCGTCAGGCCCTCGTGACTAAAGAACGACTAAAGATCGCGACGATGTATAGATATAAAAAATATTAAATAAAAATCAAAAATCTCTTCATTAGGTACCTACAATATAGAAAACTTAATAAACTAAATTCTAATAATAAGATGGGACCACAGAACATTATAATAAATAGAATTCTGATAGGCAATATTCAATACACTACATTTTGATGCAGGGTTTTGAATGTGTGAGTGTCCTACGAAAATGAAACACGCATAATGCACGTGCATTGGTGTGTGTAATACACCAGTTGTCAGTATTCGACGTTTAGCGTATTATTGACACGTGTTTAAGTTTATCCCGGTTTATTCCTTACTCAAGATCGGTTACCTGCTACTCCTTACCCGTTAGGTATTTTCGTTCCCATTATTTCTGAATTTCCTGGATGGGACCCTTTAACAAATTCACATTTTATAACATTTTTTTTAAATTGCATGTTTATCTTTGACCTCATATAAAAAATATTTTTCTATTTAAAGTTTTGAGATACATATTTATATTAATTAATACAGTTGAAATTGTAAATTATCAAAAAAATGTTTCAAATTGTAAGAGTCGAATTTTTCCGCTAGGTGCCTCTAGTAAGTAAAAACTTCGCCTTAATAGATAACAATATACATTATTTTATAAGAGTAGCTATCTTTTATGAACAAAGAAAAATCTTTTGAAAAATAAGAAAATTATTTTATAATTGAGTAGGTAAGTATTTTATTTCAAATAAAATTATGTACCTACATTCATGGCCCCCACAAGGGAGGGCTGACAGGGCTCTAGCCTGAAGGCCCGGGGTCAAGAAGGGCCCGGTTTGGCGAGCCGACTAGATAAGTGAGATAAACACAGATCACAAATTTGCTCTAATAGTAAAAAAAGTCGCCTGTGGCGCTATTTTGATATGGTATTAATAATTAAAACTATTTGGTTGCACGATGCAATTTTTTACTGTGTGCCGATACTCGACAACTCCGTCATTCAAATGGATGTACTCGTACATATTAAAAATATAAAAAAATCGCTGAAAATACACCATTTGAATAACGCTACTGCAGCGCGTCACATTGACTTTACCCTTAACGATAGGTAGGGGGGCCTCCAAACATCCTAGCCTGGGGGCCCGCTTCAGAATGTGGGGGCCATGCCTACATTACAAAACTTTAAAAAATATATGCGATTTACTATAGTTATTATGTATTTATTATCTATTTATAATTCACGCATCAGAGAACACTTGTGTTTGTGTAACCATGTATACACGTCACACACACATTTGATATGAGTAGTAATTTTGTTTAAATTGGTGTTATAAAAATAAGGAATAGTACTAATTGGTGGTTGGTATTTGGAGCCATTATTGTTTTAATAAGTTTATATCTGAGTTTGTTTTTAGGTTATTCGGCCCGTGGCAGTTTAACCGTAAAAGTGATGAGGCACTTTTATGTAATGGCCCGTCCTTGAACTGGTAACAGGTTGTGGCCGATTACTAAGTTAGGAATTTCGCAACGCGAAGTAGCTCCAGTAAATTGGTTTAATACACATTGAGATGAAAATTGATCGACAGATATTGATGCGACCACATTCGACAAACGATGAACACATATTTATAATATACCAAGTAACTTTTCGAGAGATTCAGAGGTTACTTGAGAGTAATTCAGTGTAATTAATTACATATAAGTATGTAGGTACCCACTATTATTTTTATAGTTTGTTTCTTTATAGACACTTTTGCCAGAGTCACAAACCATTAAAGCATAAAAAGGGGGGACATGCTCGGTGTAGGTCAAAATGGAGCTTTTGTTCTATTTTTAAAGCATGATAGTGAACATACCTTAAACGTTGTAGATAATCTATTTATATAATTTTGAAGCCTTATTATCCTTTATATTTATTTTAAGCATTTGATGACTGCATAAAGTATTTTTATTACATAAAATAGTATTCTTTTAAACCTCTTGCTCTAATGTTTTAGAATATAGTCATATTTCGGTACATAACTGTGCAGTGGTGTTAAGATTTTTTACATTTATTAATTTTTAAACGCATTTATAAAACCATTAGTATAATTTATGATGAGATAATTTTAGTAAAATATTTACGATAAAAAATTATATTGATAATCTCTGTGATCCCAAATTTGACAAGAATGAGGCATTTTATTATAGAAAAATCAGCAAGATTAACACGTTTTAAGATAATTCTAAAGATACTCATTATAAGCTATGTTGTTAACCATTCAAGTCTGATAAACATCCTACGAATAATGATTGATTTATAATAATTATTGACCTAAGAATAAGGTAGTGTTTTTTTGAAATACGCCATTTCTTTTACCATCCCCCAGTGGTTAAGCTACAACATACGGCCGTAGCCATAAATTGACAAACTATAATTGAAGTAGGGAATAAGATCATGTTAACGCGCGTGTTTGAACATGTACCTAACCGGAAAAAAAATCTTTTTTTTTAAACGGTATTATATTATTATATAAACGGTATTGTTTGGCAAGTCATCATGGAAAGATACACAATCATACACCGTATACAAATCGTTAAATTTTGTTACAACAATAATGAATCTATTCGAGCTAATTTATGGTCAAAACAATCCACCTGCAGAGCTAACTATTCGTAATTTAATTGGAAAATAATTACAAGATAAAAAGAACTTTTTATATACAACGTTTTTAAATTTTCTGTTAAATCATATAAACTTGACTAGCTTAAACGATCAAAAAAAATGTACTTGATAGAAATACTGAATAAATAATATACTGAAATGTCATTTTGACACTTCATATTGATTTCCATAGTAACGCACGTATATATTAATATTAATAATTTAGTTGCTAGGACCCACTTAGCAATCAATAATAGTTTTACTTTTTACGGATTTCTTCCGAAATAACTTTTCATACAAAACAGAATTAACTGAAAATGAAATCAATTATTCTACTTAAAGATGGCTAAAAGTATTAAAAAAATGCATTAGCATCGTGTTCTGATATATTCTAAATGTTTCAAATATCTAACTAGTCGGTAAGTTAGTTAACAATCGATTGCAAGATTTGTACCGGACAAACAACCACCGGACAAATATGAATACGAGCTAGGAAAAACGTTGTAATTAGGTAGTGATATTAAAAATTCAAACACTTTTCTCCCTTTAAAAGTTTTCAAGCATTTTCATAAGCTTTTGCAATCTCTTGCAGAATCGACTTGGCTCCGCAGTTCATTGTTCTACTGGGTTACTTTAATATATTATTACTCTGTTATGTGGTGCATATATTCAGTTTCTTCGGAAATTTTCCTGACGATATCTTTTCATTGCGTTGTCAATCTCTCCACGCGACATTTGTCCAGTCCAGTTCTTCAGTTCATAGCTATTTTCGGTTTGCGAAGTATCTTTTATTACTGTTATTAATTATTATTAATTTTTAGTATGAAAACCGCGTTTAGTGACGTAGAGCCCCAACGCATTCATTGACTGATTTTGTGGACTGAAAAAATTCACGTCTACGGAATTTATTATCAAAGCTGTAGGTATATAGGTAATATTCGCATATTTTGCCTCAAATTTCTGTCTCTAATTAACATATAATCTACTTGGTCTTACGAGAGGTCACTGATTTTAACATTGTTGAATGATAGTTAATCTCTTATTCTGTGAAATCTTAATCAATTCAATTTAATTTCAATTTCAATTTATTTATTTTTAACATATTATGGACATTACAAATTATAAGTTTAAGACGCTCACAACATGACATTTAGAAACAAAGAAATATAAAATAGTATTACATAAAAAAGAGATAGATAGTAAGTTATTAAACAGTAGAAATGTGTACATACAAAAAATATAAATTAGATAGGTACAAGGAAATATACCGGATGAGTTAAGCTGACCCTATTTTAAGAATTTATATAACAACTTCTACCTATACTCATCCTCACGTAGGTGGAATATATCAACACCCGAAGCAATTTCGTTGAACATAGTTATCGCCCTCCCAATTAGCATTACCAGTGGCAGGTTGGTTCTGTACATTGGGAGAATAAACAACTGATGTTCTCTATTTCTAAGATAGTTATCAGGGACACACAGGTAAACACTGCCCAGAATGGCAGAGTTCTCATTTATACCTCGTATAAGTCGAAAAAAATACTTAGTTTAATAAAGATTTCTTCTAAATTGCAGACTGCAGTATGTAAGCATGCTTAAGAGAAAGTCAGTTGGATAAAGCCACGGATAGTATTCATAAAACTTTAAGTAAAGGAGTCTCAAGTATTTCTTCTGAACCCTCTCCACCATAAGGCCATACTTCAACTGATGCGGTGCCCAAACAATAGACCCACTCTCAAGTCTGCTTGGAACTAAAGAATTAAATAAAAGTTTAAAAAAAATAGATACTATTAAAAAAACATCAATTTATTAGAAATACCTACACTTCGCGTACTTATTAAAATTTCTAATGAATCGATTTCGTCATTCCCGTCAAAGAAAATCTCCAAATTATGTGTCAAGATATGGTTCACTGTCGCAGGGGTGAACCAATCCGTTGAACGTAGACGCATCAATAGGGAGGGCGTCTTAAAATGATGCATGTAATTTATAAATTTGATTGGGGTCTTATTAACAGGGAGCATCAGAATGCCGAGTCACGCATGTCCTGCAATCTCTCTCGCTAAATACCCCAGCTTAGATTATATCTTAAAGCGAAACCAGCGATATCTATCGTATATCCTCCCTTAATATCACTATTTTATGAAATCTATTGTCTCTTACATGGATTGTAAATTTTTTTAAATTTGTAATTTCGCAAGGCTTTGTCATAAAAAGTTTAAAAGAAAGTCAACCTTTTCATAGTTAGTCTCCGTTTTACTACACGCCCATACGATAGATATTTATATATTATATTAAGTCAATTACATATAAAATAATTACAGGATAACAGAACTTTTTATATACAACGTTTTTAAATTCTGTTGAACCATATAAACTTGACTTGACTAGCTTAAACGATCAAAAAAATTTGTACTTGACATGTCATATTGATTTCCATAGTAACGCATGTATATATTAATAATTTAGTTGCTAGGACTCCAGACCCCCTAGCAAACAATAATCGTGTCAAAATAACTTTTCATACAAAACATAATTAACTGAAAATTAATTCAATTCTGCTTAAAGATGGCTAAAAGTATTAAAAGAATGCATTGGCATTGTGTTCCGATATATTCTTAAAGTTTCAAATGTCTAGCTAGTCGGGAAGTTAGTTAAAAATCGATTGCAAGATTTGTACTGGACAAACAACCACCGAACAAACAAGAATACGAGCTAATAAAAACGTCGTAATAAAATACAATGAATTAATGAATTAATGAATGAAAGAAAATGATTATCTTAACTGCCAATTCCAATTTTGAATTTTCATGAGAGGTAAAGATTGCACTTGACTATCATAATTATTTTCATTTTGAAATGTTGTAGGTATGCCTAGATGCAGAATATTTTAATATTGAAGAATGTAATAATTATTGTTCTGTTAAAATACATAAAATGTACCTATATCGACCAACGAAGCAACCTCGTGCAAAATCGAGTACTTCAGCTAGTATAAACTATTTGAAAATAAAATATTCAACCACTCTCTTTTATAATTACATGTAATACCTTTATATAAAATGAATACTATGCTGGGAATCCTCGTTTATTCGGGAAAATCGTTTATTATAATTTATCACTCATCCTTGAAGTGAAATCACGACCCAAAGCTTTCTGCCGGCCATTGAAAGGTAACCAGAAGTTAAAAGACATTATATGCAATAAATGACGTAAATCTATAATATCTCTACCAGCAGCCAAATATAGCAATGGCGAAGGGTAATACTAATGCCTGACCAAAAACGAACCATAAGTGATATGTATTAGAGTAAGATAGAATTACTACGGCTGAATATTTTGTGTACACGCCGCCGGTAAACATTGAAAAAACTGCGAGTACGCGTTGCTGAAATTTATTGTTTTTGTGTTAAATATAAAGTCAGCGGTAATTATTTTCAGTTAATTTAGTAGAAAATATGGTTAACTATGTTGTGTTTAAATTTGGTAGCCGTACTGAGACGCAACATGATGGTATAACTAACTATAACATAACATTTCATAGTTAAGTTAAGATTAATAATATTGAGGTTCTAATGTGTGTTATACGCAAGAAACACGGCTTCATTTTGCTGGACAATACCCACTCTCTTTATATTATTACTCTGAGGATCAAACTATCGCTGGTAGCACTGCATAGGAGCTTTTTCGAAGGTTTTGCGGGTGCTTTTGAAGGTTCTACACAATTGCGCACGTACTCCGTTGTATTCATGGGCTGAATACTTGATTAAAGCAATCCAATTGTGTCTAATGTGGTTGCACTCTTTTTACTAAAATAAACATTTTTCGTCAAATTAAATTTCGTGGGCATCGATTTAGTTTATTTTTCTTCAATATATTTCATGGCGCTGTAATAAGAATTTAAACGAAAATTGAATATATTATATACAACGAAATAACAATTTAAGTATAAGTTAACTTTGATACTTTTAACTATCTAATAGTTTTTGGATTTGAAATATTAACAATATACCTACGAGGAATTTTATAAATTTTTTACTGAATCTTGTAGAAAATAAACAAAATTATTTTTCAAAGTCAAATAATATGCATTAATATATAAAATAAATATAATAATAATATCATACATACATAGTATCAAACACAAAAATTACTAATATTGCAATTTTTATAAAATTACGAGTCAATTAAAAATTCCGATGGAAAGGTGTACCAAATATATAGTCGCCCCAAAAGCAAAAGGGCACATGTGCAATTTTGACGGTTTTGAGTTATGAATGCAGTTTTCTTCGTAATTTTTTTCTCTACATTATGGGCAAAACGGCATTTGTGAAGCAAAATCCATGAATTCACAATTGAGCAAAGAAAATAAAGGTTACTTGTGTATTTGTAAACCGATCTTCATTTAATGTACAGGAAAAAGGTAACATGTACACGATTTTAGGAATTATGTGCAATGTTTACAAAAATAATATAGGAAAAAGGTAACAAGTGTAATTATTTAAAAGTGAGTAAGGGTCTTTGACAAAAAAAATAATTTCGTTGCAGAAAAAGGGCACTTGTAAAATTTGTGAAAAATTTAAAAACATGTTGGCAGCGGACAAAAAGGCCCAAATAAATATTTTGGAAGATCACAATAAGCGTAAAGTGGACGCTGGTAAATCAAAAGATGAAGATAAAGCTATTCAAAAATGCATATAGGAAAAAGGTAACATGTGACATAAAACCTCTTAAAAATAAAAAATAGACAAATAATAAAAAAAATGCATTTCAATATTGAGTAATTATGTCACATGTGTTCTAAATTTCATTTCAAAATATTAAGTAATAAATTCTCCACGAATTTTTTTCGCTCCAAAAACACTTAAAATGCGTTTTTCTCAAAACTCAATTTATGCACAAGTGCCCTTTTGCTTTTGGGGCGACGATATGTTGCTATAATTAATGTTAACTATAGTTTATAACGTGTACAGTTAAAGTAAACAATAACATACCAAATAATAATTTGAATATCACGGATATCTTATAAAACTAAGTACCTATGGCTTTATTAATAAGTGTAAAGACCTCTAAAATAATAATTTTTAAGGCTATTTACGTTTGTATAATAAAGACGTATGTTTCTTAACAGTTATGCAATGATACATTCTTAAATCTTGTATATTATCAATTGAACATCATTATTAACAAGTATGTACGAGTATTTTACAGCTAAAAAAATAAGGATTTTGATGCAATCGGAAAAGCAATCTAGGAATCAACCATTCAAAATCACAATATGGTCGGTAATATTAACGTAATTTGAGATAACACCTCGGACGCATTGTTCTTATTAAATATCGGCGTGATTATAATTGTACAGATTGATTTATTAGTAAATCATATTGTGTAGGATCTGGTGTCGCAGGTTTGAGTCTCACTTAGTACATACAATTTTTTTTAATAATAATTAGGTACCTAGCTACCGACATACATAATAATATTACCTATGTATTTGATGATCAAAATTAAATTATTATATAATAGGTCACTGCCATCTACTGTGGAACAACATAGTTATCTAATAAACTATAAAGATCATAAGAAAGAACCAAGGCACTAATATACCTATATGCATATCCATTTTATAATATCGATCTGCTATAAAACTCGTAAACTCTCGAGATGATTTGAATATCTATCTATCATAGGAAGAAAATTGGATAACTAGATTCCTGAGGTATTTCATTTATGTGGTCGCCTGATAATTATTTCTATGGCCAAATGTGGTCAGCTTATAATGGGCCCGTTGTCTATGATGCGCTGGGCCATAGATAAAAGAAAAAGGTATACGTAGGTAGAAATTAATACAAAAAGTCACTGTTTATACACGTTTTATATAACTGCTCTAACGAAAATGCGGTTTCGAATCTTAAAAAAAGTAATTGTTTTATTATGTTGTTATAAAAAGTTCTTCTGATTTAATAAAATAGATTTTTTTCATTCATAACATGTAATGTATGCTTACAAGTATCCGTTTTCTTTGACGATCTAACAGTGAAATATAGATTTTTTGAAATCAAACCTGCCCTGCGATGTGATACATAAAATTGAATTTGAAAAAATGTGCATTAGGGAAAATTGCGCCTACACACTCGCATGGATTTACTGGCAACAATATCGTGTAAATTAGACAATAACCTTTACACACAAGTGACACAAGTGTGCTGACTGTCTCAAAAATTTTATTCTTCAAGCGTAAGTGAACTCGTTTGTTGTCGTTGTACTATTGTACTATTTGGCAGGATCGGACAGGTTTTCAAAATCGGTAAACGTCATAATGCTCTGTACAGTGTAATTCGTATTTTGTCCCGTCAGATTTGCCACTATACTTCTACTGCGCATATTGTGCAAGTTGCAATTATCGCGTGAAAATTCAGAAGCCGCTGAACTTTTTTGATCCATGCATGCAGTCTCGCAACTTGCACGATAATACGTGTTTACCCTTGCATTTTCTTCTTATAGGTCGCGAAAATACGTGCTGTTAGCAATAAATCCATGTACTTACGCGTAAATGGGATAGGTATAGACCTACAAACTTATCTGGAGAATGGCCAAAAATGGAACTACGAACTACCTTATGATGTCATATTGAAAAACGTCATCCGAATGTCAGATTTTACCAGTTACGAGTCGTGATTGGGTAGTTTTCGACAGTGGCTCCCCCATATCAATCTCCAGATAAGTCTGTAGGTTTGTAAACCATTAGATTGCATAAAAGCCGTGTGGTATTGCAGATTCCTGTCACAAGCTCCACACTAAACTTGAGCTATGACATTTAGTTGCCAGAGCCGAACCGAATAACAACGTATTGATTTAGCGTTTTTGAAGCCTAAAGTATAACCATCAAGTCACTAGTTTCTTTTTTTATTATTTACATACGTGTTTATAAGGCTTACAATAAATTAGTGTATCTATATTTTATTTGCTAATTAAACTGCATTGGTCAAATCGCTATCAAGTGTGGTCATTCAAAGAATATCCATTATTCCGTATATTATAATAGTAATGCAATCTTTTGGTTAAAAATAGCTTAAAAAATAACATGATTATGTACAAATGAAAATAATTGAATATAGTTTTGGACCAAATTTAATAAATCTATTACAAGTTTTCACCAGCACACCGTTTTCGTCATAGACAGAATATCATTAATCTTGGGAAGGCCTTGATCTATCGTAGACCTTGTGTAAAGCAGTTAAATTCTTTTCTTATTTATAAATTTAATACTATTATGTATTATTTAATATCTTCATTTTACTCTGCATGAATTATAGCTATTACGCATTTGTGCAGTGTTGCCAACTTATATAATACAGGAAACCTTTTCGAAAAATAAATAAAACGTTGTACCTACGATATAATAGTTATACTCGTATAAGTGTTCTTTTTTCAAAAAAAAAAACATAATATGTGTGGTACCCATGTACTTAAATATTTACTCTAACGCGTTCGATTGTGAAGTCAAGAGTATCTGGTTTGATAGCGAGCAGGAGAATACTTGGCGACGCAACTGCCTAGCATCGGGTGTGAGAAACTTCCTTCTAATTGTGGATCTGCTAGACGAGCTTCCTAGCTTTAGGCTTCCACGGAAATATACGTGTGTGTCTCAACCAACTCTAGTGTGTCCATTTCAGACATTCTTGTATGATACATAAGTATGGCTTGAAAGAGTCCCCACTTTGCGAGTGTAATGAAATTCGAAAAAATATCATGGAGTCACGTAACATAATAGTATGTACCCTCCCCGGAGGACTTTCAGCCATACATAAGGCTAATCCGGAAGCCGTTGCGTAGATTCATGCCTTCTTAGCTCTACTGTGACTTGTTATAAGTATAAATAGTTCTTTGATTTTATTGTCCAATGTCTTTTTCTTTTTTTAACCATTTTTTACTATTGCCATATGATTATAGGTCTATAGGTATACCTATATTGGTTTCATTAAACGATTTCAGTGAGCTAGTTAAGAAGTTATATATCATTTTTTTTATGATTTCACCGAGGCTTTGACTGCGACTCGCTACTATATCGCTTCATCTAGAAAAGGATCCGCCAATCAGGCCCTTACTCCAATTCTGTTAAAAAACTTTACAATTCTGCCAAGTTCTTCCGTCCTATCCACCGCCAGGGTACCTTTCAATCCGATGACATTCTCAAAGATATCAGCAAATCGCAGCTGTACTCTGGTCGTTCATATTTAGGGCATTCTACTGCTATATGTACAATGTCCTCCAAAACAACACATTAATCGCAGAGATGCAAATCGCTTCTTCCCATGAGGAGATCAAATCTTTTACCCATTATTGCGTATCCTGTTTTAGCCTCAATATCCGCCTAAGCTTATTTCTCTTGAAAAGAGACTACAAACCAGGGCAGCGAACGTGGATTGGGAATGGTAGAATGGAATTACTCCATATCCTTTTTTCTAGGGATGCCATATGGTGAAAAATTTATTCACATTATTTAAAACATAATATTGTTTTAATGACACACAATAAATATAGGTACAATGTACATAAAGAATGTGTATGTTTTTTCTTTTAATTTGGCTATATTTTGTGGAGTTATCGATTTTATAGAATAGATATGCTGATATCTCAAAAATTCTCACAAAATGCAAATGTCAATTTTTTTAAATGACTGCTTCTGATTATTTATCATATTAAAAATATTTAATTTGTGGTTTGTTTGTACAGTTGTCACTAGATCTCAAAGAAAAATTGTGTATAAGAAAAAATACCTATAAAATATTTTTTTTTGCTGGTACAATTTTATAATTAAGGATAAAACAATATACACACTCTTAATTTACTGGCAACACCGATCTGTAGTAAGCGACACAATCTAATTGTAGCATGCATCACAGCGCAATTACTCGAATTTGAATAAATTACTTAGTGCCTAATGGTGAAATTATCTTCATCTCCAGTCAAGGCCTGCGGGTTGTAGGGAACGAATCTTTAATGTCGCTAGAGCGCATCTTACAGCCACCTTGGCCGTGTTACAACACTGATGATGGGTTGATACACTAAATTAATATCTAAAGATCAGAATATATTATGTACGAGGAAATTAGACACCGTTAAATAATCTATAAACGCTGTATTTGATAGGTTTATAAATAATTAGTAGATATACATAATATTTCAACAGAGAGGCTCACCAGTAAAGATACCACTAAAAGAGAAGATTTACGGCTCAAGCAAAATAAAAAAATGAATACATATATAAATAAAAGACATGATCAATTACCCCTTCGAAAAATAAACAAAATATATTTAAACCCTCCGCCTACTGTAAAACTACCCGTGTAAAAGCCCCTGTATAAAAATAAAATCTCCTTTACAACAAACAATGGATACTTACGGATAAAAAATAATTACTTCAAAAATATTAAAATCTTTGACAGAAAATTAGAGACAGTTATGATAATCAGCACAAAATTACAAATACAACACACAGTATGACAATTTTTAAATTGTTGTCTGTCTGACTTGTTATAACTAAAAAAATGTTGAAGAAACTGATAACGTATATTGTAGGCATATCAATTTAATAGACGTTCATTTCGATACCTAAAAAAATTAAATTTTGGCACATACGAGTATTGCCGATTTCGAGCTCAGTCGATCTCTCAATCGAGTGTGATACTAACGTACGTTACGAGTCTAAAGGCACTGACTGAATATAGGTACATAGCAATTAAATGTCTGGATACAGAGGTAATTGTAGATCCAACCTTTATATATCTCATTGATTTAGAAATATTAAAATGAATCAGTCTATTTCTTATGTTTTATTTTTTTAGTTAGGTACCTACGTTTTAATAAATTAAATAAACCCTTATAATTTAAAAAAATAATATATACTTTTAACATGTATAATAATAACAAGATAAAAAGAACTTTTTATATACTTACAATATTTTTAAATTTTCTGTTGAATCATATAAACGTGACTTCACTAGCTTAAGCGATCAAAAAAAATTGTATTTGATTGAAATAATACTGAAATGTGATTTTGGCATTCATATTGATTTCCATAGTAACGCACATATATATTAATAATTTAGTTGCTAGGACCCCAGACCTCTACCAACCAATAATAGTGGATTAGATTACGGATTTTTTCCGAAATAACTTTTCATACAAAACAGAATTAACTGAAAATGAATTCAATTCTGCTTAAAGATGGATAAAAGTATTAAAAATGCATTGGCATCGTGTTCTGATATATTTTAAAAGTTTCAAATGTCTAGCCAGTCGGGAAGTTAGTTATAAATCGATTTCAAGATTTGTACCGGACAAATAAGAATACGACCTAAGAAAAACGTTGTAAAATATGCATTTTTTGGAAGTTAGATTTGTATTAGTATGTATTTACATCGTATTTTATAAATAATTTTATTATGTATTAAAATATACTTTGATGAGTTTTTAAGAAGGTATATCGATTAAAAAAAAATACATCACTTACAATAAACACGCAGTTTACACATTTCTTTAATACGTAAGGTAAGGTTATTATTTTTACTATAAAAACAATTGATTATTTAAAATGAAAGTGATCAGTAAAAAGTGGTTGTCTAGAAACCTTAGTTTTGCCCTTAAATTATTACATTATTACAATCTGACCCGGCAAACGTTGTTCTGCCATATAAATTATTTCTAGTGAATATTTTGGTTGTTAAATAAAAAATAACGAATGTATCGTAAGTGTGTGGGGATGGGATTTATGACAGAAAGAGGAATGGAGCGCTGTAGACGATGACCGCCGATAAAAACAAAAAAACACCAACCATTCATTTTCTCAATTCAAAATGAGTAATGATGTTCATAATGAATGAATTACCTGTGATAGGATCTCGTTGTTTAATGTTTATGCAATAACCGTCTTGTCCCTTCCAGAAAATTAGCGGATATTGGAGAGCGTCGTATGAACGGTGAGTGTCAGCGATGAACTTCAGATTATTGTTTCTTCTTCGAATCACGATTTCTCGCGTCGATGTGCGGTCGCCAACCATGATTCCAGCAATGTCGTCAACAACAGGCGCATTGAATCGACGCACGTGCTCTCCAGCTGGTGTTTTATCAGGATTGATGACAATAGCGTGATTGTCACTTTGCAATTCGTGCATGTGTGCTTTGAAGAATTTCAATAATTCATTGTGCTCATTCAATAGGGCGTCCAGTTTGCCGACGATGCGCCTGGCATTAGGCGAATTGAGGTTATTGTAGCTGGAACGTGCATCCACACGGTTGATGTCCTCACCGTTGATGAAGTAGATTTGTAAAAATTTATGTGGTTCGTTTGGCAATGGCAGCAATGAGCCTACTTTGTGGTATACTTGGCCTTTGATTTTGAACGTAGAATAGAATTGTTGACCATTTGCCGCAGTATTGTGAACTATTTCTGTTGCTCCGAACGAAGTCATTTGGAAGTATGAATTGAATGTGCGAATGGACTTCAGGAACAGGTTTGAATCCGGAACCGTGCCGATGAGCAAGCCGTTCAATGGTTCTGGTGGTATCTCAATTTCTGGTAGTTGCACTTTTCCTGATGCGCAACACATCCCGGCTGACTCATGTTTGAATTTGAGAGCATGAAAATGGGGACATTCTTTGTCCATAGCACCAATCAGCATTTTCGGATGAGCGGAATATTCAATATCTGGCTCGTACTCGAATGCGAGACGAAGGAACGAAGCGGATGTAAATGTTCGATGTACTTGTTGGCGTTGTCAGTCATTTGCTCTGCGTGTGTTAACTACGAACCGGCGCGCTTATTTTTGTTAGCTAGTTGGATTTGTTCGTCTGTTCTTTCTGCTCTACTATTTCGCATGTTTGTTGCTTTATTCGTTCGACGGCCCAAATGGCCCCCCTTGCGTCTTGCTGGCATTGTACACTGTAATACACGCACACAAAAATAGATAAATTAAAATAAATCATACAAAATTTAGCACGCACTGCGTTGTGATATGCCGAATGAAATATCAAAATGACGTGACTCTTTTCTTGATTTCTTCTCGGACGTTGCGCCATCTGTCATTCAACAACGTAAATAATTTCATTCTGTTTGAAATACGAACGACGGTTAAATTTGTTCATACAAAAATAATAAAATCACGATTAAAAAATGGGAGGATGGGGGTAGGAGGGTGAAAATTTAGGGTTATAGGTATTTTTGATGCAAAATAATAAAAAAATACAAAAAGAAATTTTCAAAAAAATAAAAGAATTTTTTTCTGGATAGAGATACCCTAATCACCTAGCGGTATGAAATATACTTGTTGACCTATACTCATACCTAACAAATATACATTGAAAAAATCATAAAAATCGGTCAAGCCATTTCGGAGAAGTGCGACCACAAACATCGTGACACGAGATTTTTATATATATAGAGATATTATTATGTAGGTATGTTTTTTTATAAATTTCAGAAGCTGCAATAGCCAGCAAACTGTATTATCAAAGTATACAATTAAATTATATAGTCTTATCGTTTTCCCGCGTAAAGATAATAGAGTCTCGACAAAGTCGCGTCTGGCAGCGGGGCGATTAAACAATTTGGAATATTTAACTACTGGAGTTTGTTCGGGAGAGGTAATCACGTCAGATTATGATGATTATTATGACAGGGCCTGCATCAGACAATCAGGAGACGTCGCATGGACGTTCTCGGCGTAAGAATCAGGACTGCGATGAATCTCCTGGCCTTTAACGACTTTTTTTTGAATCATTATTAAGTCTCTCAATGTAGGGGTGCGAAAAACTTTCTGTGCCAACTATCACGTATCTATATTGTCAAAAAGTGAAGATGAACAATATTGGCTACTAAAGGAAATTATTCAATTCTCTTCAAATTATTTTGCATTCTTGAAAACCTTGCACTGTTATCGCCCTTGTCAGTTGTCAAACACAGCAATCATAATTTTAGATTCACTCAATTTTTCAATTTGATTATTATATGAATATACGTTGAGCTACTATTAGTTTTATACCTACCCATAAACAATCACAAATATTATATAAAAAACGTCAACACTAGATTTATTTCCTAGGGTAGTACTGAGATAAAACGTCTTGTAGGTATCGATATTAAATAATATGTTTCATAGAATGAGTCATCGTTATTTAGAATATTCAGATGAACAATCTCAAAAAAAACCAGAAACAACATTAGGTGGTAGAATTCACTATATTGACTCACCATTGGATATCAATTAGGTTGGAACCGACTTCTGATTCAACTAGGTACCTATTAGCTTAAATTTAATATGTAATAATATTGTTTTTGTACATATTTGATTATCTGTAAGATGATAACATACCTTTGCTTAAATGTTCGCCTAGTGAACAATTTCTGAGAAGATCATCCGACACACAGTAATTGACGGCTTGAGGTGGAAGAGGTTTGAATGAGCGACAATTAGATATTGTTGTCACTTGCCGCTTACTGGATAGATTGAGTGTCAGTCAGACCACACTCTTTTAGTATACCGGCATGTAATTCTTAATTTAAATAAATACCTTTCTGCCGCCAGTTATTAAGATTTGACATCCCCCTCCCCCTCGCCTTAACAGTCAGTACATATTATATTACAAAAGTTGTCTGTAAAATCCATAGTCTCAACGAGATTTTCAAAATATTAAGACTATACTTCAGTTGAGGCATGGTTTAAAAAGATCGTGACTAGGCGATGCGCGGATTGTGCAAATTACGCGAGCCGAACGAAATATAATTTGTCATAAAAATTCAAGATGCGTCCTTTTAATGTTATGTTTATTATTATATTCGTAATAATAATAGTATATTCATTGACATGTTTTCTTTTTCAAGTAGGTACATGCGGAACGTTTTTTAGTCATCTTTACACGGTTTAAGAATATATTCCTCTGACGCCATCACAAAACAAATTGAGGTGTGAGCACGTCAGTCTCCGATTGGCGATGACTGCGAAATTTCGTTCCACCTACTGTTAAAAATTATTTGCAGTTTCACTTCTGGTATGCTCTTAATGATACCACTATTTCTAATGTAGCTAATATATTATCATTATCATTGGTTCTACGTTTATTCATTTATTATGGCTTCCTCTGGAAGATGTTTCTTTGCAGTTTTTTTTATGAGAAATGTCCACTCAACCTATTAGATTCATCCTCTGCATCCAAACACAGATTGAAAAAAATAGAAGTGAATTTTCCAGACGCAAGATTCAAACCCGCAACTCACGGTTTTGGAAGAAAATACTCTGCCATACGTCTACGGATTGCAAACATCCAATTAAATAATAATAATAATAGGTATGGTGCAGATAAAAAGTATACATTTATTTATTTTTTGGCAGCCCTGGATTCATTGTGCGTCATTAGTGTTGTGTCGGGTAATCGATATTAATTTCTGAATCGATACTTCACCTTCGCGTCTATGCGCGTCTCGAGTCTCGATCTCGATTCATCGCCTACTGTATCCTTTTAATGAGAGACGTTTATGATATTCCATTATTTTTTAATGCGCGGGAAATTGCATCCGATCAACGGAAGCCCTAATGCCAGGGATCGGCACACCTGAACGAATTTTCCGCTTAATAATTAATAAATAAACATTGTCAAAGCATAACTATGGTTTAACTTCCATGAATAAATTATTTAAGTGTATCCCCTGCTTTATTGATAAATAAATAAAATAATTACAAGATAAAAAGCACTTTCTATATACCACGTTTTAAAATTTTCTGTTGAATCATATAAACTTGACAATTATAATATGTATTAATAATTTAGGACAAATAAGGCAATTGTCAACAAATCATTTTTTTGCTATTTTGCAACAAGCAAACAAATATAGAATATAGAAATGTCATTTTGATTTCCATAGTAACACACGTATGTATTAATAATTTAGTTGCCAGGACCACCTCTTAGCAACCAATAATAGTGGATTGGATTACGGATTTCTTCCGAAATAACTTTTCGTACAGAACAGAATTAACTGAAAATGAATTCAATTCTACTTAAAGATGGCTGAATGGCATCGTGTTCTGATATATTCTAAAAGTTTCAAATATCTAGCTAGTCGGGAAGCTAGTTAAAAATCGATTGAAAGATTTGTACTGGATAAAAAACCACCGGAAAAACAAGAATACGAGCTAAGAAAAACGTGGTAAAATGACCATTTTCCGGATAAAGAGAGTTGTAGAAAACATTGTGTAAAATGGTTGATTCAATTATTAATATTAGTGTCGATAGATGTTATATCCAAAACTTTGTAGATCGACAAACTTATTAAGTTCATTGAAAATGTAAGTGTTGCCAACAGCTAAAATATGCATGTTTCATTTTAATTGTGGATAATGATAATAATAATACTTATCAGTAATGAGCTCATAGTTTTCCCTAAATAACCTACCTCAAGACGTGTTGCCATGACGTACTATAATATACTTTTTTGCATATTACATGTTTATAGACAATTAATGATTATCTACACTTACCACCCACGTTTTATCAGTAACGTCCCTAGGCAAAGTGCCGCCCATAAGCAAACTTAGAATGTGGTTCCCTTTCATTTATAGTTTCAAATTATCTAAAAATTCATTAGTTACATACCTACTTACCAATTTTATTATTTATTTTCGAAAAATTAATTTAAGTAACAGGTATATACATAAAAAATCTCTCCACAAAGCCCCAGTGTCGGTTTTAGATACACGGAGGCCTGTAGCGCTGACAGGCTTGGAGGTTCCCTTATGAAAAAAATGCTTTTGTGATAAACCAACATTAAACTATTTATGATAATTATAGTACAATGGTTATTATGCTGTTAAGATTATATTGCTCTCAGCAATTGTGACATTATTGTATATTTTTTTCCTTTATTCGCCGCCCCCATCCAACCTATGACTTGTATACACGTACGTGACTCCACTGGCACTGCGTTATATTTTTATATTTTTATTTTTAGAAAATGTGAAGCTTTCATCAAATACTTCATAAATAGAGGTTAAAACACAGAACAGATAATAAATATAATTCCGATAGGTTATATTCAACGATGGGCCGAATCCTGGTACTGGCAAATACACATATTGTTTTTCAATTTGTGTTTGAGTCAGAGTATGGACCTAATAGGTTGGGCAAGTGGCTAACATCCATTTATCGTAAAAACAAATCTGTTAACACAAACCTCCACCCCGTGGTGGCCCATATGGTCTTATTAGGATCGGAAATAGTAAAAAAAAATATTCAATACGCTACATTTTGATGCAATGTTTTGAATGCATGAGTAGTATCCTACGACACTAAAACACGCATTATGCACGTGCAATAGTGTGTGTAATAAACCAATATTAAATGAGCGTCAATGCATATACCGAGAGCAGTTGTCAGTATTCGACGTATGACGCATTCTTGACACGTGTTTAAGTTTATCCCGGTTCTTCCTTACTCGAGATCGGTTACCTACTACTCCTTACCAGTAAGGTATTTCAGTTCCCATTATTTCTGAGTTCTCTGGGTTAAAACTTTGCTACGCAGATATATTTTTTCAAGTAAAAACCATAGAGTAAATATTGAGGTAGGTTCTTCTATGTATTTATGGTGTAATTGCTTAATAGTTCTACAACAATCTCTTGTCTTTGTTGTCACCGTTTCGCTCCGGAGTCGCTGTTTTACCACCGCTGCCATAATGAGTTAGATTACGAATCTTATAACCTGAGTAAATGTATAATTATATGAATATGCGTCTATTAAATGAAGTTTGTGATAGCGAAAACCTTACTTCATTAAGAGGTACGGGCAGTTTCTTGTCTATCTACCTGATTCAGAAGCCATTTAGGTTAATTTGTTGTTTAAAATGCCTTGAAATTAGCATTGTTATTCTAGATTGTTTCGCGATGTAAAATGCATCACTATTAAGAATACATATTAAATATTTTTTATGATTATTAAATGGCGTAAATTTTATTAAGAAACGTATTTATGTAATTATTCTAGTATACCTTAGTTTTTATATCATTTTAATTAGGTTACTTTATAATTCCATATGCTATTTGTACGTATATTGGTAATACAAATCATATTCTGTTGTTTTTATGCTTACAATTATGTAGCTTTGAAAATATTTGGAGGAGTGAGAGGTGTTTGAAGTAAATATGAAGAGAAATGTTGAAAACGCAGAACTGTATTTTTTAGAACTTAAGAAACAAATGAAAATTACTTATTATTTAATACTACAATTATTATTCTAACTTTCTTCTTATGAAACTATTTCATGGAAACAACAGGACTCGTAACTGCCCCAATGACAGTGAAAAATATGCCATACAATGTGTTTATCGGGTAGTATATATTGCCATATTGGTGGATTATTGGGGGGGCGGCATATAATTTAATAACGTGCACCTATAAACGAAAATAATTAATCTGTAATATTTTTTTTTCTCGGTATATGTAGGTATGTAATACGCCTTATTCTATTATATTATATAGGTTGAGTCAGTGCTCAAAATGGACCGGAACGCACCGGAGCGCCGTTCCGGTTCATAAAATCCACAAAATTATCGCTCCGTCTCGTGGAAATATTAGTTTGACCGTCTGAGCTAGATATTTCATATAATAAAAAAAATAACACACTTATTTTTATAAATCACATTTACAATTAATGTAGTATAGTATAATATAGTTGATATTTTCGTAAAATTATCGAGCGCTCCGGTTCGTAAAATTTTCCATTTCGAGCGCTGGGCTGATTATATATTATAGTATATAAATGAATATGAAACCGGAAAAGGTTACAACGACTAATAATGAAATTAGCTGAAAGTCATTTTGAATTTCATATTCATTTATAGTAAATTTGTCACATGTATGCTGAAGTTTATTTCCCAGGGTTGCACTGAGATTAAAAAAAATACTTGTAAGTATCATTATTACAAGTTAAAAAAATCTTAATTCAATGCACTTTTATGAATTCAATGAGCAATCGTAAATAACCAAAGAAAATCATCAATAGCTGAGAGCCATGTTATTTTTTATTTACAAACGATGCGTAATATAATAATATACATATTATATTAATTTGTTTATATGGAGTACCAAAATAACTATAACAGACAACAACCTCCAACGCATCTATTCTATACAGAACGCTGCTATCGGCGGCTATCGAGGGTATGTTATTATATTTATGTATTGAGGCGGTTAATTGTTACAATAAGTTAACCATCTGAACTATCAAAAAGTGCACCTCTCTTGGCTGTGATAATTTTTAGAGCGAGATAGACAGTTTTGATAGCTTAGACGGCTAACTTATTGTAATAATTATAATAAGTACATAGGCTCTCGTGGTGCAGTGCGTAATGCGCTGGCCTTCCATCCCGGAATTCTGGGTTCGATCCCAGTGAGGTTAAAATAAATTTACATAACCTGTTATGTATATTCCTCAAGCCTGGGAGTTTTACCACTATTATTGGGCTTCGCGGCTTTTTGTGGTGCTTAAAAAAGAAACAGAAAGTACTTACATAAATATGATAAACTAACCTCGATAGCCGCCGATAGCACCCTTGTGTATAGAAGAGATGCGCTGGAATGGTAATTTAGTGTGTTAATCTAGTATTGTAACACAACATGGTTGTAGATAATTCCTGCTATTTCAATAGTTAAATCTCTTGTCTTTTTTGCAATATTCAAGCTTTTTACTCTTTCTACGTGACATCGACCAATATTTTTTCCAATAATAAATACGTACTTCTTATTATCGAACTTGAAAGTCCTACTAGCAGATGGCATTAATAACTTTTTTTTATACATTTCAGTGAAGACGTATGACTCGGTCCAACTTTAGTGTTGCTATTAAATAAATAATGAGTATATTTACATTACAAATGATTAAATGAAACACTTCTGAATTTTATTATATTCAAACGATACAAATCTCATGTATCATATTATATTATATTTTAATATTAGTTATCGTGGTAGGCATACTTTTTTGTATTAACTTTTTTATCTTCGAATAATGATGACGCAGCAAGTTATCTCCACGTTTTAATAAACGATAATACATAATTCCCGTTCACAATTTCGGTGCTCAATGACTTTGTGTATTTTGGAAGATAATAAGATGACGTTTCATAATAAAAATCAAACTTGCCGTGATGTTGGTAGCATTGTCGGAGTTTTTATTACTCTTTCATTAATATGGTAGGGGTTCTAATGAAGAAAAAAAACTTTTATCTGATATTAAGTAGGTACGGTGTACATTTAATCATTGGATATAGCCTTATGAGATTAGTTGTTGAAGGAGTCAAAGAATTATTTGAAGGTCAGCATAGAAATAAGCATACCTGAGTTCGATAGTTTTGACAGAAAACGAGATAATATATACGAGGTGGCACCGAGGGAGAGAAAGTGATGGTAATTGTGCCGCAGAGGTGGCAATGAGCTTTTATATTTTTTTTTACGAAAACAGTTTATTACATGTAGACAATTATAATAAATACATTCTTCTGTCGGCGCATCGACTTTTCGATCCAATAATCGTAAAAATTTGAAATTTTCATACATTTTGATGCACCATTATCACAAACTAAGATTATGAGGTAATATTGGGTTTTTTTTTTGTTCTGGATGCCTTTATGGATACCTTTTGGATTTTGGATCTGGATTTGGATTTGGAGTTTGGATATATTAAGGACTTTGGCACGCAAACTACTCTACTTGGTGCTAGTCAAATGAAAATTGTGCCGGCTAAGAGAATATGCCTTATTGAAAACTATTCTTCCACCCGCATCGGGTATTGCTAATTTGAATTCGGCCAGGGCCTATGAAACCGCCTTGCAAAAACCCTGGAAAATTCTTTGTAGCACAAGGCGGTGATGATTCTGATGAATATTTTGTCGTATTCATTGGGAACTGAGGACTGCAATTTGTAGTCGAGTTTTTTCCCGTGGTAAAAGAAATGTCGCATAGGACTGATATTCTGAGCATATACTTATCCTATCTTATATGATTGCACTGTCACTGGATCGGAAAGGCATGAATTATCATTACATGTCACCATTTATTATTTTTATTCTTTTTATTACATCAATACAGAACAAGGTTAGAATATTAGGTTGGGTTAGGTTAGATTAGGTTAGGTTAGGTTAGGTTTGGTTTAGTTTAAAAAGAAAGTTGTAAAATATCATGGCCACCTCTGCGGCACATTTACATCTACTAGTAATATGCTTGATGTAAGTGCGGTTCAGAACAATATAGCGCCTGTGCACGTGCATGGATTTACTGGCAGCAATAGTGTGTATTTTAAACTATCGTGACAATAACTGTTTACACGTAAGTCCTGACTGTCTCTCCAATCTCATTCTTCAAGAGTAAGCGAGACGCGATGTGGTCATTTTATGGCACTATTTGACAGGTCGTAAAAATCTGTTAACCTCAAAATGACTCTCTGTGATGTAGTTCGTTTTTTTTGCCGGAAGGTTCGCCACTATCGTTCTACTGCGCAGTCGCAAATAGAAAAAAATCACAACTGTTGCATAAAAATTTAGAAGCTTCCGAATTTTTTTGATTCATGCATGCAATCTTGCAACTGCAGGATAATACAATATGATTCATTTTTCAAGTTGTCGTCTAAATAAACAATTCATTTCAATATAACGTAAAAATAAGCAAGCCAACAATTTAAAAAAAATCGCGCCACTTTTTATTCGATTTGATTTCAGTGACACATATTTATTTTTAAATTTTATTTAATGGAATATAAATTTTTTATTATTTTAAATAAGTTTGGTAGGTATGACGAATACCTATTTAGTTTAATACTTAAAAGTTATTGTTTACCAAACAGTTTGAGGCATAGATAACAATATTTTAAGCTCTTTGGTTTACTACGGTTAGAGAAAAATGCTTTCTTTTGAATTTAGAATATAATAAACATATTACGAGCGTTTTAAATTGAGCTTTGTGAATAGAAAATGTAATATTATATTGAAGTAAATAAATTACCATTTTATACATTCTATGTACCTACCTACATACATGGGTCCAAACAAAATATCCAGAACAATAGCACTGTTAGACGGTGAGTGTGTATCTACTATTTTTAATAAAAGTGCATGTATTTGTTTTATCTGTATTATCATCGTCAGTGACGTCCCTAGGAAAAGTGCCGCCCTTAGACAGACTTAGAATGACGTCCACTTTCATTTTTACTCTCAAATTATTTACAAATTAGTTAGTTACCTACTTACTTAGTACCCATAATATTATCATTGTCTATTTTCAGCGATACTAAACAGACAAGTGTAACATTTTTTTTTTATAAAGTGACATAGTATTATATTATATTATATCATTTACTGACATTTCCACCGAACCTACTCTCAGAAACATCGATGTGTTTAGGTACGCGGAGGTCTGATGCGCTGCCAGGTTTGAAAGCCTCCTTGTGAAAATGTTACCAGTACGGTAAACTGCCATTGAGTAAGGTATTAAGCGTCAGTTACATTGAGCTTCTTTACGAGGTGTTTGTTAAAAGCGGGCGATTCAGCTACTGTGATTTGATGATTACACACAAAACTTTCTATTCGCTGAGAAGCCACAAGCCAGCGACTATTTTGACAGAACGTAGTTCGTTTTTTTAACGTGAGTTTTCTACTTCGCTCTACTGCGCAGACGCAGTAGGCCCACACGCCGGCGTGTAGCGTTGTAAAGTTGACCGGTTTTCAACTTTTCTCGGTAGAGTGTTTACAACCTGCTTGTTAGCTTGTTCGATGATTACACTGGGCGACTTTACAGGCAGATTATAAATTCGCCAACAAACAGCTCGAAAAGAAGCTCAATGTAATTGACGTATTATACGAAATATTTTAGAATACAAAAAGAGAATGGGTTCACTTTCTAACCACTGCTATAAAAATAGTGTGATTCTTATTTGTTTCTTCATTTTCCACCATTTATAATGTGCCGCCCTTAAGTAACGCATGACCAGCTTAATATATTAAACGGAGTGGGCATTGAGGAAAATATTGTATTGTGTTAAATGCATTTTAAATATTTGTAGTAAGATTAGTTTAGGTTTTTCTACATATTGCAGCGAAGATTGCCTTGTCATTTCCCTTCAACAGGTCACAGAATTTATTTTAGTGACTATTGGTTAACATTATACCTACCCAATTTTGAAAAATCCACAAAAATAATAACATAAGTACTTATATTTTTAAAAAGTACTGAGTGGTATTATATTTATTTCACATCTTTCACTATACGGATAATATTGTTGGTAGTCAGTAAGTTGGCAAATCGATAATTTAGCTATTTAGAGTTAACAGCGAATTATGTATCTACATAATGGTTACATGTAAATTGTACGTAAAATATTTCACCGTGGCACAATTCGCCGTGAGCTTTCTTGATGATCAGAGATGACCGTATACTATACGGTCTCCAATTGTTAGATTCAATATGAACATTAATTGATTTTGGCAAAATCCATGAATTCAAGAATTAAAACCTAACCTAACCTAACAAATAATCCAGTAAGTATATCGGCTATTTTCAAATTTTTGTTGCTGCTGGCTTCCTACCGACAAGAACCGTGTTTTTTTAGACATTAATTTTATGTCAGTACTATACGACCCAAAGCGGTTGATACGGTGTGTGATACGGCGAACTGCATACGTACAAGTTTACGGATACACTATGTATGTAGAAAAAATCAACGTCAATAAAACATATACTTACGGGGGATACTTCTACCTACCAGAGGCACCTAGCGGAAAAATACGAAGCTTGCAATTTGAGACATTTTTTTTTGATAATTTACAATTTCAACTGTATTAATTAATAAATATGTATCTGAAAACAAAGCACAAACAAATTAGCATTATGCCTGATTTTAGAGGTCATGCTAAACTCCAAAGTGCAATTATTACATAATTACGAGACTTACCAACTTTTCGCAGTAATCTCATGATTATCTAGCTGTTTTTTTCCGCACCAAAAAATATCACCAAAAGATAATCGAGTTTATATATTATTTTTATTCAATGTTAAAGAATGGAAATTAAGTGTTTTATCCTACACACAGATTTTGACTGATTATATTTTATAATTTATTTGATTGTCCATTATTAACTGGTAATATACTGAATATATCGTCTCTGTTCTGGCAGAACACACTAACTGGAGAATACTAGTTTTGAGTAATTTGACTGTGAAGTTGTTAAAATATTTGAAATGGTCTATCATGTGAGTTTATTAAGTAATCGTAAAAAGGATGACTTTAAAATGAAGACTGTTTATTTATTAAGAAGGTTTCCAGACGGTAAAGTTTGAAATAAGGAACATTTTGGTATAGCTAACTCAATATGTAATTTTTTCGAATTAGTGTATTCTGCCAGAACTGTGGCGATATTACGAAAAATGTACTAGGTACCTATTGATGTTTATATTGGGCATAAAATGGTTATTATTAGCATAATACTGTTATATTATAATCACTACCACCTATACATATTTATATTATAGATACAACATCCAATTTGCCCATAACCTTATTTCATCTCTGTATCTTGTGGAAAGAATTCGATCAGATGTGAGAGCGTGCGTAGAATAACGATGATTGGATCAAACAGATCAGACAATCTTTTGGACCAATTACATACAACGGTATAATATAATACCTACAAGTATTTATTTGAAATGAGAACACCGTGAATTTTGTCATGTTGATAGTTATACGTGCCAACACTGCCAACATAATAAAATAAAAATAAAAAATGAAGTCGAACCTGGCGAATGTGATTTATAAATTAATAGCCGTCAGTTTTTATTAAAATTATCACTTTAAGTATTTTTCATCACCATTTTTAACCCAGACGGTCAGTCTATGTGATGTTATAACCAAAATCATATGTTAAATTACTCATTCGAATATTAAAAGAATGAACAGAAATACCTATACCTATATTCCTGACATGAATTTAGATAATATTTTTGAAGTTATACTTCTTTAGACGCATTTAGAAAATCAGATCAGAGTGTATTTTTGGCGTGTGACATGTAACACATAATTTATTTTTTCACACAAAAATAAACGCACTCGATTGGATTCGAACCATCGATTGTTCGGTTATCAGCCGAACGCACTGCCTTTACGCCACAGTGAAATCGTGACGATTATACAGTATAATATTATAGTTTAGAATTGTTCCGTTGGCTAGGCAGCGAATTTATTATTGTCGGCCATTTGCAATTCCTTACGTAAACAAACCGTAGTGGCAGATGTTACTTAAAAATAAAAAGAACGATACATAATTATATAATTTAGTAATATAAGTTAAAGTGTATAGAAATAAACCAACGGCGTTCCAATTAGCGGTCCTTTTTCTTGAGTGTGTAATTTAACAAGATAATTAAGAGCTAGTCGAAGAATCTACGATATCACAAGTTTTGTTTTTGCGTATATGTACACACACCAATTTTTTTTTGTTTTACGATATGTAATGCGATTTTTACCCAAACACACGGATAGTTACTCAGCATTAAATGAGTGACACACTTTAATCTGTATATTTTTCAAAATTTCAAAATCTGACAATACTCATTATGGATGTTGATCTTCATCTTATCGGTGAATTGAGTGAATGGTAGGTAAATATACTCACCATTGTTAATTACCGTCACGACAGTCATGTTCTTGAGAGTGGATATTGATAAAATATATTTATCAAATAATAATATTATATATTGTTAAATATTTTTAACGGCAGGTCCTACGTGTGTGTATTAAGTATAGGGAGGTTGTGTTGAAGCGTGTATGCTAACAATAATAAAACGAATCAAACTCAATAATGAAGCGACCCGCCTACTGGCAACATTAATTACATCGATAAATGGTTTGCAGTGCTACCAATCTGAAGCCTATTAAATTTACGAATTTATTATTCCTTTTTTAAAATTAATCAGAATGCTTTTAAACGTGATAGTATAATGCAGTTCTTCTCAAGTAATACTGGGGTATTGATACGTTATCAGTTCAACAATATGCTCGCCATCACTTGTCTTCATCTACTCACTTCTGCTAAAAGTCTTAGAGCTTGTTTGTACAGGTTTACTACCAATCATTAATACCGACCATAGAGGTATTAAATTACCGATACTATGGCCGCAAAATCCTGAAGCGGGCCCCCCTACCCAGCGTTAAGGTTAAGGTTAGTTTGATACTCTACAGCAGCGTTTTCCAAATGATATTCCGTGGAGCCGCAGGGTTCTGCGAGGTAAAATTAGGCTATTTCTTGTATTTTTACCGTTTTTTGTATTTTTTAATAAATCTACTTAAATTATTGAATTGTCAATTTGGGAAATGGCGCAACCTTGTACTTGCCTTATAGACCAATAATACTGGTGTGTGACAGGGTGAAGTAAGGCATATGCGAACTCTGCCATTGTTGGTAGTGTTGACATGTCTCTGATCACTATCTTAGAAATCGGGAACATCAGTTGTCTGTTCTAACAAAGTTCAGAACTAACCTGCTATTGGTGATGCCAATAGGGCGGGCAATAACGGTGTTCAACCAAATCACTTCAAATATTATTATACTTAATCCACCTACGTGAGGGTGCGTTTAGGTGGACGTTGGTTAATTAATTCTTAAAATATGTTCTACTATGCTCATTCAGGCCACTTCCACCTACCTACTTAATAATTTTTGTTTCTACTTTTTTACTAATATTGCTCTCAGTTTATTTGTCTTTTAAATACTATTTATTTGTTTTTCATGACGTGTTGTGAATGTCTTGAATTTGTAATTTAAAGTTCACTGTATGTAAATAAATAAATTTTAATTTGCAAATATGCATTTGATAGGGTGCTGTAACCTGGTGTCAACCACATAGTCCATGGTTTGAGGTTGACCGATGTCTACTGGCTATTCGGCTATAATGGTTATTCGAAATAATTGTTGTACCGCGGGTAAAAAAGTTTCACTTAAAAAGTGTTTCGGAAAACATAGCACGTATTTTCACAGTGACAGTTTTCCATGAAGCAGATAGTATAAAATGGATGTAAAAATACCAATCTAAGTACTAAGTACAATCTAAGTACAATCTAAGTACTATTGCTATATTAATTTAAAACACTCAATATTCGTCGTACCATTTTTTCAAAGTGGGCTCCCAAATCTTAAAGCGCTACCTAGATGACGTATCTAAAATTACCACCGCAAATACGTTTGGTTTCCAATTCTGATCTCGAATACTACTCATTTTCTGTTTTCTTGATCTCAAAATCCTGGATTGAAAATGGTGGAACCATAGTACTCGTTACTATACCTATTAATTTTGAGAAAAAAAAATCAAGAGTTTGTCTAGTTAATATGTGTTATTTAAAGAAAATGGATAATTTATATACTTACAAAAATATGAAAATGTCTGTACCCTCCCAACATTCACGAGATTACAGGAATCAAAATATGTTACAAAAAATCGGTGTGTGTACTTATGTACGCGCGTTAGAATTTATACTTCTGTGGCGTAACAAAATAAAATAATCACACACCGCGTTAGTCAAAATTCACGTCAACCAAAAATATTCAAACAGTTAGAAAATAGTTTTCACATAAACTAAATAATATTTAATACCAAACAAAAATTACGTACCTATCACACTTAAAAATATTAAGCTTAGTTTTGACAGCTAATCACATATACAAAAGGAGTAGTATAAAATAATCCATACTCCTTATTCTATGGTCGGCTATGATCACATAATTGCGCGAGACGTCATGTTTCAAATCTGTCAAATAATAAAGTATCATAAGATAGAATTAACGTTTTAATATCCCCATATCAATAATAACTAGAATAAAGGAGGGCCGCGTATTGGAGTGCCGCTGGTTTATTTCTAGACACTGTAACTTATATCACTAAATAAACTATTTAATTATTTCTCATTGTTTTTATTTTATTTTGGCCAACAATAATAAATTCGCTGCTTAGGCAACGGAATAAATTATAATATTATACAGTATAATCGTCACGATTGCATTATCATACTGTGGCGTAAAGGCAATGCGTTCGGCTGATAGCCGAACAATCGTGCTTCGAATCCAATCGAGTGCGATTTTTTCTTCATGTCATCACATGTCACACGTCAAAAATACACTCTGATCTGATGTTCCAAACGCGCCTAAAGAAGTATAACTTCAAAAACATTTTTCTATATATAGAGATGAAGCCTAAATATATGAAAATGAAGCAAAAAAGGGCCCATGGTATAATAATATTCATACAAACTCTGAAAAGAGAAGTAAAAAATCCATTGTTTATAGTACATAACAATGGCACTTATTGCAAATTGGAAGTTGCTTTAGCAATATTGATAGGAACCCACAGAACGCTCTATCTAGTCTATATTATATGCCTAAGAAAATTCAACATGACGTAACAAAAATTAAATCTGATTGATTTGGATTTTCGATTGGAAGTTCAAACATGCTGGAAAAGCTTCTGAATCACATTCTAGAGCTTTTCTTGGGGGAAAAAATCATTGCTTTGTAAATACTCCCTGGATTGCGAGATTGAAACTACTTATATCTGAATCTAATCTTTAGTGTATGTGTTACAAACGCTGCAAATCCAATATTTTAGAGAAAATTTTAACAACACATTCATCCATTAGCAACTGTAATTAGATGGATCATATCAGCGATCTCCAAACTCTCAAACTGGTTAGCGTCGTGCATGTGTTCGTGTTCAAAAGGCGTACACTGTTGTAATATTTTTAAGCAAATGAAATATGCCTTTTGCGCCCGCACCAAATTGCCAATCAAAATTAATTACTTCAAAGTGTCTAATTACGTTTGGTAATAAATTATTTGCACGACTTTGGTAAGATCTAATTAATCATGGTTTGTTAGTATATTTAAAAATACATTGTGGATTCATTGCTTATCTTTATCATACAACTGTATGTTTTATTCATACAATCTATCTAGAAGTTACTTTGGGTAATTCATCATTATTATAGCGATTAAACGTAGGATGTATTTAGCTATTGGTTACGTTTTTAGTGATATTGTGTCAATCGGTTATTTAATTTCTAGTTTTTTATTGATATTATTATCGCAAGACCTTGATGTAGGGTAGTTCCTGTCTTTTTCCAACAAAAATAATTCTGGACCGGAGAGCATGAGTCACACAGAACTGATCCCTGATAAATAGTCATTGAAAACATAACATTCTTATTAAAAATTTAAATAATATTCAAAAGTGACCTCCTGTTGTGTCTTAATCGTAAAGTGTTCAGTCAATGTGTGCTACCATAGCCCAGGTATAGGTAAATCATTCTACAGTGGCACCATAGGCGATTCGCGCGTGTATTGAGTTGCTTGCGACAATGCCTGTTTGAATGCTAGCAAACAATACCACTACAACTGCAAGCCGCATTTGCCGTACCCATGGTGCCACTGTAAAACGATTTACCTATATGCATGTGAAACATGGATTACAATTGCGTCAATATTCTGAAGGAGTTAATTTTATTGTCGATAAACATACTTTCAAATTTAAGAATTATAAAAATACGTTGATGAGCAAACAATATAGTATTAACCAGTGGTTTCCAACTTTTTTCAATATTCTGAAAGAGTTAATTTTAAAAGTGGATAACGTTAAACCAAAGGGGGTCTAGGACGATTTGGCACCGCGAACTGGCATCCGCCGATTGGCCTCCGGTAATTGGCCGCCGGTACAATCGGACGCCGGCCCAATTGGACGCCGACCCAATTCGACGCCGACCCAACTGGCCTCCGGGAGATTGGACGCCGCACAATTGAATTAAATGCGCAAAGGAATAGACGTACGTTACGATTTGTTGGAGTAAATAAGCAAGTCAGTTTAATATGCTTCTATCTTCTCAGTAGTTGTACCTTATACATTTTGCGCTTGACACATTTTTAATATAGATTGAGAAAAATTATTATGCCTTATGATGTTTATTAAAAGAAAATAATTCTTCCCTCGCTAAAACTTAAAGATGTGCATAATCAATTAATTTATTGTCTATACATGGGTACTTATTTATATTTACAACAAATATTAAAAATAATGTTAGATGTTAGAATGAAAATTACATTATATTTCAGCGTTTTATCGACTTAATATTATAATAAAGCTTAAACATGTATATTATTATGCATAAATGCGTATTTTAAGATATTATGAAATTACAAACAAAATATTAAGTAAGTTATCTGCTAAGTATAAATGTTTTAGTTGTTTGATTGATGAACTACTTAGGTACTGGGTGCCGGACGAAATCTCGAAGGCCGAAATCCCGAAAGCCTAAATCCCGAAAGCCGAAATCCCGAATATCGAAAACCCGAACGCTGAAATCCCGAATGGCCGGAATCCCGAAGGCCGAAATCTAGAAAAATAAAAAAAATACAAACATCAATAATTGCGCAATTTTTGCAAGAGACACAAAAACCCATTTTTTGTGGAAATATAAAAAAAATGTAAAATACAAACATCAATAATTGCGCAATCGTGAATTGCACATTTTTTGTAAGATGCACAAAATCCATTCGTTCTACAAAATGGTCTCTCCTGAAAAAAATTGCGCAATCAGAAAAACCCATTTTCCGAAAAAATGGGATTTGTCTCTCTTACAAAAATTGCGCTCACGATTGCGCAATTATTGATGTTTGTATTTTACATTTTTTATATTTCCACAAAAATGGGTTTTTGTCTCTCTTGCAAAAATTGCGCAATTATTGATGTTTGTATTTTTTCATTTTTCGGGATTTCGGCCATTCGGGATTTCAGCATTCGGGATTTCGGCCTTCGGGATTTCGTCCGGCACCCAGTACCTAAGTAGTTTATCAATCAAACTACTGAAATATTTATACTTAGCAGATAACTTACTTAATATTTTGTTTGTAATTTCATACTATCTTAAAATACGCATTTATGCATAATAATATACATATTTAAGCTTTATTATAATATTAAGTCGATAAAACGCTGAAATATAATGTAATTTTCATTCTAACATCTAACATTATTTTAAATATTTGTTGTAAATATAAATAAGTACCCATGTATATACAATAAATTAATTGATTATGCACATCTTTAAGTTTTAGCGAGGGAAGAATTATTTTCTTTTAATAAACATCATCAGGCATAATAATTTTTCTCAATCTATATTAAAAATGTGTCAAGCGCGAAATGTATAAGGTACACCTACTGAGAAGATAGAAGCATATTAAACTGACTTGCTTATTTACTCCAACAAATCGTAACGTACGTCTATTCCTTTGCGCATTTAATTCAATTGTGCGGCGTCCAATCTCCCGGAGGCCAGTTGGGTCGGCGTCGAATTGGGTCGGCGTCCAATTGGGCCGGCGTCCGATTGTACCGGCGGCCAATTACCGGAGGCCAATCGGCGGAGGCCAGTTCGCGGTGCCAAATCGTCCCATTCCCAGTGCGCGATATGATAGAGGTCGCTAAGCAATGTGCTGGACATGTCGCTCGGTGAGTGGACAACCGCTGGACAAATAAATGCCGTCATACTTATACATTATTGTACCCAAGGGACACTAAACGTCCACACACATGCCCTAAAACGCGCTGGATAGACGAACTCATAAAGTTCGGTGGATGTCGGTGGCAACAAAAAACTAAGCAGAAGAATGGAAAGAGTTAGTGGAGGCCTTCGGTGGATCGACCCTGGCTGATAATAATGATGAATCTTATTTAAAACGCATATCCTATTCATACCTTGTTTGAAACCTGTATATTTGTTATTATTTTTTATTTTGGGTGAAAATTGTATTGAATTAAAAATAATATGTAAGTAGATATTACCTACCTAATTAAAAAAATATAATTAACGTAATTTCAACTTCTCTTTCTACGCTTACCTTCCAGGCGATGCTTTGAGGGGTTGATGATTGAATACCATAAAATCTCCATTTTGACCTACCTGGTGCATGTGGGCCCTTAAGAGCACATCTAATTTTGCAATTTACATTACTATACAATATAGAGAACGTAATTACACTGTAAAAGCTTACATTTGTATAAATTCCGCGCCCCCAAAAGGGCGGTTAAAGCTATATTATATTGTTGGAAAGATACTTAAAAATACACATTGTTACTTGTTATAGATCTTCTGGCCGGAGCTGGAGCTGATCAGGAAAGAACAGCATCATAATATATATCCAAGCACCGCGGCCATTTTGGATTTATACAACCATAAATAAAAAAAAATCATTCAAGCGAGATTTATGTTAACTATATGAAGGGCATTTCGTTAAAATATGATTTTTCAAAAATGAAACTCGATATTGTAATCAGTTTAAATCGCTTAAATATTATGTTTGATTCTAAATTAACAGATTTTTGTTTATATGAGAAACATATGTTAGCTATTTGTACAATCTATTAAGTCCATACTCTGGGTCCAAGCACACATTGAAAAACAACATGCTAATTTGCCAGACCCGAGATTCAAACCTAAGACTTAAGAAATTATAAACTAACACGTTACCGCTCGGCCATCGTGGGATACAGATAATATTCTTACTGATGCATTCTATGTTGGTAATAATTTAAAAAAATATGCATTATTGAAAACTACATTTTGAAAATATACATTTATTATTTAGGTATGCAGAGTATAATAAATAAATAAAATAAAATAAAAAAGCCTTTTTATTTCTTACAAACAAAAGTAAATGACAGTTAAATGACTATATCTAATGAATATATCTATTATGTATATATATATATATATATATATCTTTCTATGGTTGTATTATCTACTTATTTTCTAATTTATATAATATTAATTATTATTATTTTTTATATTTTTGTTTAATAAATATATATATTAACATTTTTTATTTTTGTATATAATACTATTAGATAATGTTTATAGATTAAACAATGATATGTAATTAGTTTGTTTGGTTTGTAAGAACCCCTCTTCGGGTGAAGGCCTCCTCCAAAGTGTTAATCTCTGGCCTCTCTGGTTTCTTTAATTTTAATTATTTAATAATGCAAATGTGCTTTAATTATAAGCAATGGGATTTTACTTGCTGTATCTTCATGCTAACTAAAACTATGTTTTGCAAATTTAATATACAATTAAGAAGGTAGCATTCGCGAGCCAAGTTAAAAAGAAAAGCACAACATGTAAAAATTCTCGATTCCGATTGCCGCGATAAAAATAATACTTACAAGATATTAAAACGCTTATGGCCTGATACAGTGAACACGAGTCGAGAGGGGGAGGGGCCGTTGCAGGGCCGAATTAGGTGATCGAGCGCCCGCCGGCCTGCTGTCAGCGCTTGCTCTATCGCTCGACTCGATCGATCGAGCCAGCCCTGGATTCAACCCTCTGTGTGGGAGGCACCTGTTTTTGGAAAATAATTATGAAAATTAATTACAAAAAATATGTATGTAGGTAAATCAAATCTAATTTTAGTATGGTCATAATATGAAAACTCTATTTGATATAAATACAAAGGATTTTAAGTAAATTTTATGAAAAACAAAGCTTTTCTTTTAATAAATACAAACATCCTTAAAACAATCAATTAGTCAAAAATCTTAAAATAAAACACATTTTATTGTAAAAATTGAAAACTATTTGACGTACAAGAGCAGACAGTTGACGCGGTGCGTAACACGTTTTCAACCTAAAGCATGCGCAAACCTACTCCGTGTTAAAACCAAAATTGAAACGTTGAAGTGAACTGGAAGACGAAGTGATCAAAAAAGCCTACGGCAGATTGGTGTACTAAAATCCTATTCTTTCCCTTCAATTTGAAAGCATTTGACGTTTCTTATTTGTGTATGCTGTCATTTGTATGCATTAATAATGGAAAAGGTTTTGGACATAATTGATAGTTGGAAGATTATTAATAATCCATACTGCGGAGAAGAAAAACGACAAAAAGACCTTATTCACCCAAAAACAATGTAGACAAAAGAATCGTGGCGTTGACAGGACAAATTAATGATTTGACATTTCCATGTTACCATATAACGAAAAATATTGCAACTTAATGTAAAAAAAATGCCACATTACTCTGCACGAAGATAGTGGGAAAAATACCTTTCAATCGAGGCAATATTCTTACAATTCTTCGATAATAATACGTGTGCCGCACCAAGCTTCAAGTAAAACTTGTCGCATTCTAGACATTACTTACCAGTAACATAATATTATGTAATACGTTTCTAGGCTCTTTGAAATACATATTCAATTATTCCTTAGGATATAAGGTACTGATTTGGAATATTCAGTCGTTCTCTTAGGGTTGCCCGAGCATTCATTACAACGAGCCGAAATTAGTTTCCGATATGAAAAATGTAAACGATGGACCGGTAGGAGGGGAAGCGGAGAAGCTGGAAAGGAAATCTAATTAAGCTACCGGCATTGGCGGGGCCGATGCTGCTGAGATGACTTGGTGGAATTTGGCTTTGGACGGTCGATTGTCTTTCGCCAAGAACCGATGCTGTTAATATATCTATGTACAGACTTCATCAACTGATTAAACCTTTAAGCTTCTATCACACGTAGTTTATATATATATATATGTATTTTATTTATTTATAAACTGAAAATGCACATATAAAGGAAAATATATAACATACAACAGTATAACAAATTACTAAAAATACTTATAAAAACAGTCAGCTACACTTTACACAACTACAAAACACAGTTGAATTAAAAGCTAACAATAACGTTAAAGCATCATATCAAATTATGAAAACAAAAATTTCAGTAGTTAGACAGCAAAAAAACAATTAATGTTAATGCAATGGTTGAATGCCTGAACGGAGGTATTGAACATGCAATAGAATAACTATTCGAAAGAGAACTAACCCATGTTATTGAAAAATAAACAGGTTTTAAAAAGTCAATGTGAAATGGGTCACAATTGAATTTACGATTTTAAACATAACCAAAAAGTCATAGGGACGTAAAATAGTAAAATCTTGATTGATCTAAATTTCATTAGTTATGTCTAAGAACATAACAAAAACATTTATAAGTACACAACGGAGGTGTACACAAATTTAATTTAATTTTGTTTACGTAGGTAAAACGGGTCTAGGACGATTTGGCACCGCGAACTGGCCTCCGCCGATTGGCCTCCGGTAATTGGCCGCCGGTACAATCGGACGCCGGCCCAATTGGACGCCGACCCAATTCGACACCGACCCAATTGGCCTCCGGGAGGATTGGACGCCGCACAGTTGAATTAAATGCGCAAAGGAATAGACGTACGTTACGATTTGTTGGAGTAAGTAAGCAAGTCAGTTTAATATGCTTCTATCTTCTCAGTAGTTGTACCTTATACATTTCGCGCTTGACACATTTTTAATATAGATTGAGAATAATTATTATGCCTTATGATGTTTATTAAAAGAAAATAATTCTTCCCTCGCTAAAACTTAAAGATGTGCATAATCAATTAATTTATTGTCTATACACGGGTACTTATTTATATTTACAACAAATATTAAAAATAATGTTAGATGTTAGAATGAAAATTACATTATATTTCAGCGTTTTGTCGACTTAATATTATAATAAAGCTTAAACATGTATATTATTATGCATAAATGCGTATTTAAAGATAGTATGAAATTAAAAACAAAATATTAAGTAAGTTATCTGCTAAGTATAAATGTTTCAGTAGTTTGATTGATAAACTACTTAGGTACTGAGTGCTGGACGAAATCCCGAAGGCCGAAATTCCGAATGCTGAAATCCCGAAAAATAAAAAAATACAAACATCAATAATTGCGCAATTTTTGCAAGAGAGACAAAAACCCATTTTTTGTGGAAATATAAAAAAATGTAAAATACACACATCAATAATTGCGCAATCGTGCGCGCAATTTTTGTAAGAGAGACAAATCTCATTTTTGCGGAAAATGGGTTTTCCGATTGCGCAATTTTTTTTCAGGAGAGATCACTTTATAGAACGAATAGATTTTGTGTCTCTTGAAAAAATTGCGCAATTCGCGATTGCGCAATTATTGATATTTGTATTTTACATTTTTTTTTATATTTCCACAAAAAATGGGTTTTTGTGTCTCTTGCAAAAATTGCGCAATTATTGATGTTTGTATTATTTTTATTTTTCGGGATTTCGGCCTTCGGGATTCCGGCCATTTGGGATTTCAGCATTCGGGATTTCGGTATTCGGGATTTCGGCTTTCGGTATTTCGGCTTTCGGGATTTAGGCTTTCGGGATTTCAGCCATTCGGGATTTCGGCCATTCGGGATTTCAGCATTCGGGATTTCGGCCTATTAAAAATGTGTCAAGTGCGAAATGTATAAGGTACAACTACTGAGAAGATAGAAGCATATTAAACTGACTTGCTTACTTACTCCAACAAATCGTAACGTACGTCTATTCCTTTGCGCATTTAATTCAACTATACGGCGTCCAATCCTCCCGGAGGCCAATTGGGTCGGCGTCGAATCGGGTCGGCGTCCAATTGGGCCGGCGTCCGATTGTACCGGCGGCCAATTACCGGAGGCCAATCGGCGGAGGCCAGTTCGCGGTGTCAAATCGTCCCATTCCCGGTAAAACGTATTTTTATGTTGCTAAACAATACGTACATAATTAATTATATTATTAGAAAATATCCTTTTTTAATTATTAATAACCATGTCCTTGCTTTTTCGTACAAGGTGGTTGTTAGTAATTTTGAACAATCATAAACACCCTGGCTTTGAGAAAAACACATAAGAATTGTGTTGTCCTGACCGAGAATCAAAGCCAGGAACTCTCGGGGGGTGGAAGGCAAGCGCCTTGCGCACTGCACCACGAGAACCGCCACGATATGTAGTTAGGTTATATTTTCTGACGTGTTTCAAAATAATGTATTTGCAATAAAAAGTATATACCATTCATGAATTTTGCATGTATTTAGTATTGAATAATAAATAATGATTTAATAATTATTCTATGAAGACGTCATTAGTAAATTCGTGTTAGATATATACTAATCTCAATTTTAATCAAAAATCTGGTCGATTTATTTTTGACAAAGGTTGATTCATATACTGCTGCATATATATACTCATCCGGACAGTGAAAAGTATGAGGTTCGAATCCAACATGGTCAATAATTTTAAAATCACCTATTTTTTTTTAAATAAAAACAATTGCATTATTGAAAAAAAAGGACAGTCATGTGTTTTGTTACAAAAACAAAATAATTAATTACAAGATAAAAATAACTTTTTATATACAACGTTTTTAAATTTTCTGTTGAATTATTATGCTCAATATGCTCAAACTGAAGTAAATAAAAAACAAACAAATAAAATATAGAAAACTGAAATGTCATTTTGACATTTAATTTTGATTTCCATGGTAACGCACGTATATATTAAAAATTTTAATTAAGTTGCTAGGACCACCCCCTTAGCAACCAATAATAGTCTTTTACTTTTTACGGATTTTTCTGAAATAACTTTCCATACAAAACAGAATTAACTGAAAATGAATTGAATTTTGCTTAAAGATGGCTAAAAGTATTAAAAGAATGCATTGGCATCGTGTTCTGATATATTCTAAAAGTTTCTAAATGTCTAGCTAGTCGGGAAGTTAGTTAAAAAAATTACAAGATTTGTACTGGACAAACAACCACCGGACAAACAAGAATACGAGATAATACAAACGTTGTAAAATGCTGTAAATATACTTTTTAAATGGTAGTTGCACTCGAGTGCTTGAATGTTTGTTTCTGAAGTCGTGGGTCGTTAGTTTTGAATCCGGCAACTGACAAATTCTAATGTTATATTATTTTAAACATGTGTTTGATACAGAGAACGTATCTAATAGATTGAGAGAATGGCGAAAAGTAATCAGTCCAAAGAATTCCATTACAACATTTAAATACTTATTATAATGCAACATTATAGATTTTACTTATATACTTTACTTATATTAATTAGATACCTATGTATATCTAGACATAGGTCCGAAACGTCAACAAGATGAAAACAATAGCAATCATATTATTGTGATAGTAAAATATACTCAATTTTAATTTTGATTGATTTTCCGTCCCATTAATGCTATCGACGATTTAAAATCACTCTCAATCGTGCCATTAAAAACAATGACTATTGATGGTATCACAAAATGTAATTATTATTGAAATAAATTCTAATTAATATTATTATTCATGTTTCAAAAACAATAGAGCGGCTGCTTTATAGAAATAAATAACTATGCATGTTCTCTGTGTCTTTGCATGCACTAAAAGAAGGATTATTTGTTGGTACAATTATTCTTGGAAGTGATTTTATCAACCACTCAGCCGAAGCTAACCTTATTATATCAATTCATCCGATAATGTAGCTTGATACCTCATTATCCTTAAAGTAATGTTGCGATTAGATTATGAACACGTCACGTGACGTCACGTGCTGGTACGACGATAAATTTAGTCTATGGTTTCGTTATTACGCAGAATATTTTGAGTGATTACTATCTTTATAAATTCGATTAAGGAAAGTGCCAACTATAATTTAGTAGTGTTTTGAATTATTATTCATTATTCATGGTAATTTCAATGCAATGATTGCATGCATATTGTATCAGAAAAATTCAGAAGCTACTGAATTTTCATGCAACAACAATAATTTGATTGTGCAATATACGCCTGCGCAGTAGAACAATAGTAGCAAACTACAGGTAAAAAATGAACGGTACAGTTCGGTTATGAGAAATACAGCGGCAAACACAATTTGAAAATAGCCGATATACTGGATTATTTGTAAGGTTAACCTAACCAAACCTAACCTAACCCAACCTAACCTACAATAACCCAAACTAACAAATAATCCAGTATATCGGGTATTTTCAGAATGTGTTTTCCGCTGTATTCCTCATAACCGAACTGTACTAAATGAACTACACCGCGCAGAGACTCATTTTGAGGTTGACCGATTTTCACGACCTGTCAAATAGTGCCATAAAATGACAACGTTGCTTCTCGTTAACTCTTGAAGAATGAGATTGGCGAGACAGTCAGCACTGTTAAGTTTAAACAGTTATTATGGCGATAGTTTAAAATACAGAACATTGGTGCAAGTAAATCCATGCACGTGTTTAGGCGCTCTTAATACCTTGACAGTTGTTTTGACTCGATGTCTCAACAACATCCGACCGCCGTAGTATGTAGAACGAAACACATCAGTAACGCGAACTTATTTTTAATCCATAGTTGAATAAATGTGTATCGTGGAATGGGGTTAAATTAGACCAATGCTATTTTCATAACTTTGTGTATCTAATTAATGTTTTCAGCCTCAAATTTTGTTAAATAGTCATCCCATGACTATATTAATTTATAATTATTTAAATTATGTGTTTCAAGAAAATATTTCATTTTTGTAATGTTAAAAAGATTCGATACCTTGGTATCGATACGATACCGATACCAAGTATATATATTTTTTCTATCGATATGATGGCCCTAGGTACACACTTCGTCAACGTATAAGACTGTTTTAATCGAAAGATACACATTTTATTGAAAACAGCGAATATGTTCAATGATCGAATTGACTTAAGGGTATGCAGGGGCATCATACAAATTATGCGATTTAATGGAACTATGAGTCTGACGTCGTCAGATTTATTAAAACCTAACGACTGCAATCGTCTGGCCACGGGTAAGTATGTATGCACTGACCAAGGCCCACACATCCTGGCCACGATGTTTGGCGGACCCTCCAACATATCGATAAGTTAAGGGCAGTATAATGTTCTACAGTAGTGTTCCCCCAATCATATTCCACGGAGCTCCAGGGTTACGTGTACAATAATGGGTATTTTGTATATTTTTTAGTAATTGTCGGTATTTTTAAATAAATCCACTTGAATTGTTGGCACTCAGCATCGTATTATGAAGCACTGATCGCGACCCCCTTTTGTGATAGCCAAGTAATATGTGACCCTTCGCCATATTGGATAAATAATCATTTTTATCAGCCGGGAAACATACTAAAAATAATTATAAAATAAAATTATATCCGTCAAATAGCGCCGCATGTGACTTTTTTTACTATTTTTGTGGTGTGTGTTTATCTCACTTAACTGATCGACCTACCACATCGGAGCCCTTCTAAGCCCGGGCACCCAGGCTAGAGCCCTGTCAGCCACCCTCCCTTTGTGGGAGCCATGGCACCGACAAAACATCTACAGTTTAAAGTATTAAAAGGAAGAAGTGCGGGAAGACTACGGCTTCATTGGCTTGATTTTCTACAAATAGTGGTCATCTGGGGAAGAAAAGTGGAAGACTGGGTAGAGTGTAGGAGTTTAGTTGAGGTGGTTAAGGTACATCCCAGGATATAGTGCTAGATAAAAAGAGGGACCATTTTAATTTTAATTAGGCTGAATTGTGCTTGAGAGTGTAGAGGTTTATTCAAACTCAACAACTGTCATACTGTTGTCTATGCTCATGTCTGAGGCATAGACAGTTTACTAATAACCTTCTTCCGTTAGACAGAGTTACACTAGGACACTCCTGTCCGTTAAAATGTTACGTTATAAAATATCATGTGAAACGTTGTAATATATATATATATACAGTGGCGGCTCTAGCATCTTTTAGTAAGTGGGGTCAGATGGCGTGAAATATCTAATAAGTACCTACCTAATCAATATTAATCAAAGCGTAAAAAACATATCTTTTGTAGCTATTACTTCATCTTCATATGCCTCCTGCCTTCGAAAGAATCTTATTGCTACAAGAAAAACAAAATAGTCTTTTCAAGGATACACTCGCCCTCAACCATGTTTTTTGGTAAACTGTTCGGAGTTAAATGCTTTTTTGTTTTGATTAGTTAATACACAATAACTAAATCTGTTGGTGAGGTCCTAATCGTTTCACTTCTAGTTTGTCTTCAAATGTCATTGTATTGAACTTATATTTCAATAAAAATGAACCACCTCATTCATCATAATACCTAATATTATTTATCAAAATTATTTTACTAACGTGAAATAAAATTCAACTATCCACAACTAGTACATTACAATAATTAATATTTAGGTAATACAAATTAATATTGATTTAATTAACTGAAATAGCACATACCTACCCTTTGTTATTATCATTCAAGATATTATAAATTATTATAGTATGTATTAACAAATATATTTTAAAACTTAAGGAGATAGATAACATATTTGATCACTTACTGGCAAACTAACTAATAAACTAAACTGGTGGGTCATGGGATATGAATTTACAACCGACCGACAAGATAACTTCATAATATATTATAATAATAATACGCCCAGTTTTACCTACTCACACTTATGCAAGACCAGGTATTTACTACAGTGTCCCCGGTCCAGCATCGGTACATGTGGGTAAAATGTGCATAGCACATGCAAAGCGGCCTACAGACGTACGCATTGTTCAGCTTCCTTATGAATTTTGAGAATCATAACTGGCAATCGCATATAGCATCTCATAATATAAAATTGGTTTGATTTTAAAGGGGCCACTGAATTGGGACCCCAGAAGTATCGTTGTATTGTACTATGTAGGTAGAGCCAAAACTCACATAGAGCATTTAGGGATGGGCCAAGAAACAAGAATCAAGGATGGGCAAACAGTACAAATAAAATATATACTTAATTAATTTATACAAAATCAATGTATTATGGTAGGAACGTATAACATGAATATTCAATTGAATATTGACTATAGAATGACGAGTGGACCGGGGTCTGTCCCCTAGGTACCCAAAGGAAGAGCCGCCCCTGTATATATATATATATATATATCAATAATATGTGACTAAATATAAGTCATACTACCAAGAAAATTTTCCTTAATGTTGTCGAATCCCTTAGCCGGCTCGCACATCACAACTCGCCTCGTGTGCCTTACCGCCATAAATCAAATTTCCGAGAACAGGCGGCCAGTGTTGCATGACACAACCTCGCACATCTATCTAGCGACAGTCGCGCGTAGCCTTCGAAACGTATTGATATTTCAATGCGGCGATCGGCGAGCCGGTATAGGAATGACCAATTCGTATGTGTTTCTTTGTGACTTCGACCCTCCGACTCGGAGCCCGAGAAGGATGCAACATGTCGAATGCAACAGCCAGATGTTTTTTTCAGACGAAACAGTTGCATTCGGTCGATCTGCGAAGCTCCATTTGGCAACACGTGTTATGTTGTTTCGTTAAATAACGATGACGTCACATCGATGTATTCGACACGTTTTTAGGCGAGACGAGTTCCAATGTGCGAGCTGACTTATGTCATACACACACACGCGCACCAAAAGCAACATTCTGTTAAATTAATAGATGATATTGTATCCTTGCACCAAGAAACATTAGGAACAACCATTGATATACTACTAGATGAGGAGTTCTCATAGAAGTGTCATTTTAAAAATGTACCACAAAAGAAGATATGTATTACGAATATCGTCTTATAATATTTCCTTGTAGGTATAATGCGTTAAGACCGTTAACATGAATTCCCGAATTTCACCCGTATTTCCCTGGCTGTAAAACTAAATTTGCGTTCTTGGAACAGTGACCCTAAGGGTGTCTGCAACCCAAAGCTTGCAAGCTACCAAAAATTCATGTCTGAGCGGACAGAGCAGCAAGTCGTCATACGCTGACTATTAGTTAGAGTAAGATGCAAGCTAGATCGGGCTTACTCATAATTATTGCCAGGTCGTTTTCGAGACAAATATTAAGTGAGCTTATATCTAGTTAAGTCCGCTGATATTAAAACAGTAAGTTTTAACACTGGCCGAGTCGCTGAAAATCGGGCGTCATTTTAAGAAGCATATGATTCATCCAGTAGTATATCAATGACAAAGACAAACAAGTGTTTCCTTAATGTTGCCAAATCCCTTATGTCACACACACACACGCGCCAAAAGCAACCTTCTGTTAAATTAATAGATGATATTGTATCCTTGCACCAAGAAACATTCTTCTTCTTCTTGGTTGTGCATTCATGGCTGAGGATCGCGACCACGTTAAAATTTCGCCATCCTATGAGCGACCAAGACCTTCCATCCCTCTCGATCCTCCGCTTCTCTCATGGCAGAATGAATGGTGGCCCCAGTCAGCTCCCTCACTTGGTCGCTCCATCGCGCAGACGCTCTTCCTCTGCTTCGTCTTCCTTGGAAGCTACCCAAAACTACCAGTATCTCCAGGTTGTCCGGTCCGCACCTGATTATATGTCCAAAAAACTGCAGAATTCTTCTCAGAAATATCGTGGAGAAACATTAGGAACAACATATATAAGAGAAGCAGAGGGCCGAGAGGGGTGGAAAGTCGTGGTTGCTTAATAGGTGAAAAAATTCCAAGGTGAAGATCCTTGAGGGAACGACCAAGAAGAAGAAGGTGAAGAAAACTGAAATATTATGATTCACTTTGTTTGATTATTTTCAACTACATAAGAATACCACCCAAGATAGAGTAGATAATTACAGAATAAGCATGACATTGTCAATAGTATGCAATTCTACAATAATAATTATTTACCCTTTTCAAATTATATAATAGCTGACTTCAACGTTACTTATTGTAATTAAAATAATAATACACAACTTTTAGTTTTTTTTTGCAACCCGTGCGTAACTTTATATAAGTACCACGTATACAATAATAGAATATCAAATTTATGACAGGTCCAATTTAAGAAAGCCATTATGATTATTATTATTATTGCAATAGGGTCGGCGCATGCGCAGAAATGCCTCGTCACTCGCGCGCAATCTGTTGCCCCCTCCCCCTCCTTTCTGCCAGTGTCTTATTTCCCCACACATCCCTCAATACGACCCTGGAAAGAATTGAGATCTCACACCAACAAAAAGCCTTATACAATAGCAAAGCTTTTAAAATATAGTGACCAGGTTTTTCTCTGACCTAATTCGTATGTGACTTCTTCTCTATCGTTTCTTCGTTGCTGAAGAATTGATGATGGCCATCGCCTTAGACCAATTTAATTAAAAATGCATTTGTATTATTAGTTCACTATAGACAAATATCATCCATAAGAGATTAATTCTCTTCTTCTCTCTTGTGAAGGTAATATTTGTTATAATGTAAATCTCATGTTGTGAACATTTTGAAATTAGATTTATTAGATGTTTTCTTAAATAAATAAATGATTACATACAATATACATAATATATATTATATTATCACTATGGCCAGTTTAATAGGATTAAAATGTGTAAGGCTTAGGTGCCGTGGTCGGTTTATTACTATAAAACGCAAGAAACAAACTGCGCTGAGTGTCTTCATATAATATTACCGATATTCAACGCGCGTCGCTTTTTTAGAAAGTACTGACATATTAGTTTAAAAAATTACAATGAGGCCTCAAAACTTATCATTGCCTAAAACTATCGCTATTTGAGTAGGTTCTGTAGAAATACTTCAATCTTCAACAGATTCCAGATGGGGATGTGTATGATAAGATTTTTGTTGCTTTCGGATGTTGAATATAATTGAAAATAAAGAGGTTATAAAATCGGTAGGAATATACTGCAATGTACAAATTTGCTTACAATTTGATACTAAAATTGAATGAAAACAGCTATTTTAAGACGATATCAATGAAACTAACGTTAAATACACCGGCTTTATCGAAATAGACACCCACCAATCAATATTGGTATTCAAATCACCGTATTCTGTAGCTATGGATGTTGTTCACTCTATATTGCTTTGTCTATGATATAAAAAAATAATATCATTGAGCGCACCGACAAGAATGTTGCCACCTAGTATTTTTTATAGTATTTTAAATAGGTATTTAGCGTAGTTTAAAAGTATATTAAATCCTATATACATAATTATTCATCTAATTTAGGTAAGTAGGTACCTGCGACGTTAAAAAATTTCGCTTAGTTTTTAGATTAGACTAGTGAACATAAATAAATAAAGTTATTAGTGTCTTATATAAAAAAGGATAAAATTATATATGGTCACACCATTTTATAAGACTAGTTGCTTTCAACACGACTACTGGCAGTGAGCTTCCTATAGAGATGGATATGATCACCTAGCTCGATTCCGGAAGATATATTATATTAAAAATATATATATTGTCAACAAAATAAAATAAAAATTCTGTGTAAGTGTAAAATTATAAGAAATTTCGGTACTGTTCGGTTATCAGGAATACAGCGGAAAACACTTTTTTTTAAAATACACGATATACTGGATTATTTGTTAGTTTGGGTTAGTTTAGGTTAGGTTAGGTTGGGTTAGGTTAGGTTAGGTTTGGTTAGGTTAACCTAACAAATAATCCAGTGTATCGGCTATTTTCAAAATGTGTTTTCCGCTGTATTCCTGATAACCGAACAGTACCGAAAATTCAATATGTAAGTCTTGATTGAGCCTCCCCCCCTGAGCCCTGGCCCCCAGACTAGATTCATGTCAGCCCCCCCTTTTCGTGGGCCATGTAGTATATTACTAGATGGAAAGCACATTTAAAGATGTATGAAAAAATATCTGAAGTCTTGTTCATTATTAGGAACATGCATGTATAATAAAATTTAGAAACGTGCGTAAAATAATAGAAAAAGATTGCATTAAGCCTCTATAAAGTTGGTGCCTAATTCCTTCATCATTTTTTTCCACTGTCAAGGAAATTTGCGTACGTAAAAGTGGTATTTTACCGTATCTATACTCGAAGTAATCTTTGACCCAACTGTCACCGATCGGCGTGAGAATCCCAGTGGCGTAGGTATGCAGAAAAGATAAACAACTTTTAACAACACGTCGTGTAGTTTTTCTCATTTCCACTAAAACGTGATAATTAAATAATCATATATGTTTTTATCAAAGTAGGTCACCGGCTTCGACATCGTAAGTTAGACGTCTATCATTTGGTTGTGCATTATGTTGTAAGTTTGCTTGAGTCAATTTTGAATGATGATATCATTTTAAAAGTCGCCCAATCTAAACCACCGGAACAAAACAGCAATGGAAGAAGGCGTAGGTACATTATGAGTGGACATTCTCCGTGTGGAATAACTTGGTGCTTGCGTATCTTTAACATTAATATCTATTATGAAGAATATTTTACAGTTTAAAAGTCTATATTTTAATATTAATACTATCGACTGAAGGTACTTAATGGAATTTGAATTTAAATTCTAATGGATTCAAGCTCTGTACTATTCCATTTAAGTCGTTTTTTGCGACCCGGGTTTCGCCTTTCGGCATCTTCAGGCGTCGTGTACACTCACCAAAAGTAAACACACACTGACAACGAACACTCTTAATTCTACCTTATATAGCAAATCAATACAATATAGTAGAGTAAAAACTCCATTACCTACCTATCTAGTCAGAGGTCACAAACAATACAATAAACAAATTATGAATAGTTGAAGTGTCAGTAAAAAACCTAATTAGTAAAAACCCTATCTTATTAATAACAATACACTCGATAGCTTAGTATTATAATAAATCGTCAAAACCTAATAATAGATCATTATTCTTTATAAACAATAAAAATACTGGAGATTTTCTAAAATATGTCTTAAATAAAAGGTAATAGCATGACATTACCTTTAATCAAATAGTGGTAAATTCAATAAATTGAAAAAGCTTTAGTAGCGTGCATCTTCTACGTAGTATCTTCTAAAAATCACGCAAATGTAACCTGTACCTAATCTAATATAATCGTATACTTTATTTACTTTTCGATTTACTGAAATTTAAGTAAGCAATTATTCATTGTAGAACATGGATAATATAAAATAGGTACTGTATAATAATCGCCACTCAGATTATAAAAATATATATATATATTTTTTTTCGACCATGTCCGATCCTGATATACCTCGGTATATTATAAAAATAAGTATTTATATACTTATCATAATATGGCATATACACATATTTTTAAACATTTTTTTGACGTTATTACTAATTATTTAAATTCAAAATATTTAACATGCAATCTTTCGACCATGTCCGATCCTAATAGGATCATATTGGCCTCCACAGAGTAGAGGTTTGTATTGACAGATTTTGTTTTTTACGAGAAATGGATGTCAGCCACTTGCTCAACCTATTAGGTCCATACCCTGACACACACCAATTGAAAAACAATATGTGTACTTGCCAGACCCAGGATTCGAACCTGGGACCCACGGCTTTATAGTCCAACGCTTATGCCGCGCGGCCACCGTGGGTATAAAAATATACTTAAATAAAAATTAAACGAGCTATTTTGTAATTTATGTTTTATAAAATATTTTACGTAGGTACCTAGTGAAATATTCCCTCTCGTGTTTTATGAAAGAATGCTCTATATGTATATAATATCTATTATAGAATATCATAAGACTTGTCGAATACTGGGCTAGACACCCGTGAACGGGTTTAGGACGATTCGGCGCCAGGACAACAGGGCGCTACGCAATCGAATGAAATTCGAAAATAAATAGACGGTCGTGAATTTTTGGTACTTACTTTTAAAATATACATTTAATATTATTATTTATATTTAAATTATCATATTGTTATTTCATACTTGATGAGAATTTAAATATGCACACGTAATTGTGCATATGTTTAAGTCCCAACGAGAAGAGAGTTCTTTTATTACAACGTTTTTCTTAGCTCGTATTCTTATTTGTCCGGTAAAAATTTTGCAATCGATTTTTAATTAACTTCCCGACAAGCTAGACATTTGAAACTTTTAGAATATACCAGAACACGATGCCAATGCATTTTCAAATACTATTAGCCATCTTTAAGTAGAATTGAATTCATTTTCAGTTAATTCTGTTTTGTATGAAAAGTTGTTTCGACACCATTATTGGTTGCTAGGAGAGCAACTAAATCATTTATATATAAGTGCGTTACTATAGAAATCGATATGACATGTCAAGTACAATTTTTTTTGATCGTTTACGCTAGTCAAGTCAAGTTTGTATGATTCAACAGAAAATTTAAAAACGTTGTATATAAAAAGTTCTTTTTATCTTGTAATTATTTTTATATAAAGCCTCAGGCTTTTCTATAATCTAAGCTCAGGCATGATAATTCTCAATCCGCGATAAGAACAAAATGAATTAAAACTACTAAGTAGTAGATAGAAACTGATTAAACTTCTTTCTATATAAAATCGTAACGAGTCTATTTATTTCATTCGACAGTGCGGCGCCCTATTATCCTGGTGCTCAGTTGTCCATTCCTCCGTGAACAGAGCAAAGAAAACTATGGTATCGACGTAGCAATGAATTTTTTTTTTTAATTATTATTTTATTATAATAATATGTAGTAGTCGCACCGGGCTTGGAACTAGGGATGTCTCATCGTACATTTAATAGCCACCTTTGATAGAGCTGGGTAGTGGCAAACAAACTTCATTATAATGTTTTGATAAGTAGTAGTCGGTAAATTTACAATGAACACCTATTCTATGGCCAAAGTTATGCAGCGTAATTGAGTTTGAATTACATTACACAAAGTGCTGGATAATTCAACGATTTGAATTATGTTATGAGAAGAAATGCTCTTGAATTAGGTTCATTGGTTCTGTAAAGGCCAATAAACTCCATGGATAAGGAAGTTAGTCTATTATGATGTAATCGATTATTTTTTATTATAAAGTTAATCCTTGATAGAACACTATTGATTTATTGTATTGCCATAACAATAAATTAACAATTCGAGGGCTTAGTGTCAAACAACACTATCTACAAAAGTGCAACTTTACAGGAGAGCCAAAAATCGTTATTTTAGATTCTTGTAACTCAACAACGGAAATGTTTATTTAAAACCTAATGTTAATATTTTATAATTTATTGTGTATTGTACATTTATCTTACTTATGATGATGTTAAAATTTATAGGGATAGTTTAAAAAAAATATGAAAACAAGGGTAACTTATGTAGTTAGCGTTAAACTTTACTGACGATTTAATAAGAAATTAGAAAAGATTGACATAACGTTGTTTGACTATCATGTAGCCGTAAATGTAAAATAACGTTATCTCAAAAAAAAAAAACACTTTTTTGTAGATAACGTTGTCTGACTTTAAGCACTCGAATTAGAATTAGCTATATATATTTCTGGGATTACTGATGTATGTACCTATTTCCAGGGAACTTTTCGTCATCCACCATGCTGATTAAAGCGCGCCGATATGGATTGAGACTTTATCAGCCTTATATATATATAATAAATATGATATAATTAGTCATTTGTGCGGCTCTTGTGGTGCGGTGAGTAAGGCGCTGGCCTTCCATCCCGGAGTTCTGGGTTCGATTCCCGATGAAGTCAAAATATATTTACATAATCTAATATGTAAATTCCTCAAGAGTGGGAGTTTTACCACTATTATTGGGCTTCACGGCCTGTTGCGGTGCTTAATAAAGAAACAAACAAAAAATGCTGACATCGCGGAATATTACACACTTAATAGATCACGTGGAAAATTAAGCGTCAACATTGACCGCGCGAAAGCCGCGTTGACACGGTCCAAGTACAATCAAAGTACACTTGGACCGAGTGCCATCCAAGCGCACTCGTATGAGACATCTTCATACTAATTATTCCTATCCACGCTAACTTGGATGAGTAGGACCCGGTCCGAGTAGCTTGGATAGGAATAATTAGTATGAAGCTGTCGCTTGGATGGCACACGGTCCAAGTGTACTTGGATCGTACATGGACCATATCAACGCGCTTTAATGGAAATAATTTTAGTTTAATTAATTTGTCATATTATTATAACTTCTAAATAATATATTTGCATTTTCTATGTAGTACGCTAAATTGTCCGCTGCAATTAATTTTCTAGATACGAATTAAAATCAATATAATATTCTAAAGACTTTATATACATATTGTCAGCGTTCGAAATGGAAAATGATACACTCTCACATTAGCCTATTGCTAGTGCCTACACTGTAACTTCAGAAAAGGCTGAAACATGTTACCTAATCTCAAAAATCGTCGGCTTAACAAAACATGCAACCAAGCTCCTTGATAACCCGTCAATATATTCTAGTTAAGTTATAAATTAATGTTTTAATAATGTTTAATAATGTTTAATAATGTTTAATAATGTTTAATAAGGTAACATAAATTGTACAGCGCGATGGGTGAATGTAATTTAAATTCAGTAGAATCGTTTTTAATAGTAAAATCTAAATTCTAAATACGCAATAATATTAAAATGGCAACACCATCCATTGTGAAATTATTGTGTGTCGCGTTATTAATAAAGAAGAACCCCATCGCGCTTCCGATATGTTTTGAGCTTGAGATTGCATTGTGAACCCCGTCGCAATCAGTTAGCGTCCAAGGGCCAACCGATAAAGGCTGACTGTCGGGAAGTTAAATTAAAATAATGTACTCGTAAAAAAAATAAACATAATAAAAGTGAAGCTTTAAAAGAAAAATTGTGTTGTTTTCCCCGTGTTCCTTTATCACATTACAGTCCCGAGTCTAAAAAAAAATATATAAAAATCTACAAATAGTTATACTTAATAAAATCTTTGACACCTGGGGGTCGCCGACTGAGCTAAACCACATGAAAGACCCTGAGGATATGTCAAAAAGTTTACGAACCGGAGCGCTCGACAAATTTTCTGAAGATATTTACATAGTCATCAAATCGTATGTGTATTTTATTAACATAGGTGTACCAGATTTTCTATTCTATGGCCTATCTAGCTCAGACGGTCAACAAATTTTTTTCACGAGACGGAGCGATAATTTTACAAATGTCACGAGCCGGAACGGCGCTCCGGTGCGTTCCGTTCCATTTCGAGCACTGCATATTGTTGTGTTTAATTTTACAACAATAATAAAATTGTTATTAACGTTGGTTAGGTACAATAAACAATGTTTAAAATGTCAGTTTGTAGGTGAAGGACACTGTGTATAAGTGTGTATAAATGTGTAGTTAAGTACATACCTACTTTGAGTTTGATATTTAAAATATTAGGTGAAGTCGTTATCTCGTTATCATAACCTATAATTTGAAAATGATCTCAATTATTTAATTTAACGCGCAAGTTCTGAACTTCTATTGGAATCGATATGTTATTGAACGTTTCATAAGAGGTGAGTCACATTTTTTTTGCGACCAAACATATTATATTACTTTCAAAATAAATAAGTTATAATTTTCCTAATTATTATTAGATATTATATTGAAAGAGTCGCACAGCGAGGCATGGAGAGGTGTATGTTGGGCGTCACGCGAAAGGACCGTAAGATAAACGAATGGGTTAGGAAGCAGACAGGAGTACGCGATGTAATAGACATTGCCAAACAGCTGAAATGGATATGGGTGGGGCACATTGCTTGCCGAAAGGACGGCCGCTGGACAAATGCCGTCATCCAGTGATACCCAAGGGGCACGAAACAGCCACAGGGTCGCCCTAAAAGCCACTGGATTGACGTAACTGACGGAAATACGTGGCAGCGAATGACACAGGACTGAGAGAGTTGGAAGAAGCTTGGGGAGGCCTTCATCTAGCAGTGGATTGACCCCGCTGATGTTAATGATTATATATTGAAAAATGGTATTCATATTTTATCTGCGAATATCGAAAACGTTGAAAAATAATCAAATATTAGTAAAAATGTCAATATTTTAAATTAACTATAATGTCAGTAAACTTAGTCACTGCACACTTGAGTGTGTGGCGACATCAGTCTTGGCTAGCTGCTACTGAGACATTCACAGATTTAAAAAAAAAAACTGCTGATTAACATTCACACGTAGCATTTCGTGATATGCTTGATTTACACTACGGGTAGGGTTGGTTTGGTGGGTTCATGTTTGTGTTTGCCTTAAGAATAACAATACCGTCATGTAAAAATCGATTTCACTAAACCTACTCCCAATAGTTTCTAGATCCGCCGCCGTTTACAATATAAGCAGTACATGCCCTGCCTAGTAGTTAGTATAATAATTAATAACGTTTTTTAGAGTAATCTGCACTTATTGAGGAGATCACCCAAATTGGTATACTTCATGTTCACACCTATTATCAACTTTTAGAAAGAGAAGCTATTTCATATTTATACACCAAATTTTCCAGATTATCAGCCATAAACTATAAATTATTTTAATATTATATTATGTAAATTAGGTTGCGAATTTTATATTTTTGGGTATGCTGAATTAAAAAAATGCACTAAAACATGGTTGTGAGCCCATATGACGAGCTGTCCAAAATGGCGACCAAAATCAATCGAAATAAATGGTCACCATACATTTTTTAATATGTTATTATTATTCAATATGTTGAAGTTAGGTGACTAATTACAATTGCGATGATACGCGATGGCCGCTCAAGTCAATGGTGACGGATTCAAATCTCGGGTCAGGCAAAATTCATATATGGTTTTTCAATGCATGTTTAAATCCAGGACCTTATTAATAGTTGAGCGAGTGGCTAACATCGGTTTCTCATAAGCAAAAATCTTACAAAACCTCTTCGTGAGGTGGTTAAAATCCACACAGCATTGTAAAACCAATTATATTCGGTAAGTATATTATATGGTTTGGTGGAAAAAAAACTCAAGTAAACGCCATAGGACAAAATATTCAACATGGTGATAAAACTAATTATAATATGATTATTTTAGGATATATTATAAGTGAGGTGTTTAATTATTTAGTTTTAGGGATGCTGAATTTAAAAATGCCCTAAATGCTGCTGGAAATCCATAAGATCACATATTAAATATGACAATCGAAATGGTCACTGTGTATAAGTTATATTGTGACTTTAATTTTTCTTCGGCTGATGTATTTTACGAAAAGTATTTAACTTGTTTTATAAATTTATGTTTTATCAAGGTGTGAGTCTGCTTACGTTGGTCACATTCAACATCCAATTTTATGGTTACATGTAAATAATTGTACGTAAAACATTTCACCGTGGCACAGTTCACCATGAGTTTTCTATGGGAAAGAGATGACCGTATACTATACGATATCCAATTTTGAACATTAATTCAATTTTCATAGTCGATTTTGGCATAATTCATGAATTCAAGAATGAAAACCTAACCCAACCTTACTGAACCTAATCTAATCTAACAAATAATCTAGTATGTTATCGATTATTTTCGAAATGTGTTTGCTGCTGGCTTCCTGTAAAGTGTGAACCGACAAAAACAGTATTTTAATTAGACATGGAATTAATGTCACCACCTACTATGCGAACCCAAAGAGGTTGTGGACAGTCTTTAATATACGGCCATATATTTCCGATACAACATTTCACGGTGAAGTGTAATACGGCGAACTGCATACGTACAAGTTTCCAGACACGCCACTTTATTGGGTAGGCATATTTATTTGATCCTCTCAATGAAAATTTGAATGAAGATTATCACAGATTTTCTGTTACATGTGATGTCATTATGTAGTATTCTAGTATAAAGCTGATCTGATTCGCTCAATTTAGCCACATGTGTCGTGCATCCTTGGAGAATACTGTGTGTTTGGAAATTTCATCAGAGCATTGTAGGATTTTATATAGCCACGGGATTTTCCTGTACTCAAAACGGCGCTAATGTGACATTATTTTTGTTATTGAGTATGACAAAATATATTAGATACTATTATCAGTTGTAAAAGTAGTAAAACATGCCTATTATTATTTTAAGACAAAAAATAAATCTCCTTTTTCTACTCAAAAATAAAGGAAAAAGAGTTCCTTTTATCCAATCGCAATGATAATGAAGTATTTCAAAACTATTCAATAATAATTACGGTGTATTTTAATATGTAATACACAAGCAGTAATAAATGACTGACACTCTGTTGTTTATCAGTTTGTTCGGTGATCGGAGCAAAAATAAAAGAACACTAGTTATTTTACAGATTGTTCTATGCTCTATTTAAAAAGTGTTTTATGGATCTTGATTTGAATTTTTTTTCTATAGATTAGCTTTTGTAATTTTGAAGATTTTGAAAAACATACGAATTTTTCTTGTAATCACCAGCTTTGTTGATTGTACAACATTATTTTACCTTCTATAGTAAGTAGTAATTTGCAACTTAGCAGGACAGCAATTTAAAAAACGAATTTAATTAGTTTCGTAAATTATAGTTTTCACTAACTACTCTGCTGATAAATACAGTGACATCCCGTAGGGGTAATCAGGTCAAGTGTTGCTTAGGGGCGGCACATTGTAAAGGGCGGTAAATGAAGGAAAGAATGCGAATATTCAACCTTTCGAGAGCAGTGGCGGTTTCCATGGAGTAGAGTAGACGATGCGGTCGATTCGTTGCAAATTATCGACATCTTAGTTTAAAAAAATGACAAAAGCAATAAAAAACCTGATAACCTGTTCTGTTATTCCAATTTTTGTATCGTAACACCAAATAGCGGTCTATCGTACAAGAAAAAAACACAAGGGGACCACAAAACTTTTAGCGCCTCCCCGTTCCTAAAAATTCCACTGATTTCGTGGAAATAATCTAATTCTCTGTAGATATGTAGGTACCCTACAAATTTTCATACAATTTTAAACTAAAAATGTAAGGGAATGTCATTCCAAGTTTTCCCTAAGGGCAGCATTATGCCTAGGGATCTCACTGGATAAACAGCAGTAACTTCGTCATGGAATACCTCTTACTAACACACTTTCAGGACACTGAAGATGTCATACGAAATAATCTAACCCCGTAAATAAATAATTTTACAATATCGTCCTTAAATATAATATGAACATAGGTTAATCAAAAATGAGATCAATCTTGAGAAATCCAAATATAAATTGAGATAACAACGAGTGCCTTTCTTAAAATGAGAAGCCTCCTTTGGAATTTGGAGCCTAGCCTAGATGTGAGACTGCGTGTGGTTTGCGACTATGTTCTCTTAATGCTTTTATATGGTATGGGTGTGTGGACGCTAAACCAGGATAAGTCACGGAGAGTTGAAACTTTCGATACGTAGCTGTATAGACGCATTCTTAAAACTCTCTGGACTCACCAGGTGACAAATTTTGACGATGAAAAGTTCTGCATAGTATCAAAACCAGAAAACTACAGTAGGTAGGTACTTCGGCAACATAACGAGAGGACAAAAGTGCCGCATTCTCCATCCTCTTATCCAAGAAAAGATTAATGGTAAACATAGCAGAGACGACGCCACATTTCATGGTTTAGGAGCTTCAGTGATTGATACGAGGTCAGCTTCACCAAACTGAAGGTAGAAGATGCCAGCTCTTTTGACTTGGCACCCCCGTTTGTATGATTATCATCTTTTCAAACAACAAATTTAGAAGATATTTGTCACGCCAGTGGTATTCAACATTTGATACAGAAGTACGATAACATTAAGTGCAGCCTTCTGTAATTTCATTATGTAGATTTATTCAAATTTGATCTGCGGCATGACATTCAGTTTGAGGTGTCAGCCCGTTACCTTCTCGAGTAAAGTAGTTTTGATACAACCCGCGGGCGATCTAATTTTCTCCCGGACAAGTTCTGCCCCTCGCTTTTACCTGCCCTATTCAAATTAGTTTCACATTAATTTTTATTAATATTATTATTAACACATTAAAAACTTGAATCCTACAATTACTAGCTATTTAATTCCACGGAGTTACAATAATATTGCAAAGCCAACTATAATTTTAAGCTATATAGAATTGTTATTGTTTAGTGTATTCAAACTAAAAAGAAGGTAACGTACAATGTACTATTAAGGTAGGTACTTATATTTCTCAAACCGATTACATACTAGTACTCCTAAGATACATATATTTTCCCAGTGTAAATATTTAAAGAAAATATGTCAATACTTGAAAGTATTGATATCAAGTGATTCTTGTCCGCGAGAGCTTTTTATGTTTTAGGCCCTCTCGACAAAAACATCGCTTGATATGAAAAAATGGTATTGCATCGTAAAAAAGTGTCTATACCGGTATCGAAAGAAAAGTATTTTTTGACTTCCATAGCGACAAATTTTTATTTTTTACGTAAAAGAAAACCCTCGCGGTTCAGTGTGCATTGACTGGGCTCTCACCCAGGGAGTCCGGGTCCTTTATATTATGATCGTTTCACTTCTACTACTACACCACTGTAATTAGAACTCATGTACTGTTGTGGTGTGAAATATATATTACAATATATTATATATTTTTGTTATAAAAACACTGATATATTGTATTTATTTATTTATTTAGAGAAGAGTATTACGGCATTATAACGATTGGCCAATGCGCCATAATACATAACAAATACAAAATTATAAAAATGTCTTAGAGGCCATCCATGGAGTGAAACCGTATGGGGTTTAGATCCGTGTGCCATACTAAACTTATGATTTTTGTTTATGAAAATATATTTTCACTAAACTTGTAAGTGTAACTATATGGTATAAACGGATACGGTCGGATATTTATAATATACTTTGTGAAAATATATTTCCATGAACAGAAAAGATAAGATTAGTATGGTACACGGTTCGAAGCCGCATACGGTTTCAGTCCATGGATAGCCTATTAATTACAAATAACAACTAATATAACAAGAAAGTAGAAAAGACAGCATGTGTTTATGTAAATATTAAAGAAACATGATATATACAATTATAAATTTAACCTATTTAATACGTCCACAAACATTATATAATTAATAAAAAAAAAAATATATATATATGTAAACAAAATCACATTATTGAGTAAAATTTTAAAGGAAAATAAAGTGAAACTGGAATTTTCCATCCTTTAGGTATGCAGGTAGTAGGTACCATGCACATTCTAAGTTTTCAAGAGAGTATCTTTTAGTGATACTTAATAATCTCTGATGCCCGTAGTAGAGTAGTGGGAGGATCAACTGAGTGGTTCACAAACATAGTGAACCAAGTCCATTCTATTTTTTTTTGAGTAAGCTAAGTTCAAACAGGGTATGATTTCCCTTACATAACAACTTAAATGTAGTCAAAGTAACACTACAGAATTGAAAATACTTAAATATTATGTTTGAACCTATCATACTCAAAAATAACCAGAATGGACTTGGTTCACTATGCTTGTGAAACACTCCTGCCCTTAAATCTGTGGATTGTGGGCTCGAGTCCTGTGTAAGGACCCAATGAATTAAGCGAACTATTTCTACATTCTTAGAATAATTATTCCTCGTCAGCAGCATTTTTTTACACAGATGATGCATACGATTCGTTAAAAAAAATTACCAAGACTTTCCATCAAGTATTATTAACAGTAGAAAATAATAATAATGACAAAATGTGGGCAATGAAAAAAATTCTATCATTTTACAAAAATTATTGCAACCTCCGTTCATAATTTAGCAATAAGAAGGAAAATTGCAACCAATTCGATAATTCTGGAATTCAAGAATGTATTTTGATTCAAGAGAATCTCTTCTCGAAATTGTTCATTTTAGGTATGTAGGTATTATGCAAGAGGTATTATTATTATCAAGCTATTATTCTGCATTCAGAATAAAAATCGAAAGTATTTTTAAACTCCTCAACTCTCACGGGAACATGCTGAAATATTTTTTCTTCAAGTAGGTAGGTAGACAACGTGTTAACTTCAACCGAGGAAACGCGTATTACGTTATTTGATTTATTATTGTACTTTTGAAACTTTTTTTTTCATTTAAATAAATATTATTAGCTTATCGTTGACATGGGAAAAAGTTTAATATGAATATTGAGTTATATTTCAACACGCTGCAATTAACTTTATAATCATTTTGAATAACTTTTCACGGGTGCTTTGTTGCTTTTATATCAATTATCGAGTTTAAAAGAATTTACTGTGTTGGCATCAGGTAGAGATTTTCTCAACTCTACTATATTATAGCTTCCCACCGTATAGCAATATCTCAATTCAAATGTTTGTAAAATTGTTCCATTTACGCCCCCATTTTCACAGTCTCAGGAGGCCAAACGAGTGGCTTTAGGGATGTCTCATAAATGCCTTCCTCGATATTATCGCTTATACAATAATGGGAATTGGAATTAGTTTCTTACCTTTAGTGATGCATTATTGTATGGGCAGTAACAATTAAAATTAAATGTAGCGATTGAAATACCGAATGAATATAATATCAATATCAGTACTTATTTCTTATTGAATACCGGTATTCGTCAAAACATATTATAAAAAAAAGAAGTACCTATCAATAAATTTAACTAATAAAATCTATTTAATAGCACTATTTCATAGCAACCCAAAGTTCCCACTTATATTGATTATGTTAACCTTTGTAAATATGTATAGATCATAATATTTTAGAACTGCTATTTTTTACAAGTTAAGTTTTAAGTCCGGGTACAAAAAAATCTATTTGAAATTCAACTTTGTTGGATGTACTATCAACGTTGAATCAAAGTTATAAAATAATTATAAATATTTTCTTTTTCGAAATAATATGTTAAGTAATTCATGGCGACAATTCTATAAGTACATTTGGGGGATTTTGTTGTAATATTAGTTAACTTTTGTTGGTTTCAGTCAATTTATTTGCATTTTGGCAACATAAAACTAATACACTAAATATAATATACAATATAAGTAGTAAGTAATAAAAAAATAACATAAAATTTATTTTTGAAAAACATATACGTGTATGCTTTTTTAATACCGAAAATACCGTTATTTGGTAGTTCGATATGGACAAATAGTTGAATACTGACGTTGAAATACCGGTATTGCAATCCCTAATTAAATGGATACAACTAAGAGCCAAAGCGATCATATCCATTTAAAATTATTCCGTAAGCTGATTTTTAAAGGTATATAAATAAATATTAATGTGTCCGGAAACTTGTAGGTATGTACTTATGCAGTTCGCCGTATCACACTTCACCGTGAAATGTTGTATGGCCGTATATTAAAGACCGTCCAACCTATTTGGGTCGTAATGACACTTTACAGGAAGCCAGCAGCAAACACATTTTGAACATAGCCGATATACTGGATTATTTGTTAGGTTAGGTTAGGTTTTCATTCTTGAATTCATGAATTTTGCCAAAATCTGCTATGAAAAATGAATTAATGTTCATATTGAATCTAATAAAATTGAAGACTGTATAGTATACGGTCTTCTTTTTCCGATAAGAAAGGTCACGGAAAACTGTGCCACGGTGAAATGTAATACCTAAATACAATTTACATGTAACCGTTTAAAAAATATAACTTCATCTTTCATAAGTAAAAATATTATTTCTACAACAAATGAAATATTCAGTTTAATGTTTCCGAAATTGTTAATTAATGAATAAAACCAAGCATAATTGCAGAATTAGTCATATTATAATTAGTTAAATATAAATTCTCCAGTTGAGTATTTATACGATTTTTTTTGTCATTATTACAACTGCACAAAAAGGCTATAAAATGCCATCAATTACAAGCTTTAATTAAATTGAATTTTAAATTAGGCCGTGCTGTTATTAATATTTTAATTATTAGTAAGTAAGCCGACATCTTTATTGTGATGCCGAATTTCTTCATCATCTTTGAATCAACAGCCATCCGTTTCAAACCCAAGGACACCTGCGTCGAATATAATAATACATTTAACATTTAGTAGCCTTGACTAATATAGAATATTTAATTTCTTATATATCAAATTATTATAGAATATTGTATTGATTAAGTAAAAAAAGTAAATTGCCATGTTTCATAACTCATTTCTGGCGCGTTTGCATTACCTGGCCATTATATATATATCACATGATATTTAAATGTGGTCTTTAAATATTAATTAACAGATCAGTAGTGATTGTGTTAAGCGGAGCATACAGGCTTTCACAGAGTTCAGGTTGTACTTACTAACCTACTTTATTTTATTACGAGGAATAGTAGTTAGCCAATTCCCCAGAAGTGGCGAAAGGTGGAGGTGGGCTGTTAAGATTAGCCATAAATAGTGCACAATAAACTTTTCCAGTCGTACGTATTTGTTTTCATTGAAATAAGACTATAATTTACAGATGGCAGTTTTGAAAATTCAATTTAACCCTGCTGAAACCATACCATAATATATAATACTCAAAAAATACTCATATATAATAATTATGTAAACTATCTAAAATTATGCATTTAAATCATACATAACTTTGAATATTTTATGGATAGAATTATATTTTGTATCTATTATAGTTTGGTTTAAGCAGGGCTTAATGAATTAAAAAAATGAACCAACAATAATATGTGTAATATGTACCTATTCTTAATCCAACGAAAACAAATAAGTGTGAATGAAAAAGTGTGCACAATTTTGTCATATCGCCCAAAGTATACCAAAACTAGTATGGTTTGATTTAGGCAGGGTTTAAGTGATTTTTCAAAACTAACCAATACCATATTCTGTAAACTGTAGTCTTAGGTTCAATGAAAACAAATACGCATGAATAACATAGTTTAATATTCACTATTTATGGCGGATCTTAACAGCCTATCTTCATCCTTTGCTTCTGAGACGCATATGTAACACTAATTAGAATATCACAGTTTTTTAGTTCCCCCTGCAAGAAGTTTGCTATAAATAAACCATCATTGAGTGTTCAAAATACAGCTTTAGTTATGTTCCCAGAATTTTTTTATACTCAAATTGTGAATAATATACGTAAGAAGGTATATTATTAAAAAAAAATTACACTTTTCGACGAAGCAACCGAACTCGCAACTGCAGCTGCTTGCTTCATGAAAGCCACCAATTTCCATGATACGGTCCGACAACAAGATCTCGTAGATAACCGGAAGTCGCTGTAGTCGCATATAGAAGACTTCTCAGTGACATACCTATCATGGTGGCAATGCGTGTTAAAATAATGTATCGGCTCTCTTTTTAGATACGACTCCTTTTATTCTTCGCAATAAACAAAAAATTATTAACAATAATTTTAATATTTTTCCTGAACGTAAATTTATAGATCTGTACACCACGGAAGAAGAATTCTAGTCAGTTTCTATCTACTACTTAGTAGTTTTAATTCATTTTACTCTTAACATAATGTTTTTTATTGTGGATTGAGAATTACCATGCCTAAGGCTTTATATAAAAATAAAAAACTCTTTTTTCGTTGGAACTTAAACATATGCAAGATTAAATCATTATTTACATGTGCATGTTCAAATTCTCACCAAATATTAAATCATAATATAATAATCTAAATATAAATAATAATATTAAATATATTTTTTAAAAGTACCTGTAAGTATTATTTTCGAATTGCGTGGCGTCCAGTTGTCCCAGCGCCAAATCGTCCTAGACCCAAACAGAAGGGGCTTGATGGTTCACAGTTTTAACACGTGGACAAGAAGTTTTAGTTCGACAGTAATAATAAATATTTTGAGAAAAATTAAAGAGCCCTGAATTAAATAAAGGGTCGTTGACATGCCGTACGCAAAGCAGGTAGGTGCGACACGTCGAGTCCGCCATGGGACACTATTATGCGGAATTGATTGTAATTTCGTTTGTTGGGTCGCTTCGCCGCCATCTTCGAATCATCGGCTGATGAAGCCATCAGCAGATTGAGCCAGATAGCAGCGGGGCGTCACAATTGTTGGGCCCGGTACCAAATATTCAGATATAATTATACAATTGACACCAATATAGTATTTTTTTATTCTTAACGAATTCATATTGCTGTGTTACTATTGTGTTCCCTTTACAAGTAATTTTCTGCCGGATATTACTGGTGAAGAAGTAGGCAGTTCAATTTAAAAATTGTGGACAGTAATGCCATTCAATAAAATAACAATAAAAAACTACTTACATATCGTCTCTGTTCTGGCAGAACACACTAACTGGAGAATACTAATTTTGAGTAATTTGACTTTGAAGTTGTTAAAATGTTTGAAATAATGGTCTATCGTGTGAGTTTATTAAGTAATCGTAAAAAGGATGACTTTAAAATAAAGACTGTTTATTTATTAAGAAGGTTTCCAGACGGTAATGTTTGAAATAAGGAACATTTTGGTACTAACTCAATATTTAATTTTTTCGAATTAGTGTCTTCTGCCAGAACAGTGACGATATTCAAATTTAGATCTATCATATTTGCACGTCAGAGCTACACATATTTGAAACCCGTTATCTAGAGAAATAGCAAACTGAGAAAATGTCTATGGTAAATAATTTTAAGTTCGGTGATAACACAGACTCAAAATTACGTCCCTGCATCCAAAGCTATTTTTGTCTGAAATTGTATGTAAATTCATTACATACCTCATTCAATCACTACCTAAATACTTCTCATATTCACATCCACAAAATTTGACCGTCCGTCGTCAGCGCCACAGTTAAAAAAAATTGTGATAACCACGAAATTTAAAGTCTTATTTGCATCTTCCTAATCTACCACCCTACGAAATGCATGTTATGCCGAACCACGTCATAATACGTCACTTTCAGTAGGCAGGGGCGTACGCCGGCGTAGGAAGGCGTTTATGCGCCCGGGCCAGTAACAAAAAATGCGCCCCTTACGTAATACAAAACCAATGCACACTCTAGGACCTAGGTGGTACCTATTACTAATTTGTGTTCGGTTAACTTTAATAAGTTTAAGTTAAAATAACTAATAATATGGGCGTTTTAAAAACGTATGTCCCTGTAAATTCAATAAAAATTCAAGAATTCTAATAATTTTGTTTGATTAATCAAAATCAAGAATGTGCTGATAAAATAAATGCAGTACGTTTTCAATATACAACAGTATAATAATAACCAGACAAATCTCTAAACAATAAACAATACTAAAACACTATTTTATATAATAGAATACAGTATAACCCCTATTTTACGTTTTTTAAGGGACTGAAGAAAAAAACCTAATTGGAGGGAAAATGTAAAAGGGGGGTATTGAAAAAAAGAACATTTAAATTTTATGTTTCTAAAAAAAATAACGTTTTATTAAAAAACAACATTCAATTAAAAATTTTATTGAAAAATCGTTCGAATGTCACGACCCAATCATTGCCAAGTGCGCGTAACTCGCTTATTTTGAATATTTCCGTCGTAAATCGCGGGAAAGAAAAACGTAAATGCGGATATTAAATGTACTGAAATACATCGGGACTGTAAAAAATACACGCAATTGCCGGGAAAACGTGAATTCCGGGCACGTAAAAACGAGGTTATACTGTATTACATTAAAGATTGCGCCGCAGTTAATTTTTTTAACAGTAAAACATTATGTTTTGTCGCAATCACAACAAGGATCGTTCTCCTCACAATTTAATTATTTTGGATGAAATTTTCATTCCATTATTTCCGCTCCATTAAAATTTCCCACGATCAGGGAATATGTGATGAACAATTCGGAATTTTTAATGCTATAGAGATGAGCGTATCCTCGGAATGGATCAGGGCTTGCCTTCGAATGGTAATTCAAAATCATTATTTAAGTGTTTACTAGTGTTTCATATAAGAAAAATGGTAGAATAGATTGTGGCTTATTAATGCGTGAGTTTTTTTTTTGGTAAACAAACCGGCATTTGGTTTCATACACACTAACCATCGTGGCGGCCCTGGCGCTGTGAATAAAACTTTAAGTAATGTTATTATTTAAAATATAATTAATACTTGCAAATATTCAGGGTTAATTAATTTTACCGTAAAGTAAAAATTGAATGAAATTATTCTGTCATATTTCGAATGGCTATGTTTCAAGTTTTCACCGTTAAAACAGCGCTCACCTATCACAATAATCTCGCAGGAGAATTTTCGTAGTTAACGTTTGACAGGCATGTGATTAAACTTTTTTCTTGGCTAATTGATATTTACGTACGTTGATGCTTACCAAGTAGTTTAGTTGTGGAGGTAGATACCTCACGTGATTGATTGGGGCACGTATATTAGACGCAGGTAAACGATTGTAATTAAAATCTGTTATATTGGTAAGATCGTAGGTCTTGTACTAACGAGGGTTATTAAATTTTGTTGGACGATGTGTCCGTACATGAATTTCTTACTTAATACAATTTGGTTCATTAATTTAACGGGCATCTGAGTGGTTTTGAATATCATTAAATAGATTTTAGTTCTCCAGCCGTTGAGCAGTTAAATATCAAACGAAAATTGATACAAAAAATAATTACGCACAAACTATAATAATTTATCTACTTCTCACGGATATTGTAACAAAAAAAAACCAATTAATGAAGTACCTAATATGAACCATAAACAGATACTTTTGCTTTAAAGCATTATACAAACGTTAATATACATCAATGCATTACCTAATAATTAATTAAACTAACGTTTACGAAGCGCTCGAAATGGAATATTTTACGAACCAGAGCGCTCAATATCTTATGAAAATGTTAACATAGTTATCTAATTGCTTGTGTATTTTATAAAAATAAATTCGTTGTGCCGTGTCCACATTGGAAACAAGTTGCTGGCATCCTCATTAAATTTCGATTAAAATAATTTTTGGTCAAACAAATTTTGATAATTATCGTAAAATTTAATGATGTTACCAGTGTGGACAAACTTTCACATTTTTACATAAAATGGCAAATCTAGCTCACTGTCAATTTAAAATGTCAGAGCAATAATTTTGGGGATTTTACGAACCGGAACGGCGCTCCGGTGCGTTCCGGTCCATTTCGAGCCCTGCGTTTACGTAATATAGTTCCATTATAATGGTTTTGAAAATATATTTTTTTTTTGTAAATTCTTCGATTCAGTTAGATTAAAAAAGTTCTGAAGATAAGTTTGTGGCGGTATGGTGGTCACCACTTCAGCAGTAGGTGAGGTGGATGAGCGATGAAGGAGTGATGAACTGAAGTCTGAGGATGATATAGATTGCGTGTTTATTTGTGAGTTTGACAGTACAGTGATACAGTGATACAATAGTACAATATAACAGAGATATAGGAATTATTGTCCGACGTACTAAGTTCTATAGCAAGATACAATGTGAAGTGAGTATTATGAGTGAGACATTTGTTCGATCGTTCTAGCCTTTTATTTAACCCAACAAGGTTAAAATAGATGCTTACACAATAGTATTCCAGGGTTTTGGTGAGAAAAACATTTTATTATGATAAACATTAATAATGTTATTGAGGTGAAAAAGTGCTTATTTGTAATTTGACTGTGTGAATTTTGTATGCAAAAGAATATAATATGTTATGAACTACTTATTTTTTGCCTTTCACACCGAGTCAGCGTTATTCAAAACTGCTGACTGCCTGTGAATCATTAAATAAATAAATGATATTAAGTTGGTAACTTGCTTCACATGGATCCGATGACAGCCACAAGTTTATAGATCGAAACCGCTGTTCATACAAATAAATTAAATATCGCAAAATATATAATAATATTTGGTTTTTAAAACTAGTGTAACAATGTCGTGATATTTGTCAATCGTTTATATCTATTATCACATTGGCCTAATAACCCAGGGAGGGGAAAAGCCTCCTTTAAAAACCTCCCCTATCTTCCCCTATCCTTGGCCAGGTTATGTTCCCCAGGTGTCTACAATCGGCCACTCTAGCATCTTTCTTGACACCGTCCAACCACCGGAGAATGCACCTGACAGTCGACCTCCAAACGACCAGTCTGGTATTCAGGATTCCCTCCAGCGTTTGAGCACTGTTTATTATGGCTACATGGCTCACCGATCGGAGTTTAATAAATGCGGAGATAGGTACATTCTTCTTGTAAAAGTTGTAGAGTTCTAGGTTATGCTGAACATGACCCCACATCCTGAAGCGAGCCCCCAGGCTAGGATTTTTGGCTCACCCCCCCTCTTACCAATCGCTATTGATAATGGCAGTGTGACGCTCTACAGTAGCGTTTTTCAAATGGTGTACGCGGTAAAATTAATGTTTATATTTAGTGTATTTATGTATATTTCAATACATCCATTTGAATATGGAGTTGTCGAGTATCGATACACAATTAAAAATTGTGTCGTACAACCACATAATTTTAAGTAATAACATTATCGAAGAAAAATAAACTTTTTATTACTATTAGAGAGAGTTTGTGATGTGTGTTTATATCACTTATATGGTCGACTCGCCACGCTGGGCCCTTCCTGAGCCCGGGCCCCCAGGCTAGAGCCCTGTCAGCCCCCTCTTTGTGGGGGCCATGATGCCGAATATGCCATTATCCTCCTTTTAGTATGGGTCCATATTATATCCTACGTACCACCTTCCTCTCGAATATATCGAGCACATGTTCATCGGCCTTAGTGAGAGTCCAACACTCCGATCCGTGGGTCAGTATTGGTCAGATCAGCTCTTGTACATAATAATTTTTGTACAACGGGAGAGGATGTAAGACTTTAAACTTAAACCAAGGTAGCATCCGTTCGCTGTTATGACTCTCCATTTTATTTCCTCACTTATGCCATTCTTGTTGGTTAACAGGGAACCGAGGCACACAAAACTATCGACACACTCGAAGAGGTAGTCGTTTAGTATGATATGTATTTCACAGAATTTAATAACAACCATGACCTGTTTCATTTAATATTATGTAATCTTAAATGATCGTTATTAAATTGTGTAGAATAACTTTTATATATTGTATTTATTTGAATTAGTACAATGACTCCATCAAGAAAGGTCGATTAATCCCATTAAAATCTTTGTAGAAAAATATCAATTATTTTAATTCTGTAGGTACTGAATAATATATAGAAGATATAAGAGGATTATTCAAATTACTTTAAGTAACATATATTTCATTTTATTATGCCGTTATTGTATTTTACCAGTACTTATTTTCATTTTTCTATCACTCAAATACCGGATTAATTTTTACTATATGTGTAAGTATTTAATTAAATTTACATCAAACTACCTACCTATCTATCTATTTTTTCTCTCTCACACAGTAGAAACAAATTATTGCAGAATCCCATCTATTTATCTTATTTCTTCTTCTTTGTCCATATAATATGCTAGTACTAATTATATGGACATCATACGTCGCCGCCAAGATTCCCGGTCATTTGCTGACCTTCTTAGATTTTCCCTAATTATGCCACCATCTCAGAGTCACATAATATACACAATGGATGCTGTACAACTTTAAATAATTTTAATATTATATAGCAAGGGAACTGTTGCTCAAGTATGCATTTACATATGTGGAAAGCTTTAAATACGTTATCAGTAAGTATAGGGAAATCATTATACAGTGTCACCAAATATTATAATTCGTGAGTATATTGAAATATTTGTTTGCTGTAATCAAGGCCTGAACAAAAACGATGCATAAGTGCGAATGAGAAAGAATTCAGCACCCTCATAATCTCTACGACACTACGACACGCGCTAGAGTAAGATAAAAGGTTAACAGACATGTGAGATGATTTGCTATGGTGTCGCCGCCAAATCTTAGTTTGTTGCTTAACTAAGCGTCGATAACCTGCGAGCGCGTGTTGATAAAATTGCTATTTTTTTTGTTAAACATAAAGTCAGTGGTAAATATTTTTAGTTAATTAAGCATAAAAGATGGTTATGTGTGTTTTATTAAAATGTGGTCGCCGTATTGATAAGCAAGAAGATGGTATTACGTTTCATAGGTAAGTTGATTTTTGTATAAGACGTGACCTAGTGTTTCTTTAAAATAACTTAAATTATGGATATTTTTACCTAATGGTTGCATTTTGACAGATTAAAAATACTAGATATATACCTAACGTAAAAAAATATAATATTATATTTTTATTCTGAGCGTTTAGTGCGAGAACTATGGACGAACACCAGAGAAATGGTCTATGGTCTCAAACATTTGTATACGAATGCGTTCGCTCGCCCACCACAAGCCAAACGCACGGCACGCAGCTTCATTTAGCAATGCAATGGGTCTAGATGTATGTATACTCTAAGGCTGTAATGCATTTTTCAATGGTATCAAACTCCACCACAACTGCAACCCACTTTTGTCATACCAATGGTAGCACTATATATAATGATTTACCTATACCTGCAAACTTCATATTATTGTATGCCCATTTCCTTATGTACTACAATATTAATTTGAAAGTGTATAAATACTACGGTAGCCTGTCATGATTTTTAATTCAAAAAAATCATATGTGTAGAGATAGTGCGTTGCTCAAATTAAAATTCCGAGGCTGATTGATTTTTTCTAATCAATCCTTTGAATTGGCTTCGCATTACGTTGAACTCTTGTGATTAGTCATTGTTTGTTATATCATATGACATATGACCAATATTAATTAATAAAACGTATTATAACTAAATGTGTGCAGCATACTACAGAGAGAAATAATCAAATGTGATATTACACTAATATCTTATTATAGATTCAACAATATTTACATAATATTTTTGTCATTCTGTAGTATTGTTACTACTTCCTGGAATTATACTATAAGTACATCATAATGCTATCATAAATAAGGTAGGTATATATTTTGAAAACCAAAAAAATCAACAAAAAATAATTAAGTAAGTATATCTTTTAAAATTCACAAAAAGGATTTTTTTTAATTTAACGACTTACATACAGAAACTGATTAGGTTGGTTTTTAAAATTATACACAATATATGTACATAATAATATATTCTATTTTATTTTGATTATATTTATTACAATAAAGTTGTAATCGGATAATAAAACTGCGCATCTATTCTATACACAAGAATGCTTTCGGCCGCTACGGTAGCTATCTAGGGTAGGTTTATATCGAACTATTAACACTTATTGTAACAACTACAAAAAGTTAGCCGTCTAAACAGTCAAAACTGTCTATCTCGCTCTAAAATTTACCACAGCCAAAAGAGGTGCTGTTAAAACATAACACTTATTGTAAAAATTACGACTAATTTATTGTAATTGTTACAATAAGTGCTAATACTTCGATATAAACCTATCCCAGATAGCTGCCGTAGCGGCAGAATGCAGTCTTGTGTATAGAATAGATGCGCTGGACTAAATACCAATTATATACATATTTCAAAATATATAACGATGGTAGAAGGGAAGTACAGTATACTCCTGGGTATCCCAGTGCGGATTATCCGGCTTGTGTATTATCCGTGCATGAATTTAATTTTTTTAAATATTGCTCGCTTTTGTTAACATGAACGTTGCTTTGGAAAATTCGATCTGATATTGGAAAGATTCCTGCAAACAAACCAAAATCACAGATTTTTTAAAATAAATAATGAGTATTAGAAATAATCGTCTGCTTAAGAAATGTATAATATTATGTAGGTAGTAGGTATTTTAAAAAGAAAAACCCATACCTAGTTTGGATTATCCGTGTTTTTTTTATTTATCCGTGCCGCCTTTTTCGGGAGTCTACTATAGTGTTAAATCCGATTATTATGCTTCACACACAAAAATGTCATTTAGATTTAGGTATCAAAATATTTGATTATAGACTTAAACGTTGGTGAATGGAATACTTCTTCTTTGAAATTATTAGTCAGTCGAACAGTCTTTTCAACGTGTTGACCATGCCCCCACATCCTGAAGCGGGCCCCCAGGCTAGGATCTTTGGCGGGCCCCCCTACCTATCGCTAAGGATAAAGACAGTGTCACGCTCCACAGCAACGTTTTCCAAATGGTGTACGCGGTAAAATTAATGTGTATATTTTTAGTGTTTTTTTTTTAAATATTTTATTATATCCATTTGAAAAACTTATGATATTGTCGAGTATCGATATACAAATAAAAATTGTATAGTACAAAAACATAATTTTAAATTATAACATTATTGAAGGAAAATAGCGCCGCAGGTGACTTTTTTTTACTATTAGAGAGAATTTGTGATGTGTATTTATATAACTTATCTGGTCGACTCGCCACGCCTGGCCCTTCATGAGCCCGGGCCCCCAGGCTAGAGTCCTGTCAACCCCCCCCCTTTGTGGGGGCCATGGTGTTGACCCCACTTCTATCGGTAATATACGGTACGGTCAGTACGCAATGCTTGTGTCAGGGGACGAGCCTTGGCATTTATGAATAAATATAAAAGACAAGACAGCGCATACGATAGAAAGGAACACTGAAAATCCTTATAATTATAACCGTTGGGCCACGCGCATTTGCTAATCAGTAGTGGATACGATAGATAGCAATAACTCGTAGTTATAGCGAACGTTCCCTCTAATTTTTATATTGTGTGTGCGGATCATTAACGCATCTGAGCAGTGGCGAAATGCCCAGTGCGGTTAATTTACACCCCCCCCCTTCCCCCTCCCGCCCCTCAACAAACACACACATACAATTTTTCATTAAAACTTACATTTTTAAGGTTTTTATTAATTCCAGTGATTTTAACACTAAAAACGATAATTTTTGAAGTAAATAAAAAAAATAGGAAATAAAGAAATAAAGAAAAAAGTATTTGTTGATAAAATATGTTAAATGCATGCGATAGAACGGGGCGGATATAGGGATCCCGCTCGACGTAAAATTTCACTTGCGTGCTCGCGTCAGTCGCACTTCACCTTTGCCTTCCGAGAAATGAGTAGAAGAATTGTGCATGTGATGGTATCGTGCATTCGAGCAAAACTAAAATATGACAAAGGAAACTTTCTTTTACAATATTTTTGTGTGAGGACTGTGCGGGGGATGAAAACATGTGTGCGGACCACAGAACAGATAATTAATAGAATACCGATAGGCCATATTCAATACGCCGCATGGTGAAGCAGGATTTTGAATGTGTGAGTGTCCTACGAAAATGAAGCACGCATTATGCACGTGCAAAGGTGTGTGTAATACTCGTACACCAACATTAAATGAGCGTAAATGCATAAACCGAGCGCAGTTTTCAGTATTCGACGTAAAACGTATTATTGACACGTGTGTAAGTTTAACCCAGATTCTTTCTTACTCGAGTCGGTTACCTGCTATCGCCTTATCCGTTATGTATTTCAGTTCCCATTATTTCTGAGTTCTCCTTTAGCTAATACTTTGTTCTGGTTACTAAGTTCCCTGGTGCGGACATATTTTGGTAGGTGTGCGCGCGTGCACGTGCACACCTTACAGGGAACATTGGTTATAGCTACATGCCAGGTGTTCATCGCTAGACTCAAAGTGTGGAGTGTCTAGGTATGCGGCTTTTACCTACTCGTTAAATTGCGGGAGTCTGCGATTGAAACCATGAGGAACCATAAATAATAGTAGGTGGGATAAACGCAGAAGTTGGTACCACGTTGTAGATTTTGTTAAAATCATCCCTTAGACCGGCTTACAAAATTAATAAAAAATAATTATTGATAATTTTTAGATCCCCCCCCCTCCACTTAAGATTTATCTGTGTGCGCTTCTAATTGCTGTATTTGTTACACTCTACGGTTACGCAGTGTGTTAAAATAAATCAATTGAAATTGAATATCTTTATAGAATAATCAGGTTGATCCACCAATATAGTAAAGGTATGGCTTATGAGATTGATGTCAGATCCAGTAGCGGGGTTGAATGCTTCGGAAAGCGAAGTAAACGCAGATCATAATAATTAATAACGCGTAGATAAGAAAATTACTAAGTAGAAAGTAAGTGCGCGAGATAATTTTTCCCGCTTTCGGGCGGCCATCTTGAGAGGTCCACTTCGTTTCCCGCGCTTTTAAATTAATCCCACTGGATGCTTCATTTGTTTCGGAGCATGCGCAGTAATGGGAGGTCCGACCTCCGATCACAATGTTAATTGAAACTGCCAATCATTTTAATGAACAGCAAATGAGTGTACGCGATTGGTCGGTAACCCTGTTTAGTACGTAGGTACTTAATCACTAGACAGCGCTTCTTAAAATACACAGAGGTACTGTACAGTTATGGATATTGGATACTATACCTTATACTTATACTATTCAATATTTTCCCTTTTTACTGACTTCATCCCTGCGCGAACTACTCTACTACAAATTCAGGAGCATGTAGTTTGTGAAAGGGCGAATCTTCTTAATGAACACTCATTATCTCTATTTATTATTCTTCTAAAATTTGAGAATTTTCATTCTGTTATTATTGTTCCTGACAACAGTGACATGCCTAGACAAGGTGCCGCTCTTAACGGCCCACATGCGCCACGTAGGTCAAAATGGAGATTTTATGGTATTTACAGAGCATAAGCCTGGACATACGCCATTTCTTTTGCTGTAATGAAAAAAAAGGTATTATAAAATATGTTCCCTCTCCATCAGGATTCAGCTGTCCAGGCATTCGTAAATGTTGAGCACTAATCCCGAATGTTTATCATGTATGGCCTATTTTAATGGTGATGATGATAAATTAAAGTAATGTTTTGCGAAATAAGAGCGGCTGGTTTGCTAATTATACCAAAGCTCACCGAGTACTTGCTCCTATAAGAAAAACAAAGTTTCATCATTAAGAATGATTTACAACATCAATTGCATTAGGAAAATGTTTGCAAAATGGACCGGTTTACACGTATAGATTGCCGCTTTATCACTTTTATTGGACACTAGTGGAGAGTTCAATTTGATAGTGTTTTTTTTATATTGCAATGAAAAATACTTTATGCGAATAATAAGACTAATTGTCATCGATTATACCTAATCAATACTTTTGTAATGTATTATAATGAAAGCACAAAACAGATTAATAAATATAATTCAATTAGGCTATACCCCAATACACTAAATTTTGAAGCAGGTTGTTGAATGTGTGAGTGTCCTACTAAAATGAAATACATATTATAGACGTACGTGTATTTCAACCTTCAAATACATTAATATTGAATGAGCGTCGGTGCATAAACCGAAAGCAGTTGTCAGAACAAAGAACAAGCTTAGAATGACGTATTCTTGAGTCTTGCCACATGTTTAAGTTTATCCCATATTCTTCCAGACTCAAAATCGGTTGCCAGTTACTCCACACACGTTAGGTATTTCAGTTCCCATTAATTCTATTTTTCCTTGAATGAAAGATAAACATATTTATGATGAAACCAGTTTTCAATGAAAAAATATTCGTAAAGGCATTTTATTATACTTTAACAAGTAACTTATATTACGTATTGAATTGTGTAATAATTTGTAATGTATGAAAATAAATAAGTTGAACATACATATATTGAAAACACGTCAGATATAGATATATCTGAGTACTTGCGACTTGGTATCTACGAGGAAAAATTTCTCAGCCTTTAAAAAGTTTGCGGCATTTTACGGCGAGCAAGGTCTTTTTTCATTGAGAATTGATCGTAATCCATTTGTATCGAAGTAGGAATCACGCGCACTCTAGTGCACGCCAACCAAGGTCTTGGGAAGTCGCTCCTGGGACATTTTCAGACCAACTTTGAAGGGCGCCTAACATTCATTACGCTACAGTATAGGCCTGCATGAAGGGTGTGGAAACGCGGCGGGTGGTGGAAAGAAAAGCAAGTACTAAAAAAATCTAAGAATCTAAAAAAAAATACTACTTCTAACGGCTCGAATTTGTATCTTTACCAATAAAGCCATGTACGTTTTATTTAATTATAACGTAATTAACTAATAGGTACCTATTTTTATTACATTTTGAAGTGCTTCACAAATTGACTTAATTTTTGGCAGTCTGGTTAGGTACTAAATTACTAATCGGTGTCAGGATCTCTCAATTTTTTTGTTATAGTGTTTTCAAGTCATCATCATCAGCCTGAATCTATCCACTGCTAGATGAAGGCCTCTCCAATTTGATTCCACTTGTCGGTCCTGTGCGTTGCGTTGCCACGTACTTCCGCAGAACTTATTTATTTCATCGATCCGGCAGCCTCTAGGTCTACCTTGCGGACGTTTTGTACCTCTTGGGTACCACTGGATGACTAGATTTGTCCAACGATTATCCCTTCTTCGAACTATGTGCCCAGCCCATTTCCACTTGATGCTCTTAGCGAACTCTATTACATCGAAAACCCTCGTCTGTTTTCTTAACCACTCATTCCTCTTTTTGTCCTTTCGCGTTATGCCCAAAATTCACCTCTCAATAACACGTTGTGCTACTCTAAGTTTCTGCATCTCTCTCTTTTTCAAATAATGTAGTTTTAATATAAGCATGTTACATTATCAAATTTTGTGAATTATTTGTTGAATAACAAAAAAATCTGTGTGTGTGTGTACTTATGTACGCGCGTTAGAAGCTATACTTCTTTAACGTAAGAAAACAAAAACAAAACTTGTGATAACTTAGATTCTTCGACTAGCTCTTAATTATCTTGTTAAATTACACACTCAAGAAAAATGACCGCTTATTGGAGTGTCGTTGGTTTATTTATATACACTTTAACTTATATTACTAAATTATATAATTATTTTCTTTGTTTTTACTGAACAATTCTACTATCAAACATGCATTTGTATACAGCTGACTAATTCGCAGCTAACTTCATACTTTCGCGCACTTTCGTAATTACGGTATGTGCGCGCAGCTCTCAATTTTACTCTCTACCAAACGCCCCAAAAGAAGTATAACTTGAAAAAATAGGTTGTTAAATACATTGGAATTGAAATTCGTAATATAGTTTTTTTAATATGAACCGCCCCTCAAATGGTTACCCAATCAAAAAGCAAATGCGCACGTGGGACGTAATGGCGGATCTGTTCTCGGCCGTGTCTCTAATTACACTCACCCACGTGTCTCGTTTATTTATTGCCATTTAATTGATTCTTCTATAATTATTTTCGGATTTTTTTGACAATAACGTCACCGTAGGAAGGTGAAATATTACGTGTTGCCTAAAAGATTTATCAAAAGCCATAACTTTTGAGCCTATTACAAGATGTTTGATATCTATATGATTACAAATTTGAAGAATTATTTCACTATCACTGCTATTTTACAACGTTTTTATATGCTCGTATGCTTGTTTGTCCGGTGGTTGTTTGTCCAGTACAAATCTTGCAATCGATTTTTAACTAACTTCCCAACTAGCTAGACATATGAAACTTTTAGAATATATCAGAACACGATGCCAATGCATTTTTAATACTGTTAGCCATTCTTAAGTAGAATTGAATTCATTTTCAGTTAATTCTGTTTTGTATGAAATGTTATTTCGGAAGAAATAACATACCCAATCCACTATTTTTGGTTGCTAGTCTGGGATCCTAGCAACTAAATTATTAATATATACGTGCGTTACCATCATAGATAGTAAAATGACATTTCAGTATAATTTCTATCAAGTACAATTTTTTTAAATCGTTTAAGCTAGTCAATTCAAGTTTAAATGATTCAACAGAAAATTTAAAAACGTTATAAAAAGTTATTTTTATCTTGTAATTATTATTTTATACTATACATACACAATATTTAAGATTGTTAGATACCAGTAGCGAAGGGTGGAGGTGGGCTGTTAAGGTTTGTCAGTCAAACGTATTTGTTTTCATTGAACTAAGACTACAATGAGTAGATAGCGTGCGATAATATATTAAAGGTAAAAAACGTTCACCAGGTACACCTGAAATGGTTAAGTTCTGCGGAAGTACATGGCAACGCAACGCACAGAACCGAAAGAAGTAGAATCAACTTGGTGAGGTTTTCATCCAGCAGTGGGTAGATACAGGCTGATGATGATAATATATTTACAATTTTCGACGATTATGACGAAGTGTGTGGCTCATTGTGCCACAAGAAAAACCATTAATGTATGGGGGAAGTATAATTTAGTATGACAGTCAAATCTCATCCATGAAATTATGAAAGATAATGATTAATTAAATTAATTTATGAAAAAACCTACCCATGGCCCCCACATCCTGAAGTGGGCTCCCAGGCTAGGATCTTTGGCGGGCCCCCCTATCTATCGCTAAGGTTAAGTCGGTGTGACGCTTTACAGTAGTGTTTTCTAAATGGTGTATTCAGTAAAATTAGGGTGTATTCTTAACACATCCATTTGAATTATGGAGTTGCCGATTTCATTATCGACACACAATGAAACATTGTATCACACAACCATATATTTTAATATATTAACACTATTGAAGTAAAATAGCGCCGCAGCCGAGGCATGGTCTAAAAAGATCGTGATTAGGCGATGCGCGGAATGGGGGTCGCGGGTGCAAATGACGGAAGCCGAAAGAAATATAATTTGTGATAAAAGTTCAACATGCGTCCTTTTTATGTTATGTTTATTATTATATTCGTAATAATAATAGTATATTCATTGACATGTTTTCTTTTTTAAGTACATACGTAAAGTTTTTTAGTCATCTTTACACGATTTAAGAATATTTTCATCCGACGCCATGACAAAATGAATCGACGTGCAGACGCCTCGACTATCGTTCTCCGAATGACAACGCGGTCGTAATTTCGTTCTACATACAGTTGAAAATTATTTGCCGTTTCACTTAAGCCTCAATTACATTGAGTTTCTTTACGAGCTGTTTGTTGGCGAATTTATAATCTGCCTGTAAAGTCGCTCAGTGTAATCATCGAACATGTTAGCTTGTTCGATGATTACACTGGGCGACTTTACAGGCAGATTGTAAATTTGCCAACACACAGCTCGTAAAGAAGCTCAATGTAATTGAGGCTATATGTACGCTTTGAAAGCAAATTTGTGATGTGTGTTTATCTCACATATCTTGTCGACACACCACGCCGGGCCCCCAGGCTAGAGCCCTGTCAGCCCCCCCCTTTGTGGGGGCCATGCATCTACCCATTACTTGGTAATCAAAAATAAATAATTCATAATTAAAAAAAATAAACATAGTAGGTTAGGTACATATACCTGCACTAAAATATAGCCAATGACGAGCGAGATAAACAAGAACTTACCAAATTGAATTATTTGATTAAGTGGCCACTATTACTTACAATCCTTCCAAGTATTAATTTCAGCCATCAATCAGCGCTGATCATTTCAGGACTGGGGACGCTAATGACCCTCGCCGCAGCGTCAGAGGTACCAAGTGGACCCTCCCCAGCGACGCTTCGGAGGGCTTAAGAGCTCCATCTCCAGGTCGAAGGTCTATAGCTTGACCGATTCATCAAACTCAAGACGTACTCGACTTTTGGAGGTAGATGTTTTTGAAATATTAATTAATCGGTAATTGAAAAACTCACCTGTGATTTTGTTATTACAATTTTAATTAGTTAATTATTATTAATACAAAATGTTCTTTCATGTTGAAAAGGTATAGTAGTGAATTTATTTTCGGTGATGGTTAGACCTCTTATTTAACTATTTTAGTTTTCATTCGTTTTTGCAAAAGAAAAAGAAAAATAGTAGGTGTATATTATGAAAGATAATTAATTAATAATATTATAATTAAGTAGGTATTCCAAAATATCATTCGGTAATTAATTATATTGTATTTTAGGACAGATATGTTTTAATGTAGTAATCAACAAAATATTAACATGTGTCGGTAACTGTTGTCAATCGTATGAATTCGTGCTATCATCTACTTTAATATTCCGACGCAGCATATATGCAACTTTATTCTTCATCAGGACCTCATGACTGAAGATCGTGACACTGATGATTTGGCTGTCGAACAGCCTTCTGAAGTCTCGCCATTCAACGACACGTAAGGCCTGTAGCCACTGGTGGAAAACCCGTGGTATTCATAAATTTATGCAATTATCTGAAGCATCAATGAATGCCTTAATATTCCGATTTAGTATGTCTAAAAGACGAGTCAGCGTGAACGATACAAACGGATACTAACGATCCTAATAATTATATCTGTAAAGTCACGCGCATTCGATAACCACTCGTGGATGCGATAGATGTAGTTTTAACAGCGCCAGGTATTTTTATCTAGAATCAAAGTGCGGAGTGTCTGGGTATGTAGAGTGTACTTGTAAAACTGCTGTTTTCCACGCATGAAGCTAAATAGTAGATGGAGTAAATGAAAGTCAGTGGCGCCTGCTAGATATTGTTAACCCTGCCCGACCTCACACCGCCTTCAAAACCAATAAAAAAAATCTGGATATTTTTTTTCAAAATGGACCCATTTTTCTGTGCTTGCATCTGGTTGGCAGCACTGTGTGTATTACGTTTCCAGATACTTCCACAAACTTAACAATCTCATTTCTAGATAAGAAAAGAAATGAATCCTCGAGTCGCGAAATCCGCTCAGGATTTTTTTAAAACAGCTTTGGATATTTTTAAATTAGGCCACTACCAATCATCGTTTTTTGCCAGTTAATATGATGAAAAAATACAATTACTTATAATATTATATTGACACAGTTGGTATGAAGTAAAAACAGTTTTTTGTACTTTTTTAAGTTGCCAGAGTGGGTTTTGTGATTTGACGACTCAAATAATGTGTTTTTATCAATAATACCAACTGTATCTTTAATAAATAGAATCCTGGTAGGTATAAACTGCATTATTATTTAACTGTCTTGTTTATATTAATCATTAGTATGGTGCACACAGCAGACTGAACAAAACGTTCATCACCCAGTACATGAATCGGAGAGGTCGGGTCATTAGTCACTGAACCACAGACAAAAGGAAGACTCTTTGACGGTTACTTACGAGTCGTTTTTTTCTGTTATTTATTTTTTACCAATTATCAATAGTTCTGAAATCGGCCGCGAGATAGCGATGGGGCGCGCGCCGAACGACCTTATGCTTTTGTATATCATTGAATTACAGAGGCGAATTGAAAAAATATTGACTGCAAAATGTAATATTTATATCGCTATTAAATGCACTTCAATACGATGATCTCCAAAATATAACGAGTATCATAAGGCATATGGAAAAATACCATAGCATTACAGATAAGTACACAAGTTGTTAAATTATAATTACATAATAAAAACAAAACTTATAATAATTATGAGAAATCATACAGTTTAAAGATATGGTCGTAACAGAAATCTTGCTCTATTAATTGATAGTGTATGGTTACGATAATAGAAGTAAGTTAAAACAAGATTACTAAATACTTACATTTTAAATATCAAACGATTATCAACTCATTGTAAATACGTGGTGACTTTGTATTGCATCAATGTTGACTAAGTAATGTAATTCTGAATTTTTAAATAAGCGATTACTTCTTACTGGTGAAAGTTTTAATATGTTAAAGTCATTTTTTTATTTAATTAAATTTTCACATACTTTATGGTCATTGCAGCAGTGGATCAAACTTTATGTATGAGAAATATGTAAATTAATCATCAGATATATAATTTATCTTATGTATCTTATCTTACATTAACCCACGGTGGCCGCGCGGCTTAAGCGTTGGACTGTAGCGCCGTGGGTCCCAGGTTCAAATTGTGGGTCTGGCAAGTACACATATCGTTTTTCAATTTGTGTCTGTCAGGGTATGGACCTAATAAGTTGAGCAAATGGCTGACATCCATTTCTCGTAAAAAAACAAAATCTGTTAATACAAACCTCTACTCTGTGGAGGCCCATATGATCCTATTAGGATCGGACATGGTCGAAAAAAGAAGGAATATAATTTATATTCTGGTTGCAATTGAAATTAACATATTATAATAATATATTTTGTTTCTCTGTATGAAGTAAATAAAAATACTTTAACTTAACTATTTTAATATCTAAAGTAGCCCAATAATAAAAATATTAAGTTAATACCTATTTAATTATGTAGCTCGGCCTAGAAAAGAAGCGACAAGCTCTAAAAACTCTATGCAGATACTTAACATAATCACAAAATTGACCTCTATAAACCTCATAAAATACTAAACAACAAAACAACATAAGAACACCAAATACTTATTTAATTTTGGTCATTAAAAAAAATACATGATAACATGACACTCAATATAGTACTCAATACAGACTTTTAAAAAAAATCTTTATAGAATAACAAAACCATCAGAATTTTAGAATGTTTAAGTTTATATGTAAGTACTTACCTATTATTTATATAAACCCTTATTTGGATTTTTATAACTTTTTATAACGCATCTAGATGAATTCACTCATTGACAGCGGTTTACTTCAATCGATTGATATTATATTAAGTAAAAATATAAATAGTTTTAAATACCCAGAGTCAGAGATTGCTATTAAAATGTCAAGAAGAAAGTATAGCTACCAGTATATCAGTTTATTTCCAAAGTTTATATTATAGATAATTAATGTATTGTGTAAGTAAGCAAAAGGAAAAACATAAAGACCTACGAAAACATTTTTTATAAAATGCATATTGCAAGTAAAAGTCCCGAGTGCTCTCCTGTGCCCAGCTTATCGGTTTTGGGCCAGCGAGTAATTCTTGTGTTGATTTTGGGTTTATTTCATTAGCAGGTCGCCGCGGGGTGCAGACTCAGTTTGTTCCTCGTTCTTAATATCGGGGATTTTTTTCAACTCTATGGCAATCTTTTGAGAATACATTATCGTTGTCTCGGCAACAAATATTAATTAAGAATATTGATTATCCGTGAATAAATTATTGGTAATTGAAGAAATTCTCATCTCAAATCGACAAATTGATTTTAAGCGCACTGGCACTAATAATAACAAATTATTATTACCTATCAATAGATGTAGGTACCTACACACTTACATGAGTAGGTAACAAACTGTACATACATCCACAGTTTGACCACGGTGGAGTAATAGTGTAAAAAATACTGTAAATACTAAAAAAAAGAATTTTTAAACATTTGTATATTCAGTATTGAATTAAAATACAAAAAATACTTATTCACGGGTACAAAGACGTCTTTACTTACCACTCTCCTGCGTCCAGATTAACGTATGGATTAGAATGCTGGGAACTTAGTAAATAGGATGAGAGAAAGACGGATATCATTGAGAGATAGGAGTTTAGATAGGAGAGGCATTTGTAAGTATTTGTCAAGGTATAATGAGAGACTGTACACACTTTATGGGGACTAAAATATTACTTGGCATATGAAATTGCAGAGACAGCATTAGATCGGATACGTGCATGGAATGCCAGCAACCCCCGAGGGCAAGAGAAAACCTGGATGACTGAAACTGAGATGGATGGACTGCGCCAAGGAAGATTTAAGAATGCTTAAACCAACTGGAGAGTGTCGGCACTGGGTCGTCCAGGTTGGTGGAAGTTTTTGAAGGAGGCCATTCGGATCGTTATTCATTTGGCTGAATTTGAAGATCTTAGATAGTTTAGCTATTACCTATTTATCAGTAGTAGGTAATATCGTATTATCTTTTTATCTCCCGTGTGTATACCTGATAAGTGTGTTCTTTTTCTCTGATCTCCACAGCCTACCTATTTCCAAAAGCCACTCTTCGCCACTGGTACCTACTTATAGTTAAGAAAAAATATTTCAATATGCTTTGTCGATTATTTCTGGGGATGCTCCTAATCTGCTGCACGCCACTGGTATTAATGATAAATAATATATTATGTTTATTATTAATTATATTATTATTATACTAGTAGATATAGGTACCTACTAAATAGCCTGCAAAACTCAAACTTTAAATATTTTTTAAATTCCGGTGATGTAATAAATTAAAATATCATTTTTAATTTAACGTAAGGTGTCTTGGAGGTTTACCTCTCTTGCACCGGTTCATCTTAATGGATCTTATTGTTTTTGGTTTTTATTAAAAAAACATATCCATGTAAGTAATATTAATTTATAAGTCCAATAGGTGGCAGCTGTGAGAACATTATGGAAGGAGAGATGTATAGCTATCTATTAAAGTGGTGCACAACCCGCGGCGTTTGAACATATTAATAATGTCTGTGTGCGAAAGGAAAAGAGAAATAAGTCTAAAAATACTACTTTTTTGGGCAACGTTATATAATATCGTGAACTGTGTTAAATTACTATTAACTAGTAATACAGAGGTTTTGGTTCGTCTCGTGATTTTACTCGTTTGTGCGTACATTATGGGCAATTTGAAATATTTAACTATTTTTTAAATATTCAAGAAATAAAACCATTTTCTTTTTCAGATATGTGTGAAAGAAAAGAGGAAATATGTTTGAAAATTAAACGAGTTATACAAGTAGTAGGTATAATAGTCCACATACTGAATACTGCTTGCATATTATTATAAAATATAAATATGTTTAAAGGGGAAATGGCAGTTTCATATACCTTGGGTCTCTTGTAACTCGACATAATGATATTACAGAAGAAATCAACAAGAGAATCATGTCTGCGAATAAATGCTACTTTGGCCTGTTAAGACATTTTAAGTCCCGCATACTATCTCGCCGAACTAAAAGCACTCTTTACAAGACACTTGTAAAGACAGTGCTCACCTACGAATCGGAAACCTGGACATTAACTCTGCGAGCCCTGAACATCTTTGAAAGAAAAATTCTCCGCCGTATATATGGACCGATCAGGGACGGCACCAATTTGAGGAGAAGATATAATGCTGAGCTCTACGGGCTGTACGAAGATTGCAGCGCAGTTCAATCAATTAAGATTGTGAGACTACGATAACTAGGTCATGTGCACCGTATGAATGACAATGAACCGGCAAAGAGAGTGATGTCCAGCAATCCAATAGGGCATAGAAGAAGAGGCAGGCCAAAGATTCGCTGGTTGGATGGAGCTGCCAGTGACTGCCGTATTCTGGGGGTACCGAATTGGAAAGCGGCCACACTGGTTAGGGACAGGTAGAGGGAGCTGTTGGAGGAGGCCAGGACCCACACCGGGTTGTCGCGTCCCTGATGATGATGAAATGGGAAATGGAATGAGTTGAATAAATGCCGCTAGAATTGTGAATTTCATAGAATCATATATATATTATCTTTTTCTTCTTTCTTAATCTTCTTTTTTTCTCTTGATAATGAGGCAAGTTAGTATGCCCAGGCATAGTTGACAAACTTCCTTCTATGTATTAAGATTATTTCTTTATTGTAAAATTTTAATTAAATTTTACCTTACTTTACTTCTACTAAACATTAGGTAATACTAATAATACATTTTATAAATATATTATATATTTTCAGAATATCACGGAGCTACAACTCCACAATTCCATACATCATAATATTACTTTATCGGGTATCTACGTTAAAGTTCCCACCACCACCCGTCATATATGCACAGCCGTGGATATGAACGGCCGCTTTTACGACGCTTTAAACGTGTCTGAAAGAAGTGATTTTAAGTGCTCATTCCGTCCCGAGACGGAGCCGCATGGGACTGATGCTGCAACCATGCACCGTAGTGCTTAAAGAAGAAAGTTAAGAAAGATTTTTTTCTTTGTTTTTGCTCTGTACTGGCTCTGCTGTCCGCTGACATTAAGCGCCCTGTGTACCCGCATACAGAGTGTCACGAATTGAAATGGATGAGTCTACAGAGGAGTTGGTACTATCCCGCTCCCCATACGACGCTGCAAATTGCTCGAATGCCGCAAAGTTGGCCTCGGTTGCTATCAGATCTCCATGTCCAATTGGGCCCATGTGAGGAAGGACCCTGGCAAACAGCTCCGCTCGTTCGAGTTCCATAAGCGGGCGCTTTATCGGACATCTGTCAATATTCATTAGATAGTAAGATAACAATTATGTAATAAATCGTACATTTTTTCAACAGCATCCCCACAAGAAAAAGTCACCGCAGTCAGCCGATTTTAGACTTATCGCATCTTTTCTTTCACCCATAGTTAATATAGATATATTACAAAAGTATTTCACAGTCAAATTTGACTAGCTACTATATTTTGTCAACATAGCAATTAGCAATATTGGATTAGAGAAATCTGGTATGTATATGGTATTGTGGTTATTATTTACTCAATACGTTAGATAGGAATTTATAAACTTTCTTTTAAAAAAAATATAGTTTAAAAAAGAAAATTCGATCTAGCTATCGGATTATGATATTATGGTTGCACCTACAGTCCACTAGTTCATTTATAGCACATATACATAGCGGGATCAGCATTCAGCCAAATTAACCCTAGATTATGTGAGTCCTAAATACCCTTTCTTGTACGCATGCCTGCTACCTGTATTCTTATGTGGCTGTGAGACGTTGCATATTATCTAACACCAAATGTCTCGACTCTGAGAATGAGAGACGGATACACTGGTAGGACCACGTTACAAATAGATAAAATTCTTTACAAATAAATAATATTTAATAAAGTTATCTTCCAATGATAAATTGCCTACCTCTGAGCTCGGTGTTCGAACGCACCCAATTCGTGATGTAAAATATTAAATTTTATTTATGAGTTTCGTTCACCTGTTATTAATATGGCTAAGAAGGGCTTTCCTAATCAATTTATGACAAGAGAGCTTTCAACTTTGTATTAGATATGTTTGTTCAATATTGATAAAAAATAATTAAAAGGTGAGGCGGATAACAATGGCCATATTAAATATGTTTATCTACCTAATTAAATACAATATTTTAGGTTATAGGTAATAACTATTACTATGATGAATGGGGCACATGTTGAAAGAATTGTGCTTTTTATGTGAAAAAAAACATGAATGGATTGATACTGTTTTTTTCTTATAAAATAACTCTGTTAGAATATAATGAAAATATTACATTAATCATGTAAGACGGGACTAAGCGATTATAACTCATTGATAGAATAACAATATGTACGCATGTATCTTTATTGTGTCCAGAATCGTGTCACTTCACTCTCCGAAATTCTGTCATTGATCGCTTTTTAAGTCATCTTCATTGGAGTATGAAGGCAAACCAGCATAATATGACCGGCGTCCTATTATACTATACCACACGTATGTGTAGAAGAAGTCCCTTGTGTTTCATCTTTGTACAACAACTCATAGCATTTAATGAAATGCCTTATAAACACCGAAAGGCAGTTCATGTCCCGGTGAGAGTTCCTTATTCCTTCTTCCAGACATTGGTGACTCTCTGTTTCGACTATGACTCTCTTCTGAAAGAGAGTTTAACTCTGTCGTCTTCTTCCCACAGTACTTCTTGATTATTACTATACCCGTATATTAAGAATATATCTGCAATATTAAAGTAACACGCAGTTATTTGTTAAATTATATGTTTGTCGATAATTTACGTTCGTTCAGTTTATTTTAAATAATTGTCCAATCTGCAACTATTCGATAAATTAATAGTACCATCTACTGTTTCTTCCGTTACTCTCTCATCTCAGAAATAACATTTTTGTTTTAATTCGAGTGTTGAAAACCTTTTCACATTTTCTATGCGTAAATTTTTCAGAAAAATTTAGTTCAAGATCTCTGATTTGTGTAATATTATATAAAGGGAGGAAAATTTTCATTGTAATAATGAAGGTTCTCTCTACTTTTTTAAATCTTCATTTCATACATACTAACAGTTAGATGGGTACCTCCTCTATTATTTACAACCAACACATCATTATTTTTCATCCAATAGCATATGGACCAAAAAGTTTTAACTATGCCTAAAAGAAGTTATATAATATATAAGTTAACTTTTGTGTTGCCTATAACATTAATTGATTGCGATTCCTAAAGCATTTTGGTATGGTACAGGTTTTATTTGGTAGAGTTATAGGTAACTAAGTATATACAATCTTACACTTTCTGTGGTAGTAGCATTGTTTGTAAATAAAAAGGCTGCCTATTAATTAATTAAATTATCTCGATGTACAATCATCTATAGTGCAACTTTTATATTGTGGTTAGAACGTCATAGCTGCCATGTAGGTGACAAAAACCCTATTCTCGCCCTTTCACGTAAGCAAGGGAAAATTCATTCTAGAATGGCATCAATGGGTACAGCAAAAACGTTTCAGCAAATAATGCCAATACATCTGTAAATCACCTACCACTACCCAGTGACATCCCTTGGCAAACTTCCTCCCTTAAGCAGACTTAGAATGCCCCCCACTTTTATTTTATGTTTTAAATTCGATAGACACCTACCTATGTACTTATTTTTGGCTATCTCAAACTTACAGATACGCCAAAAATCTTTAAATCGTCATATATGCCATCTACTGAATATTAGAGCATTTCCACGAAACCTACTCTCAAACAGTAGAGGTTTTAAGTACGTGAAGGCTTGTGGCGCTGACAGGTTTAAATGTACCCTTCATATATTCCACCAGCGTGAGGGTGAGTTTGGATGGACGCTATTTTATAAATTCTTAAAATAGGGTCTCTTTAACAAAATCGATATGCTTCTTTGAACTTCTATAAATGTATTTTCACTGCTTCTGTATGTTTATATTATGTTATCTTTTTATATTTTCATTTTATCGCTTTTATTATTATTTTTTCTTCCTTACAATAATGTTTCATGTCATGTTGTGAACGTCTTAAACTTATAATTTGTAATTTCCTCAATATGTTCGAAAATAAATTGAATTGAATTGATAAAACAATAATAGCTATTTTTCCGAAAATTTTCCGATTCGATTATTGTTTAAACTAAGATGTCAATACTTTATAATGAAGCGACAGCCAACATGGAAAACCGCCACTGCTCTCAAAAATTGTAATATTTTTATGGGTTCCATTATAAAAATGCCGCCACTATGCAACGCATGACTCGCCTACTCCCACGGGATGTCACTAATAATACCACTGTAGGGTTTAGCCATACCTACGTACTTTAATATCTATATCCCCTAGCTCACTACAAATCCCCTATCCATTTTACGTACCTACATATAGGTATATTTATTCTGCGTGGTTTTGTCTTTTACAACGTTTTTATTAGGTTGTATTCTTATTTGTCCGGTACAAATCTTGCAATCGATTTTTAACTAACTTCCCGACTAGCTTTGAAACTTTTAGAATATGTCAGAACACGATGCCAATGCATTTTTTAATACTTTTAGCCATCTTTAAGTAGAATTGAATTCATTTTCAGTTAATTCTGTTTTGTATGAAAAGTTATTTCGGAAGAAATCCGTAATCCAATCCACTATTATTGTTTGCTAGGGGGTCTGGGGTTCTAGCAACTAAATTATTAATATATACGTGCGTTACTGTAGAAATCAATATGAAATGTCAAAATGACATTTCAGTATTATTTCTATTAAGTACAATTTTTTTGATCGTTTAAGCTAAGCTCAAGTCAAGTTTATATGATTCGACAGAAAATTTAAAAACGTTGTATATAAAAAAATCTTTTTATCTTGTAATTATTTCAACTACTATTTACATCGATATTATGCGTCAACCGCAATATAGAAGTTGCATTGAACCTAGGTATATTTTTTTTGGGAACGGGAAAAAACCTAGATGGTTTCGATGATTTTAAGGATGAATCGTAATTACTATCCATTATAAACTAACCGTAGATGTAAACAATAAAAGGGGCATCAATTATTACTGCCTTCTGATGAATGACTTGTGCCTCCCGCTGGTTAGGGGTCCTTCCGCCTCGCCCCTTTTTCACCCCCCAGTGATCTTAATTAACCCCTTAGTTGAACTTTCCTACGCTAATATTGTTTCGTTTTTTTATTAGTTGGATTAGTATGCTTACCAATCTATGTTCAACATGTATTAACAGCCAGACTAGACTGGTGTAAAGCCTTGTATTATTTGTATTTTAGAATGTTAAGATGTACAGAGATTGACAGTATTTGGTATTTTATTATAAATGCTATTGCGTTGGTACCCGATTGTCGACATAAATTTGCCTGTGCAATATTGGTGATGTTAATACATTGATGTTATTTCCACAATTTCACGAATTTTGTATCAGCCTATTTATATCCGTGTATCATGGCCCCCACATCCTAAAGTAGGCCTCTAGGCTAGGATGTTTAGCGGGCCCCCCTACCTATCGCTAAAGGTAAAGGCAGTGTGACACGCTACAGTAGCGTTTTCCATTGTGTACGCGGTAAAATTAAGGTGTATTTTTAGCGATTCTTTATATTTTTAATATGTACATCCGTTTGAATTATGGAGTTGTCGAGTATCGGCACACAGTTAAAAATTGCATCGTACAATTAAATATTTGAATTATTAATAATTATTGAATTAAAATTGTGCCGCAGGCGACTTTTTTCACTATTATACCAAATTTGTGGTCTGTGTTTATCTCACTTATCGGTCAACTCGTCACGCCGGGCCCTTCCTGAGCCCGGGCCTATAGGCTAGAGCCCTGTCAGCCCCCCCTTGTGGGGGCCATGCCATGTATACTGTATGGCGTGAATATATTGATAAGTCGAACATTAATATTCTCAGGGCAGGTATTTCGAGTGCTTAATCTACGAACCAGCCAACTACACTTTTGAGCAACAATAAGATTTTGATGGCATTTTGTTATAAAGCATGTTTCCTATGCTCACACTAAATTTCAAACTCCTAAACCTATAATTAAATGCGTTATCGTTCTTTATACAAGACAGCTAACTGCAGGTGACAAATTTACAATATCGTAAATGGAACAACTCCTATATTTTTTCTTTATATATACAAAAGGGAAGCTAAAATAGTGTATTAATTCATAGTACAGCTTATTTGTAAAAAAAAATTATTTCCAAGAGTATTTTTGAATTCTTAAATTCGGATCGATAATAAAGTTAAACTGTTCGGTTTTTTCTCCTTTCTGAACAATTTACCCAAATGGACTTGTCGGTTTGCAGATAAGCAGTCGATTTGTAAGGTTGGTTTTCTGTGGTAAGTCAGGAATATTTTTAAATTTTAGTTTGTTGAGATTTTACAAACATTTCACTAAAATTTAAAAACATTCAAAAACACATAATCTGATTTACCACAGAAAACCAAACGTACAAATAGCTGCCGTGTGAATTGATGTTGTTCGAATTATCAATATATTCACGCCATACACGGATATATTATTTTTCTAACCATATCATACGAGACTGAGACATTGGCAAAAACATCTCTAGCTAGAGTGTCACCCTTAACGCATTCTCTGCTGAATAGATAATGAGATTTTAATTGCCCCCTTTAAAATGCACGTTAATTACATCGATCGGCCGCCTGGTCATTACGTGCCGTGTGCGTCTTCCGCGTCCAAAGTATTAAGTATACTTAGATTGCTGCTCTATTTTATTGTAGTTTCAAATGGCCTGCAAATTTGCTATTATAATACTGCATAAGTATTGTATTTCTTTTTTATTAAATTTATACTGTTTTAATATTTATTTTTTTGAATATCGTATTGTAAACGTCTTAAATTTATAATTGGTAAAGTTAACTAAGTATATTATGTAGAAAAAAATAATTTTGAATTAAGTAGTGGAAATGACAATAATTATTTTTATCACCACATTCCTCAATAATTGGGGAAATAAAATTGATGTCATATTGTATAATATAAAGTGTGAGTATATTTTATTACAACTTTTTATTAGCTCGTATTATTGTTTGTCCGGTGGTTGTTTGTCCAGTACAAATCTTGCAATCGATTTTTAACTAACTTCCCGACTAGCTAGACATTTGATATTTTTAGAATGTGTCAGAACACGATGCCAATGCATTCTTTTAATACTATTAGCCATCTTTAAGCAGAATTGAATTCATTTTCAGTTAATTCTGTTTTGTATGGAAAGTTATTTCAGAAAAATCCGTAAAAAGTAAAAGACTATTATTGATTGCTAAGAGGGTGGTCCTAGCAACTAAATTATTAATATATACGTGCGTTACTATGGAAATCAAAATGAAATGTCAAAATGACATTTCAGTATTCTATATTTGTTTGTTTGTTTGTTTTTTTATTTAGTTCATATCAAGTACAAGTTTGACCATATTGAGCATAAAAATTCAACAGAAAATTTAAACATGTTGTATATAAAAAGTTCTTTTTATCTTGTAATTATTTTGATTAAAGTTGCATTGCGCTGATACTCTTTAGGTTTAGTTGTTACACCTACACTTAACAAATATTTACAAAAATAGTCTTAAATTTCTGTCTATTTGACTAAATCCGCCTCTGCTTTCGAGACCCGGTTTAGATATTAAAATTCGTGGTCACTTAATGAACGATTTATATTCTTAAAGTCCACACCAATAAAAGTAATAAATGCATTGATCTCGTTACAATAATGTATGGCGGACATTTATTTTAATCACTGTCTCTCCAAGTATACTTACATACATAGTATTTTATTTTATTAAAATCTGCTGGATAGACGTGGCAGCATAGAATGGTTACATGTAAATTGTACGTATTACATTTCACCGTAGCACAGTTTATCGTGAACTGTCTCATCGAAAAGAAATTCCCGTAGGTATGTATAGCAGTGAAAAAAACTCATTGTTCGTGAAGCATTGCAGAAAGTACTGTTCTAGTTTTATTAGATTCAATAAGAACAATAGTTTGTTATTGATTGGCATCAAATGTTTGATAAGTAATAACGCTGTCATTATAATCAGATATTTGATAGGTACGACTTGATACGAGAACCTACTGGAAATTTATATAAATTATACGATATTATGATTGCATTTATAATTTACTTACCTACCTATTTTTTCTGTCTTTCTCTTGTATTTTGGTGGTTTTTATATATATACTTACGTATTTTTAAGTGGTTTATTTAGGTAAAAAATTGATTTCAATGTTTTATACGGTAATATCTATTTACAAAAGAACATCTCGCGATGAACTGTGTTACGGCAAACCGCATACTTACAAATTTCCGGACACGGCGTAGAACTAGGTATCTACTGACAAGAGTAGACGCAGCTTGGGGAGGTCTTCATCCGGTTGATGATGATGATGAAAATTTTATCGACAACTTTTATTTTTTATATTAATAAATTTTATTTGTTATAAAATATTAAAATGAATAATTTTACTAATGCTATGATTTTTTTAAAGCTAATATGGATCACAAATTTTTAATATTGATGAAAAAGCAACATTCAACACTAACTGCGTGTGTAGGTAGGGAATATACCTAATTATAATCTAAAATATATGAATACATTTGACGTAATTTAGTAATAAAGCAATAGGTACATCGATTTCTATTGCGGCTAAGTATTGTTCCGAATTTCAATTTTTAATTTATTATTTTACTTTGCATATATTTTAATTTTACATAGGTACATATGTTTTTGCTATTTCACTGTTTTATTGCTTACTTAGTACTTATTTATTATACGCAATTATTATTTAAACATTTAAAGGCTTTGCCTGTGCTTTTCGATTCTGATGTCGACACCTTGCCGCCATACGAGTGTACGTGAATAAAAAAAACATACATATCTGCGATATAATACCGATACATAAATAATTAAGATATAATAATAATTCCTTTACGTCACGAAGGCGCGTCCCCTCAATGACGACTACATGCGCCACAAAGAAATTATTTCTACTTCGAAGTTTGCTATTGCGCACCGTGTTTAGCAAAGCCTTCGCAAAGTAACAATTAATCTATACTCAGAACTCTTTTGATTTTTGTTTCATGGTATGTTATTTTGGTTACATGTAAGTTGTACGTATGCAGTTGACCGTAGGACACTTCTTCGTGAGCCGTTGTCCTTGAAACATGTGTTCGAACCTATAGCATTTCATCAAATTTAATGACGAGTTGTTCGTTGAACATTTCATCATGGATTATTTTGTACGTATGTTACAAAATGCGGCGCTAGTTTCTAGATTCTATATGTGATGTTTTTATTAGTTTTAAAATAATTTGATGATGAAACTACATAAATATATACGATATGATTGTAGTCACGGCCCCCACATCCAAAAGCGGGCCCCCTACCTATCGCTAAGGTTAAGGGCAGTGTGATTTTTTACACCTATATTCCCCAAGTTGTTTCCACGGAACCCAGGGGTTAAGGGTATTCCGTGTATTTTTACCGATTTTTAAATAAATCCAGTTGATTTATTGAGATGTCGGCACTCAGCATATTATGAAGCACTGATCGCGACCTCATTTTGTGGTACCCAAGTAACATTGAACACTTCGCCATATATTCGCCAGTAAACACACAACACAATTACAAAACAAAATTCTACGCGTGAATTATCATTTAATTACATCAATCATCATATCACATCAAATTATATCGCACATACAGATATTTTTAAATGGTACTAATTATTCAGGAAAATAGCGCCGCATTTACTATTAGAACAAATTTGTGGTAGGTGTTTTTGTCATTTAACTGATCGGCTTACCACGCCGGGCCCCAGGCTAGAGCCCTGTCGCCCCCCCCCCCTTGTGGGGGCCATGATTGTGGTTCTAATTTAGTTTCCTACCAATTTTATTCTGTCTTTATGGTGGTTTTATTACGTATTTTTAAGTACTTTATTTTGACATGAATATTATGGGTTATCCAAAATAACAATATTTACTTCAATGTATTAATTTACAGTTTACCAATAGGTACCTACTTCACTGTATCCATTTCTCGAAAATGCTTCATGTAGCTATATAATTTGTACATTACTGTTTGCAAAATACCGTCGCGTTTTGTAACATACGTACAATATACACCACGGTGAAATGTTCAACGAACAACTCGTCATTTGATTAAATGCTTTACGAACACATGTTTCAAGGACAACGGATTACGAAGAAGTGTCATACGGTCAATTGTATGCGTACGAAATTCCGGAAATACATTATTCAGTGACGTCCCTAGACAAAATCCCGCCTCATTTTTTTATACAGTACTTTTTATCATCCTTTCATGACTCCAATATCTAAGAAATGTGTTGTATGGATAAATTACTAACAAGATAAATACCACTAAATCTAATTTAAATGCCATCTCTGGTTCAATAGACAATATTGCGAATCTACGGTTTCAGATAGGTACATTTAAAAATATACTTGACAACTTCCAAAACTCACGAGTGACTGGTAAATATATTTAGATAAATTTTAAATTAGGTATGCACGTGTTATTGCTGTTCACCAAAAACGTAACGTCCGAGGACAACGGAAGTATACTAGACATCGTGAATCCGAAAAAAAAATAAAGTCGTCTTAAAACTTTTATAGTAAGTACCTAATTAATACATTTTGTTTCCAACCAGTGAGATGAATTTTTTAATGGAAAGATATTTCCGTGGTACAGTTCGGTTATGGGGAATACAGCGGAAAACACATTTTGAAAATACCCGATATACTGGATTATTTTTTAGTTTGGGTTAGTTTAGGTTAGGTTAGGTTTGGTTAGGTTAACCTAACAAATAATTCAGTATATCGGCTATTTTCAAAATGTGTTTTCCGCTGTATTCCTCATAACCGAACTGTACCATTTCCGTTATTACTAAGTTTAGGTAGCTATTTATATATATACCTGATGATTCTCCTCGATTTGCCGCTCTTTGGATAACTGTCGCCCCCAAGCGACGCTCAATCTGCCTACCCCTACGAGACATCACTGGCATTATTGCATCCTAATAGAATATGTATTTAGCGTTTAGTTAACTACTGAAATCTATAAATTTAGATAATCATATTATTATAAGAGGTAGTTTCAATAGTGTTACTAACTATAAATTATACTTTTATTAATTAAAAAACACGATATATAAATAATTCAAGTTACTAATATCTATGTAAATATTTTATGTATGCGTGTGAGTATGATATAAAATTCTTCGATTTAATATGATAAGATTAATTATTGATAACATTGATAACTTATATTAATTATTTTTATGTCTAATTTATTCAAATATTTTGACAACCATTGAATAAAGGCCGGTCACCAGTCACTGTATCTCTGTTCCATTAGTACAATTTCAAAACACAGCTACTGTATTGGTGTGGTGTATTATACTAACGTACGTATGTATTATTTTTTCATTACACATGTATGCGTAAGATGGAGCTGAAAATGCTCATTCCGAATGTGTGACTCATTTTTAATTATTCATATTTAATTAGAAACTTTTTTGTCGATTAATAACAGAGTCTAATCGAAGAATCGTATAGTCATTTTGATTCTTCTGAATCAATATTAATTTATTCAATATGACTATTATGATCAGGATTCGTGTCTATGAAAGACAACTTCTATCGACATTATTTTGGATATTGCTTACTTATTGATAGTCGATATTGATATTATTAGAAAGTTGCAATTTCAATATGTGAATAGGTTTTAAATACATTACATATTTAAATTTGTTTACCAAAGTAGAATAATTAATGTTTATTTAACACTTGAAAGTATAGTACCTAGGTATCTACGTTGTTTTACATAATTATATGTAAATGACATATGAAGTTGGAGAACAAACATACGCGAATAACTTTTTTGACAGCTTAACGAGAAAGAACTGAGGAGTTAATTCTTCCCTTCCCTTCCCTAATAGCTTATTGCTATATCTAATCTGACAGTTTACTCACGAAACTATCACTTTATGTATAATATCGATGGTGCAGATCACAAACCTTCTATGTCAAATTGTATGATTTTGACTTTATGGTATCAAAAAATCAACAAAAAATTAACGGATCTGTTGAACTTTACCTCCTATGTCAAAGAGAAAAATAGCCGAGTTTATTGATCTTTTAATTAAAACTCTTATGTCATATTCATCGTATTATGCTGCAAATAAATCAGTTTTAACCTTCCCCTGTAAAATCGTATTTTTTGACTAAGGAGGTTTGTGATCTGCACCATCGATATGGTAATGAATGAAAACTTAGGGTCGTATGCATGAGATTCCCAAATACTTTATAGGCTAGCTCTTTTGTATGCATGAGTGCAAATGTTATCTGTTGGTTAGCGACGTCACGATGTGACGTCATAATGTGTCGTGGCGTCCATATAATGGAAAACTTATAAAATTTCATTCCCTGATCATTAATTTAAAATTTTGAAAGTATGCGAACGGTACCATATACATTTAATAATCATACATGAATAATTATTATGAACTTTAAATAATTTATCAGTTATTTTATCACATTTATTTTATAATTCTACTCTAAGAAAGGATAAAGTATTCCCGGTAAACATCTCCATTTGATGGTAATACATAGTTATATTATGATTAACTTCACTTCAATAACTTATATTATGAGATGTCAAAACGGAATAAGAAATGACAGAAATGAAAATGGATTTAGTTTAGAATATAATGTAATAATCTCTGTATAATATTATGCAGATACAGCAGTAGGTACCTATCTTTGCGGTCGTTTAGGGGAGGTATTTTATCGTCATCTTACGTAAATCCATCTTATCCTACTATCTATCTACCATCCTACTATCTATATTATAGACAATGGATCATAATTATACGTGCAAATAGCCTGTAAGTACGTGCATATATGTTTACCTAATATATCTTGCGTCGCGGTTGATGCATTCTGTTTACCGATTATGGATTATTCGTATGTTTAGTGACATTTCTCATTAGTTAATTTATTAAATTCCCAACACGTTACATAATTTCACTGTTTACTACTACAATGCGCTTACCGAGTGTATTAATAGTGAGTATTTAAATTTTCTTGCTTTTCGGACCCTGCGATTATCTGTATTAATGGCACCCAACTCGAGCAAGTCAGCAGCTACGCCTATCTCGGACTGCAGGTGCCCATAGACGGAAGCATGCACGATGAAATTGCTCGCACAACAAAGCTGGGATGGAGTGCTTTCGGACGTCTGAATAGTATCTTCAAGAATGACCTACCATTATGTCTTAACACTACACTTAAAAACTTAATAAAAATATATTTTCATGAACAGAAATCATAAGTTCAGTATGGCACACGGTTCTAAACCGCATACGGTTTCAGTCCATGGATGGCTTCTTAGTAATTAATAAGGCTTACACATTATTTTATTGTAGTTATATACCTACCTATTATATAAACGATAATTAACCACAAATTTAAATCAATTATTGGATAAAGAAATAATCATCTTCAGATAATTTGGGTAGATATCAAAGCATACTGTTGCATCTCTATATTTAAGGACATATTATAACAGAAATACTTACTGAATAACTTTTTGATTTCTATTACAAGTTACATAATATTATAATATGTATGTATATTATTTACCATTGCGTTTAAAATATTTACAAGCACTCATTCGACTTCTCAAGACAGCTGGTTCAAGTTTAACAATTAATGACAGTTTATCGTACAGGTTTTTTATGCAAGGGTGCCTTCAAACTTTTCAGCACCTCGGGAATCTTTCTTAAAAGTATCACTGAATAGACTAACGTGCACACACACACATACTTTAGTATTAATTAACCAATATATCGAGGTGGGTTTACTGGGATACTCGTGGCACAGGAAGGGAAAGAATATTTGACGTTCGTTACACCACAGTATTCAATTGTAAAGTAGTGGGTGGTTACTGGTCGACGTTTTGTGAATGAGATTTTAACATGAAAACGCAATAAAAAAATAATTAGTCATCATAATATAACTCTCGTCTTATGTTCTATGGATCGTCGATACAAATCCCGCTACTGGTTCAAATTCACATGTCGTTGTTTCATAACATGGACAAAGCTATTACAATTTTGAATTAATGAATTATTAATTCAAAATATTTAATTCATATTGATAAATGAATACATTATTATGACAGCGACTCTGTACACAGGTTTAATGATTGATTTAAAAATATAAACGAGGACCGCCACTGGGTTTATTTTTGAATTGATCTGAGGTGAACAGGACCTCCCAGTTCAACTAAAACACGAAAAAATCCTCATTCTAAAAATGGCTTTTAATTAAGAATAGGCGGATCCGACCTCCCTAAAAATCCTCCCATTTTAAGACCACAATAATTTTAACTCAAATTAATATTAGTGGTTTTATCATGCGTTAGATATCTACGTGCTAGATCTGTTGGAGGCAGTGGCGAAGGGTGACTTTCTGAAAGAGGTAGGCTGTGTGAGTAACCATGCTTGTCAGATATATTTACGGGAAATAAGAAGATAACCCAATATTACTGATGAATAGGTACGCTAAATCGATGAAATTTCAAAAGCTTAATTAGTTTGTTATAATTAGTTTATAAAAGTAAACAATTGGTTTGAATTACTCATGTATTTTCCTAAACATTTATAAACGTAATATACGCTCAAAATATATTACCTGTCATCTTTGAAAATATCCGTTGTTGTGTATATATTATGTTCCATAACAATTTATAATTTAACCCGTAAAACTAGACATTTTAAAATACTTCTATATTTAAAACACATACTTAGGTAGGCACAATATCAGATATATAAATTGTCTAATGAGTGAATTAATCGATAAATAAAAATCACGAGATAAATTATTTTATATTTTTAACAACAATCAACACATATTTATGTGATTGAATCCCATATAAATTATTATTTAAATTATCTTCTTATTAATTATTTTGAATAAATGTGCTCTAGCGATGTAAGCACTAACGAAAGAACTTGTAGATTTGTATGCGGGACGCCAGACATTTTAAAATTATGAGAAAAAAACTTCATATTGAAAAACCCGACGATTCACGCCAAAATAATCCTATACAATATGTGAAGCGAAACGCGGTGTTTTATTTTTTTTAACTTTCGAGAAATGCCATAGATGGTGCTTATTGAAATATGGGAAAAGATCGTAAAATTATGACAATTATGCGATAGATGTCTTTGGGCGTATTGAATATATTATTAGTTGTGATTATATAAATACGTCAATATGAAAATAAAAATTATTTTTCTTAAGAAGGTAGGCTTTAAATAATCACCTAGTATAGAGTCTTCGCCTCTGGTTGAAGGATAGGTATTGATTGTAGGTATGCCTTAAATATACCTTTTAATTTAATTTTAATCATATACTTAAATGATTGAAAAACTGTAACTGATAATAGTATATTTTATTGTCCGTTGAAATAGGTTAAACAAGTGGCTGACATCCATTTCTCGTAAAAACAAAATCTGTTAATACAAACCTCCATTCCAGGGAACACAGAATATGGAGGCCCATATGATCTTATTAGGATCGGACATGGTCGGAATTTTATTGCCATTAATAATTTGTTATTGATTTTTCTTCACTGGTAAAGGGTCCACGAAAAATTTACCGCCTCGTCTGTCACACAGCCATAAATCAAACCTTCTAGGAATGTCGCACCGATGTTGCATATGAATACCGTGCACATAGGCGCCTAGAGACACGTATAATCTCTCGAGACGTGTGTATATAATTATATTTAATTAGTATAATAATATGTAAATTACCATTTTCGCTTTCAAGTACATCCATCCAAATAGACTTTTTTAACAGAAGATACTTAGTGGCAATTGAATCATGCATTGATGCGTAGGGCATCCAATTCACGGGAAAGAAAATTGTACCCGGTTAGCGGTTTTCTTCAAATGCCTAACCGGTTAACCGGTTAAACTGTCAGATTTAAAAATATATTCTTTTTTTATTGACGCCCACGGTGGCCGCGCGGCTTAAGCGTTGGACTATAACGCCGTGGGTCCCAGGTTCGAATCCTGGATCTAGCAAGTACACATATTGTTTTTCAATTTGTATGGGTATGGACCTAATAAGGTGAGCAAGTGTCTGACATCCATTTCTCGTAAAAAACAAAATCTGGCAATACAAACCTCTACTCTGTGGAGGCCAATATGATCCTATTAGGATCGGACATGGTCGAAAGATTGCATGTTAAATATTTTGAATTCGAATAATTAGTAATAATGTCAAAAAATTGTTTAAAAATATGTGTATATGCTATATTATAATAAGTATATAAATATTTATTTTTATAATGTACCTAGATACCTAATTAGCTAAAATTATTTATAATTAAAAATATTTTTGTTACAAAACAAAACTTTTAAAATAATTCTATGTATTTATTCGTATAAATACATACTAAGAATTCGGTCAGTCAACCGCGTAAAATTACTCGGTTTTCGATTAGTTCAGAAACGATCAGTTACTCGGTTAACCGGTTTCGGTATAAACCGTTGCTGCAGAATTCGAACTCGTGGCTCACGGATTTATAAACGGATGTTCAAAAGGTGATCAAATATTATAATTTTATAAAACTAATTGTATCAATTACCGATTGTATAAAAAGCCATAAATATTGATCATGTGTTTGAATGAGATAATAATATTATTACTATCATGAAAAGTATCTATTATGCTTAGGTTACTAACAGTAAGTCAACATTATTGAGACCAGTAGCCACATTGCATTACTTAACATTTCATATCTTTTGTCTGTCTACACTGCTAAGAAATATGATTAATCAGACTTGCAGACAAATCATTGTATCCTGAATTGATTTTTTTATACAATTAAGTGGTTAACATTGAGCCCAATACCGGATCAATAAAATACAATATAATATAACCATTACCAACACAAAATCTGGCAAGCACAGAGTATAATAATTCATACAAAAACAATATTTATATGTGAAAAATTAAATGTTGTAATCGTAATATTTCTCGCCGGTTACTATAATAGATCAAATCAATATTAGTATTCGTGATACCGCGAATAAATTGACGTTTATTCGATAAAAAGTTTAATATACATGTGTACAAAGAATATTTACTTGTTTTTTCGATAGTTTTGTGATTGAATATATTTCAATAGTAGAATAGATTGTTAATCTTATTGCACCGCGTAGTGGTTGTAAAAATTTATGAACCTTGCTTTGAATTGTATTCACGAAACTAAGATGGATTGTTCGGCGAAAATGAAGAATTAAAAGAAATACATATATACAATGTGAATCAAAAGGGTTTTATACACAGAACAGAAAATAAATATAATACCGATGGGCTATATTCAATACGCCGCATCTTGATGCAGGGTTTTGAGTGTGTGAGTGTCCTACGAAAATGAAGCACGAATTATGCACGTTCAATAGTGTGTGTAATACACCAACATTAAATGAGCGTAAATGCATAAACCGAGAGCAGCTTTCAGTATTCGACGTAAAACGTATTCTTGACACATGTGTCAGTTTAACCCGAATTCTTCCTTACACGATAGCAGGTAACCCTGCTATCGCCTTACCCGTTATGTATTTCAGTTCCCATTATTTCTGAGTTCCCTGGTTTTATATTTCTTGGCTAGATATGGAAAAATAATTTGGAAAGGCCCACCGAGATGTAGCAGGGTAACGTCGACAACACGATTGTCAACCTAAATGAAGGACGCTACGTACCTTTTGATTGGTGCATTCAAATATGTCATCAGAGAGGTTGTGATTTCTTTTTTTCTCAAAGTCAAAATTTTTTTGTCTCTATAATTTAAAATTGCTTATCGAATATCTTTATTTACTTATCCAACCCCGTTTTTTTAGCCAAAAAATCATAAAATTTTTAGAAATTACCTTCCGATTCGAACTCGAGGTTCTTTTTTTAGCTGAAAAATGTTGACATCCTTTTTCCGTTTCAACCTCACTTTGTTATTTTTGTCTGTTAATTTATCGAGAAATGTAAATTCTCGAAATTTTGGAAAAAAAATTCTTGAGGTTTACCTTTTCTGATTATTTTTCGAGCATTCTCCAATCCATTCATGACCGTTGGAGGGATATAATCAAAGCATTTAAAATATCACTATTCTGAGGGAAAATAAAATGAAAATTTTATGCTACTAGAGATATCTAGTGATGGAATTACGAAACTTGCAAATAAATACATTTTACCGAAACAGTAGGTACCTCAGTGGCAAAAGGTAGCGGTAGGCTGAGGAGGTCTGACACACACATACATACTAAATTTTGTCAGGCATACTTGTCTTATTTGTTTTTATTTAACAACAATATACATCGCATATAGTGTTGGGTAGTTTTAAAAAAATAATTAAATCCTGCACAAAGAAAACTTTATAGATATGTATAAAATATCTATATTTATGCCATTAAATCGTAAGTACATAACTTCAAATATTTATAGATCGAAGAATATCTATTATGGTTTGATTTAGGCAGTGTTTAATTGAATTTTAAAAACCATCTGCAATTTTTATTCATTCAATGAAAACAAATAAATGTGATTGAAAAATTGTGTATTAGTTTTGTTGAATTTCCACAGCCTACCTCTACTAGAATGGTTTGGTCTAAGCAGGGTTCAATCGAATTTAAAAAACTAACCAATTCCATCTACAATTTCCATTCTTAGCTCAATGAAAACATGTCGAACCTCCACAACTTACCTCCACCCAGTGACGTCCCTAGCCAAAATGCCGACCCTAAGCAGCGCCAAAATGCCACCCTATTTTTTATACAGTATTTTTTATCATCCCTCCATGACTCCAACATCCAAGAAATGTGTTGTATGGATACATTACCAACAAAATATATACCACTAAATCTAATTTAAATGCCATCTCTTCTTCAATAGACAATATTGCGAGTCCACGGTTTTCAGATACATTTAAATATACACCTGACAACTTTCAAAACTCGCGAATGACTGGCAAAAATATTTGGTTAAATTATTTAGGTAAGTATGTACCTACCGATAGTTCAAATATAGTTCTCAAATCTGCACATGTCATTGCTGATCATCGAGGATGTGACGTTCAAGGACAACGGAAGTAAACTAGACATCGCAATCCCGACAAAGAAACACTCCGGTTAAACATTCAATTATTAAGTTTAGGTACCTATTGCTATATATACCTAATGATTTTTCTCGATTTGCCGCCCTTCGAGTAACTGCCGCCCCCAAGCGACGCTCAATCTGCCTACCCTCACGGGACGTCACTGCCTCCACCCATCGCCGCTTCAGTGAATACCTAGAGGTGTTTCACTGTTTTAGAGGTGCTTCAAAATGATATTAAGTATATTTTTGACAGCATGGCATTTATAACCAAGCTCTAAAATAGCTCTGACTGCCGTATATTGGAAAATTTATAAATTATTATAAATAATAAAGATATATTATTATGCAGGTAACTACGTTAAAAGACAGCTGTTATAAGGCTGTCCATCTGACAGAAACGTATCCGAAATTCTTCATTTTGATATCCCGGGATTTTTATTTACATACTTATGATAACTTATTTTTATATCGCTTGAATGCAGTTTTTAGTTTATGGCATAATATCTACCTAACTAAATGCATATTACATTATGTAAGTTTGTTGCAATATGAATTGCCTTACCAGTTCGCATACTGTGGTAGTTTAATAGTATTAAAATGTAAACATATCGCTCTCAAAAAATTAATTGATCGTTGTTTTTATCTTTTACTACGTATATTTTTCTTCCAAAAAGGTAAGCGAAACTTAATTTAATTTAAATTTATGGCAGTGACGGCTGATGGTTGGCAAGTGGGCGGGGTCACCAGCGTTAACATTAAATTGGGGTATATTTTATTATTTTTTGTGATCAAAATACACCTACCCCACCGCTGGTTTGAAAAATAAATGAATTATACACAAATTCCATTAAGCAAACGGATACGCGATAATTACAGGCTTGAATAATATATTTATTATCAAGTCATAATTTACCTTTTTTATTGAAATTGCCAGCGTTTACAAATAATGGTTCTCTCTACATCAGAATTTGAATCAATTAAAATTTGGAGTGATTCTATGGACTTGAGGATAAAGGAGACAAGCTTAAAACATTTGATTATGATGTTACGATGCATCAACATGACATTTGTATACAGAGACGTCTCTAGGCAAATTGCCACCCTTATGCATTTATCGAATGCCTTCCCTTCCCCATTCATTTTAGTCTCAAATTGTATACATGATTTTTAGGTGCATACTTACCTATTCCAGCAGGCCTATATCACATTTATCACTTTACGTATTTTGGCGGTTAATTTTGTAAAAAAGGTAACCATATAAACAGTGATATCTTTTAAACAGTCTCTCTCTTGGTCGTGCTAACTTTGAAAACGAGACAAATTAGATTAGGTACCTCAATTTTACATATTGAGAATTAAGATGCAAAACCAACTGTTTTGCTGCAATTACAATGACATGACTAATAAAATTGTAGGCTTTGTTGATATGTCTGACGTGACAATACAAAATTCTTATTTTCGGCTCACTACCGATCTATGACGCTGGTTTGGCTTTATCCTCTCGGGTTCGGCAGCACGAATATATCCTAATTTGACCGAAATATCTACCAACCTAAATTTTCGCCGTATTATGAATAATTAGAGATAACCGCCGCTAACCGTTTAGTGTAAAGAATATTTCCGTGCTAATTTGGAAGAATAAAAATAACGGAAATGTGCTTAAGTGTTAACCGATAAGAATAGACTTATTGATACATTATTATATAATATACGTAGGACTCGGAAATTTTCGAATGATCTTAAAATAGATGTCCAAATGCTTCATAATTATTCTGTACCTAAATGTAATGACAAAAAAACTGTGTAATTTTTTAAACCATTTTTTATTAGTCTTACTATCGTCTGTCTAAATTTATATTAGATAGGGAGTGAATATAATGACAATTGAATTGAATAAATCGTAAGTATTATAAGATATTATAAGTAATCATTTAAATTTATATTTCATGTTCTACGATATAAAATTTAAATAAAATAACAACTCGTAATTGTGTACTTGCTTTTAATGATTACATTAAAAATTATTCCACTTATAAAACGATACTGAGTACAGGCAGTAATAAAACTCTGCATAATTTTGTAATCAAGTTGAAAAAACTAATCCCTGAGCATCCGCGATTTTATAAATCAATTATGAAAATGACTCTCGTTGAAGGTCGTTTTGATTAAGCCAATACGAAAACGATTTTTACATTTATTTGCTACGTTTGTGACTCAAATATAATTAACTTTTAATTCTAGTATAATATCAGGTCAGGTATATAATGTATAAATTAAATTATAGCCTTGAAAGACACTTAATTCAAATTTAACAATGTCAGTTTTCATAACGAAGTTTTGAATAGATTTTGCTCAAATATGTTCAATGAAAGAGTCTGGCAGTAAAACCAGGCATAATATAAATACTGGAATATTAAAAATATAATATTATTACGTTGATACAATATTAATGTTTGAGGCTTTCACGGTTGTTTTTTATCGTAGTAGATTTTTGGGTTTCCACCGTGTGTCCTTCTTCCTTCTTCACCCTAAAGTATGATTAAATAAGGAAGAAGGACACACGGTGGAAACCCAAAAATGTACTACAATACAATATTCCGTTTTTCGAGCTAACAATGTGGACGGTTAGGCTTTAAATTGACGTACTATCTGTCATTATCAAAGTTAGCATGGCCAAGAGAGGGGAGGGACTGTTAAAAGATATCACCTTTTGATAGTTCAGACGGTTAACTTTTTTACATAACTATATAATAAAATAATGATAAATGTGATATATTTATCACAAATAGCTCTTTTTTTGATTTTAAGTGACGTATTAGACCTGCTGGTGTTTAGTATTTTCGAATCCGTCCAAACAATGAAGTTGGATCTAGTCCACAATAGATTTCTTAGTCCTACTTAAAGGTATAACATGGATTCTTTACTTATGATAATGATAATAAAACGAATTTTCTGACTAGTTTTCATCTGGGTATGTCATCAATACAATCCTTGTCCAACCAAAGAGTGATTGCTCTTTTAAAGCATTTATTGTTACTTTTTAGTGGGTTCATATTTTATAATCCGTCTATACTAGAAATTGTTAATTTGTATGTTCCCACCAATTAATATCACTCGTTACTCTGCGGTCATCATGATACCCCGTCGCAGGACGGATGTGATGATTTTGATGGTTATTATTTGTAATTAAATCATTTTTATATTTTGTATTTGTTATATATTATTATGGCGCATTGGCCAATCTCTTTCTTCTTCTTCTTCAGCCATATCCGCCTCTTAGTTGGAGCATATGGACACCACGATTCGCCTCCAAGAATCCTTGTCGCTCGCTAGTCTACTTGCATCGTTCCAGGTAAAATCAGCATCCCGTAGCGGCCTTCCAGGACACCGGAATCCGGTTGGCTTGAAGAATAAGCAAGCCAGGTTGACATTCTCTCCTAACATCCGCAGCACGTAGCCGAGCCAGGTCCAACGTCGCCTCTTCATTCTCAGCGTGATGAAAGGCTGCTTGGTGTGATCTCTTATCTCCTCGTTGCTCCTAAATTCATACCACCGCACACCCAGTATCCGTCGCACACATCTATTTTCGAAGCTCAGTAGACGGTTGCTCTGAGCTTTCGTAAGGTGCCATGATTCGCTACCGTAAAGCAGCACTGTCAGAATACAAGCGTCGAATAGGCGGCATTTGGTTTAATGTAAGGCCATAATATTTTTTTTTTCTAAAAAATAAATATTGAACAGCAATAGATTGGTATATTTCTATCAGTCACAGAGACTATGGTGGGATGGTAGAGTTGCTTGCTTTGTTACTTTGCACTCCCGGCTCTAGGATGAAAATGATGTAAGTAATATATTCTAAAATATTTTTTTTTACATGTAGTTATTATCTATGTATTATTTTATTACTGCATTTATTAATACAAGTGAATATCATTTGATCTAATATTATGCGAGGTAATTAGGCAAAGATGCAAATCAGGTAAAAGGTTCAAAAAAGTGCAAAGCTATGAAACGTATACTCTATATCAGGGTTTTCCAAACTTTGTTCCGCGGAACACCAGTGTTCCGCCAAACCTGAATAGGTGTTCCGTGACCATTTGGAAAGGTTTTATATACTGCAACACACTTAAAGATCTTCTACTAAGTAGAAGTAAAATAAGTAAAACTAAAATAATTAAAGAATCTACTTCATATTGAAAGGCGAGTGATGATCAATCTCCGTCTGATATTTATGAAATCAAGTATATAGATAGGTCATGGCTCCCACAAGGGGGGGGAGTAACAGGTTTCTAGCCTGGGGGCCCGGCGTGAGAGACCGACCAGCCAAGTGAGATAAACACATATCACAAACTTGCACTAATAATAAAAAAATGACGCCTGCGCGCTGTTTCACTTCAAGCATACTAACATTTAATAATATGTAAATACAAAAAAATAACTAAAAATACCCCTAATTTTACCTCGAACACCATTTAGAATATGCAACTGTAGATCGTCACATTGCCTTTAACCTTTGCGATAAGTAGGGGGCCCGCCAAAGATCCTAGTCTGGGGTACGTTTCGGGATGTGGGGGCATGATCTAGGTACAGACGGAGGACCATCTTTTTTCACACCGTGCGCATGAAAAAGATGGGGTATATTGTTTTTAACTGACCGGCTGACAAGTCTTGTCAGTTTAACGACAGTTGCCAAAATTGGCAGAACGGTTAGCTGCGCTAATAAATAACCTACAAAAAAATAAACTAAGTGTTCCGTTAGAATTTCCGGGTTTGCGAAGTGTTCCATTGCAGAAAAAGTTTGGGAAACCCTGCTCTATATAACGCCAAGATTTGAGAAGAAGATCATTAATAAACTTATTGGTATCATCATCATATATCAACCAAAGTCGATCTACCGCTTGATGAAGACCATCTGTAGATATTTTCATCTCTTATTCATTCCTAGTCCTTTTCCACCACGGATGATTCAATGATATTTTAAACTGGATTCCGGACACAAATTAATATGTATTTGAAATAGTGTCGGGATTTATAAATACTTCTATTTGGTCGCTTTTGTATGCATAGATTACATGTATTAATAAAACTTATTCTATGCCCCAGGACGTTCTTATCAGTATTATAACTGCGCGGCCTATTTGAGCGGTGAAATGAATACTGAATCAGAGGTCGTCAACTCTTCTATCATCGAGGATACAATACAACAGCAAATTTGCAAAATACACATTTAATAAAGATCTTTAAATTGGTGTTATTTTTATATTGATGAAGTTAGTAATAAACATAATAGGTATGACTGCTATGTTTATTTCAAAATTAAGTATTTTTTGTAAATTACGTGGTACATTTACAGTGCGAAGCTACAATAGTATGCATGCTCTAGTGCGGGGGGAGGGTGACTCGAACAAACCACTACATTGTATTAAACAAGTAATTTCAATTTTTTTTAAATATATTGTGGACATTACAAATTATAAGTTTAAGACGTTCAAAACATGACATGAAACATTATTATATAGAAAAAAGGTAATAAAAACGATAAAAATGAAAATATAAAAGAGTATAGGTATAATATTATAAACATACAAAAGCAGTAAAAATACAATTATACAATTATAGAAGTTCAAAGACGTACACCGAGTTTGCTAAGGAGACCCTTTGTAATACAAATATTTATTAGACAATTAATGTCACATAATGTCATGTTATAACATATTTTATAAACTTCTAAAATTCTTATCCTATCTCTAATTTCTGATAAAAGAGATTTTTATACGTTTCTAATAATTTTGTTCTATGAAACAGTCGCCTACATTGCAAGCAGAACTTGTGATTTCTCGAATTCAAAAATATTTGATTCTAAAGAATTCTCCAGAAAATTTAAGTGATGAAAATTTCAGGTCTTCCATCGAGCACCTTTTTAGCTCACCCCGCCAATTTTTTAGGAAATTCCATCCAAAATATTTTCGTATTTTCGTAATCTCAATAACTCTGTCAATATATTATTATCTTGCTGAGATTTTATCGAATTCTCGAGAAATTTTTCAAAATTTCTGAAAAAATCAACCATTCTCTTTATTTCTCAAGAATTCTCTAGACTAGAAATCTCAATAAAAAGCCTTTATTGCAAGTTTATGAAGTACATTTTTTTAAAAAACAAAATAATTTTAAGTTCATACATTTTTAAGCAGTCAGTCTATTTTAATTATCGACTGTTCGTAGAATGGGTTTATAGGGAACCATATTATTCAATTGAAATATCATAAAATCAACAATAATAAATAATGTTTCAAAACTATTATAATAACGATTTACAAAATTCATATCCACTTTATTTTCTGTTCATAGATTAGATTCTAACACACATACTATCAGTATACTATAAACTGTATCGATTGTTTGTGTATTTATATGATTTTTTATCGTTATTTATTGACCATGAATGACAATTTCACATAACTCAATATTAGGAGGGAGTTGCGTTGCCCACCCCTGTATGTAACCAAATCTAATATGCACATTAATTTATTAGACTTGACACTATCAAATTGTTCCAGTCGAGATATTATTGCAAATAAATTTGGGTTTTAAATAAGCGCGTGCGTGATACGTAATAGTTACATTACAACCCACCTTAAGGCAATATTTACAATTAATCAAATCTAGTTTTTTAAGTGATGTAGCCATCTGTGAGACAATTATCCTGTCAAAAAGTTTTATTAATCAATGATCACAGGGGCCATTATCGCTGTATATGATAATAATAATTACGTAACTGTTGTGTAATGAGAAGTTATTTATAAGTTTATAATTACTTAGTGGAAAATGATATAATTGGCTTACTTAGGTACTAGGTACTATTATTTTTATCTAAGAATTTTAAATAACATTTTATTTTACACTTAAGGTGCGGTATTTTATCTACATGTGAAAGTAGTTTTATCATTATTAAATTACCTGGATTAAAAGGTACTAACCGAGGATACATAGCACAGAATTTTCAGTACCTACAGGGATTACTCAATTAGAGTATATATGAGTCTTTTATTTTGTTAACTGTCAATTCATGGTGGAACTGCATTGTATTGTTATTTTTATTTAATAAAAGGAATTTTTTTTGTAGTACTTATTCCACTTTTAATCAATATATTAAGACCGGTTTCATCCGCCTCATGTTGAAAATGTCCATCTGAAGCGGACGAAACCGGTCTTAATCTATTGATTAAAAGTGGAATAAGTACTAAAAAAAAATGCGTTTTATTAAATAAAAACAACAATACATATGAGTCACCTAGAGTCATAACTCACATTTGTCATTTTTTAGTTAAATATACCAAGTGGTTCTGAATAATATGAGTTCTATCATCAAGGCCTTTCTAACTAATCAGGGAGCTCTATTTCTCATAGTGTACTGGGCATTCTCTGTAGCATTAGGAGTATATTATATATTTTTAAATGGACTCACTAATTCATTAATATTCAAGGGAGCTCAATACTTTTCTTCTAATTACAAACAACAGTGATCTGGTGTTTTTTGAGATTATCTCAAAACTCGATTTATCAAATATGTACCTATATGAGTTATGACTCTAGACAACTCATATACCTTACTACGCTTTATAACTTTGCACTTTTTTTTGGATTTTTTACTTCACTGATGCACTTCTTTGCCTGATTACCTCGCATACAATTAAATCAAACGATATTCACTTGTATTGATATTATATTATGAAGTAATACATAAATAGATACTTAACAAATATTTTTAGAATATACCCACTACCTACATCATTTTCATCCTACAGCCGGAATGCAAAATTATGAAGTGGCAACGCTAGTATTTTTCACTACATAAAAACAAGAGAAATCTTGTCCATCATAAATATACAGGAGTAATAGTTTCTCAGTGATAAAGAAGACAAAATGGGATTTGTGATCTTTTTCGCCGCTTTTCCAAGCCACAAAATGAAAAATTTTCATTCAAAATCGGTAGATTTCATTATTTTATATTTATAAACCAAACGTGTTTTATAAAATTGCACTGTTTTAGCTGCCATATTAATTTTATTTTCAAGGAATTTATATAGGATTATAATATATAGGATTTTAAAATCTATAAAATGAATCAAAAGAGGATATTATAAAAAGTGTTCCGAGACTTTAAACATCCACTTCACACTGACATAATAACTCATATAGCCCATAAAACTTTTTGGAGGAGAGGAACCCCGGTTCAAAGAAACTCTCATCTGGTGATAGACCAATCGACCGAAGGCGTATTCAATTTTTACGCTAATTTTCATTGTAATCTTATTGATTTTCTTGCTAGAACAACATGCATCTAGCTTTCAAAATTAACATCTGGTATATGACGCTTAAGCGTATTTCGACATGAATACGGCTTTAAATGAACTTATTCGCCAGTTCTGCTCGATTCCTACTCAACTCTCAAAAAAGAAACCATCTTGAATTCAGGATAATATCCTGCATAGCATATTATGCTATGCTGGTTCCATGACAAAACAGAACAGTGACAAAACAGAACAACAATAAATCGTCACTGTTCTCTGGCAGAAGACACTAATTCGAAAAAATGACATATTGAGTTAGTTATACCAAAATGTTCCTTATTTCAAACTTTACCGTCTGGAAACATTTTAACAACTTCAAAGTCAAATTAATCAAAACTGGTATTCTCCAGTTAGTGTGTTCTGCCAGAACAGAGACGAAATATAACTATGACCTTTCAGGAAAAATATAAATTTAATATTGAAATTGTCCTATCTCTATTATGTTGATAGATGTTTAATAGCACAGATTTTCAATACGCCATTATAAATTAAATTATATACATAATTTCTGCATTCCTAATCGCTAGAAAGCCTTAAATAAACGGGACTTATATATCTCATCTTAATCAATATAATATGTTAAAGATGATTAGGTGACTAGATACAACAAAATAATGACCTAACGTAACCTAAGCTAACCTAATCTAATCTAACATAACATAACCTAACCGAACCTAAATAGATTCCACAAAAATTAATGTTTCATTTTTCCCCTGGCTGTTCTGTTTTGTCATATAATAATTAGTATGAAGCTGTCACTTGGATGAGACATCTTCATACTAATTATTCCCATCCAAGTCTACTTAGATCGTACTTGGACCGTGTCAATGCGGCTTAAGCCCAAAAAATTCTAGACCTATAATAATGATAACGGAAGAATTTTATTAAAAGGTATTTTAGCAATTTGATTCGTGCTTGGGTATCAATCGTGCAAAGGTCGATTGTTTGTTTGTGATAGTATGATTTGATAGTTTGTTGACACTAGCTAACCTCAAAATGGACATTCAGTTGAATTCAGAATTACAAAACCTAACCTAATAATAATATTATTATATTATGTCATTATGTCCAATTATAACTAATAAAACCATCCGTATTCAATTTACTTTTTCTACTGTCATGTTGACAATTTGAGAATTCCATACCCTGGCGAATTCACGCACTCGGCAGATAATTTACCGAATTCATGAATTAGGTAACGGGCTTGACTATTACATGAATTAGCCAAAATTTTGCCCATTTCATGTAATAGTCGATTTCGCACATTCGGCGTAACATATACATTAACGAGTGAACGAAGAAATCTTATATTCTTTGTTTAGAATGGCTATACCTACTCTATCTGTAAAATACTTGATGATTTTATTATGAAGATTGCATTTCCGTCCACAAAAACGAGTCAAAAAATCGTAAATGCCATGATTTGAAACCAGTGATTTTGTTATTCAAATAAAATTTGTTTTAATGCTTGTGGATAAAGCAATTTACTTTAAATTAATTTTGTAATTGAAACATTAAAATCAAATTTATTTATCTGGTATCCATTATAATGTAGTTATACATCAGTGCGCTGTTTATCAAAATATCTAGGTAATAAAAAAATGTCCAGAATAGATAACTACCTGCACGTAATGTTATGTAATATTAATAACATATTGGCTATTTTTACAGAATAATTTTTAAATATTATCAAAATTATATTGAAAAATCATATTTTATACTAGAGTTTCTTAAACGTTTTTGGACTACCTCCATGTGGCGAGGGGTGGAGGTAGGCTGTTAACATTCGACATAAATAGTGCATACTAAACATTGTTAGTTATAGTTATTTGTTTTCATATAAATCCAATATGCGTCCATTTAATGTTCTGTTTATTATTCTATTAGTAACAATAATAATATATTCATTGACATGTTTTCTTTTTAAAGTAAATGGGTAACGTTTTTAGTCATCGTTACACGATTTAAGAATTGATACCCCCGTCGCCATCACAAAAAAATGACGTATTCACACCTCTACGTTCGGTCTCCGAGTATCAGCGAGTCCAAAATTACGTCGCGCCTATAGTTGAAAATTATTTTCCGTTTCACTGAAGTATCGCCTTAAGCCCTGCTTAACCAAACTATAATTGATAAAAATATTAGATAGATATTTTATAGATGCCTAAACGATTATTTTTTTTACTATTCTCTGCTACGGTTTGGATTAGGCAGGTTTTAACTGAATCGTAAAAATTAACGAATACTATCTACACGTTGTAGTACTAGTTCAATGAAAACAAAATACGCTTGACTGACAATGATTAATATGCACTATTTATGTGGGATCTTAACAGCCTACCTCCACCCTTCGCCACTGCCACCTCCCCTTTTAGAGCACTAGCACCAGCGTCCATCTTCTTACAAATTATTACTACATTAAAAATTAAATTAGCATAAAATATAGAAGTTTTACCACTTACAAATACATTCTGGATGTATTCTTTTCAACGATAAACATTGCATGATTCGTTATTACTACCAAACACAAATAATTATTCATGAATGAAAGATGAAGGTATCGATTTATATTCTTATCTCTGTCTCTTTTGAGCGTCGTAGAACACTCCTTGCTTTTCCCAATGACTTCTTTAAGCCGTATAGCAGTGGTTTCCAAACTTTATGTTACTACGCCTCCCTTTAAAAAAATCTAATCTTGGCGCCTTCCCCCTTTATTTTATTATATAATACAGACACCTTTTTCAATAGTAAACAATGTACTAGTGTAGAAGTAAATCTAGGTACTCGCTATCCATTTCAGAAACACGTGTGAGCACGCAGGTAAATAATATTAGTAGAGTAAAGAGTGGTAGCCTGCAAAACAAAATACATGGTATCCACGCGAGAGCAGGGTCCACCTCGAAATATCTGTGTGGAGCAGCAGGTATGGGAAGAGGTTCAGAGCTTCACGTACCTGGGCTCTAACCTAAACACACTCAATAAAACAACAGAAGAGGTGAACATACGACTCATAGCTGCTAATAAGTGCTTCTACGCCTGTAAGGGTCTACTGAGTTCGAAAATCCTAAGCAAGAATAGCAAACTGCTTATCTACAAAACAGTTATTCGACCAGTAGCTACCTATGGCTGTGAGACATGGTGCCTCATTCAAAGGGAAGAACATAAACTGGCCATATTCGAATAAAGATCCTCAGGAGAATTTTCGGGCCCACATTGGAAAATGGAAGTTACAGGATAAAAATGAACCACGAGTTAGAAGAGTTAATAAAACATGAAACGGTGGTGAAATTCTGTCAATCCCAAAGACTAAGGTGGGCTGGACACGTTGAGAGAATGCCTGAGCACAGGACGCCAAAAATCATGACCAAGTGGATCCCACAGTGGAAATGGTCTAGGGGCAGACCAAAAAAGAGGTGGGCTGACTGTATCGAAGAGGACTGGAGAAAGATGGGGAGGGCTGGAGACTGGAGAAGAGCAGCCAGGGAAAGAAGCGTGTGGAGGACAATTTTAGAGAAGGCCAAATCCCGCCCCGGGATGTAGTGCCGAGAAAGAAGAAGAAGAAGAAAGAGTGGTAGAGAGTATGCTGTACGAGCTTAAGTTTGTTCGCCGGCTCTATCTCATACGGTTATAAGGCTGCTTGAGATGAGGTGAAATTTGAGTTTATGTCTGAAGAGCCGCAAACGTCTTTGCAAAGAGCCGCATCTGCCGACCCCTGCCTTGACGGATAACACGAATGTTATTAGGCCACAACATGCGGCGTCGTCCTCTGCTACGTTCACCATTGAATATTGACCTTTCCTTGGATTAACAGTTGGAGAATGCTGTACTTTTGTCTTTGCATAATGTAACCGAGGTAATCCACAATAGATTTCTTCGATTTCTCTACTAAAGAACATACGGGTTCTTTCCTTATCATAATGATAGTAAAATGAATTTCCCGACTCGTTTTCTTCTGAGTATGCTATCAATACAATCTTATCTATCTATCCGTAGAGTGATTGTTCTTTTAAAGCATTTCTTTTTATTTCTTCGTGGGTTCACTTACAATCCGTATATACTGGCAAATATTAATTTGTATGTTCCCACCAATATCACTCGTAGCTCTACGGTCTTCAAGATACCTCGTCGCAGGACAGAGATGTTATGTTTCATGATGCTGTGTATCGTGCAATTAACTTATTTGATGGCACCATAAAAGTTGATTTATTTTTTATTAACTATATAATATTTGTGGACGTGTTAAATAGGTTAAATTTATAATTGTGTATATTATCATGTTTCTTTAATATTTACATATACACATGCTGTCTTTTCTACTTTATTGTTATATTAGTTGTTATTATTTTGCAATTAAGATATTTTTATAGTTTTGTATTTATTATGTATTATGGCGCATTGGCCAATCGCTGTAATGCCGTAATATTATTTTTCTAAATAAATAAATAAATACTATGCAGAACCTCTTGGTCCTTTCCCATTCGATTGAAAATGTCAAAATTTGTCACCCGGTCACACCAAGGACTTTTAAGAATGAGCATGAACAGCCACATTTCGAAAGCCTCAACTCTCCATGACATCTCTTGTTTTAGCATTAATGCCTCCATACCATAGAAAAGAGTTGAGAGAACATTACAGTGAATCATTTTATAATATAAAACATTTTATCATAATGCTGCACTGGAAAATAAATCTCAGACTACAAAAATTTTATTGTCCTTACTATACACGAATTTACGATGAAAAATTATTGGCAGATAGGTAATTTTATCATTAGTAACCTCTTACAGCTTCTTTTCATATGCATATAAAGGCTATATATTCACTGAAGAATAAAAATCGATAAACACTAAAAACTACTATAATTCAAATTTTTTTCCAGCTTAGGTGGCCACGTGGAAGTATATTTTCATTTCTTTTATTTTCCACGCCGCTTATCTTAATGCCATCTTAATGGCAATCATATAAATCAGGGGTGGTCAACCTTTTTATACCTACCGCCCACTTTTGTATCTCTGTTAGTAGTAAAATTTTCTAACCGACCAACGGTTCCGCAGTAATGGTGATTTATAAAGTAGGGAAGTAACATTATTTATAAAATGTATAAAGCAGAGTTACAGCAAGTTAAAGCATATAACAATAATTACTTACCAAATACTTTATGTCATAACATAATGAAAATATTTTTAAAACCCCTACAGCCCACTGAAAGCTGAAACGCCCACTAGTGGGCTGTAAGGACCAGGTTGACTACCCCTGGTCTAAGTGGTGGCACCAAATCTTTTTATTCTCCAAATAAGACTATTTTACTTTCATATGTGATGAAGTTTCATGATAAAGTTCTGCGGAAGTACGTGACGACGCAACGCACAAGACTGAGAGAAGTGGAAGCAGCTTGAAGAGTCCTTCATCCAGCAGTGGATAGATTCAGACTGATGATAATGATACCTACTTTCACCCAACCTGCATTAACCAAATTTTGCTGTCTCAACCAATTATATAACATCATTGGTCTCAGCAAACTTTCGTGACCATAATATTATAATCTCTTTTACGATACGTCTGGAGGTTTTTTTTTTTTTTTTGAATTAATAATAACCATGTCCTTGCTTTTTCGTACAAGGTGGTTTGTTAGTAATTTTGAACAATCACAAACACCCAGGCTTTGAGAAAAACACATAAATGTTTTTGTCATGACCGGGAATCGAACCCAGAACTCTCGGGTGGAAGGCCAGCGCCTTATCCACTTATAATACTATGTGTTAAAGATCTACCATCGTAAGTTGGCAGCCGGTCGAATTTGAAACTAAAATTGTCTATCGAGGATAAATTTGTTACAAATGCCATTTAATTTTACAACATGTTTCTCGAATTATGGATTGCATAATATTTGTACAGAAATCTACTACCAATAAAAAATTATAAATTACCATTTTTTTTGTTAGTTATGGTAATATTCTCAATGTCATACTAGCGCCCTCGCTGAAATGCCAATTTATGATGGTAGATCTATAGTATAGAAACAGGAACCGCATTTTAAAATCGATAACTGCAGATCCAGATACAAATTACCTTTTCATGATAGTCCAAAATGCATAGTAGAGTTTAAATGGCTTTCATCGCTCGGTTGAAGCACACAGATTTATTGCATTTAAATATCCAGTACAATTTATTATAGTCCTTGGCAGAGCCGGAGTGCAAAGTTATGAAGTGGCAACTCTAGTTATGTCACTCATTCCGTTACCACATAAAATAAATAGAATAACAAAATAAATAACTTTGAAAGTATACTATGTACTTTTTGCTTTCTTCAAGTGGGAAAAACAGATTTTATTTTATTATGTAAATTTAGAGAAAATTCCAATATCTATTCTGGAATCTAGATATTTGCATTGATAATTTATTAATTATATATAATTAGTAAGTATGTGAACTTTACGAGGCGTGAAGGTGTAGCACTTTAAAAAGCTAATTAACATTATTATTTGGGAAGCATTCAAAATAAATATGATGAGAAATGATAACACGGTGTTAATATACTTACATGATAGTTTATTATAATAAAAAAAACAATTTATAAATATAACCTGAATACCAGGGATATAATTAACACTAAATTATAAATACACATTATTATTTAGTATTCACTATTATTTATAATCAAGAAAAAATTAAACTGATATTATAATTAAAATATAACAAATTCATATTATTTGTACAGTTTAAATTATGTAATTCTAATTATTGCGTAGTATCAATCTAACAAATTTAAGTATTTCTAGTTAAAATATACTTACTTAAATAAACAATAATATTTAAAGTATTTTTTAACTTCTAATATAAATATAAAAGCAACATTTGTTAATTAAATATTATTTAAAATATATTCGTAACAAGGACGGATTATTAATTATTATTTATTAAGTACATTATTCAATCAATCATGTCCTGTATAAAACACAATTAATTATGTTTTTTACATGTCCGTAGGTACCTACACTGAACGCTTGTGTTCACTGTGTGTCAATCTATTTGAAAGTTTAATACAATTTAGCATGCTTAAAAATTGTATGCCTTTTAACAAGTAGTGGTAAAACGTAAGGGAAAATAAGCATTACTATCAGTGTTGCCGACTTAGCGTTTTTATTGGAAAATTTAGCATTTTTATTAATCTATGGTTTTTCGACACCATACACAGTTTCAAAATTCTCACAAAAAGCGGAACTAGCAAACATATTTTTATATAGACACATAATCCGCTATTGACTCTAAATACATAAATTATCGACTTACCTACATCTACGAATTTTCAAATTTGGTCAAGTCCACTTTTTGACAAAGTGAGAATTTTCACTCGAGGGTTTGTGTGTATACACAACCCTTATTTAGTGTTAACAACAAAACAATGAAATCATCTCTTTGATGACTTTCATAATGTATGCCATGTAGCAAAATTACGTCTGACTTAGCTATGACGTGGTTGGTTGAAATGGATTTGACGCTGTTTGAAAATAAATCTGCTGGATTTATCCATTATTGAAAATTAGTCCTATAGTCATGTTTAGTTAGTTTTTTTAAAGAAATTTGAAAATTACCTAATGTCAAGCACTCTTTAATTGACTGCTCAGTTTTAATTGTAATCATATATATATAAAAAAAAATCAATATTTTGAAGACCCTTGAGATGTGATGAATTTCAACCGTAATGTGGAAGGAATAAAAATTTATTAGTCGCAAAACAATTGATTCTTCTTCAATATATTATATTGTTCGCAAAACTATGTTCAAAATTTTGACTTACTTTTTAAAAGTGCTAGTTTCTAGATTTTTTTTTTTTGAATTATAAGAAATTCTAGCGTTATTGTTCTGCCAAATAAATTATTCTCATACACTATCTGGCATATTTTTGTCAATCGCATTTGGCAACACTGAATACTATTATAAATTGTATTGTAAATGTTATTTTGTTTGGACAAATTATTATGAATATATAAACAAAATCTACGGACTGTAGTACCTACTATTTACTTTTAAACATAGGCAGTTTAAAAATTTCTTTGGGTAAACAAAAATAGGTATGACAAATTATATTTAAAGATATATTGTATTACTATGTATTTAATATATAATTTGTTGGACGGATTGTTTACTAACAAGAATGGACATTATTAAAATATTTATTACATCTTCTTTGAAAAGCTCATTAAAAGTTTTTTTTCCAATGATTTATTATAAGTAAACCATGCATAACAAAATAACACTTTTGCAGCATAATTTTGATTAGTAAGTAAAGGATGGAGTATACTTAGCATAATTATAATTAATTTAAACATTTATAAAAATCGTGTATCACATATTAAATTTATTTTTAAACAATAATACTTATAGCAGGTAAATAAGAACAACCAATAAACAATAATTTCTGTGGAAACTGATTTTTTTAAAGTTATATACTGAAACTTATGCAGTATGAAGTAATTTAATAAATTTTGAATTAATAAAAATAGTTTCACTGTTAAAAGCAGTGTTTCTCAAACTATCGTACTTTTATCGTTAGCGATACAAAATTTAAATATATTTTTTTTAAACTGTACAATTTATATTGCTATGGAGTGAAAGAAAAACTTTTGATTAGCAGATTTAAAATCTGAAAAAATAGTCCCAAAACAAATATGTTCAATAACAAATACACTGGTTGGACGACCGTCTCTAAAGAGGTACTGGCATAATGTAAGTTTGAGAAACTCAGGTTCAAAATATTTAATTAAAAATCAATGTTAATTTATTTCGCCGGCTACTTATGTAATTAAAATATAATTAGTTATCTCGTATTAGGTATGCAATAATTTTATTTCTTTGTATCCGATTTCGATTATAATAATTAAAAAAAAAAAAACATTAATTTGTCTGTGAGGTAACATCTGATAATCACAGGCGTCTACTGCTAAAATTACCTACCTACCTAATTGTAAATATTTGATAAAAAAAAATATTTATCATAGTGACCTGTGTTTTATTATTTTATGAAAATATTTGAATGATCGTCTTGCTGTGTTCATTTTTAATAATATGTAATTAGATAGATGCTCAATATATCGACTGATTAATCTGCAAACCAACCAACAGCACTTTAGACCAAAAATAAGATTTTGATAGCATTTTATTATAAAGCATGTTTTCTATCTTCACACTAAATTCTAAACTCTTGAGCCTATACATAAATCCTTTATCGTTCTTCAAACAAAACAATCAACTGCAGATGCCAAATTTCCAATATCATAAATGGAACAACTCCAATTTTTATATAAATGTTCTTTATACTCGTACATAAAAGGGAAGCTAAAATGGTGTATTAATTCATTATGCAGCATATAGCTAAGTGTACTTTTGGAATTGTTAAATTCCCCTCGATAGTCGAATTATTATTTTTTTCACCTTCCTGAACAATTTGTCCAAACGGAGTTAGCCGATTTGCAGATTAAGTAGTCGATATGACAGGTTTATCTAAATATTCTAACTAAACCATGCAACAATGTCTTCTGTCTCAAATGTTTTCGACGGAATATAACATTAGACCTTCTATTCGTCGTTATATTACTATCTTGTAAAACTCGTACATTTTATATTGGTTACACATGAGATTTTTGTTACCGAATATTAAGCTCTGTGTGAGATCTTTGCACGTATAACTATTTACATAAACCTTCTGAATCGTGTCTTATAGAACGTAATAATTCAAAACCTCCCAAAAACCGGAAACCGCCGTAATTTATCAAGTATATTTTTTTTTCAATTCAAATCAAAATTATATTTAAAATGGATATTATTTTTACTATCCAGTAAAGTTCTTTTGAATTTATGAGGGTTACAAGAGATAGAATGACGATATAAAAATACTGTATTTCAGTTTTTTTATCAATGAATGTTTTATGAATAAAAAGATTTTTTTCATACTATTATGTAATGCTGAAATTATATTTTTGTGAAAACTGTGTTACAAAGAACTATACAATTAATTAATACTGTTTTTGTGCCATTATTTTTTATATTATGTAGGTGCGTTCTTAGTGTTCTTACGTAAAAAAATCAATATAAACTATTTATATTATTATCATTTTAATCACTAATAAAACCAAATTTAAAATAAACCAAAATGAGGAAGATAGTCATAACTTTCAAAATACGTTAATAACTAGTATATGACAAATTCCCCATCCCCCCAAACGTTCAGCTGATAAGATCACCATGTCCATTCTGCCTTAGCATCTCCAACTTGAGCTCATGCTCCCTGGCCTTAAGCCTCAGAGCTGCGATACTCGAACTTCTTCTGTCTACATCGGGTGCGCCAGGCGAAGATCCACCACCTGGAGACAAAGGCGGGGAAGGAGTCACGTACTCTGGGGCTGATCCTTGCACCATTTTTGGTCGTTGCGCAGCGGATATATTAGCTAATAGCGTTTGGAATGAACTGGCTGCAGCAGGACTGTATAGGTGGCTCATTCCCGGTGGGAATAGTGGTGGTGCAGCCCTATGAAATGGATGTCCCGATGTCAAATATGATGGTGGAAGAACGGGTCCCCCAGAGTGCATTGGAGGGTATCTGAACGATGCAAGGGAGGCTCCGTCGAAAGGCTTACGGAAACCGAAGCCTAAATGTGTGAAAGGATTTGGTAATGCAGTTGGTTGAGGAGGGGCCGGTGATCCTCCGGCCATGTAAGGGTTGTAAGGGTGGCCTTGTGGGCCAACCTTTTCTTGCTTGCGCCATTTCGCGCGCCTGTTCTGGAACCACACCTGGAAAGAAAGAGAAAACAATATTATTATTTTGAATTAAAAGATTACAAAATTATGCGCATCTCAACGTGGCTTGGTGTGGGAATGATAGCTGTGTCATTATGACGAGTTTTTTTTTCTACAAATTTAAATTAATGATAAATAAGCATAACAATCAAATAAATTATTGTTATGCTATTCAATCCAATAATAAAATTGGTTTCTGTCTTTGATTGTTAAATATTTCCTTTGGGTTAGCGTTTTGACTAATCACAAATATTGACTTATTACTTTTTAAATCTTAAAATGTCTATGTTTCTTTATTGTAACTCTAAAACTACTGAACCCATATTAAAGAAACTTGTACAGCTTATAAAATACATTACTAATACATATTAACTCAGTACAGTTTTATCTCGATATCGCAAAAGTTCTGATAATAAAATAAACTTCTCTAAAATAACGTGCTTGCAACAATTCATCATGACTAGGTGGTAAAGCGATGGAGTGGTAGAGTGAGATGTGGATAGAATGGCGGAGGCCTATTCCCAACTTTTGACGATCGCGAGAACTCACTCGAGCCTCAATCGATTGTGACACTAGCGTATGTGCCAAAAATCTGGATCGCGTTCCAACTCCAACCGCTGGATTCCCATTGATTTCTATCGTTATCTCGGAAGAAATCGGTGTCTTCGGTTTATTTCTAGATCCCCGCGATGGCCGGGTGGTAAAGTATCTGCTTAGGAAGTCGAGGGTCTTTTATATAAATCACTTGTATGGCAAAATTCACATATTGTTTTAAATGTGTGTTCGAATCCAGAGCGTGGACCTTTAATAGGTTGAGCAAGAGGCTCTCATCTATTTCTCGTAAAAAAGTTTCTAAAATTATGTAACTGTAAATTCTTTGTAGAAAAACGTTGTATTAATTATTAAAATACAACGCAATAATATGGGGGAATATATATTCGCACAATTGAATAGACTGTTTTCACAAAGCGCTGACAACATTTAAAAAGATGTTCGTCACATCGGAAATGGATGATATTCACAAATCAACTACAACAATCAAATGATCGATTTGCACTAAGAAAAAGTAGTCTTCACGTATCAATATACTATTGTAACCCAATTAATCGTAAAAGAATATAAACACTATGGAAATTAGGTTTAATGATTTTAAACAATATTTTGGCAAAACATAAGTATGTATTAGGTACCTACTTTCAGATTCAAATAATACTATAAATACCTATTTAAAAAGTGACGTTAATTAAAACTTAGGTAATTGTGCCGCAGATGCCGTCATGAGCTCTTATGATTTTTTTTTTACGAAAACAGTTTATTCCATATAGACAATTATAATAAATACCTTTTTCTGTCGGCACATAGGCTTTTCGATCTAATAATTGTTAATTTAAAATGCTCATAGATTTTGATACTTACTTCATTATCACAAACTAAGATTATATTAGGTAATATTAGGTTGGGGTAGGTTAGGTTAGGTTAGGTTAGGTTTTTTTGTTTTTTAATATGGAAGTTGCATTTATTATTGACCTTGCTTATTATGTACAAGGGGTTAGGTTAGGTTAGGTTAGGTCAGGTCAGGTTAGGTTAGGTTAAGTTATATTAGGTTAGGTTACGTTAGAATAGGTTAGGTTAGATTAGGTTTAGTTCAAAAAAGATACTTATACAATCTCATGACGGCATCTGCGCCACATTTACCAAAATTTATATCGATGAACCGAAAAAGATAAGTATACATAGGTGGTGTTATTTGGTTGTAGATTTACATCAAATAATATATATACATATTTATATTACTGCGTTAAACATTAATTAGGTATATTGACACCTAAGCATCATTTTTGCGATTGCCTTCTAATAAAATTGTATTGTTACAATTATTAGTTTGACATTTGTGAATTTCTACCTTTTCTTTGTGCGATATATTATTTATCGGTGAAAACAATTTTACAAATGTGTGCAGTTGTCAAAATTGAGTGAATTTATATTTACAATGAGTGATTTATGATTTTTGTTTTGTGAAACAAACTATTTTATGTGATTTCATCTATTTATTTGTGAAATCATTTAATATATGTGAAAACTATTTTCCAAATGTTAAAGTTATTTTTTTTTGTGAATTTTGATTATTGCATTGTGCGATTAATTCCCACCCAATAATATGTACAGACCTACAAACTTGTCTAAAGAATGGGATGGGGGAGCCACTGTCGAAAACTACCCGTTACCCTGGATAAAATCTGACATTCGAATGACATTTTCAAAATGGCGTCCTATGCTAGTTCGTAGTTCTATTTTTTGTAGGTCTGTAGTACTTGTTCCACTTTATTTAATAATAATTTGTTCATTTGTTTCAATGGAACATTGTCAACTGACATTAATACTTGAATTAATATTATGTAGGTTTTATTTGTATTCTGCTACTATTTTTCCTATGGTAGGAATAATAAATAATATTTTATTGACTTGGATGTCTTATTTTTCGGTAATATATTATAAACAAGGCTTAATTTCATCATATGTCATTACTTATGTCATTTTAAAATAAAAATTTCATCTAGATAGACAAATTTAATTAAAGGGCAAGTATATTCATAAAGCAAGCGATCGATCAAAAGAATGAAGTGACAGAAAGGATTACATATAACGTATATTTCTATAAATAAAGTACATTGACTTTCAATTTGTAATTCTTACACAGACGTAGATATTCAATACCTATTCCTAACGTAATAACGTTAATAAAAATCACGAAAATATTTGGAGTTCAAGTAGGTATCATAGATTTTATAGATTTTGACAATCTAAGAGATGCAGCCAGTTCTGATTATTATTCAATTATTACGTGCCATATACATCATATTTTATGCTATTGTAAGCAATATAACATTTATTTTTATTAACTATTTCTTTTATTTAACGAATAATTCACAAGATTTAAGAATGTACCATTCTAATTGTTGAACATATATAATTCTTAAAAATCTTCTTTCAAATAAATGAGACACACATATTATTTCAATAATTAGAATGGTACTCAGAATTACTTAGAATTCACATTTCACAAGGTACTTAGAATTCACAAGATTTAAGAATGTACCATTCTAATTATTGAACATAATATTTCTTACTTTTTTCGAAAAAAGATTTATCTGTTGGCTTTATTATTTTCTCATGCGTGTTTTCAGAATTATGTATGTTCAATTTATTTTTATATTTAATTTATTTACTTTATTAAGAAATTAATGTATTTGGAAAAAAATGGTCACTATTCTAATATTATTCTTTATTGAGGGCAGATTAATTACATAATTTGATACCTTAGTTCAATAGGGAAACAACTCAAAAATTCTTGTTCTTAAATAACGGTGTTTGAAATTTTTACTCAAATTCGAATTTAAATTGTATTTAGCTTTGTACCTAGGTTTTTTTTATTTGGTCAAAAAGAATTTACCAGTGTACAATGAAATTTTACAGTTCAAACAAAGAATCAACCGAGACATTCCCGTACATAATTGAACTAATGATTAATTCCAGAAAGAATTATTCGATTTTATGACTAATTGAAGAATTTTTTCATTTAATATTTCCCTAAATTATAAAAAAAATTGTATTTCCACATCTAATGGCATTATTAACTCAATACCTATTTTTGAGTAATTTCCCTAATGAGGAAAATAAGAGAGAAAATATAGCAATACTTGGTATAAATATAGTTACTACAGTAATACAATTCAATAATAAAGATAATAGGATATGATAATAAAATAATTATAAATGCAGTATTTTTTAGAATGTATATAGTCGCGTGGAATGCATATTTAACAAATTTAAGGCTGAATGCATCGATTAGATATAAAAACTTTTGTAAATAGAAATGGCTTAATCTCACCCCGTTTAGCGGTAGTTAAATATTTATGGTTCTTGTCTCTGATCGCAGTAATGGATTTTTATTTGGTTTTATGTACCCTATCTGTAATTATTATTAATAATTGCGAGTTATTAATCGTAATCAATTATGTTACACCACATAAACTGCAGTCCATACGGTATAAATTATGAGTGTGGTGAATGTATGTGGAAAAAATATGGCATTTTAACAGCTTTTGCCAATTTAATACCAACACAATTTAAAAATTAATATTTTTATTAACTGCACTGGCTACCACATTAATATCATATTATGTGCAAAACTATATTTATTTAACAATTATTGTTCATAATTGCCTAACAAATAGGTACTCACCACATTCGTTTCTTATCTTATTGACTATAGTTAATATTATTTATTTGGGATTTTTGTCTATTATTACTGATGTATGTAAAATTGGAAACTTCAAATTACAGCTTTTATATTACGTTAGGTATTCTTAATTAGTTTTATAAAATTTACCATTTTAGTTTTTTTCTAGATTTAGAGCGGAATGCAGAAACATTTGCCATAACTAAAATTTCCTTAGCAGAAAACACTATGCAGAAACATTGTCCTTAGTTAAGATCATTTCTATTGAAAATAATACCATATTTAAAAATTCTCTTTCCTATAGTTTAGGTAAATTATTTTATAATTGTTAAACGATGACAAAAATATGACAACTGCATTTTATAAATGCAATAACTATAAATACATATTAATATTTAATTATAATACTCTTATGTTTCCGTTATAAGTCATTATACGTGATTCCACAGGCACCGCAAGATATTTTTTTAACATGGTAACACTAGTGTCAAGTGTCATTCTTCACCTGGCATTTTGTATTTCTGCGGGTTGGCGTACAAAAGTAAAATAATATTCTGCAAGTGCATGCCAAACGAATTAACAATATCAATATCCATATTGAGATACATTGTTAAATGAATTTGAGTGTATGGACTGTTTTATAGACATGCGAATTTATTTTGACAGCAGCTGTCAGTGGTAAATGGTAATTAGGGAATCCAATCCCGAGCCAAAATTCTGATCCCGGGATTTCGGGATTACAATTTGACAATCCCGGGATCCCGGGACTGGTCCCGGGATTGGCATTTTTTCCATTGTTAATATAAAATTTTTATATTTACAAATAACATTGATAAAATCGGTCAAAAATAAATCTAGTATAACTTATACTATTTAAGAAATTTATTGTTAATATTGTATACGTTCAATCTTGAAAATACACAAGTTTAACGGAGTAAATAATATTGTAATTTAAATAATAATGTGAATTTAATAGGAGATTGCTGCTTCTGATAGTAAAGACTTAATAAATGGATTAGCGAGATTTAAAATAGTAAAGCAAATAATCATGGCGTACTTATGGCCTTTCCGCTTTATAAATCTAATTAGTCAGACAAATATGAAACTGCCGTAAAACGTATGATATCATGGTGGAATTACTTTGTTAAAAGTGCGAAGCATTGTTTTTTTCCAATCTTTCCATTTTTAATAATTTATGTGAAAAAATAAAATGAATCGGCAACCTACACATGGGTATAAATCAAACTTCATTCAAACTCAGTTTATTTCTAATGTAGTTATTTTTTATTTTAAAGTATTTTTTCTGTTATATTTTCGTTTTTATTTTATTTTCCATAAAAATTGATAAAAAAATCAATCCCGAAGTCCCGGGATTATGTTTATCAATCCCGGGATTCATATGTATCAAAAATAGCTCGGGATCCCGGGATCCCGAGATTCGGGATCCCGGGATTGGAATCCCTAATGGTAATACAGTAGGGGTTCATAACAAAAGTAGTCTATGGTTAAGGATTCCTTAACTCTATATTCAGGATTGTCTATAGTTAAGTCATGCTTTTCGGCGACTTATCCTTAGGAACGAAATCTTAGATTGTGCATGCTGCTCTTACATGGAAAAATTTAAGGTTCAAAGTTTTATAATTGACATCGGCTTTGCTATAATGACTTTTCATCAAATTCAAAACCGCCTGAAAATTAAAAAAATATTGACTACAAAACCAGGGCATTATTAATTTTGAATATATAAAAAATAAAATCAAACCGAATATGATCAAATTTCATATCGCTTAATACCTACCTGTACCTAAATATATTTATATGAAGTCTAATGATGCTGAAAGGCAAAACCTGTGACGCAAAAACTGATCGTTATGCCACTAAAATATAAGTGTATGAGATGCATATTACTTTGTAAAGTAGGTAGGTACATAATTTGTATGTATACTCAGTCGATAGTGCAATAGTCTAATTCTAATATATTAAATTCGGAAGGGGTATTTTTCAATATATGTTTACAATACAAAATCAATTTCTGTTATTTATTCATTCAAGATTTAAAAAACAGGGACATCCCATCTTATGTGACAAAATTATTCTCAAATGTCAGAAAGTGTCATTTTTAAAACGTATTTTTGTTAATTGTATGCCACGGAATTTGAGATTTTTTAAAATTTATTTTCTCTGTCTACTTATGATAAATTTATATTCAGTTTTTTTCCCAGTATAGATCTAAAAATGCATGTGAAATGGGAAAGCTAAATATTATTAATTGATTTACAAATTATTTTTAACAGATAACGATATAGTATTCTACTTTACTTTTATGTAATATTGAAAAAAAACTTGAAATTTCCACTATACCAATTTTACTTTACTACAAATGAATTGCAGCTAATATGATTTTATATTAATTGATTAAATGTTTAATATCTGTCTAGTAAAATGATAATCAGCAAATATGTAAGTAAAATTACTATTGCATAATAATTATTTAATTGTAGATTTAAAAAATATGCATAGTAAATACGCCATCTTCATAAATGAGGGCATATTCTTTGATTATTATTATTATTTTTTTATTTTTTTTAAACCATGTCCGATCCTAATAGGATCATATGGGCCTCCACAGAGTAGAGGTTTGTATTAACAGATTTTGTTTTTACGAGAAATGGATGTCAGCCACTTGCTCAACCTATCACGTCCATACCCTGACTCAGACAAATTGAAAAACAATATGTGTACTTGCCAGACCCAGGATTCGAACCTGGGACCCACGGCGTGATAGTCCAACGCTTAAGCCGCGCGGCCACCGGTGGTGTTTTTTTTTGATTATTATAGCGCTTTTTAAATTCACAATTTGAATATAAATGTTATAACGCGTAGGTTTTATTAAATACATTCTTATATGAGCCTAGTGAAAATAAGAAGTAGATATTTAATTACTTTAAACTAAGTTTGCATTCTATTACTGTGTTCGATTCTAAAAGGATTATAATATTATTGTGCTCTCACGTTAACTATAGATCTACCATCATAAATTGGCATTTCAGCGAGGGCGCTAGTATGACATTGAGAATATTACCATAACTAACAAAAAAATGGTAATTTATAATTTTTTTATTGGTAGTAGATTTCTGTACAAATATTATGCAATCCATAATTCGAGAAATATGTTGTAAAATTAAATGGCATTTGTAACAAATTTATCCTCGATAGACAATTTTAGTTTCAAATTCGACCGGCTGCCAACTTACGATGGTAGATCTTTAACACATAGTATTATAAGGCATCAAGTATTTACTTAAAAGTACAAGTTCAAGTAAGCATCACTCTTTTATTCACTCAGTCTATGTTGTTTCACCTTTTATAGCCCAATCTGTCGACTGGGTCCCTCCCACTTTCAACATTCAATTTATTATAAATACTGCCTATGGAGAGATTAAAATCAACGACTCGTTTTGTTCTTTAAATTTATATTGCTCTTTATTACTACAGTTTACCGCCCAAAAAGATAAATTACTGAGTGAATCTTTTTCATTAAAATTGTTTCCAGTTATAATATTAAACATACCAATTCACATCTTTGTATTCTTTTTCGCTCCACAAAATAGAGGTACTTAAAAATCAAAAAGACTTCAGGTTTTTATTTTGTAAACAAATAGTGGTTGTTAGTCATTTGAAAAAACAACATGAATTGTTAATCATCTGTGGTATCGAACCCCCAACGGCTTCGACATACTAAGCCACTGTAGTACAAATATATTATATTTATGATGTGATTAGATTAAGGCTATACCTCAGCTGGATGACGGTCTAAAACGATCGTGACTACGCGACTCGAATATTGTGCAAACGACGCCTGCAGAACAAAACATAATTTGTCATAAAAATTCAACATGCGTCCATTTAATGTTCTGTTTATTGTTCTATTAGTAACAATAATAATATATTCATTGAAATGTCTTCTTTTTCAAGTAAATTGGTAACGTTTTTTAATCTTCTCTACACGTTTTAAGAATTAATACCCCCGTCGCCATCACGCAACAATTTAACGTGTTCACAGCTCGACCTTTGCTCTCCGATTGCCAGCGAGTCCAAAATTTCGTCGCACCTATAGTTGAAAATTATTTGCCATTTAACTTAAGTATGCTCTTAACAACTAATCAATTATATATTTTGTTTGTCCATATACCTAGGTAAATATTTAAGATAATATTTTTATTTATTTATTTAAAAAAGACACATTGAGCTCATAATTAATTATCAATTCAATTCGTTCACAACATTAAATTTAGAATAAAAAGTACAGGTAAACCAAATTAGTAGAAAGAAAAAACAAACCAAAAAATAATTTTATAGCAAAAGAAAAATAAAAAAACAACAAAAAATCAAATTAAACAATATTATTAATTTTTAAAAACAAAATACATCTCTAAGGAGTGCATTTACCAGCTGCACAGCTCTTGCTATTGATGCCTGGTGAGCCTGTCATCGGGAAACAGTTTTCATGTTAATAGGTATGGGACGTATAGGTAACTATATTTAAAATATAAGGAAGACAAGTAGTTTGTTTATTACGTGGCAGAGTTTTATTGAATTTCACGTCCTAATTGCTTATAAAAATGATTTTTTTTTTAAATATAAGTGACGCAACAAAACAAATGAGGTACATCACTATTATATGTCTTCAATTTCACTAATACCGGTGCAGACAATTTTGCTATTATTGATTATATCTAAGGAACACAATTAATTATGTGTTTGTATCCTTTCAAACACTAAAAAAACCGATTTAACTAAAGTAAATATCAATACGTTTTCTTGGCATTTAAATAATAAATCATTGAAAAACTGCACTCATTCATAGATCCACCAGTATAAGTTGTCCACTGAGAGAGGGCGCCAGATGTTAATATTTGACATAATAGTTTTTATACTGTAATGAGCTTAGTTCTAAATTCGAACATCGGATAATTTATGATGATATATCTATTATAGTAGCTGTGTTGAGTTAATAAATTTAGTTTCCTACACACATCTACATGCCTACATTAATTTAATCATCAGTAAAGTTTATTACATGTTAAATAATAAATAAAGCCTGGTCAATTCGGGGATTATTTCAAAATTTTCATCAATTAAAATAATATTAGATACTCATCTATCTATACTAATTTATCATTGACTGCAATTATTATTTAATAACTTGATATTATCTTCTGATGACATTGTCATCAGTTGACATTGTCCTTCTAAGCAGAAAAACCCGTCCTGATCGTTATTAAATTATTCCTACTTTGTTTTATTTTAACATAACTAATGTCTTTCTATTTAATTAGATTGTCATACATATTATTGTGTTATTAAACTGTCTTATGTTTGATATCTGAGAGATTGAATGCTAGTAATGTAATTGGCTGTTTATTCGTAGACGATAATAAAATTATTATATTACTTTAAATAAAGTGTCGTAATTTAAAAAATAAATGCATGACATTTTAAATTACACAGCAGTCAGTTTACGACAACTGGCGACTGGCGGGCCGCATATTGACCAATCGTGTATTTTTGCGGGCCGTAAATGGTTGACCTAACTAAAGCTAAACTTACACTGGCAGACTCTCGAGCCAATCGTCTGCCTCAATTGCCTTCCCGATCGTCTGCGTCGATTGCACCCGATCGTGAAATGTCACTTTGTATTGTTCCCTAGAGTCGTAGTCAAAATATAATAATTTAGCATAAAATAAGAATTATCCTGTTTTGGCCACGACCCTGTGAACGATCAAAGTTTCATTTCATGATTTCGTAATCGGCGTGAGAATCCGCCCGTATTTTAATTATGTCAATGATAATTAATGTTATACGAAAAAAACTATTGAAAAGACAGTTGCATGGCAAACACAAAAAGTACCTTAAATAGTTTTATTGACGATTTACAAATTTTATTTTATAAAAAAAGCGAAAAACGAATGTTTTTGACGCTTTTCAAAAAATTGAGGAATCAATTAGTATTACGAATTAAATGATAGTTGAATTTGGTAACGCATATATTTTCGACCAATCATTGATTTCCACGGGTTCTTCGGGTTATTAAAAAAAATCAATAATTCAATGATGTCTTAAATAAATCAATGCGTAAATGCACGGCCATATTAATAACTGTTTTCTGCAGACTATAACAAGATTCCCTTATTGAAAACGTGCAGAATGCATATGACTTCACTTTCAGACTCCTCTATCTGACGATAATATTAAAGAAATATATCACCCAAAACTTCACGTGAAAACTCTGCCACGTAATAAACAAACTACCTGTTTTCTTTATATTTTAAATATAGTTACCTATACGTCCCATACCTACTAACATAAAAACTGTTTCCCGATGCCAGGCTCACCAGGCACTAATAGCAAGAGCTGTGCAGCTGGTAAATGCACTCCCTAGAGATGTATTTTGTTTATAAAAATCTATAATATTGTTTAATTTGATTTTTTGTTGTTTTTTTATTTTTCTTTTGCTATAAAATTATTTTTTGGTTTGTTTTTCTTTCTCTACTAATTTGGTTTATCTGTACTTTTTATTCTAAATTTAGAAAAATTAGAGTAATTATATCTGGCTTGATTCCAAGATTTGAGAAATTGTCTAGCGAGCAACTTTCTGGCTCACCCATTTTTATAAATAATTTGTATTTTTAGGGCACCGCGAAACGAAAATGCTTGTACACAACTGCCTTAGTGAATTCCTACTGCGAAATTGCACAAAACGCTTAAATTTTAATTTAATTAATACAGGTAGGCAATATCGGCCATGGATAACATTTGAAGTAACGATTATTTGTGTAATATATGAAGTCGTTTTTACCTGCGTGTAAATAATGTCTAGCTGCTAGGTAGTCGCGTACCGAGTAGTTATGTTAATGAAATGTACTGATAAACTAATTACTTCGCTTGTCGAATGCAATTATCTGATACAGGTGTTTTGCAAGACTGTTCGTACCGTAACGTGGTAGATAGCATTTGTTTCTCGTGCTGAAATTAGGTTAGGTACATGATCACTTTTATAATAACTTTAAACTTTACTGCATCTACTTGGTATTTAATCTTCTATCTAAGATATTAATACTATCGACCGAAGGTACTTGATGGAATTTCAATTCAAATTTTAATGGATTCGAATTCACTCCAGAACTTGCGAGTGCCAGCTGCCCGGTCGACATGACGTCATATGAAATCATTGTGACGTACTATCGGAGTGATAATAGCACTCGAGAAAATAGCGCTGGTCAGACAGCTGCGTTATTCATTGTCACCATACACATATAGGTGTTTCATCATAATATTATCTACGGTGAGCACTGTGCGCAGGGTGGCATGCCTCGAGCGTGTATTGGCTGACGTCACAATTACGTCATGTCGTCTGGTGCCACACAAGTCGATAGTTAGGAAATCGCGGTGCAGTACTATTCCATTTACTATTTTATATAAGAGTTGGTGGCCTAATTGCCGAACCTCTTCCTGAATTGGAGCCATTTTTTTAGAACACGTAAAACAGAATCTTCTTCTCCATACACATCTGATGTCTTTAATGTATCCATCACAGAACAGATCATTTATAAAATTCCGATGGGCTATATATCAATACAGTAAAGTTTAACGCAAGGTTTTGAATGTGTGAGTGTCCTATGAAAATGAGCCACGCATTCATTATAGACGTGCAATAGTAATATCACCGACATTAAATGAGCGTCAATGCATAAACCGAGAACAGTTGTTGTCACTATTCGATATATGATGTATTCTTGACACGTGTTTAAATTTATCCCGTATTATTTCTTACTCGAGATCGGTTACCTGCTTCTTTCAGTAAAATCCAATTTCCAGTGTGACAAAACAAGCCTCGATATAGTAGAGTATATAAATCTATTCAGTAGCAGTTTTAGATATGTACGTGGCATTGGCGAGGTGTTTTAAATATGCTGTTAAGATTCGACATAAATAATGCGTACTAAACTTTGTTAGTCGTATTTATTTATTTTCATTGAGTTTGCTTTAGAATACAATTTACAGATAGTACTGGTAAGTTTTTAAAATTCAATTAAACCCTGCCTATACTGCCTATACTGCCTAACAAACTTTGTCTATATGATAAACAGCCACTGAGTATTAAAAAAACAGTAATAATTATGTATGATATAATATTATGTCATGATTTCTTTACACATTAGTTTTTATGCATTTATTGAGAACCTATTAGGTTTTCAAAGGACTGGAACCGGACACTGAACGCGAACCCTGAAACTTTAAAAATAAGACTTCTAACAGCTATGACTATATTGTATATTTATTTTTTATTTTATTTATTATTTAAAAAGGTTTACTTCACCTTCTTAAAATTACAATATTTAATTGTCCCCAGCTAATGTGTCATTGAAGGTATAGTGCACTCAAAACTTTAATGACCAAACATGATGAAAAAACCATGCATATTAATTAATACTTTCGCTAAATTCACGGCAGATGTCGGACGACGGTAGGTATAAATTAATTAAAATTTTACGCCGACTCATTATTGGTAGGTAGATAGATACGCACGTCTATAATTATTTAATCAAACGTATCAGAATGCACCGGTGCATTTATATAATTTTATGTTGGTAACACTGTGATTATGATCAGGAAAATGGCGACTAGAATTCGATTGTCCAAGAACAAATTAAATAGCCATGAATTGTAATGACATTATTTTTTATTTGATATATATCGTATTAATTTTACAAATATTATTTATAAAAACACAATTGGTAATAATAATCTATTATTAGCCATTTATCAATAGAAAATATTATATTAGAACTATTTTTTATTACTTTTGCATTATCCATATACGAATAAATCAGATCAAAAACTTTTGTCCATTGTTTAGGTTTCGATTATAGATTTATGTTTGGATTACTTTGTTTCAAACTAATCGTAATTTATGTTCAAAGTATTTTAATTACCTAGCTACAACGTTATCAGTAATATAACAAACATATTCATATCTATAGAATTCATAATATATTAACAACAATAATTCTTCTATATGAGGATGATAATATAAAATGAAAAAAAAAAATATTCAATTCTACAGATTGGTTTATTAGTCGACAGTGTTAGTTCATTTGTAGCACCATTATCGAGACCACAGAACAGGTAATAAATAGAATACCGATAGGCTATATTCAATACGCCGCATCTTGATGCAGGGTTTTGAATGTGTGAGGGTCCTACGAAAATGAAGCACGCATTATGCACGTGCAATAGTGTGTGTAATACACCAACATTAAAATGAGCGTAAATGCATAAACTGAGAGCAGTTTTCAGTATTCGACGTAAAACGTATTCTTGACACGTGTGTAAGTTTAATTCGGATTCTTCCTTACTCGAGTCGGTTACCTGCTATCGCCATACCTGTTATGTATTTCAGTTACCATTATTTCTGAGTTCCCTGATCAAGACCTACAGTGATGGTTTCTGCTTTAGTATTTATTTAACTTATATCTGACCAATGAGCTGTATGAATCAGGCGATTACACAAGGGGGAAGGGTTCCGGATCCGGAAATCCAGGAAAGATCCAGTAAAAATACAAATTATTTAGCTGAATAAAATATTGACAGTTTAATCTGCAAACCATTTAGGCAAATTGTTCAGGAAGGAGAAAAAACTAAATAAAATAATTATCGAGCAGAATTTAATAATTCTAAAAATACATTTGGATTTTTTTTTACAAATATGCTGCATCATGAATTAATACACTATTTGAGCTTCCTTATATATAAAGAAAAATTGTATAAATAGTAGAGTTGTTTCATTTACGATATTGGAAATTTGGCACCTGAAATTGGCTGTTTTGTGGAAGAACGATAACACATGTAATGTATAGGTTTAGGAGTTTGTGTGAGTATAGAAAATATCCTTTATAACAAAATGCCATCAAAATCTCATTTTTGGTTAAAAGTGTAGTTAGCCGGTTTGCAGGTTAATCATTGGATATTATTTCTTCTTCGTCAGGATCTCATGGCAGGAGATCCTGACCCAGATAATAATTTCTTCTCACCGGGTTGGTCCCACTACTCTCGACACTCTACGTCATGCCTGTGATTATTAGAAGACCCGTAGCACTCTGAATTAATGCCATCTAAGCCATCCAATGTTTGCTTTAATAATTATCATGATGCGGCATGTCTAAAAAAATGAGGCGGACAACATAAACGGACACTAGCGATCCTGATGACCATTGGGTCATGCGCATTCGATAATACCATTTGATATAGTATGTATATATCAAAGAGCTTTCCATATATCTCTAAAATTAATTTCTTTGTGACAATCTAACTTTTATCCATTGAGGTTTTGATGATTTATACCCATAAACCAGGCATGTCCAACACGTCAATCACACAATATGAATTATATCGTGAAAATGTAAAGAGTGTATTCAGTCGTAATAAAATATCATTTCATTGAAATTTTGAGGGGAAAAGATTAACCATTCCTATTTTAATTTTATTTTCAAACTAGGCATGATAACTTTTTTTTAAATTCTAACGAATAATTCACAATATTTAAGAATGTAACATTATTTTTATTGGACATGCATAATTTGAAAATTCTTCTGAGAATTATATAACCAATAGAAAAAATCTTGTTTGAAAAAAATACGACACCCAGCAGATTCTGCTGAGGATGCCTGCGCGGCCTCGTCGTATAACTTAATTCGTATTGCATCATTGACGGCCTGCCGCAGGAGTGAGAAAAAAGAATACGCGAATCCTTCGCTTTCAACTGATGCGTTGTTTTCTCTTACCGTTGCGCAATTGGCTCTTTGTATATTAGAAGAATATTTTTACAATAAGTACCAACAATAAAATGGACAGATGAAGAACCAGTGCAGGTTTCATGTAGAATGAAATCCCACCTTGTCATGTAGCGTTGAGAGAAGAAAATTTAAATGTAGCTTACTTTTGATTTGTATTAAATATCTTAGTATTTCAATTACGACAAATAGAGACCTATTATCTCCAATACAATGAAGTATAAATTATTCTAAATTTTAGCAATCATTTTGACTACTTATATCGTTTTCAATTATATTTTTCTATAAAGAACCCACTTAATTACTTTTACACCTTAATGCCAAATTTAATAACCTAAGTAATAGTCTTATAATAATTAGTATGAACTTTTTGCGTAAGTATACTTCTAATAACTATTTACCAATAACCATGGACGCAATTTAGCTTAAAATGGCATTTCCGAATTACCAATATCGATACCAGTAAGTAACACTTAATAATATATACCTAACTTATTTGTTATAAACTAACAATATTTACTGACCATTTCCTATAATAATTGAACAAAAAACAATAAAATTCCGTTTTTTATATTATTACTCTTGATTAACAGTGGATACGTACTTGATGACAATTGATTTTTCATTCAAATTTATATAAATACTTTACCATCCTACCTTGAAAATGTACCTAGGTCCTAGCTAGACGATAATTTCTTTTAGGATTTAGAAGATACTAATAAGTTATAATTTTCAAAAATGATTAAAATAAAAAAGTGACAGTGGGGACGTAATACAAATTATATCAACATTGTCATCATTATTTCATCTGTTCTCGATCCACTTCTGGATGAATGCTTTTGACGCCCACGGTGGCCGCGCGGCATAAGCGTTGGACTACAAAGCCGTGGGTCCCAGGTTCGAATCCTGGGTCTGGCAAGTACAAAAATTGTTTTTCAATTTGTGTGTGTCAGGGTATGGACCTAATAGGTTGAGCAAGTGGCTGACATCCATTTCTCGTAAAAAACAAAATCTGTCAATACAAACCTCCACTCTGTGGAGGCCCATATGATCCTATCAGGATCGGACATGGTCGAAAAAAAAAAAAATTCTCATCATTGCTACGTATTTCCGCTAAACAAGATTATATATTAAATAGATTCAGCAAGCTTTTGGTCGCCCTTTCGGATAATCTTTTGAGTAGGTACTACTGAATTATATTATTTCACAACGATGTGGCCTGCCCGTCTCCATGTACGTACCTATACTATGTCTACTAGTTTTGTTCGATCCCTTACATATATTTTTTTGATTCTTGCATGTTATACCCAACATGCATCTCTCCGTATTGAATTATGTTACTAATTATATTATAGTCTCTTGAATTCTCCACACGATTTAAATACGTGGTGTTGCCTTTTGACCACAAATTAAATTATTCATTAATTATTGTGTTGTAAATGAAATTTTATTTTATATGCTACAGTTCTCTACAATGAATAAATTAAGTTGAGGCGATAATAGTTTTAGTCTTTATTCATTGTTAGCCACTGTTAGTTTAAATAAAATAAATATAAAACATAAAATTTGATCAAATATTATTTTCCTGCGACTTCGATTAAACATTTCTGTATCAAAACAAAAAGCACTAAAAATATTGGCTACAATGTCTATTTTTATAGCTTTTAATAAATTGAGCAAAAGTAAAATTATTTTTATATTATTTCCCGTATCTCCTGCGACTGAATTCTACCATCTATATTTTTATTTTTCGATTCGGAAAAAATATACATTTAAGGGTTGTATTTAAAGATATTAAATAAAAATAATACATACATGTGCTTATTTAATTATATTGATATAGATAAAACACATATTTGTATGACAGTATTTTTTACAGTGTGCAACACCAGACGCCATGTTTTCTTTTTGTTAACTCTCTTATTATCAATTTATTTATTGCTAATATAACAATGCTGCTAACTGTATTAAATAATTAAAACCTTGTAGCGCCGTTAATATTAAGTATTATGAGGTGCCATAAAATAACATTAAATTTCGCAAGAGTGTTGTTAGCTGTTATTATAAATTTATAATAATATTAATAATTTGTAAGTTGAAGTTAAATAGATGCATTGGTATGCGTGTAATGGCCATTGGTGTTGGTAATGGCGGGAAACGGGTCTAAATGTTGTATTTTTGCATTGCAATAATTTACATGCCTGAGACGGAAATGAGATAATGCGATTTGCACACCGTAGTATTATGTTGCCGCCAGTGATGTATCCAGGATGTAATATTCACGGGCATTCTGCCAATGCGGCCTATCTACAAAATGATCAACTTTATAAGAGAGTCAAAAATTGATTTAAACATTTATTTTATTCATATAAAGCTAAAAGAATTTCTCCAATCAATTGCAGTGAGTTTATGTGATTATTGTGCCTTAAATATATTTTTTTCTATGTAACTTAATTTGACTATTTAAATACAGATGCAAAAACGTATTCGGATCGGATATGCCAAGAATCGGATTATTACATACCTACGACCAATAATAATTGCAAAAGATAACTGACAATGATTGACAACTTATGCATGTAAGCTATAGATATTGACAAAAGTGCTAGCTACACTAAGAAACAAAAACAATTTTGAATTAATCAGTTTTTAAACCAACAGAATCCTAATCATGGCCCCCACAAGGGGGGGTTGACAGGGCTCTGGGGGGCCTGGCGTGGAGGGTCGACCTGATAAGTGAGATAAACACACATCACAAATTTTCCCTAATGGGGAATAAAGTCGCCTGCGGCGCTATTTTATTTATAAATCTGTATGTCTGGTTATGTGATGCAATATTTTATATTCAACAAGTCCGTAATTCAAATGGATTTATTCAACAATACAAAAAAATAGCTAAAATACACCGAATACCCGTAATTTTACCTGTAACAACATTTAGAAAACGATTCTGTAAAAAGTTTCACTGCCTTTAACCCTAGCGTTGGGTAGGGGGGCCTGCCAAAGATTCTGGCCTGGGGGCCCGTTTCAAGATGTGAGGGCCATTGTCTTAGTATGTATTAAACCTTCAAAACGTTATAATTTCGTTTAGAATTAACTGTGTTCGATATTAATTATTTGTTTTCCTCCCTACTCCCACGCCAAGTGTCTCCCACACTCTCTACGCGAGAGTTCTGTACAGAGTTGGGATTAATACGCAACGACCAGACGTTCTAGAATTTATTTGCATCAATACCTACTTATATTGTAATTAACGTGTAATTTCTGTAAAAAATATTTATTAAAATTATGTGGCAACATTAAGTTCTTGTTGCGGTTCTGTCGTATTCCTTGCACTTCTTATCTGTGTGCAATTAATCTCTTTCAAAATAATAATAATGCATTGGCAATCTAATCTACTACTAGTAGGATGATAGACAGTTGAACAAATTGACTTATTGCTTCCAATACAAGTTAACCTCAATAATATAATAGCATAAAATACTTAGTGTAATTATTATTGTATTATAAAATTACGGTGATACTGAACACGGTCGTTAAGCTCATTTAAAAGCATTAGTTTTTAGATAATAAAATATTTAAATATATATTACTTACCTATACTTATATTTTTGTAATTTATACTAAAAGTAGGTATATTGAAAATAGATAATCCATTATAGTGAATCCATCCAGTGTGTTTGTTTCGTCATTAGCAATAAATTATAAATAAGAAAAAGATGCCAAGTTACAAAGTTTAAGTTATTGTTAATATAAAACAAATCCCACCATAATTTTTTTTTTTTTATTTTTAATTTATTTTCACGACAATGTAACAATGATGATAAAGGCATATCATATCTCATATTCTAAAGCAGCTCTCGCAATTCCCTAATAATTAGAAGTGCACAATTTATTAGCAATGAAAGATTGATTATCACGATTATATTAGAGGTCTACTACCTGAACAATTGTTCAATCAAATGGTCAGTATTGATTTCGTATGACTCAATCTTTATGTTTAATATTTACCAAAGTGAATCAGAACCGCATTAAGAAAATATGAGACCCTAGAAAAACAACAATATCTATTTTTACGTTGAAAATATGAACGACCGTGTGGCGAATTATTTTATACCTTCCTTTTTAATGTTCATAGAAGTTTCATCAAATGAGTCAGGTTCTAGCGTTTATGAGCAATTAATTAAAATATTTTTTTTCTAAATGTGAATTTTGATGTATTAAAAGTAGAGATAGGGAACGATTTTTGTTTCCTCATAGAACTTAATGAAGCACCGACAACAGCCGATGATAACTCACGAGAAATGGCGACGCGATAAAAAAAATGCAGGGCATCACAAAGGATTTACTTTGGTCATTATAACGTACCCATATAATATAATGTTAACGTGGAAATTTTGCCGCAAATTGATTACAAACCTGCTTCACCATACTTTTTCACCATACGTGCGTACTTCACCATACTTTCATATAACTTGCCGCCCCTAGGCCACCACAGAATGGAGGGAAGTTTAAATTAATTTTTTTTTTTAAATTTCCTACGAGAATATTCTTTGATAAGTTAAAAATGGCTTAAAAATAGTTTTGAATTATTTTGACATGAAATATTTTTTGGGACTTATGATACATTCGCTAGTTGTGTAACAGTACCTATTCAATAAGTCTATTGCCATCAGAATGTCACTTCAGTGAAACGTGAAGGTTACGACAATTAATTGGCCTGTACAGTGACGATTTGTTAGCCACTTGCTTAACATAATTATTAAGTCCATTCTCTGACTCCAAAAACAAATTTTAAAATAATATATATATTTGCCAGACCCAGGATTCGAACCTGGGACCCACGTCATTATAAGCCAACGCGTATGCCGTTCGATCATGGTGAGCAAAATTCTTTTAAATTACGTCTACAATAATTTCGGTTTTGGGTTTCTGCATAATATATTATTTCGATGGCAAAACTTCTTCCATAATAATGATCTTTTCCTTCTAGTTACATGTGAATTTTTTTTTACTCTTGTGGAAAGTATATAATATATTAATGTATATTATACATAAGTGCTACGCATCGTACCGAACTGCTTATTAAATTAAAATCGGGTACCTATATGCCCTTTGAGGTTTAGCTGGTATCTGGGACAGGGATATGTTTTCAAACGCGAACCCATTTATATACTTACATTTATTTCGTGGTTCAAAAGTGGGTTGCATACAATAGGTTCGTCACCGCTGGCCCAAGTCATAATTCGGTCCTGATTTGCAAACAAATGATCTGTAAGTGAGCTGAAACTAATGAATGGCGTATATCAAATTAAAATTTATTAATAAGTAATCGTTCAATTTACTGCAGTAAAGTAATGAATTGGCAATACCTACCGCTAGATTAAAATATATTTATATGAGAGCCATTAATTGACTTGCACAAATAATTTATTGATTTGAAATATTAAATCCATATTAAACTACTTTAAACAAATTTTGCGACATATCCTCTTATGTTGACATTTACTTTTAGTACGTAAGATTAATTGTATTTAATAATACAATTTTTCTGCAAATAATCAGTAGTAATAATATAGTTATTTTATTGTAGGTGTATAAAGACATTTTTCTGTGAACATCTATCTATCTATCTACCAGTGGCGAAGGATGACTTATGGAAAGAGGTAGGCTGTGGAGATCTGATAAAAAGAGCACACTTTTCAGGTATACTTACGAGAAATACTATCGACTAATGAATAGGTACATACTAATAAATGAAAACGACACACTAATTCAATGAAACTTCAAAAACTCACTGACGACAAAATGAGCGATGCGTTTGAATTACGTATTTTTCGAAACATTTATACCCGTCAAAAATCATTAGATATATTTTTTTACATTAGTATTATTTATTAATATTCGATTAAACGCCGTATATATATATAATTATCGAATTATTAATGATTTTGGACAAAGTGCGCAGTCATGGGAACAATATTATGCGCGAATGTTTTAGGTTCTGCGATAGGAGCTTACCTTATTTCATATAATTCGACAGACTTGCTGAGGTTACGAGACTTAAAGTCCATACGAAAAAAATTCAGAATTATTTCACGCATAATCGGACCTCTATTTACGTCAAGATAGATGGCGCGCTGTGGTATGTTTTTTAATACCTTTGCAGATTGTTTTGTAACTGTGTAATACTGTAATACATTCCTACATATACGACATCTCTCGTTGGCAAAATAAATTATTTTTATAGAACATAAAATAATGAAGTGATTAAGTAGATATATAAATATGTCAATATGCAATTAAAAACAATTTTTCTTAAGGGCTTAATTAGGCTTTAAATAATCGCCTAGTATGGAGTCTTCGCCACTGCTATCTACATTTTTAAAGTACGCATTATTACACGATTTTTGAACGACCTGTTTTTGAATAGAACCGATTCAGAGGCGTGTAGGTTTCTAATTCGTAAAAATTAGCATATTTTTCAATTAATTTTATTGAAAGGTGTAATACGTGGACTGCCAACAATGCCCGTATTATTTATTCAATACATTAACATCCGATTACGAGCCATTTTAATGGTCTTTAGCAGTTTCAAAACGTAAATTAAAATTGAAAAAAAAATGTGTTTTAATTGAATTACTTAAAACCTCCTATCTTAATTAGTTTGGAACGATTAATGATTGAAATTTTCCGTTTTTGGCTCGACTAAATGGGGAGTGTTTCGCTTCTAAAAAAATAATTTCTTTGTATGGTAATGCCAAGTTGAATTAATATCAATTAAAATTGATTAACTTTCCGCTACGAATTAATATCACTTGAATATTTTTTTCGTGTTGAAAGTTGTTTTCAATTTTATAATAATTGATATTTCAATACATTCAGTGTTCATTATTTAAATTAATTAACCCAGGTACCTAACTACCCGTAATATAAATTGATTTAGAAATTTATTAATTTAAAGTTTTAAAATAAATTTAGTTTTATAAAAAAATGTTTCTTGAAAATAAATAATTGAGAATCAAAATAGCACAAGACGTGATGTATCAGTAAAAACAACTTAGGCGCAGTTTCACATCACCAAACAGATTTTTATACTAGAAATATGCATACAACATGTCGACCGTGTTTAGGAAAAAGGGCGTAACCCTCACATAACAAATTTTACAGGACGGGCAAAAAACGTTTTTTGAATGATTTTAGTTTAATATTTTTTAAAAATAGGCACAGACATTTGGTGCATGATGATTTGGTGTAATATATTTTTGATCTTATAATAATTAAAAAAGTTATTACAGAAATATCATTAAAATTGAGGGTAAATGCTTTATTCCTTAAATTAAAACTTAATTAATCTCAATTAAAACCTGAATTTAGATAATAATTCGGCATTTGCGGCTTACTTCCTTTTTACAAAACGTGTATTTAGTTTTATACATTGTTAATATCTAATAAAAGCACTTTTCGAAAAATCGAGGGTTACGCCCTTTTTCCTAAACACAGTCGAGTGCTACAAAACTGCTCTGTATGAAAAATTATGCATTTTATTTCTTACATTGGACCTAATTTAATGCACTTTTTTTCTTGGAATGGATTATTTGAAGAAGAAAAAACATACCTTGTTTATAAAATATTTGATGAATATTGTAGTGTTATTTATAATCACAAATTTGAAGTCAATTTAATTGCCCACTTATGACCAACACATTCATACAAAATACTTTTGATTATACCAAGCTTTTGTTTGCATGTGTTAGTAGAAGATTCGATAGAATAGAATTATAAATTCTATATTTACAGATGGATGGCTTGTTAGTATCTTTTTAGATTTGAAATGTCTTTAGATTATTTAAATTTATATTTCTTTAGAATGTAGGCTCTAATGGAGTCTTCATCACTGTTTGGTAGAGGTGAATTTAATATTTAAGACGGTCTATAACACACACATAATATTTGTTATCCGATAGAATTTACTTTATATGGCTACCCATTGGCCGACATAAATAGTCAGTATTATCAGTTATTTTAATTAAATTTTATTGTATATAATATTTTAGTTTAAACTATTATTTTTGAGCACAAAAAGCTACACAAAAAAGAGTCTACCTACCAACTTTTGACGTATACTTCAAATGAGTGTAATATTAAATATTATAATATACATATGTATGTAACTATTTATCACGACGCAATTACTATTATCGACATGATGGCGTCCTAATTTATTATAAATTATAACTTGTAACAGTCACTACCTTCAGTATATTAATTATCTAAGTATATAATTAAATTAATAATATCATATTAAAAGTCAGTTACATAATAGCTTAATTTAAATCAAGAAAATAACATAAAATACACGAGTAAAATCTTAGAGTACATTATAGATGAAACCGGTATAATTTGAAGTGTCGATTATACAAGGGGAAAGAATGCAAAAATGCAGTTATCAATTTGGCGCGTACCCCGTGGACTCAATAACGGTAGCAGTGTGAAATTATCGATTTATTTAAGAAAAAATGATTATGGTGATAATATGTTGGATGATCGCCTCAGGCATCTAGAGAAAGTCTTGTAGAATATGTAGCACATTACATTAATTATAGCCATAAATTCATGTTTTAAATTTATTAATTTGACGTTTAATTTCACCGTTTAAAACATAAAAACTTAATGCAATACGTATTTATTTTATTACGTCCTATCTAATTAACGATTTTTTTTCAAATATTGTATAATTATCAATAATATAATTTAAGAAAAAAAGATTCACTGTTTACTTGATGATAAAGTCTTATAAAAAATTAAGTGCGTAGATAAGTGAAACAGCAAATAATTTTCAACACTATGTGGGACGTAATTTCGGCCGCGTTGCCAGTCGAAGAGCGATAGTCGACCTGTGAGTACGTCAATTTGTTTTGTGATGGCGTCGGAGGAATATATTCTTAAATCGTTTAAAGATGACTAAAAAACGTTCCGCATATACTTGAAAAAGAAAAAAATTCAATGAATATACTGTTGTTATTACGAATATAATAATAAACATAACATTAAAAAGCCGCATGTTGAATTTTTATGACAAATTATATTTCGTTTGGCTCGCGTCATTTGCACAATCCGCGCATCGCCTAGTCACGATCTTTTTTAGACCATGCCTCAGCTGAGGTATAGCCTTAACCAACAAAACTAACTTATTTTAATGCACACTGTATTTTAGTACAAAGCTATGTCTATTTTTCTTCATTAGTTAATAAGTAAGTTACCATAAAAATCCAAGATAGAGCACATATATGAGGTCACTCAACAGACTTTTAATGATGATTAGTTGTTAGCCGTTTAATACAGCATGCATAATGATTGAATAAACAAAACGTCAATTTTATCTAGTTACAACGTTTTTCTTAGCTCGTATTCTTATTTGTCCGGTAAAAATCTTGCAATCGATTTTTAACTAACTTTCCGACTAGCTAGACATTTGAAACTTTTAGAATATATCAGAACACGATGTCAATGCATTGTTTTTATACTTTTACTTTTTTTTAAATTCATTTCAGTTAATTCTGTTTTGTATGAAAAGTTATTTCGACACCATTATTGGTGGCTAGGGGTCTGGGGTCCTAACAACTAAATTATTAATATATACGTGCGTTACTATGGAAATCAATATGACATGTCAAGTACATTTTCTTAGTACATTTTCAAGTACAAAAAAACTTTTTTATTTCTCCAATGTGCGGCGCAAATAAAATATATTTTTACATATTAATATTAGTAACGAGATTACACACTCATTTTTTTTAATTATTTTTAAGTGATGTTAATTTGTGATTTCAACAGTTCTGCTTATTTTTGTTATATTTGACAATATTGATTTGGCATGGTCCTAGTTTCCCCTTTTAAATAAGTAATCATTATATTTAGTTCACCACAGACTATAATATAAAGACATTTATATTCCACTGGTCTTAAAACAGTTAATCACATCATACGGGAACCAGAAATAATGTGGCTGGGCATGTTTTTGTTCTGAATGTCTCCTTATAAGAACGTCCGTTCAGAGCGATTGCTGGCCTTATTTAATTATCCCCTCAAGCGGGGGAATGTCCCACTCCTCCCCACTCTCCCCGGCGTTTAATTTTTGCTGTGATCGTTTTTGCTTTTCTTACAGGATTGTGGTCTCCAGGAGTAGGAAACTAATTTTTCACAAATCATATCACATATGCACGTCAAATTATATGGCAGTAAGATAAATAACCACATACTATCTATATTAGAATACTTATATAAAAGATCCATAAAAAACCATAAGATTTAAGTAGACACTTTTGCAGACATTTCATCTGTCGACAAATTCTAAAAATCTCCCTTATTACAATATGGATAGAGTTTATTACAACGTTTTTATTAGGTCGTATTCTTATTATTGTACGGTGGTTGTTTATCCGTTACAAATCTTGCAATCGATTATTTTTAACTAACTTCCCGACTAGCTAGACATTTGAAACTTTTAGAATATATCAGAACACGATGCCAATGCATTTTTTTATATTTTTAGCCATCTTTAAGTAGAATTGAATTCATTTTCAATTAATTCTGTTTTGTATAAAAAGTCATTTCGGAAGAAATCCGTAATCCAATCCACTATTATTGGTTGGTAGGGGTCTGGGGTCCTAGCAACTACATTATTATCTACATTATGGAAATCAATATGAAATGTCAAATTGACTTTTCAGTATTATTTCTATAAAGTACAATTTTTTTTGATCGTTTAAGCTAGTCAAGTCAAGTTTATATGATTCAACAGAAAATTTAAAAACGTTGTATATAAAAAGTTCTTTTTATCTTGTAATTATTTTTCGTTATCGTTTCCATTTTGAGTGAATCTGCTGCGTCACGTGGCTTTATAATATTATATATATACCAGATTAATCTAAAAAGAATACAGATATGAAAATATACCCTTCTTAAAATTTGGGCAGAGTTCATTAATTTTCAACCACTTAAATCTGCATTGATCTGTTTACGATATACCCAATTGTTTACTAAGTTTACTTGCTCAAGCAGGTTCAGTTTGTATGAAAATAAATAATCCTTTTTCATGTGATGGAATGCACAATATTGTTCCATCTAGTGATGGAACAATATTGTGCAACATCTCGCAGTGTGGGAACGATGTCCATGAACATGTCATTCTGACGAAAAAGAAGGACAATTAATATTCCATTCACCTAAATATTTTGTGACCCCCTTCCTCCATGCTAATTTTATGCTAGCAGCTTGGAAAATATAATAAATTACAAAAGAAAATATTAGCCCACCGTTGTCATCTTAATTCAATTACCTACTTACGTATTGATTTTACGATTTTACACGTTAATAAATATATGCAGGGCATTTTTATATCATCAATACTGTCCTGGAAAATGATTATAAGATACCCATTAAGAATTTTGCTAAAAATTAATCTAAAATAATAAATGAATTACAGCAAAATTAATCATTAGCTTTTAGAGTTAATCTTTTCAGCTTTACTTAGTACCTACCTACTAATATCTTCTTTACTATTGTAATAAATCACTCATCTTATATTTGACATGATATTCATTTTTATTCTGTTCGTTTTGTATTTAAATATACCTATATATAATTTTTAGTTCTAAACCCACACGTTTGGTGCTGCTACGCGACATCATCATGGGACGTCATCATTATCGCCAATTAGCAGCCTCGGCCCTTCGTCCTCAGGAATTTCTCCGGCTGATTAATGGACTTTTTTCCGATGCCATGATGACTTGTTCCCTTGTCCGAGGTCTCGTTTCGCGATTATTGATGGTGCTTGTCGACATTTTATTGCAAACAATCCATCATCTCATGCGATTTATGCCGAATGCTTCGGGCCATACGTTAAAATCGTCTACTTCCCTGTGATTAAAACATGGAAGATGAGTTTATAGGTGACGTATTAGCTGTTTATAACTTCGTTAAAGCGTCAATTACATTGAGCTTTTTTACGAGCTGCTTATTGGCGAATTTAAAAGCGGGCGGTTCAGCTACTGCGACTTCATAATTACACACAAAAATTTCCATTCGCTGATAAGCCACAAGCCAGCGAGCGATTTTGACGGAACGTAGTTCGTTTTTTCACCGGGAGGTCGCTACGCTCCATAACAATGTTTCCATTAAACGTCAAAAATGTAAATTTCAAAATGAGTAGTTCGTTTTTCCACCACCATCGCTCTACTGCGCAGACGCAGTAAGCCCACACGCCGGCATGTAGTGTGAAAAGTTGACCGGCTTTCAACTTTTCTAGGTGGAGTGTTTACAACCTGCTTATTAGCTTATTCGATGATTACACTGGGCGAATTTACAGGCAGATTATAAATTTGCCAATAATCAGCTCACAAAAAAGCTCAATGTAATTGACGCTTAACGATGTTTATTGTCTTTAAATAAGGCTAAAATATTTTATTATATCTGACATATTAATATCTTCTGTACCTCCCTTTCTCTTTCACCGTGGGTATTTTAAATTGTTTGAATCTTGAGAGAATTATATAAATAGGTACATAGTGATTAGTGAACTCACCAGGAATCAAACCGGGAGCATTCGGGTGAAAGACCCGGACTATGATAGCCGCATAAATTAGTAAATCAAGCTCAGTAGTTATTTAAATAAAATTAAGCCAGAGGTTGATTGCAAAATCCCTTATATTCTTACGACTAACTTTAAGCGTGATTTTTTTTATTTTACTGCTTGTTCTAATAATTGTTGGTAGGTACCAATATGTTTGCAAAAATAAATTATTTTATTTGCAGTCGTATTTTTCAATCATTTCAAAATGCTGGTTAATAAAAATATAAGTAGTAATTTCCGACATTGAAACTAACAACCTCACACATCGTCACCTAGTGGCGGAAGTACCTACATTAAGTAAGATCCAACAATTTGTAAGGGCCCAGTGTAACATTGAGGCCCTGTTTTTCTTTAAAGCTTATCAAAACACGGGCAGTGACTCAAGTGAACCATTTTATTTTAAGACAACATAAATGTTTATTAAACGAATGTCACAATAGGTAGGTTTCGTGCAACTCTCGCTTAAAAAAAAGAACGTTCGGATAACCGGGAAATCTGCAGTCAGTAGCACCCAGAGTTGGGTTTCGGGAATTTCTCGACGGGAATTCTCGAGAATTTTTCGAGATTTTCCATCCCGAATCTCGAGAATTGAAATTTTTAACATTTTGGGAAAATCCCGGATATCGAGAATCTTTTCTCGGGATTCGGGATTTCTTTATTATCAAATATTAAGTGAAAAAACGATTTTATATACGAAAAAAGTGGATAGGAAACACAAAACGTTCAAAGACTGATCGGGGCATTTAACACAATTAAGCCAACGCAAACAGTCTGTGTTTTTTGAAATTCTATTTTAATAAGTAATGTTTTGAATTATTTTTGTTTTGAGACTTCTATTTTGTCTTCTTACAAAAAATAAAAAAAAACCATATTTCTTTGGAATTTGTCTGTTTTTACACTGATTTTAGGATTTTTACAGGTTTTTTTTTAAATTTCCCGATATCTCGAGAATTCTTTCCTCGAAATCCCGAATCTCGAGATTGAGATTTTCTCGGAAAATACCCAACTCTAGTGGCACCTGCTAGATTTTCTGTACTCCACCCCTTTCCACTGCCTTAAAAATCATGAAAAAATATTATTATGGATTTTTTTTTCAAAATGGACACTCTAAATCATTTTTCTGTGTGTGCACCTGGTATTACATGTTGTCAAGCCTAATTTGCCGTGCTGAATAAAAAAATCTGTTTAAACGACCTACGTTAGTATAAAAGTTTAATATAGAGTTTTAACCACTGTAATGTAATTACCTACTTCAACAATAATAATAATTATCGTAACAGCAAAAACTTGTTAATTACGCGGCTGACCAAAAAATTAACTCGAGTTGCGTTAATGTACTCCGTTTTCCTCTGTCTGCGTTAATTATCTTATAAGATCCAGTTTTTAATACATAACTAACTAGAAACTTGATTGAGATCGACGTTTACAAATTAAATTATTATTAAACGGGTATTTTATAGTGGAACAATCGCAACTAGGCATTACATCCGATAATAGTACTGCCTTGCTAAGTAAAAAGACAGTGTTGAATTTATGTTAAATTTATGATTTTGTTGAGATGACCATCTGTTAAGAGATATCTTCGAAAGACAGTCAATAATGCACAAAACCCAGTAATACTATGCTACTATATGGAATAAATACGTTTCAATATTCAATTTGAACGATTTGGTGCTATTCTGCTCTGCTAAGTAAAAAGTGTTTTTGGTTTTAGCGAAATGAGAACCCATGTTTTAAACTACAATTTTTTTTATATTTATATAAAAAAAAATTGACATAATCTCTAAATAGACAGTGTATATTTAGAGATTACGTCAAAACAATTCAATAATTTTACATTACGCAAAAGTAAGTGTAGTTTAAAACTTGGGTTCTCATCTCATTAAAACCAAAAACACTGTCTTTTTACTTAGCAGGGCAGAATAGTATAAAATCATCCAAATTTAATATTATAAACATATTTATTCCATATAATATAGTAGTACTACTGGGTTATGTGCATTATTAATTAACCGTCTTTCAAAGGTTTCTCTTAACAGATGGTCATCTCAACAAAATCATAAATTTAACACTTTCACAAACATTAAATGATTCTCAAATGAACATCAATTTCAATTTAAACCGCACAATAGACAGCTTTATAAAATTATTATAATAATATAATATAAAATATGTAAAAACAAATGTTATTCATTTTGTATTTATGTACAATTTTCCTGTATTTTTGATGCGATTTATATGAACATTTACCCGAATGATTGTTTTGCATGATATAGGCAGTATATTAAATTAAAAAAAAAAAAATAACATAATTATCACAATTCTCTAAAAACGCATTAGGCAAATGGAATTATATACATTCTGAGGCTGTTCCAAATTATGAATATTCAATAAAATAAATATACCTATTGATACCAAATATCATAATGCCTACATACCCCATCAAAATCCTCTAATCGAAAGAGTTGGGAATATAATGATAATTAGATAATTATTGATAGGTACAGGCTGTACCTACTGTCGATCCTTCGTCCGCCCAGAAACAGATAACGGTAACTTTCTTGTTTATTTCGCTGTGCATCCTGGTCTAGCCTTGACTCATTTACAGTTACAATAATATTATCGGTACAGGCAGTCGGTACTCGGTAACCTACCTTGAGCCTTGAACGTCGCCTCTAAAAATACAATATGCTACCTTTTTCGCGCCAAAGCGTGCGTTTACAAATGTTGTTAATAGTTAATTGTTACTTGTCAAGCGAAATATACTTACGTAATACTTAATGTCCCTGAATCAGTGTTTTTTAAGTGAAAAGTATAAATCAACACCCTACGTAAACCCATACCTATCACTATCTATACATATATCTAAATATTATGTCAATTCTGTACACATACAATGATAAAGAATTGTGTATAAATAATATTATAATTACAGATGAATCGTTCTGAGGATCGATTTTTTGTTAGAAATAGCTGTCCACATTAATAACTAAATAATTGTCTAATTAATAAAAAAATACCATGTTAAGGAGTTTTACTCCGTAAAGGCAAGTTAAATTAATTATTTATTATAGTTATGATAAAAAAAACGATAGGTACCTATTTAAAGCATTTAAAAAATATTTCATAATATCATATCAGTATGTAGCTGCTTACTTATGGTTATTTTTTACAGACAACGGCAGAAAATCGACTAGTTATCTCAGTCGGACTACTGCTAAAATGCCATTATGATTTTTTGTATTACGGAAACAAACTCAATTAACTTAATAGAATTCAAAGCGTTTGCGTAAATTCAATAAATTAATATAAGAAATTAATTTATCAGTTACGTTTCCTTGAGAAAATTAAGTAAGAAAGAAAAATTTAGCGACTCGAATTCGTTCGTGGAAATAAAAAGTTTACTAAGTAAATTACTCTATTTTTAATTAATTATTACATCAATATCTTTAGATCCACAAAGTATTCGTTTATAAAACTTAATAAAATCTAAAAGTAAAGTTTACAAAAATAATTGTAAAATGTAACTTTACCTGAATTCTTGCTTCAGTTAATCCGATTTTCATTGCCAACTCTTCTCTGAAAAAAAATAATAAAAAAACATTTAAATGATTGATGTACATATTTTAGAATATTGATAATACTTTTCTTTTATGTTGTCAAATATAAAATTTAATAATCGACCCATTTTATAACTAGTTACTAGTTACCCACGATGGCCACGTGGCTTAAGCGTCGGCCAATAGTATCGTGGGTCTCAGGTTTGAATCCTGGGTCTGAGAAGTACACAATATATTGTTTTTCAATTTGTTTGTCAATCAGAGTATAGACCTAATAGGTTGAGCAAGTGGCCGACATCCATTTCTCGTAAAAACAAAATCTGTTAATACAAACCTCCACCCCGTGGAAGCTCATATGATCTTATTAGAATCGTACATGGTCGAAAAAAAATTAGTAGTCGCTGAATCGACAGTATTCTCTGTAAATAAAGAATTAAATGACAGCCTATATTGACGTCTTCCTGTAGTTACATACACGGTTTTATTTGCAATTTTACATTATAAAGTATTATAAATAATTATGATAAATTATATATTATGACTAAAGAACCTTTTTTGTTACGTATTTAGCATCCCTTAATACGATTACTACGGTACCTACTGCAAAATAAATCCCAATTTACTAAGGTTACTAAAAACTTACTTGATGAATTTTCTGTGGTTATTGTTTATCTCAAATATTATTAATATTAATGATGATCCTAGTTATTGAAAAATTCTATATAAGTAGTTAAGGCGATACTTTAGTGAAACGGTAAATAATTTTCAACTATAGGCGCGACGAATTTTGGACTCGCTGGCAGTCTGAGACCGAACGTCGAGGTGTGAATACGTCAACTTGTTTCGTGATGGCGACGGGGGTGTTAATTCTTAAATCGTGTAAAGATGACTAAAAACGTTACCCATTTACTTTAAAAAGAAAACAATGCAATGGATATATTATTATTGTTACTAATAGAACAATAAACAGAACGTTAAATGGACGCATGTTGGATTTATTATATGACAAATTATATTTTGGTCGGCATGCGTCATTTGCACCCGCGACCCGCAATCCACGCATCGCCTAGCCACGATCTTTTTAGACCTTGCCTCAACTGAGGTATAGCCTTAATAGTTTATAAAATCGAATCTAAAAATATGGTGTTGAAGTAATTACGGATGATACAGTATAAAGTTTCCAACAAATTAATCTGGAATTCAAAATAAATAGCAACCATTCAATCATTAATTTTATTAACCGTTTTCAGGTTAATTTTAATATATTAAGGCTCTTTATTAAATAGAATGAGGTTTTCTTCAATATATGTGAAAAAACACTTCTTTCTCGTGACTAGACTAGAATAGTAATAAAATAATCGAATCAAAGTATGAAAATATTTTAATCATCAATCACCAGTTACAAGCACAAAGGTATGATAATTCAATTAAATATTGGAGTACCTCCCAAGGCTAGTAGGTCATGCTGTATAATATGCGGACTGCGAGCATTGAGGCAATAGTAAAAACGCATCGCAACTATGGTACAGGTTATTTCCCACAGTACTAAGGCATATCAACAGAATGATTCACTCGCTAATTGATCAGACTCCATGCCAAAGCTTGTATGAGGCTGCATTGACGTTTTGATGAAACGTGACGGATACTTTGATAAAAAAATAATATAAATTGATTTAAGTAAGTATGATGAAAAGTTATTGAACGAGAAACATGTAATAATATATAAATAAAATTTAAAATGTGCAAATCATTATCCAATATGACAGCAAAGGTTGTTTTCGAATCTAAATATTTGCTCAATGTTTTGGGTTATTGACTCAGATTAATTTACAAATGAAAATATAATTAATATTAAATTCTACAGGTTTTTAAAAAGGTTTGTCGATAGCTATTTCGATTATAACACCATTATCAAGACTATGGTGCTACAACCGAAATAGCTATCGACAAACCTTTTTAAAAACCTGTAGAATTTAACAATATTTTAACAATTTATAAAGTGGAATTCTACCAAGTAAATGCTAACTCAATTAATAAGTCTTGATAATGGCGTTACAACCGAAATAGCTATCGACAAACCTTTTTAAAAACCTATAGAATTTAATATTAATTATATTTTCATTTGTAAAATGGAATTCTACCAAGTAAATGCTAGTCTTGATAATGGTGTTACAACCAAAATAGCTATCGACAAACCTTTTTAAAAACCTGTAGAATTTAATACTTATTATATTTTCATTTGTAAAATGGAATTCTACCAAGTAAATGCTGACTCAATTAACAGATTAATTTACTTATAAATATTAAAATACCTCTGTTGCTGTCTACCTATATGAATATTTGAGCACAGATCATATGATTGAGATTGCAAGAAGCATTACTGAAAAAATTAAACATCTCTTCTGCAATCGAGACATAGCCCTGTGAACTCGGTGGATGGCAATCAAATGCTATATCACACCCGAACCTACTGGTCTATGACGTTTAAGAAACATACAATAGGAATACTAAAGGCTTTCGAGAGTATGATTTACTCCAAGGTAGAGGGTAGCAGAAACGTCAAAGCGAAACGAAAAACCAGAGACGGCACCAATTGGAGGAGAAGATATAATGCTGAGCTCTACGGGATATACGAAGATTGCAGCGCAGTTCAATCAATTAAGATTGGGAGGTCATGTGCACCGTATGAATGACAATGAACCGGCAAAGAGAGTGATGTCCAGCAATCCAATAGGGCGTAGAAGAAGAGACAGGCCAAAGATTCGCTGGTTGGATGGAGCTGCCAGTGACTGCCGTATTCTGGGGGTACCGAATTGGAAAGTGGCCACACTGGATAGGGACAGGTGGAGGGAGCTGTTGGAGGAGGCCAGGACCCACACCGGGTTGTCACGCCCCTGATGATGATGATATTCACTTTTATTAATATAATATGTCATAATAAATAGATAATATATGTAAAAAAAAAAGTATTTTTAGTACATATTACATCATTTTCATCCTATAGCCGAAGTGTAAAGTTATGAATCATACACACTACCTGGTATTGTTTTTCATGTTTCTAGTTAAGTTAATTAAATTAACTTAAATAAATCTTCATCAAGCTGTATATTGATCTAAACTAAACTGACCAATGTGACTGTTATTAGAGATAATATTAATTTATTGATTTAACTAAATTTTAAAAAAGAAAAAACATTTTAGTACACTTAATTTTAATACTGTATTTCACGTCGTAGCAAAATCAATCGGAGAGACTAAACAATAATTATTTATATCGTCATTGTATGCGTGCACATTACATGCACAACTACACTCAATTATACTACAGGTGAGCAGATGTACCACGGCAAAATACCTGTGAGTAAGAGATAATGAGAGCTAATAGATTTATTCATACATTGATGTACGGACGTGATCTATGGAGGTATAATCGAGGATTGATGTTATGAGAAAACCACAGCCGCTGTTGTAATAATTATAGTCAAATTCAATTATGGAAACGGACCCAAGCTCAGTGTCATTGAAGTCAATCGAATAATAACAGTATCGGATTAAGTCGGTTTTTGTATATTAATAATATACACCTAAAGCGTCAAATATATCATGATGCACGCCGCGTACTATCACGTGACGTCACAGTAAGCTGCCGCTACGGGAAATAAGTGTGTAATATCGTTTTTCTTGGTGTTACATAGGTTAGGTTCTGTTCAAAATATTATCTATGGATAAAATATCGCGAGTAATGTTCATTTTAATTTTAATTAATTTCAATGCATAGATATGCATACATATTAACAATATACGATATGCCGATGATACTGTGCTGATTGCTGATAGTTTAAAGAGTTTACATAGACTGGTAGAAAAGTCTAATGAGGTCAGTAATTCTTATGGGTTAAAAATGAACCTCAAGAAAACAAAACTATTACTAGTATCGAAAACAGCGACACCAGACACCAACAGAAATTTTGTCATTAACAGCGAACCAATCGAACGTGTGACTTATTATAAATATTTAGGTACATGGGTCAATGAGAAATGGGACCAGTCTCAGGAAATAAAAACTAGAATTGAGATCGCAAGAAGCGCCTTTCTCAAAATGAGACGCCTCCTTTGCAATCGAGATCTTAACCTAGGTCTGAGACTGCGTATGGTACGTCGTTATATTGTGCTCTCAATTTTTTTCTATGGTATGGAAGTATGGACGCTAAACCAAGAGATGTCACGGAGACTTGAAGCTTTCGAGATGTGGCTGTATGGACGCATCCTCAATATCCCTTGGACTGACCGGGTGACAAATGTTGAAGTTCTCAATCGAATGGGGAAGGACCGAGAAGTTCTACGTAGTATCAAAACCAGGAAACTACAATACCTCGGCCACATTATGAGAGGACAAAAATACAGCATTCCCCAACTTGTCATTCAAGGAAAGATCAATGGGAAGCGTGGCAGAGGACGGCGCCGCATTTCGTGGCTTAAGAACCTCCGTGATTGGTACGAGTGCAGCTCCACCGAACTGTTCCGGGTAGCAGACGACAAAGATAAGATCGCCTTGATGGTGGCCGACCTCCGCTAGGGGATGGCACAATAAGAAGAAGAATGCATAGATTGATGCCTTGCCGGTCTCACTGTGGCTGTGACGTATATTATGACTATTTCTCTGATTTTGTTTTAGTGATTTTATTTTTTTAGTTTTGATTTAAAAATGATTGAATGATGAATGATTAAAAAAAACGTTATTTTTTATTACAAATTATATTTTTACTGTATCCGATACTAAAATTATCAATAGGCCTCCACAGAGTGTAGATTTCAAAATATTGTAGGTCCAATAAGTTTAAAATGGAAGTCATAAAAAAACTAGTCTGATGCCTACTATTATAGTAACCTACTATTCGATTTGAGATATTTTTGCAAGCCGGGCTTCGCCTTTTTGGTATCTTCAGGCACTACATGCACTCATTGGTGGTCATTGGTGAGTGCGCATAGTGTCTGAAGATTTTGTACAAAACGCAAGTCAATTAGAATATAAATTCAAATTCCATTAAACACCCTCGTATTTGTTTTACATATATGTATATATTCATACATGTATATTATTTTTAACAGTGCAACAGGCCATTGTGATCAATGACAGTAGTATAGTGAAATAGTAGTGTATTTAGTAATAGAAGAGAAACAATCACAAATACCTAGCCTATAAAATATAATGTAATGTCACTGGAAATTGAACCCAGAACTTCCGCACTGGACTACGATTTTAGTTATCAATACTAGAGGCAGAAGTGCGACCCTGGCGGTTATTATAGCTAAAGATTGTTTCATTTAAAATGGATAATTTAAATCATAAGAATTATGTGTGTTAATTCTCCACTGCAAAATGGTGTCATCGTTGTGTTTAGTGTTGTACAATACGTTAATTTGACATCATTAGCACGTAATTCAACAGATTTTGCGTAATTAGACTTTTATTCTTGTTATTTATTTTCAATTTCGTTGCGTAACTATTGTATTCGAAAAAGAATACACATCTCTCTAAGAGACATTAGGTTTTCTCAATAAACTTCTCACAAATCAACAGATTACTTCTTATTAACTACACAATCCGATTTGTTACTCGACTAATTTCTGAAGAGGTTTCAATCAACCAATTTTCGATATTGAAAAACAATATAATACCATGAATTTGTAGACGCAAAATTTGACCCCGCGACTCACGGCTTTAGGAATTGACCTCTTCTGATTACTCCAATGAAGTATATAGTCGAATAAAAGAGCTCTTAGTATCAAAATAATTACACATCATAAATCGTGCCTACCGTCGATTGATATGTTGAGTGTAATTATGCAGAAAGTAGTCAGTCCACAATTAGGAAAAAATAAGTAACACTATGTTAAACAGTCTCATTTTATACAAAAATGTTCTATAAATATATAAAGAAAATTTCACATAATCACATTTGACACTACACTTAAATACCGTAATTACATTTATCTGCGTAAAAGTAACTCACACTCTTAGGTGTTAGTACCTATACAATATTAAATCATTTAAAAAGCTAATAATATATTGTATAAGGGTAAGTATAGTTTTAAAAAATCATTACGCCTAACACAAAGTACATATTATTTTGTCTATTTGTGCTTTGTATTGACATCAAACAATTGAATATCAACTTTTTTATGTAGGTAGGTACACTACATGAAATTTTTTGAATTAATTTAATCTTCAAATTGAATGGAAACTCCCTTCATCATTTTTTGGACTTGGTAGTACGCTGAGGACACTAATGTAATATATTACTTATAATACGTAATACATAAAATATTTTTTTTACATGCTCACTTTAGAGATGTTCCAAATATCAAGGTGCTTTATTATCATAATGGAAAATGAATATCTAACTTGAAGTAGGTATTGTTATTTAAGCGTATGTAAAACGGTATAAGATTGTCACACGATTACATAATCTTATGTACCTAGGTACTATCAAACTCATGTATAATTTAATTTTTTATAATAATACTTAGGATAATTAAAAAATATATTATTTACCTTGTAAAGACATCTGGATAATGCGTCCTAGCAAAAGCTTTCTCAAGCTCTTCCAATTGAAAGCTCGTAAAAGTTGTTCTGTAACGTCGTTGTTTCCGTTTGGGCGCAAAATCGTCCATCTCTCCGTCACTATTATTATCGGAAGGATTACTATGCACACTACCTGTAGGCGGAGGCCTATCACCAGGAGAATGTAAAGATCTATGAACATCACCAGGAGAATGCATGAGACGGTGATTATCACCAGGCGAGTGCATACTTCTGTGGTGATCCCCTGGCGAGTTTAAACTTCTATGATGATCGCCCGGAGAGTTTAAACTCCGGTGGTGATCGCTGGGTGAGTGAATAATCCTGTGGTTTTCTCCAGGAGAGTGTAACGCTCTATGCGTGTCACCGGGGGAGTGGAGTGATCTGTGGCCTCCCGGAGGAGAGTGCAGGGTCCGGTGGACCTCGGCTGGTGAATCGGCACCGCGCGGAGGACGAGGTGATGCCTCTTCGGGTTTCGCCTCTTCAGATATTCCCATCGCGGGGTTTTCGGAAATGGCGAGCGATGGGCTCGGCACGGATGTTTGATTGATGCTCGAGAATTCTGAAAATAAATAAAAAATAAATGTTAGGATTCTATCGTAAAATTGTCAGTAAAATTAAAAGCGATAGTTTAGTAAGTTTAATGATAAAAGATATTTTTACATTTTACTGAATATGATATCTACTAAGTACCAATATCACTATTTAAAAAAATTAAATTATGTATTCTAGACAACTAATAACCTTCAATAAACTATAGCAGACATGTCTAACATGTCAATCACAGGATAGATTTCTGTTGATCTCACACATAAGAATTAAGTAGTGAAAATATGAAAAGCGTATATTATCTACATTAAGCTAGAATATCATTTTATTTCATTGTATCCAAAACCATTCCTATTTTTAATTCCCTAATCAGCATGCGCGGTGTTCAAATTAACTATGAAAAAGCCCCTTACGATCTGCCGCAGGAGTGAGAAAAAGAAAAGATGCGAATCCCCATGCTTTAAACATAAAGATAGATGCAGTTTTCTTTTACCGTCGCACAGTAGGATATTAATTTGACGATCAGTGTAATGATTCAACAAATGAAGATCAAAACTTATCACTAATTTCACGACGAATGGAAAACTGAGTAGAAACTTTTTTGTGACAGTTAAGACAAGTGTCAGTTGATTTTTAATACCTCAATTTCCTCAACTAACTATTACATTTTTGAACATTATATAATTTAAAAAAACACTAACTGAGAGAGTATATCACAACCAATAGAAAAGTAAGCCAACCGGTCGGGAATCGAACCGGCATCTCCAACGGGTAAACGCCCCGAACTCGTCGCATTCAGCCATTATGCTACGGAAGACATACTAATGACGACAAATATTTAAACTATTGGCTATTAAATACCTACCACTCAGCGCTCTTCGAAATCATGTTACTTCGGCAATCGATTTTTGTTTATTAAATCAAAGTAGGTAGTTATTTTACTATTACAACGATTACTAACCGACGTCTAGGAATTTCTCCAATATTTTTTAAGCAACTTCTTGTACTTGCTAATAATTTTTAATTAACTATTTCTTTTATTCAAACGAATAATTCACAAGATTTAAGAATATATCATTCTGATTATTGAACATTATATAATTTAGAAAAACACTAACTGAGAGAGTATATCACAACCAATAGAAAAAACTTAAGTTTTGTGGTTGTGATATACTCTCTCAGTTAGTGTTTTTCTAAATTATATATTGTTCAATAATCAGAATGATATATTCTTAAATCTTGTGAATTATTCGTTTGAATAAAAGAAATAGTTTATTACATTTTTTGTCATTTTTTTGTACTATTTTTGCTCTTAAGTTTTAGCGTACAATTACTTACTATTGGTATTGATATAACTAAAATAACAGACGACGTGAACAGATAGCGACTTCATTAAAAAAATATTCATTCATACTGAAAGAGGAAGTAATGCAATACATTGTGTAACAAAAGAATCTTTTTGTTATTACATCGCGTTTTTAAATACAATTAAATTCATTCTATAAAATGTACACAGATAATTATGTATTATTGTAAAGTAATTCAATTAACATCTTTACAGACGAGGCGTGGTGGTATTTTAACTTATAGATAACACGCAATACCTATGACGTTTTTAAACAAAACTTTTTAAAAATATAATAAATAATTCTTCGTTGTTTGTGTGCCTTATAAGAGTATTAAAGTTATGCCTTATAAATGACGCATTGTTTGTGGAGAACTTTACCATGAAGTAAGTCATACGTATGATACAAAACCATGTAAATGTGACACTTGTTTGCAGACAGTTAAATTCAATAGGAACAAAAATTTCAAATATCTGATAATCACGCCGTTATATCATAACTTGATAAGCACGATTTGATATTAACGTAAACCTAGTTACTAACGAACTTTTGAGAATTATTCAGAATTCTATACAGGTAAATAATATTATATACGATATGATTGTAATTATAACTGACTTTACCTACCCTATATTACAAAGATTTTATTAGGTCGTATTCTTATTTGTACGATGGTTGTTTATCAGGTACAAATCTTGCAATCGATTTTTAACTAACTTTCCGACTAGCTAGATATTTGAAACTGTTAGAGAATATATCAGAACACGAATGCTAATGCATTTTTTTTAATACTTTTAGCCATCTTTAAGTAGAATTGAATTCATTTTCAGTTAATTCTGTTTTGTATGAAAAGTTATTTCGACACCATTATTGGTTGCTAGGGGTCTGGGGTCCTAGCAACTAAATTATTAATATATACGTGCGTTACTATGGAAATCAATATGATAAGTCAAGATGACATTTCATTATTATTTCTATCAACTGCCGCTTAACGTTTTAGGAAGCCGAAATCGGTTGTTTAGTGAAAGGGTGAGTTGAGAAACAAAAGTCGCAGGAGTCTGTAGGTATATTTATTATGCACAGAATTCTAAAAAATATAATATTGCATTTCATTTAAATTTCAATTTACATTCAAGTTAATTTTATTTTTCATTCTAATAAGCAATTTGTAGGTATACAATATATTTGCTAGAACTATTTATAATGTGCGACATGCTAGAATGTTTTAAAGGGAATGGGACGACTTGGCACCGCGAACTGGCCTCCGGTAATTGGCCGCCGGTACAATCGGACGCCGGCCCAATTGGACGCCGACCCAATTCGACGCCGACCCAATTGGCCTCCGGGAGGATTGGACGCCGCACAGTTGAATTAAATGCGCAATGGAATAGACGTACGTTACGATTTGTTGGAGTAAATAAGCAAGTCAGTTTAATATGCTTCTATCTTCTCAGTAGTTGTACGAGTACCTTATACATTTCGCGCTTGACACATTTTTAATATAGACTGAGAGTAATTATTATGCCTTATGATGTTTATTAAAAGAAAATAATTCTTCCCTCGCGAAAACTTAAAGATGTGCATAATCAATTAATTTATAGTCTATACATGGGTACTTATTTATATTTACAACAAATATTAAAAATAATGTTAGATGTTAGAATGAAAATAACATTATATTTCAGCGTTTTATCGACTTAATATTATAATAAAGCTTCAACATGTATATTATTTTGCATAAATGCGTATTTTAAGATAGTATGAAATTACAAACAAAATATTAAGTAAGTTATCTCATAAGTATAAATGTTTCAGTAGTTTGATTGATAAACTACTTAGGTACTGGGTGCCGGACGAAATCCCGAAGGCCGAAATCCCGAATGCTGAAATCCCGAATGGCCGAAATCCCGAAAAATAAAAAAATACAAACATCAATAATTGCGCAATCGTGAGCGCAATTTTTGTTAGAGAGACAAATCCCATTTTTGCGGAAAATAGGTTTTTCCGATTGCGCAATTTTTTTTTCAGGAGAGACCATTTTGTAGAACGAATGGATTTTGTGTCTCTTGCAAAAATTGCGCATTTCACGATTGCGCAATTATTGGTGTTTGTATTTTACATTTTTTTATATTTCCACAAAAAATGGGTTTTTGTGTCTCTTGCGAACATTGCGCAATTATTGATGTTTGTATTTTTTTTATTTTTCGGGATTTCGGCCTTATGCACCACTTATGTTGTTAGCTTATTAATTCAACGATGATGTCTCTGCATCTGACCCTTACACTAATAAACTAAATTTTCGTTGGTACTTTTTGTGTTGTTTCATATTATATCTTCACAAAATAAATACGTACGAAATTGCATTATATGAAATCATAACTAACTTAGTTTATATTTTTTCTCAGCGCCTTTCGCAAGCTTTACAGCAGTATTAGAACGTCTGCTTTTAGTGGCGTGTTATTACGCAATTAGCCCTGTATACAATTATAAAGTTAATTAGTAACGGTGCAAACTGACAGGTGTGCAAATTACTTGTGTTATTTTTAGTTTAAAGTCTTTAAGCAAAGTGATCAAGGTGTTATTAAGTTCTTATTGACATATTTTTATATTATAACTATTCTAAAATATATACATATACAATTCATAAAAACTGTCATATACATCGTATTCACCATAAAGAGCTTTATAACATCTGATACTATTATACTCATAGCTTTCAGCTCGTCCATTTTTTTAAGGTTATTGATATGAAAGTTATATAATGCAGCTTTTACGATGATTGATTAAGCCATCAAATTGAATTCAATGTTATATACATATCTGCATGCACGATTGAAACGATAGATTGTTTTGTATACCAACTGCAAAATACGATATGTCTATTTCACAGACTAATAGCAGTTTAAAATAAGTACTTGAAAGCCAAAGGTGCAAAATACCTAGATACCTCATAAAAATGCAGTACGGAAGCATATTATGCTATATTTGCCTACATTTTAAGCTATTTTTTTGCCAAGCACTTGTATTTTTAAATTTGGAACACATATAAATACTGGAAGTAAATCAAGCTTTTCAGCTATTGATGCCTCTGTCTTATTTACTAATGAATGCAGTATCTGAATATTAAAAAGGGTATCTTAAGTAACCTTTTTAATAGACACCTAGTTCTGCTTAAATAAATTTTATCATAATTTCGTAAACAATTAATAAATGCAGTGGAATATTATTAAAAATTAACTCTAACTGAATTGAAATAATGGCGATGATTGTAAAATTGCGTGGATGTATTCGGAATATCATTCTAGTTGATTCTTTTTAGTATTAAGTTAGAATCTTGGTTTATATCAATGCATGGGACTGTCAATTTTATTGTTCACGAGAAAAAAAGATTTTCTCTAAAGAAAGTCACCTACACATATTGAGGAATTTTTTTTAAAGATTTTTTTATATCAACTTATTGACTACCTACTAAATATTGTATTTTATCAGAAAATATTAGATTTTCACGGTTGTTTGTTATCGTACATACAGACTACAATCCATTTCATTAACACATTATCTCTTGAGAATGTCCTTTGCAATGAGTCTGAAATTTCGATAAAAGAATGAGAAAGAACACGCGGTGAAAACCTAAAAATCTATTACACAATAACAGCTGACTGTCTTCCTAATATTGTTGGGTGTGTTTGCGTTATTTTATTTTTTAAATGATAAATATATTACCAATTCAAAAGATTCCGTTTTTAATTTATAGTGAATATTATTATTTAATTGAATAAAAACAATGACAATACAAAATTGAATAAAACAAACATTGAGTTAAATTAAAATATATATTCTTTCTTTAATACAATAACAAAGTATGATTTTTTTTTACTAATCGAATTGGCAGCAGCATTGTTTCGCTATTCAATAAATTAAATATAATAAAACGCTTAGAGTTATTGTTATTTATTTTCTTTGTAAAAAAGTTTTAATGTTTGAAAATTGACCGTTGGATATTTTCAATGAAAAAAATATAAGCGATAAATAAACACTTTATAGCTCGGCGTCATAAAATTTTGCGGTGAAGTGATGGTCGGTGGATATTTTATCAACACAGTTAGCCAAATCCACTTCACGATACATTGTTTGCTAATATGATTTTTTTACGTGGAATTTATTAAACTACAGTGATCAATGTTGCCAACTGTCGTTGACAAAAATATGCCAGACGGGGTACGAAAAACGCTAGATAATATAAAAACAAATTGCAAGTAATTACAACGTTTTTATTAGGTCGTATTCTTATTTGTCCGGAGGTTGTTTATCCAGTAAAAATCTTACAATCGATTTTTAACTAACTTCCCGACTAGCTAGACATTTGAAACTTTTAGAATATATCAGAACACGATGCCAGACGACGCATTCAGTACAGTAGCTAGCAAGTAAATTCGCCCATAGTGACATTCGCACGTGTATAGGTAGACATCACGCAGTATCATTATGCGATATCACGCATCGGGAATTTATAGCAATATCACCTTTATTGTAACGGCGTTAGAACAGTGTTTCTAGTATCAATGTTCGTTTGAGCGAACCTGTTCGAACCAAACTATTCGGCAGACCCGACAAAAAGTTTCGGGAATTTATAGCAATATCACCTTTATTGTAATGGCGTTAGAACAGATTATGCCATTCGGCAGACCCGACAAATAAAGTGAGTGTCATTTTTTTTCCCAGATGCTTCGTTCATATTAATGTCATTGATGTCAATGCATTCTTTTAACACTTTTTGCCATCTTTAAGTAGAATTGAATTCATTTTTAGTTAATTCTGTTTTGTATGAAAAGTTATTTCGGAAGAAATCCGTAATCCAATCCACTAATATTGGTTGCTAGGGGTCTGGGGTCCTAGCAACTAAATTATTAATATATACGTGCGTTACTATGGAAATCAATATGAAATGTAAAAATGACATTTCAGTATTATTTCTATCAAGTACAAATTTTTTTGATCGTTTAAGTCAAGTTTATATGAATCAACAGAAAATTTAAAAACGTTGTATATAAAAAGTTCTTTTTATCTTGTAATTATTTTACTTAGTTCTACCAAGAACAAAGACAATACCTTTACTTTATTCCAATAATCATCAAACTGATGTCACATAAGTACACGTTAAATTTTATGATATCATTTCACCATAACGCCATGAATGCTCCTATTGTTTCAACGTGTTAAATTATGTTGTACGCTTGAAAATAAATTAACTAAATATCTAAGGTATTTTTAACACATTTAAAGATGTTGGAAGGACCAAAAATGCTAGGAAAAATGCCACAAGCCATATGCATTTTTTGCAAGCTAGATGGCTATCGAAAATGGCTAGATCTGACAAGAAAAACGCTAAATTGGCCACGCTGACAGTGATTACAGTGGCTCTATTCTCTACACAAGGTGGTTATCAACGGTAGTTTATCACATTTATGTATTGAGTTATTATAATTGTTACAATCAGTTAGCCGTCTAAACTGTCAAAACTGTTTATCTCACTCTAAAAGTTAACACAGTCAAGTGAGGGGCTGTTTTATTGAAAATATCTCAATTAGGTATGTTCCCAATATTGAAGATCGATCTGATATAAATAAAAAGGATTTAAAGTAAAAATAAATATAAAAATTATTAAAACTATGAATTTGACCAAATTCTCTTCATTACAATACAGAAAACTTAATAAACTAAATTTTTATAATAAATATGACCATAAAATATATTTAGTACTTATAATAATAAGATGGGACCGTTTAACAAATTCACATTTTATAACATTTTTTTTAATTGTAAGTTTATCTTTGACTTACATAAAAAATATTTTTCTTTTTAATATTTAGTTAATTAATTATTATAGTTTAAATAGTAAATTATCAAAAAAATGTCTCAAATTGCAAGTTTCGTATTTTTCCGCTAGGTGCCTCTAGTAAGTAGAGGTATCGCCTTTTTAAAGTCTTTCTTCACATCTCATTTTTATCCATCTCACTTGATCCGCTAATGCATGACGCGATTAAATTTTTCCCTCTCTGTTAATAATATATAATAACGAGTATAATATAATATTTTATTGAAGAGTCTGTATAATATAATAACGAAATTGATCTACGGTCTGTGTTAATTAAACACGAACCTCAAACAAAATATTATCTTACATAATAATGTGAGGCTGATTACACGCCATAAATTGTAATTAAATGCAAATTTTTGTGTCATAAAAGTGTAAGGATGTAGTTGGTTATTTAATTTGCAATTTAACGTTGAACAATTTTATAGTGGTTAAACTCAATGTAAGGTATTATTTTAGGAAATTCCTGCAATTATAAATGTAATACTCTTCTGGATAATGAGGAACAACGCAGAAATTGCGTAGGTAAGTTTTTTTTTACGTTTTCTTTGCATAAATTTTATGGAAGTTGATAACAACAAGAAAAAGCTTCACGAAGTAAGCTTTGAATTGCGGCCATATTTAACTGTACAGACCTACAAACTTATCTAAAGAATGGATGGGGGAGCCACTGTCGAAAACTACCCAATCAAGACTCGCAGCTGGACAGAATCTGACATTCTTACAACGTTTGCAAAATGGAGTCTTAATGGTAGTTCGTAGTTCCATTTTTGACCGTTATTTAGATAAGTTTGTAGGACTATAATATCAATATCCCGGTTTCTAAAGCACTTAGGATGACAATCTTGGTACCTATGTCAATACTTAATTTTTTTCCCCCCGACCATGTCCAATCCTAATAGGATCATATGGGCCTCCACAGAGTAGAGGTTCGTATTAACAGGTTTTGATTTTACGAGAAATGGATGTTAGCCACTTGCTCAACCTATTAGGTCCATACCCTGACTCACACACAAATTGAAAAACAATATGTGTACTTGCCAGACCCAGGATGCGAACCTGGGACCCATAGCGTGATAGTCTAACGCTTAAGCCGCGCGGCCACCGTGGGCGGAAGTACTTAATAGGTATACAATTTCAGCGTCAGGAAATACGATATGTATCCGACATCTATTTATCCAAGCAATGACATTCAATTGGCAGTGACGTCCTGTGGAGGTAGGCAGGTCATACGTTGCTAAGGGGCAGCAAATGAAGGAACGAATACGATCATTACATTTCCATATACATTTTTTAATTTTAGTCTCAAATTGTAGCAACAGAATTCTTGAAAAAAATAAATACATATCATCTACTGAAAATAAGAGCATTTCTACAAAAACAGTGGTATTTTAGGTACATGGAGGTATATGAAATTAACATGTTTGGAGGCCCTGGAGGAGATGTCGGTTCTTTCTAACGAAGTGACCGCATTGTCTGCTTCATGGAAAACTGCCACAGCTCTCGAAAGTTGCAATATTTATTTGTATTCGTTTCTTCATTCGTCACTCTTATGCAATGCATGACCTGACGTCACTGACTAAGCCCGTGCAAACAAAAATTTACTATGAAAAAACAATAATTACATAGATACCTCTTCTGTACTATCGTATATAATAATAATTGTGAAAGTATAATAGGTATAGCCGGTTAAATATTTAAAAGCTTTCTTTATTATTTTGTTTGAATTTTAATGTTCATTGTATATCTACAAGTTTTATAACTAGTAAGCTTTTGTGTTAAAATGCTGGCTTCATTGTCTAGTGGCGTACTAACGCATCTCATATTTTGTTGTCCTAGAGCGGTGTAAACGCATGTTAATTAGCCGTGTGAGTGAATAGAAATTAAAGATAAAAAAATATATGAATTATAAGTGAGCAGATTGTGGCTAACGTCTCCATATTTTATAATTACAGCGCATTGTTAAAATTATCTGAAATAATTACGTTTTATTACCGACTGTTTATCATTTTTCCATTAGTTTAGCTATTTTTTTAATGAAATATAAGGCAAGTAATTAGGTATGTACCTACGCATAATATGCCCGATTGTCTTTTAAAAGCTAGTTCACGCTTATCAGGCAAACTAGTATATTATTTGAATAGGTTATTAACCATATGGTAAGTAACATTTGGATAAAAAAGGGCAATATAATACAGCAGGTAGTTATGTAAGTACTGAATCCAGCACTCGAAATTGACCGGAACGCACTAGCGCAGCTCTAGTTTGTGTCATCGTTGAGACTACCACTCAGTCTGGCACCCCGGTTCGGGAATTTTTATGAAAATCGTTAAATTTTTTTTTTTAATAAAGTTTAATAAGAAACTTGACATGTCATCATGGCCCCCACATCCTGAAGCGGGCCCCAAGGCTAGGATCTTTGTCGGGCATCCCTACTTATTGCAAAGGTTAAAGGCAATGTGACACTCTATAGTAGCGTTTTCCAAATGTCGTTCACGGTAAAATTAAGGATGTTTAGGGTATTTTTAATACTTACATCCACTTGAATTATGGAGTTATCAAGTAATGCCACAATTAAAAATTATATTACACCATCACATATTCTAAAATTTAACCATTATGAAAGGAAAAAAGTCGCCTGTGGAGCAAATTTGTCGTATGTGTTTATCTCACTTATTTGGTCGACTCGCCACGCCGGGCCCCCCATTAGCCCCGGCCTCCAGGCTAGAGCCCTGTCAGCCCTCCCTTTTGGGGGCCATGCATGTCATACCCACCTATTTCTACAAACAATAATAAGATTTTTTGTTGTTTTGTTACACTGTTTTATGCGATCATAATAAAATAAAGAGTTTTGTACCATTCCATAGGATTTGAATTTAGATTTCATAATTCATCATCCGATATCTTCAATATCTGTGAATATTATATGATTATACTAATTTAAATAATTAAACGATCGTAAATAAAACCCACGGTGGCCGTGCGGCTTCAGCGTTGGACTATAAAGCCGTGGGTCCCAGGTTCGAATCCTGGGTCTGGTAAGTACACATATTGTTTTTCAATTTGTGTGTGTCAGGGTATGGACCTAATAGGTTGAGCAAGTGGCTGACATCCATTTCTCGTAAAAAACAAAATCTGTCAATACAAACCTCCACTCTGCCCATATGATCCTATCAGGATCGGACATGGTCGAGGGGAGGGAAATAATACGTTATTTATAAGGAAAAACCAATAACGTCCCACAGAAGTAGACAAGCCATCCATTGCTTGTATGCGCAGATAAAAAAAGGAAAAATAATAATATCATTTTTGACAACATATTTATTTTTTCACCTGTAACAAATGAGAATACGAGCTAAGAAAAACATTGTAAAATAGAGGCATACTTTTATATTTTCAATAATGTTACTAATAAAGTGTTAAATTGAGTAAACCACGATTTGATTTGAATTTATATAGGTATTAATATTATTATTGTAAACCAATAATTACTACAATAACATTATAATGAATGTGTTTTTCACAGACGAAAGCTTTGTTAATCTTTTTTTGTATCCGTTAAAAGCTCACGGTTAATTAAATTAACCGAAAGCTCGCTTTGAGTAAATAGTATAACAAGCCTAAAATATGATAGTAATGGCGCCAATGGGGTAATACACAAAGGGTCAAAAACATCGATTGGAAACGGCCGAAAAAGTAATTTCGAAATCTCGTTTTGAAGAATGAAATATTTACGTTTGAATGAAGGAAATAATGAGAAGACTCACGCACCAGAACCGATGTTTGATGGTACTCTTTGCTTTTCTGGATATCTACGCTACCCCTTCTTTGATTTAATGTCCATGTTATAACCCTTTTTATGCGATATAAACAAAAAATACTTACCGTATCTAGTATTAATAATAACTATTTTAATATAAGAGTCACCATAATCTTTCGTATTCTTTTAAAATAATAGACAAGATAAAAGAAAAATCATATCAGCTGAGAATATAGCTGTGGAAATAATAATTTTGTTTTATTTGACACCTACCTGACTGGTACAAAACCGTTGCCGATCTTTATAAAATTATGTGTAAGTATATTGCACCATGTTAGTCGTAGCGATTCTAATTATGCACAAAACTCTTTTATTCGGCGCTCTTGTTTAAATTATAATATGTATTTCTCCACCGTTGATCCTTTTAATAATCCACATGTTTCATTTAAACGCGCTATCTCCAAAATTTTGTATAAATAGATATATATACTTATGTATATATATTTTTATATGTTAATTTTTTGTGTATAATTTAATTATTCATTATTCTTCCTCATTTTTCTCATGTATTTTTCTTATGTAATTTATTTATATTTATGTTATTCTTACTCTCTATCTTATCAAGCTTAACTATATTATAATTTATACATGGAAACTTTGCTGGTTGCAATAACTTTTTATTATTATATTTTAAATTTTTGTAATCAATATGTAACTGTTTGTTTCCTTAATAAATAAAATTTAAAAAAAATAAATTAATACAGTGTCTTGTCCACCAGGAATTCGCAGTAAAAATTTACAATTCGTCTTAAATTAAACTGACAATACATAATGTATACGGTAACATGTAAGTTGTACGTATGCAGTTCATCGTAGGACACTTATTCGTGCACCGCAGTACGTGAAACATGAGTTCGTATAAAATTTTATCAAATGACGACTTCGTTGAACATTTCACCGTGGAATACATTTGTACGTATCTTACAAAATGCGACGATAGTTTGAAAATAGTACTGTTCCAATTAGATTAACCCTAACCTAACCTAACCTAGTAAAGACATCTCATAAAATTCACCACATGTTGTGGCATACGTACAAAAATATACTCCACGGTGAAATCTTCAACGAAGAACTCGTCATTTTTGATTAAATGTTACGCAAACTCATGCTTTACGTACTGCGGCGCACGAATAAGTGTCCTGCGGTGAACTGTTTATGTACAAATTTCCGGATACGAATGTATACATGTGTTGCCAGCTTTCCCCTTATATTATGTGCATCCATCCGTATGGTTTTGAAACATAATCATATTTATTTATTTTAAGAATGATATGATTTTATGGTAATGATTTAATTTGCATTTTACAATAAAATATAATCTCTTATTTGATTAAGCCAACGTCGCCATTCTTTCACTATTTTTTTCTGAAAACTTTTTCCGCGTATTGCAAATGCATTCATACTTGGTCATATAATTTACCTTGTTATCTTGACTATTAACGATTTTGGAAGTTCCCATTTGTTTTTTTAAACCACTTGCTATTTGATATGACAGGAATGCATCATAATTTCACAAACCTTGTAGCTCTCAATCATTAGCAAATTAAATGTAAAAAATAAATAAAACGTAAATGTTAAAAATATACTATTTCTGTGGTAGGTTATTCTAGCGCTGTAAATATGTATAGGTACAATAATTTATATACATTTGAAGTTAATACTATTAATATACGATGCATGGAAATCGGTTTTAAAATTAGTTAATAAATAATATGTTTAATATATTTTTAATAAACTATTGCTTTTATTCCGCGAATAAGACACAAAATTTGAGAATATAACATCTACATACTATTATTAAAGATACATAATTTGAAAACACCTCATGCATATATCATACTAGGAAAAATCTTTTTACAGAAAAATATTGGCTATCGGTTTTTTAGCAAGTAGGTATATTAAATTAAGGTAAGTATCAATGATTCCTTACTATTTTACTATTTTTATCTACAAAAAGATTTTTCTAGTGTGTATATGCATGAAATGTTTTCATAATATATATGTTCATTGTTTAATATTATTTAATCTGTATGGATTTCCATATAGTCATTTAAAAGTCTTTAACAGTTTTCTTGTGAGATATATTTTTTCAATATTTAAATTCATACTCTGTCTTATTCTTTTACTTTTTAATACATAATTTTCAAAGATAATAATAGGTACTTACTTATATAATTTAAAAAGTTGTGATATGTTCGACAAAACAGTATATTTATTAAATAAGTATTTTATTTGAAACATAACTTTTTCATATACAACAGCACCCACAGCTGTATTAAGGCATTTCCAATGTCCTCACTTTTTAAAGTATATATTATATATTTTGTATTGTCACAAATTTTGACATTAAATGTTAATTATATCCTCACCAAGTGTTTGTCAAATGATTTTTATATTTCTCTTAATATTGTAAAACTGTGCAAAGCAGTATAGTCGTTAAAACTGCTACTGTCTGGTGGAATGCTCGCGTGTACGTTTTAATTTACCAGAAGCGACGAGAGACCGGCTGCTGGTTGTTCCTTGCTGACTAAAGGCCTGCTGACTCGTGATAATGCCATAGCTCTAGGTATCTTAACACTCCCGTTGCCACGATGGTCTCGGAGTTTAGAAATGACCTTAAATCATAGATACCCCACTTATTATTATGTATATAAACGTCTACTTTTAGCTATTTGTAGATAAAATATTTAGGCATAAAAAGAAAAATATGTCGGTAGTTGAATTGAATGTCTTATATGTAAAATTAATCATTTTTCGAAAGTCTAATCAATATTTTGATAAGACAGTGACAGGGCTATCTAGAAAGATATATGTTAGAGAAACGCGCATAATAGTAATGTAAACATGAGACACTATTTTAAAATGTCATTTGTTAGTCAGAGATAGAAATTTATGTCTTTGTTCAACATAATTCTGTGAAGGATGCATTCAGCCGTAGCCTCTTACAATATATCGAACCTTGAATTATAAATGTTTCAAATGCATCTGACGATAAACGCCAAATCAACCCTTAATGTAATGTTATAAGTGTTCATTTTAGCAAGTCAACTTCGCTTTATATGCCGTTTATTTCAAAATACTGACCGGAAAGGCTCAGTTTTATTGCGCCCGTAATAAAAATAAATTTACCCGGATTTTGAATACAAACCCTTATTGCCAGGTATGTAAGAATTACATCGGTTTGTGGGCCATGTGTATTTGAAAACTTCGAGCGACCTAAAAAAACATACTATTATTTGGGTGCACAGCAGGCAGTCGAACGGTTAGATTTGTGCGTACTCCCATCATCTACACGTCGATTATCAAATTGACAAATATTTTTGAAAATATTTAATCATGCCGAGAAGATATTTAACAGAGGAAGAAATCAGGGTGGCTGCAGAGGAGTTTTGTGATGACTCTGATATTGAGTTTGAAGTGAACGACAATAATATTTCGGATAATGAAAATTTAATAGAAGTTTATAATATATAAGTATTAAATTGCGGTACCTATCATATTATCCATATGTATAAAAGTAGATTTTTCTGGGGATACAATATTACATTAAATATATGTTTATGTATTTTATTATTGACTATAAAACCTCTTGTTATGAAATTATCTAAAAGTAGGTGTGATATATCTATAGTCTAAGAGATATAGACTTAATACGTGCATATAGGTTCAAGTAACGTAGTGATTTAATTTTTTTAATGTGTATTATTTCAACATAATAAACATAATATTAAAATATATTTAGTGGAAACTATACGATCGGAGTATTTTTGTTGTTTAATTATTCTTATGTAAGTATATTTTTAATGTGTTTTAAAATCCGATTTTTAATAAAACCTAATAACATGATACAATAAGATCACAATTTTTAAAATTATGTATACAGGGAATCGATATTGCAAAATTATAACTATTATTTTATGTGGTAAACGTGATAACGCAAGTCCATGCAGATGTTATGCTACCTAAAAACATCCCTCGTTCGCTTCGGATGAATTAGCCACCCCCACTCTCCGTGAAATGACAGCGTGTGTTGGTTGTTCCATTTAAAACAGATCGAGACATGCCGTGGTTTGGTTATGACGTACATTTATCGATGTTCGATTATTATACACGATTATAAGATAATTGCATGTGATATACACAGAATAACATGTTAAACGATGACTAAATAGTATTTAAAAACATACTTTACCTTTTGAAGCAATCAATTAGCTTTTAAAATGCCTTAAAATGCCAAATTTCCATCGGGACACTGAGTGGACGGCATGGGATCGGGCGTAATTTTTTTACCATGGTAAGGGAAAGGTTAATAAAGACGGTGAGATTCGGCAATGGCGATATAACTGTCAACTATATTCTTTAACCCATATAAATTCTTATATAAAAATCACATATATTTTCATACCATTTTTATAATATTATCGTACCTACGTATTTTTTTTTGTTTTTTGTATTGATTACCACTATTACCAGTTATCGCAAAATTGTATAGTTTCGATTTGCTTAAAGTTTTTCTACAGCTCGTCAAGTCTTCCTTCGAGCCAATGTGCTTTACCAATTGGGCCATGTACATTCTATCCGAATATGACGAAATTAACTAGCAGTATTTACCTCTTGGTGCACTCAATAAATGATGTTAATTTTTGCTTAAATGAAGGTATCAACAACATTAATAATTACAAACCGATGCCAGGATCTCTCCAAATTTTAGCAATAACGTGATTACCTACTTCTAGTAGGTAGGTATACATCTGAAGTATTTTTAAATTATTCATGTACAATAAAGAATGTTACTGTTTAAAATCTTGTGAATTATTCGTTGTCTTCGGCAAAATACCTTCCACATCCATAAATCAAACCTTGAGGATCGTCGCTTTGATGATGTTGCATGTGAAACCGCGCACATAGGCACCTAGCGACAGACCCACGTAACCTCTCAAAACCTGAATATGAATGGGATGCGGCGACCGGCGAGCCTTGATAGGAATGACCAATTTGCAACATGTGCGTATGCAATATGCGTACTGGCGGCTTCGACTTGCATCCCGAGACGCATACAATTTGTTGCTATCAGCACTAGATGTTTTTTTTTAAACTAAAAAATCGCATTCCACTAATGTCCGGAGCTCCATTTGGCAACGTGTGTTTTGTGAATAACAATGACGTCACATCAACGTATTCGACACGTTGCAGTGCGTCAAATCATACCATAATAATATTATTGATACAGTAAATATGCCACATAAACCAGAACTGCAATCTTCCAGGAAATAATACAAACCATTCTCATTGTCATAGATAAAGTTTGTATCTATTACGATGAAACGGAATGAATATTCTATTTTTAATTTAGACCGTCAGATTCGTTGTATTCAGATATTTTCCAAGTTGAACTTTCCCTTCTTTTGACAGGTATTCTGGGATGATGACGGCAAAATAGTTTTCACGATGTGTGTGATTCCAGTGACACAAATCATTTCCACGTATGTATTCTAGGATTTTATTATTTTTCTTCCCCATCTAACGTCATTATTAATATCTAAAATTTCTTGTTTTTTTTTTATTTTTTACGTGATTACGTACTCTCATCATATTATAATATAATAAAATAACTAATAACATATAAAAGTATTGTAAAATACAATTTATGTTGTAACAAGTGTAAAATCTTACATTGTATGGTATTATAATAGTCCCCAGTAGTTTATACTAGAAACGGACTGAACGCTATTATAAGACAAACCATTTTTTACAAACTTTCAACGTGCTAGTATCTACCTATTTAAAATTTGTACGTGAATAAATAACATTGTTTTATTGTTAATTCGGTAGACTCGAAAGAAAATGTTTACTAAGGTTCGGTCACCCGTTGAGATAAACTTTACATATTAGAGAATACTAGATAGAAGGCGCCACGCAGAGCTTTAATTTCATGCATCTCTCCTATATTTATGAGCTTTCAAAGTTTTTTTTACTATACTAATCGGATTTAAATTAAGTAAAATAAAAACAAAAAGCTTACGTTCGTATCTTCTAAGACTAAAAATCTCAAAATTATCTGCCAAACAAATAATCAAAACAACCATTAAAAATATACATTGTTTCAATAAGATATTTTATAACTGTAATAATCCAGCGAGATGATTTCTATTTTTAGGACACTAATTTATTATGAGTTTTTAGGTATATAAATTAGTGAATAAAGATACTATATTAGTTATTAAAACAGCGGTGTTACCATTTATTAAAAAAAACACCAATGCTGAAAACATTGTACGTAAGAAAATAAAATCAAAGTTATAAATTGTATAATAGGTAGGTACTTCAAAATAATATCATACATATACTTTTCTATCGTTCACTGTTAATTGTAAGAGAAAATTCATTGCATAACTTAAATGTAAACGATTTAACACACTATCTATGTTTTTACCCCCACGATAGCAGAGCAATAACGTGTCAGCTTATAATGTCATGGGTTCCGGGTACAAATCCCGGGTCTGAAAGTCCACAAGTCGTTTTTTTATGTATGCAATGCATTCATCGCAATACTTGAATACCTATCGATGGCTTAGTGCAAAGATATTGTATGTCCAGTTTTTGTCAAAATTAAATTAACTATATGAAATGTTCGTCTGCATCATATTTATATGCTGTAAAAATATTATACGTCCAAATAGGATATTGCATCATTCAAATTAACAATATGTCCATTTCTCATGCAAGTATCTCAAATTTTAAGCTTCGATTTTCTCAAAACATACTTAACTGGACATGCAATATCTTTGCACTAAGTCATCTATCTCTATATAAAAAAATATAACCGTATTTATATATAATTTAAAGCTCTGTTAGTATTCAAGCAATATGTACAATAAAATCAAATAAGTTTTGTTACCTACGAGTAGATACGAGTGAGCTTTTATTACCTACAATAACACATATACAAAATTACAGAAAACAAGCGCAGTTTTCCTTGTGAGTTTTCCTCGCCAGTGAAACAATTAAACATAAAAATTAACCAAGAATGTAGACCTCAAGTTTTTTATCAAACAAATTAATTTAACCACACATTAAGGGCAATTATTTCTTCTCTGCATTTCAATTAGATCTAGATTATTTCTGTATTTACTGTAATGAATTGGATCACGCACATCACTTTTGCCTCTAGTCACTGATATATTTACTTATGTAGGTACGTTTTAAGCGTGGCTGCAATTATTAATATGGAAAACGTAACAAAGAAATATGACATGCCCTGCTAAGTAAAAAGGCAGTGTTTTTAGTTTTAGTGAAATAAGAACCCAACTTTCAAAAGGCCTTTTCTTTTATATTATGTAAAATTATTGGATTGTTTTGACTTAATCAGTAAATAGATTTTAGAAATACTTACTCCAATAATTTTACATAATACATATAAGAGAAAAAATAGTTTAAAACTGGGGTTCTCATTTCACGACAAATATAAACACTGTCTTTTTACTTAGCAAGGCAGTATAGTGAGCTTTGGTATTTATGATTATTAGATACGTAAAAGCTTTCGATAGTTTATTAATAACATTACAATTATTACACTATAATTTTACAAAAAGCTTCATTGATATTTAATTACGTTTTTAAACAATGTACTGCATCGTATATTTATTGATCATCAATATTCGAACGTAAATTTGTCAGGTTTTTATCAATAGGTACATCCACCGGCAAATTATCAATAGCAAATTGGAAAATTGTACAAGTTTTTGAATGTTTTTCATTATCAATCTGAAGTAAATATTTAAGAATAAAATTGAGATTTTATCTTTTATCGTTTTTTATTATTTGTTTAATTAAATTTTACAAACTAATTAACGCCATCTATTTTTATAATTCTGCGATGACATTAGTGTGTCCATTATCATTGCTATTTTCGTAAGCGACAAAGCACACTGCGAGTGGCAGTGCGATGCGCGCGTGGTGTGAGAGGCTTAAAAAGCATTTACAATCAAGTACAGTACACGCCTCTATCGCACGGTTTCTTACAGTGTGCTCCGCCACTATGACTACCTAACCTAACCAATATGATCCCCATAGCCAACCTATTTCCAAAAGTCACACTTCGCTACTGACATATTGTACAGTCATAATCGTACCTTTTTATTAAATAAAAATGATTCAATACCCTCTGATTTATTGTAATAAAAAACACAATATTACACTCCATCTAGTTACAGTCTAAACTTTAGTTTAAGTCATGTTGTAACGGTCTAGTAAGTAATACATTTTATTATAGCATACTCAGATATTAACGATTTAGCCGCCTATTATTAGTTGAATTGAAAGCAGGTATAGCTCTTGAATCAAATACCCTCGGCACGAACATACGTATTTATTATATGGGCATGTTTGATAACGTTATTAGCGACCAACTATGTCGTTGTTTTTGTGAAAGCCGATGACGCTTGGCACGTATGTATTGACGATTGTTTAACATTATTTGAAATCGATATAACATTTAACCTTTTAAGATTTTTATCATAACTTCTTGATGCTTACTTTATCCATATAAATTCCTTGTAGGTTAATTTTTTTTTTAATTGACAGTTATCAGTAAATTATAATCAATAGTAATTTTTTGTTAATTTAATTTCGGTAAATTATTCTCTTAATAGAAAAGATTTTAATAGAAAAAGCATTTTGTCTATAAGCATATCTTTCTGGAGCAATAGTATGTAATCATTAAACACACGAAACAAATTATGAAGAAGGATATGCACGACTATGTCGACTGCCATATTTAAAAAAAATAGTTATTCAAATTTCAAATTCAAATTCTTTTTTTTTATACATACATATAGTGAACATTACAAATTATTAATTTAAGACGTTCACAACATGACATTTAGAAATAAAGAAATATTATTAAAACAGTACCTATTGTTATAAAAGTTATTAAACAGTCAGAAAAGTGTAAGTACTAATATAATATATAAATTAGATAAAAGGTAGTACGCCTAATGAGCAGATCATATTTTAAGAATTTATAAAACAATGCCCACCTATAAATACTCATCCTCACGCAGTGGTTTTGTTGAACATAGTTATCGCCCTCCCAATTGGCAATACCAGTGGCAGATTGGTTCTGCACCTTGGGAGAGTAAACAACTGATGCTCTCAATTTCTAAGATAGTTATCAGGGACACACATGTCAACACTGCCCAGAATGGCAGAGTTCTCATTTATACCTCAATGATTGACAGTAAAACTTTCAGCATAAGTAATGATTGAGTATTTTAAAAACAGTTTTGATTAAGCGCCACTGCGCTTTTTTCGTATAGTTGTTTTGTCTCACAAAATGCACGTCGTACCCCACCAACCGCATACGCAAAGTAATTAGAATATAGTTATCCTTTTAATTTTATTATACTGCACAATATGGGTGCACAATCGTGAAGCTACACATAATATTATATAGAAACAACAATGCAAATCTTTAAAGCTCTAGTGTATTAATGCATAATGTCGAATTGTTTCTTATTATTTTGCTGATCACACGGCTAAAGTGGTAAATATAATCACTTTATCATATTTATATATTGAGGGGATTAATTGTTACAATAAGTTAACCGTATAAACTGTCAAAACTATCTACCTCACTCTAAAAGTTAACATAGCCAAGAAAGGTGCTGTTAAAATATAGCACTTTTTGACAGTACTTATTGTAACAATTAACCGCCTCAATACATAAAAATATGATAAACTACCGTCGATATCCGCCTTGTGTATAGAATAGCTTCGTACATCATATTAATATTTCATCATCTATATTACAATAAAGTGACAATATTATTTAGTATTTTTTATCAATAACCTGGTATTTTTATAAAATGTTAGATACTTAAGACGATACTTCAGTGAAACGGAAAATAATTTTCAACTATAGGCGCGACGAAATTTTGGACTCGCTGGCAGTCGGAGAGCGAACGTCTAGGTGTGAATACGTCAATTTGTTTCGTGATGGCGACGGGGGTATTAATTCTTAAACCGTGTAAAGATGACTAAAAACGTTACCCATTTACTTGAAAAAGAAAACATGTCAATGAATAAACAATTATTGTTACTAATAGAACAATAAACAGAACATTAAATGGACGCATGTTGGATTTATATGACAAATTATATTTCATTCGGCATGTGTTATTTGCACCCGCGACCCACAATCCGCGCATCGCCTAGCCACGATCTTTTTAGACCATGCCTCAACTGAGGTATAGCCTTAAGTATAAAATCTAATTATTCGAATTAATTGTACAAATTAAAGAAATTTTAAAAATGCCTATTTACATCAGCTGTTCTTGTTTGAATGAACACAGCTACTTACCAACTAATACAAAATAATGCAATTGTTTATCATACAAATAAAATGTAATATAGATTAGATAACCTATATATAATATAGGTACGAGTATATTATATAAAAAACATTAACTCAGTGTACATATTATGATAATATACGTATTTTTGTATACTTAAACAATAATTACACGTCGATTCATTATTGAATCTTAGTATGCCACAGTATCTGCTACGTTTTAAAATATTTCCCTCAGGATTTTTTTATGTCGTAAAAGGGGGATATAAAACCCTAAACATACTTGCATGTAGGTTTATCAAAATAGTGTTCATGTGAGAATTTTATGGTCGCCATGTTTTATTCGCATCACGTACCTACGCGCATGCGTGTTTCGCTAATAAACACGATGTTTTGTTTTTATATCTACACAAAATAGGGCTGCAATCTTCGCCACACCACACCATAAATATTCAGTACCTATATTATATTTAATTCAAACATAGTTTTTTTTTAATTGTGTGAAAGCTTATTATATTTACCTACTTACTTAATACACGATATTATATCACTTTCTTCATTTAAAAATTGGTTGTACTTTCAGAAGTTTATTCACAAAATAACAATAAAAAGTTTACCATAATATATTTATGGCGATAAACAACTCATTACCTATGGCAGCATGTTGATCGGCGATTTTAAATACTCTGCCACAATTACAAATTCTTTAATATGCATTTCCGTAGTGTCAAATTATATTACAATAGTTATTTCCGCGATATCTATATTGTATACAATAGTCAGCTACTCGGATGTCTATTGACGCAAATGACAGTAAGTAGCTGACCCGATTAATATACCTAGTTATGTCCTAAATTATAATGGATAGATATTATTTTGATTGCATAAATAGCGAATGATAATTCATTGGAGATGTCACTCGAATATAAGTTCTCGGCCTGTTAGAATCTCAGTATCTATATCGCTACGCACATCTCATTGTATCGAGATTCGGACCACGGAACATTATCATAAGTATTGTAACATATTACTATATTGTACCGACTGTTTACGCTGCAAATAAAACTCGCTCCTGCATCCATCTTCGACTTCTTCCATCCTACCATCATAACCTACGACACGTCGATGACTCCCACAGTGGTAACTCAGATCAAACCGCACATATTATTTAAGTTATACAGACGTGTAGGTAATATTTCCCTAATATTAATTTATAAAATACAGTGTATCAATCACCTTTGCTATAAGTACATGTAAGCAATTAGACAATAGTTTTCCTCATAGAACAGAAATAATAAATGTAATTATTCCGATAGGCTATATACCAATACAGTAAAGTTTGACGTAGGGTTTTGATTGTGTGAATGTCCTACGCATTATAGACATGCAATAGTGTATTTAATACACAAATATTAAATGAGCGTCAATGCATAAACCGAAAGCAGTTGTCAGTATTCGACGTAGTATGACGTATTCTTGAAAGGTGTTTAAATTTATCCCGTATTCTTCCTTACTCGAGATTGGTTACCTGCTTCTCCTTACCCGTTAGGTATTTCGTTCCCATTATATCTGAGTTCCTTGATTTTCCTCATATGCTTCGTGCTCTGATCGCAAATATTTAAATCATTTTTAATTTGACCTAGCCATATTTCTTGACATATAATGTACGTATCAAAAGGTGAGAATTTTAATCTCAGCTATATTGGGCCGACAATTTATATACAGTGTAGTTTAAAAAAATATATTATACTAATGTTTTTTAGGGACAATAGCCCCAATCTAGATGTTATATCTAAGCTTACAATAGTATCTACCTATAATACTGCCCTTCTAAAGAAAAAGGTAGTAACTGACTCCCACACACTTTCGAGATAAATGACATAATGTGGTTTTTTTCCAACTTTAGTACTGTGAAATAATAAAAAAACGGTGATAATTTTTATTACTAGGATGTTTAAATACAAATAAAGTAATAATAAACAAGCAGTAACTGAAATAAATAGGTAAAATTATTGGCTTTTTGCTAAGAAACTTGTATTATTTTAGCAGATGTCCATTTTTTCACTAAGGATTTTAACTGTATTTTAGTGATAATTCTGATTTTACAGTGAACAGAATATATAGCTTTCAAAATTACCTAACGGATGGCATTCATAACTCAATTTCACAAATTTTGCCAGTTACTGCCTTCTTCCTTGGAAGGGCAGAATAGGTATGGTGTGTTCTTAGTGTACGCGGAAGTACTATACTGCCCTGCTAAGTAAAAATATAGTTTATTGGTTTTAGTGAAGTCTAACTAAAACCAAAACACTGTCTTTGTACTTAGCAGGGCAGTATATTGGTCTTACTCTTTTGAAATACTTTTTTTGGTACTGTTTGGTTAAAGCGGATACAGCGGAAAACGCATTTTGAAAATAGCCGATAAACTGGATTATTTGTTAGGTTAACCTAACCAAACCTAACCTAACCTAACCTAACCTAACCCAACCTAACCTAACCTAAACTAACCCAAACTAACAAATAATCCAGTTTATCGGCTATTTTCAAAATGCGTTTTCCGCTGTATCCGCTTTAACCGAACAGTACCCTTTTTTCTGCACAATTGGTATTCTTGTCCTTCATTAAAGCTACCAAACACCGGAATAGGTGTAATAGTTCTTGCATAATGTCAAGTATAATATAGAATACAATCTAAATATCAAGACTATTAGTAACTATATGAAAATACGGCTTGATACGGTTGGCAACCCTATATTTTCGATTAAGGCAGGTCATTTCAAAATCAGAGCGTTCTAAATCCACGCCCAAGGCGCGAAACAGAAGCTGGGAATGCAGCTCTCAAAAGTAGACGTCGATAAATGTCACGAATTACTATTAATTATATTTTCATTGCATGATTATTATGTACCTACACAATAATTAGTCCAATATTGTGTATTGGATAATCAAACTGGACTATATGACATTTGTCATAAATATTAATTTATATCAATCTGCATAGTTGACCAATAATTGCACTCTAGGCTCGGTGCTACATTTCTAAGTTTTTTTTAAGTTATGTCAACGCATTCTTCCAAAATGAATATAGGTAGGTACCTCAGTTGATATAATCAGGGCTCGAAATGGACCGGTTATGTCAAAATGTCATTTTTACATTTCATATTGATTTCCATAATAACGCATGTATATATTAATAATTTAGTTGCTAGGACCCCAGACCCCTTCCAACCAATAATGGTGTCGAAATAACTTTTCATACATAACAGAATTAACTGAAAATGAATTCAATTCTACTTAAAGATGGCTAACAGTATTAAAAAATGCATTGGCATCGTGTTCTGATATATTCTAAAAGTTTCAAATGTCTAGCTAGTCGGGAAGTTAGTTAAAAATCAATTGCAAGATTTGTACTGGATAAACAACCACCGGACAAATAAGAATACGACCTAACAAAAACGTTGTAATTAGATAACTATGTTAATATTTTCGGAAAATTATTTAGCGCTCCGCTCCGAGCCCATTATTATATACATATTATTATTTTGTGGTCAAGATTATTATTAAAGTTTAGTTTATTGAGTTTTATTTAATGTTTTGAAAAGACAATTAATTATTCATAGTTTTAATGTGATTTTATATTTCTTTTAAAAAACATTGATATTTAATAAAAATTAAATTGTGTAGGTATAATATGAAATCCTTTATATTTATATCAAATCAAGCCTCAACATTGTGAACATAACAAAATTAGATTTAACGAATTCATATTTTGTAACGTTTTTTTTATTATAATAATTTTATAATTTTTTTAAATGAAAATATATTTTTCTTTTCAATATCTTGAAATACTACTACTATTTTACCATGTTTGATCCTGAGGGGATCATAATATGGGCCTCCACAGAGTAGAGTTTGTAGGTATTAACAGGTTTTGTTTTTACAAGAAATGGATGTTAAACCACTTGCTCAACCTATTAGGTCCATACTCCGACTCCAAACACAAATTGAAAATCAGTATGTGTATTTTTTAGACCCAGGATTTGAAGTTGGAACTCTGGATGTTATATGCCGACGCTTAAGTCGCTCGGCCATCGTGGGCGGTTTTTAGATACCTATGCATTTATATACATGCCACATAAGCGTGCAGTTCGATAGTTTTGACAGAAAATATGACGTAGTGAGAGCGACGCCGAGCGAGAGAAACCGATGCAATACGCATTATGTAAAAGCATTCAGAAATAATAACGGGAACAATTATTAAATTAACTTTATGTAATTCGTGCTAAGTGGAAGAAATTGCAATCTGCGTAATTTCAAGATCTTAACTTATTATTTCACTACAATAATTGAAACACTTAAAAATGTGAATTGTTAAAAAATGTCAAACTTCGTATCTCTCCGCTAGGTGCCTCTGGTAGGTGGAGTATTCTGCCTTTCTAAGGAAGAAGGCAGTAACTGACTCTTACATACTTTCGAGATAAATGACATACTTAATGTGTTTTTTTTTTTAATTTTAAAACAGTGATATTTTTTATTAGTAGGATGTTTAAATACAAAATAACAAGCAGTAACTGCAATACATAGGTGCAATGACTGCCTTTTTGCTAAGAAATTTATATTATTTTAGCAGATGTCCATTTTTTCACTAAGGATTTTAACGATATTTTTGTGATAATACTGATTTTAAAGTGAACAGAATATACATTTAGCTTTCAAAATTACCTAATAAATTTTGCGAGTTACTGCCTTCTTCCTTGGAAGGGCAGTATTCTCCTTAATGTCGACACATTATCTTGAATAGACTCATTGGTAAAAACGTTGTCGGCAGGTGGTTAAAAGTATAAAGAATTACATGTTTCATTGTCTAGAAAATATAATACGAAATATGGCTAATTAAAGTAGGAACATCTATCAATCTAAACATATCAGCAAGAGAGATCGCACAAGCTGCCCTTCAAGCTAGTACTCGACAGGAAAATTCGACAGTGTAAAATATTTTCGCAATACGGGTCTGTATTTCTGGTGCAATTAAGTGCGCAATTTCTGCATACAAAAAATATGCAGGCAAATGCAACCCGTTACCCGTATTGCAATTTGTGACGTTAATGAATCGACTAGCAAATAATTTTAAACGCACAAAAGTTTTAAAGATGTGTTATCATTATTATGAATGTAATTAGAGATAAATGTTTATTTACTAGGAATAATAAATAACACCATTTTATAATATTAAGATATAGAAGTAATACAGAAAGCTTGATAATATTGAATAAGCTTACTGTAAAGCTCTAACCCGCTAAGTTAGACACAGAATATGGAATTAATAGGTTGTGGAAGTGGCTAGCATCCATATATCATAAAAACAAAAATCTGTTAATACAACCTCCACCCTGTGGAGGCCCATATGATATTCTTGTGATTTAACATGGTAAAAAAAGAAATACTTAGTCATTTTATTTTACATACTGGTATAATTTATTAATTGTATGACTGGTTTGAACTCTTTCTAGGCCCCTTTTAAAATCTTGTTAAGCCTGCTCTCACATCGAAACTCGCCTCATCTGCTGCACAGCCTTAAATCAAACTTTCCAAGAACGTTGATCCGGTGTTGCATTAAGAAGACTGCCCACATCTATCTAGCGACAGTCGCACATAACCCTCGAAACCGTCGCTATAGTACTTATTTTCCGAATATCCATTTTTGTCAAAATCGACTTTTTAATGCAGTTATATTTCTTTTGTCTAACTACACCGAAATCATTTATAAAAATTGTATATTTTCATGTAGAAACAGAGATATTTTTTTAAAAACTCCGAATACGCCATGTTTCGCAACGATTGCTTTGTGCTTATTTTCCGAATGTCAAATAAAATAGCTCGGTCTCACTCTCGCATATCGCTTTCATATAGCGCTTTCTACTTCTAATGTCGCTCACTTCATATGTGACTGATGTCTGTTTTTCGTCTTTCAAAGCGCGCGATTTTGACTACTATTGTGTTATTTTAAGTTTCTATCGTTTAAATAGTGAATTTTTCAAATTTAAAGTTATCAATCTTGTCTGGTACATCACCAGTTCGCTCTGAACTTACAGCAGAGTTATGGAAGTAAGTATTTTAACCTAAATTACTGTATTTTGTACTGAGAAACAGAGATAATATCCCAACGGTCATACGAATTGTACAGTGTGACTCGGTAACTACTGTCTTAAAAAATAATTATTATTAATGTCTATAATCAAAACTTTTTCTGTTTTTAATTTACTTTTTATCTATTCATGCTAAAATGTACGCGAATATTTAATCTCATTTATTAATAAGATGTATGTTTATACCTATTTTTTTTGGTGGATTTCCATTGAATAGTACATTTGATTGTATTTTCATTAAGTATAATTATAATACTATTGGCTATCCAATAGATATTTTAGTAAATGTACGATCTATTAAGATTAATTCTGGTTTCGTGAGTGAATATATTTTTATATAATAATATTATACTCAGGATAGAATATTCGCAATCAATGGTTATTAAATAACATATGTCCCTATTTTTTGTTCCATGCCAATAAAACATAATACCTAATATGCAATATATGGGTTGTAATAAGTTTAATTGTATCAAGTTCGATTAAAATCCATAATGAAGCATTATTTGTGACCAATAAAAATATCATTGCCACCGTTTTAATATAGAAATTAGGAAAATTTTACTACCTACATTATTATTACGTAAATCTATGGATACAGATTTTTTATAACTATAATTAGGTATATAATTTTATCTTGATTCCCAATTTTGTAAACAGAAAATGGTGAATGGCATATTTTATAATTACCTATGAAATTAGGTAAAAACGATCATTGATACAACTTGATCACCTATTTACAAAAAATCATGTACCTATCAGTAAATTTATTAAAAATTACGTAAATAAATATTGAGTTTTTAAGTTTGTACTTTTTGACCACACGGTATACCGTGGTCCATGCAACGATACGCTACGGTCTTACATTCCGAATGTCCTTGTTTTGTTCCGAATATCCACTTTTCGGAGCCAGCGCTGAGAATGATCCGTATATCCACATTGCTTACTTGTAAATAAAACGTATTTTCTCTTAGTTTAATGAATTATACTAATATATTATTCATCAAATCTCTTTTTGGATAATGTGGCAATCATAAAAAGGAGACAGAGTGCTTGATATATAAACTGATAGTTAAATATAAGACAGGGAACTTTGTTTTTCGTTTCCTGAACAATCGACATTTGGTCTATTCGGAAAACAAGTACTATAGCGACGAAACGTATATTTGAATGCGGCGATCGGTGAGCCGGTATAGGAATGACCAATTTGCAGGTGTTCGTATGCGTTCCTGCGTCTTCGACTCGCAGCCCGAGAAGCATGCAACTTGTCTATTGCAACAGTAGATGTTTTTTTCAAACTAAAAAGTCGTATTCGACTAATCTGCGAAGCTCCATTTGGCAACGTGTGTTTTGTGAATAACGATTATGTCACACTGACGTATTGCAGACGAGGTGGGTTTAGATGTCAGAGCTGGTTAAGAATCAATTACATCATCTGCGTCAATGAAAGTCGGTGCTGTTATTTATTAAACAAATATTTCAAATCCATTTAAGTCAACACAAATACCTAGTTTATCTCAGTACCTATTTGTAATAAATATTCAGAAACTTAGTGATATTGGCTGAGGGTGGACACTTGATAAAAGTGAGTTAAAGTTCTGATTGACGAGAAGTTAATTCACTTAATATGTCGCTCAATTGATGTGCGTATTTTATGATATTCATTTGTATTGGCAGTAATTCACTACTTGATTGTTGAGTGCTATTAACATGCAATTGAAAACATAAGTCGTTTTAATCATACTGTTGTCATGTTCCCTTTAAAAGATTATCTTGTAAGAGTTGAGTGGCCATCGCTATGTTATTATTATTGTCTATTGCCAGATTGCGACCGCCTTGTGTCCAGAGATGTATTGGACTTACTACCATTTAATAATAATATTTACCAGAAATCGAAAATAACTATTCAAATTTATTATCGAAACTTAGTATTCTCAATTATGCATTTGCTTATCTTTGCCTTTGGTTTGTTTAATTAATGATTGTATTTAAAGCAAATGTTAGTTTGAATTAATTACTTATTATTATTAACTCGTTTTAAGTATAACTTATTAGTTTGAGTTGAATATAAGTATGCAATATCAGTAAATACAGCATAGTAGATTTTGTGGTAACCGTGCCGTGACTAAAACCATGTTATATTAACAAAAAATAGTGCCACGTGGCATGGAATGGTGCATGTTGGCCATAACGTGGAAATACCCCAAGATAAACCAATGTGTATGATAGAGTTCATTAAGCAGACAAAATGACAATGGGTTGGAATGTTACTCGGCGAATGTATAATTGATGGACAAATACCGTCATATTGTAGTAACCAAAGGGCACTAAATGACCACAAGGGCATTCTAAAACTCGCCAAATAGACGAACTCTTAAAGTTTATTGTATATACGTGGTAGAAGTTAGTGGAGATCTTCATCCAGCTCTGAATCGACCCCGACTGATGATAATAACGATGATGATATGTAGGTAATAGCTTCTTTTTTCAATGATGTTTATAACACTACATCTGTGATTTTCCAAATATCGTCTATTCAACGCCTGTCTTCTGACAGTGCTGCTTTACGGTAGCGATTCATGGCACCTTACGAAGACTCCGAGCAATCGTATACTGGGTGTACGGTGGTATGACGTTAGGATTAACTGTTGGAACTAACCGTTGTGTGAAGAGATGACGATGAATCTGGCTCGGCCACGTACTGCGAATACCTAAAGAAAATTTCAGCCTGGCTTGCCTGTTCTTCAAGTCCACTCGATTCCGGCATCCTTGAAGGCTGCTTAATACCTACTATCTACAAAGTTTATACGGCAAAACTACGAGATGCTGGTATGACCTGAGAAGACACAAGAAGACTGGCGAGCGACTTGGATTCTTGGAGGTGCCGTGTGATATCTATATAGGTACTCCAACTTCCAACGGGCAGATATGATTAAAGAAGAAGAGTGGTTTGCGTCCAAATGGTGAAATCTGAGTTAAAACTACGAATGCATTTACTTTTATAATATCTGCAATATTAACGACCTCAAAATAAATTGGGTCAACCCTGTGTTACCAATACTGCTCTGCTTACAATATGTATTTGAAGTCTTTGTTAGTGAGGTGTTGCAAGAGTTGCAGGTTGCAAGTGGATGAACCCAAAGGTGAGATGCAATTAAACAAACATAGCGAATAAAGGAGCAATAAGAATGACTCCGAATGGAAACAATGTAAGAGGAAAGAGAACTCATTAACTGCTTACAATGTGAATCATGCTGTTTTCAGATTCTAATTTATTATGCACAATTACAAGCAGACATTGCTTGTTTTTACTAACCATATATAAACTTTATTTGGACTCTACAAGTACATAATACATATAAATATATGTGAAATATTGTGGCAACTGGTTTATATTAAAAATTTAATTAAGTTAATATAACTCATATTAACTTTAGGTACCAAGTTAGGTCGATATTGATACAATTACCTTGTCTAAACAATTACTTGTCATGATTTATCTGTAACGTATGAGAGAAAATATAAACATATGTAAGAAAGAGCGAGACAGGGAGAAGACGTATTAAACATACACGTAAACGCAAATTCTGGAATCGTTTATTTTAAACGGGTCGTGAAAAAAAACAAATAACAGGACAGTATCATAGTGACTTTACAAATGCTTACAGTATAATAATAGCATACTATCGATTATAGAGAAAGTAGGTATCCAATATTATACTAGTGTAACCTTATGCAACATACACAATCATCGTCGTCGTTTGATAAATGAATGAGTTCTGCGATGACGTCATTGTCAAAGTCAGGAAACTGACCATGCTGATGCAGTAGCTCACAGACAATTAATTGAGTCCGAAAAACCGCCAGAAAACACACGTAAACGTATGAGAGTGTTTACAGGTGGTACTGCCTCCTGGTAATATTTGCTAGTTACTGAAGAAACAGTCCTGATCGACAACGATATTGTTTTTAACATGGGTTAATAATTGGTTTTTATTTATCATTAAAGGTTAATTATTATTGATATTTTAATTAGGTACTTATGTAATTCTAAAATTGAAAATATGACTATTGATTTGATGAGTAAACAGTTCTTCTATTTACCGGTTTAAGTTTTGATTTTAATTTACGTTAGTTTTTTTGTATTTTGTTTTCTATTTATAATTAAAACACTTAAAAGGCTACTTTATTATGGAGCCATTCGTTGTATGGCCGTTTAATTAATGTCACATTAAATGATAATTTAAATATTTATATCGTCTCAATGTGGGTTGAATTAAAAACAATACTATTCACATGAATTAAAAAGTATTTTTCTAAAGTAGTTTATGAATATAAAATTCAAGATGCATACATAAATAGATAAATTAATCAATTGAATTCTGTTGACATACGCGGTCTAATGAATATATTATTATAGTACGGATTATTTATTTGTGGTTAAATACGTAGTGAAAGTTTTAATTAATTATGATTGATGGTTTTGTTTTAAAAAACCGTCATTTTCGATAGTAATACAGCCACTAATTTAAAAAGTTTATAAGTGAATATTGAATTATTCAACACAAAAGCGACATCATAAAAACGGATGTTGTAATAAAAAAAATGTAAAAGAGATACAATCGCGCGGATAGCCACTATGTTTGTAGGCACAAAATTATAACTTTGATGAGTTACAATGCAGTGGCAAGTCAGGTGTTTAATATAAAGAGGTCAAGAGGGTTCTGTAAAGAGCACTGTGTTCTTGTTTTTTTTCTAGTTTAATATATTGTTGTTTTTATTTAATAAAACGCAATTTTTATGTAGTACTTATTCCACTTTTAATCAAGAGATTGGGACCGGTTTCGTCCGCCTTAGAGGGACATTTTCAACTGAAAAGTTTCCTCTGAGGCGGACGAAACCGGTCCTAATCTCTTGATTAAAAGTGGAATAATTACTACATAAAAATTGCGTTTTATTAAATAAAAACAACAATACAATGCAGTTCCACCATGAATTGACAGTTAACAAAATAAAAGAAATTAGTTTAATATACTTATATATATTTGAACTTTTTCATTGATGTTACAAATACGATGAGATGATGGCGGTCCTCGTAGTCTAACGTATAAAGCAGTGATGAAGACACCATATTAGGCAATTATTTAAAGCCTTTTAATAGAGTTAAAATAATAACTTCATTAAAATTCTAATGTATTCAAGCTCTATACTATTCCATTTAAGTCGTTTCTCGCGACCCGGTTTTCGCCTTTCGGCATCTTCAGGCGTCGTGTACACTCACCAAAGGCAAACACACACTGACAACGAACACTTTTAACTCTACCTTATATAGTAAATCAATACAATAGAGTAGGTAAAGGACTTAAATGGAATAGTACAGAGCTTGAATCCATTAGAATTCAAATTCAAATTCCATCAAGTACCTTCGGTCGAAAGTATTAATATTATAACTTCATTATTTTATAAGTTACAAAAAAATGTAATATAATATCTGTTGATGTTGTTGGATGCCATGACATCTGTATATAGGTATGTAATATAAATTGATTATCGACTTGGTCAACCAGATGGCACGTATATATTCCACTAATACGTAATGAGCTATATATACATGTACAATCGAACAAATCCAAAAGCTTCAACTAATTTGGTACATTACACAAATGCAACGCATACAAATGATTACACACGTATTCTAACAAACACACGCACATAATGTCAAAATCTGAGGCATTAGGTATTAAGGCCTAACGTGTCTTCTATATATATTATATTCATTATTTTTTTCGTGCTGGATCCGACCCGAAGCGGTCGCTTCGACAAAACGATGAAGCGTCTTTTTTTGTGAAATGTCTATTATAAAAAAGTAAAATATAATATTATTTGTTCAATAAAATGCAGAAGATGAACAAAATATGACTGTCTTATGACCTTCTTTTAATTACCTACCACAGCCTATCTATCTTCGACACGCACCCTTTGCCATTGGTATAATTCCTGGTGAGGTAGCAAACTATTTAAATATGTACGTGATTTTCTAAGTCTAGATATTTATTTATCTGATTTTTTTACTGCTACTACTACTGTTTCACAACTAACTGCTAAACAACTGTCATCAGGACTTGTGATCTATTGTAGTTATTAATAAGGAAATGTATATTCACCCAATATTAACAATGAGACAAGAGCTGAAAGTTTTTTGGTCATATACCTACAATAAATAACAAAGTAGAGATCTGGGGTAAACCACGAGTACTAAATTTTTTTTTTTTTTTGTTAACTGTCAATTCATGGTGGAACTTTTGTGGTTTCAACATGAAAATGTTGAAAATTTCCCTCTGAGGCGGACGAAACCGGTCCAAATTTATTTATTAAATTGGAATAAGTACTACAAAAATTTTGCGTTTTATTAAATCAAACCATAATACTGAAAATTACATATTTATAGTTTTTTTCATGATAAATATAATAATTGTTAGTGAAAAATTATGATATTTTTATAAGTATAAGTACCTAATACAAAAATTGTAATAAGTACCTTTTTGCACCGTTCGCCTTAATGAATATAGAAAAGGGGGTTAAAATAAAGACGCCACTGGCATCATTCTGAAACACCAGGTCATTAAATGCGAAAAACGTAATCAAAAACAGCACTAATTTGCAGCGTCATGTCTCGGTCGGTTCAAAATGTGTCGGACTGCAAAAACCCTCTTGTCCCAGGTCAGTTAGATGAAAAAAAACATTGTGAAAAAATAACGGTCTAATTTTTAATGAATAAATTATACTTTTCTTGATTGAATCTCATTCTCATTGTGTTTTTAACGTGATAAAACTTCCACCGGACATGTTAAGATAGTGTTATTATCTTTGAAAGTGTAAGGGATATTATACGACTATGTATGACTATGTATTACTATGTTTGAGACATCACTTTGAATAGCTGATTTTAATACAAAGGAAATACTACTACTTATTTATATTATTATTTAATACAATATAATTAAGTATTTTTATCAATTATTAACTGACACTCATCTCTTTGACAAAAAAACCATCTTAGTTTAATATTTTCGCATATACTTGTTTCACCCATATTAAAATACAAGATATTCACAGAAACCTACGTTTTGTTGTGTTGAAAGTCTAAAATTAAGATTGGATGTCAAAAACCCTTCAATATCCCTATTTAAAATCCCGAAAGAGTTTTATAACAGACTTTTCGCAAAAAATCATTATTTGCATGACACCCACAAGGGGGGTTGACAGGGCTCAAGCCTGGGACCCCAGGCCTAGGGGGGTCGTATACATCACAAATTCGCTCTAATGTTATCGCTATTTCACGGGCAGCATTATATTTTATAATTATTTGCGTGTGTTTCCTGACTAATAAAAATGACTATTTATCCAATATGACGAAGGATTGCATGTTACTTGGGTCTCACAAAAAGGGGTCGAAATCAGTGCTTCATAATATGATGCCGCGTGCTGACAATTCAAGTGGATTTATTTAAAAATACCAAAAGTAGCTAAAAAATACCCTTTATTTTACATGGAACCCTGGAATTCTGCGAAATACCTTTTGGGGAACAATACTGTAGAACATTACGCTACCCTTATGGGGACGTTTTACAATTTTTTTGCGAAAAGATCGATTTAAATTAACGTGCTTACAACGCCGAGGTCCCTTTTATACAAAATTATAATTGAATATCTTTCTATTGAGCCCCCTCTTAACATTAGCGATAGATTGGGGGACCCGCCAAACATCGTGGCCTGGGGGTTCACTTCAGGATGTGGGGCCATGGTTATTAGCCTTTCTCTTGTCCGATTAGGTCCATCCTGTAAATCTTAACATACATTAAAAAATAACATTTGAATTTGTCAGACGTAAGAAAACGGACACTTTACCATTCATCCATGACGAGATCGCTTCCACCGTGTAATATACTTGTAATAATAGTAATTTACCAACTTGATTTGGTTTTTTTTTCAACACGCAATTATTTATTTAGGTATGCCGCATATAACACCCATTAAACATCTTTTACATCCTCGATACTGGGAATTCATTATAAAAACGAAATTGTAAATTAATAAAAATATCGTAACAATGTAAGTCCGCTTCGGAGCATAGGTCGCGGTATTTTATTACCTCACTTTGATAGTATATTATGCGCGAAGGTCTCGAGGTTCCTGGAATAGGTGTCGTACATCTGGGCAGGTGAGAAGCTTAAGAGGAATACCTTACGGCGAAGGTGTCGATCGAGATGTTGCATTTTTTTTATACAGGTACACATATCTCGATAAAATGTAAAATTGTGTTTGGTCAATTGTCAAACATCTAAAATATCTTATTGCATTTCATCACCTCAATACTACAACTAGATAACTTGATTTTCACTGTTTTTGAGATTATTATACAATTATTCTACATTTCCTTCTCTACAAAATGATAAAATCAAGTATTAATTTTGTGTTTGAAAATATTAGATAACTTTAAAACCATAGATGCATTAAACAAATAAAATAATATATCTACAATTTTTTTCATACAATTGAACATTATTTAATTGTTCCCAATTAGACAAGCAACATTTTCCGTTTTATAACGTTGTTTTTAGCTCGTATTCTTATTTGTCCGGTACAATTCTTGCAATCGATTTTTAACTAACTTCCCAACTAACTAGACATTTAAAACTTTTAGAATATATCAGAACACGATGCCAATGCATTTTTTAATACTTTTAGCCGTCTTGAGGTATAATTGAATTCATTTTCAGTTAATTCTATTTTGTATGAAAAGTTATTTCGACACCATTATTGGTTGCTAAGCGGATGCTCCTAGCAACTAAATTAATAATATATACGAGCGTTACTATGGATATCAAAATTACATTTCAGTATTATTTCTATCGAGTACAAATTTTTTTGATCTTTCAAGCTAGCAAGTCAAGTTTATATGATTCAACAGAAAATTTAAAAACGTTGTATATAAAAAGTTCTTTTTATCTTGTAATTATTTATTTTAAATATTAATTATATACTAGATTTATGTTAATTAAGTCAAGTTTAAATTTCATTTTCCCAACAATGACCAAATCAGAGTAATCTAGTTGTAGTGTTGAGGGACGATTTAAATAGTAAATATTCTTATCCCACTATGGCCGAGCGGTTAGCGCGTTGGCTTATAATGTCGTGTCTCAGGTTCGAATCCTGAGTCTGGCAAATACACAGATTGTTTTTAAACGTGTGTTTGTTGTCAGAGTATTGGCCTTTACCGTTTAAGTACGAGAGGCATTATATACAAATCGGGATAACAAAAGATCTAGACGCACCTAAGTCATTTTAGTATCTAATATATTTAATCTTCCTTATTGGTAACATTTTCTATATTCTCCTTTTAATATCCATTTTGTATCTACCTTTTTCATATTATATCCTCTCTAATCGATGAATCTACTAACACTGGTTGTGAAATACGAGGTTTCAATTTATTATTCCAAGATTGAAACCACGAGACCTGCGACTGTTTTTAAAATTTGTTGATAGATGGACAGCATACTAGTCTAGAGAACCGAGCTTTTGATGTGATTTAAAATATTTTTTTGTTTAAATTTTGTCGAACAAAATTCATTTTTGATAATATCGGACTTATGAGGTCTTAATAATAAGGTGACGATATGGTCGACCCGAAATAATCATATTATCTACATACATTTTGATATCTGCATTTAATTAAGATCAATCTTTATCTACCTTCTTATATTTCTATTAAGCATTCTTCGTAAAAAATTATAATATAAAATTATGCTACTACTTTTTGTAGGTAATTAAAACATTGCAGTAGAGTGCATCAAGTATTTATTTCAAATATGTATTTCTTTTTAAAGTAACGGCATTTCGCTGATATAGACAAGATGTCATAATATATCAGTGCATATATCATCGGAGAATATGTCATAAACAATACAATATTCGACAGAATAATAATTGATGGCGCGTCCTCCGTCGATTGGTTACTAATGAAGATGTCAGCGTTCGCCGAACAAGATTCCTGCCATGTCGATGCGAGCGAACTATCTCCGACCAGATTCCACTGCCCTTTGTTGTAATATGTCCTACGCTGCGAACTTACAAATTGTATTGCGTGAAGTTTGCTCCCACTCGCCTGGCAGACAATTAAAATAATTAATTTATATTAAATTCTCCTACAATATTAGGTTACCCCATAAAATAAAGGATGTATTTTAAGAATGATTAAAATTATACAAATTGTGTATATTTTCAATTCTTTGACGATAGAATTTCTTCAGTATTAAGCTGAAGAAAAAATCAAGCTCGCTTTCGGACACCATTTTCTATACAAAATAAACGTTTCCCATTAATATCGTAGATTGCTAAAAAAATACTAGTGTATTGGTGCATTATATTTTTTTCCGATCATGTCCGATCCTAATAGGATCATATTATGGGCCTCCACAGAGTAGAGGTTTGTATTAACAGATTTTGTTTTTTACGAGAAATGGATGTCAGCCATTTGCTCAACCTATTAGGTCCATACTCATACCTAGACTCACACACAAATTGAAAAACAATATTTGTACCTGCCAGACCCAGGATGCTAACCTGGGACACACGGCGTAATAGTCTAACGCTTAAGCCGTGCGGCCACCGTGGGTGTATTGGTGCATTATGTTGCATAATTATAATTTTAAAAATATTGTAAAAGTTTCATTTGTTACATTGATATATCTACAAGATCCACCTATTAATAAAAACAATAGGTTTATTTCCCAGAAAAGGTTAAGTATAATGTATAATTATTATCTGATAAAAATAAATATGAATTTTCTTTTAATTTTAATTAAATTTATAATAAAACTGATGTATACTTGCAAATTAACACAGTTTGAAAACTGCCCTTATCACAATAGAGCTAGAATTAATTTTGCCGTCACGTTCGTCCGTATTTATTTGTTTATTACGAAAAAAAAATTAAAAAGTCTAATGATTCTGGGAGATTAAACTTTAGGATATACTAAATTTTGTACTCATAGTATTTTTTATAAATAATACAACTTCTATAGTAGAACAACTTAACCTTGAAATTGCGCAGACTGCGATTTCTTCTACTGCGCACGAATTACATAGGGTGAATTTATTATTGTTACCGTTAATATTTCCATCTGCTCTTACATGAAGTCTATTGCATTGTTTTTTCTCGCTCGGCGTCACTCTAACTACGTCATATTTTCTGTAAAAACTAAACGCTTACGTGGTATGTTTATAATAATTGATTTGAGTTTTGTACTATTCCATTTTGGGTCGTTTTTGCGATCCAAATGAAATACAGTCTTCTTCTTCTTCTTTGGCCATATCCGCCCCGTAATTGGAGCATATGGACACCACGTGGCACCTCCAAGAATCCCTGTCGCTCGCCAGTCTTCTTGCTTCATTCCAGGTCAAACCAGCATCCCGTAGCTCCGCCGTATACACTCTGTATATTGTATTTAGCGACCTTCCAGGACGCTGGAATCCGATCGGCTTGAAGAACAGGCAAGCCAGGTTGAGGTTCTCTTCTGGCATCCGAATCTTCACTTTCAGCGTGATGAGAGGCTGCTTGGTGCGTTCTCTTATCTCCTCGTTGCTCCTAAAGTCATACCACAAGCACACCCAGTATTCATCGCAAATATTTGTTTTCGAAGCTCAGTATACGGTTGCTCTGAGCCTTCGTAAGGTGCCATGATTCGCTACCGTAAAGCAGCACCGTCAGAATGCAAGCGTCGAATAGGCGGCATTTGGTTTTGACCGAGTACAATCGTGAGTCCAATTCATAGTATATAGTAGAAATACACAGTACAAAACTTAAATGAATTATAATTTAAATTAAAATTCCATCAAGTACCCTAGGCGGATAGTATTAAGTACCTGTATATATAGGTAAATAATACGTCAATCATGTGAGGATATCTATTTGATATTTTATTCGAACAAAGTCGTGGCTTTATATAAAATATTAATTAATTATTATTCACATAACAATATTTATAAAGTAAGTACACACGGCTTAAATTAACTTTTTATAAGTATGCTCAAGTATCTGTCATATCAAAGATTTCGAACATTGTTATCATTGTTATCAACATAAATAACGCCAGGCATATTTGAACAGTGCGCGCAGCTAACGACTGTTATTATGGTAGTTTTTATTATTTACAGGTATCCTTCGGAGGACAGGTATGCATGCTACCAGTTACCATTGCCGTTGTCCACATGAGACAATGCGTCGAGTAACTTAATTAGTACAGTAATGAGAAAGTATTCTGTCCATTCGGATTCAATGGGACAAATCGTAAAATTTTATGTATCGACAACCCTTGATGTATACTAAATACGAAACGAGCACAAGTTTGCTTTATTTATTTTGTATGCATTTTTTTTTTTATTGAATCATTAAATATGTTGCCATCCTTTTATGGCTTTATTAAATGTTTCTTAAAGCTTTTATCATTTCTCGGAATGAATTTATTATATCGGTAATGGATATTTATTGGTAAGCAACGTTGTAATTATTATGATATCATTTTAACATAATTTATGTACCTAATAAACATCTTCATTTTTTACCACGTTTTTCTTAGCTCGTATTCTTGTTTGTCCGGTAGTTGTTTATCCAGTACAAATCTTGCAATCGATTTTAACTAACTTCCCGACTAGCTAGACATTTGAAACTTTTAGAATATATCAGAACACGATGCCAATGCATTCTTTTAATTCTTTTAGCAATCTTTAAGTAGAATTGAATTCATTTTCAGTAATTCTGTTTTGTATGAAAAGTTGTTTCGGAAGAAATCCGTAATCCAATCCACTATTATTGGTTGCTAAGGGGGTGGTCCTAGCAAATAAATTATTATTATATACTTACGTGCGTTACTATGGAAATCAAAATGACATTTCAGTATTCTATATTTGTTTGTTTCAAAATAGCAAAAAATTGATTTGTTGACAATTGCCTTATTTTTCCTAAATTATCAATACATAGAATTGTCAAGTTTATATGATTCGACAGAAAATTTGAAAACGTGGTATATAAAAAGTTCATTTTATCTTTGAATTTGTGCTTTGTTTTCTCAGTGTTTTATTAAAACTGAGGTATACGTCATAGTCCCCACAAGGGGAGGGGGGCTGATAAGACTCTGTCCTAGGAACCCGGCGTGGCGGGTCAATCAGATAAATGAGACACACATCTTAAAGTTTGCTCTAATCGTATAAAAGGTGCTATTTTACTTCGGAGTTATTGCCATTTTAAAATATATGGTTGTGCGATGCAATTTTTGTTTGTTATGTGTCGAGTATCAGACCACTTTATAATTCGATGTGTTAAACAATCTCTAAAATATACAGAATATTATTTTTATCTCGAACACTATTAGGAAAACGTCACTGTAGAGCATCAGACTGGTTTTAAACTTAGCGATAGATAGGGGGGCTGCCAAAAATTCTGGCCTGGGAGCCCGCTTCAGAGTGTGACATTTTTAGCCAAAGTGCCGCCATCAGGCAGACCTAGAAAACCACCCCTTTTCATTGTTTCATGGCGAAGCTTTGAGATTTTCAGTTGTTTACGTAAGTAACTTTAATGACTGAAGATTGCTACCTAGATGATTTGGCTGTCAAATAACTTTCTGAAGCCTCGACATTCGACAACATGCAAGACCTGTAACCATTGGAAGACCATTGGAAGTTATAAACTGATGCAACTATCTGCGACATTCAATGTTTGGCTTTAATATTTCAATGCGGCATGTTCTAAAGACAAGATAACACAGACGACACAAACGAACACTAACGGTCCTGCGTATATATTCTATACACAAGGCTGCTATCGAGGATAGTTTATCATATTTATATCATAGCCGCAAATAGCGGCCGATAGCAACCTTGTGTATAGAATAAATGCGCTCATAACCATGACAGTTAAGCCACGCGCATTCAATAACCATTTGTGGATGCTACTTTAAATAACGAAAAATATTTTTATTAAAATAGCAACATAGACATTATAGTTTCAGTATATTTATATTGAACAAAAAATGATACCAAATCAAATTATCAATCCGTCATCTTAAAACATTCATTCGACTAATTTAATTAATTAGCTAATATCACGTTTTTAATTAAATCAGTGACGACAAAGTTATTATTCATTTTGGGTATATTTTTTGTTACATTATGTTAAGTATACTTTGTTATATCAATAAAATTGTTAGACACATTTATAATTCTGTGGCTATTTGGCAGAAGCAGATATGACCATTTCACCTACTTTTCAGGGGAGCAATTTGAATGTTGTGTGTCTTGTGATAAATCCTATGCATTTAATTATGAAAGAAAGTTAATGTAATATTATGAAGACATGAACTGAGTTTTAATTACTTATTAGCATTTGTATTTAAATAGTACAGTTTTTCTTAAAAATCACTTTAAAGAACATATCAGGTTTTGGCAAATTCAATTTTAAAAATAATGTACCATATCTCACACATATCTAGGTTAGGCATATTATTATTTTAAAGTTACAGGTAGCTTAAAAATAACATCCAGGTTTTAATCGTCTTCGCTGGTTTCAGTATCACCATAATTGGGTACAGAAGGTTGCGTTTCAAGTAAATTATAGAAAGTATGATACACGGGATCTATCAAATACATCATGCTCAGTAAGTCCTTCTTTTTTTGAGGATTTATTGGGGCAGGTGCCATATGAGTCCTCGGTATTATAGGAATATGTGGACGCCCTCTGGTATTCCTTAATAACCGCATTGTTCTGAAGGGCTCCTCATCATTCAGAGAGTATTTGAATTTTTTATCACCGACTTGTTTTTCATACCGTAGCCACTTTATACTGTGCCAATTGATCGGTTGCCCTTCAACACATTTTAACTTCTTAATGAAAGTGGTTTTCAGTAAGTCTGAATAAGAGAGAAAAGTTTCTGCTGACATTTCCACCACATTAAACGGATGTTTGCCTCGTACAGTTCGTACAAATTGGTACCAGTCTTGTGGGATGCTAATGTTAAGTTCAATAGATTTTTTAGCTTTTTCTATGCGGGCATGATCCGTGTCGCATTCCATTCTGGTGTGTCCTACTTCCAAGAATTTGTGGTCTATAGAATGCACGTGTTCAGATTCACTGACAAAATAAGACAATGCTGAAGAAAAGTTTATGTTTTTGTTTTGCCCTGGACAGGAGTCTGAATAGGCTACTATATTAGTTACTGTTTCTTGAAGATTCTGCAAATGCTGTACGAAGCACGATGCTATTTGATCAGATCCCTGACCAGCAATCCCTTCATGCCAGCTTGCGGTATCTGTTTTACAATCTCTAATTGTAAAATTATAAGTCCACAGTTGCCTTTTATAGTACACTATGTTGGTATTCAGGGAAGGCTTGGCAGGCCTTGTTGCAAATCAAAAACTAGCATTCGAGTGGACTGACTAGTTTTAGATAACAATTTGTCGTGTTCTGTCTTCTTATATGATTCATCAGCCTTAGCCAAGTATTCGTTTTTTTTTCATTAAGTTCAGCTTTCCTTTCTAAATCATTTGCACACTTAATCTGAATGTTATATGTATCACATACTTTACAAGTGTCTATACTAGGACTTTTAAATTTGTAGCCTAGTTCACGAAAAATTGAAGCATATTTAGAATATGTAAAAGGTACTCGTATTTTCTGTTGAGAAGTCCGTTCATTTTTATACATATCATACACCTTTGCAATATTAAGTTGCGGAGATAAATATAGCTTGCTTGTATGTCTTCGGGAGTAGTGACTTTGGTATTTCGGAAACCTGTTAATATGATTAGTTACTTCAATTTCTTCAATGTTATTTTTATTGTGTGGTTCGTGACGCCCTCTTTGGTCACCGTCTATGATTCCTGTTTCCGAGCTGCGTTTTTTCACAATTGCGACATCAATTTTATTTCGGGATACGCCAAAAACATTCTGAAACATCTTCTTGCGAACTTTTACTAAATTTACTTTATAAATAGCTGTAATCATGCGTTCTTTTACTTGACCACCTTTGCCTTTTCCTTTCCTCTCTATTAATTTGTCATTAATGGTAATGTTGTCTGCGAAGAATTGTTCAGCCGTGTCTTTACTATTGATTCCCAGAATTTTTGCGAACATATCCTTCTGATTGTTTTCACTAAGCATGCTAAAACATTTATAACGGCAACAGGACTCTAATGGAATAAACAGTTTTTCAGGTTTAGCCACACCACCACGAGTTTTATACTCTTTGCCGCAGTCTTTCAAGTTCTTCATGTACCTTCTTTTATTCTTGATTTTTTCTTGAGATGAATTCGTGCTTCGAGATGTAGATGTACACGGATTATAAGAGCTGTTAGCAGAATTTCTTCTAATCTGTTGAGCAAGGAGTTCGTCATCCGACGAGGCAAAGTTTTGTTGAGATTCGGTAATTTGAATATCATGATCTGCTTGCGACACAGACATTGGAATCGCGTGTTCTGTGGCTTGCTCATCTAGTACTGCATTTTCACTGCGCCATGTTGAGGATAGAATATCAGAGTTGTCAATTTCAGTTATTATAAGACATTATAATAAAAAAACTGTTCCTACAAAAAACAGTAACTACCAAAACAGCAGCCATATCTTGTTTTGGAAAATAGAATACATTGATTATATTCAATACTTATTATTTTGCCAGAAGCAGATATGGTACCATATCTTGTTTTGGCAAATATGACTTGCTTAATTTTAAACATATCTGAAACTTGTTTCGTTGATTATGAAGTCAGTAGAAGAGATAAGCCATATCTGATTTTGGCAAATAAAAATATAGACATAGAAGAACAAATCTGCATTTAAACCTCAAAACACCAAAAATCGACATATCTGCTTCTGCCAAATAGCCACAGAATTTCAGTGCATACAATATAATATTATATCTGAAACAGGAGCTAATTTATAATTCCCTGCTTGTCTCGGCAAACTAAATCTAAAAAGCAATATTTCAAATGCTTTGGGCGACCATGATAATTAAGTCTTTATAAGAAATTATTTCAGCGAAATACGACCCATGAATGTAGCTTTTTCTTACATTAAAATAGGGTTGCCACAAAAAAACAAAACACTTGTAGGTATGGCATATGTTTAGAATTTAGCATGAGAAACACAATCATACAATTAATAGTTCTTAATGCATCTTAAGTTGCCTAGAGTCATAACTCAGATGTAAAAAAAACAAGTTTTGAGATAATCGCACAGAACACTGTTTTTTTTTTGTAATTAGAATAAAAGTATTGAACTCCCTTGAATATTAATGATATACTTATGTAATACTCCTTAGGCTGCAGAGACACAGTACACAGAGAAATAGAGCTCACTGATTAGTTAGAAAGGCTTTGATGATAGAACTCATAGTATTCATTGAAAATGTGAGTTATGACACCAACAGTCAACTTTGTCAACAATTTTCACATGGTTTGAAGTGACTTTTGATAACCAACTATTTTTCTTTATATAGATAAAATATCTCTAGAATCACTTGACATACGAGTGTATAATATACCTACTCAACTTTTCCGATTCGTTTTCTTCTGGGTATACTCGTACTATCAATGCAATCCCTGTCCATCCGAAGAGCGCTCTTTGCTCTTTGAGAGCATTGATGTTTACTTCTTCGTGGGTTCATTTACAATCCGTATATACCTACTGGCAAATATTATATGTCATGTTCCCACCAATATCACTCAAAACTCTACGGTCTTCATGATACCCCGTCGCAGGACGGATGTGATGTTTCATGATGATGTGTATCGTGCAGCGTTCGAAATGGAAAAGTTGACGAACCGGAGCGCTCGATAAATTTTCTGAAGATATTTACATAGTCATCAAATCGTATGTGTATTTTATAAAGATAAGTGTGTTAGATTTTCTATTCTATGGCCTATCTAGCTCAGATGGTCAACATATTTTTTTCCACGAGACGGAGCGATAATTTTACAAATGACACGAGCCGGAACGGCGCTCCGGTGCGTTCCGTTCCATTTCGAGCACTGGTATCGTGCGATTAGCTTATTTGATGGCACCATAGAGGTTGATTTATTTTTTATTAACTATATAATGTTTGTGGACGTCTTACATAATTTTAATTTATAATCGTATTTATCATTATACTTTAATATCTACATAAGCACATACTTTCTTTCCTACTTTCTTGTTATATTGGTTTTTGTATTTATTATATATTATGGCGCATTGGCCAATCGCTGTAATACCATTATACTCTTTTCTAAATGAATAAATAAACTAAAAAAATGGTAAAATTGCAAATTGTGAGTTATGACTATATGCGACTCTTATAACGTTACCTACCTTGATTTAATTGTAAAGTTGCCCTTGCTTCGAGTAGAGCATCGTTATTAAAATTAATTTGCATGAGTCATAAATGGGTCGATAAAAATGTGAGTTTGAACGTTTTTCTAGGATTTCTCTAATAATGAATTAATTCTGATTTTATTTTTGAGAAAAATAAATACCAGAACAACATAAATTTGTAAGGTAATAATAAATACGTGCAAAAATAACATTATAATATAATTATTGGAGCGTAGGTAAGTGTTTATAGTTTGGTGCTTAATCGATTAATATATATCTAGTATTTAATATTTTCAACCCTGTTTTTGATGATTTTGGAATGTCACCAAGGCTAAGCTCGACCAACAACTTTATTCGTTTGGAACAGTTTTTTGTTTAAATTTTTGCTGATCTATTTAGATTCGGAATTTGTATAAGGAATTTTAATGGAACTTTTTGTGTTGACTAATTTAAAAAATTTTAAACGTGATTTCTTCAGACAATATCAATATTGTATTGATAGTATTTTTCCAATACAATCATTGATTTTTAGTGTACCTACTATTTTAGCGTACTTTTATTGAAAACGTTGTTTATTAATTAAAACAACACACAATAATGTAGGATATGCAATATGTTTGTAGCTATCATAATCAAAATATTTCTAGGTTTGATTGAAAATAAATAATTTAACCAAAACAGTATTGCCAACCGTACTCAGTGCGTCAGTATATTTTTTTTGTATATAAATTCTATACTTTTTACACATTTGCAGTATAATCAGCATAAAAAAAATGGCAACACTGAACCAGATGCTTTGTTTTATTATTAAATCACGCATATAAAGAACAAATTGAGGCTGTCAAAAAATATATTATTTGATGGTAATAGTTGTTCAAATATTAAATATAAAATAAATACTTCCTTATTTAATTTTCTAGATAATTTAAATTTTAAAAATCAAAAAATCTTGAAAATAATACGACGCCGGGCGGGACTCAGACCCACCGCCAATAATAATTGCGTGTCCGGAAATTTGTAAGTACCTATACAGTTGGGTGTATCATAGATAACTGTGAGCTATTGTATCGTAAATAGAAGACCGTATAGTAGGAATGAAATGAACTTCTTAAAAAAATAAAACACTTAAAAATACGTAAAAAAAACCATCGAAAAACAAGAGAAATAATAACATAGGAATGCAATCATATCGTATGTATTTATTTAAAATTCTGGTAGGTTCTGATAAAAATAAATGATTTTTATCAGAACTTCTGACAAATCTCCTTCCAGTCAACACAGCTCATGGTAAACTGTGCTACCGAGAAAATATAATAATATTATGTATACTATCTCTCGTGGTGCTGTGCGTAAAGAGCTGGCCTTCCATCCCGGAGCTCTGGGTTCGATCCCGGTGAGGTCAAAATATATTTACATAATCTAATATGTAAATTCCTCAAGCCGGGAGTTTTACCACAATTATTGGGCTTCACGGCCTGTTTTGGTGTTTAATAAAGAAAAAAAAATATATATATATATAGATACCTTCATCATGTAACCCTTATTAGAAATAATATTGTTAACTTTTAATATTATAATAGTTAATAATATATTCGATATCAAAATGCGTTTACTTCTTGTAGTACCTACCAATTAACCAGTTGAAGAATTTATTGTACAACTGAAAGTAATTAATATTTTTTACCTTTGTTTCCATAAGGGTATCGAACACAGGAGGCGCACAGGAAACACGACAAATAATTACTCAGGTAATTTAAACATATTTCACTAATGGAGTTGTGCAACGGCTTCCGTGTAAAAGACAAAAAACATACTGGTATAATTATATTACGAGTCGATAACTTCCCGCACTTCGAACAAGATGGAATTCGTTTAATAAGATAGGTAAATTAATACCTGCAAAATAACAGGGTTATAATTATGCTCGTTAATATTATTGGCCGCCACCCGTGCCCAGTGATAAATAAGGAAGCTCGTATCTTTTGAAAAACAGTAGGTACCTACGTAGGTGTCCGATCCTAATAGGATCATATGGTTACATATAAGTTTTACGTATGCAGTTCATCGTGGGATACTTATTCGGGGAATGGGACAACTGGATGCCAGGAAAATTGGACGCCGCACTGTCGTAGACACGTATACAGAACGTAGACGAAGAATTTCAATCAGTTTATATCTAATACTTAGATTCATTTTACTCTTAACATAATGTTATTTATTGCGGATTGAGAATTACCATACCAAAGTTCGTATAACATTTTATCAAATGACGAGTTCTTGATTGAACATTTCACCGTGGAATACATTTGTACGTACGAGTATCTTACAAAATGCGGCGATAGTTTGCAAATAGTACTGTTCCAATTAGATTAACTTAACCTAACCTAACCTAGTAAAGAGATCTCATAAAATTTGCCACATGTTGTAGCATACGTACAAATATACTCCACGGTGAAATGTTCAACGAAAAACTCGTCGTTTGATTAAATGTCAACTCATGTTTCACGTACTGGGGCGTATGAACAAGTGTCCTGCGGTGAACTGTTTACGTACAAATTTCCGGATACGGGATCATATGGGCCTCCACAGAGTGGTGGTTTGTATTAACAGATATTGTTTTTACGAGAAATGGATGTCAGCCACTTGCTCAATCAATTAGGTCCATACTCAGACTCATACACAAATTGAAAAACAATATGTGTACTTGCCAGACTCAGGAATCGAACCTGGGACCCACGACGATATAGACCGACGCTTAGCCGCGCTGTTAACACTGTTACCGGAAATATACCGATTAAAAAATATATAAGTTAATGATAATGCTTAAATATAGTCGTATGACACTCTACATACACCTCACCTCACCACTCCGCCGCTGCTATCTGACCACCTTCATTACTCGTGATTCGATTTTACTGTTCCCGCGCGATCGACAATTGTTGGGTGTTGCTACGCGCTCCTTTACCCGCCCCTCACCTCACAGCTTCATTGCTTTCTACTATATTTCCACTAGGGAATTGAAATATCTAACGGGTGTGGAGAAGCAGGCAACCGATATCGAATGTGGAAGAATACGGGATAAACCTAAGCACGTGTCAAGAATACGTCATACGTCGAGTACTGACAACAGCTCTCGGTTTATGCAATGACGCTCATTAAATATTGGTGTATTTGAAGGTTACAACACACACTATTGCACATCTATAATTCGTGGTTCATTTTCATAGGACACTCATACATTCAAAACCCTGCGTCAAAATGTGGTGTACTGGGATATAGCCTATCGGAATTATATTTTTATTATTAAGCTGTTCTGTGGTTTCAACTTTATCTACTTATGATGAATCGTTGCAAGTGCGTTGTTTATTTTCGACAAGTTTTACCTTAACTTTGTTTTGTCATATTAAAATGAATTTGTCAATTAATCATTTTTTCTCACATAGTTATAACTGAACAAATAGAGAGACCGACAATTTAAATAAAACTAAGTATATTTTGTGCTTAAGTATCTTGGAAATAAATAGTCAAGCCGCTGATCAATACACAGATATTTTGAATTCATATACATAGACTTAAATTTCATTATTATTATAGATATAATATTAATTACACGATAATTCGATTCAATTGAATACGTTGTTTAGAGTACAGCCATTTTTGCATTGTGTCATTTACTTTGTTTTAACATATTATTATTATATAATGTGTCGCTACATTTAAAAATTAGCCAAATCCACCTTTAGGTATATTTGACTTGTTTGTGAATTTCTGAAGAACTACTGCTTTCTAACATTTCTGCATTATCAAAATGTGAAATTTATTAATTTTAAATATTCTATACTCAAAATAATATAAAGTTTCACCCTTGTGACAGTGTATTTGAGAAAACAAAAAGCTGTTTTTCTCCTATTCATCTATTATGGACTTGGCTGATTTTGAAATCTAGCACACATTGTCGTATTTTGTTTTCGTTGAAAAAACAGAAAATATCACACACTAAAAATATATACTGCACTTAGACACGCTGATAAAAAAAAAACATCATACACCTGGTTCTGAAAGCGAATGGTAGCTCGGAGAATCTAAAAAAGTCATCGAAAGTGATTCCGAGTTGACTATTTCCAATAAGGCGCCATTTTGACTATTTTGTATACATTTAAACAATTTTTTGATAACAACTCTATCTTAAGTACATAATTGAATAGCCAAATTGTACCGTTTAAATTGTTGAGATAATATTATTAAATTTCGTTTACTATAACCTATAAAATAAGTAGCGAACCGGTATTTATAAGTATATTTTATTATACAAAAGTTATCTCTGGGACAACACTACCCATTTAAATAATATATATTACGAAAAAGCGTTTCTCCGTAATGTTAAGAGGCCGTTAATTTTTTACACGTCGCTAATTGTTTAAAACAATTAAGCACAGCGATAAAATACAGACTTCAACCTGACGGCGACATGTTTAAACAATTAAAGGACAATGGTTCGGTGTAGAAATAAATATCACACAATATGTATATTGAGTAACACAAATATAAAAAAATGACAACCTACCCACTTAGGTACAATTATTATCGGTTTGTTTTAGTCTTATTTCACAAGCCCACCGGAAAATCTTTCAATTCATTAGAACTGCATGACGTGTAATAACTGAGCTAGAATGGTATATTATCTAGTTTCTACAACTTTGATAATACTGCGTGTATATGGGTAGTTTCTCTTCACAATTTAACTTTACTCACCTAAATAAAATGTATACTGAATCAAATGTCTCTGTTCTTACCATGACACATAATTTTGGCGGGATTTTTCTTTAAAAGGGCTCTGCGTATCTATTCTATACACAAGGCTGCTGTCGGCCGCTATCGACTGCTATCGAGAGTAGATTATCATTTATGTATGTTTTGAGGTATTATAACTGTTACAATAAACTGTTTATCTCGCTCTAAAAGTTAACACAGCCAAGAGAGGTGCTGTTAAAACATAGCACTTATTGTAACAATTACCTACTACTATCTTATCTTAACAGTTATAATGGTTCAATAAATAAATATGATAAACTACCCTTGATAGCCGCCGATAACGGAGAATATTTTTTTTAAATGTGATTGCTTAATCATTACTTCATCCATTTCGTTTAAAAAATCAAATTAATATGATCCACCGATGGTGTTAGTGTTTTTAATTCACTGATATTTATATAATAGTATACACGTTGATAACGGAAATATATCTACTGATATCTCCTAAATCGCCACCCTTTAGGGAGAAGGCCCCTGATAGTCTTATAACCAAAAGTTGGCTGCGATTTAAACAATATTTTTCTATTGTGTGTGTGAGAGTTGCCAAAACCCTTCGCAATCTTGACTTAGCCACCGTGATGGCCGCGACATTGGCTTCAAACATGTCATCGATGGTGCAGCTGATTGGAGCGAACTGGCCATCACGTCAAGTTCCGCAGTTTGAAGGATCATTTGGAGTATCACCACTTCTTACTTCTTTTGATCCTAGTTGTCCCGGTTCATATAAGTACTCAAAACTGCAAAACCCTGTGTACCCCATCGCAGCGTAGCGTCACTACACAATGGCCAATCAAATCATTACCAATGATGCGATGCGCCAAAAACAAAAAATACATGTATTTTCACACTCTTATAAACTTCTGTAAACATAAACAAATTCTGATAACAAAACCATTATTGTATCTACTTTTAATTCTCAATGAAGGTTTATAGTACCCATAGTTGTTTTCAATATACCTGTTAGAACTCTCAAGCCTCCACGTAACTAAAACCATCACTTACCAAAATGGTAATCAGAGTAATGTGAAATACCTACTTAGGTACTAAACTATATCACTGATGCAATTTTTGAAAGCCTCCTCTGTTCAGATAAAATACAAAGAATGTTTTAATTTGTGTCACTATATTTCAAAATCAGCCAAGTCCTCTTTTAGGTATTATTTATATTTTTGTGAATTGCTGAAGAATTACTACTTTCTTTTCTGCATTATTGAAATCATCCAAATCCTTCTGTATAATAAGTAAATCAAAGCCAGTTGAACATTTTTTTTTCAAATTCACCCATATCCACTGAACTAATTATATCACACTCAACGACTCAACCATGTCCATTTAAGGTAATCACTGACAGCGATTACAACAACATGGCCGTCTGTTTTTTACGAACCTTTGAGTCAACAGTGTCTTCAACATTTTTGATATAAATAATTAATTAATAAACACAATGTTTCATATATCAGAAATGGTCCCGATAAGGCAATAAAGGAGAGTTTTTTTTACCGTAGCAATCTCTTGGGAATGCAGGTAATATCGATTGTGACGTTGATGTGTCTCTTCATTAATGTATATCGACAACTAATTGTTGAAAGATAATAAATGCAAATTTAAGCCTATCTAGAAACCGGACTTGGCCCTTAATAGCTTGTTAACCTCTATGCAGCGCAAAGTAATGATATCGCGTTTATGACATAATAATACCTGCTCGGCTCAAACCAACTCGTCATTTTGACGCACTTCCTACCACTATACTCGGAATACACTCGACACTGGATTTAACGCGATCGACTCGCGCACTTTAATCGAGAAAGGAAGCGGGCAATTAAGTAATTACATAATAAAGTAATTAATCGCGACAAATACTGCAACAATGTCGCGGGAATCGCACTAAAGCTACACATTGCCTTTGTCACATTCGCTAGGAACTATTTTGCATGCGTAATTAATGCATTGTTAATCTAAGATTGAAAAGATATTACAATAATTAGAAATGAATTGAAGAGAGTTATTACAACTGCAATCAGGGATGGATTGCTGGGTTACATGTAAATTGTAATTTAAAACACAGGTCGCCGTGAGCTTTCTTGTAGGAAAGAGATTTTACCCATATTCTGCTGATTGATGTGTTCAGTGTGTTTTCCAAACTTTCAAAGTAACAACTTGACTTCAGGTGAGGCTGAAATTATACACAGATTTATTTGACATGTCCTCACTGAGATAAACACACGGTTAGTAGCGAACTTGGAAACGCGGAACTGCATCATCAATATAATATGTATTATTCATAAAATATAACAGTGTCTTTTCATATTGTTTACGTTCTATTTCTAGTATCCGGTAACATGTAAATTTACGTAAAAGAATTCAACGTAGCACAGTTCGCCGTGAGCTTTCTTATCAGAAAAAGATGACCGTATACTATACGGACTTCAATTTTATTAGATTCAATATGAATATTAATTCAATTTTCATAGCTGAGTTTGGCAAAATTCATGAATTCAAGAATAAAAACCTAACCTAACAAATAATACAGTATATTGGCTATTTTCAAAATTCGTTTGCTGCTGGATTCCAGTGTAAGCCGACAAGAACCGTGTTTTATTTAGTCATGAATTTTATGTCAGTAGGTATTATACGACCCAAAGAGGTTGGACGGTATTTAATATATGGCCATATATTTCCGATACAACATTTCACGGTGAAGTGTAATATGGCGAACTGCATAAGTACAAGTTTCCGGACACGGGATTGCTGGCATAAGGTTGGCACGGGAAATTGTTTAGTCAAGCGGGATAAAATTAAATTATTCATATACATACGTGCTCGTTTTTAACTTAATCGCCAAAAATTCACCGTCAATAATTAATCGCCAACAATTCATAGCCATTAATTCATGACTTAAAGATCACCCTATCGGAATAACCTATGTATATAAAATTATTAGCAAGTGCAAGGTCGTCAAAACTAAAATTTACATTACCCCACAAATAAAGCTATTGATGTCATTTGGTAAGTGGGGGTATAAAAGGGATCTTGCAATATTTGAATACGAACAAAACCTACTTACAAAAAATGTAGCTTAAATATTATTAATAATAAACTATTTGTAGACTGAAATTTTCATTTAAGAAGGATTGTGAATTACTTGCGTATTAGATAAAACATTGATAATCTTTTAATTATTAAGGTCAACGCAATTTGTTTTCATATTAAAATTCGCCGCGGTTTTCATCTACGATTCAATTTAAAAACAATAAACTACGTGATTCGTCAAATCAAGTGCGACTAGCCTAGCACCTGAGGTGGAAAACTTATTAATTAAATTAAGGTAATTCGCTGTTTCTTTAATAAAACTATTATTATCTCGGACACAGTTGGCCGGGCACAACAACAGATCACCTGTTCTGTACACCGGTCTCTGTTTAAACCTGCGGTCGCGAAGAAATTGCCATCGTTGTAGGTATCTACTCTCCGAATACCTGGAACATTACCTGTATTAGAGCGGTTGAATTGACTGTGAGTAATTGAAATTATTAGTAAATATGATATTCAGTAATAAATTACATAAAATTCTAAGTATTTAAAAAATATATTTGTAATTTAATACGGCACAACATTTTTCCTGGTCAATGAATGACGTTCATTCATACATAAAGAATTTTACAACAGAAATTATGGATTCTATTTATATTGGGTAAAAATGGACATAATCAACATTATTAGGTATCATGATTTTTTTAATTTATAGCTAGTCTAACACAACCTAACACTTATTCTATTGTTGTTTTTATTTAATAAAACGCAATTTTTTATAGTACTTATTCCACTTTTAATTAATATATTAGGACCGGTTTCGTCCGCTTCAGTGGGACATTTTCGACTGAATACATTTTTTTTTAAAAACAATATTTATCAAACAAAATTCAAAGCGATAGAAATAATATAACAATAGGTACATAATAATTATCCGTCCAATAATACCTTCCCAATAACAGACTAATTTAAAACTAATGAGGTTGGACATTAATATTGCATACTACGTCAGGGGCATTAAACAAATTATTTAAAATATTAACAAACCACAAAATATGAAACAATCTACACTTACAATAACATTAATATCAACAAATAATTATAATTAGTCAAAATTAACAATAATTTTTTTTTTTTTTTATAAAAAAATAAAATAAAATTATCAATTGAAGTGAGATGGAATAAAAAACAAATACAACCAAAATATGAGTCAGAATTCCCCGGACGATCCTTTAATACATACTAGGATCAAAGAACATTTAGCCTATGCCAAAAATGGTAATGAATCTTCAGCTTTTGGAAATCATTTAAGTTTAAATAATCACTCTTTTAATATCAGTAAAAATTTTAAATTCCTGCATTTGAATGAGAAATCTATAAAATTGGATAAACAGGAAATCCTAGAAATTAATAGGTACAATACAATCCAGTTCCACCATGAATTGACAGTTAACAACATAAAGGAAATTAACACTTATTCGTTTATTAGTTTATATTCGTATTTTGTACTTCATTTATTAAGCAAGACATGAATTGTATTTTTTGTAAGTATAAAATTTATAAATGAAAAATTACACAGGCATCTTCTACTCAATATGTATTTAAATTATTAATGAAAATAGACCGATACCTATAAAATATATGAAGAAGGTGAGTAAAATCATTGTACATGTACTTTATTATAATACTACTATGGACAATGAAAAAAAATTAAGCCAATCAACTATTAGTAAAAACATATTATATATAAAATCATTTTGGTATGATATTTACAAGGTTAGTTTTAATACATTGTATTAACCCACTAGCATACACTGCAATACAATACAGCCAAATGTAAATATCATTGAACTGGTGTTTTGCTTTGGGTCAAAACGGCCTACCACATATTGGGTTTTCTGTATTATCTTTGTGTTTACTATTATAGTATAACACATAGCCACCAAATTCATAATCATCCCTTAATATTACTAATAATTAATAGTTTTATATAAATAAGAAGAGGTGGGTGGTTAGTAGGTGGAAAATAATTTAATTAAATCATCTATCCATGATGTGTGTTACGTATTTATACGGATGGGTTTATTATTTTTATGTTATTATTTTAATCGTATATTTGACAAGTCCGTTACAAATTTAACCACGTGCGATAAGCGAATCTCGTGAAACTGAGTATTAAACATAATAATAGTAAAAGATTTTATTTATGTAAACATTTATTGTCCGACAACAAGAAATCGGCGATAACAGAAAGTCACTGTAGTCGCACGTAGAAGATTTCTCAGTGACGTACCTGTCATGGCGGCAACGCAAGCTATAGGCGTGTATAAATATTGTATTATCTCTTCTTTTAGATGCGACTCCTTTTCGTTTTGGTAATAAACCAAAAGTTTTCTAATAATAATTCTAACATCACTTCTGATCGTTTCAGACATATTTTTATTTGTGGGCGTTTCTCAATTGAAAACGGAACTGCGATTAGCTGCACTGGAGGAAATTGTTAGTTCACAGCTTTACCTTGTGGACAAGAAGTTCTTGTTCGACAATATATACTGTTGTCTTCACCTGCCGCCGTACGATTAAATGACTAAACATTGGGTAATAATGCTGTGATGCAATGATTTTTTTACACTTAAAAGTTGAAATCTAATGTCTACCTACTACGGTTGAAAAAAAACAGTGATTACGTGATATCAGGCGGTAAAAAATAAATAAATTGATGAACAGATAATACAGGTAAGTATAATGGATAATTTAAATATACTTATCTAATAATATTGCTTCAGATCAGATATCTAGGTATTTATAATGCCATGTATTTAATTCAACCAATTATGCAGGTGAGAAAATTATATACAGTTTTCCATGCGTAATAATTTCATTTTCAAGATTGATGTATGCAAATAAAGTAGACATGTAAATATTATAAATATAGCAATTATACTATCGAGATGCTTAAAATACTTTACAATTTAAATAAATTATCATAATTCAAGTATTATATTTTGTAAAAATACTCCTGTTTTTATAATTTAATTGCCGTGATTATTGTTAATTTATCATCATCATCATATTTTATTTTATATGAGAAGTAATTTTTTACACAATTCAAGTATTTTTTTGTATATAAAACTAAATATATCCAATGAGCAATATTCTAAATGATTATTATTACTATTTAGCCTCCCTGTATTTGATTATTTTTATAAAACTTTGGAATATGTTTTAATATAAACTGTTGGAGACATATAAAATAGTGTTTTCTTAGAAATAAAGATAATGCTTAGTAATTTGATTTAGGACTCTCTTATGCACTATCGACTGGTTTTCGGCAACCAGAAAGAGTGGCTGCCTGTCGAACTACGTCCTTTCTCCTGTCTTGTAGTTGCAGGAGACAGGTCAACAGTATGCAATGGGCCTAACGATATCCATCTATGTCTATGAACTATGTATTCTGGCAAAGTAATAGCTTTCAAATGTCAAAAGGTCGTTTGTTTTCTATAGTTTTACAAATACTACCTACTCAAAATAATTAAAAAAAATCTTTGGCACATTTATAAGGTTTTTTAAAAACCTATTTTGCAACGTTTTTCTTAGCTTGAATTCTTATTTGTTCGGTGGTTTTTTGTCCGGTACAAATCTTGCAATCGATTTTTAACTAACTTCCCGACTAGTTATATATTTGAAACTTTTAGAATATATCAGAACACGATTCCAATGCATTTTTTAATACTTTTAGCCATCTTTAAGCAGAATTGAATTAATTTTCAGTTAATTCTGTTTTGTATGAAAAAGTTATTTCGACATCATTATTGGTTGCTAGGGGTCTGAGGTCCTAGCAACTAAATTATTAATATATACTTGCGTTAATATTGAAATCAATATGACATGTCAAGTACAATTTTTTTTGATCGTTTAAGCTAGTCAAGTCAAGTTTATATGGTTCAACAGAAAATTTAAAAACGTTGTATATAAAAAGTTCTTTTTATCTTGTTATAATTTATAAATAGCCGCTATTGACATTGTGCTTCTAAACAGACTAAACCGTTGCTGATAATTATACAATTTTCTTAATTAATTATATTTTTTCTTACTTTCATTACTAAATAATTTAAGAAATCAAATAATATCGTACATTTTTACAACCGTATGTTTGCATCGCTGGTTCATTTCTTCACTAATGTTCTTAATTGCCGAAATCTGTGTATTTTATGTCAAAACTTTACAGGCAATAATTTGAGTTACCCCATCCCTACCTATCATGTATTTACAGTTGCGATTTGTACACGACCGCCTTCCATGACGATATAAACGTGCCACAGTTCCTTGTCCCGAAACAAAGCTGCACATTACTGATGTATCAACCATGCACCTTGGTGCTTAAAGAAAGAGTTAAGAAAATGAAAAAAAAGTCTTGACTTGCTGTGCCGTCATTTATCTTTAGTGACATGAAGTCCTCTGTACCCGTGTGCCGAAACAGAGGAGTCAGGAGTTCAAAGTAATGAATTTTAGGAGAGATCAGAATTATTCCGCCTTCCATATGACGTCTTCCATATAAATGGCCTGGCCAATTGGCCCCGTGTGTGGACGGACCTTGGCAAACAGCTCCCCTTGGTTTGATCCCATCTGTGGCAGATCCAAGTGATGTTCTCAGTGTCCTGTTATCTTTTAAATAGTTATTATGGGGTTATGATTATTGGAGTACACAACCTAATACGTATACTGTAAATAGCTGCACAGAGCCGTCTCATCCATTAATAGACGCATGGTTATTGTATCATTTTCATTTATACCTTATTAGTTGTGTGTATCAACTTACGACATGCGTATTGAAATCATAAAATAGCGTTGTATGCAGGTATAATACTTACTGATTATCAAAAACTTGTTAGAGAGGTTGCAACAGCTAGTGTAATACTGAATTATTATATTATAATATGCATGCATTTACGTACATTATATAATGACAATTTCATTCATATTTCGACCTTATTTTTTGCATTGAATGAATAATAGTATCTAGATACGATATAAATATATAAACCGTAATAGATTTTTTTTGTAGATTGTCGTTTAAAATAATGTTTTTTTATAATTCAATAAAAATTCAATTGTGATTGAATTACGCAGTACACATTATTATTTTGTCGTGCAAATGCACATTCGCATAGAAAATTTGCTCCGATTAATAACGGCCTGGCTTGATGTGAACAATTTTATTATAACACTAATCAGATGCGCTTTTGAATTATAATGTTATACCTATCGCTTATTAATTATGCCAATTACTATTCATATATTCTATAATAATTGAACGTTTCTCTTTTCTGCATACAATGATTAATACACTTTACAATAAGTAGGTGCCGGCTACATATAATTTAAAATAGATAAGTAATTATTATGTTGAAAAGTAAATAAAAAAAAACTATATTTGAAACAAATTTATCCATATATAGGTATATACCAATGACGATGACTCCTTACTAGGCAATTATTTAAAGTCTACATTAATTTAAAAAAAAATAGATTACATCATATCAGTAATAAACTGTCAGACCTATCTGTCATATCTACCCACAGATGCGCTACGTCGTATATTTAATAAGCAATACTCGTGCGTTCAAAGGCTGTAATAATCCGTACGTAAATGTTTATTTTTTTATATTGACAATAGTGACATCCATCATAAAATGCTATTAACAGATCGGCGACAGTAAGGTCCCTAGACAAAATGCCGCCCCATTTTTTTATACAGCATTTTTTATCATCCTTGCATGACTCCAATATCTAATAAATGTGTTGTATGGATTGGTACATTACTAACAAAATAATATATAACATTAAACCTAATTTAAATGCCATCTCTACTTGAATTGACAATATTGCGTGTCCACGGTTTCAGATACATTTAAAAATACTCCTGACAACTTTCGAAACTCGCAAGTGACTGGTAAAATATTTTTATAAATTAATTACGTTAGTATGCACCTACATATAATTCAAATATAATTCGCAAATCTTCACGTGTCATTGCTGATCATCAAGGAGTGATGTCCAAAGACAACGGAAGTGAACTAGACATCGCGAACCCAACGAAAAAAATATAGCCCTGTTAAACCGTTTATGCCAATTAATAGGTACATTTTGTTTTCAACCAGTGAGCTAATTTTTTTAATGGAAATATATTTCCGTTATTACTAAGTTAAGGTACCCATTCATATATATATATTTATTGATTCTCATCGATTTGCCGCCCTTCGAGTATCTGCCGCCCCCAAGCGACGCTGAATTTGCCTACCCCCACAGGACGTCACTGATCGGCGAATTGCGCTAACGTTAAAGCCTGTGCAGTATGTGCCGAAGAGAAATGCGGCGACATTGTACTTGCCTTATACCTACTCCGGTCTCCAAAGTGTCAAATAAAGTGTAAAATCCTACCAAAGTAATTACCTACATAAATATTTTTTTCAAAACTGTCGATATTTTTTTTAGTAAGTTGATTAATTTTTCTATGCACCTACCTAATTCATTTACGCCATATCTAACATTCATTGTAATACTTCCGGTATCATATTATTATATTTTATTATCATTATGCACCAAGAAATTTGTTTACAGTGTTGGAAACGTGTAGTTAGTTTATTTATAAATATATTATGTTTTACAGATTTCCCTTTCTGTTACCATATTCAGATGCCAGTAGAGATGTATAAAAAGTATTGATGCATTATGACCGATACTTCAATAGTAATTTAACAAAAGAATAAAGTCTCACAGATACAATCATGCCAACATATTTTCAGATAGCCAATCCAGTCTGGTAGCTCGCAAAATCATCCACACACCCACTAGTAAGAGACATTTTAACACTATCAACACAGCTTCGAATGATATGATCACACCCTAGATTCTTCTGGATAAGAAGTCACACAGGGATTGCCGGGAACAAAGAACCTGATAAATACGCTAAACAAGCCACAACAGATAAATTACCTTCAACCTACACACACTTCCACCTAAGTTACGCAAAACAAAAACTAAACGAAGACACAATAGAGCTATGGAACAAGTAGTGGGAACAACAGATACACAATATCCGCCACAGGATCAATAACGCAGAAATTTATTCCAAATATAATCTCTATAAACATAAACATATCACAAGAACTCTCACACATATAATAACAGGCCATGGAGTACTGCGAGCATATCTAAAAAGATATAAATTGAGGGACGATACCTGTCGTCCATATGACGGTTAGACATGTCAAACTGTGTGACATGTCATCAGCGATTGCCATATGCTAAAAAAGGAGCGATGGACTCTCAAAACTCTACGCAAACAGCATAATCATTAAATTTACCTCCAAAAACCTTACGAAATACTAAACAACAAAACAACACAAGAACACTACACAGAATATTTAATTCTGGCCATAAAGGAAATTAAAAATATAAATGGAGGAACACTATTAACTTCTAATTAATGTAACTAATCCTCCCAACCACCATGTACGAAAAAGTAAAGGCATGGTTATTTAAAATACAAATAGTTATTTAGAATTTTATACGATACATTTTCACATGAAACTTAATTTATGATTGATATTATCGATGACCCAGTATTGACAGTAACAAGTCAAAAATTCGTCATTTTGCGATATTGGTATCAAAATATTCGTAAAAATGTGCTCTTGTCTGTTTTGTACAGAAACTATTTGAAAAAAAAATTTAAATAGGTATATTGAGAGCCAAAAAAACCCTCAAACAAAACCAGTTATGTACAGACCCATTTCGAATTATTTCCATTTAAAACAGGCAATTGACCATACGTTTCAATTTAGAATAGATAAATTCTGACATGTATCCTTTTAAAACTTGTCAAATATTGTAAAATATTCAAAATATTAAAACACGATTATCTCAAAATTTGGTTTTTTGAGTTGTTTTTGCTTAATACTGAGTCATCTTTATGCTATGATACGATACTTTCTTTTGGTCCGCTACCAATTAATAGGTACTGAGTATCGATAGATTGTCTTTCGATATAACATCCAGGTGTCGGATCAGTGATGTTACCAGCGGATGGCTGCGGTAACGCTTCCTTTGATTATTCCTCCGGATGAATGGTTCTGCAGACTTTAATTTTTTTTTATTTACTATTTTATTGATGTTTATTACCTGCCCATTCTTTCCTGATGTGGCTATGAACATCTGAACGTATTTACTGTCTGGTCATTTCATTGATAGAGGCTCTAGTATGTAGGTTAGTTTATGAAAGATGACTTATCATATCGAATCACTATTGAGTAATATTTTATAAAGACTACTGTCAAACCTACGAGTATATCTGATTATTAATTAAATTAGACTTAGTACCTATCTAAATAGGACTATTTTTATTAAATTTAAATGTAATTAACATTACAATTTATTATTATTGAATTGATTTTTTTTAATTCATGGCTTAAAATGGACGAGAACGCACCGGAGCACCGTTCCGGTTCATAAAAATGCTAAAATTATCGCTCCGTCTGGAAATATTAATTTGACAGTCTGAGAAAGATAATAATATGTCATATAATAAAAAAAACTTACACAATTTTTTTTAAATATATATATAGGTAGGTACAATTAGATAACAATGTTAATATTTTCGTAAAATTATCGAGCGCTCTGATCAGTAAAATTTTCCATTTCGAGCGCTGATTTAATTGTTATTTCAAAAAAAAACAAAGAAAAATAATATTATATTATCTATCTATATATTATCAAATATTCATAATATAAAATTTAGGTTCAACTATTGTTGAATAAGAACTTCTTGTCCACGTGTTAAAACAGTGAATTAACAAACACCTCCTGTTTTTAACCGCACTTCGACTACAGTGACATCCGGTTTCGACTAGTTGTCCACTTGTTAAAACTGTGAACTAAGAAGACCCTCCTATTTAGTTAATCGCACTTCGGCTACAGCGACTTCCGGTTACCTATCGCCTAGATCTTCTTGGCGGACAGTAAGCGATATGCTGTTGAGGGGTGTTGAAGATAACAGGTAGGTATATAAATATTACCAAAATAATGAAGTTGATAATAGCACTTCTTTTTAAAGCGAAATTTAATTTTTGGCGTCACTTATCATTGAAGTATCTACCTAATCAAACGTGTTTATCAAACACTTGACAAAGTTTTGTTGTCACTCTACAATTTATTATTGTCTTGTATATTAGGTATATATTATATATATTTTTTTAAATTAACTACGTAATAAGAATTTAAACAGATTTAATAAGATATGGATGTAGAAATCGTTGAATGATTTATTTATTTATTTATAAAAAAGAGTATTACGGCATTACAGCTTTTGGCCAATGCGCCATAATACATAATACATACAAATATATAAAAATATCTTAATTACAAATAACAACTAATATGACAAGAAAGAGGAAAAGACAGCATGTGTAAATATTAAAGAAATATGATAATATATACAATTATAAATTTATCCTATTTAAAACGTCTACAAACATTATATAATTAATAAAAAACAAATCAACCTTTATGGTGCCATCAAATAAGCTAATTGCACGATACACAGCATCATGAAACATAACATCTGTCCTGCGACGAGGTATCTTGAAGACCGTGGAGCTGCGAGTGATATTGGTGGGAACATGAAAATTAATATTTGCCAGTATATGCGGATTGTAAATGAACCCACGAAGAAGTAAAAAGAAATGCTTTAAAAGAACAATCACTCTTCGGGTAGACAGGGATTGCATTGATAGCATACCCAGAAGAAAACGAGTCGGGAAATTCATTTTATTGTCATTATCATAAGGAAAGAACCCGTATGTTCTTAAGTAGAGAAATCTAAGAAATCTATTGTGGACTCGATCCAGCTTAATTGTGTGCATGAACCTATTAGGACTCCAAATAATGCTGGCATATTCAAGAATACTCAACACAAATGATACGTATAATGTACGTAGCACTCGGACGTTTTCGAATGATTTTGAAACCCTCATAACAATCATAAGTTAAATTTATTTAGGATAACTGAATATGTAACGAAATCACTCAACTATAACAAGCTCTCCTATTGCAGAGGGTTATTTTTGTGTTTTTTTTACTATTCCCCAAATTGATTCACAATTCAGCGAAACGGATCCTGACAATAGACAATGAATTACACCTGCCTATTTTGAATAGTAATAACATTTTTCATACTCACTAACCTATCTTATTCTTCACAACTAATTGCTACCTTTTCTTAAACGTTTAAAATTAACAATGTATTGCGCGGTTAGTTATTTTAATTGCATGTATCTATGTAGGTACATACATTGTATCATTAATTATTAGGTAGCACCTCTTAGCAATTAAAATTTATTTCGAATAATTTTCCAATCAATTCACTAGCGGCTAACAAAGAAACCATTATGTTAGACCAACTTATATTTATTTACTTAAATTTTAACATCAAAGTTTAACCGTTATATCGATACCAACACAGTAAATAAATTGGTGGTCTAATTTATAAACCAGTGGTTTCTCACGCCATGGGTTCCAGCTTCGAAGCTTGGTTGTTTTTGTGATTTTTTCACTACTCTAAGGGTCGTATGCACGAGATTCCCAAATACTTTATAGGCTAAATACTGCTCATTTGTATCCATGAGTGTAAATGTAATCCGTTGGTTAGCGACGTCATAATGTATCATGGCGTCCATATAATGGCAAACTTATAAAATTTCATTCCCCGATCATTAATTTAAAAATTTTAAATTGTAAATGTGTCTGAAAGTGTGCGAACGGTACCATATAAATTTAATAATTATAAATGAAAAATTATTATGAACTTTAAATAATTTATCAGTTATTTTATCACATTTATTTTAAAATTCTACTGTACGAAAGGATGGAGTATTTCCAGTAAACATTTCCATTTGGTGGCAATACATACAGTTATATTATGACTAACTTCAATTCAATCACTTCTATTATGAGATGTCAAAACGGAATACGAATAAATTAATGAATGAAATGAATAAACAGCACGACTAGGAACTGTTTTTAAAGTTCACAAATGTTTTACAGAGTCTACAAAATGAACGAGGGCCTCAAGCAAACGTTTGTTGTAATGAATGCATTGTTAAAATGACGTTTTAAAGTGACATATAAAGCAGCCATTTTGAATGACGTGTGACGTCAGATTACTGACGTCACAAACAGTGCTATACGCTATATGGTGGAAAATCGGTTAAATAGCTTAAATTTCGGAATCTGATACATACGGCCCTAACTGAAGCTTTTTTAGTTTGTTGTAGTGAAAATTATAAAATCTAAATCACAATACATCGCTTATTCAATTACCCAATAATAATAATGTTGAACTATTTGTAACCCTACATAGACATATATCTAAAGCAAAATATAACTACTTCTTTAAAAAATCTGCCATAAGTATATCCATAAAAATATATATTTTAAATAAACCTGCAACACTGCATCTAATTCCATTAAGGGGGCTGGGTATAAAATGGACTTGTTTTGCTTATATTATTTTTTGTAGTGAAAATTTGACACCGTCTATTCAAGATAACGAAGTGACATGTGTGATGTAAAAATACGAAAAATAAAGCCAAAGTGAACACGTAAACGCACTAATAATGTCCTTTATCGGTGTTAAGCTTTTAATCCGATCTTTTTTAAATAATAACAGGGATAAATACTTAACCTCATGCCAATAATTGCTATATTATTTATATTTTAATGGTTTATTCATAGCAATACCATAAATACGTCAAAATAAATATTTGGTTTTCATAATATTGTGATTGGTTATTTGCTAAGTCAACCAACAATAAAATGTGATTTGTTTAGTATCAATAAAATATAATCATACATTATAGAGAGGGCATTATTACTAATTCAATTTTAACATTTCTTATACTTACAATTTTATTACTTATAGAAACATTTACTCTGCTTACTATAATACCGCCCTTCTTAGTAAAACGACAGTGTTTTTACATAGCAGGGTAGTAAACTTTTGCACAAGTACCCTTAGTGTATTTTTGGTAATAGGGCCTCCACAGATTAGAGGTTTGTATTAGATTTTTGTTTTCATGAGAAATGGATGTCAGGTTTAGGATTAGGTCCATACTCTGACTCATACACACATTTAAAAAACGATATGTATATTTGCCAGACCCAGGATTCAAACCTGGGATCCACGACGCTATAGGCTGACGCTTAAGCCGCGCGGCCATCGTGGGTGTGGTAATCACGACGCTAATAAATAAGTATAAAGTTATAAAAGTTAAAAAATTATGATATTAGAGATAAATATTGTTAAAATTATTTTTAAAAAAATATTATAATTTTATTTAAATCGATGTTAGTATCACTTTTATACCAAAGTATGCATACCTACATGAGTTTCCTAAGATTTTCAAGAAAAAATATTGCCGTAAAACGGCCCTCCAACAGAATAGGTATGTGAGACATCCATACGGTAATGAGGGCTGTTGTAACAACCTAATTGTTTTTAGGTGATTCGGTTCGTGTTGAAAAATCGAATGGGGCTTAGATCTCCGTATCTCTTCTATACACAAGGCTGCTATCAGTGACTATCGGCGGCTGTCGAGGGTAGTTTATCATATTTATGTATTATGGTACTATAATTATTATAATAAGTTAGCCATCTAAACTGTCAAAACTGTCTCGCTTTAAAAGTTAACACAGCCAATAGAGGTAGGTACCTACTTTTAAAACATATCACTACTTGACAGTTTAGTTTAGACGGTTAACTTATTAAAATATTTATTCTTATTATAAGTCTTAATACATAAATATGATACCGTCGATAGCCGCCGATTGCAGCCTTGTGCATAGAATAGATACGCTGGTGCATTAATATAACAACATATTTACGATTTTTTTATGTCATTTTAATGTTAATGCCTACAATTTTTTAAAGATATTCAAACCGGATGAACACAATATACGCAGCTCATAATATTTTCAACCATAGAGGAAAAAACTTTCGTGAAATATATTAATATTATTATTGTTTGCCTCCGGAACTTTGTCATTTTACGGGGTTGCGACAGGGTTCAGGATTGTCAATGGTATTATTTCGATTTTCAGCTCTGGCGCCAACTGTATATTTTAGATTTAGGCTATTCTTAAAACATTCATAATAATTACAAGATAAAAAGAACTTTTTATATAAGTACAACGTTTTTAAATTTTCTGTTGAACCATATAAACTTGACTTGGCTAGCTTAAACGATCAAAAAAAATTGTACTTGACATGTCATATTGATTTCCATAGTAACGCACGTATATATCAATAATTTAGTTGCTAAGACCCCAGAGCCCTAGCAACCAATAATAGTGAATTGGATTACGGATTTCTTCCGAAATAACTTTTCATACAAAACAAAATTAACTGAAAATTAATTCAATTCTACTTAAAGATGGCAAAAAGTATTTAAAAAATGCATTGGCATCGTGTTCTGATATATTCTAAAAGTTTCAAATGTCTAGCTAGTCGGGAAGTTAGTTAAAAATCGATTACAAGATTTGTACGGACAAGAACCACCGGACAAATAATAATACGAGCTAAGAAAAACGTTGTAAAATAGGGAATTAATTAACAAAATTTATTGATGTCTCATTGCGGACCACTCTCCTCGCGTTTTCGACAAGGGCGCCCTTGAGTTTCCCGCCAAGGTGCGCGACCGCAGCATTTTACTGCCGCTAATGGCGCATGATTGTTTTAATTTTTGACAGATGATATTATTTGTTCTTCTCGGAACGCGTCTCCACGCCCGTGGCGGAGCCGGGACCATAAACGCGGCCATTATTAATACAACAGTCCCCGAATAGGACCGGTAATAAAATGGTCGGCTGTCTTGAGGCATCATCGACCGTTGATGATGCCAAAAGAAATGAATGTCTGTTCCAGATTCTGGGTTACTTTTGTCAAAAATATTATTACCATTGACCATTGCCAATTTTATTTTTACCAGGGAACTCAAAAATGTTTGTAAAAGAGACATTACAGTCACTTAAGCGACAAACAATTTATGGCTACGGCCGTATGTTGTAGCTTAACCACTGGGGAACGCCAAAAGAAATGGTGTATTTCAAAAAAACACTACCTTATTCTTAGGTCAATAATTATTATAAAGCAATCATTATTCGTAGGATGTTTATCACACTTGAATAGTCAAAGACATAGCTTATAATTAGTATCTTTAGAATTGTCTTCAAATGTGTTAATTTTGCCCATGTTTTGAATAATAAAATGCCTAATTCTTGTCAAATTTGGGATCACAGAGATTATCAATATAATTTTTTATCGTAAATATTTCACTATAATAATGTCGACATAAATTATACTAATGGTTTTATAAATGCGTTTAAAAATTAATAAATGTAAAAAATCTTAACAGCACTGCACATGCATGTACTGAAATATGACTATATTCTAAAACATTAGAGCGAGAGGTTTAAAAGAATACTATTTTATGTAATAAAAATACTTTATGCAGTCATCAAATGTTTAAAATAAATATAAAGGATAATAAGGCTTCAAAATTATATAGGTACATAGATTATCTACAACGTTTAAGGAATGTCCAGGATCATGCTTTGAAAATACAATAAAAGCTCCATTTTGACCTACGCTGAGCACGTCCGCCCTTAAGGGATGCAAAAGGTGCTTAACCCTCTAAACATCTAAAATGTAATAAAAAGTAGTCAAATAAAAATATATCCTACTTATTTATTTGCTGCCTGCGTAATCTTCAGGGAACTCAGAAATAATGGGAACTGAAATACCTAACGGGTAAGGAGAAGCAGACAACCGATCTCGAGTAAGAAATAATACGAGATAAATTTATACACGTTTCAAGAATACGTCATACATCGAATACTGACAACTGCTCTCAGTTTATACATTGATGCTCATTTAATATTGGTGTATTACACACACTTTTGCACGTCTATAATGCTTGGTTCATTTTCGTAGGACATTCACACATTCAAAACCCTGCTTCAAACTTTACTGTATTGGTATATAGCCTATCGGGATTATATTTATTATCTGTTCTGTGATTTTTACCCATATTCTGCTGATTGATGTGTTTAGTGTTTTCTCCAAACTTTCAAAGTAACAACTTGACTTTAGGTGAGGCTGAAGTTATACACAGATTTATTTGACATGTTCTCACTGAGATAAACACACGGTTAGTAGCGAGTTTGAAAACGTTCAAATGGGTCATCGACGTCATCAATATAATATTTAATATTTATAAAACATAATAGTGTCGGTGCTTTCATATTGTTTCGAATAAAATAAAACGTTTCATATATATAGTATCCCTCCATTACTATCAGCTGACTGTGGACTAAATTGAAATTGAAAAAATATAAAATGGGCGTGACGTGTAACCCTTCGTATTACGAGCTACATCTAGGTACTTATTCCAATACTTTATAATATTATCTAGCATTAAAATTATTTCGCGCATCGTTCCCCCATGTCTGTAATATGCCCAATTAGTATTGGGCAGTGGCGTATCGGAACCAAATTGGATTTAATAAAAGTTTCTGTATTTGCCTACAATAAATTGGACGATTTATTAATGAGATCACTTCGACTTATAGAGATTTATAAGTAATTATATCTATCGTGCATATAATGTCAGAAATATACGATTAAAAAACAACAAATGTTATGTAAAAATAAAATCTACAGTCTAATTTCTTTAGTCAATCTTTCAGTTTGTACTGTGTTTATTTATTAATCACACTACCCTCACCTGCATTTTAAAGTATTTAGTAATATTACTTATTATTTCGTTAGTGGGTGAGATTTAAACTTTTTTCTTCTGCCATTGACACCCTGTTGCCATCTATCTAATCTGAATGAATTGCATATCCAATACTCTATTGATCTAGTGTTAAATAGTTTAAAAAGAATAAAAATAATAAATGGTGACATGTAATCATGATTCATGCCTTTCAGATCCAGTGACTGCAGTCATATAAAATAGGATAATTATATGCTCATATCAGTCCTATGCGACATTTCTTTTACAACGGGAAAAACTTGGTTACAAATCGCAGTCCTCCGTTCCCAATGAATACGACAAAATATTCATCAGAATCACCACCACCTTGCGCTACAAAGAATTTTCCAGGATTTTTGCAAGGCGGTTTCATAGGCCCTGGCCGAATTAGCAATACCCGATGCGAGTTGGTAGAAGAATAGTTTTCAATAAGGCATATTCTCTCAGCCGGCACAATTTTCATTTGACTTGCATCAAGTAGAGTAGTTTTCGTGCCAAAGTCCTTAAAGAAACCTTGATAGTAAATGCGAGGTATCCATAAAGGCATCTAGAAAGAAGAAATATATATATATATATATATATATATAAACAAGCACCCAGCATCAGGACGCCATTGTGTGTTTGAGAACATTAACAGATGGGGTTCTGTTTTCGGTGAGCGGGATCGAGACTGACGTGGGGAAACGTTAATTTCCGGTTCCTTGATTGGATAATATCGACGTGAGCACGTGACTGAAGACGCCTATTTAATTCACCAAATTACATTACTTTCCCTTATTATATTCGCGTTCAATTGTTGCAAGTTGAATAACCAGACAAACGTTATATGTAATTCCTTAATATATATCACCTGCAATAATTGTAACGTTATAATAAAATAAGTTCACTCTGTATTTATTACATACACAGAACAGATAATAAATAGAATTCCGATAGGCTATATTCAATACGCTCCATTTTGATGCAGAGTTTCGATTGACGTGTGAGAGTCCTACGAAAATGAAGTGTGTGTAATACACCAATATTAAATGAGCGTCAATGCATAAACCGAGAGCAGTTGTCAGTATTCGACGTATGACGTATTCTTGACATGTGTTTGAGTTTATCCCGGTTCTTACCCGTTAGGTATTTCAGTTCCCATTATTTCTGAGTCATCTGCATATTGCATACATCGTAATAAGGGTGATTATTGAAAATCCACGTTAATTTCTTTATATTTTATGCTGACGACTACGCTTTTAACACTTACGACTAAAAAAAAGTGCCACTACCTTTAATTTTTAGTTTAAAATTGTCTAAAAAGTAGTTAGGTACTAATTGACATATTTTATTATTTATTTTCGGTAATCGTAAAAAGACAAATAAGTACCTACATTAAAATTCTTCAAATTGACATACCTACACACCATCTATTGACAATTAGAGCATTTCCACGAAACATATTCTCAAACAATGGTAGTGTGGCGCTGAAGGCCATATTCCATTGGCAGACGCACAGACCCAACCCGATCCAACGATCGACGCCAACCGTCGTCGCTAGCTATTTGCAATTACACGCAACGATTCAATCTCGTTGGTCCTTGATTTGATTGGTTAAAATAATACTAGTGTTGCTATTATTAAAATTATAGGTTGAGTGAAAACTAGATATTTCTTAGATTGGTGGCTACACTGAACGCATTCCCGCGCAATTTACGTCAACAAAACTGAGCTGTCAACTGTCAAGCCTAGCGAGCATCAGATCTGTTAAAATGTATGCGGCCGTTTGACATTTATAGAAAGTTTGTATACTTATTGTTAATTTACATCATGAATAACTGGGCGAGCTTGAATCTAAAACCAATTGAGTAATTCGAATATCGAAATCGAATAATCCAAAGACTAATTTTATTTATTGTAGCGAGTATGGCTATATTTCAACTGGCTCAGGCGGTCAGGACTCGCCGTAAACGAAAACACTGGGTCAAAAGTTGGCTAACTGAAGAACAGCGTGATCGCTATTGAATATGGCGGGTTTTTTTACGTTCCACACTATATCTTTGGCGTGTATTTATTCGACGAGGACTGTGTCCTCGGTGATACTCCATATATATTTTTTAAGTTTTCGCCATATTGTAGTTGTTCAGTTGAAATCGACCAGTAGAATGAAATGAACGACCGTTTGCATGACTCAGGCGCATATTCGGCTATTTTCGTACGCTTTCGGCAATCTTCGCTTGATAATGAAAGGATCGCACGACGGATAATAGAAAATTTTCCACTTTCGACCCGATCGCTCACGATCCTTGAAAACCATAGAGAATAGAGTTTGACAGTCGTGGCAGACGATCGGGCCAGACGCAATCTGCCAATGGAATATGGGCTTTACAGGCTTGGAGGCACTCGTGAGAAAATTTTACCGGTCTAATAAACTGCCATTACAATATGTATTACAGTGGATTTTACAATTGCATCTACGATGGCCGCGCGGCTTAAGCGTCGGACTATGGCATCGTGGGTCCCAGGTTTGAATCCTGGGTCTGGTAAGTACACATATATTTTTTTCGATTTGTGTTTAAGTCTGGACCTAATAGGTTGAGTAAGTGCCTGACATCCATTTCTCGTAAAAACAAAATCTGTTAATACAAACCTCCACTATGTGGAGGCCCATATGATCTTATTAAGATCGGACATAGTTGAAATAAAAAAAAATAAAAAAAAACAACAATAAATAATTATTGTGGTCCGGATTTTTTATGTTTCGACTATTTTTAAACTAAATTGTATGCCGCTGCTTCTCTAAAAAGTTTATTGGTTTTTTTTCCTTCATTCGCCGGTCTTTAGAATATACCACCCCTGTGCAACGCGTGACTTACTTACCCCTACGGGACGTCACCGGCTTTAAAGAATTTGATATGACTTTAATATTTAAATAAGAGAATTTACATGCCATTGTATCTCTAGATATAGTCAATGTAAATAATAACATTAGAAAATGGATTTCGTATGTCAGACAGACATAGTAGATTATAAAATGTCATTTATTGGCATATGTACTAATTAATCACTAATACAAGTGGAATGATAGAAAAAGGTTTAAATAAAGCAATGAATATACCCCAGATGAGTTCATTAAAGAATTAAATATTTGTTCATAAAATTTTTCTTCATTTAGTTGTAAGTTTGCGTTAAAAATGTCAAAACATAAAACATGCAAAATTATAAAACAATAGGTATTGAGTACTTACCTACCTATTTACTACCACTGACTGAAAAAGTTTGGTAATTATTTAATTAACACTGTCTACGTACTTTACGCCGTAGAATTTTAATAGGTTCCTTAGAGAATATAATATATTATACCTAGGATATTGGAAATATAAATTTAAAAAAAAGCTTGTTGATAGTTTTCAAATTGAACTTAGTCGCGTGGCACGATTTTGTATTTCAAGATTATCTCTGCAATAAATCAAAGGTCCATAAACAAAAATATAAAGCATACCAAATCAAAATCAACCAAAAAAAAAACACTCAGCTTAACACTTTTGTAACGTGTGGGTGGAAAAAAGCTTTTTAACCCGTTGTCTACCATGCATTCTTTATAAAAACCAAGTTAATTATGTAGATACATTGCTGCCACATGGATCAAAGGTTTAATTGACACTTTGTTGTGTCTTTCAATAAATATGTACGTTGTATATAGCTTTAGAATTCTTATACACAATTAGAATATATTAAATAACTAACGAGTAATCATAGTTAAAATTCTGTTAATATATCTACATATTGCAGGATCTATGACTTGCAATTTACAGCATCATTAAATGTTAACCTACTTTTTCATACAGAAATAATAAAATAAATGACTACCTTGTATGGCACTAAAATTCTTGCTGGGTTTTGGCCTTCTACAAAAAAATATCCCTCAAGGACACCTTCCAGTTGCTATAAGTATAATAAATTATAAAATATACTTCCAAGAATTATAGATAATTTCAAGAAAAGCACATTTATTAATTTTAAAAATATTACTGTTTAACTTAAATAATTACAAGATAAAAAGGACTTTGTATATAGGACAACATTTTTAAATTTTCTGTTGAATCATATATGACTTGACTAGCTTAAACGAGCAAAAAAAATGTACTTGATACAAATAATACTAAAATGTCATATTGATTCCCATAGTAATGCATGTATATATTTATAATTTAGTTGCTAGGACCCCAGACCCCTAGCAACCGATAATGGTGTCGAAATAACTTTTCATACAAAACAGAATTAACTGAAAATGAATTCAATTCTACTTAAAGATGGCTAAAAGTATTTAAAAATGCATTGGCATCGTGTTCTGGTATATTTTAAAAGTTTAAAATATCTAGCTAGTCGGGAAGTTAGTTAAAAATTGATTACAAGATTTGTACCGGACAAAGAACCACCGGACAAATAAGAATACGAGCTAAGAAAAACGCTGTAAAATAAAAAAGCACGCGAACACTATTCCTAATTCATCTCAAAATAAAAAGTACATAACAACCCAATATTATTTAGTTTTTTAGTGGTAAATACAGTTTTTTTATTTTTTATTGGCAATTTTCTTTGATGCAAATGATACATTCGATTTGTCGGAATCTAATATATAAAAATTAATATTTGTGTGTTTGTTTGTTCGTATTTAATGCGCAGCCATACCGTTCATCCGATTGCGATAAAACTTTGTAAACTTATTGCTTGCACTTGCGGGAAGAGTATAGGCTATACTAATATATAAAAATGAATGTCTGTCTGTCTGTATGTCTGTCTGTCTGTGTGTCTGTCCCGTATGCGTTCCTATACCATTCATCCGATTGCAATGAAATTTTGGTAAGTGGTTGTATGCATACCCATAAAGGTTTCTGAATTAGAAAAATCATCATCTTCTTCTTCTTCTTCATTATATTTTCTTTTATTCGTATGGTTCCTATACCATTCATCCGATTGCAATGAAATTTTGGCAAGTGGTTGTATGTACACCCATAAAGGTTTTTAAATTAGAAAAATCATCATCTTCTTCTTCTTCTTCATTCTATCTTCTTTTATTCGTATGGTCTCTATACCATTTATCCGATTGCGATGAAACCTTCATCAGTTGTTGTGGTAACACCCGCAATGGTTTTTGAATTAGTACAACCATCTTCTTCTTCTTCTTATTCTTCTTCTATTCTATATTCTTCTATTCGTATGCGTTCCTATTCCATTCATCCGATTGCAATAAAAATTTCGTCAGTAATTGTGCCAACACCCGCAAAGGTTTCTGAATTAGTACAACTATCTTCTTCTTCTTCTTCTTCTTCTTCATTCTATCTTCTTTTATTCGTATGGTCCCTATACCATTCATCCGATTGCAATGAAACCTTCATCAGTTATTGTGGTAACACCCGCAATGGTTTTTTAATTAGTACAACCATCTTCTTCTTCTTCTATTCTATATTCTTCTATTCGTATGCGTTCCTATTCTATTCATCCGATTGCAATAAAATTTTCGTTAGTAATTGTGCCTACACCCGCAAAGGTTTCTGAATTAGTACAACCATCTTCTTCTTCTTCTTCTTCATTCTATCTTCTTTTATTCGTATGGTCCCTATACCATTTATCCGATTGCGATGAAACCTTCGTCAGTTGTTGTGGTAACACCCGCAATGGTTTTTTAATTAGTACAACCATCTTCTTCTTCTTCTTCTTCTATTCTATATTCTTCTATTCGTATGCGTTCCTATTCTATTCATCCGATTGCAATAAAATTTTCGTTAGTAATTGTGCCTACACCCGCAAAGGTTTCTGAATTAGTACAACCATCTTCTTCTTCTTCTTCTTCATTCTATCTTCTTTTATTCGTATGGTCCCTATACCATTTATCCGATTGCGATGAAACCTTTGTCAGTTGTTGTGGTAACACCCGCAATGGTTTTTGAATTAGTACAACCATCTTCTTCTTCTTCTTCTATTCTATATTCTTATATTCGTATGCGTTCCTATTCCATTCATCCGATTGCATTAAAAATTTCGTCAGTAATTGTGCCAACACCCACGAAGGTTTCTGAATTGGTACAACCATCTTCTTCTTCTATTCTATCTTCTATTTGTATGCGTTCCTATACCATTCATCCGATTGTAATGAAATTTTGATCAACTGTTGTGCTCACGCCGCAAAGGTCTCTGAATTGTTACAACTATTTTCTTTTTCTTCTATTCTATCTTCTTCTATTTGTATGCGTTCTTATACCATTCATCCGATTGCGATGAAATTTTGACCAGTTGTTGTGAGCACGCCCGCAAAGAGTTCTGAATTAGTACAACTATCTTCTTCTTCTTCTATTCGTATGCGTTCCTATACCATTCATCTGATTGCAATGAAACTTTGGTGAGTTGTTGTGCCCTTGCCCGCAAAGGTTTCTAAATTACTACAATCATCTTTTTCTTCTTCTATTTGTATGCGTTCTTATGCCATTCATCCGATTGTGATGAAATTTTGACCAGTTGTTGTGCGCAAGCCCGCGAAGGTTTTTGAATTAGTACAACCATCTTCTTTTTCTTCTATTCGTATGCGTTCCTATACCATTAATCCGATTGCAATGAAACTTTGGTGAGTTGTCATGCGCATGCCCACAAAGGTTTCTGAATTATAAAATCATCTTCTTATACTATTCGTATGCGTTCCTATACCATTCATCCGATTGCGATGAAACTTTTGTCAGTTGTGTGCGGTTTCTAAATTATTATTATATAACATACAAAGTTTGTTGTTTGTTTGTTCCATCCAATTTTGATTTTTTTTTTACTACATATTTATAACATTAATAACGTTTTCATATTTTGGATTCGATATTAATTTAGTGTTCTTATGTATGACCTTTACTCCTATTATAATTATTTTCATATTGCCATATTGTATTACACAGATATTTTAATATTAAAGAAATAATTACCTCTTATTATTTTTCAAATATCTAAGATAAATATAACCACGAAGCGACCCCGTGCGAAGCCGGGTACCTCAGCTAGTATTTAATAAAAAAAGCCTTGGAAAGGTTAGAATTAAAAAAAAAATACATATTTCTCACAGAATTATTATTAAATATTATTCAAAACATAACAAAACCCGTGAAAATAACATTAAATGGACCAATTATAAACAGATTAATGTGATATAACTTATAACTGTTATCTTCAATAGAAATTGAATAGGGAAGCCATACATTATTATTTTTACTAAGTGAATTGGTAGTTAGAATTTGTGGTTTTTATTTGATTGTTTTAAGGTAGAGGGTCTCAAAATCAGTCAGTGCCTCGTGCTTCCAAGGTCACAAACCCGTTACTTAATACTCTTAATTCAAAGTAAAGCAGAACTACAACCCACCTGAATATAAAAAAATAATCGCTGTCATCGCAGTACTTACCTGCATGATATATGATTTAGTAAGCTTGGAAATTTATATCCTCTGCAGTAAAAGGGTCAAGCCATTAAATCATTCAATTTGCCGTCTCATATTGTTAATGCAAATTTGACAGACGCAAAATATATACAAACAATAAAAATGTTACCATAAAGCATTTTTATTGCCTTTTAAAAACGTTGAGAGATTTTTCGTATGTCAACACCGGAGCTTTCAGTAGGTAGGCATTATTTTAATGCATTATAACATATTATTAAGTAGGTAGTAGGTACATAAATAAAATATTTAATATTAAGTAATAATATAATACATATAAACTGATATATTTATTTATTATACCTACCTACCTAAGTGAAAATAAAATATTCAGAATCTCGAAATAGACAGAATACGAATAGGTAAGTAGTGGAGTAATCTTGCTTAAAAGCAGTTGGGCTTAACTGCCATCTAAACTTAAAAAAACGTTGGTTACGTACTCAATACGTATATGAAAATTGACAACGTGCTTTCTTGGAACTATCGGAGTGAGATGGAATAAGGAACAGGCAGGGTAGGTTGGTTTGACTCCAATAATAAGAAGAGTGATGCGTGAATGAAATGAACCCTGGTTTTATTATCTCCTTCCAAATAAATATTAACTTAATTATTACAGGTACGTTTACAGATTATAATTTAGATGTGTGAAATCACGGTTATGCGTTCTGACGGATTGCGAAGTCGATCGGGCGGAGCGACACGATAACCTTACGGTTAAATCTTTGATAACTGACTGACAATATTGTTTTCATGTACTGGGTGTTTTTATATTGATTCAATACAATAGAAAATGCTGTTATCAGTACTTGAATATTTTGATAATCATGCTTTGTTATGTAATGCATGATTGTTTTGTAAATTATAAATAATTGATTTTAATTTTGACAATTATGCACTTTTTAATTAATTAGGCAAGATAGATTTTCATATAAACAATTTTTGTGCATATCATGATAAATCGTTTTGTAAATTATAAATAATTGATTAATATATTTATTGAATCATTTTGCTAAATTAGCTTTCTGTTAAAAATTGATTGATTCGCATAAATCGCTTATTTTGCTATTTGAACAATATTATGTTGCAAGATATATTGTAATTATAAATTAATGGTTTCCTGCCGAGTCATGTGTATGGTAGGGTATTGATCTCCCTACAGAACTAATGATGAAGAATCTTCAAGAAATAAATAGGTAGCTCTTCTTTCTTGTCTAATTTTCCATCTTCTCCATCTTCTGAAGCAGCGTGATAATGCCAAGGAAATTTAGTTTTCGTTTTATTACAGTGAATATAATTTCTTAGAATTTTAACCTTATTATTTGGAGTAGGTAAATAACCACAAAATCATTATGTGTTCAATACCTATTATTTGATAAACAGGCATCCAAAACATATGACCTGTATAATTATTCTGAATCGTGTGGTGACTTTTAAGACTGGGGATGCTCTTAATCTATCAAAATAGTCATTTGCTAGATACCTAGGTAATTATTCAAATATTTTTTATTTTAACTGAATACATAGTTCAGTGGCGGCTCTACGACTTTCTAGGTGATGGGATTCATTATTAAATATACATACCTACACCTACCTACTTTTTCTTTTATACTTATTTTCATGTTATACGTACCTACATTGTCTACCAAACTACTTAAAATAATATCCTACCGGTAATTTTATATGTTTTTTAAGGTGGGACATGCTCAGCGTAGGTCAAAACGGAGCTTTTGTTCTATTTTGAAAGCATGATCCTGGACATACCTTAAACGTTGTAGATAATCTATTTATATAATTTTGAAGCCTTATTATCCTTTATATATTTTATTTTAAACATTTGATGACTGCATAAAGTATTTTTATTACATAAAATAGTATTCTTTCAAACCTCTCGCTCTAATGTTTTAGAATATAGTCATATTTCAGTACATAAATGTCCAGTGGTGTTAAGATTTTTTACATTTATTAATTTTTAAACGCATTTATAAAACCATCAGTATTATTTATATTGACATTATTATAGTGAAATATTTACGATAAAAAATTATATTGATAATCTCTGTGATCCCAAATTTGACAAGAATTAAATCTTAATTAAATTAAACCCTTAAACGCCTTTTTCAAATATAAAATTAATATGACAATGTAATTAAAATTCTTAACTAAATAACGCTATAGAAGGTTCTTTCCTAAAAGCAAAATAGTATACAATATAACCCTAATATCAAATTTCTGATAGTATTTTTAATCTGATAGGTTTTTATATTCGTATTTATAATTGTTTTATTTAGACATGGATTTGATCTCAATGCTATACGGTCAACTGCTTGTGTACAATTTTCAATACGACTGATTGTTATATTAAGATAAACCTACTGCAATTCGATCACCAAGAGGTGAAGAAGGTAAATACGAAACATGATAATATTACTTATTGGTGTTTTATTCCCCCCCCCCCCCCTTTTACCTGTTGGTGTACCTACCTATAAATAATTTTATTGATTTAACTCTGATCATTTTGTATTAGGATGATTTTTAAGTGATCAGTTTTGTTTTGCATAAAGATAAACACCACTTAGTCCGCACGAGCTATTGATTAGATTGTTCACACATTTAACTAACATAATATCCATAACACGTAACATATAAAATATATTATAACGCCATAAGTACGTACGAGTATATCGAAATTCACCTACCTAGGTACAATTTTCTCTGAAATGCGTTTAATGAGATACCATACTTGAACTTACTTTTGGTTTTAGCCTAGTACCTAAGTAGCATTGGCAAAGGGTGGGGTAGGCTGTTAAGATCCGAAATAGATAGTGGATTCTAAACTTTGTCAGTCAAACGTATTTGTTTTCATAAAACTAAGACTTAGGTATAATGTGTACCTAGATAATGTTTGTTAGTTTTAAAATTCAATTAAACCCTGGCTAATTCAAACCATAATATATAATCCTAATAATCAAAAATCTTTAATTATGTCATTAAACCATACATAATTTTAGATATTTTACAGATATAAATAATTACAAGATAAAAAGAACATTTTATATACCACGTTTTTAAATTTTCTGTTGAATCATATAAACTTGACAATTATATGTATTAATAATTTAGGAAAAATAAGACAATGGCCAACATATCATTTTTTCGCTATTTTGCAACAAACAAACAAATATAGAATACTGAAATGTCACATTGATTTCCATATTAACGCACGTATATATTAATAATTTAGTTGCTAGGACCACCCCCTTAGGAACCAATAATAGTGGATTGGATTACGGATTTCTTCCGAAATAACTTTTCATACAAAACAGAATTAACTGAAAATGAATTCAATTCTACTTAAAGATGGGTAAAACTGGTTAAGTAATAAAAGAATGCATTAGCATCATGTTCTGATATATTCTAAAAGTTTCAAATGTCTAGCTAGTCGGGAAGTAAGTTAAAAATCGATCGCAAGATTTGTACTGGATAAACAACCACCGAACAAACAAGAATACGAGCTAAGAAAAACGTGGTAAAATATTTTTATCTGTTATGGTTTATTATGGGCTGAGCTTAATGAATTAAAAAAAACTAACGAACGCTATCTGTTATCTGCAGTATGACTGAAAGGTGTGCACTATTTTGTCGAATCGCTCATAGCATACCTGAACTATTATGGTTTGGTTAGGCAGGATTTAATTGAATTTTAATAACTAACCTGTACCATCTTAAAATTGTGTTCTTAGTTCAATGTAAACAAATAGGTATGACTGACAAAGTTTAGTGTGCACTAATTATGTTAAATCTTAACAGCCTACCTCCACCCCTCACCACTGGGTTAAGTAATAGGTACTTACATAATATAGAAATATGGCATTCTTAATTTTGCATTTTACACAATTTTCATACAATAATAATAATATACGCCTTGGTTGTTAGATTGTTAGATACCTACCTACATAGGTATACTTATTTTATAATTTATAAAAGTCTAGTTTAAAGATTGAATTCAAACATGTTATTCGATTTATATAAGTCGATTGATAAAATATGCCAATGTCTACTGAAGAGAGATCAAAATTAAACTTTTTTTTTGATATCTGAATATAAAAAAGTAATTCTCTCTTACAAGTTTAAAACGGGCTGATGACTCGTTATTTTATCTGTACCTAAATAAAAATCCTTAATGTTGACAATCTGAATTTTATAATAGGTATGTATTAAAATCATGTCATTATAAAGCCCTCGTTGTAGATTTTATTTAAAAAATCGTTTAAATTATTATTTTGAAATGGATTTAAAAGCATGTCTGCCTCGGTCTCCCATGACGAAGCGACATCGGACCGAATAAATTATGCTAAACTGATTTCATTAACCGGAAAATTGCGCAAACGGCGACAAAAAATTGGCTTAATTTATGGCAAATTAATGTGGAAGATCATGTTTATTTGATTCTGAGATGCGACATCTTTTTCCATTTTGAAGACGCGGCGTCTCACGGGACTGGAATAATGTCTTAATTAGCGTTAATAGATTCGAAATGTCGACATGCCTACATTGGGTTACCCATGACATCCAAAAAATAACCGCTTTTCATTTAAAAGGCATCTTTTTGCGAAAAGATTAAATTTACTATAGGTACCTCTATGAAGAAAAAACTTGTAATAAACATACCTACCAAGGCCTGAACAAAAACGAAATATAAGTGCGAATGAAAAAGCATTCGGTACGCTTATATCTTCGCAATATGCGTTAGAGTAAGATAAAATTTCTACGGCTGAATTAATTATTTTTTGGAAAAGTCGCAGGTAAATATTGATTTGAATGATTGCATTCAGCAAATTTGCATTTGCAAACAGCGGCCGCGTATTGCTGAAACATTGTTTTTGTGTTGAATATAAAGTTAGTGGTAAGTATTTTACTTAACGCGTGCGTGTTACCTGTGCTCATGTATGGCTGGGAGACATGGCATCTTACTAAGTTTCTACTAAGAGTCTCTGCTTTTGAGCTTTGAGAATCGATGTCTCCGCCGAATCTTAGGGGTACATTGGTACGACCGCGTTGCAAACACCCAAGTTCGTGAGTCTTCGGTGATTGGAGTTATCACGAAGCGACGCTTTACGTGGCTGGGACACGTATTCCGGACGCCGCCAAAGAGTGCGGCACTTCGTACCCTTGTGGCACAGCCTCAAGGGTTTCGTCGCCGTGGCCGGCCCTCCCTCGCCCTGCAGCGGTACTACAAGAGCGACCTACATGCTGCAGGTCTGACATGGCGGGAGGCGCAAGAGTTGGCGATGGACCGAGAGAAGTGGCGCCAACTTGTGCTTGCCCTATGTCCCAATGTTGGGACGTGACAGGGTGGAGAAAGAAGAAGAATTATTTTTGTTTAAATTTGGTAGCCATACTGAGAAGCAACATGATGGTATAACGTTTCATCGTTAACTTAATAATAATAAAATTGAGATTCTACTGTGCGTTTTACGCCAGAAACACGACTTCATTTTGTCGAACAATAGCCACTCTCTTTATATTATTACTCTGAGAAACATACTAACCAATCTTAGGTATCTGTCGTTGGGATCGTTTTCAATGAACTTTCTACTTCCCCACTTACTATACATTACTGCTTGCTCCTTAACTTGACTTTATAATTTGAAGGATCAAGCCGATAAGCTACCATAATACCTTCATGGAAATCCTTCAGCTTTCCCCCTTCAGAAGATATTATATATCAATAACTGAAAAGTGCTCTAAATGGAGCAATTTTTTATTTTTTAGTATGCTGACTTGCGTGCCACATTGCCACTTTGAATGATTTCCTCGGACTAGGACAACGCTGTACAAATGATGTATAAGTAGAAGAAGTGATGACGACCTGGTTTTTGGAATAACAGAAATATTTTTTTCAAATGGGGTTAAATAGAAGCATGGAGAATGGGTACAGTGTCATTAAATGTGTCACACGAAGGAATCAGTATATTAAAAATAAAACGTTTTGATGTATAATAGTTTTCCTGCTATAGATAAACTAATGAACGCTCACCAAAACTAGGTACCTAGGTGGGTAAGTATATCATATTACTTATGATTTTTGGAATAGTGGATATGCATACCTTATTCCGAAGAAATATACAGTGGAACCGCTTAAAAATTGGGTAATGTTAGGTGCAGATGCTATTGTGGACGTTATTAATATCGCGGCAGTTATATCTCCTTGTCTCGTTTTTTACCCCTACCATTCTTACTTGTATCCTGCCCAAATTATCGAACATTATCTATTGGTTAATTAATATGCCTACTTAACCTACTACGTTTATACTAAAACTAAATAATCAATTAGAGATCAACGCATAGTTAAGCCGGAAACCTTATGGATCTTTCATTGTGTAATTAATAATATTATATAAGTAATAGTTAAATCGTAATGAATGTATTATGCTAATTGGATAGCTATAATTATTATTTACTATTACGTTACCTATATTTATTACTATATATATCTACTAAGTAGGTATTGTTATCAATTACTTACATTTTAGGTAGCTATTATCGAATAAGCTTGGTTCAATGAAATTAAATGATGTCTTAATTAAATTTAAGATATAACTACCATCATCCAACTTTCTTTCATGGTACTTATTATTTACTGTTTTTGTGTTAACTTGAACAAGGTAGCTTTTTTTATTAAATCAGTATATTAAATAAAGTAGGTATCTATTTATGTAGGTACTTAGCAATATATTTCATGTCTATTAGGTCTAATTGAAAATAAAATATTTAGGTAACCACATACCTGCTTATATATTTGATAGGTACATGCACTTTATGTAACTATACAAGAAGGTGGGTACGTAAGGTGCTTAAAATAGTGAAGGATTAATTTAATAAAGTGGCGTACCTATTGATTTACTTGGCGTCCCCAGACAAACTGATTTTGAAGAAAGTATTATATTATAAATATTTAAAATTGACTATACAATATGAACTAAACTATAAGTAAAGGTATTCGCATGGGGTCCTCCAAAACTGTCAGCGCATCGAGCCTCCACAGGCCTAAACCTGCCATCGATCTGTACACGAAGTGCTTCAAATGTAATACCTACATGCAATGGCAATAACTATTATTCGTTATCAAAACTGTTGATGCTTTACACTAAAACGTAGGGCCCGTGATATGCTCGATAAAGACCGAGTGTAGTGTGGGGCGAGTTGATTTGGAGGGGTCATTGTTTGTGTAGTGCGTAGTTAATTGGTTCAGCAAAATTTCTTGTAAAAAGAAAAAAAATGACTGTCAATCTTGCGACACACGATTGTGGATTTAACGAGACTGACTATGAATGTTTAAAAAAAATAAACTAAATACTTACTTGATTCTCTACTTACCTATCTAATGTTTATAAGCAAAATAAATTATTTATTTTACCTACACAAACGCATTAATTATAGATATCTGTGTATAGGTAAATAGTTGAATACAAAATATTTATTAAATCGTTTTATACCTTTATCGAAACCCTACGACCAATAAAATCACAATCGAATAAAATAAAGAGGGTCGTTACACTAATGGCAAACAGCTGATAGGACTTATCTCGGTTTGGAACCTAAAGAAATAGAACCCGGACCCTTGCAATCAATTGATTCCACTTAATAAATCGCACGTCATAGATTTGCGAGGAGCCGAGATTGAAACGGTGACCCAGCCAGACAATGGTGGTTGTCTGGCGAAGAAACAGGGTTGGCATATTTAAATTTAGCCTTCGTATTTTCTTATATTGAATTCAAACAAGTACTTTCTCAACTTTGTTCGTTTTTACGATTACTTTTTATTTTTATTCATCTCTGTAAATTACATTGCATTGAGTTATTTATATCGTCATTATTATTTTTATTTGTTTTATTATTCGTAGTGTGTTTATAATATTTATGATATGGTTGTAAATTTTATTTTAATTTAATTGTGGATACATTATATTGTGACGCATTTCTTTTGAGAATTTGTTAGATATTATTATACTTAAGGTGATAGGTACATCAGTGAAACGTCAAATAATTTTCAACTGTAGGCGCGACGAAATGTTGGACTCGCTGCCATTCGGAGAGAGAACGTCGAGCTGGAAACACTTCAATTTGTTTCGTGATGGCAACGGGCGTATTAATTCTTAAATCGTGTAAAGATAACTAAAAACGTTACCCATTTACTTTAAAAAGAAAACATGTCATTGAATATATTATTATTGTTACTGATAGAACAATTAACAGAACATTAAATGGACACATGTTGGATTTATATGACAAATTATATTTCGTTTGACATGCGTCATTTGCAGCCACGATCCTTTTAGACCGTGCCTCAACTGAGGTATAACCTTAATACCTAACAACTTAGGTTTTTTCATGTTCAATAAAATCTACTTACGTAGGTAACTAACGTTGTGATAAAGTATAACACGAATCTTTCACGTAAATAAAGTCGATTAATATTGTGTATTAGAATCACCCTTATTAACATGCTTTTAACAACTTTTTTTTCTTTTAAATTTTCAACTATATACAATATACGGATGAACCTATCGAGTGACGTCCCATCATGCGTTACTTAGAGGCGGCACATTATAAAAGACGGCAAATGAGAATACGAATACGATCATTACAAATTTTGAAAGCGGTGGCGGTTTTCTATGACGCTGGAAAAAAATACAAGGAGGCCTCCAAGCTTGCCAATGCCTCAGAATAACACCTCTGTTTAAGGATAGGTTTCGTGGAAATACTCTAATTCTCAGTAGATAGTTTGTAGATATGGATTTGTTTCAAGATTTTTGTTGCATGTGTCTGTTTAATATAGTCAAAAATAAAATCGTTATAAAATATATAGGAATGTACAAAAGGGGAAATTCTTCTTTCAATACAGCTACAACGAAATCACTTTGGAACTGTGTTAGTGTCATCTGAAAGTAACGATAATAACGCATAAATGGGTTGCCTACACTGCTGAAAGAATTTGACACCATTTTTATATAAATTGATGCTAAAAATTAAAGGAAACGACATTGTGGCACTTTTCCTATAGACATCACTAAATATATCAACTCTCCTTATGTCAAACACACTCAAGAGTATATAGGTTTTCTTTAGACGTTTTGTCATCCCTGCTTGGTGGCGTCTGGAGACATGCGCAGATAGGTCTCGCGCACGTTGTCCCCTGTCATCGCAGTCAGGCGAGTGAAGTGAAGAGGCGAAGAGTCGGGGGCGGAGGAGCAGGGAGGAAAGTTGGCGATAACGCTTCCATTAAAGCCAGTCGCCCGCTAATGGAGAGGAGAGCCGCCTGATAGCTGCGGGAGACCGCTAAGGACATTCCAAAAGGGGGAGTTCAAAAACTTAACAAAACTGTTAATTAATATGTGTAATACGAGTACCTAATTATCGCCAGGCCCGTATTATACCTAGTAACATAATACATCAATACTTGATCTACGATGAAAGAGCTGGACATGATCAAATAATTAATTGAGAAGAATTTTCGCAGGGTACTTATACATATTAACTATAAGTATATAAGTATTAGTTTAACACCCACGGTGTCCACGCGGCTTAAGCGTTGGACTATCACGCCGTGGGTCCCAGGTTCAAATCCTGTATCTGGCAAGTACACATATTGTTTTTCAATTTGTGTCTGTCAGGGTATGGACCTAATAGGTTGAGCAAGTGGCTGACATCCATTTCTCGTAAAAATCAAAATCTGTTAATACAAACCTCTACTCTGTGGAGGCCCATATAATCCTTTTAGGATCGGACATGGTCGAAAGAAGAATATAAGTAGTATGTGCCATACAGCGATACCTCCATCATTATTTTATATTATGTAAAACGTGAATAAGGCCGTTAAGTAGGCCATGTCTCAAGTGTGGAAGTTACTAACCATTCAAGAGGTATTATCTAGAAGTGCAAGATGCGCTCGCATTCTCATAATGTCCCAAAATTTTAAACAGATGCGTATTTTTACAATTTATTTTAAGTGTAAAAATCTTTGAACTACAATTATTATAGGTATTGTGGTATTTCAACACTCGGTAGGGCCTCTTAACCATTTTTACGCTACAACATGCTATTTGGCCCAATTACAGTAGTGAAAGAATATTATGGTATCTAGTAGCAGTGAAACAATCATATAAATACCCATGTTTTGAGAAAATATATTGACTTTATGGAAAACGAACCTCGACCTACGTAATTGATACGTACATACATTCATCAATTTTTTTTCACAATTTAATTTATTTGGATTTAAAATGGCTTTGAAAATATTAATTTTACAAAACCCAAAAAAAATTAGATATGTACTAAAAATTGGCTTAATTTCCATCGTAAGGATCCTAAAACTAATCAGTATCTGAGACGTAGCCGTACCTATATAGATACCTTAAACCCCCACTGAAAAAAGAAAAATAAACGAGGCTTTGGAGGTACCTACTTCTTAGGCAACTATAATATTAATTTAATTATTCATCTTGACATGCAAGTTATACCTACATATTGTGATGTGAAGGTACTCAGAAATAAATCATATAGTTCTTGTTAAGATACCAACACTATGGAGTATTTTCTTCAATAGGTATATTTTCAATCTACTAGTAAGGTGGCCAGAGTTAGATTGATCAAAAAATAGATGTTTATTATTATAATTGAAATAAAAAGTTATATATTGAACCCCCCCAAATATTTGTGTATTTGTCTCGACTAAATGCTCACGATGTGTCTAGCTGTGTTTTGTTGTCATTGTTGGAGGTAAAGGTAAGACAGAGCCGCTCCGAATCAAAACCAATCGGAGTCTCAGGTTATGGCGCTAAATACACCCTCTCCCATAAACAACAGCATCCGATTACCAACAAAAAATATTTTCAAAATTAACATAGGTATTCATTCACCTTTCCGTTTTATATGATTAAATTGTATAGAATTTATAATTACAAACACTAAACTGATTTTTGTAGAATATCCATCTTCAACTTAATAACTCTTACGACGTATTCAATCATTATTTAATGTTTTTATTTCAACGTTTAATATGTTATGCATAAAAATGGTCATATTACTTAGTAAACAGATGGAATAAGATAAAAATTTTACATCTAAAATAAATCAGAACCAATTTCATTTGTTAAAAAAGTTTTAGGTAATAGCTATTCATATACCTGAGTAAACAGTTTTTTAGTTTTTCTTTCAATTGTGAAAATGTGACTATACACGTACCTACCACATAAGCGTAAAATTCGGTAGTTTTGATAGAAAATATAACGTAGTTATACGTAGTGACGCCAAGCGAAAGTAAATGATACGATTGGCTTCATCTAAGAGTAGTCGGAAATAATAACGGTAACAATAATTAAATTTACCCTATCTAATTCTTGCGTAGTAGAAAAATTTGCAATCTGCGCAATTTCAAGATTCAGTTGATTATAACATTTGTATTATTGGTACACTTCAAAAGATAATTACCATGGTTAATTCCTACTCAGTTTGAAAAAACAACATACATTTTTTGTGTCCAACCATAAGATCATGCACGTGGCCCATGACTTTAGAGATTACCACGCTACCAACCAGGCCACGGTGGTGAATATAAGTAATTAATTTTCTGTATCTATTGTTAAGCCGTTGTGAAAGACCATATCAATTATTATTAACAAACAAACCTTGTTGTCTTATAGTACCAGCTAGCTACTTCTTATACATTCAGTTAAGTATACAAATAAAATTTTAGTATAAAGTAATTAGGTAAGTACCATATATGAACATTTACTAAAAATGTAAATCAATGACAGATAATGTCCAATACATTTCAATGTTGATTTAAATAAATAAAACACATTTTTTGTCCTTATTCCACTTTTTTAACAGTTTCAGTTGAAAATGTCCCTTTGAGGCAGACGAAACTAGTCCAATAATTACAACAAAAAAAAATTGCGTTTTATTAATTTAAATCAATAATACAGTGTAGTTCCATCATGTATTGACAGTTAACACACTAAAATAAATTAATACCATTCAGTTCAAACGTTTTGGTACATTCTGTAAGAAATACACGACATGCCGTGATTTTGAATTTGGAACGTTTTATAGTCATATTAACATTTTACTTAATTTTATGGCTGTCGAATGCGTGGACTATTCGGTCGGTGATTCTTTTCCATTTTTTTTATTATTTTATATATATTTTTATTTCTACAAATACGTTTATTGGATTTTTATTGTAGCCTTTGAAAGGGAATATACATTTATGTGTGACACCATTTCTTACAGAATGGATGTTTTCCGTCGTAAATAATATTTTATTAAATACTCAAAAATAACACATTACGGCGACAAAGCGGGCTATATGTTTTTATTAGCCATTAAAATAAAAAATATTGTCTCTGGTATATTTTTCTATCGTTAAATAATACAATTTATGGGCCTCGCCCAAATTTATAATAATAATAAAATTGTAGATGTATAGTTATATAAGTATTCATAATTTTATTAAGACATTACTGTAAATCTTTTAAATTATTAATATACTCGTATATATAAATTTGCAAGATCTAATAAACTAATAATAATAATAACTTCATTTAATAAAAAAAATATAAATACGGAATAGATACCTATGATTTTTGTATTTGAATACTTCTTATTAAGTAATTATCTATGCACCATAGCAGTGTGTATGTACCTCTATAATCAGGAAACACAAAAATAATGAGATATGAAGTGAGTTTCCTGCCTTCTGGATACTGCTTAAACAATGGTTTTATATATTCTAAAGTGTGGAGAAATATGAGATAAACATAATTATGCATCAATGTTTGATACGTAAATGAAGCGCTCATTCAATAATGATACCTAATATTTGAGGACATTCCGGAGGCTATAAATATTTCTTGGGCTTTATGGGCCTACCATCATTAAGCCATAAAACAAATCTCGCTTCAAATTATTGATATATGGTGGGTGACTGGCTTCAGATTTTTATTTATTAACGCGTTCTGTGATGTACCTATTTATCAAACGTTTTAATTGACTTAACATAGTAATTACCTATAGGTAATATAGGTATTATATATTTATCTATTACTCCATCTCTTGATATGTAATGAAATTACAATGAATAAAAATTAGCTTCACCTTGTAATTATTATTACAACATTTTTCTTAGCTCGTATTCTTATTTGTCCGGTGGTTCTTTGTCCAGTACAAATCTTGCAATCGATTTTTAACTAACTTCCCGACTAGCTAGACATTTGAAACTTTTAGAATATATCAGAACACTATGCCAATGCATTTTTTAATACTTTTAGCCATCTTTAAGTAGAATTGAATTCATTTTCAGTTAATTCTGTTTTGTATGAAAAGTTATTTCGACACTATTATTGGTTGCTAGGGGTCTGGGGTCCTAGCAACAAAATTATTAATATATACGTGCGTTACTATGGAAATCAATATGACATGTCAAAATGACTTTTCAGTATTATTTCTATCAAGTACTAATTTTTTTGATCGTTTAAGCTAGTCAAGTCAAGTTTATATGATTCAATAGAAAATTTAAAAACGTTGCATATAAAAAGTTATTTAATAATTTTTGTAATATTAACTCATATTCTGTATAATATACATAATTTACAATCTTTTATATTTGCAATAATAAAAATTAAATAGGTTATTTTATGGTGTAATGAAGTAAGTATATCTATTACTGTTTGGTCAGGGTTTAATTAATTTTAAAAAAAACTAACCAATACCTATTTGTATTTTGTAGACTTAGTTCAATAAAAACAAATACGTAGGTATGCCTGACAAATTTTAATGTGCACTTTTTGTATCGGATATTAACAGCCTTCCTCCACCCTTACCCACTGAAGTATATTATGTCCAATATTAAAAATGTTGGACGTATTTTTTGACATAATGAGGATATGGGGATGGTCCCTACGAACCCTTAAAGTAGAACCGCCTCTCTACATATATTTATATTAAACAATTCCAATACCTACATATTTTATTAGTTAGTCACTGAAATCATTATACTCATTAAAGCATTGAAAACGTAATAATATTTTTTGAAATGTTATTATAATTTTACTCAGTAGACTTTTCATTGGTAAACGTACAAGATTCCTTTACAAATTGAAAGCACTATACCGTTTGCCAATTTATTTCCAAGTATACAACCATGTTATATCTACTTATTGATTAGGGTTTGTTGTTTAAGTATAATGGATTTCGATTTAGGTGTTCCGAGTTAGTTTGATGTTCAACATAGCGTCGCCCGGCAGGCGGGAGAATTAAATGGAATTGTTTTATCGCATGTCCAAATATTTTCAACCAATTTCAATTTAACTCGTTCAGTACTGAATCATCCACGGAGTCAATTATTTTTTTATACAATTCTAAATCGTTAAGCTAACTAAATCCATACAATATGTCGTATTCATGGCAGTGGCGAAGGGTAGGGGTAGGCTGTTTATATCTTATATTATCTGCCATAAATAGTGCACACTAAACTTTGTCAATCATGCGTATTTGTTTTCATTGCAATAGTACTACAATTTACAGATGGTGTTGGGTAGTTTTTAAAATTCAATTAAACCATGCTAAAACCAAGCCTTAATACATAATAGTCAAAAAATACTCGTCTATACACATATATCTAAAACTATTCAATCAAATCATACATAACCTTGGATATTTTATAGATAGAATAATATTTTGTTATCTATTATAGTTTGGTTTAGGCATGGATTAATGAATTTAAAAAAAATGAGCCAACAATAATTCTCAATCAAACGAAAATAAATAAGTATGCACAATAAAGTGTGCACAATTTTCTCGTATCGCCTAAAGACTACCAAAACTATTATGGTTTGGTTTAGGCAAGGTTTAATTGATTTTCAAAAACTAACCAACACCATCTGTAAATTGTAGACTTAGTTCAATAAAAAAAAAAATGACTAACAAAGTTTAATATGTTTTTTTTTTATGTCATATCTGAACAGCCTACCTCCACCCTTCGCCACTGATTCATAGCTATACAACATACCTACTATTATCGCAAGATTCATGCCCACATTACGTCTTTACGGACGGCCGCTCTACTTACCAACTACTCCACCCTAGATCTCATTGCATGAGACCATTGTAATGCTGCACTAAAATAATTTTCTATAAATATGTACATAAATAACACATGATTACAAGATATTAGGTACAATAACAAAATAAGCCCAAAAAACCCAAGATTTCACTTAGTTATAATATGCACAACTAATTATTAAAATACAGCTATTAGAATTACGCTGCTCTCATGGTGCAGTGCGTAAGGCGTTGACCTTTGATCCGGGAGTTCTGGGTTTGATTTCCGGAGATGCCACCATATATTTGTATGTAATTTTGTCAAAGCCTGAGTGTTTGTGATTGTTCAAAATTACTAACAACCACCTTGTACGAAAAATCAAGGACATGGTTATTAATAATAATAAAAAAAAACTATTAGAATAAGTATAAATGTATACCTACTAGGTAAGTCAAATATCGAATAATCATCAAAAAATGGTTTTAAAATAAATATAATGGAGTTCTACCACGTAAACGCCGGTTCAATTAATGAAATACAATCAATCTATATCATAAATATAATGTCTACTACCTGCTGGTACCTGCTGCTCCCTCTGCAAGAAAATGTGGTGTAATATGGGATAAAAGTGGTTTAGGTATAAGTAATAATAATTATCATATCCAGCTATTTTAACTTTTTTTTTAGATAGTTTACAAATTTAGCTTGTCCACTCCACACGCAAGCAATGACACTGATTTGTTTTAAAAAAACATCATAAAGTACTTATTCAATAGAAATAATGTAGATACTTATTTAAAAATTGGAATACTGTTACATCTCATAATATAGGAAATAAATGAACAACCAATATTATTAAGGGTCATCATTGTCATTTTCAATAGTAGGTACTTACCTAATTATTTTTAGTTAAAATTATTTCAGGATTTGATTTCATTATTTATCAAGGGGGGCTTGAAATCAGTCAGTTCGTCCCTAAACTCAACACTGAAAAGTTATATAAAAATATAGGTGAAATATAATATAATACATATTATAATATTGTTAGAATTTTATAAGATTATTGGATTAAAGCGTATTTTAAAGGGTTAACATGATAACATAAATAAAACGAAGAAGCGATTACAAATCCCTACAAGAAAAAGGACAACTGGCGCTAGGCGCGCTCCAGCCGACAGAATAAAATCAAATAAATAAAAAAAATACATTTTCAAAGAATTAAAATAATGTCGTCGGCTACAACAGGGCTTGACCTATTATACGTTCTAATTTCTGGTCAGACCTGTGTTTCAAAATGTCAATTGATTAGAACGTAGTGGGATCATGGTTAAGTGGTTGTTTCAATATTAATTTTGGTTAATGACCTACGTGAAAAGTACACCTCGGCTGTATCTATGCTGGAAAGTAGAGGAGAAATGGTAATACCTATCGTAAAAACAGTTTTATTATGACAGTCATTTGTATGTTTGATTTAAAGAGTCTAAAACTTGAAGGAAGCGGATATAGAAAACATTACTGGTACTCAATCAAAGTTTAAGGATGACAGATTAGATTAGAGTAAGAAGTAATCTTTGAACATATTCTTAAAATTCTTCATATTCTTCAATTAGTCATGGTGTTTGTCAAAAACTACCAAAATCGCAAGAACTCAACATAGATCCTATGATAAATTTGTTTAAATTGAGCCGATTTCGGAGCTCTATTTATATTCTATAGTCTATACCGTTCAGCGTGCTTATTGTTGGGCGAATTTGTTTAAAGCTTGCACCAAGGCACTGAGACAACTGGATGCCAGAACAAGTGGACGCTGCACTGTTGAATGAAATAAATAGACATACGTTACGATTCGATACAGAAAGTAGAGGTATTTGTAATAGGTTTCTATCTACGATATACCAAATAGTTTTAATTCATTTTATTCTTAACATGTTTTTGATTGCGGATTGAAAATTATTATGCCTGACGCTTTATATAAAAATAAAATAACTCTCTTCTCGTTGGAACTTAACTATAATAATATGCACAATTAAATCATTGTTTACGTATGCATATTTATATTCTCAGCAAGTAATAGGTAAATACATATTTTAAAATTAGGTACCTATCTACCTATAATTCACGAACGTCTATATATTTTCGAATTTCTTTCAATTGCATAGCGCCCAGTTGTCCCTGCGCCAAATCGTCCTAGACCTGGGTAAACTGCCACCTTTAATGCCAAATTGTATGTAAAATTATATACCTATAAACAGACATTTATGCAATAAAAGTGATGAAAAATTACAGACCTATTATCTACTGACAATTAGAGCATTTACCTATACAAAAATCTACCCTCAAGCAACGGTAGTTTAGGTACGTGGAAGTCTGAGGCGCTGACAATTTTGGAGGCCCCTTGTAATTTTTTAAACTAAGATGTCGTTACTTTTTAACGAAGCGACCGAATCGTCTTAAACCGCAACCGCTTTCAAAAATTATATATATGTAGTTAGATAATCTTATTAATTCTTTAATTTTCCGCCCCTAAGGAACGCATGGCTTGCTACACCTACGAGGCGTCACTGTGTAAAATATTAAAGAATATTCAGAATATTATGTGTATCTACAAATTGCCTGATTCGAAGGTTTAACAACAGAATATGTAGCTGTAGACGATCCTACCTACCTGGTAGTGGAATTCCTAAGGTGTAGATAGCATTTTACGCGGCATAAATTTAACGGCGGCTCTTAGGCGCTCCTAAACGTTTGTACAACGATAAATAAATAGAAAAAGATAAAAGATCGCTCTAAATTACGATGTCTAATTAAGGAAAAGGTTGACTTTGTGAAAAAAATGCTTTTGACACAAATGCCCGAAGAATTCGATCGCCTAATTATCATCGACACCTTCCTACCCTGAGTTGAAACATTCCACTTTTATTTGCTACCTATACCTATGTAAACAAAGTCACTTAAAGATCTATAAGTTTTCTGTTTCGTGTTTCAAATATTAAGGCTATACCTCAGTTGAGGCATGGTCTAAAAAGATCGTGGCTAGGCGATGCGCGGATTGCGGGTGCAAATGACTCATGCCGAACGAATTATAATTTGTCATATAAATCCAACATGCATCCATTTAATGTTCTGTTTATTGTTCTATTAGTAACAATAATATTATATTCATTGACATGTTTTCTTTTTTAAGAAAATGGGTAACGTTTTTAGTCATCTTTACACGATTTAAAATTTAATACCCCCGTCGTCATCACGAAACAAATTGACGTGTTCACACCTCGACGTCATATTATATGTCATTGTATACTATTAGACAGGTCGTCACTATCGTTCTACTGCGCAGGCGCAAATATCGAACAAATCCCAACTGTCGCGTAAAAATTCAGAAGCTTCCGAACTTTTTTGATTCATGCGTGCAATCTTGCAACTTAGGTACATGATAATACATGTTTACACGTGCATTTTCTTGTTATGGCCGCGATAATACATACCTACTGTCAGCACTAAATCCATGCACGTGTAAACGAGGTGCTAGCGGCCAGCTGTCTCGCTAGCCGGCAAACGGCGATTGTTCAATATAGCAACGCAATTCATAGTACAAAGAGGAATTCAGTCAGTTTGAAGAAGCCTTCATCCACCAGTGGATCGATCTAAGTATGTATTGATGATAATTATTATACTATTCAATATGGCGAGTCGCATGTTCCTTGGATACCACAAAATAGGATCGCGATCAGTGCTTCATATTTTGATGCCAGGTGCAAATAACTCAATAATTCAAGTGGATTTATTTAACAATACAAAAAAAAAATCACTGAATGCACGGAATACCTTTAATTTTACTTGTAGTTGCACTCCGCAGAATACCATTTGAGAAACGCTGTAGAGCATCACACTGCCCTTCACCTTAGCGATACGTAGGGGCCCGGAAAACTTGGTGGCCTGGGGCACAGTTCAAGATTTAAGGGGCATGATTCAGATACAAGATCTATACCAATTTATTATAAACAAGTACCTATCTAAATAATCTAATTCAATAATTAAATTAATTAGTATGAAGCTTGTTATAACTAATAAAATACGTTACTGCAAAAAACAACCTTGTCGTCTCGACCGTGAATGAATGACCCCTATTAAAAAAATATCATCAGATCAAAAGGTTAACGTATTGAAATGTCCAATAAAGTGTGAGGATGCGAGAAAAGACATGGATTTGGTGTTGGAGACCAACAATAGAGTCGGCAGGGGGTCTTGTAAATAAATTCTTTCGCAGGTAGCAATTTTATTGGGCCGTGTCGTGTGTTTGTATGAACACACACCTTTTGTCACTGTGTTTTTTATTTGTATTTTTATCAACACAACCTTAAAAGGATTGCATGTTGTGAATCATTGCATAATTGTAATGAAAGAAGAATATTTTTAATTCTTATACTACTGAAATTTTTTTGTAGAGAATCGCCAACAATAATAAAATTATTAACTCTGGTTAACAAAAATGTAGGTACCTAGCTACTACCTATCTATATCAAAAATGTTAGTATCATCTTGCAAGGTTGCAAGTATACTTAGCACAGCCTAACTAGTCACTTCGTGAATACGAATATCCAGGGAACTCAGAAATAGTGGTAACTGAAATACATAACGGGTAAGGCGATAGCAGGAAACCGACTCGAGTAAGGAAGAATCCGTGTTAAACTTACACACGTGTCAAAAATACGTTTTACGTCGAATACTGAAAACTGCTCTTGGTTTATGCATTTACGCTCATTTAATGTTGGTGTATTACACACACTATTGCACGTGCATAATGCGTGCTTAATTTTCGTATGACACTCACGCATTCAAACGCCTGCATCAACATGCGGCGTATTGAATAAGGCCTATCGGTATTCTGTTTATTATCTGTTCTGTGCGAATATCATTTTCGTTTTCCCTCCACGGATTTTTTTTAACTACCTAATATTTTATGGACAAAAAAATAAGTTCTATTTTATTTAAAAGCAATAGGTAGGTATAGTGTTGTATTATTTATAGATGCTCTCATCATGAGCCAGAGATGTAACATTCAGAAAAGAACAGAGAATAATTTCATTTATTTCCATATTTTTTGTTGACTATATATTTATTTAGATACCTTCTTTAATTATGTACCTATTTTAGTTTTATATCAACGATTAGATTCTAATCAGTAGAACGTAGGTATATACTTAAGTACATAATGAATAACGTCCTTTTGCGAAAAATTATACATAATATAATATTATTATTATTAGGTTATTTTAGGTTAGGATAGGTTAGGTTTTTTAATTCTGAATTCAACCGAATGTCCATTTTGAGGTTAGCTAACAAGGGTCAACAAACTATCAAATCATACTATCACAAATAAACAATCGACTATTGCCTGAGACCCAAGCACGAATCAAATCGCGAAAATACCTTTTAATAAAATTCTTCCGTTATCATATTATAGTTCTAGATTTTTTTGGGCATAGTAAATGGATATGAACGTCATTGTAGTTATTGATTGGTATATTTTTATATAATCAATGCCGTTTGACACATTTGGTTAGTTTGATTAGTTGCAAAAAACACCACCGTAGCGCGACCATCTACGAGGGTGGGTCAATAAGTCCTTAGAAAAGCCGACAGGTGGCGCGACTAGTACTGTAAGCGGTTTGTTTTCATGCAGCGGCACTACCGATTCAGTATGCTGCGAAGCTTCAATCAGATTGGTCGGGTTGTTGTGTGTTTCTCGTACATTTAAAAAAAAAATTGCTTGTGGAAAATGGAAAAATGGAAAATGGAGAAAATTGAGTTTAGAGCTGTTATTAAACATTTTAATATAAAAGGGTTAACAGCAAAAGAAATAAAAAATGAGTTGGATTTAGTTCACGGCATATCTGCTCCTTCACTTGCAACTATTTATAACTGGTTAAATGAATTTAAACGTGGTCGTACATCAACAAAGGATGAACCACGCTCAGGACGTCCTGTAGATGTGACTACACCAGAAATGATCAATAAAATCCACGATATGGTGTTAAGTGACCGAAGATTAAAGTTGAGTGAGATAATTGAGGTTACAGGGATCTCAAAGAGTAGCGTCATTTCTATTTTACATGACAAATTGGGCATGAAAAATATTTCTGCAAGATGGGTGCCGCGTTTGCTCACAGTCGACAATAAACGCAGTAGGGTGGTGGCTTCTAAAGCCCTGTTGTCGCTCATGCAACGCAATCCGGATGAATTTTTTCGTCGCTTTGTGACTGTAGATGAAACATGGATACACCACTATACTCCCGAGACGAAAGAACAGTCAAAGCAGTGGATTGCGAAGGCAAACCATGTCCAAAGAAGGCGAAAACCGTTAAATCAGCTGGTAAGGTTATGGCTACTGTATTTTGGGATGCACGTGAAATTATTTTCGTTGACTATTTGGAAAAAGGAAAAACAATAACAGGGGATTATTATGCATCTTTATTGGACCAGCTAAAAAACAAAATTGAAGAAAAACGGCCTCATTTAAACAGGAAAAAAATCCTCTTTCATCAGGACAATGCCCGTGTTCACACATGTTTACGATCAATGGCTAAAATTGAAGAATTGAAGTTCGAATTGGTCGACCACCCACCGTATTCGCCAGATTTAGCCCCCAGTGACTTTTTCCTTTTCCCAAACTTAAAAAAATGGCTAAGTGGACAACGTTTTTTTTCAAATGAAGAAGTCATCGATCGGACAAATGCTTATTTTGAGGACCTTCTGAAAACTTATTTTTCTGACGGTTTAAAAAAAAATTGAGAAACGTCTAACCAAGTGTATTGAGCTCCAAGGAGATTATGTTGAGAAATAAAAAAAAAATACAAAAATAAAAACTGTTTTAATGCTTTTTTCTAAGGAATTATTGACCCACCCTCGTATTTTGACCAATGCATGAGCATTTGACACATTTGGTTTCATTGCAAAAAAGACCACCGTAGCGCTACTATCTAATTTGCCCAATGCATGAACTAGGCAGAAAAAATAAATTTTTCATGAAATAGGCAAAATTTTGCCAATTTGATGTAAGTAATACGCAATTTCACACATTCGGCGTAACATATATACACAATAGGTAACAAGTTCGGTCGGGAAAATAATGGAAGATCAGTTTGTATTGTATCTTGTATTTTTGCAGTGCGGCGTTAGTTGTTTTATATTATATTTCTGAGTTAGGATTCCCATACATATAGCGCTCGAAATGGACCGGAACGCACCGGAGCGCAGCTCCTGTTCGTGAATTCCTAGAGATTATCGCTCCGTCTCGTGGAAAAATGAAAAATTGCATTAGGATTCGTCAATTAATCATTTACATATTTAAACATATTTTTTTAAAGTTTATACGAAACTGAAAACTTAACTCAATTTTTATATAGGTACCTTGCTGACAACATTATGCCCAAATCTTGCATGCCACTAAACTGTCCTAGCAAACCGTCTAATCCTGGCAGGTATATAACAAAAAATCTACTAATTACATACACTCTTTTTGTATAAGTAATCTTATATAAATATTTTAA